>NC_080079.1:36508101-37733393 GCF_949987535.1 Balaenoptera acutorostrata
CTACAGTGTAATTTTCACCAAAAACAAGATTTGAGAAAATACTTTTAGGAAGTCATCTAATGTTGATGTTGGCGTTTCCTTGCAAGAATATGATGTGATGGCAATAAAACATTTTTCATGAAGTTGGGATTTAAATGGTTAGACAGTCTCAGTTAACCTCAGGACCAGTTCCACAGTTTAATCATATTGTCTCTTTTGGCCACCAAGGCTAGAAGCATGTGGGTACAAGCACTGACATTTCTTAATTAGTGTAAGTAGGCACATTTAAAGAACACAAATCCACTCTCTTCCCAGCCCTCTATCACTTGCAGCAGAAATGGGGGGGGGGAAGAGGGAAAACCTGAAGAATCAGTCAGTTAAAATGATAGAAAAAAAGATTGGGGGGAGGGAGCCTTAGGAGAGCTTGCGATGCACACTGACATTTACTAAGTTCTTCCTCTGTGCCGGGCTCAATCCTAAGTGCTTTGCCTAGAAGATTCCATCGTTATAGAACCCTTTGAGGGAGGTGATATTTTCTCCACTTCACAGATGAAGACATTGAGACTCAAAAAACTAACTTGCCCAAGATTATATGTGCTAGTAAACGGAGGGGTTGGGATTCAAACTACCTTCCTAACTCATACTGAGAATGAGTGTATATGTGTATGTTTGCATGTGAGTGCCCGGTGAACACGCCTTTGCCAATGATGGAGTTTTTCCCATCCAGTCGCCTGGAGCTTGGAGAGGTGAAACGTCACGCCTGTGGCCATGGAGACAGAACGAGAACAGAAACGATCTGATTATCAGTCCACTTAAATAAATTGTAATTTAAATTCAAACTGACCTGGCACAGGCTTTGAAGTAAGAGTGCAGGCTTTAGGTGCTGGCAGCCGTTATAGGAGAGAAGAGAGTTATGAAAAGCAAGAGAAAGTATGGAAGTCGATGCCTGTGAGGAACGAGTTCAGGGGAGAACTTCGGGGTGTGCTGACTAGGAAGTGTCAACATCTCCCTGGTGGCTCCCAGGGGACCCAAGATCCCCACTTTCTCAGGATCTACGAGTGGTTCCTGAAGGGGGCAGATCAGATGGTGTAACTGCCTGGGACAAGGAGAGCTGAGAGCAAGTCTTCAGCGTTTGGAGAGAAGCAGCAGCAAGTGGGATTGGGGAGAAAAATTCAGACTCAAGGAGCCAGACAAAAAAATAACGGGGATAGGAAAGGATGGATTCTAAAACTTCCTAGTCCTGACCCAGGCTCCCTTGAGATATGTTCCAATATTGCTCATGTTGTTGTAAAGTCACTTCTCTAAATCAGTGACTGACTGTGATACTGCTAGAAGTAGCAGCATCAACTTGTAGGAAGGGAGATGGAAAATAAAGAAGCAAGGCTGCAGCTCCAGGATGGTGGTCTTACAGAGGGTCATTGTGGTCCTCTTTTGCATCTTCTTTGATTGTTTGTTGCAAGACATGGAGCTCTCTTCCATGTGAAAGCACCCATGGCAGCTAATGATAGAAGCAGAAAACATTCTCCAGGGAAGCTATTTGATGAAGATAAAAACCAGTACATTTTAATCTTTGATGATCTTGTGGCTCTTCCGCAATGTGACAAGACTGTGAGTTCTTAGAGGGCAAGACCCATGTTTATCATCTTTGAATCTCCCATGGGGCCTAATGTGGCATCTTGCTCACAAATATGAGTTGAATGAGTGACACCCAGATGCCTTTCCAAGGTTATGTTGGAGAACCTACAACCAATTATCCTATAGATATGGTTTGGTTTAGTTCTTCCCAAGTACTTTCTCTGAATTTGTCATGTTGAAATGACTCAGTCATCTGTTTGCCTCTTATCCAATATGTGGCAAGACATTTTCCTTTGGTTGATTTTCACCTTTCAAGGCCAAGTCTAGTCATCAGAGAAATGTCCCTGAGAAATTTAATAGGATTTGCCATCTCTATTTGATGCAGAATGTTGGAGAAGATGGCAGAGCAAGATGCCTCCAATTGCAAACACAACCCAAATAAGTCTACAAATGGGTCACTTTCTACTTTTTGCATGTTAGTTGTTTCATATGTGGAGTTGACACTTTCGGCCCTTCCTTAGTAAGACATATATTTCAAGTAGTTTTTAGACAGTGTGATAGATTAATCTGGCCAGATAGGAAACAAAATGGACACATAACGGTCTAGGAAATGTAATGGTCTAGGACACATAATGAAACATAATGGTCTAGGAAACTAGACCATGGACAGAACCATTGCCATTTCCTGTCTATCCTCCTAGGGGCTGTCGAAAGGGCATCCATGTTCTAAGTTCCCTTATTTGTTCACTATAAGTATCGGTATAGATTAAAGCTCATTTACACTTAAAAAAGTTATTATTAGAGAGCCTCTAATTTCTAGAACACCTACCACACGCCAGGTATAGTGCAGTGCCCTTTACATGTAACCCCTCACCCTTGTATTATTCTGTTTTATAGTAGAGGAAAGAGATTTTCACAGAAATTAAGTAGACTCTCTGAGGCCAAACCACTCTTAAGCAGCAGTTAGGATTTGAATGTAACTCTGTCATAGTCCAAAGTTTTCCTCTTTCTAATATACCACAGTTCCTTGGTCACTTTCCTACTGGGATGGAAGGACTTTGCCATGTGAATTATTCATCCCCAAATTGCCTTTATTATGGAATCCTATCAAAGGCTTTTACAAAAACCTAAACAAATCATGAAGACTGTATTCTGTTTTTTGGAATCTAAATTTTGCTCCTCAAAGAACTCCTTGGAGCCAAAGAGATGGTCAATGGAATCCTTTGATCATCCCAACTCAATCTCCATTCTATTCAGGAGCAAACCCTCCAAGAAGGGTTGAGCAGAGGTTGCTTTTTCACAAGACTCAGATACCATGCAACTATTTCCTTGCAGAGATGGGACAGGTTGTTCCAACAACTCTTTGAAATCACTCTTGAAAATATGAATCCAACAGAATGAACTAGATAAGGCTATAGTAGTAGATTTATCATCTACTTCAAACTTTTTTCTTTTTTAGAATTATTTTTGAATTTATAAAAATAATATGTTTATTGTAAAACATTAAAACAATACAGAGGTAGACAAATATGAAAGTGAACATCCTTATTTATAGCCCCTTTCACTCACTCCCACCTTGGGAAGTAACCAATGATTATGCTAGAGTGTATGCTGCAAGATTTTTGCCATGACTTCACAGCCCACCCCCCAAACACACACACACACACACACACACACACGTACATATGTGTGCACACACATAGTTTTTATGTGGCTTTTTTTTTAATAAAAATGAGAGTTTACTCTATATTTCATCTGCAATTTGCAACTAAATACATCACACAGAGATTTTTATGTCCATCAGTCATAATTCTGTTAGCTTATTACTCAGAAACTGTATTACTCAGAAACTGAGGAACACTGTTTTCCCCTCCTTTACCTTATAAGTTTGCCATGAGGATTAATCACACATTAAACAGTACTCAAGGATTTTTTTTTAAGAAAATGGTACCCAAGGTTTTGAGATGGCCATTGATGTATTATTTTACAGGGAGACATTATACAGATTAGGTGGTGAGTTCCAAAGAGAGGAAAGACAAGGAAGTAATTTCTCGTTTTCCCACTCTGAATGGGACACTTTGTGATCTGCATATTATAGAAACATGAAAGTGAGGTCAGGCTTGGCAGGGAAATTGCTGGCTACAGCTTTTAGGACAATTAAGAAACAGCAGGATCATACTGGCACAAGCTTCAACCAGTTGGCAGAAAAATGACTCTTCTGCTCATATAGTGACTGGCAAATCTAAGTAAATGGCTAAAATTGCCTTTCATGTCTGTCGGCAAATCCCTCCTTGAAGTTTTTAAGTCTTGTTGAATTCTCTTTGATAATGAGTTATCTTCTCTATTAGGGCAAATCTGACATCTGTAAAGTCTATTTCAACTCTAACAGCACAAAAATTCACTCGTTTCTAGAGTTAGGAATTCTTGAAACCTTGCTCAAGTCTAGAAATGAAATTTGTCTCTAAAAGTCTTCTTCTTTAAGACTTTGTTACCATATACGAAGACTATATTTTATGTGATTGTGACATATTAAAAAGAATTTTGAAATATTAAAAATAGCTCACAGACCCCTGCTATTATCTTTGGTGAAGTCCAAGGACTTGGAACCCTAGGTAGGACATATTAACTTAAAATGTCCCTATGCACTTAAATTATAAGCTGTCAATAAATATATTTCTTCCAACTTCAGTTTACAGTTCTCTCTGAAACTACATTGCTCCTCCCACCCCCGATACATAGCCAGGGCAGCTCCAATAATTGCTTGTTGGCTCGCTGCAGAAAGCCCGAGGTTAACAGGCTGTGCAGTGTAATGGTGAGTGTGGCCTTGGAGCTCCAAGGAACCTTGGAGCTCCATGTTTGCTTAGAGTCTCCACAAAGTGGAAAAGATGGTGGCAACTGCCTCATAACGTTGAGAAAATTAATGAATCCATATAATAAAGCATCTAGAACACTGCCTAGACCATAAAACGTTAGTTATGACTGTACTTTTTATATTTAAGGCCACTCCCTTTAACTTTTGTTATTGGAATGAGGTCAGTAGCTATTTATGCTACTGAGAGAGGAAAACCTCCTCATCTTATTCCCTGTGTCGTAATAGGAACAAAGAGGAAGAAGGGGATGTAAGTCCAGTCACACTCTCTCTCCCTGATATCAGATCAGGTAAGAACAAGGCCTTGGAGCCAGGCTGGCTGGCTTGACTACCCATTAGCTTGTGCCATGAGCAAGTTTCTTTAACCTTTCTGAGCCTCAGTTTTCTCACCTGTATAAAGAGGATAGCAATCCCTGCCCTGGTCATAGGGCTATTGGGAAAACCCAGGCAGTGTGAACAAAGCACTCACACATAGTAAGTGCTCGATGCAGTTAGCTACTAAGTTGATTCAAGTCCAACAGATTCAAGGCCATCTACTGAGCACCTACTATGTGTCCACTCTAGGGACTTCACTTAAAAATAACCCTACAAGGAGGACTTCCCTTGTGGTCCAGTGGGTAAGAATCCACGCTCCCAGTTCAGGGGGCCTGGGTTCGACCCCTGGTCGGGGAACTATATCCCACATGCATGCCACAACTACGAGTTTGCATGTCACAACTAAGAGTCTGCATGCCACACCTAAGAAGACTGCATGCCACAACTAAAACATGCCACAACAAAGATCCCATGTGCTGCACCTAAGACCTGCTGTAGTCTAAATAAATAAATAAATATTTAAAAAAAAATAACCCTACAAGGAACACTCATTATCTTCACCTCACTGATAAGGAGACTATGACTATGAAAGGATAAATGATATGTAGCAGTTCTCATTGTTAGAAGGTGATGGAGTTGATTACATCAAAAAAAAAAAAAAAAACACCTCAGAATAAACCTATATAAGGAGATAAAAGACCTGTACTTGGAAAACTATAAGACACTGATGAAAGAAATTGAAGACGACATAAACAGATGGAAAGATATACCATGTTCTTAGATTGGAAGAATTATTATTGTTAAAATGACTATACTACCCAAGGCAATCTACAGATTTAATACAATCCCTATCAAAATACCAATGGCCTTTTTCACAGAACTAGAACAAATAATTTAAAAACTTGTGTGGAAATACAAAAGAGCCCAAATAGCTAAATTTTGAGAAAGAAGAACAGAGCTGGAGAAATCATGCTCCCTGACTTCAGACTATATTACAAAGCTACAGTTATCAAAACAGTATGGTACCAGCACAAAAAACAGACACATAGATCAATGGAACAGAATAGAGAGCCCAGAAATAAGCCCACACACTTATGGTCAATTAATCTATGACAAAGGAGGCAAGAATATATAATGGAGAAAAGACAGTCTCTTCAATAAGTGGTGCTGGGAAAACTGGACAGCTACACGTAAAAGAATGGAATTAGAATATTCTCTGATACCATATACAAAAATAAACTCAAAATGGGTTAAAGACCTAAATGCAAGACTGGATACTATAAAACTCCTAGAGGAAAACATAGGCAGAGCAGCCTTTGACATAAATTGCAGCAATATGTTTTTGGATCTGTCTCCTAAAGCAAAGGAAACAAGAGTAAAAGTAAACACATGGGACCTATTAAACTTAAAAGCTTTTGCACAGCAAAAGAAAAAATCAACAAAACTAAAAGACAACCTACTGAATGGGTCAAGATATTTGCAAATGATATGACCACTAAGGGGTTAATATCCAACATATATAAACAGCTCATACAACTCAACACCAAAAAAACAAACAACCCAATTAAAAAATGGGCAGAAGAACTGAATAGACATTTTCCCACAGATGAAACGCAGATGGCTGACAGGCACATGAAAAGTTGCTCAACATCGTTAATCATCAGGAAAACGTAAATCACAACCATAATGAGATATCACCCCACACCTATGGGAATGGCTATCATCAAAAAGAACACAAATAACAAATATTGGCGAGGATGTGGAGAAGAGGGAACCCTGGTACACTGTTGATGGGAAAGTAAATTGGTGCAGCCACTGTGGAAAACAGTATGGAGGTTTCTCAAAAAATTAAAAATAAAACTACCACAAGACTTAGCAATTCCACTCCTGGGTATATATCCAAAAAAAACCACAAAAACATTAATTCAAAAAGGTACATGTGCCCCAGCGTTCATAGCAGCATTACTTACAATTGCCAAGGTGCAGAAGCAACATAAGTGTCCATGAACAGATGAATGGATAAAGAAGATGTGGTATATACACACAATGGAATACTACTCAGCCATAAAAAAGAATGAAATTTTGCCATTTGCAGCAACATGGATGGACTCGGAGGGCATTATGCCAAGTGAAATAAGTCAGAGAAGGACAGATACTGTATGCTATCACTTACATATATGGAATCTAAACAATACAACAAACTAGTGAATACAACAAAAAAGAAGCAGACTCACAGATATAGAGATAAACTAGTGGTTACCAGTGGGGAGAAGGAAGAGGAGAGGGACAAAGTAGGAGTCGGGAAAAAATGGTTATTGTGAGATTATATGAAATCATGTGTGTGAAATTTTTGAAAATTGTAAAGCACTACAGAATTTAAAGAATCTTTTATACAATAAGAAGAAGAAAAAAAAGAGGGACTTCCCTGGCAGTCCAGTGGTTAAGACTCCATGCTTCCACTGCAGGGGGCGACGCAGGTTTGATCCCTGGTCGGTTGGGGGACTAAACTCCCACAAGCCGCGAGGCACAGCCAGAAAAAAAGAAAGAAAGAAAGAGAGAAAGAGAGAGAGAGAGAGACAAAGAAGGAAAGAAAAAAAAAGGTAATGGAGCTGAAATGTGAACCCAGGTCTCCTGGATCACAAGCTAGTGTTTTTAACTCTTTATACCCAGATATCTCACTGCACTATGAATATCTGCTTGACCTAAGGACTCTCAGGGTCAATTAATAACCAGTGTGGAGGGATTGTTAGTCCCTGACTTCTTACTGCCAGAGCCTTTTCAATTATTTTTTAATGACCAACACATGTGTCAACATACAACCTACTTTTAACAGTTAAAGGATATAACATAATTTTTCCATAATCATACTCTTGGATTCTTTCCCCTCAAAGTTTCACAGACTTTCAAGAATGTCTAAAGGACCCTCTGAAAGTTTTCAGCCAGGAGAGTTTTTCCTTTTCCGTTGATTCTAAAACAGTTAGTTGACTTCTCTCCTTCCTGGAAGCCTTTTCAAGTCATTACAAATAGCATTTATCTTTATAGTTCTCAAGTGACCTTTAGAGCAAACATCTCTTTCTTCTTCCTGGGATGGGTTCTGACATCATTCTCCAGGAACACAAAGACCTCCACTAGATTGATTTATCCTGCTGAGGCTTTGGAAAGGGTCTCTTCTTCGCTGACCATGTCTTAATTCAAACTTCAGGGGAAAGATATTTAGCAATGCTTCTCTTCTCCTAGTTTTCCTTAAGGTTATTATTTTTTTTAAGTCAGTTATTCCAACCTCTGCTTGGAAAACTTTATTGTCCCCAGTCAAAAGTATGGCTTTGTATCTTTTAGCCAATTATTTCTTATCTTTGGCTATTCCTGCTCTTTTTTAATTCAAATCAGCCAGCATCTGTTCCCAGGATTCAGTGCCAAGGTGCCACCCAGCCTAGAGAAACAACTCTTTGATCTTTTTCTTTTGCCTCTTCTTGGTACCACACATTAGTTATCATACCAAAGTCTCCCACGTTTTCGTGATGCCCTCTGCAAAGTACTCGGGATTTAAAAAAGAAAACTTTAAAAGGAGAGCTAAGAAGCTTATTCGTATTAAACACTGAGTTAAAGTAGCCAAATGCTGTGTGATTTTCTCCGAGTTTGCTCTCTTCTGCCTAGATGTTGTGTGGCTTAATGGGGAGAGACGTGCCAATTTAGCACAGAGCAAAGGGGTTTTCAAAATCGGCTCCTACCACGTCGTGGGTCCTGGTAAGTTTTCCAGGTAGCTCTTTCATGTCCTGGGCATAATGGTGGAGGCCACCGTAGGTCAAAATTAATGTCAGGAGAGCGACACAGGCAACACCGTTCTTACCAAGAACAGTCGCATACTTGCAGTTATCTTTCCTTAGCTTCTTGGGGCAAACAGGTCCCCCCTTAAACAGAGCCAACAATGGCTTTGCAGTTTTACACTGACATGGAATTTTGGTCCAACTTTTGAAGAAAATCTTCTATTTATGCATGATGATTCTTCTGAATTCTAAATCACAGTTACAGGCATTTTTAAAGTGAGAGTTATGTAACACACATATGATGGAATAAAACAGTTTTGAAAAGTGCTGAAAAGGACTTTTCAGTCACTCAACCACTCAATCAACAAACATTTATTTAATGCCTACTCTGTGTCAGATACTACATTAGACCCCAGCAATACAGCAGCAGGGAAAACAGACACAGGCCCTGTCTACCTGAGGCTTAGAGCCCAGCTGATACCTTCTGCTAACACAACAGTAGTTTGTATATGAGTTGTGGCTTTTCTTAGGTTTAAAGCTTGTCACTTGCCTTGAAACCACGTAAAAAGGGTAATTCCCAGGGAAATACTGTGTGAAAAGATTCTGTGATTCCTAGGGAGACTTTATGTCCTGGCATTTTTTTTAAGGAGTTGACCTTTTTAACCCAGAGCCATGCACATGAATAGATTAATCCTTTCGATGGTGTGGAGAGCAGTGGTCAGTATAAAATAAGGGTTGGCAAGCTACTGCCCATGGGTCAAATCCAGTCCACCGCCTGTGTTTATATGGCCTGAAAGCTAAGGGTAGTTTTGACATTTTTCAATGCTTGAAAAAAAAAATCAAAGAAAGAATAATATTTTGTGACATGTGAAAACTACATGAAATTCAGATTTCATTGACCATAATAGTTTCATTGGCACACAGTGGTGCCCATTCGTTTATGTATTGTCTCTGGCTGCTTTTGCGCTACAATGGTGAGAGTTGCAACAGAGACTGTATAGTCTGAAAAACCTAAAGTTTTTTTTCTTTAAAGGGCCAGATGAGTTTCCTCATCTGGCCCTTTAAAGAAAATATTTTCTGACCTCTGATCTAGAAGACTTTCTGGTGCTGACTTCACACTGCATGGCTATAGTCATCTGTTGAGATGCTGAGAGACCCACTAACCCCAAACAGCCTTTTCCCTCTATATGATGTGAAAAACAGGGAAAGGTATAAGAAGAAACAAAGAATGACAAGTTCGGATTTTCTTAAGCCACAAACTTGGGTAGGCAAGAAATATAACGTTATTTTCTGCAATGAAACTTAATATGCTAAATGTCAGAATATGCAATCGTAATCATTTCTACAAAACCTCTGTGCTTTCTCGTTTCTCAGTCTTTTCATCTCAAAGTTCAGTTAATCCTGGATTTTCTCTACCGTCCTCCTTCTCCCCCAGCGTGCAGAACCTACATGGCATCCTGGCAAAGGCTGCCTCTCTTGAGATGTATCCCATCTCTGGTTGCTGGCATCCCAGGGGTGTCTGTGACCCCGTCTGGTCTAGCTGCTTTCAGCTCCATTGTCCCTTTGTTACTTCTGCCAGATACTTGCAGGGTCGATCAGCACTCTGCTGCTCCTGAGCCCTTCTGGAGTTACATGGTGCCTCCAAGTTTTCTCTGGGGCTGCTGGAGATCAGTAGACCACCCCCGGACGCTGGGACGGGAACCAGGCCTGTGTAATAGTGTCCTTACACTTGATAACGCCCTCCTTCCTCTTCACACAGCCAGCTTCTCAGATGGAAGCACCCCCAGGCCTGCTATCGCCCCACCGGCAGGGGTGGTGAAGAGCTGGATGGGCTCTCTTTCAGGGCTGTGCTCTGAGGCGGGCAGGGAGCAGCAGGTTTCTGCTCGATAGGCCTTTCCGAAAGGAGCGTATTTGTCTTTCCCAGCTCTGCGCGTGTTCCAGCCAGCTCAAGTCAGGCCTATTGGCTCTGTTTGATTCAGCAACTTTGGGCTCTGGTTAGGCCAGATGGAAAATCAGTCCTGGAAAAACGAAAATGCGAAACACCAGGGCAGAAAAGGTCATTCACCCACTCATGTATCTAAACACACTAAGTCCATTGAAGGACTTGCCAGGAAAATGTTATTTGCAGTTTTCTCTGTGGGTTCAATTTACCTTTACTGCTAAGTAGTCAAGTTGAATTAGTTCCAGAACCAGACACAATTCGACCCTTTTTCCTTGGCAGTTACCCCCATCTCTCTGTCAGGGACCTGGCTACCTCATCCCAAGGACTGGCATTTCCCAGGTTAGGACTCGTATAAGATCTTCATTTTAGATATCCGAATTGGGTGCCACTTAAGTTTCCTTTTCTCGGTTAAATGAGTCATTGACTCTCTTCTGCTACCTCTCATGAAGGATGAGAAACAGTTACTCAAGATTGCACTTTTATTTCTCTGGGTTTTGCTTTTCGAAGATGGTAATTTTTCTGCATCTTATGAGCCACCTTGGCCTGAAGCACAGCCTCATCTACCATCCTGACCATTCAAGTTTGGAGTTTTGAAACATACATTGTAGAATGGATTACAAGGAACAACATACCTATCTAGGCAACTTGGGTGGCCAAATTGACCCTGGTGTCAATGGGGTGGTTGAAATAGGCATGGGAATGCCCACGCCTCTGTAATATTACCACAGTTACAAGTAAGGATAAAATACACAATGTTCTAGAGCATTCTCCAAGCTTTTATTGACAAGAATAATAGTTCCCATCCTATAAAGATAGGAGCAGAGTAGAAGAGAGCAGTACGAAGTATTTCCCATCTGAATGGCAGAGTGGAAATTGATTGCTAATTTTACACATGGAAACTACTTATTTCCCCACATTGGTTGTATAAATAAAGACAGGTGTCCTGAGGCAGATCCCTTCAGGACAGAGTGAGAGAAACCTTTCTCAGACTCCCTGTGCCAGTCTTGATATATAATCACACATTCTTTGATATGCTTCCTTTCCTAAGAGGTGGGGCTTAGCTCCCCTCTCCTTGAGGGTGACTTAGTAACTGGACTTAGTAACTCACTTCTAATGAATAGAATATGGCAGGTGTGACCTTGTGTCACTTACAGAGACTTGAACATAAAAGGTTCTATGGATCCCTCCTCCCTCTCTCTCTCGGGTCACTCTCTCTGGAAGATGCCAGCTGTCATGTATGTCATGAGAACACTTAAGCGGTTCTATGGAGAGGCCCACATGGTGAGAAGCTGAGGTCACCTGCCAACAACTGATGAGGAACTGTGGGCTTCTGCCAACAGCCACGTCAGTGAGCCACTCCGGAAGCAGATTCTTCAGCCCCAGTTAAGTCTTCAGATGACACAGCCCTGGCCAACATCTTGACGGCAACACCATGAGAGACCCTGAGTCAGAGCCACTCAGCTAAGCTGTTCACAAGTTCCTGACCCACAGAAGCTGTGAGATAATAAATGTTTGTTGTTTTAAGCTATTTAATTTTAGAATAATTTGTTATGCAACAATAGATAATAAAGTTCCCCTTTGAGAATATTTCATTATGGTGAAGATTTTAGTATATGTGTTATTTATGACCTTTATGTTTACTGGTCATAAGAAATAACTAGTCAGCTTTCAAAAGGAATAGAGCTGATAAAATAAATTACCATGTTAGCTTATACCCGAGCCACCTGAACTTGACCGAACGTGTTCCTAGATAATTGAGTGGATACACTCAGATATTCCTCCATATGGATCACTTGAGTGGACAAAGAGGAAGTAGGGTCCAGGTTTATCAATTCTACTTCACTGTGATAGCAGAGTCAAGAAGATATTGTGATGGTTTTACAATATGCCTGCAAATTCTTTGACACCTCTCCCACTGAGAGCAGTGTGTCTCTGTCCCCTCCCATGGAATCTGGGCCATAGTGACTCTCAACCATAGTGACTCTGTCCCCAACCATGGAATCTGGGCCAACCATTGTTTATCACCAGTAGATGGCTCAGCTGACAGCCCCAGCTGAAGTTCCAGCTGACAGCCAGTATCAACTACCAGCCACAAGAATGAAGACACCTCCCAGTGATTTCTGCCCCCAACCAGCGAGATACTCCCAACTGTCAAGTCACCCTCAACTTAGGTCTCCCAACTTGAGGTCCCAGATATCATGGAGCAGAATTCCATGAGCATCACAAAACGGTTGTTTTATGCCACTAAGGTTTGGGGTGGCTTGTTACATAGCCGTAGTAACCAGAACAGACATGTAACCAGAACAGAAAACCGGTTTTCTTCATCTTTCAACTTAGTTGAAAACAATCCGATTCGGAGACAAGAACTAATTGGCCAACTGAGTTTAAGTGATGGCCTGTAGTGGACCTAACTTCAGGGCAAAATATAGTAGGAGGGTGGTGACAGGAGAGACACTGTATGGTTTTGACTCTGTTGTAGTTTTTCTTGCAAATTGCAGTTATCTGAGGAGAGTATTGAAAAGCTTGTTAGGCAGATGTATCGAGATAGAAACAGTGAGGATAAATTTCATCTTAGAGGCTTCCCCACCCACCCTTCAGTCCCCGGTAAAAAAAGTTTGCTGTTGTTCAAATTTTCAAACACAGAGAAATACATCTAACTATTCAACCACCCAGAACTCATCCTAGCTTAACATTTTGGGACTTCAAATCTATTTTGAAATAAGAAATCAGCAGTTAGATACATTTAGAGCTGGCCATTCCCACCCAATTCCAATTTATCCCATCCCAGAGGTAACCGCTATCCTGAACTTAGTGTTTCTTCCTTGCCTCTGCCTTCTAATTATTTTAAGAACAAATAGGTCTGAGAGGTATCTTACAGTTGCATTTTTTTGAGAGCCAGTTTTGATGATATTGTCATCAATACATACGTTGATTTCATTAAGACACTAAAGACAAACATTTGCTTTCTCACCAATGGATTGAAATTCCTAGGATACGTGCTCTCCATCTAGTGGTAAAAATGGGATAAATGTAGGTGCGCATATGTCTGCTGTAGAGGAATAAACACATATAAAGTGACTTCTATAGATATGACACTCTTCTCAACTCTGTGAAGAATCCAAAGATGAACAAAACACAGACTCTGGCCCTCAGGGTTCACAATCCATAGACTATTTACCATGTGCTCAACAACCATATGAGGAGTTTGGAGGCTCAGAGAGGCCGAGGCACTTTCTCAAGGTCATACAACTACCAAAAGGCAGAACAGCGATCCAAACTCTTACCATTCTGACTGCAAAGCCCACTCTCTAAACTGCAAAGCTTGGTAGTACTTTAACACATTATTTTTATATTAAAACAAATACAGATTTCTTATGAAGCAGAATGCAAATTTTGATGAACTGTAAGGCTTAAAGAGGAGAGTCTTCAAATAAACTCGGCCTGTTTCTTGGGTGGCCCCATAATCTCAAATTTAGGAATTTCTGCCTTTAGGGGGAAAAAGTTCTGCCTGGGGATGGCCTTCTAGCATAGAGTAGGAAATGATTCAGAGAGGGGAACAAGGCACTTCAAAGACCACTAGCAGCCACGATGTTAAAAATTGGCACTGACCGGGCTTCCCTGGTGGCGCAGTGGTTGAGAGTCTGCCTGCTAATGCAGGGGACACGGGTTCGAGCCCTGGTCTGGGAAGATCCCACATGCCGCGGAGCAGCTGGGCCCGTGAGCCACAACTACTGAGCCTGCGCGTCTGGAGCCTGTGCCCCGCAACGGGAGGGGCCGGGATAGTAAAAAGGCCCGCGCACCGCGATGAAGAGCGGTCCCCGCACCGCGATGAAGAGTCGCCCGCACTTGCCGCAACTAGAGAAAGCCCTCGCACGAACCGAAGACCCAACACAGCCAAAAATAAATAAATAAAAAAAAAATAAAGTAGCTATAAAAATTGGCACTGACCAATCAGACCAGACGCTGAACATAGCAACTAGCTTAGCGATGACTATGCTTACGTATCCTAGATAAGGGAAAGGGAGCAAAAGAAGGGCGAGGGTTTAATAAAGGATCCACTGGAAATTCCTTTAATGTGTCCCACACCTGTTCTTCCTCTTCTAGTCTCCTGCCCCCATTAGTCTCCCAAATGAGAAACCTTGATGCCATCCTCCACTTAATTTCTCGATTGGATTAGAATCCAATCTTGATTTCTTCTACTTATCTCATTGGTCCCGTGGTCCCACTTAGAGGGATAGAGAAAGACTACGGTGTGCGTGGGGCAAAAAGCCAAGAAGATATGAGTCTACTGGGAAGGGAATTTTCTGGATGGAAGAACAGGACAGAATTAGTATGGGCATTGTTTGGGCAAGGAAGGTGGTCATCCCATAGTGAACGAGGACGAGAGCACAAGAAGGTAAAGTCAGAGAGCTAATCAGAGGCCAGGCCGTGGAGGTCACGGAAGGCCTGCTGTGTGGCTTCTGTTTTAGTCTACATGCAGTAGGGAGCCGGTCAGAGAATTTTAGGTAGTAGGGAGGGGCATGTGACAAGATATGA
Source organism: Balaenoptera acutorostrata (assembly GCF_949987535.1). Classification (NCBI taxonomy): domain Eukaryota; kingdom Metazoa; phylum Chordata; class Mammalia; order Artiodactyla; family Balaenopteridae; genus Balaenoptera; species Balaenoptera acutorostrata. The sequence continues at coordinate 36,523,082 of NC_080079.1, forward strand.
TTTGTGTTTTCTAGAGATTACTCTGGCTGTGACAATGAATTCAAGGATGGCAAGAATGGAAGCAGGAAGACAAGGAGCTTTTATGATTGTAGAGGAAAGAGATGGTGCTAGTGTGGACAGGAGCAGTATTGGACACAGAGGCAAGAGAGTAGATTTGGGATGTGGTCTGTAAGGAGAGTCTACAGGGAATCACCTGATATTATCTAGTCCAAATCCTTCACATTACAGAGGAGGGAACTGGGGTTCAGAGAAGCAGTGTCGAGTCACCATCTACAAATGGCAGAACCACCACTGTGACGTGGGCCCTTGATTTCCAGCCTAGAACAATTCTCATTGTAGCACACTACTTTATATATCTTTTTTATGTATGCGTGCCTTTATCTCTCTCACCAGATTATACATTTCCTGAAAGCAGAGAAGTTGCCTTATATTCAAATGACTGAATCGTTCAACTTTTATTTTGCAAAGCCTCCTGGCAAGCCACGTGTAGATGAAGTGTTATAAGATGTAGGCCGGCCCTCCTGGGATCACTCAACCTTAGGCACATGGAAGGAGCTCTTTGACATGGCTTAACTTAAAGTTGAAAAGTAGAGAAAGGTTTCAATCTACATAAAGCAATATCCCGTTGACATTTAGACTCCGAGAGAAGTTCAGAATTGCTTAAGAGAAGGGGAAGTGCTAGAGGAAACCCACATTAGCTCTTTATGGACAATAACAGCTCTTGCATGAACGGTCCCAACTGACCCTAAATTTGACAATGTTTGCATAATCTCTTTCCCCAGCACTAAACTCAGGGAGGAGATTTACATGGCCCTAGTAGAGGGTCCACACACCCTCCTCAAGACTTGGCAATGGAGACCATTCATGGTGAATGAATGACAGATAACCCCAGGGAAACTCTTTTATCAATCCTGCCTTCAGAATGGTAAAACAGCATTGGCTGAGCCGTCATCTTAGGAGGTATTTTTATCCAGAAGGATATGCAGGGCCAGGTGGAAGCCCAGGGCAAAGCAAACCAAAGGGCTGATTTCTTATAATTCGTTCTGGCTTAGACTTCAGACTAAAATAAAGGAAAGGGGGAGAGACTTTGAGTTTGTATGTTGTTCGATCTGATTCACTAAGATAAGGGAGCCAAGAGGGATTAAGTTATAACCAGGAATAAAGAGTGTTCATTTAACCCAACCATATCCCATGTTATCTCATTCAGGAGCCCAAGCTTGATAGGTAACAACTGGAGGGACGTGCAGATTCAGTCCAGCTCAGGGTACCCTTCCCATCTGGCGTTAGTTGGCAGAATCCAACGTGGCCATCTGGAAAACCACTAATAAAAGGATGTCACTTGATTTCAGAGAGCATGCCAAACACCTGTGTCTATTGTTAATCACAAAGTCATTGAAAATTACCTTCGAATAGCTCAGGTACTAATGATGAGTGAATTTAAGATCACTCTCTATACCTTAGAGCAGTCATCCTTTATCTCCGTCTGTGCAGTGTCGGCGAAGGCCCTCCTTAGGACAGATCTGTTTTCTGTGCTCTTAGCTTCTCATTCTGTGTCCTTCTCCCTCCCTCTCTGGCATCTGGTGCTTTCTTGCTGCAAATAGGGTTTCTGGAGCTCCCTGACCAGATGTGCCCACCAAACAACAACCAGTGTCCCCCAATTATTCCTTTATTCTCCACTGATTCCATTAATCCTCCCACTTCCTCAGAACACTGATCTCACACATTTGTTTGATGGAAAACAATGTGATTGAACTTATTCATGCTACATGGTGGATGACTTAATGCGTGAACTTGTCCACCCTTCAAACAGATAGATCCTGGTGGTAGAATGTTGGAGGAACAAGGGTCACGCCCTAGCATGTCTAACATTGCCATGCGCTCTTGTTTTTCATTGCCCTTGTCATCACAATTTGCAATTATAAAATTGCATAATTAACTGATTATTTTCTTTCTTTCAATTAGATGACAAGCTTTGAGAGGGCAAGGCCCATGTCTATGTGCATTTCTCAGCCTAAAGCACCAGGACCGACACAAAGCAGGAGTTTAATAACAGTTGTTGTGCGAATGAATGAATAAACAAATGAACGAAATAAGATTTCAAGTACACGTGAGATAAACCTTTCTCACATCTGCTCCCAAGTGCAAAAATTTTTTAAAAACCAGTGACACAGGCTCAAGAAAATGAAAAGATTCTTGTAGGGAGCTGAAAATTTACCACTGTTTTGTTTAAAAATATAGCACTGTGTACAAATTTCTTTCCATTAAAAAAAAACGAAGAATAGAGAAAGAAGACTAGAATGGAAATTTCTTTCCATTGAGGCTGACAGGTTTCCAGGAAGCAAGTCCCAATTACTCAATGCCTTTTACTTGCAGGACACCACTCCTCAGATCAGAAAATGAATCAATACTATCCTTTCCTCCTTCTGTCCCCTCTGCTCTGATGAGACGAAGGATTTGGAAACAGAACAGCCAGCCTGAGCCTTGTGTTTTCAGCTCTCCTGCTGACATCCACGTCCCCTACCCCTCTCATTCCCATCCCCACCCAACACAGACCCTCTTTTTCTAACCATTTCATGCTCCTCCTTCCCTGGCTTTCTCAGTGATGAGACACAGGAATAGGAAGTTGGATGTGAAATTTGCCGGTTTCGCACAAGGCTCAGCCTGTGCTGCAGAAGAGTCCTTGTTCTGCCTGGGTTTTTATGAAAATGAGATAAAATAAGTAAAAGTGCCAAGTGCCTTGTAGGTACTCAAAACATGAAAGTTTTTTTCTTCCTTCCTTCTTGTTTCATAAAGTACTCATGAACCACAGCTCTCCAGCCAGGATTTCTCTTTATCTTCTGGCCTAAAAGGGAGGCCAGAATGTTTGTAATTCATTACACTGGAAGACAGTGAACTGGAGTTAGAAATGTGTATATGTGACGGGGCGCTAAGAAACTTGAAGTGGCAATAGCCTGTAATTCCCTAGATGGAGGGCTTCTTCAAGAGGGTGATTTATCTTTAAGGTATCACTCAGGTGCCTTTTTTATACTCCTACCGTTGCTATGGAAATCACCCCTGTAAGAACGCATGCAAATGTAGAATATATTGCCAGATGCATGAATGGGGGGTGTGTGTGCAAGCGGCAGGCATGTTGACACTTGTCAATCTCCAGCTTTGGACCTGAAGGAAGAGAAGGAGAAGGTGGTTGAAGAAGATAGAGAGGGTGCTGTGGGCCAGGCACTACCGCTGATACCTCAGCCTGATAGATCCCGAGAACTAGAATCTCCAAGTCTCCACTCTACTACTTAGGGTGACCATTCTGTCTGTTGTTTCAGCATTCCCATTAATAGCATCTCCTCTCACTGTCCACACCATCCTGGATTCGTTGATAAACGAAATAGTCACATGATCACCACGGAAGCTAATTTCCCCCATAAAATGGGAGAAGCATTGCTGAAGTGATCCCATGAGATCTATGATTATATTTTATGTACAGGACTGAAGTCATTTATTAAGCTATTTTCTGGGTCCAAGCCAGCTCTTCCTTTCTTTGCAATTCTATCAATTCTATCACAGTTCCAACTGAGTCGCTGTGGCTCCTCCCCTGCCCCCACCAGAAAAAGAAACAAGTTGTCTATTACCATTTCACAAGGAAAGAATCAAAGTTATGTTGAGCTGTGGATCCTGGGAGTCAGGCTCACCCACCAGGGAAGCAACTAGATCATACGTGTTAGCCTTCCAGATTACATATTTCAATTTGTGCCGCAAGAAAAAAACAAATTGCTGCCTATCATGAACACTTTGAGGGTGCGTCATTCATGGTTTCTAGTTGTGAACAATTTAAAGAAAAAAGAACACTGGGAGCATTACACAATCCTTGGGGAAGGCTGGAGAACCAAATTGAGAAAATGAGCAGGCACAAAGTGTAGCTAGGCAGCCAGTCCTCAGCCAAGATCAATGCCACAGAAGTTGTCCAACATGGACACTGCTGGCGGGCTGCGGGGCATTGGACCCCACTGGAGGCACCAAGGCCATGGCTGCCTCTACAGACCGGATGTTGCTGCTGTCTTTGCTGCCACTGCCAGCATGGATAATTCGTGACCCCTTCATCTTTGCCTAATTAGCTTCTGATTCTAAGTCTCAGATGTGTGCATTTGATGGGCCACACCTAATTTGGGTGCTTACATTCTAGCTGCAAGAGAGGCTGGAAGAGTGAAGCTCTTTTCAGCTTCTATAGGAGGAGGTGGGTTCTGTCTCCCACCAATTTCAGGAAAATAGGAGGAAAATTCAAATGTTCTACAGCGAAAAAAACGTCTGCCACATGGGGAGATGGTGAGTATTCAATCTGAGATTGTCAAGGACCTCTATATATAATCTTTAGATATAAGATCCTTAAAAGTCTATTGAGATCGAGGTCAAATGTTTCAAACGAAGCCTTAAAGCAGGGGACCCTCAGGTTTTAAAAAGAGGAGATAATTTTCAATTGTCCAAGGGTTTGGATCTAATGCTAACAGAGGAAAGGGGAAGGAGGAAGAAAGGAGGCTGATTAAAATTCTTAGAGGCAGGGGGAGTTCACAGTTCTGGATGGAGGAGGGGGCATCGTTGTTAAATTTTGTGCTATCACCTGCTAGAAATCCCAAGCAAGCACAGAGAAGGGGTGGGGTTGTTGAGGTAGCAGAATGGGAGCGTACTGAGTCAGGAGATACAGAATTCCTCCCATAGTGGGGTGGTAAGGCCGTGACCTGCAGTAGGGCAGAGGAATGCCATGGGGAACTTTGGGCCACCTGGAATGGTGTCCTCAAAAAATCTTGAACACCTGGGTGCCGCATATAGCAGGTTGTGACTCAGAGGTATCCTTGAGGAAAGGGGCAAACGGATGACTTGAAGCAAAACAAACCAAAACCACCTAACCAAACAAACAGGAAAGCTCATCTAATTGTGGGATAGGCCAGCTGTCAGGATGAGAAAAGTTGCCAATGTGTCATTTTGGCTGCAAGTGATAGAAACCCATCACTAATTAACAGGCAATAGAGAATTTATTGAAAGGATAAGGGGCTGCCTCATATAACTGCCGACACAAGGGGGAAGGGGCAGTTGGGCCCCAAGGATCAAATGTCCCCAGGACTCTCTGTCTTTGTCTCTCATCTCTGTCTTGTCTGAAGAGAGAAGTTATCACTGCCTTGAACTGCAGACCATCATCTTCAGGTTAGCGGGGACAAGATTGCTCACAGGGTTAAGGTCCCGCCCTGTGGCTTCTGCCTCCAGAGGAGAGATGACCCTCTTCTTTTAGTTTTGGTTCTGTAGACATACTCTAATGAGCTGGCCCACCCAGGTTAGGTATCCCAGTTCAAATTTATGGCAATTTTAAAGGACAGTTGCTAGTCGTGAGCAAACTGCTAACATTTTAACCTACCCCTACAGTAACTGATTGTGGATAGGAAGGTAGGGTCCTGATGCATGCACCTAGGGCTCATTTTTCCCCTGGATCTGTCAGTGATTCAAGGTACAGGGCCATGTAACACAGATGTGACTGCTTGGGTCCCAGCCCCTGGAGTCAGGGCTTTTTTTTTTTTTTAATAGGGTAGGTTTTTTTTTTTTTTTAAAGGAATTCCTTTTGTTTTTATTTATTTATTTATTTATTTATTTATTTATTTTTGGCTGTGTTGGGTCTTCGCTTCTGTGAGAGGGCTTTCTCTAGTTGCGGCAAGCGGGGGCCACTCTTCATTGCGGTGTGTAGGCCTCTCACTGTCGCGGCCTCTCTTGTTGCGGAGCACAAGCTCCAGACGCACAGACTCAGTAGTTGTGGCTCACGGGCCTAGTTGCTCCGTGGCATGTGGGATCTTCCCAGACCGGGGCTCGAACGCGTGTCCCCTGCATTGGCAGGCAGATTCTCAGTCACTGCGCCACCAGGGAAGCCCTGGAGTCAGGGCTTTTATCAGAGAGAGAAAAGCCCTGACTCTCACAGAGAATCAAGTGATTCTCACAGAGAATCACTGTGAGTTCCAGTTGGAGTCTGTTACATCCAAGAATCTGGATGGGAATTTGAGCTCAGAGCCTTTTCCTGGGAGAAAACAGGTAATACCCTGTCATGCTGTTCCCAATAAGAAGGGAGCTGACTTGAAAGAAAGACATGGCTGTGAGCATCTCAAGGACCAGGACAATGCCTATACACCTCTGGGTACATCACAGGGCCCTTGTGTGTGCTCCATGATGGTAGGGTTGAAGGGAGCTTGTCCCAAAAATTCCAGCAACTGCCCATTGTGTGTACCTTACAATGGGGGAGGAGCTGAAGCTTAGGGGGCGTCTGGGGCAGGGTTAACATGCACCAAGTGCCTTAAGAGCATAGGAATCATGACTGTGGTGGTGGTAATAGTGGTCAGGTTCTCATTCCATGCTCAGCTTATCCCAAGTTTCCACACCTCCTTCCATGACACGGCAGCTGTCTGACTGGTTTCACAAGGGGCTGGCTGGGAACTGGCCAAATAGAAAGTGAGTTTCTCTTTCCTGCCTACCGCTCACCCCTAATGTACCTGAGGCCACACAGTTCGCATTTGAAAAGCAAAAGACAGAGAACAGACTTGTGGTTGCCAAGGGGGCGGGGGTGGGAGAGGGAGTTTGGGATGAGCAGATGCAAACTATTATATATAGAATGGATAAACAACAAGGCCCTACTGTATAGCACACGGAACTATATTCAATATCCTGTGAGGAACCATAATGGGAAAGACGATGAAAAAGAATATGTACATATATATGTATAACTGAATCACTTTGCTGTACAGCAGAAAGTAACACAACATTGTAAATCAACTGTACTTCAATAAAATAAAAAACGAATTAAATAATTTCAAAAAAAAAGAAAAGCAAAGAGCCGTGATGAACCACATGGTATTTATGTTCCAAGCAACCGCCCTGAGAGATTCTTGATGGAGTTGACTTAATCACACTATTGTTTTGATATCTTACAAACCAAGCCACAATTTGTAGTTTGGAAAAAAGTCAGTGTTCATTTCCCTGATCTGATGCTTTCTTTGTTTTTTTTTTTTTTAATATATATTTATTTATTTTTGGCTGTGTTGGGTCTTCGCTTCTGTGAGAGGGCTTTCTCTAGTTGTGGCAAGCGGGGGCCACTCTTCATCGCGGTGCGCGGGCCTCTCACTATCGCAGCCTCTCTTGTTGCGGAGCACAGGCTCCAGACGCGCAGGCTCAGTAGTTGTGGCTCACGGGCCTAGTTGCTCCGCGGCACGTGGGATCTTCCCAGACCAGGGCTCGAACCCGTGTCCCCTGCATTGGCAGGCAGATTCTCAACCACTGCGCCACCCGGGAAGCCCTGATCTGATGCTTTCTGATGTCAGCTCTATTTCCCAGCCTGGCCTGGCTTTGCGGAAACCAAACCCTAAAGAGAAGCGTTTTGCTGTTACATTTGTAGCGCTTGTAGTTCACAGTGACTTTCTAAACAGAACTGGATAATTGCAGAAGGACAGGTAGAAGCTCCTGAAAAACTCTAGCCCAGTTTATCCTTTACTGCTCGTGGGAGTTGAGACTGGCATCCGCCTGCTGAGTTACATGTGCCCCCAAACATTTCATATGAAGTGATGGTTTAGGAAACCAACCCCATGTTCCATCCAACTCTCTCTCTATAATGAGCCATGGTCTGACAGCCTTCTTCTGTGGAAAAATAAAGCTACATGAGTGGATTCAATTGTCACTTGTTGCTTGGAAATACCTCAGGTTTATCCTTTGCTATTTCTACTTTTACTCATTCTTGTTTTAAGGAATTAAAGTTTCTGACTTTTGGACACATTCTTGTTTGAAGAAATTAAAGCTCCGTCCTTTTAGGGATATATGTCAACATATCAACGGCCTTGTCACATTCTTTGCTAATGCCGATGTCATCAGAATTTAAAAAGCTGAAGCAGGGAATCGCATTTTGAAATGAATGCCACGTGAGCGGTAAGGCAGAGAGCCAGAACCTTCTGATGAAGAGAAGGAAAGCAGAACTCTGGTGGAGAGCGTTTACATCCCCGATACAGTTCTGATCTTCTTGCCCACTTTCCCAGTCTCCAGGGACTGGAACAAAGGTGGTGTCATGTTCCCAGGCATGCTGCCTGCCACCACACTTTTAGTGTAAGCACCAAGCTTTCACTCTTCCTGTCCCCACCCTGACAAAGCACGCATCTTAGAGTCATTTTCTCACCACCAACTTCCCTGTGCGGGTGAGAGAAAATCAGATTACACACGAAAGTCTAAACATCATGCTTCCCCATTGGCTTCCTGGCACCCAGTGTCCTGTTCAGGCATAGAGATTTCCTGTTTGGAAATCAAATGCATTGGCCACCTCATTGGCTGTATTTTTAAATTTATTTTTAACCGGTATAATCAATACATTCAGTTTGCTGGCCCACGCATCTGAGCGCATTCCATGTATTTGTCTTTGTTGGAGATTTCTCTTTCATGTGAACAGTAATGGTTAAAATTAGGAAGCTATTCGTATTGGACATTTTTTTACATCAGGAGAAGCACAGACATGTCTCTGGGAGCCCCGCATTTCAGAACAGTTAGCGGCATGTAGAAAAGTATCCAAGAAGCTATTTCATTTCCATGGCAGCCAGGACCCAGACGCCAAAGCTTTATAGATTAAAATCAATGCCTGAATTGCATTCAGAAAGCCTGAATTGCCTGTCAGACTTCAGGACCACAGTGCAATGTGATAAATGAGGTGGAGAGCCTCATCCAGGCGAGGGAGTGCGAGCCGCATTAGCGAGCACTTCTGTGTCTCTTTCAGAGCAAATACCAAGTGGAATGAATTACTGGGAAACAGCAAATGAATGTCAAGAATTTGAGATGCGGGGGTTATAATTTACTAATTACTGGGAAAAGATGAACACAAAGTCAGTGTGTGAAAGAATGTGGTGGGGGGAAGGGTAGAGCAGGGGAGACAAAGAAAGTGAGCAGGGTAGAAGGCTCTTATCTTCTGTCCTGGTAAAACGAGATGGGTTTGAGAGGCATGGATACCTGGTTCAACTCCCAGACGGGTCACTGTCAGTCTGGGTCATAAATTGCAACGAGCATTAAATGAGATACATATATAAACACCTAGGCTAGTGCCTGACACATAGTTGGCAGTCAGTAAATGTTCTGTCTCCCTCTCCCCAGCCCCCATCCTATTCCTTTCTTATTTAGTACAGGAATCGCAACACTGAAGCATAACTGATTTCGCTCAACTATTCAGTGTTGGAGAGGGAGACTCACTGCCTCCTATAGCAGGTCATCAACATTTAAAGACAGCAAAGCACGGATGGAAGGATGGAACACTGAGAAATTCACAGAGACGCCTTCACAAAGACTGGGTTCACTATAAAAGTGCATGATAACATGACTTTTGATGCTGTCCTCTGCGCATTGGTGCAGATCTGTCCAAGAGCAAAACAACATTCTCTAGTCTGCTCTCTGAGTCCAGGGGGAGCTGGGCATGGCAGCCCATCACCCCGGGGGCTCCTAACAGGGATGCAGCTTCAAGCAGAGAAGATAGGGACTCCCTGGGGTCTCTTGGCCTTGTGGGATAGGAAGGATGCTGTCTAGAGAGGAACCATGGAGTAAGTGAGCAAGACCTGGAATGGAAGCCAAGAGATGCTTGTCCTGGCTCATCCACCAACAAGTTGTGGTAAATGATGGGGTCAGACCAGAGCATCATTTCCCAAACTATTTTTACTAGTTCTTTATGAGACTGTGATAGAAATGGCTTGTTTTTTCCCAATATCCACTGCCCTCTTCTGGGTAAGAGTAACCTTGATTTTTAGCTATAAATATGGTTGCTCAGAATAGAGATCACATCTCCCAGACTTCCTTGCATCTTTGCCATGTGATGAAGTTCTGGCCAATGGGATGAAAGCACAGGTAGTATGTGCAACTTCTCGGAACTGTCATTGGAAAGGAGAGTGTGTATGACCTTCTTGTGCCCTTCCTTCTTCCTGCTGGTTTATATGAGTTTGCTATGGCTGGAACTGGAGCAGCTGTCTTGGACCTTAATGTGGGAGCTACATGCTAAGGGGGTAGAACAACACCATAGAAGGAACCTGGGATTCTGACATTGTTAGGAGCCATGCCAACTCTATGTAGATAATATAGATTTCTTTATGTGGAAGGAAAAAAGTCACTGTTAGTTTGGATTTCTTTTCTATGTGTGTGTGTGTCAGTAGAAATTGAACCTAATCTAATAGAGATGTTAATAGATGTTCTACTAAAAAGGGTTCTTGGGTAAATAAATTCTGGAAGTTCTGTATAATATAGACTCTTTTTAAAGATTTGCAATGCCCCCGCCACAAGAGGTCCTCTATCAAGAACCATAGCATCTCTTATGAACTTCTCCTGTGAAGCTAGTGTTCCATGGGTCCTTTGCAACCCAGAGTGTGGTCCATGGGCCAGCAGCATCAGCATCACCCAGGAACGTGCTAGAAATGCAGAATCTCAGGCAACCCTGGACCTACTGAGACAGAATCTGCATGTTTAACAAGATTTCCAGGTTATCTGTCTGCACGTTAAAGTTTGATAGGCACTGCTACTGATTACAGCACGGAAAACGGTGTGCTGTGATCCTAGATTCTGGAACAAAAGCAGTCACATCCTGTCGGGGGGCATATCTGGAGCTGCAGGAGCCACAAAACGGTCCTGAGCTCTGTGGGCCTGAGGCTGCCACTATCAACTCCATGAATCATCTGGACAACTTCAGCTCTAAGCCTTGAGTCATTTTCAGGGCCAACACTTTCTGGTTGACACTGACTGAGCCAAGAGTCTGTAGCAGCAGCCTATTCCTCTGCTCCCTGCTGCCCCTGCTTCTGTTGGGATTACTGGGCTGGAGCTGGCCTCTGCCAGAGTGGTCCCTGCTACTCCCACACACCTCTGGGATCCACCTCTGCTCTTCTCGGCAAATAATACCTGGATCCACAGGAGAGGTGAGAAGGGGCTTCCAGGAGACCCAGTGCTACTCGCCAGGGCCTCCAGAGCAGCGGGGGGGCAGAGCATCTGTCAGTCCTTTTCAAGCTCACACGTGGGCACCTAGTCTGGCCAATCAAAACATCAGTCAAATTAGGTTATAGTGTTCAGGAAACAGTAACCAACTGGATCAATCCCATTTACTTTCTGTTTCATGGTTTATCTGGTGGTTGTATGTTAGGGGCTGTACAAGGCAGTGAGAAACACCTTGTTTTCTGGAGCCAGACCTCCTGGGTTTGGATCCAGTTTACCATGTGCTGGTTGCACAGCGTAGCTCAAGTTACTTAATCTTAATCTCACTAAGCCTCAGTTTCCTCATCTGTAAAATGGGGGTAAAAATGGCATTTACCTCCTAGGTCTGTTGTGAGGATTACATAGGAATGAATGTGAAGCGCTTAGACTTGTTCCTGGCACACAGGAAGCACTATAAAAGTAATAAAAATTCATAGGTAATGAATAGTAATAAAAGTACATATATATGTATAACTAATAAGTTATTACCATTATATTATAATTTGGGGGATTAAAATCTAAATCATGTGGATAAAAATCTAAAAATGAGGAATGAATTCTAAATATTGTGTGAGTTGACATCAAGGTTTTCAGCCCTGTTTCTCCCATGGGGTATTAGCTAAACAAATGACTGTCGGTTTCATTAAAGTAGAATAGACAATTTGAGCAAGCACACATTTAATAAATCTCCACTGAGTGTCAAGGTGGGCACTGTGGGGAATGTGGTGATGTAACAGACGAGGTCCCTACTCTGTCCTTCTCAGTAGAAGAGAAAGACATTTGCACAAATATCTTCATTCAAAGACAAATGTTGAAAATGTCTTTGAATTTCATAATATGTTTCATAATATGTTCTATGAAAGCAGAAAAGCACATAATTAATAATAAGAATAATCTGTGTCAGGAATTCTATATGAACTTTAACATACATCATTATTTTGATATTCAAAACAAGCCTATGATGGCAGTATAAATCACACCTCATTTTACAAATCAATGAGTGGCGCTTCAAAGACATGAAGAAAATTGCTAAGTTCTCATACCTGTTTAGTGAAAGACCGGGGTTCAAACTCAGGTCTGCCTAATGCCAGAGTCCTTGCTTTTTCTATCACACTGGACTGCAAAGATGAACGAACAGTTCACAGAGAAGATGACATTTCCACTGGGCTTGGAAAGATGAGCCAGGTTTGCAGGCAGAGTTGGGAACTGGAGGAAAGGGGGCTGTGAGGAGCTGAAGAGCCCGGCCCAGTGCAGAGGGGGATAGGCTGGCGGGAGAGGAGACCAGGGCTGGAAGAGGTAGAAGACTTATGAACCGTAAAGATGGGAAAGTGGACATGGTGGAGGATGTTGAATAAGAGATGGAAGACCTTGGACTTCATAGACCATTGTTAACCACTCCAACGTCTTCAGGAGCATCAAAGAAGAAGAAGGAGTGTTTGTTGGAGATGGGGCTCCAGAGGCCAGAGCGTGAGGTCAGAGGGAATGCTGAGCAGACAAGGGAGTGAGGACACAGGGTCCATTTAAAGGCCTTCAAAATCTAAAATTCCAAACCAAACAAAAGCACCCACCATCTTTGCAAAGCCAAGTCTGCAGTGAGCCTGGTCCTCCAATGACCAGGTTGCAAATTCTCTTAGGCCGTGTAATCCTAATGAAAAGAGGACACAAGGCTGTAGGCAAAGAGACCTACTGGATGCCGCGTGTGGAGGAGGAGGAGGGACAGAGCAAGGACATTGGCAGTGGGGTAGAGTCGGATGCTGAGTTAAGATATTTAAAAATTCTCCTATAGATTCCTAAACAGCTGGATTTAAAGCCTGGCCAGATCCCTTCCTCAGTGATCACTTGTAGTGGGGGAAAGAGACATAGTCACGAAGCACTCTCCATAGGTCTGATTTTGAAGCTTCTAAAATTCAAATGGATGGAATTACTTTCTGTAGTTCTTGTGATTTAACTGCAAGCAGCCTCCCAGCCTGCGAGGGTGGGGGTGGGAGAGAGGAGGAAGGATGGTTAAATAAAAACAGTTCTATTTTGGGCATGCTTTAATGACAACCTCGTCTTCAAAATATTTTTCATGCAGTGCCTTTTCTGTTCGGTGTCACTGAAAGTGTTTTTAATTTCAAAGAGAGGCCATGGCATGGGATGTTAATCAATGAAATTCTGGCATGCTTTTCTATGAACGTGGCTCATTATTTATATTTACCAGTGACAGAGATGAGTCCTTAAGCCCAGGCAATATTATCATTCATGCCTGGTTAATAAAGGAAAAAACAGATGCCGTAGGAAATTCATCCTGATGTGGGAGGGAGCGAGGGAGAAAGAAGGACCTATTTTAGGTCCCTGGGATATTTCATGGTCCCCAAGGCCTTCCTTATGAGTCACAGGACAGAAATCTGAGGCAGAGAAGGGAGAATAGCTTAGTCGTTTGGACTAAAAAATCAGTTTGGGCTGTAATGCTGGATAATGGTATTTATGTATTCCTTGCTTGCGGGTTTCTGCAATGCTTTCTGTTATGTATGCATGGGATACAGCAAGCAATGCCAGCGTTTTTGTTCCTCTGAATTCCTGTCATTGGACACTGCCAGGATTTAGGGTGGGGTCAGCCCGGGGCCACTTTTGCCCCAATAAAGGTCTGTTTTATTAAAGGCCTGCTTGTCCCTTGCCTGTTTACTGCTGCCTAATACAACACTTTCTTTATCTCTTTTTGGCGCTGCCCCAAAGAAAGCAGAGAGCCTTGCTGCTGCTGAGATCCTAGTTTCTATCTCCGGTCTGGTTTTATGGGATTTAGGGGCTTGAAATGGGGCAAAGCTAGAGCGCAGGATTAAATTTAGGATTAAATGTCATGTATTCCAGACTCCAATTTAAAGGAACAGTAATGATGATGATGACGGTGATGATAATACTGAGGTTTCTGATCTGCCTTGCTGAGCTGCTTCTCCCGAGTCGTTCGGATGAACTCTGCTGTGTCATTCACATGCTCCCCTCCCTGCTCCTGACGACAAGACTGGTGGGAGATCTGACGGCCGTGAGAAGTGAAGACTGAACATGGAGGGGGGTTTCCCTGGCAAAACAAGTGGGTAACTCGGAATGCGAGCTCCGATTCTATCAGAATTATTACCCTGTTCTCACTAGCTTATCTGGTCTTGATAGTCACTGAGCTAATAGGCTGGGGCAACTGCAAGCAGGGCCGGCTTCCTGAGCATGTGATTACATAGGACTCCATGCTTCAAAGGGCCCTGTGCTTGGCTTAATGTCTGCTGTCACTGTCTTGAAATTTCCTAATACTTTTTAAACAAGGGGACCCAACTTTTCATGGGTGATAGTGAGACTAGAGCTTTGAGCATTCCCCAGTAAGACAACTGATTGTGGAGGGAGCCCCTCTTTGAGGCTCCCCAGTGCTATTCCAATTTTCAGGGGATTAAAGGAAGCATATGAGGCAGTGACAAGTATGAATGCTTGTGAAATCCTGAGATCTGTTCACAGCGGAGGAGCTGGGCTCATCGATTCGTAGAAAGGCAAAGTGTGATGTGGACTTGAAATGACCGCCCCAGCAGAGCTTGGACGTTCAGAGGAGAGGGTGATTGGCAGTGGCAGATGCAGCTGTGAAGTAAAGGAGGGGGAGTATAAAGAGGCTTTTGAATATGCCCTTGAAGAGGTAACTGGAGACTTGAAGAAGCTGTAGAAAAGAAGGGTAAAAGCTGGCTGGAATTGAGAGGAGAATTCCAAAAGCAAGAATTGGAAACAGCAAGACTGAGAACACATTAGGGAGATTTCAGAGTGGATGAGAGCTGGTGAGGGCTGGAAATTTGCAGATGGGTGGATTGCACCTGTCTGAAGGTCATGGGGAAGGCAGCAAGGGCAGAGGGGAGGAGTGATGGGGGCAGGGAAGGAGGGATATGGTCTGGAAAACTGGCAACACAAAGGGGAGGGTAGAAGAGGGAATGGATAATGTAGAGGATCCAGAGTATATCTGCTAGTCTCCACGTCCTCACCACCGTCACCAACCCAACTGGTAAGATCTGAGCAGTGAAGGAGTGGCACAGAAGGAGGGTGGTAAGCAATGCTTCTGAGATCTGGTGGGAACTTTCTGAAGCATTTTCTGAATCCCACTCTGGACCCCCACTATCAGCATCCCTCAGGGCCCTGGGATGGGAGGGCAGGAATCAGCTTTTTATACTAACGTTCCCAGGTAATCCTGATGGTACAAACATCTGAAAACCAGGAGGATGGAAGAATGCAGCTGGGTGGGGGGCAGCTAAGGCAGATTCTAGAGGCTCGAATGGATGGACAATGGTGCAGAAGCTGGGTTAGAAAGGGAGGGTCATGGGCACAAGTAGCCCAGCGCCTCAAGTGTGAATGATGACCTGAGATGAGTACAAGGCGCATGTGGCCCAAAGGGAGGTTCCTGCCAGCCAAGTCCCCACAGGGGCCTCCTGCCAGCCAAGTTCCTGCCACCTGTGTCTCATTGGGAGTAACTGTCTGATCCTCCCAATCACCAGGGAGGATAAAGAATTTCCAGTGAAAATTATATTCCTGAAAGCTGTACTCTGGTCTATCTTGTTTTAGTTTAGAGGTAGTCAGTTGGTGGAGAGGGTCCAAACAACTCCAGCCCTATGATCGGGGTTTCAGTGTAAAAGGGAAGACAGAGTGAGCCGGGTTTGTAGACCATGCCTGGCACTGACTCGGCCCCCAAGATAAGCACCCTCATCTGGTCCCTCCTTCCTTCTCCAGCCCTACACCTTGTTCAAACTCTCCTCACTTAAATATCTAGGAAACTTCCAGGACTTGGCTTGGGCAAAATTCCTTATTGTTCTGGGTCCAGCTTTTCAGTCCTAGGTAAACTTGATCTCTCCTTAGACCACAGATTCTGCCAGCATGAATAAGCTGAAAGGATTTATTCTTGGTTCTCACATTCAGCCTCTTACTCAGTTTCCCTAGCTGCCAGCTTCCTCTTCTCTTTACGATTTCCTTATAAGTCCTTGTTGATTAATCCCTGTTGGATGTCTCACTAATCTACTGATGATTCCCTCCAGAGAGACTCGTTTTGCCTCTCAGCTGTCTGATCCCTAAAGAACTTCTTAAGGTACCAACCCTCTCACCATCCCTGAATGTTTTTGACAGCACTTTCTCAAACTCTCATATGCAGACATATCACCCGGGAACGCACATGCTGATTTAGTGAGTCTGGGGCGGGAGCCGAGATTTTGCTTTTCTAACAAGCTCCCGGCTGATGCTGATGCTGGCTGGTCCACAGACCACACTCTGAGTAGCCTGGTTTTATAGGATGAGTAGCTCATAATTCTCTTCCATGTCCTGTTTCATCTGCTCCAGTATTTTTATGGTCTCATCATTCTATTTTAAACATAGGAATAGAAAAATAATCTATCTGCAGTGAATTCAGATTTAATTTTCTTGTTTCCAGTCACATAGATCTCTCCAAACTGACTTCAAACAGGAGAAGATCTGGGCTGGAGCATTAGCATCCCACACACAAGTTTCTACCATTTTCTCTGCATTGTTCTCTCAGGGCTCTGCTGAAAATGTGTTATGCACGAAGCATATTGCATTATATAGAGAGAAGAACTGTGAGCTGTAGAAAGCTGATAACAAGCAAGCTTCCAGCATTCCTCCAATGCTGCTAGCAAAGCAGCAGAAGCTCCCAGAGAGGGGCCCACTTGCCTGAGCCCCGGGCCATTTGCCAAGTTGATCTCATACACCTCTGATTCCACAGCTCTCTCACGAAGCACCCCAATTCCCCTCTTCGTTTGCACTAGCAATTGTTAAGTAAAAAGGAAGCATTTTCTGGAACCCTTGATTTTGAAAAAACAAAATTATATTTTTTCTACTTGTATTTAGGATTTGAAAATATTTATTGCTTCTAACATCTACATTTGAAATGCAGATTTCTTTATTTTTACACTTGGTGAGTGAATCATCTCTCTAAAAATAAAGCTTTGGAATTGTAACAATGTTTCACAATAGTAATATTTGAGGATAGTGAAAATGGTTATTATTAAACATACATTTTTGGTATTTCTTATCAGTAGAAACTTCTTTATCAGTTGACCCTTGAACAACCCGGGTTTGAACTGCACGGGTCCACTTATATGTGAATTTTTTTCCATTAATACATTACTACACATTCTGTGTTTGGTTGAATCCTTGGATGGGAAACTGCCCATACGGAGGGCCAACTACAGGACTTGAGGATCTGTGGATTTTGGTATCAGTGGCAGGTCCTGGAACCAATTCCCTGCAGATACCAAGGGATGACTATACATTTACTCATGTTCTCCCTCAAATCACTGCTCAATTTCCCTACATTTCATAGCCCCAGTCTTAGAATGATCTACACTTATTCAGAGGTGTCTTCATCCCCACTGTCTCAAGTCTCTGAAATGGGCCACTTTTTCACAATACACTAAACTTGCACATACAAGAACATGAGCCATCTCTCAGTCATTGGGTCTAATGGCTCCTCAGTCTCAGTTTGTTTTCCCTCTCTGAGCACATGATACTATCAACCTCCTCTTTCTTCCCTTGGCTTCTTGGTTATTGTGATATTCTGATTTACCCACCTATCTGAGCATGGCTAAATCTTTGCTGTTTCCCTTTCCTCCATCCCAACTGCACATGCAAGGCAGGGACCTTGTCTCCACTCTTTCCCTTGGAGAGTTCAACTATTCACATGGCTTTAACTAGTACTTGCACTAGGCAACCATTCACCAAATCTACAACCTCTAGTGCTGATCTCTCTTTGCAGCTCCAGTCCCCCATGTTTAATCGCCTGGTCAACTCTTCCACTGTTACCTCCAAACTCTTCCTTCCTTCCAATTTCTCTATTTCTGTTTGTAGCTAATATGACTTTGCAATCATGAACTCAAGAAGTCAGGAAATATTACATTTCTTATTAAAAAAAATCAGTATGAATCTGACTCTGGAATGCCATCCCTCCAAGCCAGCAAGAAATTCTCTCATTTACTATGGGGTCTAAGCCCTGCTCCTCAAAGGTTATACTGAGGTCCCTTCTAGGATCTCAAGCAGTGCTCGAGCATTAAGGAAGCTTAAGGTGCCCACTAAGATATTCCTTATCCCAACTCACAAGTTCCCTTAATATCTAACCACTCCATTACTTCCATGTCACAACTGAGACACAGGAATTTCTTTTTTAACATTTTTAAAAGGATATTTTTAGCTCTTCCTCTTAACCTTCCCTTTCCTTCCCTTTCTGAATAATTCTATCCTAAAAGCATTTCATGGGGCAGAGCGAGGTTGGTATCCATGCTGGGGGTGGGGAGGTGAGTGGCAGAATACATCATGTCCCAGAGCAAGATGTCAGAGGTCAAGGAGAATGACAAGGGCATCTGCATAGGAGGAAACCCAGTGGAGCGTCTGGCATGGAAAGTTAGAGTTCAAGAGGCTTAAGGAGGGTGTTCACATGAGAGGGAAACCTAGGGTGTCAGAGCCTAAGCAGTGTTAGGAAGGAGAAAACTAGAATGACCCTGTGGCGATGGATTGGTATCAGAGGCATTGGTATGAGCTGTGATGCTATGTATGTATCTACGAAGATTTCCTAGCTTTGTCCACTGAGAGGACCTGGGAGCAGCAACATTCCAATAGCAGTGAGCATCACAACACCCAGATCTTGGCTTCTAAATATCATCCTCCACTAAAACAACAGGGTTACCAGCAAACTAGCAGTAGAAGAGAACTTCCTCATCCTTATAAAAGGGATCTACAAAAAAACTACAGATGACATTATATTTAGTAGGGAAAGACTAAATACTTTTCCCATAAAACCAGCAACAAGGCAAGGATATCTACTCTCAACACTTCAATTCTACATTTGTATTGCTTATATATATATAAGTTTTTTTCTGTACATTATGATGCTTTTACATCTTTGGGGCTGGCCAATTCCTAGAGATAACAAAGGGCTCAGTTGGAAGTACCCTTTGATGTGCAAACTGATTCAGACCCAAACCTCCTCTATCTGGTCTGTGCACTGAGGAGGCAATACTCCTCTGCCTTAATCATTCCATGGTCAAGTACTGGGCAATTAGAGACCACTCTATAGCCTAAAGTCAGCAGAAGTTATTCACACTAATCAGTCCTAAACTGTTCACCCTGCCCTGCTTTGCCTTTCCTGCAGAAACCCCCATTAAGACTCTAGCCTCAGCTTTATCTTTGCTCTTGCTTTCTGCCTCCTATCCAACTGAGTCTTCCCCATGTGGCCCAGCATGGTGTGCTATGCCTCCTGTTTCTAGGACCTGTAAGTATAATAAACCTTTGTTTTTGTGAGCCTCTCCTGTGTTTCCTCTTGTGGCTGCATCAGACTGACCATCACATAAAAGAACCAGAACACATTAAACTGGAGGTGCTAGCCAGTGCCATCAAGCAAGAAAAATAAATAAATGGCATCTAGATAAAGAAATAAAGTAATAAATATTCACAGGTGAAATGACTGTCCATGTAGAAATTTCTATAAAAAGGCTACTAGAAGTAATAAGTGAGTTTTGCAAGTTTGCGTGAACAACTGGAAACTGAAATTCCAAAAACAAATTCATTTATGGTAGCATCAAAAAGATGGAATACTTCGGGATAAACCTGACAAAAGATATGCAAGATCATCTGCGTACACTGAAAACAACAAAATATTGCTGAAAAAAATTAAAGAGGGCCTAAAAAATAGAATCATGGATCAGAAGACTCAATATTGTTAAGATGCCAATTCTCCCCAAATTTATCTGTAGATTCAATGCAGTCTATCAAAATCACAACTGGCTTTTATTTCTGTAGAGATTAATAAGATGACGCTAAAATTCATGGGGAAATGACAAAAACCTAAGATTGCCAAACTACCTTGAAAAGAAGAATAAAGTTGGAGGACTTACACTACCTGACCTCAAGACTTATTTTAAGGTTACAGGAATCAAAATAGTGTGGTATTGACATAAAGATAGACAAATAAATCAATGGAACAGAATAGAAAGTACAGAAATAGACCTGAACATATGTGGTAACTGATGGTCCACAAAGGTGCAACAAATGATGGTATAACAATTGATATTTGTATGCAAAAGTTTTTTTTAATTAAAAACACAAAAAACAACAAAAAAACCCTTAAATCTATAGCTTGTACCATATATAAAAATTGACTAAAATATGGATCATAGACCTAAATATAAAACCTAAAACTATAGAACTTACAGGAATAAACATAGGAGAAAATCTTTGTGAACTTAGCTAAGATTTTTTTAGTTACAAAACCGAAGCACAGTCCACAAAAGAACACATTGATAAATTGGACTTTATCAAAATTAAGCATTGTTCTTTGAATGACATTGTTCAGCAAAGGAAAAGAGAAACCACAGACTGGGAAGCATGTTTGCAAATCACATAGCTGATCAATGACTTCTATTTAGTATTTATAAAGAATTTTCAGATCTCAATCCAAAAGTCCATCAACAAATGAATGGGTAAACAAATTGTGGTATACCCATAGAGTGGAATACTACTCAGCAATAAAAAGGAAGGGACTATGTATATAACAACATAGATAGATATCAATATAATTATGCTGAATGAAAAAAGCCAGTCAAACAAGAGTTCATACTTCTAATTATGTACACTTCTAATTATGCTTCTAATTATGTACATATCTGTAAAATGGCAATGAATTAATAGGGACTGAAAGCAGATCATTGGTTGTCTCAGAGTGGGGGTGGAGAGGGGAGAGAGGGAGAAAGTAATTAAAGAGGAACATGAGGATAATTGGGGGAATAATAGATATGTTCATCCTCTTTATTACAATGATGGTTTCAAGGATGTATACATATGTCAAAACACCAAATTATTCACTTTAAACTTATGCATTTAATTATATCTCAATAAAGCTGTTAAAATAATTTTAAAATATTTTTGAGTGAGATATTTCAAAAGTTCAGACAAACATTTAGGATAATATAACAAACATCTGTGTACCAACCACTGTTTTGACAGATATTAACGTTTTGTTATAGTTCCTTTAAATTAAAAAAAAAAAAATTTACAGACACAGCTGAAGCTTCTGGGACCCCTTTCTAATCCAATTTCCCTCCTGTCCCATCCCCCTAAGTGAAATCACTATCTTGACTTTAATGACTGTGGGGCCCATGCAGGCTTTACACTTTTGCTCTGTGTGTATGCCCATAAATAATACATGATATACTTTTGCACGGTTTGCATATTGGAAATCTTTATATAAATGGTAATTTCCTCCTGAAACGTGTTCTTTATACTCAACATTGTGTTTTTTGAAATTTATCCATGTTGCTCTAGTTCATTCACTTAGCGGTCCACTTTGTGAATATATACCCTGTATTTAAACATTCTCTTGGATTTGAAGATGTTTCCAATTTTCCACTCTTACAAACAATGTTGCCCATCAACATTACTGTACCTGTCTCCTTGTGCATATATGTGGGAGCTTTCCTAGGGTATACACCTAGGGGATTTCTGAGACTCTTCAGACCAGACAGAGCCAAACTGCTCTCCCATGTGGGTTACACTCACACAGCAATTAGCATTCCTCTTCCTCCTCCGCCTCACCCACACTTTGTTCTTCACACTTTTAAATGGGAGGAATAGGAATCTTCAACTCTTCCAAATGGACCTAGCTTCTGCTTTCTCCAGGTTCGTCTTGCACCAGCCTCTCTGAAGCTAGACATCTTCCTGGAGGTGGTGAACCAGGCACATGCTTTTCATGGTGCTTTCCTAGCCTCTTGGAATCCACCTTTGCTGCCCTCTCTCCCCCTGACCTTGAAGAAGTTCCTTTCTCTGATACTAGAGCTCATCATTCTAGGATATTCAATATCATCCATTTGTGAGTTTTGGCTTTATAAAAAGACAAGGAGAGCTGAAAGCTCTTCAGGCAAAAAATCCTTCAAGCGAAGAAGTATGAAAAGTCTGCCTACTTGTGCAGACTTAATGGGGATTGGAGGTAGGGACAATAGTTGGGAAAAACTCAAAGAGCAAAATGCAAATTGATATCTCAAAAACTATCCTACCCAGGTGAATGGTACCATTCACCTTATCATCCAGACTGTAAGTCCCATGTCTTGCATTGATACCATTTATATAGTTCTCACACCCAGCCATCGCGTTCTGTCAATTCTGCATTCAACATGCCTTTAACAGTCAGGGCATTGACCCCTACGAGAGACCTTTATCTCACAGTTAGTTCCTGGCTCCCATCTCCTTCCCTTCCCATTTCACTCCCCCCATCCCAAAGCCTTTCTACAAATGAGCACCAGGGTAATTTTCTTAGAAGACCACGTTGAACATTTCAGTGTCCTGCTTACAGGCTTTTTTAAGGCTCCCTACTGCCTGTAAGACAAGGTTTGGATTACTTAACCTGGCAGTCAAGGCCCTTTGCAATCCAGTCCTATCTAGACTGAACTCCCTTTCTTTCCTATATAATGAACCCCCTGTTTCCACCAAGCTGGTCTCCTTCCTCCTCCAAAGAGCTCTATCCCTTTCAGTTGCTTTAGAAATTTGGGGTTCAAGAAGTACACATACTTTAAAATTTTAATGGATACTGCTAATTTGCTCACCTTAACAGTCATGCTGATTCACAATTCCACCACCAATGCATGACAGTCATTTCCCAACACATTTGTCTACATAGCTGATTATCCAAATTTCTTTTTAACTTTTTCCAGTATTATAGGTGAAAAACATTGTTATAATTTGGATTTCTTACACAATAAGTGAAAAATAATACTTTTTCCAGTATTATAGGTGAAAAACATTGTTATAATTTGGATTTCTTACACAATAAGTAATTTTATATGTGAAAAATCTACAATATTTCCTTTTCTGTGAACTGTGCACATTCTTTGTCCATGTTCTGTAAAGGTATTGCCTTATTATTGATTCCTGGGAACTCTTCACACCTCGTCTGTGATATATATATTAAAATAATTGACTTTTGTCACCAGTGCTAGCTCTTGAAAGAGACATTAGACCATGATCTTCAAAAGTGTCACTCTCTTTAACCCTGGCTTTTTTTTTTAACATCTTTATTGGAGTATAATTGCTTTACAGTGTTGTGTTAGTTTCTGCTGTACATCAAAGTGAATCAGCTATATGTATACACATATCCCCATATCCCCTCCCTCTTGAGCCTCCCTTCCACCCTCCCTATCCCACCCCTCTAGGTGATCCCACAAAGCACCGAGCTGATCTCCGAGCTATCTCACCGAGATAGCAGCTGCTTCACACTAGCTATCTATTTTACATTTGGTAGTATATATATGTCAATGCTACTCTCTCACTTCTTCCCAGCTTACCCTTCCCCACCCGTGTCCTCAAGTCCCTTCTCTACATCTGCACCTTTATTCCTGTCCTGCCCCTAGGTTCATCAGAGCCTTTTATTTTTAGATTCCATATATATGTGTTAGCATATGGTATTTGTTTTTTCTCTTTCTGACTTACTTCACTCTGTATGACAGGCTCTATGTCCATTCACCTCACCACAAATAACTCAATTTCGTTTCTTTTTTATGGCTGAGTAATATTCCATTGTATATATGCGCCACATCTTCTTTAGCCATTCATCTGTCGATGGACACTTAGGTTGCTTCCATGTCCTGGCTATTGTAAATAGTGCTGCAATGAACATTGTGGTACATGACTCTTTTTGAATTATGGTTTTCTCAGGGTATATGCCCAGAGGTGGGATTGCTGTAATGCTAGCTTTTAATGATATGATAGAGACTACTTCGCAGAAGATTGATTCCCTTCCTTCTACATTAGCTTTATAAAATTTTCCCACCAAAACAAGACCACACTTACATATCAGTGCATTCTGTATCATCTTTCCAAAATTAGTCAGTAGCTTTAATGGGGTTTTTTTTGGAAACAGTATCCTCTCATGCCTTGTTTATGTTCTAGCAGAAGTAGGCTGCATATCTGCCATGGCTAGTGGGATTTATTCAAAGGACAACCCTCCTACTCCCTCTAGATCAGAGGTTATGAATTGGCCACCCGAGGGCCAAATGTAACCAATGTGTTTTACTTGGCCAGCATGGTGTTCAGAAAAAATTTGAATTAGTTGCTCACACTGAAGACACTGGGTAATTTTACAGGAACATCTAGATTTCTGGCTTCTCTTGAAAAGTCACAAGATCTGGCAACACTGCATTTCCATGTGACAATTGGCTGGAGCTTGTGGGTATCTGTCCCTTTCATAGACCACATGCTTTCCATGTTCTTAAACCACATCTGCTTCATGGAACTATTTATGCCACCTGCCCAGTTCTTGGAGCTGTTTGCCTTCATAACCTCTGACCACCATTTGCTCCCAGAGTTTTCCTCTCTCTCCCCCTCAGTCAGAAGGAAAAAAAAGAATCCCCGTAGTGTCTTGTCTCACTCACACTCAGGTCCTTCCCACTTCTGCACCCCAGCCTTTCTCCCCTTTCTTCTTTGAAAAGCTGTTTCCCTGCATCCCATGGAGTATTTACTTGAACTCTGCATCCTCACGTTTCCCTTTCAGCATTTCCCTTAGTTCTGCGGGCTGTTCCATAGGAGGCCTTCCAAAAGGATTTGGAATGATAAAAGACTGCTGTACTAGGGCATGAAGTTTAAGACACAGTTCAACAGATTTTAACAAGTTTTGAGAAAGATGAATAAAAGCACATTTCTGAGGCTTCCCTTAGGAACTAATGGGTGTTTTAACATGAACATGTTTTCTTGGATGGAGTCTATGGACCCAGGATTGGTTTGCTCCTCTCCATCCCTACTGCTTCTCATAGTTCAAGTTCTTGTCAGCGTCCATCTGAACTGCTGCCTCAGCTTCATAACTGGTCTCTGATGCCGGGCTATACTTTTCAGTTCTGTTCTCCAGAAATAATCTTCTGAAATGTGAATCCGAATTCATCAACCACCCTCACACCACCCCTCAAAAGCCTTCAGTGATTGCCTGGTGCCTAAAGGTATCATTGTCAACAAGGTTTCTTTATAAGCAGGTCTTAGGACTTCACCTCCAACCAATTCATCTCCTCGTAGCCTAGGAACCTCAGGCTCTTTGCTAGTCCCTGAGCACATCCAGAGCACTGTGTCCCCATCTGAGGCAAAGGGTGCTCTCCTTCACTGAAAAGCTGTATTCCTGCTCTTTTACATCCCATGCTCCATCCTTCGGGATCTGAGGCACTATCACTTCCTCTGTAAGCTCTTCCATTTTCTTCTACTTGGTCTCTCTCTCTTGTGTATTTCTATGATACTTATCACAACTATCTTAAGATTCTTTCTCCCCCATGAGATGGTGGGCTCTTTGAAGGTATGAAATTCATTTATCTTTGTTCCCAAACCAAACATAGTGTTTGATATATAATGGATGCTCATTAAATGTTTGGTGAATAAAAGAAGGATCCATTAATACCTTAACTTGTGTTAATTAGCCAGTCGGTCATTTGGTAGCTTTTAGAAAATATGTTGTCCTCGTTTTTCAGCCAGTGGTAACTTCCTATCTGTAAACTTGAGCCAGTCACTATTTTCAATGGTTTTCCAGTGACCTCAGTATAAAAACAAAGTCTCACATAGTTCTTCAGTATCAGGTACTCTGTCCTTCACGATCTGATCCCTTGCCTACCATGCCAGCTTTAGCTGTTGTTATCTTCCACCTCTTCCCCAACCTCATGGAAACACTTCAGCATCCTAAAAGAACCCTGCTCTCTAGATCGGGGTCTTACCTCCTCACTCTGCTTGGAAAATCTTCCCCTACCCCTTCCTCTTCTCCATGGCAGGGCATGCAGGACACTGTGGAGAAGGCTTCCCTGACTTCACCTGCCTTGGAATGGATTAGGGCCCCCTCATCCCGGGTGCTCCCACAGCTCTTATTATACTGTGATTTTTGTCTCTTCTGCTGTCCCAGCCCTGCCCCCACTCTAAGCTCCTCTAGGACAAGAACTATCTTTTTCATCCTTTTACCAGTGGTGGGAGCATAGGCTCTGGTCCAAACTAGATGCTCGATAAATGTCTAATGAATAAAAAATCATGATAAAAAGAAAGTAATCTATGTAAAATAGATAGCTAGTGGGAAGCAGCCGCATAGCACAGGGAGATCAGCTGGGTGCTAGAGAGGCTAGGAGAGGCTAGAGGCTAGAGGGGTGGGATAGGGAGGGTGGGAGGGAGATGCAAGAGGGAGGAGATATGGGGATATATGTATATGTATAGCTGATTCACTTTGTTATAAAGCAGAAACTAACACACCATTGTAAAGCAATTATACTCCAATAAAGATGTTAAAAAAAAAAGAAAGTAATCTGACATATATAATTCACATGACTATGTGAATGTTTAACTACCTTATTTGCATTTAAAGAGATGCTTTTAGGCACTTCCCTGTTGGCGCAGTGGTTAAGAATCCGCCTGCCAATGCAGGGGACACAGGTTCGAGCCCTGGTCTGGGAAGATCCCACATGCCACGGAGCAACTAAGCCTGTGCGCCACAAATACTGAGCCTGCACTCTAGAGCCCGCAAGCCACAGCTACTGAGCCCACGTGCCACAACTACTGAAGCCCACACGCCTAGAGCCTGTGCTCCGCAACAAGAGAAGCCACTGCAGTGAGAAGCCCATGCACTGCAATGAAGAGTAGCCCCTGCTCGCCACAACTAGAGAAAGCTTGCACACAGCAACAAAGACCGAATGCAGCCAAGAATAAATAAATAATAAATAAATTTATTTTAAAAAAATAAATGAAAAATAAAGAGATGCTTTTAAAATTCACATTTGCAGAGTTGGGAAAATAGAAACCAGGCTAGGTATTTTGAACAGAGGAGAATTAATATATGGAATTGTTTCACAGATGTTGCAAGGCTGGAAGAACAAAATGGAAGTTGAGGCAACGTAGTTATTAATGATTATGGGTAGAAGCTGTTGACCCCAGGACTGGGGTAAATCAGCTACCTTCCTAGGGACACTGGGCAAAGAGGGGGAAACGTGGGGTTACCAGAACCTAGGGACTCAGAAGAAAGAAGGGAAAGAAAAATCAACCATATTAAAGACACACATGATTGTAAGATGCATCCCAATGTCAAAAATGTCAAAATGCGAAGAAGAAAAAAAAAAAGAGTCATATAATAGATCTCCAGTTGTAGACTGTCAAGAATGTGAAAGAAATCCAGGCTGGCTAGAGAAATCTATTATGTTTAACTGTATGGAATTTTGAATACGTAGCCACTTTTGCTCTACATAAATGACAGTTTCATACGGTTCAGTCTAACATTTTGGGAGCAAGAGGCTAACATGCTAACACTTGGTACAGTGTCCCTGCTCTGGGTTTCTGTCTCTCCAAGGTCCACTGTCCTGAGCTGTCCCTGCTCTTCCTAGCTTCCATCCAGCCTCCTTCTGAGTGTCATGGTAACAAGCTTGTATGTACTCAGGAACTGCAGGACTTAGGGGTGTGCACAGACAGCCATTTGCAAGCATTTGTAATTTTAAAGTCAGATATTCCTAAGAAGGGATTATAATAGGTATGAAAAGCTAACAACAGGTAGCCTTTTATTGAATGCTTACAATGTTCCTGTGTTAAGTGTTATCGCTATCACATTCATCGGATTTCCTAACAGACTCAACTGTGCAATTATAACTAACTCTTATATGGTGCTTAAAATAGAACAGTCATCATTTTAAACCTGTTGACCTAAAAATTGACTCATTTAATTTTCTTAATAAGCCTAGGAGGTAGGTATTAATTTGAATCATTTGAAATTACTGCTATTCAACTGTTTTGACCTACAAAATAGAAATTTAATATAGTTTAACTCGATATAATAATTTTGGAATTGATTTTACAATAGGGAAATTGAGGCATATAGAGGTTAAATGACTTGCCCAAAGTCATACAGCTGGTAAGCAGAGGAGCCAGGGCTCAAACCCAGGCAGTCTGTGCTCTAAACTATTACACCCTACTGTCTCTCCATGGGTACCATTTTATCCTCATCCTTATCTATAGATAAGGAAACTGAGGCTTAGAACAGTTAAGCTAACTTGCCCAAGGTCACAGAGCTGGAAATTAGTAGAACTAGGTTTCTAGGTCTGTCTAACTCCAGAGCCCATACTCTGCCCACATATTATTCTACAACCATGCCTTCCATGCAAGGGATGCTCAGAGTGGAAAGCGAGTGAATTTACCTGGCTTATTACCCAGATATGTCCATAGATATACAAAGATAAACACTGTCCCATAGATTTTTTTCCCCCACAAAGACAGTAGAAATAATGCAAATAATGACATTCAAAATTACTGCTGGAGTTGTCTAGATCTTTCTTCCAAAGGCCGTAGTTCAATACTTTATGGACTTCACTTTGAAAACGGCCTTGGAAGCCACATGTCCACGTGTTGAAGATTCTCAGCATGCAATGACTTCTGTTTCTCCCACCTCCTTAGGAATACTGGATTAATTAAGCACATACCATGTGCTGAATAGTATGCCTTGTGCTAATTGATGAAGATCCAGTAGCAAATAATATAGACACAATCTGCCTTTGCTGTGTTTTCAGCCTATCAGGGAGGACAGACACTAAAGGGATAGTAACAATAATATGTTTTGATAGAGTATACATCGCGAGCTCCAGGACCACAGAGCTGGGAAATTTCATTTAGTCCGGGGGAGCAGTTCCCAGTTTGTGGTCTGCAGACCAGCACTATCAGAATTACCTGGGAACTTGTTTAAATTACTCCCATCCCAGGCGCACGGAATCAGAATTAGGTGAAGGAGTACAGAGACGAAAAGAAGGAATCAACATTTTTAAAAAGATCTCCAGGTGATTCTTATGCATACCAAAGTTTGAGAAGCCCTGCTAAGGAGGTCTTCATGGCTACTCTGAGATGAGAAGGCCAAGTATGAGTAGGTCAGATGCAAAAGGGATGAAAAAAGATTATTCCAGACCAGAAGGACAGTATGTGCCCAGATCTGTAAGTCCAAGAAAGCCAGATGTATGGCAGGAACCATGAGTACGTGGGAAACAGAGTGGAGAATTATAGAAGAGACATCAGAAGATGGCAGAACTGGACTCTATGAGTTCTGATAAGAAATAACGTAAGGTGGAAATAATAAGATTAATTTTGAGTGACTGATCTTACAGTAACCCACTGTAAAAGCAACTTCATTCATAATTTAGAGAGGACCAAACTCAGTGAAGCTGCTCTAAAGAAAACGAGGACCCAAACTAAGCCCTGGTGAACATTTGTTGTTGTCCATGTAATAGGAAGAACAGCGACCAAACTCGCTCCCCTTCCCTTTCCCAGAAGGAGACAAGTTGAACCTAAATAATTTAATCCAGTCTAGAGTTCTTCCTGACTCTTCCAAGGGAGCATCCGTTAACAGGTGACCTAGCTCCTTTCTCCACACTGTTTGGCCCCTGGTGGAAAGCCTTTCTGCACGATAATAGGGCTGGGTTGCCTTGTCAATGGGAAAACAGGTCTCTCTCGATGAGAATTCAGACCACATTATCCCTGAGATAGTGTATGTGCCCAATTTAACAGATCCGTGATTAAAAGGACTGGTGTGCCTGCAGCTCATACTGGGAAATGAAATGAAATTTTGACCAGAGGGATCCACATTTACCCATGATGATGAGATTTAAAAAAATAAAAGGTTTCAGTGGCAATGGGCATCTCTGCCCATCTAGCGGTGCCACATCAGACTGAAAAACAGACTTCAGATCTCGCATGGGAAGGAAGGGTGAATCCAGGGAGTGATACCTCCCGCTAAAGATAAGGGCAGGGGCTTCCCTGGTGGCGCAGTGGTTGAGAGTCCGCCTGCCAATGCAGGGGACACGGGTTCGAGCCCTGGTCTGGGAAGATCCCACATGCCGCGGAGCAACTGGGCCCGTGAGCCACAACGACTGAGCCTGCGCGTCTGGAGCCTGTGCTCCGCAACAAGAGAGGCCGTGATGGTGAGAGGCCCGCGCACCGCGACGAAGAGTGGCCCCCGTTCGCCACAACTGGAGAAAGCCCTCGCACAGAAACGAAGCCCCAACACAGCCGTAAATAAATAAATAAATTAATTTTAAAAAAAAACAAAAAAACATAATTCATACATTATTTTTTAAAAAAAGATAAGGGTGGGTTTTTTCTAGAGGAGAGGGGCAAAGATTAGATAAGATGTAAGGAAGAATGTGGGTGGGGAGGGGCTAAAGCCTGAGGGCCAGTGAGCTTAGTCAGCAGTGGGAGAGAACCAGGGAGAGGAAGGACCTCATCCTAGAGACAGGCCCAAGTCTCCAGGTACCTCCCTGTGAAACTCAAGAAACTTACAGTCAGTGATACCTTTCACCTTACTGAATGCAGGGGTCAACGTCAGAAGGGAATTCAAATGAAGGAAGGGATCCTTAGCTGGGATTCCCTCCTGAAAGTGACTCATTGTTCAGTACGTTCACATGATCATGTCTACAAAGCCTGGAGTGGACACGGAAAAGGCAGAACATGGAATGCTGCCCACCTGTATCCTCACTGGATCCAGAAGATGATGCATATCTTCCCATCTCTGTATCCAATGGATTCTAACTGGGAGTCCTGAGTAAGCCAGGCATTTGGAAAACAGATGCCTGGCAGAGCTGGTAGAAAGAGCGCACCGGAGCAGGCAAACTCAAGAAAGATGTCAAACCAAATCTTTTTCTTATCCCATAGTTTGGACAAGCTGCCTTCTGAAAGACATTTGGGGAGGCTGGACATCTTAGTAACAACTGATTATGTTGTCTCTAAGAAGAGGACACGTCGTATCCCAGACCCATGCAGAGAGATGTCTGAAAGTACAGAACACACAATCCCGAAGACCTGGGGCTTGAGGAAATACCTCATCTCTCCTCTTCAGTGGTTACTGACCAGCCAGCTGGTCAGCGTCCCTAACTGAGCTCTCAATATACCCAGCGCAGGAAGGCATCCAAAACTCTACCAAGGTACAAAACAAGAAGACAATAGCTACTCTGGGACACCCGCCCACAGGCCTAATGGTTGGTGGCTATTTTGTTTTTAATCAGTGACTTTCCCTGCGGCAGTCCCCTTAAGAGAGTCCAGAATCTGCTCATTTTTTCCTGCTTTCCCTCTACCCCACACCGTGTTGCCAGATAAAATCCAGGACACTATATTAACTTCGAATTTCAGATAACCGATGCATAACTTTTTAGTATAAGAGTATCCCAAATATTGGGTGGGGGGCCTCCAATTTAACTGGGCATCCTGTATTTTTTTTTTTCGCTAAACCCTACCCCCAAGGGACTCCCTGAGGGAGCAGATACTTAATTCTGTTCCTGTGGGCAGTTAGTTTTGGTCCTTTCTCCTACTCTGAGATTGCTCAGTGAGCACTGATTTTATTACATATGAAAACTTCCTGTGTGATCTTTTTTTTTTTAATTTAATTTAATTTATTTATTTAAAAATTTTTTATACAGCAGGTTCTTATCCTGCGTGATCTTTAAGGAGATGGGAGAAGAAAGAAGTGAATCTCTCTTAATTCCACAGGCACATTTTTGTTTGTACCTAACACGGCAATAAAGTAAGGAAACAGAGAAGAGAAACGCAGGATGATTAGGTCTCCATGAAGCCCCCCAAGTCTTAACTCTACAGTGTTGTGATGTAAACTAGAGGAACCCAAGGAAAGCACAGATGAGAGCAAGGCGATAGGATCTGAAACTGTCCAAAGAGGACTGTTTTACAACCCCCTCTCCCACCGCAGATTCCTTTGTTGGTTAGTTGTGAGTGGGTTTTTTACAGCACTGGTACTGTACTTTCATTTTGAGAAAGCAACTTGCCCTGAGCCAGAGTGAGAATTAGATAATGACTCCCCTCGCAACAGATTTTTAATGACTGAAACTCACTGCCTGGAGATTTTTGAAACTTTGATGAGTGTAAACTGGAAAAACAGTCACTTAGTGCTGCAATCAATTTTCTGTCTCGTAGGAAGTGAAGATTTCAATCATCCTTTCACAGTAGAATCTTTCTTTACTAGACTCCCCCAGACAGCTACCTTCATGCACACAAATGTAAAGCCAGTATCAACCCATTGCTTCTTGTTGTAAAGTGTAAAGTTACCATTAACCTGAATGTCATTTAGACTGGAAGCTCATTGTTCCATCTGGAAATAAAAGTTAGTGTTGCCTGAATCAGAGCTGCCTCTGTGTATACTTTCTTTGGTTCTGGACATTGCTTGCAGAAGCTGAGGATCTGGGTAGAGAAAATAGAAGAAAACTTTGAGATCCAGGTGTCATGCTAGAGGAATTCGACGGACTTTGGCACAGCTCAGCCCATCCATACTGGGCCATAGCTGTCATGTGCACACTGAATTATACAGAATGTACAGAGGTTGGGCTAAAGTAATTGCCATGTTGAGGCATATAGGGCAAGGTCACCCCCTAGTGGTAGGGGTTGGGACTGCTCCTTAAGGAAGGAGAAATTCCCACCATCAATCATTCCCAAGAAAGACCAATTATATCAGGATTAGGTTAAACTCCAAATAAGGGTGTCTTAAACACATAAAGGTTTGTTTCTCTTTTCTAAAAGAAAGTCTAGAAGTAGGCAGTCAGAGCTGTTAGAGTAGCTCCTCAGCCTTAATGAATGACTTCCATTCTCAAGGTCACAGGATGGCTGCTAGAGCTCCAACCATCATATCCACATCACAGACTGGAAAGAAGAAAAGTGGAAGAGGAAAAGATAGTGTGTGTAAGTGAATGTGTTTTAGAGTGGGGATGCCCAGCTGATTCTCCTTTAAGTAGCCCTTTCTAAAGTCTCCCAAACACTTCCAAAGCTGACTGAGGGGTTGAGGAATAGTCTTTTACCTGGGCACTTTGCCACCCTCAATAAATGGGGGTGCTACTACTAAGGAGGCAGGGGAATGAATATTGGGGGGCAAGAGTAGCTGCTGCCTCTCCGGCAAGCAGGACTGAACATGGAGAGACAGAGAAGTGCTTTCTCTTGCAAAGCCATTTGACAGTTGGGCCTGAACTCTCTGGTAGCAGGTGTGAGCTGGATTCCGCCGTGTGGAGTCCAGGCCAGGTACCAAAAACACTAAGAACAGCTCTGGTGAGGTGTGCTTCAGGGAGCTGCTTCTGCCGACACTTGAAATCACTCTCGACGCTGAGCTCTCCTTCCATTATCCCTAAACCTTCCTGAAGTTGTGTCACTCCTCTGTTGGGCTGTGGGAGATTAAGGTGTGTGTGAGGGGGTGGGGATGGGATATTCAGGCCTGGAACTGAGTGGCAGTAGGAGGGCTGTGTCTCCTTTCCCAAAGCCGGAAGGGTAGCAACTGTCGCCTGACAAAGATTGGCTGCCCAGAGCTGCCAGAGGCCACCAGAGCCCCTGGGGTGTCAGTTAAGGCAGCAGCTTGCGGCTTGGCCACTTGAGGAGACCCCTCAGCAGAAAAACATGAGCAAGTCAGACAGATGCCTAACCACACTTTAGGATGACCACCCTGGTTTGCCCTGGGCTGAGGAGTTTCCTGGGCCATGGGACTTTCGGTGCTAAAACTGGGGAAATTCTGGGCAAACTGGGATGAGTTGGTCACCTTAATAATACATGTAAGAAAGCATCTTGTAGGGAATCTTAGAATTTGCCTGGGGACACTTGGGAGCCCAGGGCTCAGAGCCTGAGATGTGGCAGCTGTGCGCTCAGAGTCACTGGGATCTTTTTTTTTTTTTTTTTTAATACACTTTATGTCTTAGAGCAGTTTTAGATTCACAGTCAAACTGTGAGAGGAAGGTACAGAGATATCCCATACTGCTCCCCCCAGCATGCAGCACCTCCTGCATTATCCACATGCCCTGCAGATGGAACATGTGTTACAGCTGATGCACCTCATCATCACCCAAAGTCCATAGTTTATATCAGGGTTCATGCTCGGTGTTGTACATCCTATGAGTTTAGACAAACGTACTATATAATGACATGTGCCACCATTACAGTATCATACAGAATAGTTTCACTGCCTTAAAAATTCTCTGTGCTCTGCCTATTCATCCCAAACCCTGGCAACCACTGATATTTTTACTGTCTCCAAAGTTTACCCTTTCCAGAATGTAATATAGTTGGAACCATACAGTATGTAGCCTTTTCAGATTAACTTGTTTCACTCAGTAATATGCATTTAAGCTTCCTCCATGCCTTTTCATGGCTCACTCAATAGCTCATTTTTTTAAAGTGCTGAATACTACTCCACTGTTTGGATGTACCACTGGGTCTTACTTCTACTGGTGTGAACTGTGGGAAATCAGTTCTGATGATGCCTGAAGTTTATGATGCCACAAACTCTACCCCTCAGAATAAAATTGTGTCTGTGTTAGAGCACAGAAGGGCAATAATTAAACAGGTCAGAACAAACACGGCAATAAATAAAGGAAAAAGTAAACGGAAAAATCCAAATCCCACAGCACCACATACAGACCTCCCCAAATCTGGTCTGTGCTTGCTCTCCAACCTCACCTCCTACCTGCCACTCCCGCTGTCACGCCCTGCCAGGTCTCTTCTCTAGCTCTGTCAGGTCCTGAACGCATCGTGCTGCTTCCAATGTCTCTGCCTGGAATTCCTGCCCCCCGACCTCAGGGGCCCGGTGAACCCCAACTCTTCCTTCTAGTCATCTGTGTGGCACCTTCTCTAGCCCTCCGCAGACAAAGCTGGGTACTCCCTTCCTCCCTCTAGCCACCTGTGTACCCTGGCATGTCCCTGCCACACTGAACCCCAATGGCAGCTGGGTACCGGTTTACTTCTCACACTGACCAATGAGTTCCCTGAGGCTAGAAAGCCCGTCCCATGTAGCGATATTCCAAGCACATGATACACAGAATAGATGCTTAATAAATGTTGGTTAAAAGAGTCAATCAGCATGTGCGTATATATTTACTTGATTTTTCTATTTAGGGCCTCAGAATATTGACTGTAACTTTCCTTGGATCCTCTCTGTTCAGATTTATTTTTTAAAATACCTAAAGTGTTGATTTCACTTGGGACTTTATACATACACACCAAAAAAAGGGATTTATTGGAAATATTACCATTGAGAATAACTAAAATTTATAAACACAGCAAAAGGATTCATTAGAAATACTATTTAATTGGGAATAACTAAATCTACAAAATGGAATAAACCATGTTATTGCTTCCTTAACAGTTAACTTAAGCAGACATAAAACAAGCAACAAATATTTATAGTGTATTCAGATACTAATTTGTGGTGGCTTCTCCCTCTGGAATTAGACAAGTTTTGAAAGCGTACGGCTAATGCATTAGATAAGACAGGGTAAGCTAGGGTTTGGTAAGAGAACAAACACACAAACCAAAAGGAATCCCAAATCTCAGAGCTTTAACACAGTGAAGGTTTATCTTCCACTCGTGCAAGTGTCCTCTGTGTAACGTCTGCACCACCTCGCACACACTGAACCCGACACCACCGAAAGATCCCTGGGCCGCTTCACTCTGCTCACCTCCCATTGGGCAGTGCCCAGTCACATGACCCCAGTCATGCTGGGACTTGCAGAGGAGACCCCGGTTCATTAGGGGAAAGTCCCAGGCCTGCAGGGAAGGAGATTCTGAGGTGGAGATTAGCACGCAGAGCTTCTCTGAGGCGGTGCTCTTGGAATCCACATCTACGGAAGGGATTGGGCAGAGTGACAAATCAAGCCTCACTGCAATCACCTCAGGAGCGTTGGCTGCCTTTGTGAGGGGTTCTATAGACCAGATACCTTCAGGGCTGTCCTGAGTTGGGGCAAAGGAGCTAGACCTTTGTACATGGGTACAGGCACTGGATTAGGCCGTCCTGGGAAGGGGTGTGACCAGGAGTGAGGCCGCTCAGCCAAGGCAATTCCAGAGAGGACTGAGCCCTACAGGCTGTGTGCTGGCAGCTGGAGAATAAGTGTGGCTCGGGGTCTGGGAGCCTTATCAAAGAACTCACACAGTGAGCGCGACAGTCTCTTCCAAGAAAATATCTCTGCACATATGACATTTGAATCCTCTTTCATCATCCTGGCTTTAATCACCGACTTGACCTGTGAACCGTACCAATTGTCTCTCCTAACAATTCCACTAAGCTTGGGCATAAAGTACATTCTTCATCCCTAACTGCTCTAGATGTCCCTGCTGGCTGCTGCACAGGTTCAGGCACTGCTGAACCCCCCAAAAATGTTCTGCAAAATTCCTGCCACCCACTTAACCAAAGGACAGCTTGTCCTCATCTGTACCAGGTCATTGCCGAGCTCACTGTAAATCAGAGGTATCTGTCTCTCTTTGAGCTGCCTCTGGCTACCGTGGGCCAGGACTCTTCCACAGTAAACAGCCTCTACTAGGCTGGGCTTCCTGTTTTGCAGTATTGAACAACTACCCCTCAAGGAATGGGAAGCAGATTTGATTTTTCTGTTTAACCATTTCATGCCCACTATCTACTGTTTACACTGGAAACAGCATAGCCCTGTTGAGGAACATTTGTGCAAATCCAGCATTTGTTTTTTGGGTCTTCTGTGGGAGAGGATGTGGAGCTGAACCCTCATGTTCCAGAGGATGCTTCCAGGACCCCACTTCATTTGATCGAACCACATTCTTTCTGTGGAGATGATACCAATGGCTGGCATTTATTACAAAGCACTTTACATGTGATAACTTACTAAATTTTCACATTTATCCTATGCAGAGGTACTATTATTTTTCGTGATTTACATATAAGAAAACCAAGGTACAGGCTGTTGTAGACACTTGCCCAAGGTCACATGAGGCATAAATGGTGGAACCAGCATGGAACCCCTGGTGGTCTGACTGTGAAGTTCAGGCTCTTAATCACTATGTCATACAGCTTGTCAATGTCCAGGGTTGAGTCCATAAATCAGCAAGGTGCATTTGTGTGGACCCTCTCATAAGAATCATTTAACTTTCTGAAGTCCAAGGCCTGCATGGAAAGCCCAATAACGAACGAAGCCCTAGCTAGGAACTCCCTTCGCAAGCCAGAAAAATGAATTAAAATTGAGTAAATTTAGGGAGAGGAATTCCCCATAAAAAACTGGACCTAGTATTAAATTATAAATGTATGGACTTTAAGTCAGACAGAGAACGACAAATATCATATGATATCGCTTATATGCAGAATCTTTTAAAAAATGATTCAAATGAACTCATTTACAAAACAGAGACTCACAGACTTGGAGAATGAACTTATGGTCACCAGGGGGGAAAGGGTTGGGAGGAAGGATAGATTGGGAGTTTGGGATTGACACGTACGCGCTGCTATATTTTAAATAGATAACAAACAAGGACCTACTGTAATAGCACAGGAAACTCTGCTCAATATTCTGTAATAACCTAAATGGGAAAAGATTTTGTAAAAGAATAGATACTTATATATGTATACCTGAATCACTTTGGTACACCTGAAACTAACGCAACATTGTTAATCAACTATATTCCAATATAAAATAAAAATTGTTTTAAATGTATGGACTTTGGGGTTTTAAGCATGGGACAGTTTATGACTAGCTTTGTGAATACGCACTGTGGTACCATGAAGCAAGAAGGTAGTAAAATATATTTAGATTTGGAGGAGAGATAAGCCACCGTGATTTGCGGGTATGGTCCGGTGGGGCAGGGCTGGAAGAGTGAGCTGTCTCCTATGACATGGAGATTGGCGTCTGTCCCTGCAGACAGGCAGAGCATGTGGCTACAGTGCTACCATCCTCACCCACCTCCATTTACACAGGAAGCCTAACTGTCTCCTAGTTATAAGGTGGCATCCTTTATATTAAATTGCCTGGTGAGAGTTGGGGGACACCTTTGGAACCTGATCTCAATGCTGGACAAACTGCTCCTTCGTCTTCAAGTGAGATGATGTGATGGAGTCTGTCCACACTGTATCCCCTGGGAAATGGGTCTGGAAGGACGCTTGGTGCCAGGCTTCTTTGACAGGAATGCTAACCTGTCATGTCAGCTCCAGTGTCAGGATACAAATAGACGTGATGAGGCCATCGACCAAGCTTAGCAAGTCCTGCCCGGTGATGAAATGTGCTAGCAATAGGCAGGGTCTGGAGGTGATTTGGGCCTGACAGCTCAGCCTCCAAACCACATTTTTCATGTGTCAGGAAAATGAACACCATGTCCACTGCACATGGTTTTAGCAATTAGACCTTTACTAATACCGCGGAGCAGCTGGAACTAGAAATAGTCTTAAGTGCTCACATTCTTTCAACATACGAATTTCCAGAGCAGTGGCAGCTGCTGAGGCCAGGTTTATTCATCTTGGGCCAAAATTCTCATATTCTTGACCCCATGTTTTGGGCCTGAACTTTGTGGCTCTGAGAAAATATGGCCGCAAAGCTCTGCTCTGGGGAATCAGACCTTCCTCATCAGAGTAAGTATCTTCTCCCCCTGCACCTTTGTTTCCCCCATCATCAGTGGTTTGGGTTTTAGAAAGGAACTCCCCTTCCTGTGTTGGCGTTTCATTTCTCTCCCAGTGTGAGTGTTGTAGTTCATAACGCTCTTACTCTTACTCTTACCCCACCCATACCCCATCAAGGTTTCTCCCTGGTGGGGAGAATTGGTCTAACCCAACAGCCTAGCCAGTGAGACCCCTTCTGTGGCTTCCACCTCAGTTTCCCCTGGGCATGCCCTTACCTGTGTGTGGGGGGGATTTCTACTAGACAACCACTCTGGATATTTGCAAGTTCTTCCTTGTGTCCCCCTAGATCTACTTCCTTCATCTGGCCTCATCAGTTCTATCCCAATTTATATTCACTGCATGGAATAAAAGGCAGACAGACCTCCTGAGTGTCTTGGTCATTCCAGACCATTCTTTTTCCCATATAACTCCAGAGAAAGAGGGGAGGGAGTTGTGAAATTAACTTTCCTCCCTAACAAAGAATGAAGACAACTTACACTTCAAGAATGAGGTCCGATGTCACCTCCTCCAGAAAGTGTCTCCATTTAATTTATTTATTGTCTCCTCTTCTATGAATTCCTGTCATATTAAGTAGTACAATCATCCCTTGATATCCTCAGGGGATTGGTTCCAGAACCACTCCCCATACTAAAATCTGAAGATGCTCAAGTCTCTTACATAAAATGGCATAGTATTTGCATGTAACATCTAAATACTCCTGTATACTTTAAATCATCTCTAGATTACTCATAATACCTGATATAATGTAAAAGCTATGTAAATAGCTCTAAATACAATGTAAATGCTATGTAAATAGTTACCAAAGCATGGAAAATTTGACTTTTGCTTTTTGGAACTTTCTGGATTTTTTTCTGAATATTTTTGATCTGTGGTTGGTTGAATCTGTGCATACAGAACCCACTGGGTTACCCAATTCAAATACTTCCAAAAAAGTGCAGGAGAGAGGCCTGGAAAAGATCCTTTCCTCACAGACCTCTGAAGGAACCAACCCCACCCACGCCTTGATCTCGGCCTTCTAGCCCCCAAAACTGTGAGACCACAAATTTCTCTTGTGTAAGCCACCCAATTTGTAGTACTTCATTATGACACTTCTTGGAAACTAGTAAAGGTACACTATGAGACCTTCTGTTTTCCACATTTTTTCCCTAAAATTTTTTAAACAGAAAAGTATAAAGAAGAAAATAAGCCAGGGCTTCCCTGGTGGCTCAGTGGTTACGAATCCGCCTGCCAATGCAGGGGACACGGGTTCGAGCCCTGGTCCGGGAAGATCCCACATGCCGCAGAGCAACTAAGCCTGTGTGCCACAACTACTGAGCCTGTGCTCTAGAGCCCGCGAGCCACAACTACTCAGCCCGCATGCTACAACTACTGAAGCCCGCACACCTAGAGCCCATGCTCTGCAGGAAGAGAAGCTACCATGATGAGAAGCCCGTGCACCGCAACAAAGAGTAGCCCCTGCTCACCGCAACTAGAGAAAGCCTGCACAGCAACGAAGACCCAATGCAGCCAAAAACAAAAATAAAATTAATAAATTTATAAAAAAGAAAAAGAAAATAAGCCAGAAAAAATGGTTTTCAGTCACCCTGCACAGAAAAAATATATATATAGTATATGTTATCCTTTATATATATAGTATATGTTATCCTTTTATATATATACTATATAATTTATATATAGTATACGTTATCCTTTTATATATTATATATAGTACATGTTATATATAGTATATGTTTATATATACAGTATATGTTATCCTTTTATAGATATACTATATAACTTTCTGTTTTATATATAATATATAATATAGATTATATATAAGATGTATAATCCCAATATATTAATACTATATATAGTATATATGTTATGTATTTGTATACATGCATACATACACACACATAAATATATGACACATATATATGTAAAATTTGTTCTGAATTACCCAATTCAGATACTTCAAAAAAACGAAAGAGAGGGAGAGAAGGTTTCAACTCCTTAGTCCCTCTTCCCATGACTGTTAACCACTGTGAACACTTAACCACTGATTCTCCCCACTTTCAAATTGTTTCTACTAGCAACTACACATGGTTTGATCTTTCTAAAATTTATGTAGAATGGATCATATTTCATGTACCTTTCTTCCCCTTGCTGTCTGTCTTCTTTAAATGATATGTTGGAAATCCACCCATATCAGCACACACTGAGTGTCCTTATTTCTTTATGGCTGCACCATACTCCACCATACAAAACAATGTAAGGATGTCACTTCTGAAGGGAAAACACCTCATAGCTGCACATTTACAAAAAAGAACCAAAACAAAATTTGGAAACAGAATTTTCTAACCTGTTTACAGCTCTTTCAAATAGAGTTTTAGTGAGTTAAACACATATGTTAAATGTGTAAAAATTCAACAAATTCCAAATAATTTGTAAGAATAGTTGATTGACATCAGGGGAAATAGAAATGTAATAGTAGAATTTAAATAAAACTTTTAGGTAATTAACAAATGGGAATAAAAAATGAGTTTCTTGACTTAGCAAGAGCTACTACCGTTGTTCTCATTTGTATCCACATGTCCTGTGAGGGATCCAGATTTTTTGTTCTTGCTATTAGCCGTTATAACCCCTAAAACCAAATATCAAAATAAGCCAAACATGTAGCCAGACCTTCCTATTGCTTTATTTTAGAGCATGTTAAATCAAGTGTCAATCAAGATATTTAAAAACAATGAAGCATATTTGTCCATACTTAATTCTTTAAGGTATTATTAATTGTAGCTATTTTTAAAATAAATTTATTTATTTATTTATTTTGGCTGCGTTGGGTCTTCATTGCTGCATGCGGGCTTTCTCTAGTTGCGGCGAGTGGGGGCTACTCTTTGTTGTGACGCGCGGGCTTCTCATTGTGGTGGCTTCTTTTATTGTGGAACGTGGGCTCTAGGCATGCGGGCTCCAGTAGTTGTGGCACACGGACTCAGTACCTGTGGCTCGCGGGCTCTAGAGCACAGGCTCAGTAGTTGTGGCACGTGGGCTCAGTAGTTGTGGCTCGCGGGCTCTAGAGCGCAGGCTCAGTAGTTGTGGTGCACGGGCTTAGTTGCTCTGCGGCATGTGGGATCTTCCCGGACCAGGGCTCAAACCCGTGTCCCCTACATTGGCAGGTAGATTCTTAACCACTGCACCACCAGGGAAGTCCCAATTATAGCTATTAATTTAGCAAAAGCAAAATGCTTTTTATATTATTAAGAAAATAAAATTTTAACTTATTTCTTTCATATATGCAGTCTTTTATGTTTCTATTTTATATATGTTGTATTTTGTACATACTAGTACATTAATATATGTATAGATTTATTAATATACACATTAATATATATTATGTATATTTATGTATTCAGTATATATATTAGAGTATATATATACACACATGTATACACACACATACACACTAGAGGTGTGGGCTCAAAATTGGTTTTACTTATAAGGATGTGAAATCAAAAAATGTTTCGTTGTGAATACAGAACCCACTGGGTTAAACTGCTAGCTAATTCCTTAATAGCAATAATATAAATGTAATAAAACAATAACTTCAAAATGCTGAAGGAAAATAACTAACCCTTTAGAATTCTATTCTCAGCTAAACTAAAATTCAAGAGTGAAAGCAAACTAAAGACATCACCAGGTAAGCAAAGACTGAAATAACTGGCTAGTTCACGGGCCCCCCACTGAAAGAATTCCAAAAGTTCTACTCCTCTGAGAGAAGGCATAGGAAGCCAGAAGCAAAGGTGAGTGAAGAGACTGATAAGTAAATACCCGGGCAAGTCTAAATGAACACTGATCACAAAGCAATATAATGGTGACTTGTTTGGGGGTTATAAAAACTAAAATAGTAGACAAAACGAGCATATAATACAAGAAAGAATGGTCAGAATGAAAGGAATAAGGCAATGTTCAGGAGGCAGGCAAAGATACTGATTCACTTGAGGTTTCATTATGTCAAAATTCTAGTGTGAAGATGACAGCAAAAATTGGTATTTCCTGGAAAACATCCAAAAGCAACAAGAAGAAAAAAAAGTAAAAGTTGACCTCCAATTTTAGCAAAACTGGGAAATAGCTAAAAGTTGAGTCACAGAATAAATGGAAATGCTCCCCCAAGGCAGTGGACCTCAAGCAAGGGAGTACATGAGTGGAAGCATGAAGAGCATCAGTGGCTGCAAATCTCAGTAAAAGTTAGCAAAACCTTCTCAGAGGTAGGGTCTAAACTTCAATCCTAGAACAGTGGGAATGCAGTATGGGCAATGGTGGCAGTATCCCCTGGACCTGATTTAGTTCCCAGAAGAAGGAGTGGAAACAAAGGAGGAATTATTACACAGACAGGCCAGGAATTGTCTATCAGAAAGATCAAAGCATTCTGAAATTGCTGACTTTTAAGAAGGTAGTTTCAAAATATATGAACCACAAATGATCATAATGGCAAAAAAAATCAAGAAATCCACAATCATAATGAGATATTTTAACACAATGCTCAATCTTAAATAGCTCAAGCAAACAAAATAATTAGTAAACTTATAAAAGATTTAAAAAACACATTTAATAACTTCAACATGACATTTCCTATATCTAACAATTAGACAATACACATTGAACTTATTTTTGAATGACCACACACTTGGCCACAAAGCAAGTATCTAATATAGTAACAGATGAATCAATATCATACAGACCACATTCCCTTTCAAAATGCTATTAAATTGGAAACAAATTACAAAAATGTAACTACAAAAAAGGAACCATATGTTTGGAAAATTTTAAACACTTCTGAATTATTAATGGGTTAAAATAGAAGTCATAATGGAAAATTTAAAGTATCTAGAGCTGAATGACCAGGGAAAAACTGCCTATCAAAATTGTGAGATGTAGCTAAAGAAGTACAATCAGAGAGAAAATTATGGAGATATAGATATATATTTACACACATATATACAGAAACCTGAAAAGAAGAAAGTTTGAGTATTAATGAGCATATCTAGTTAAAGAAGTCAGAAAAAGAAATAACAGCGTGAACCCAAGAAAAGACAAAGGAAAGAAGATACAGATAAGAGCAAAAATTAATGAAATAGAAAACAAACAACTGAGACGGCCAACAAAGGCAAAAGATCAGGAGAAGAAAGGAAAGATGGTACAAATGAACCATTCTGGGAAAGAAAAAAAAGATGTAACCATAGATATAATATAAATTGTCCAAGTCCTGAGACTACCATGTATGACTTTAGTGTAATAATATTGATACTTTAGATGAAATGGAAACACTTCCAGAAAATATAACTCAAAAAGAAATAGAAAAGGGCTTCCCTGGTGGTGCAGTGGTTAAGAATCCGCCTGCCAATGCAGGGGACACGGGTTCAAGCCCTGGTCCGGGAAGATCCCACATGCCATGGAGCAACTAAGCCCGTGCGCCACAACTACTGAGCCTGCGCTCTAGAACTGCAAACCACAACTGCTGAAGCCCGCGTGCCACAACTACTGAAGCCTGCGTGCCTAGAGCCCATGCGCCGCAACAAGAGAAGCCACCGCAATGAGAAGCCCACGCACCACAACAAAGAGTAG
Source organism: Balaenoptera acutorostrata (assembly GCF_949987535.1). Taxonomy (NCBI): domain Eukaryota; kingdom Metazoa; phylum Chordata; class Mammalia; order Artiodactyla; family Balaenopteridae; genus Balaenoptera; species Balaenoptera acutorostrata. The sequence goes on from NC_080079.1 coordinate 36,567,066, forward strand.
CCCCTGCTCACCGCAACTAGAGAAAGCCCGCGCCCAGCAACAAAGACCCAACTCAGACAAAAATAAATAAATTAATTAATTAATTGGAAAAAAAAAAAAAAAGAAAAGCTGAATAGACATGGCTTTTCAAGTATTTAATCAGTAACTTAAAAATCTATCCATAAAAAAGAGTTGATACTTCAGGGAGTTTTACAGGTAAGTGTCTCCCAACTTTCAAGGAAAATTGAATTCCTATCTTATGCAATCTGTTCCAGAAAAAAGCAAAAGGGGAAATGCTTTCCAACTCATTATGTGATAGTAATATAACCTTGACAGCAGAAACTGGAAGAAACAGTACAAAAAAGGGAAATACAGGAGAATTTCATTTATGAGAAATATACACAATTTTGAAATCAAACTAGCAAACTGAACCTAGCAGTGTTAAAATAATACATCATAGCCACTCTGGGTTACTCAAGAAATGAAGCTTAGAAATACAATACAATAGGAAAGCTATTCGTGTAATTTGCTACACACATGATAAATAAGAAAAAAGATGTGATCACCTCAAAAGATGCAGAAAATGCATTTGATAAAATGCAATACCCATTCATAACCAAAATCTCTTAGTATACTAGGAATAAAAAGAATAACCCAAGAAATTTTATCTACTATTAATCTACAGTAGGAGTTATACTCAGTGTATCTCTAATATAATTTCACTTATGTTCAGGAACAAGACAAGGATGACTATTCTCAAAAGCGCTTATTCACTAGTACTTTATAAGTCCTAGACAATGAAGTAATGACAAGAAGAAATAAAATGAATAAAGATTCAAAATGAAAAAATAAGAGTGTCATTATTTATGGATACTATCTTCAAAAATCCAAGAGAAGAGAATAGGCAGCTATTAAAAGAAATAAGGGAATTAACAAGTTGCCTAATTTAAAATTGATTTTTAAAAATGTTTCCTGAACACCTGCAACAAATTGTTAGAAAATATAATTTTCAAAAAGATATTTACAGTTGTAGCAAGCACTATAAAACCTCATAATATAGCTAACAAAAATGTATATAATCTTTACAGGGAAAGGCATAAATCTGTAGTAAATAATATAAATGTATCATTTATCACGAAGGCCTATGTAGAGAGAGAGATCACATTTCTGACTGGGAAGCCTCCATATTATACAAGTGGCAACATTTTCCCATATTAATCTAGTTAGATGCACTACCTGTATCAATTCCAATAGCATTTTTCATACGAATCATCTAGCTAATTCTAAAATATTGGAAGAGTAAGGACTAATGGAAGTCAAAACAAATTTGAGTTTACAGTCAACAATTCTGTATTGTATACCTGAAATTTGCTGAGAGTAAACCTTAAATGTTTCAACACACAAACACACATACACATAAATGGTAACTATGTGAGGTGATGGATGTGGTAACTAATGTTATTGTGGTAATCATTTCACAATATTTATATATCAGATCATCACACTGTACAACTTAAAAATGTTATTTGTCAACTATATCTCAGTAAAGCTGGAAAACAAAAAACCAAATTTGAGGACAGAGAATGAGGGGACTCACTGTACCAACTACTAAGTGTAGCTATTAGCTATAATAATGTTAAAATTACATTATAGTGCAGGGATAGATAAATGGACCGAGAGAATGTTATAAAGAGACGAAGAACTGACCCACTTACGCATGGGAACTTGTATTTAACAGAAATGGCATTTCAAACACTGAGAAAGGCTGGACTATCCTTACGAGGTGCTGAAACACTTAACTTTCTATTTGGAAAAAGATAAAATTAGATTCCTACTTCACCATATAAGCAAAAGTAAATTCCAGATGGACAAAAATTTAAATGTGAAGAGCAAAAATTTAGAATTTTTAGAAAACAATATGGGAGAATATTTTGGATGTAGAATCATGAACAGATTTATTAAATAAAGAATACCCACAAATCTTTAAAAGATTTATCATTTTGACTACATTAAAATTTTAAAGTTTTTTACAACAGAGGATAACATAAACAAAATAAAAAGGCTAGATACAGTTTGGGAGAAGATATTTGCAATTCAAATAATAACTTTAGAATAAATAAAGGACAGTTACAAAAGTATAAGAAAAGGATAAACCTGTGTTTTCAAAGGAGCAAAGGATTAGAACTGGTCTCTCTCTCCCTTTCCCTCTCCCTCGTGCACACACACACACACACACACACACACACACACAACAGCTAGCAAACATACAAAAATACTTAAGCTTATATGTAATCTGGGAAATGTAAATTAAGACAGTAAAATGCCTTTCATACTATCAGACTGGAAAAATATAAGTCTCACATGGTGAGGATGCAGGAAAATAGGAATTTCTAATCTGGTAGAATGTGAATTGGTATAACCACTTGGGAGAGCACTCTGTCAATATTGAGGAAAGGTGGAAGTACATTCCCTACTATTTAGCAATCCCATTTCTGGATATCTACACTAAAGAAATAATGCACACTGTGCACAAAGATACATGCCCAACCATGTTGACTGCAATAACCACAGAAAAGCAACTAACTAACTAACTGTCCCTCCATAGAGAAATGGAGAAACTGTGGTGTATTAGGCTGTGGTTAGAATGAATGAACAAGGTCTACACTGTATCAATACAACCTGAACAAGTCTCTAAAATACACTGTTGAGTGAGAAAAGTAAGCTGCAAAAGAATATAGACAACATAATGCCATTTAAGTAAATTCTGAATGTACGTAAAATGATAGTAAACGTTGTTTTGGACTTTTTCATTTCATTTAGTGAAAGTCCAGAATCATACATGGGATCAACACATACCAACAGGAGGCAGAGATACCTCTACAGAGGGAAGAAAACAAGGGATAAGAGTGAAAGGGGAGTGGGGAGGGTGGTTAGCTGTTTGTTTGTTTAAATCTGGCTTCTGTTACAAGTGACCTAAAGTAAATGGAAAAATATTAACAGCTGTTTAATCTGGATGTTAGCCATATGGTGGTCTGTTTTATTTTCTGTCCTTTTGATATGTTTGACATAGTTCTTAATTTTAAAAATTAAATTATAGAAACATTTTTTCAAAGCTAAGAACCAGAATTCAAGTCTTTTCCCTCTGAGTCTTCTTCAGTACAGTTTAATACAACAAACATTTGTGCACATTCCCTGGGGCAGGTATAGGAAAGTCAGTTGTCAGAGAGATGTGGTCCCAAATTCAAGGACCACATGTCCTAATGAGGAGAATGGTAACAATTATTCCTTAGCCTTTTTAGCTATTGTTTGGTACCTGCCACTGAGGAAAACAACTGCAGTTTTCATTTGAGCTAAATATAAATGCAACAAGGAAAGACCCATCTGAAGGGCTTTCCCCAGGGTCACATGCTTGGCTGCCATGGCTACAGATGACAGTCACAAGCTCGCTCTGACTGCCAAGACTTCACTGGATGATGGCGCCTCTCACTGCGCACGTGGCATAACCAGGGATGCTGGGATTCTAGGCCATTTCGCGGACTGCAGATAGCAGGGATCTTCTGCAGAGGCCATGTTCTCCCAGGATGACCCTGGATAATTGGCTTATTGGGAGAGAGATGAAAAAAAGGAACTCACTATGGATATAGTAGAAGGATCAGTGGTTGCCAGGATTTGGGGGGCTGTGGGTGGGGAGGATAAATAGGGAGCACAGAGGTTTTTTAGGGCAATGAAACTACTCTACAGTAGTGGATACATGTCATTATACATTTGTCCAAACCCATAGAATGTACAGCACCAAGAGTGAACCCTAAGGTAGGCTACGGACTTGCAAGTGTAGGTTCATTGATTGTAACACATGTACCACTCTGGTGGGGGATGTTGATTTTGGGGGAGTCTACACGTGTGTGTGGGCAGGGGGGTATATGGGAAATCTCTGTACCTTCCTCTCGAATTTTGCTGTGACCCTAAAACTGCTCTAAAAAAAAAGTCTTAAAAAAAGAGAAGCTCACAGTCTGGTGGGGAAGACAAATATATAGACCAAGATACACGGTCCATAAAAGAGGCAGAAACAATTTGCTAAAAGAATTAGGGGCAGGGGAAGAAATGAGATTGCAGAGGATTTCTTGGAACCAACAGAATTTCAGATCAGCCTTATTTCTGGTCAATGACTATGTGAGGATTGTTCTTCAAATCCCTACCTGAAGGGTCATGTGGTATCATCCCAAGTTGCTACTAACAGAGGCTGCTTTACAGAATTGACACAGGAATCTGACAATTAGGCTTAAACCACTATCCCACTCCCCTCCCTTATCCACTCCTTCCACACCCCAGGCCATCGCATGCCTAAGAATGTTATACCAGCATAGACCAGACAACCACGAGGGTGACTGCAGACACAAAATTAGGTGGGTTAGATGGTTAGAAAGGAAGAAAAAGAGAGAGAGACAAAGAGAGAAAGAGAAAGACAAAGAGAGAGAGACAGAGAGAGACAAAGAACAGAGAACAGGTTCTCACATTAGCAAGTAAGAATCACTGTTGTTTCATAATAAAGGCCAGAATCAAGAAGTAGGTTTCCCAGCTGAGAGCAGGCTAGTTGGGACAATAGCAAATGGATTGCAAAAAGAAGATCTGGAGGCCTCCTCACTTTCAGGTAAACAACTACAAAGTACAAATCAAAATCAGAATGTGTGTCCCCCAGGGTTTACTCTATGATTCTGTGCAGGCTAAACAATGGCCTGCAAAGATATCCAGGCCTAATCCCCAGAATCTGTAAATGTTGCCGGATAGGGCAACAGAGACTTTGCTGTGGGATTAACCGTAGGCTCTTGATGGGGAGATTATCTTGGATTATCCAGCTGGGCCCTAAATGCAATCACAAGTGTCCTTATAAGAGGGAAGCAGAGGGAGATATGACAGAATAAGAAGGAATGTGACCACTGAAGCAAGATGCTCTGTGGCTGGCTTTGAAATGGAGGAAGGGGCCTTGCGCCAAGGAATGCAAAGAATTCAGCTCTAGAAACTGAAAAAGGCAAGGAATGGATTCTCCCCTAGAGCTTCCAAAGGGAGCCCAGCCCTGCCAACACCCTGATTTTCTCCCAGTGAAACTGATTTCCTGCTTCCGATTCACCAAGTTTGTTGTAATTTGTTACAGCAGCCATAGGAAACTAATGCAGATTTCTTTGGTTACCTTGATAAAAGAAGATTTCTAGACATTTTGATATGGCCTAGAGGTTGATGGCCATTTGACAAGGGTCAAGATTCTGGCCCAAAAGAAGGCAGGGGGCGGGGTGGGGGGGGGGTGATATTTTGGGACAAAGATTTGCATGTAGGTGGTTAACTGAGAGTGCTCTGGGGAACACCACCGTACAGGCGTGAGGGAAGCCAGCCTGGGCAGAGAGGGTTGTACTTTGGGGCAGTAGCACAGAGGCCCTAGCCAGTCCCACAGGGAGCTCTGGAGTTAGGGTAGCCCTGCAAACACGTCCTGAATTGAGCAAAGGGGCCAATCCTTTGTACCCCTGACAATGACCAGTTATCAGATGCAGGCTGTTCCCTGGGAAGGGGTTGTGATCTTGAGTGATATTCAAAAGGTAATCCCTGGGGAGGGACTCAGCTGTGGGTCATCCATGGGCAACACTCCTGGCACCTGGGGGGGTAGGGTACATGCCTTGGTCCTCAGGTAGGGGTCAGAGCAGTACACGTGGCATCTACCACAGCACAGGAGCAGCCCCCAACACAATTTTATCTGATTAAGTCCCTGTACAGAGACGCACAGGAAAGTTTGCTATTGAATCCGGTCTCAGACCATTCCTTCAGAGATACAGTTCAAGTCACTAAGTCTGTGTGATTCTTTGAGAAGCTTGCTGAAAGCAGCTCAGGGACACTTTGAGCAAAGAGGCTGACATAACTCTAAGTGCTTTGGTCTTGGACTGAGGTCTGAAAATAAACCTCCCCGTGGACTATTTGGAAAGCCTTCTGAGAAAGCTCCTGAATAAATACCATCACCCCTTGTGCCACTGGTCACAATTGTTTTGGCCTGGTTTTCTGGGACTCGCACTGTGCCCTGGCTGATAAATGAAGCCATGTGGAAAGCGCAGGGAGCCCAGGGCCAAACCCTGTCCCCACCATCACACCACACCGGGCACCAGCCAGCTCTGGCTTCACACAGCAATGCCGAGGCTCTAAGGCAAAGCAGAGTTGAGGCTGATTTCCAGTGAGCCTGCCCTCTGGAGAGACCCACTGTCAGAACAACCTTAAACAAGCTGCAGGCCTTTGATTCCAGCTTTCATTGCTCTAAGTCCTGCTAAAAGGGCCTGACTGCACTCATCTGCTTAAGTACTGCCCTGAGCATAATTTAGTGACTTGGAACCACTCAGGGGCTCAGAGGCGTCACTCCAAACTGACTGTGGTGTCTGAAGGTCTGGGCTCTGGTCTTACTTCTGACACTTCTTAACAGTGTGACCTTGTGTAAGGCACTGCTCTCTGAATCTGCTTTCCTCTCCTGTAGAACAGGTGGCACAAAATCATCTCTAAGGCCCGGTCTCATCTTCATGTTCAGGGAATCCACCTCCTCCTATGGGCATGGAGGTTGCAGAGAATGACATGCATTTGTACAGATGCTGGCACATGCGAAAATCTGCGAATTTGGGAGCAAATTCCTGCCATCAGAGTTCTTTCAAATGGATGAATATATGAAAATATCATGTTTACTTGCATTGGCTGCTTTTGCTCAAAATCAGCAGCCTGGTATTTACTTGCATCACCAAAATGGACCCCTTTCATCAGCCTGTGAATTTTCCAGGGGCTTAGGCACGAGCGGCCATTACATTTTTTTTTAAATTCACAGGATTATTTTAGAAGTTTAGGGTCATGGCAGAAGGGAAAGCCAGCTAACTTATTTGTCAGAATGTTTGCATTGCAATCTGTGCCAACGACTCACCTTGTGACACTGGCAAGTCATTTAATACCACTGAGCTGCTGATAGGGATGCCAGTCAAGGTCAGCCCTGCCTCCCTCATGTGGTAACTGCAAACAACAAATGAAATGGAGCTCACGAGAGAACTCCGGAACCTGTAAAACTTATCAAAATTTAAGCAATTACTATTATTCATAAGCCACACAAGGGGAATCTATTCCATCAGTTGCCTTTGCTTGGGATAAGCCTTTCCTCTTCAAAGGAGAGGCTTTTAGTCAGTGTTGTCAGAATATAAACAGAGTACAAAGATTTATTTTGCCAGCTTCTGAGGTTCCCAAGAGAATGATTCCCAGCAGTAAAAGTTGCTAAAATAGTTTGTGAGGTCACCTGCTCTTAGCAACCAAGATTGGTAGGGAAGGAACTAGCCCCGAATTCACCCAGAGGACTGATGCTCACGCCGGGCCCTACAACTGTAAGGACAATTGCTTATTAAGCCTGCAGTGCCCTGAGCCGCCGCTTCTGCTTTAGAATAGGCAGTTCTGTTCGTGCCTTCACAGCACACATCAGTCAAGCAGCTCTTCTGGTTATGAGGATGACTGCAGATGTGCATCCAGTCACAGTACAACAATCACAATCCTTAAGCCTTGAGCGTGCAAACCTGATTTGCAGCAAGGTCACAGGGCAACACCTCACCTGTTTCCTTCCCCCAATTTGGACTCTGAGAAAAACCCTACACATGAAAAGACAACTCCACCAAAAGGTATCATGGCCATAAATACAGAACGATTCTCCTTCTAGATCTGAAAACATCTTGAATTCAACTGCCCTTCAAAAAGATTACTGAGAAAACATCACCACAAGCCAATTGACAGCCGATTTCCTAGTCTCACTGCAAGCTTCCAAGAACCTAGATAAAGCAGTACTGAAGGAAAGGCGAACTGTGCCAAGATCAGAATGACTTACAGAAGCTCTGCTTTTATTGACATTTACTGAGTCTCCATTTCCCTCTTTGCCCTCTTGGGAAACACAGATGCTCAGTGCTGGTGTTTGGGTGGGGGCAGGCACAGCACGTCTGGAAGGGCCAGGCTGAGGGGTGGGTGAAGTCAGCACAGATTGGCAGGTGGCCTTGCGCAGAGTGAGAGGAAACTCTGGGGGGATGGGGTTTGTTGTTATAGAAACCAGAGTGTTCCTGGGTGCACACAGGCAGGGGCAACAGGTCTTTGGGAACACAGAGCAGATAGTCAGACCTGGAACAGTGTGGTAGGATTCAGCGCCAGCTGACAGGCAGACCCACGCACAGTGCACCTGAGCGGGACAGCAGAGCACAGGAGAGGGGATGGCCCTCTTCTGCTCAGGGTTGAAGCCCTGTCTTCCTTCCTCCAGGCAGATGTTGGCTGCCAGGTGCACCCTGCTCTCTCCTCAGCCAGGCAGAACTTTGCAGGTGCTTGTGATTACAGAGCCAGCAAGGGTTAGGTCTTCTGGGAGGTTCTTAACGGCCTTACTATCAGTTACCTGTGGGTTTCTAATTCTCTTCAGCCAATTAACTAGAGTTTCACATTATTTAAGGTAAAAGTTGGAGCCACCTGAGTTGCCTTTCTCTGTCCTGATCTGAATTTCACAAACATGCAAACACACACATGCAGGTACACGAGTAACACAAATATACACAATCACCCAGACAAACACTCTAACACAGACATATTCTCATAAACCCACTCTCATGGGCCCTCCCGCATAGACACATTTCTGAGGTCAGAGAAGGCTTATACTTCAGAGAATAGAGCTTAGCTGTGTTTTTTAAACATCGCGGCTGGGAAAGGGATGTTCGTTTCAGAATAGAGTGGTTGCCAAGCTCACAGGAATTTGGTTTTGAAGTAATGAATCTCCAGCTCTTTTTAAAAGAGCTGGGATGCCTTGGTTATTGTTGTTTGTTTTGTAACTTCCCTGAGATTTGTCATGGTGTGTGATTTCAAAATAACCCTGCCAGGGACCCTGCGGTTGATACTTGTTTGCTCACTAGTTTTTCCAGGATGGAAGGGAAGTGTGTAGCACAGCAGACAGGAATAGGCCTGCCCAGGGTGGCCATCCTGAAGGTGAACCCCTTCCTGCTCTGTGCCCTGGGCCCAGAATCTTGACCTCAGTTGTCAGCAAGACTCTCCGTGCCCAGACACCTCATGTTAGAAATACCCGGTAGGGTTCTTTAACCCATGACCTTATAAAGACAACAAAAATGGCCCATTGAGAATGATTGACTCCAACTATGAAATGAGAATTATGTGCAGTTTGTTACACAGTCCCAAAGCTATCAATAATAGACACCCTAGTTCTGGAATCAATTTCCACATCCTTTTTATCAGAGATTTGTCTATAGACAAATATCTCTATGCAATTCTGTTCAGATCTTTTTTCTTTTCACTGTCCCAGTTCTAATCTATTTGGTGTCCTCTTCTGTGCCCTTTACCATTTAAGTTCTGAGCCTGTTTATGTTGATGAAGCAGAGAGATTGCTGTGTGTTTACCCAAATTCTTCTTTTTCTCCTGAGCACAGTGGAAAACTCATTTCCCAGCCTCCCAAGCAATGGGAACCATTCTTTGAGCCCTGGCCAATGGAATGCGGCAGAGGTGATGACGTCACCTCTTCCGTGATCACAAGGAGTTCAGCCCCCTCTCCCCCATACAACCACTACCTCATTGTGACACAGGTGAGAAGTAAACTTTTCTTGTGTTATTCCAGTGAGATTTGAGGGTAGCTTGTTACAGCACTCAGAATAGACGCTTTCATAGACCAAGGTTAGAAATACTAACTTTGAAGAATTCTTCGTTACTATGTTTACTATGGCTTAAAGTTTAGACCGAGTAAATTTCTTGTTGACTGTATATATACACACAGAGTAACTCCCATCAATACAATGCCTATTGTCTGGTGACCCCAGAAGGGCTTGCAATGCTGGAGTTCTTTGTTCTTTTCCACGCCACCCTGCATTGTGTTGCATGGGAAGGGTTTTAAATAGTTCATAGCATTTTATTTAGTGCACATAATATGAAAGAGTGTTCCCCACTGTGCAAAATTCATTCCCCTCTGGTTCCTTCTGGGTAGTGGTATCAACCAAAGCTCAGACTTACCTCTTCCCATCTTGGCATGTGAGCCACATAAGGCTGTAGGCAAGCCTGGAAGACAGAGGCCTTTCTGGATCTCCCTTGTTTGAAGATATCTTTTATTCCTGAGAGATCCTCTCTGTTCATCTTCAGCATCTGTGGAGCAACAGGACAAAGTCATAAATAGAGAGGCAGTCATTGGCTGTGCATAAGCTGAGAGCTCTCCTGAGCCCAGTAAGTTCAGACAGTTCCATTATTTTTGAGAACTGGAGAGCTGGAGCAACAGTACAATATAGATTAGTGGAAAGGGCACAGTATTAGGTTATTGACCTGGATTATTATTATTATTTATTTATTTTTATATTTATTTACTTACTTACCTGGATCTTAATCCAGACTCTTCCATTAACTTGCTGGGTGACATCAAACAAGTTACAACTTCGCTTGACCTCTGTCCTTTTGTTTTCTTACCTATCATAGCAGGTAATCACTTTCTCTGGCTAACCTGATGGGATTCTTGAATTGTTACAGAACAAAACAGAAAATATGTATAGAAATAGGGACTTCCCTGGTGGTCCAGTGGTTAAGAATTCACCTTCCAATGCAGGGGGTGTGGGTTCGATCCCTGGTCGGGGACCTAAGATCCTATATGCCTTGTGGCCAAAAAACCAAAACATAAAAACAGAAGCAGTATTGTAACAAATTCAATAAAGACTTTAAAAATGGTCCACATCAAAAAAAATATATGAAGGAAGTTACATTAGGAAAAATGTAAGAAATTATTTAAAGAAAACGTCTGTATAGTCAAGTAGTTATATTATAGACAGGCCAGACCTCTGTCAGAAAGAGTTGCTCTTTGAAAATGGACATTTTTTTCTTGGGGTTCATTTGATGGTTTTCCCACTTTAGTACACGTACAGAAGTGTGGTGCAATGGTTTATGAGTGGAATACATATCACCACTTTTCTGGCTACCTTGTCAGATTAGAGTTCTTACTCAGTTCCAACGTCTACTCAAGAGTATTAGAGTTAAGTTTGCCTATGTTAAAAACTATTAAAACCATGGCTAGACAATTCCATGTCTGGGAATTTAGCCTCTGAGTAGATATAGGTGAGAAATGAAACATATTAGAGGCTCTTTGGTGTTTGGAATAGCAAAAGAATACAAACATCTAGATTTGCACCACAAAGGAGGACTAGTTAAATCAACTGTGAACCATCCATGCACTGGCAAAATAGGTAGCTATGAATGTTGGAACTCTGATATACTGATATGGAATATTCCCTAAGAAATTTCATTAAGCTAAAAAAGCAAATTGCAGAACAGTGTAAGATTTGATACCATTTATGTCAAAAAAAATTTTTTAAGTATTTGCTTGGGTCTGCATAAAATATCTCCGAAAGAATATCAAAATGCTGGTATTACCGTTTGCCTCTGTAGAAGAAAATGGATTGGCTAGGAAATAGACCGTAGAGGTGCCATTTCATTTTTTTAATTTAAAACCTTGTGAATATACTAACTGTTCAAAACAAAGCAGAACAAAACCAAAAACAGGATTAGATTCAGTTTGTTTGTTTGTTTTACAATAGTAAGACATATATAAAATTTATCATTTTAACCATTTTTAAGTGTATGGTTCAGGGGCATTAAATACATTCATATTGTTGTAAAACCATCACCATGCATGTCCAGAACTTTTAGATCCAGTTCATTTTTGATTCAGAGCTGCTGTACATTTCCATAAAGGACAAGAAACTTATATTCCTTCCCCAGGAGGGAAAAGCATCAGTGGAAGGTTTTTCTGAAGCCTTCTCAACTCTTCACTCCCCCTCCCCAAGGGTAGGTGAATGACTAAGCTGACTGATGATTTGGGAGAAGGCAGAAATTCAGCCTTTTCTGGATATTCTCTTTCATAGTATCCTGCCGCAGGACGCACATATTTTCTGCTCCACCAATGAGTAAACTCACTTAGGCAGTCCCTGCCCCTGCCCAAGAAGGTCTGCAGTTCTGGGAAAGTGAGATCAACTCAGGAAGAAAGCATAGAAAGCTTGTTTGGGTGAGACTCAGAAAGGTATGCCTTAATTTGTCCAAGACTGATTCTTACCAATCAGCCTTCTAGAAAAAGAGTTGGTTGCAAAGATCCAAGGAAGCAAGTTACAGCCCCGGATTGAAAGCAGCCAATCCCAGGTAATCTCTAGGCTTGGATCCAGTCTCCTGAACAGGCCAGGAGAAAGGTGGTACTTCCCCAGTCAGGAATCCAGGGATGAGCCTTGCTGCTACAGCTGCAGAGGCAAAGCCTGGACCCATCCCCCAATCCCAATTATGCAAGGGGAGGGGCCAGGGCCAAGGTTCTACCATTCCAGAACCTTGTGTTGTACTCTGACCACCAGTCACTCCAGAGGACGGCTTGCTGTTTCTTTAATAACATAGCTTTACACTTCACAGCCTAAGAGTCAGGGTCTGTTTCCTGGAATCTGATGTCTGGCTCCACTCATCACTGTCTTCTGCCCTAGAAGGCAGAGGGCAGTGGGGACCCACACACCTGTTACTGTTCCTGTCTCTGTGTTTTCCCCAAAGAACACTGCCCCATCAGAGCTGGTGTGTCTCCTGTCTGGTCATTTGCCACGTTTGTATGTAACAGCCAAGTCAGTGCTAGTGGTAATTTGCTGACATTTTCATATTTTGACCCCTATGTCTAAATCTCTGTCCACTCCAAATTTGGAAGGGGGGTATGGGATTGCTTTATCATGACCTGCTTAAACGCCAACAATTTTTATTAAATTGCTAAACTATGACTTTGGCCACCGCCTGCTCCTGTAGACTTTCTCCCAGCTATTTCAGAGAATCCCTTATGGGGTGTCTGATGTCCCATGTCTATTAACAATATTTCCTTGCAAAGCCACCAAGCCCCCACCACTGCTGCCCATGGTACCCAGGGATTGCTGCTCTGTGGCACGTGGCATTTTGTATAATGCTTTCATCACACTGGCCTCTGGGAGGGGCCCTGCTCTGCCCCTCCTCACTAGGACCCAAACATGTCCCAGATCATTCTTCATTCCCCACAACCTCGCTTAGGTTGAACTTGACTCAAGGTTTGGGGAAGCACAGGAAGAGAACTGACAGCTAATATAAGATATGGTTTCTCTGAATCTATGCTGACTTACAGTTGCTTAAATGTTGACCTGCCTACAAAGATGTCATCACACGCATCTTTGGAAGTACTACTCAAAGCATGGCCAGACCCATTACTCGAGTTTCAGTGAAAGAAAGGAGCTTCTCCTCCTCTCTAGTCTGAGATCAACCTTCTCAATCTTTATTTCCTGTCCTAGGATCTACGTCTTCCAAGGGTGACTGACAGCAGTGATGTTCACTCCTTTCAAGAGAAACATAGCCCTTCCCCACAGGAGTATTTCTGGGCAACCACATTATAACACAGCAGTCTTATAATAGTACTTTCTGAGCTAACCAATCTTCAGTAATACCATGGGCAGGAGACCAGAAGCTCAGTCCAGATTGAATACTGCCAAACCCAAACCAGTCCCCTTGGTAAGGTGAGGTCATCTCCGGCTCACCATTCCCACCGTTTTGCCTTCTGGCCTCTTGTGAACATTGCCTGAATAAGAACACACCCGTTCAAGTAGAACACATATATCTGCCAGTGGGTATAAGAAACCATTTTTCTAGGAGAAACATATCTGCAGAGATGCAGCTCTTTCTGCACCATCAGTAGTCACCTCTTCCCTTATCTTACAGAGGATCTTAGCCTCTGGAGTTAATAATATCTCCATTTTAGAAAGCCACACTTATTTTACATTTTTGTAGTATAAAGACTCATTCAGATGGTTTCCTAAGAAACAGAAGTCTGTACTTTTTAAATTTAAGTTTCTACTTTTTGAGTGACATAAAACTACTTGTGGTTTTAAAATTTCAGTTTTTCCAGGTTGTATTCATTAAGGTTTCAAATAAAAGTCTCAGCCTGGGCACCACATACATGCTAATTTCAGTTGGAATCCAAACTCCTTAGCATAACTTTCAAGGCACAACACACTTGGGCCTATCTTACCAGCACATATGAATGTATCTTCCCATCATTTCAAACATGCATATATCTGCCCAAGTCGGGGAAAAGCCTTCCCAGAAGATGCTACACTTACATCTTTATTCATGCCACATTCCCATCTAAAACCCTCCTGATCACTCAAATCCTCCCTGAATTGATGAAGTCTTTTACTTTATTTGATGAAGTTCATTTCTCCCTTTGGATTTCTCCAAGGGTCCTCGCATTCAGCCACCCACCCACCTGCCCAACAGGAGTATATCAGAGGCCTACCTTGTCCAAGATGCCACGTTGGCTCTATAGGGTTTCCAGAAATGGGTAACACATGGGTCGTCCCTCAAAGAGTTTACAATTTTGTAGAAAAGTATACAAACAACAAAGTCATGTTACTTTTCCACTCAAGAACTGTTTACAGGGCTTCCCTGGTGGCGCAGTGGTTAAGAATCCGCCTGCCAATGCAGGGGACACGGGTTCAAGCCCTGGTCTGGGAAGATCCCACATGCCGCGGAGCAACCAAGCCGGTGCGCCACAACTACTGAGCCTGTGCTCTGGAGCCCGTGAGTCACAACTACTGAAGCCCGCGTGCCTAGAGCCAATGCTCTGCAACAAGAGAAGCCACTGCAATGAGAAGCCCTCGCACCACAAACGAAGAGTAGCCCCCGCTCGCCGCAACTAGAGAAAGCCCACACACAGCAACGAAGACCCAATGCAGACCAAAAAAAAACAAAAAAAACCTGTTCACATTTCTTTTCTCACTTCAAATCTTCAATACTCTTTCTCTTGTTCCTCATCCCCAATAGTCAGAAGAGTCATTTTGGACATCAACATTATTTACCCATTCTATAGCTGATACACATTTGGTGGTGTTTTTTTTCCTTCCAGTTCTTAGTCATTTCAAATAAATTTGCTATAAACATTAAAAAAAAAAAAGAATAGCCATTCTCTGATTCCAAACTTGTCCCATGCCGTACAGAGAAAATAGATGCAATCAGATGAGGACACCTCATGTTCCCAACACCAAATCCATCTGCCTACCTGCACTGGTAACCAGATTCTCTACCAGCCCTCTGTCCTTGCTCTTACTTAAGCTAAATGCTTCCATTTAGACCCAGATCCCTCTGCAATTATCCCCATTCTTTCCTACATCATCAGTTTTCCTCTCTATTGGCTCATTCCCATCCACACACAAATATGCCTTAATATCACACATTTTAAAAAATCCAAACACACTCCTTTGAGCCCACACCCTCCGCCAGCTACTGCTGCCTTTTCTGCTCCTCATCACAGCCATGCTCTGCAAGAGGGCTGTCTACAGGCACCGTCATTGCTTCCTCACCGTCCATACTCTCCCAAACTCTCTCCACACCCAGTTGTGATTTACCCACCATTTTGGGGAAATGGCTCTTGTCAGAGTCACCAATGGCCACATCCCTTGGCCAGCTCTGTCTTCGTCTTTCTTGGCCTCGCAGCAGGGTTTGGCCTGACTGACCTCCCCTTTTCCATGGGGTCCTTTCCTCTAGTCCTCTGGGCCGCCCACTTTCCTGGCTTCCCCGCTGTGTCATTGGCTACTGCTGCTGAGCCTCCTTTCCTGAGTCCTTTTTTTATACTAAATTTCTAAATGTTGAGGACCTCAGAGCTCTGTCAGGAACTCACTTCTCTTCCTTCTCTATAAACTCCTTCCCTAGCTAATTTCTTAGACTCTTGGGCTTCAAACACCAACTATGCACTGATTACACTCAAACTGATATCTCCAACCCAGAACTCTTGAGCTCCAGACTTATTGATCCAACTGCTTAGATCCATTTGGATGTGTAAGAGTCATTTCTAATTTAACCTAGGTTCGCCCCCTCCAAAAAAAAAAACCTATTGATAATCCCACATACACCATATCCCCCCCAAACAACAACAATCTTCTGCTCCCTGCCAAGCCTTCCCCAACTTATAAGTGATGCCACTAGCCAGGGGCAGGTTTTGTGGGCCTAAAGCTGAAATAATTTGTAGAGCCCTGTTTAACATAAAGAATACAAAATTAAAATACAAATTGAGTATGAAAATAAATATTCATTTAGGCTGAGAAATCAAATGAATTACAAATTTCAAAATGCTGAAAAATACCATAATCATCACAAAATCAAGAAAGATCATGGAAGGACATCCCTGGTGGTCCAGTGGTTGGGACTCCGTGCTCCCAATTTGGGGGGCCCAGGTTCAATCCCTGGTCGGGGAACTAGATCCCGCATACTGCAACCAAAGACCCCGCACGCTGCAACTACGGATCCCTCATGCGGCAACTAAAAAGATCCTGCACACCGCAACGAGGATCCCGGGTGCCGCAGCTGGGAGGACCAGGCATAGCCAAATAAATAAATGAATAAATAAATATTAAAAAAGAAAGATCATGTAATGTTTTATTAATTGCCTGCCTGGCACACTCTATAACACTATTCTCCCTACATTTTGGCTGTGCTCTCTTTGACCGCCTCTTTGTATAACAACACTTTCTACAAGCAAGAGAGATCAGCTCGTTTCTCTTGCTAAGTTATTCAAAATTAATTTTCTAAAATTATGGATAATTCCGAAACATTTATTTTACCATCACAACTCCTATTTGGTAATAAAGAAAATTCACTTAAAACTTGATAGGCATGGAGTTTGGACTAACCAGAACTGTGGCAATAAGAATTCCCCTTCAAAAATGGACCTCATTTTGAGAGATTTTTATGTGGCAGTTTTCATAGCCTGGTACGTGTATGGTGGCTTGGAGCAATGACCCATGTGTGGGGTCCATATCATTGCTTATCCAGGTAGATTTTCAGACTGGTGTTCTTGGTCACTTAGTGCCATGACCTGAATAGCTGCCCAGTACTTCTGGGTTCAAAGTTTCTGATGTTGAAATATGTCCTAGACATAGTTAAGCAATCCTACTTTTCGGATTTATCCTACAGGTAGATTCTTTCCCTTTCTCTACACTCTATATCTCATCCATCAGTAATTCTTGTAGGCTTTTTCTACAAATTATTGCCCCAATTCAACCCCTCCTACAGCTTCACTCTTCTCCTCTATCCTGAGCCACTGTCCTTCCCCTTGTAGACAACTGCCTTAGTCTACGGCCTTGCTGCTGGCTGGCTTTATTCTTACTTCCCTGTCATCGGCTGCCTCGTTTCCTAGCATCTGGAATGATCTTTCTAAAGCACAACTCAGCTCCTATCACTCTCCTGGTTAAACTTCGAATGGCTTTGGGCTGCACTGAGAATAATATGCAGTTCCCTCAGGGCCCCACCCATTCTGGCCCTGCCTGTTTCTCTGGGCTCACTTCCCTCCACTCCTCCCCCGCCCACCGTGCTCCAGCCACACTGGCCTAATTCCTGCCACTCCAAACGCACAAGCTTATTCCCAGCAGGGCCTTTGTACTTGCTGTTCCTCCTCCTTAGAATGTGCTTCCCCAGCTCTGTAAGCTGCCTAAGCTCATCCTTGGACTCAAATTCAGTGGCACCTGTCACGAGGCCTCTCCCATTGCCTTATCTCACATAGCACCCTCCCTCCAGGATTTTACCATTTGCTGCTTCTTTACAGCACTTTTTAGTACAGTTCCTATATTTTAATAAATTTTTCCTTCTTTACTGGAACATTGACACTCAAACTGAGATGCACATTTTATTTCGTATGTTTAATAAGTACCTTTCTAAGGGATGAAGGTATGAAGAGTGAGTTTTAAGGGAGCCTTTTTCAAGAGCCTTAATTTCCATATGAGTACTGACTGGCAGAGGAGACATCATGCCAGTCCTCCTTTCCCTACTCTCATCACAATTGTGCTTCTCTGCTTTACGTGCCATTCATCCATCCTGAATCTCACAATGGGTATAAAAGTCTGGGGCTTGCAGAAAGGGGCAATTGAAATGGATAGTTTTGAGAAAGTAAATGACTTTAATGATAGGATTTAAAGAATCATTTTCTAAGTATTATGATGTCCAATGCTTTGCTTTCAGCTAAATTAGAGGAGGCCAAGGGACTTCCCTCGTGGCGCAGTGGTTAAGAATCCGCCTGCCAGTGCAGGGGACACGGGTTCGAGCCCTGGTCCGGGAAGATCCCACATGCTGCGGAGCAACTAAGCCCGTGCGCCACAACTACTGAGCCTGTGCTCTAGAGCCTGCGAGCCACAACTACTGAGCCCGAGTGCCACAACTACTGAAGCCCACGCACGTAGAGCCCGCGCTCTGCAACAAGAGAAGCCACCCAATGAGAAGCCCTCGAACCGCAACAAAGAGTAGCCCCCGCTCGCCGCAACTAGAGAAAAGCCGGCGCGCAGCAACAAAGACCCAAGGCAGCCAAAAATAAAAATAAATTAATTAATTTAAAAAAAAAAAAAGGAGGCCAAGTAATCTTTTCAAAGATCACTAAAAATTATTTTAACATGGATCACTGTGATTTTCTGAATAAAACTTAGAACATACAAGAATCATATACATATGAATATATAACATATTATATATTAATTATATATTATATTAATTAGAAGAATATATATAAGAACTTAGAGTCCAAATATAAATAAAGACTATAACTAAGAATATAATTGAGTTGAGAAAACAAAATCCTTTCCATTCCCATCTAATTAGTTATGTGAACCAGGTTTATTAATGCTTATGCTTATAAAAACAAAAAGAAGAAATAGAATTGATGTTGAATCCTGTCTCATTCTATCAGTAAGTAATACTCATCCATGCGTATATGAACTAACTGAAAAAAACCAGTCCCATTTATCTCATTAAGAGGAAGCTATTTCATAAAATGTTATTTCTTATGTTTAATAAGTACTTATTATAATTTGTAATATAGTTATGTTGTTTTGATCAATTATGTATTAATATCTATGTAATGTTAACTGAATCCAGATGAAAATTTTAACACTAAGAATTTTATAGTCGCAAGAATAAAAAGAATTAATTTTGATTTACAAAAGTATATTTGTTCAAGATAAATATCAATAAAAGACTTCCAAATATAAAAATATATTACATTAGAATGAAATTCTATGGAAGAAATGAAATGGAAATACAAGGAGGAAAAGGAAGAAATTAAAATTCGTGCCTATTAGAGATGAACAGGTTCATACATTTTAAAAATGGATAATGGCCATATAAATAAAAAGAGTTGGTTGGACACTGTTGGGCTGCACCCCACAGGCCTACAAGGCCTGTGCTTGCCCAGCTTCAAGACCGAAGAAAGAGCCCGGAGTCAGCAACACAGACATCAATGGTTTAACGGAGGGGGGGAGCTTACATGTCTGAAGCAAGGTCCTGGAGCGACACCCCACTGTGTCAGGTAGGACATGGTGGCAGTCTTCACTCCCGGGGAGAAGAGGAGGTTACCAGTTATAAGGGAATTGACGTCAGGTGGGCTCATTAGTTACCAGGGAAACCAGTAGAGGGGCACGCCCCTCATGGCCCCTTTGATAAGAACAATCACCAGCTGGGGCCTGGGGCAAGTATGTAAGAAGGTCAGTCATGACTAGGGTGTAGGTGAAGCAGGCACTAGTCAGGCAGGAGATGTACAGAGAGCAAGAGAACAGCCAACTTGAGTGGCCTGACCGTACAGACACACAAAATGCTGAAACCTAGCTTCCAAGATTATATTCAGAGGGTGAAGTGTTATTAGGGATTTTATAGACTTTTCCATCTCAATAGGAGCAGAAAACCTTTCTTAGATATACTTCTAGGGTGCAATTATCACACATTCAACTCACATGTGTTAAGAAACACCTTCTGTCACCAAGCAGGGGCCGCCTGCCTTTGAAATCCACAATGCTAGCCACACGGTTAGCGCTGCAAATCATAACTACAGTGAGGTACCACCTCACACCAGTCAGGATGGCCATCATCAAAAAGTCTACGAATAATAAATGCTGGAAATGGTGTGGAGAAAGAAGACCCCTCTTACACCGTTGGTGGGAATGTAAACTGATGCAGCCACTATGGAGAACAGTATGGAGGTTCCTTTAAAAACTAAAAATAGAACTACCATATGACCCTGCAATCCCACTCCTGGACATATATCTGGAAATAAAACATAATTCGAAAAGATACATGCATCCCTATGTTCATTGCAGCACTATTTACAATAGCCAAGACATGGAAGCAACCTAAATGTCCATCAACAGATGAATGGATAAAGAAGATGTGGTATATTTATACAATGGAATACTACTTAGTCATAAAAATCAATGAAGTAATGCCATTTGCAGCAACATGGATAGACCTAGAGATTATCATAGTAACTGAAGTAAGCCAGATAAAGACAAATGTCATATGATATCACTTATATGTGGAATCTAAAAAAAAATGATGGAAATGAAATTATATACAAAACAGAAATAGACCCACAGACATAGAAAACAAACTTATGGTTATCAAAGGGAAAAGGGAGGGGGTGGGATAAATTAGGAGTTTGGGATTAACATATACACACTATTATATATAAAATAGATAACCAATAAGAACCTACTGTAGAGCATAGGGAACTATACTCAATATTTTGTAAAAGCCTATAAGGGAAAAGAATCTGAAAAAGAATAGATATATATGTATGTATAACTGAATCACTTTGCTCTACAGTTTGCTGAAACACTTTGTGTTAGTTTCCGTACAGCAGAAACTAACACAGCATGGGGACTTCCCTGGGGTCCAGTGGTTAAGACTCTGAGCTTTCATGCAGGGGCATGGGTTCGATCCCTGGTCTGGGAACTAAGATGCCACATGCCACATGGCACGGCCAAAAGAAAAAAAAAAAAAAGAAAAAGAAAAAACTAACACAACATTGTAAATCAACTATAATTCAATTTAAAAAAATAGCAACCTCATCTAAAAAAAAAAAAGAAATTCATTAGATTAAAAATCCACAAAAATCCTGTGTCTCTGTCAGATCGCAGGCAGGAAGGCGCCTTTAAATCAGGGAGGGATCCCTTCTAGGAAAACTAGAAAGGAAGCCTCCCTCTCCTGGCCCACTCTCTTCTTTGCATATGACATAGTTTTATGGCATCAGAGTAAAAATGGCTTTAATAGACAATGATTCACCCATCTAATTACCATAGAATATAAGATGCAGATCAGCTTCCCAAAGCAAAGGAATTGTAACTGGTTTATGGCCCCCAACCATTCAGTCACCTAAAGGTACAGTGTGCAGCTTGTTCATCTTAGAGGGGTCACTTTGACCAAGAGTGTTAGCAGAGAGCCATATACAAGATTGGCATCACTCTCCCCACTTTAAAGCTGTCCTTGTTGAATTGGGCTTTGGTATTAGGTCATCAATACGTTTCGCAAGATGTTATAAGAAACAGTCCCATGTAAGTCATTAATCATTGTTGGATTTATTGTAAGAATATTATTGAGGGTGTGATTCACTGTTTCACACAGCATCTTTACAAGGAGCCCGAGGGGGAAATTCCTTTCAATTTTTATAATCAGGAATAGTAATCTTTCTCCTGAGCATTTGCTTAGTTTTCTTCTTCTGAGTCCTCTAATTAATGTTAGTGAGCAGATTCCGCCCCCGCGGACTGCTATGGAGTTTGAGGTGAGTTTGTGGGCCGGCTCTAACAAGGATACTGAGTTCATGGCAAGCATTTTGTGGGTATGTATGCTCACCTTACTACTAGTCTTATTTTTTCTTCTCTATGCTAATTTCTTTTTCTCTCTCTACTTTTCTCATACACTGAATTAATCAGGACCCTCAGCTGAGAGTGGCTAGAAACTCAACTTAATGAAGAAAAAAGGGACTATATTAGGTCTACTAAGAAACCCCACGAGTTGGTCTAGCTTTAGCCATGGCCGGAACTAAGAATTCAAAAATTCTCATCAGTGGGGACATCCCTGGTGGTCCAGTGGTTAAGACTGCGCTTCCAACGCAGGGGCACGTGTTCGATGCCTGGTTGGGGAACTAGGATCCCGCATGCCGAGTGGCACGGCCAAAAATTTTTTTTTAGTTTTAAAAATTAAAAAATATTCTCATCAGTACTCAGTCTCTTTCCTTCCATCTCTTAGCTTTGCTCTCTTCTGTGGTGCCTCCGTTCTCAGGCTCCTGCCTCCCCACCTGGTGGTTCCTGGCACCACCAGGCCTCCATCACCCTACAGACAGCAGTGCCAGTGGAAGAAGAGCTTCTTTTTCCCCGTGATTCCAATAAGATCTCAGGAATTGAGTTTCCATGGGGGACTTGGCCAAGCCCCAGAGACCAGGCTCATGGAATTCTCATATTGGCCGGGTGTAGGAACTTGTGATGAGATGGTACCAGATCCACCTGAGAGGTAGCTAGTTCTCTCCAAGAAAATGTAGGTGAATAAGGATAAAATGGACATAGGGAAGGGACTTCCCTGGCGGTCCAGTGGTTAAGACATCGCCTTCCAGTGCAGGGGTTGCAGGTTCGATCCCTGGTCGGGGAGCTAAGATCCCACATGCCTTGTGGCCAAAAGGCCAAAACATAAAACAGAAGCAATATTGTAACAAATTCAATAACGACTTAAAAAAAAAAATGGATATAGGGCAGGCAAGACCCAAAACCCCACAGTAACAATTTATATTAAATTTTATTTTTTAAATGGAAGCATGTGCACTTTCACAAGCTCCCTCATATCTTTTTAGAACAAAGTGGGGTAGTAATAAATACGTGGGAAATCAAATTGTAATTCGATTACAATTACAGTTGCTTAGTGAACATGAAATCAGAAGGGGAATTGCGTGTATGATTCAAATAATTTATGGCTCCAGGCTCTGGGAGCTGAATCATCTGTCTGTACAACCCGGACAGACAGGTCACACCTGAGGGTCAGCGCTGGAGACACATTGCAGGTTCTTTCTTCCTGGTCTGTCCTTTACTAGAGCTACAGTTGTCCGACCATCCTTCTGGGTTATGGTAATACCATTCACTCCATGAAGCTTTAGACAAGTCAGTGGAGACAGAACTGCCCAGCCTTCCAACTTCAGGCCTGGAAGCCAATCTGTCTTTTGCCTGTCTTTGTATACATCTCATCTCATCCATTATGGGCTGAACCTACTGAACATTTACAAGGGAGGCAAAAGATTCCTCTTTTCTTTTCACAAAATGTTGTGTGCAAGGGGTGGTGGGAGGGCAGCTAGTATGCCCTTAGTTGCTGGTGGTGGGGCAGCCTTTGCCCTCAGATGGCTCACGGCCTTAGGCGGGGAGTGATAGAGATGGATAAAACAATTACACTTGAGTTGTGTGTGGTATTCTTAGTATACAGGAAAGGGTAATTCAAGCAGCTTCTCTAGAAATCGTGGAGAAGGCAGTTCGATTTCTCAGGGGACCAACACTTCCTTGGAATCCTATGGAAGGATGCTGTGTGAATTGACATTAGCTCTTGTAATCCATTGTTATGAGGTTGGCTGAACCTCCACCATTACCTGCCTCCTATTCTTTAACCTGGAAAGGGGGAGAAATCAGGGATAATAGGCATCCATCATCGTCAGTTAATGCCAGGAAGCTTCACAATTACCCAAAATATGGAGGAGACAAACTCTCTCTGCTCGATAAGGCCAGAATTTTTATTTCACCAGAAACAGGACCAAAGTTCTGTTCAGAGGAGTAGGAACTCCTCACCCAGGTTACACTGGAGTGGGTATTAGCAGAGGAAAGTTAGTCTTCTGGCTCGCAAATAGTGTGTGATTTTGGATTTTAGATTATTGAGGAGGAAATTAATGGCAACCTGAAATGGAAATTTCCTCCCCCTCCCCCTCCCCCTCCCTTTCTCTTCTGCTGCATCCCCCTCCCCTCATCCATGGGACCAGAACTCACGCTCCTCCAACCTTAACCTTCCACCCTGGAAGATGAGAGAGAACTGGCTGGAGGAGAAAGAGCTGGAGAAGGGGGAGGGCGTCCACAGGAGAGGCCCTGGGTGCCTGCAGGGTGAGGACTTGCTCCTTTCTGGGGTGCAAGGAAATTAGGAGAGGGGGCAAAGCCAGAAGGACGATGCACAAATAACTCTCCTCTTCACCTCTGCCCTGCCCCCCAGCTTTTGCAGCTCCAGATCTCTGAGGCAATAAGTGAACGTTTTAGAAAAGAATTGCATAGCTCCTTAATGTCCAATACGTATTTGTTTCAGGAAAACGGGGCAGCTAACGGGTAGCAGCAGCCCCCTCTCTGTATCTCTGTAGGCCACCAGAAAGCCAGAATCATCTAGCTAGACGACAACTCTGGTCCCAACAGTTTCTACTCCCAAGTAATTCCCTAGAGTCACACACTGTGGGAGAGAAGAGGAGAGACTGCCAGGTCAGTTACCTGAATTGAACATTCCTAAAGACAAAGCTTATTCCTTGATTGTCCTTCTCCCTCTTCCCCCAGCAAAGTAACCAGATTTGATGTGTTGCCCAGAGTGAAATTTTAATAAATGATTATAAATATTTTTTGCCAAAATCAAGAAAATGATAAACATTTATTGAACACGGGCTCCCAGCTTGGCACTGTGTCAACAGTGGTGGAGGAGATAGGATGAAGTATTGTAGGTGAGAAACACTGCATCTAAAGAGTTAAAGAATGTAACACAAATGACACACCACAAGAAAGCTAACCATTCAAGTCTTTATGAGAAAAACTTAGAGAGGTTAGGTGTATTCCCAAGGGCACATAGCTGGTAAGCGATGGAACCAGCAAAGCATTTTGCCACCAAGGGCAGCAGCGAAGGAACTCTGTGCCATTCATCAAACTCCAGGCTCCAGGGAGAAGGTTTTTGAAAAATTAGCGTCAAAGCCTGGGCTAGGATCTGGGCCTGTAACTTTTGGCTCAAATTATTGTGAGGTCTGGAAATTATTTCCAAAAAGAAAGAAAAAAGGCCAAAGATGTCTGAATAATAGGCAAAGTTTCACTTTTTCTTACTGAAGTCTCTTTCTCAAATCTTAACGTGGTTAGCAGGTTCTGACACTGTCATTATTTCTAGCCAAACTTTTAAAATGACATCTTTAACTCAACAGGACAACTGTCTCCAGAATCATGAGCTAGGGATGTGGGAGTCTTCAGGCCTTGTTCCCATCTTTCATGGAGTTGAAAGTTTTCTTTTTTTAAAAAAAAATTAATTAATTAATTTGTTTGTTTATTTTTGGCAGCGTTGGGTCTTCATTGCTGCGCACGGGCTTTCTCTAGTTGCGGTGCACGGGCTTCTCATTGCTGTGGCTTCTCTTGTTGCAGAGCACAGGCTCTAGGTGCGCAGGCTTCAGTAGTTGTGGCACACGGGCTCAGTAGTTGTGGCCTGTGGGCTCTAGAGCACAGGCTCAGTAGTTGTGGCGCACTGGCTTAGTTGCTCTGCGGCATGTGGGATCTTCCCAGACCAGGGCTCGAACCCATGTCCTTTGCATTGGCAGGCAGATTCTTAACCACTGTGCCACCAGGGAAGCCCAGGGAGTTGAAAGTCTTCAATCAACTCTCCCTTTCTTGTTATCCAGTGCTTTATCATTTTTTTTTTTACTGGTGATCCTAAGGCACCTTCAATTTAAGCTTCGTAGGCACTCCTTGGCAGCAAAGGCCATTAAAACCAGAAGCACAAGTAATCAAAACTCAAGACTTAGTTTTATTAAGAAAAAGGCTCACTGAGATATTGGCACTTTGTCATACACTGTGTCATCAGTTTGTCAACGCTGCCTACACCTCCTCCTCAGTAAAAGGGAAGTACAGGCATATCTGTGTTTTATCGTGCTTTGCTTTGTTACATTTTTTACAAATTGAAGGTTTGTGACAACGCTGCGTTGTCAGATGATGGTTAGCATTTTTTATCACTAAAGTATTTTTAAATTAACGTATGTGCATTTTTCAGACATAATGCTATTGCATACTTAATAGGCCACAGTGTAGTGTGAATATAATTTTTATATGCACTGGTAAACCAAAAAACTCATGTGACTCACTTTATTGTGGTGGTTTGGAATTGAACCCACACTATCTCTGAGGTCTGCCTGTAGATATGCAGACAGAAGCCGAGATAAAAGGCCATGTGCCTGGATAGCTGCTGGTAAGGAGGACTGCCCCAGCCCCTGGGACCAGTCCCCATGGGGTCTGCTGCCCGGCCTGCCCTTGGGTTCCAGGAGATCCCCATGTGTCCTTCCAACAAACCCAACTTGTAGTTTTAAGATCATTTTAAAAGTCCTGGACAAAGACACCCCTGCTTTTTCCTTATCCATTTGTCATTGGACTCCTTTAAGAGATTCTGTGAGCTACAGTTGACATCTTTGCCATGCCACTCTAGTTTTACGAGTTTACTTACCAGTTTGAAGTACAAGTTACTTGATTTTTGTTTTTATTTAATCAGGACATCTATTTGGCTTAACTCACAATGGAATATAACAGTAAGCCAGAGAGTAAATTGGGGATATTTGAGATAGGAAAAGATTATCTTGGGTTATAAGTCTGAATTCTATCTCTAGTCACAAATTGGGAAGGGGATTTCCAGATAGCTAAAAAAATGACTGGTTTCTTTTATTTATACAACATCAGCACATTCCATCATCTTAACTCTTAAAAATCTGAGCTGGGAAAACCAGGCAGACTAATTCAATGCTAATTTTACAGGTCAGGAAACTGAGTCTTAGAGAGGTTAAAGGTCCCATTAGGCTGCTTGGCCCAGAGAAAGTTATTTTAGGCCAGAATCTCCACCCCTGGCCTTGACATCAGTGGGAAATGGATATTTCCACATCTCTTCTGTTGATAGGAATTTCCCTCATTGCCTTGGGCAGGGACCGCTATTTCTGATGTGTGTCCTTAGGGACAGACAGGGCTCTCTTCATGGCAACAACTCATCCTGTACATCATGGGATGTTGTGAAGTATTGATTAAGGTTTTTTTTTTTTTCCCTGCTCCTGAGTTTGCTTTATGGAGCAGAGATAATACTAGTGAGATCTTAAGTTCTCAGAGCTCCAGTTCAAAGAAAGTCCCATTCCGGCTATAGGACCACTCCTCTCACCTGCTACCACCCACCATCATCACCTGTGCAAGACAGGGGCCCACGGGGAGAAGAGATATAAGAGGGGACTGGAATCTGGAAGGAGGTTCCCTTTGAGACAATCCATCATTTTCAAAGAGAGGCTGCCCCTCTCTCAGGGAGAAGGCCACCCACCATCTCTCCCTCCAGCTAGGGAAGTGAGGCCCAAGATAACTGTCTAAACTCTGGTGGATAGATTGCCATTTCGATCCCTAGAGATGAAAGTCTGCACTGACTCTTGAGCTACAGACCCACCCCAGTGGTCTGAGCCCGGGGGAGAGAGCAGGAGCAGGAGGGGAGGCAAAGAGGAATAAGGACATCACCCTCAAGTTCTCATTCCCCTAAAGGCACATAAAATGGAGCCCTCTTGCGCCCAAAGTCTCCAAAGGGTAGATGAGAGTGGGCACCAGAGGGAGAACAGGGCTGCCCGGGACCACCATAGTGAAGGGCACAGAGGTGCTTGCCCCAGAGAAATGTGGGAGCTGCTTGGAGCTGAATAACTGCCCACTGGGGGTCACTGTGTCCAGCACGTGTCCAACCCATGGAGAAAGAGCCAGGATCCAGGGAAGGACTTTGCCTGAGCAGCCATATTCGAAGAGTTTGTCTTGTGGTGTCTTCCATCTCCATACTCCACATGGAAGCGCCGCCCTCCCGATTACTCAAAGAAACCCCTTGGGGTCATCTCTGACTCTCCTCTTTTTCTCACACTTCACCACTTCTCCAGCAGAAAAATTTGGTTGGTTCTACCTTCAAAACACATCCATGCTCTGATCACCTTTCCTCACTTTTCCTTCTACCATCATCAAGCCACAGTCAAATCTCACCTGTCTTACTGCAATAGCTTTCTAACTGGTCTCTCTCTTTGCAATCAGTTCTCATCAGAGTGGCCAGAAGATCCCTGTAAAACTTACATCAAGAGTTGTCACTCCCACCGTAAAATTTTACCTCCATGAGCGCAAGGAGTCAGTTTTGTTTGCGGCATCCCCAGAACATTACCTGGCACGGTGTTAACATTCAATATGTGAACGTTAGATATTGTCAGGTGTTATTAGGCATTATGACTGTTAGGTAATAAGCGAGGCATTATCATACTCCTCATTTGTAGAGAAGATGCCTGAAATGCCCCAGGATGACAACTTGGGTCTTTTACCTCTTAATTCTGTGATCCCTCTGATACATTCTGGGAACTTGACTGCTGTGTTCGAGGCAGGAGCTCCAAGTGGGAAGATTCAGACTCAGCTTTTCCCAGATCTCACAGGTCCCAGCTTTCATTGTTAGAGGCCGGAAACTGTACGTTTCTGTTTCTGTGGTTAGGCTACGGCTGCGTCTCCTGCACAGGATGTCAGTTAACCGTGGCAGTACTCAGAAAGCAAACCGATGCAAGGTATTTCTTCTTAGGTTCGTCTCGGAGCAGTTCAATTACCAGTGATGAGGACGCCGAAGGAAGGAATAAACTGTTTTCAGCTGTTTTCAGGCGTTCTCATCTGAATCATAGGCTACCAGTCTGTTGGCATGAAATCCTGAAAATCAGAGATAAGGAAGAAATCCATTGTGAACCGAGGGCATTTAACATAGTTCAGTGGAGACTTTTGGTTCTACTAATTATTTGCTCTCTAGACTGTTAAATATAATTACCTGAAAAATCACAAATGTGCACATGAAAAAAAAAGTTTGAGAAGTTTGGTTTAGATCCTCAATGTTTTGAGAGGTTTTTGGTTTTTTGCTAAAACAGACATGTTTTGTTTTGGCTTCATATTAGAAATTATTTTTCACTTAACTGGAAGTCAGATAAATAAGTATTTGGGTTATCCATTGCTGTATAACAAGCCACCCTTAGACTTAGTGGTCTAAAATAAGGATTTGTTTTCCTGATCCTGCATCAGGAACAGGTCCTAGCCTCTCCTTGCTTCCTTTGTGCCCACTCACCACCCAGCTGTATTCAGTTGGAGACTCAGCTGTGCTTACTTTTTTTCTATAAAGGGTCAGCTATTAAATATTTTAGTTTTCTATGGTCATATGATCTCTGTCACAAATACTCATGTCTGTTATTATAACACAAAAGAAACAATAGACAATTTGTAAACAAGTAAGTGTGGCTATGTTCTAATAAAGCTTTATTTGTGACTAAAATTTGCATTTCATATAATTTTCACGAGTCACAAAATATTCTTCTTTTATTGATATTTTCCAACCATTGGAATGGTTAAAACCATTCTTAGCTCATAGGCTATACAAGAAGAGCTGGGCTTGATTTGGTGCACGGACTGTAGTTTGCCAACCCCTATTTACAAGGTCTGGGATGGTCTCACTCATATGCCTGGCAGTTGCTGGCTGTTGTCTGGGGCACCTTGGTTTCCCGCCACAAGGCCTCTTATCCTTGGCTTCGGTTCCTGGCGGTCTCAGGGCTGCATCCAAGTGGGGGAAGACAGAAGCTACAAGGACTCTTGAGGCCTAGGCTCCAGACCTCAAACATCAACACCATTATATTCTCTTAGTCAGAGTAAGTAACAAGTCCTGCTCACACTCAAGGGATGAGGGAATAGACTCCACCTCTTCTTGGGAGGAGCTATAAAATATTGTGGCCATATTTTTCACTCTACCATAATGAGTAATTGTTATGGGTTAAATTGTGTCTCCCCAAAATTCAAATGTTGAAGTCTTAACTCCTAGTACCTCAGAATACAACCTCATTTGGAAATAGGGTTGTAGCAGATGTAAGTAGTTGAGATGAAGTCATATTGGAGTAGGGTAAACCATTGGAGTAGAGTGAGTGACCTTATTTGGAAATAGGGTTGTAGCAGATATAATTAGTTAAGATGAGGTCAGATTGGAATAGGGGATGGGCCCTAATCCAATATGAAATGTCCTTTATCAAAAGGAAAAATTTAGAGACAGACATGCACATGGGGAGAACGCCATGTGAACATGAAGGCAGAGATCAGGGTGATGTGTCTACAAGCCAAGGAACAGCAGATTGTCAGTATGTTAGTTTCCTAGGGCTACTATAACAAAGTACCACAAACTGGGTGGCTTGAAGAACAGAAATTTATTGTCTCATAGTTCTGCAGGCTAGAAGTCTGAGATCAAGGTTTTGGCAGGGTTGGTTTTTTCTGAGGGCTGTGAAGGGGAATCTGTTCCAGGCCTCTCTCTTTGACTTACAGATACCTGCCTTCTCCCTGTGTCTTCATAAGTCTTCTTTCTTTTGTGTGCATCTGTGTTCAAATTTTCCCCTTTTATAAAGATATCAGTCATATTGGATTAGGACCCACCCTAATGACCTCCTTTTAACTTGATTAAATTTATAAAGACCCTACCTCTAAATAAGGTCACATTCTGGGGTACTGAGGGTTAAGATGTCAACGTATGAACTTAAGGGGAACATAAATCATCCCATAACAGCCAGTAAACCAATAGAAGTTAGGTGAGAGACATGGAACAGTCTTCCTCAAGACCTTCAGAAGGAACGAATCCTGCTGACACCTTGATCTCAGAATTCTACCTTCCAGAATTGTGAGAAAATAAATTTCTACTGTTTAAGCCACCCTGTTTGTGGTACTTTGTGATGGCAGGCCTAGAAAACTAATACAGTAACCATAAGTAAAAGGCAATTTTTCAAGAGCTGAAGCTGCAACTAGAAATCAATGACAGGTTATAACACATTGAAGATCTGAAGTTCAGCACTCAGATGCTTCTGTTCAAATCTGTTGACAGATAAAAATATTTCAGAAGTCATTTTGAAGGATTTTACATGTGTTAGTTACAAATACCAAGGGCTGGGAATCTTCACATATCACACTTTTTCAAAATAGAAATCCAGGCAATATTCTTGATCTTAATTTATATTCCTACACAAACATGAAAACATAAATTGAAGCAAATCAACAGTCAAAAATCAAAATATTTAGGGATAAAAAGGGGTATTTGATAACAGCTAGTCTAAATTCACTTAATAGCTGAGAAAAATGAAGTTTAAAAAAAATGTATGCTTTATCTAAATCCAGGAAGTTAGTCAAAGTGTTAGGTCATTTCCTGGGACCCACTATGCAAGAACTGTGATTTTTAAATTCTTGACCAAGTGCTCTTCCTGCCAGCCAGCTAGCTCGTCTCCTTCTTTTAAATTTAACTGAGAAATGTCATATTGCATAATTTCAATTTAGGGTTTATATATTTTTTTACATATATATTCTCATCTTTGTCCCAAATGATAGGATTTATTATCTCAGTTTTATAGATGAGAAATGGGAGCTCAAGATCACTCAAGATAACCAATTTGGACTTTCCTGGTGGTCCAGTGGCTAAGAATCTGCACTCCCCATGCAGGGGGCCCAGGTTCGATCTGTCTTCAGGGAACTAGATCCCATATGCCACAACTAAGAATACGCATGCCTCAACGAAGATCCTGCGTGTCGCAATGAAGGCCCAGCACAGCCAAATAAATAAATAAATATTAAAAAAAAAATGATAACCAATTTAAGTGGACAGAACTTGAACTCAGGTCTTCAGATTCCAAACTCGATCCACTTTCTACTACACTTCAGCTGCCTCCCTAATAATGAATGAAGACATCTCAGAATACAAAGCCAATTGGACCAGAGAATCAAGGAAATTAGCTCTCACCTTAAGTTGTGAAACCAAAGCTTCACTGTAAAAGCTCTATGAGTCAACTTATTTTTTAAACCAATATTTACTTATAAATATATTTTATGTATTTATTATATATTTAAAATATATATGTATGTATGTATGTTTATATACATGTATATTTCTCAAATTCCTGCCCTAAATTTGGTGAGAGGGATATGGATTCTCATTTTGTGGCATGAAAGACGAACTAGCATGGAGCGTATCCCATAGTGGGTGGAGTTTTCAAACACTGTTAACCATTGTCATCATATTGCTGTGTTTCCCCATACTGTGAGAGGTCACCAGTGTATTCACTCCTCAGTTGACCAGAGCACCCTGGTCCTTGAGCACCTGGGCTAAGAGGGAGCTATCAGTATTTTCTCATTTCTCATAACAGCATTACAGAGTTGGGTTTAGTGAAGAGTGTGGGCTTAGGAACCAGCAGACCTGACTTCAGACTCTGGCTCTGCCACTTGCTAGCTGGGTCGACATAGTCTAGTTACTTAATCTCTACAAGCCTCAGGGTCCCCATCTATAAAATGAGGACGACAACTAGAAGTACTAGCACTGTTCTCAGCACATGGTTCTCCATTTTAGTCATCAGTATTATTCATCTAAAGCATATTATTAACTGGAGGGCATAGCTAAGCATTAAAGCAATGGAGGACAGGGAATTAGACTGTGACAGCCACTGGTGTTCACTGCTTAATCACACTGCACAGCGTCCAGAGCATTTTTTTTTTTTTTTTTTTAAGGATTTTCTTATTTATTTATTTATTTATTTATTTATTTTTGGCTGTGTTGGGTCTTCGGTTCGTGCGAGGGCTTTCTCCAGTTGCGGCAAGCGGGGGCCACTCTTCATCGCGGTGCGGGGACCGCTCTTCATCGCGGTGCGCGGGCCTTTCTCTATCGCGGCCCCTCCCGTCGCGGGGCACAGGCTCCAGACGCGCAGGCTCAGCAATTGTGGCTCACGGGCCCAGCTGCTCCGCGGCATGTGGGATCTTCCCAGACCAGGGCTCGAACCCGTGTCCCCTGCATTAGCAGGCAGATTCCCAACCACTGCGCCACCAGGGAAGCCCCCAGAGCATTTTTATTTGGGAAATTGTTAGCGTATTTTATCCCTGTTATCAGTTAAGGGGTCAAGTTCCTCTTTCTGCTTTGGCTGCTAGACAATCAGAACCAAATTAGTGACTTAACCCCAATGGCAGGGCAGGACTGGAAAGCCTGTGGATCTTTGACTCGACTTTTCTTTCTTCTTGATTATCATACTATTCAGTTTGTAGTTTTTTTTCTTATCATAGTTTTCATTTTCCATTGTATCAAATGGCTTCTTATAAACGACTTTAAGTCTTTTGTGGGACAAGGTCAGGCATGTAACTAGGTTACTGAAGAATTTTGACTTGTTGGAGTATAAACATGAAACATTTCGATTTCTTTCAATAGCTGTTCCCAAGTCCCAATTATACTCCATCGAATCATTCTTTAGGCTTTAACAGAAGTTAGGTATATTTCATAACCTTGCTGTCACTTTCTGCTATTACAATTTAGCCTGATACAGTATAAAACTTCAATCTCTTACGTGGTTCAAAGCTCTATACCTTTCCTCTCCACTTGTCAGGGTGCTAAATATATACAGAGGGAACGATACTCAATATTTTGTAATACCCTATAAGGGAAAAGAATCTGAAAAAAGTAGATACACCTGTATGTATAACTGAATCACTTTGCTGTACACCTGAAACTAACATAACATTGTAAATCAACTATACTTGAATAAATAAAAAAAAGAAAGAAAAATAAATATACACACAGATTTATTGTAAGAATTGGCTCAGGTGATTATGGAGGCTGACAAGTCCCAAGATCTGCAGTGGCAAGCTGGAGACCCAGGGCAGCTGATGGTATAATTCCAGTCCAAGTCTGAGTCTCAAGGCAGGTGAAGACAGACGGATGTCCCAGCTCAGAAACAGTCAGGCGGAGATCAAATTCTCTCTCACTCAGTCTTTTATTCTATTCAGGCCTTCAACGGGTTAGATGAGGGCAATCTGCTTTACTCAGTCTATGGATTCAAATGTTAATCTCATCCAGAAGCACCTTCACAGACACACCCAGAATAATGTTTAACCAAATATCTGAGCACCCTGTGGCCCATCAAGTTGACACATAATATCAGCCATTGCAAGTGGAGAAGAGGAAGGAAGAAACGGAAAACTTGTCTTCACTTAACTAGTTAAGGTCCTCACCTGTTGCTAATTATCCAGCTTAGGCCGGTCAATGTCCATGCCGCCCATGTGATAGGTGTGCATATAGCAGCTCTTCGGAGGATCCTGAAGACCCTCTGTTCCTCCCCCTGCTGTGTAACTCCCTGACTAAAACATCTGGCTCCAGCTCCATGTCCTCTGCTCCTGGGATCTCCTTGCATCTCAGCTCCCACTGAAGGTGGCATAGGCAACATCCTCTCGGTGGGTATCTGCACTGGATAGACAACCCTCTTAGGTGGAAAAACAGCAAGATGGCTCAAGCCCAGCTCGCTGCAGTGCACTGTGTCTAGCTGTCCCATGGGCAGCTCAAGCTCATTGCCAGGCCCAGTGGTGGGCGTGCAGCTCCAAGTGGTGGATCATTTCTCTGCACCTTCCACATCTCTCCAATCCTCTTTGATGCAGAGACAGGGGAGCTGGTCTGCTGTGAATATCCAGCTGGGGGAAGGAGATGCCAATCTCCTTTTCATGCTTCTTCAATCTCTATACTCAATCCTCTTGGCACCTGCCCTCCTTACCATGTAACATCTTATTACAGGTATAAATTAATTAATAATATTTAATATTATTAATTTATTGGTGATTTCTGGATATTGGAAATGTCAGATAGGGAGATGTTCTGTATTTTCCTTCTCATAAATTCTAGCTCTGTTCCTGTTTTATTGAACTATTTCACTGTGTAATACATTGATCACCAGGCCTACCATATTTACTTTGGTCCAGGTACATTTACTTTACCTTAGTTCATTCAATTCAGTTCCAGTTCAGTTAGAATCAACTCAATTCAAATTCTGAGAATTCTCAGAATTTCTGAAGCTGGTCTCCATTTCCTCTTCTGTAAAATTATGGGATCGCACAAAATAGATCAGTGATGACATAATTGTGGCAAGTGCGCTGCCAATCCTCACTCTGGTGTCCATGCCGACATGACTAATCAATCATGACACTTTTTTCTTGCCAAGTCTTGATCCATCCTGAGACTATTTTTCAAAACAACACTTCAGACTAGTAATGCTCAATTGATTGTAGTTGGCCCAGGAGAAGCCGCTCAAAGGACAAAAGTGAGATGAACCTTGGCCCAAGTTTTCGCTCTGTCAGTTCCCAGGTATGTGACCTTGAGGAAGTCACTTAACCTCATTGAATCTTAGTCTCTTTTTCTGTTAAAATGGGAACAACAACCTCTCAATCGCTAAATTCTAGAAAAGATCACCTGAGATAATAGATATCAGGCTTTGCAAATGTATAGGGCTTAACAAAGCTAAATAGTTCTTACTACAATGGTCTCCATAATCTTCCCATCTGGGACATTCATTCCCATTGTGGCTTGGAGCCAATTTTCTCCCTGTAGCTGAACTCCTGATGTCAAGTCTAGCCCTGGGACAGGTATTTAAAAATACAGACTGTAAGGTCAGCAGACCTGGGTTTGAATCCCATATCTCTTCCTTCTTAGCTGTGTGAACAAACTGCTTTACTCATCGGGCTCAGTTTCTTCATTGTAAAATAGGGAATATTAATCTTATCTGTATTAAAGGATTGCTGTGAGATTCAAATGAGCTAATTAAACATTTATCCCATGATGTGGCATATGGTGAATGCTCAGTAAATGGTAATAAATAGGCTGGGTTGAGGGGAAAGTCCCATTACAGTTTAGAATTTGTCCTATAGGATGGAAGTTTCACACCCTACATAGCCCTTCCACAAGACTTAAAAAAACCTTCTAATCAACTTCATGAGCCATGAATTTAAGGGATCGGCTTCCCTACCTTTTTGATTTGGACTCCTCTTTAAAAAAAAAAAATCACAAAAGGAAAATACAGAAAAATGAAGCTGTACCCTTGACATACCGCACTATAGCCTATCTCCCCTAACCCTCACTGCAGCTGTGTTCTGCAGCTGATGTTAGTGCTGTCCATTTTGAAGTCTTTCTGCAGGTTCTGGAAGGATTCAGTAAAAGTGAAATCCCTAAAATGCCATAGACGAATGCTTGATTAAGCAAAGTCCCTTAACAAAAAAGTTATTTCCCCATAGGTTGGTTGAACGTTTTTCCATCAGCCTTTTGCTCAAGGAGGACCTTGGAAAAATACTTCTCAGGTGGGTTAAAGCTCAGGCAAACAAAATTATCCTTTATCCTTCACTCTAAAGAACAAGTAATTGCAGTATTCTAGAATGTTCCTGGCATTAGCTACGGCAAGAAATGAGAGGAATTCTTGACATTTCAGAACTCTGATGTGGCAATTTCTTTGAACATTCTTTTAAAAGGAGGGTGAATTTAAAAAAAAAAATATCTTTCAATAGTTTCATTGTTGTACCTGAGCATTCCTTATCCGGTGGATTTACTCTAATTATCTAAATGATTCTAAGGAAGACAGTTTCCCCTCCAGTAAGGGCACAGCAAAGTGATCCTTACAGAGACATGAATGTAAATTGCTTTGGGATGGAAAATTGACTGAATTTTAACAAGTGGCTGCTGCCAACAGAGAGCCTCTGATGCCTTTTATAAACCGGGATCTGGCTACATCTCTCTGTCTCCTCTTGATCTCAGGAGCCTGGATGTGAGGTGGGTCAGTGTTTGCGATAGTCCTGCGTTTCCTGAGCACTGTGCAGGGTACAAGCACTGCTTGGCTACCATGATCTCAACCCTGACTGAAACCCGTTACCGTATTTGGTCATCCTGAATGCTCACGCCATCAATAGAAAATGCATCATAGCAGCAGGGGCAGCAGCACAACCAGAGCCAAAGGCAAAAGTAAGAAGAGGAGGGAGACAGAGAGAGGAAGAGAGAAGGGCAGACAGCCTATGACTGACAGAAATACACTGAGCTCCATGAAGAGACATGCAGAGAAAAGAACTACCTACTGGCAGACACACAGGGAATGAAAAGCAGAGGCAGAGAGTTAGGCCAGAGGGGGGAAAGAGAAAAGAGAATGCAAGGAATGGAGAGAGAGAGACAGAAATAGGACCTAAATTAATATCTGCCTATCTACCTATAGGTATATACATGTATAGACATACACATACACAAATAAAAATACATATGTGTGCATGCGTGTTCAATCCATCTACACACCAAAAAACCTTGTCAATCACCTAGTAGGGTTTCCATTCTACATTCCCACAGAGTTTGGAAGTATTTATTGTTTTTTGTGTTTTTTTTTTGCCATGTGGCATGTGGGATCTTAGTTCCCCAGCCAGGGGCAGAACGCTTGCCCCTGTCGTGGAAGCGTGGAGTCTTAACCACTGGACCTCTAGGGAAGTCCTAGAAGTATTTATTGGACTTGGATGTAGAACATAAGGTACCTGTGAGCTCAACTACATTAATTTTCCCTCAAGTGTTCCTAATTTATTCATTGCTTAATTTACACTTACCAGACAAAATAGTCTAGATTTGCACTTACTAGTTTTAGGTTTGCTTTAATATCAACTCAAATTGTGTCCCCCTCAAAAGACATCATTTAGAACCTAGGTGCCTAGTCCACAGACAACCTTCACCCTCATTAGCCTCTAGACCCCTTTCCTCCACTGGCTCAAGCCCTGCTGGAGAAGATGAGGTTTGTTTAAGAACTGAGTGCTTTAGTTCCTTACTTTTCCTTACTTCTCATCTGTGAGAAGCTCTAAGCTACATCCTCACTCTCTTGCCTAAAACATGGTATATATGAGTTGAAGTAACTGGGTTTCTTTCTGTATTTATTTCCATTTCTGGCAGGAAGGGGTTCAATTTTCTGGCATAAATTCCTTTCCTGGATTCATGCCCACAGTCCTGGAAGAGTTTAGCTATCAATCCTTTAAAGTTTGATTGATTTGTCATTTTCTGATGCTGGAATGAGTTTGTTAGGGGAAATTTATGAACACATTACCCTAACTGGCAAGGGCCTTGAGTGCTTGAGGATTTCCTGAAGAGACACTCCAAGAACCTTCTGTGGCTTTTTGTTTTTCCTTAGGATGTGGTGTGATCTTCACGGTCTATTTGTTATAATGCTTCCCTGACGTAAAACACTGGTAAAGCGTAAATAAGCTCTCCCTGAAATACTTTGAATCTTTCCAATCTGGAAGTCTGAGCTTAAGCTCCCTGCTTTAAATACACTGCATACAAATTATCCACTGGAAGAGACAGCAAATTCCTATTGAGCCCAAAGAGTACTTTTTATTCAAGGGTACCCATTCTTAGCATGCCTGAGTACACAGATTTGGTCTTTAGAAATTTTGATGTTATGTTGTTGACTGCATAAAAATTAATTATTGGTAGAAATTCTTGTTGGATGGTGTTTTTCATCATTCTTTGTCTCATTTAGTGCTTTTTTGCTTTGAATTTATTTTGTCTGATACTAATATTGCCCCTTCTGCATATTTTGGTAGCACGTACATGGTATCTCTTTGTCCATCCCTTTATTTTCATCCTCTCAGTGTCATCCTGGTATAAGTATGTCTCTTACAAAACAGCAGATAGTTTGGTTCATATTGTTTTACCCCATATAAGAGCATCTGTCTTTCAAAAGAGGCATTTAACTCATTCATATTTATTGATTTGGACATATTCCTGCCACTTTATTTCACGTTTACACCTATTCATTTACTGACGTGCTTAGCAAATATTTTCTCTGCTTTCTTGTTGTTTCTCAGATATGGAGTCTTTGTAAATTTGTAAATTGCATTTGAGTTGTGGTTGTAACCATAGTGATGTTGATGAATAATGAAAGTGCCGCTTTTGCTAGCATGCCTTGGAGAAAGAATACTTGTCCTGAAGTTAATGATGTCGGAACTTGGTGAATCTTCTTGAGAGTGATTGCCATCGGGGTCATGCGTAGTTGTGATGGGATTTAACTACAATAAAAGTGCTTTGGACTTGGAGTCAGCCTAGGGTTTGAATTTGCCCCTCACCATCAACACACACACACACACACACACACACATACACACACACCCCATTTGTTATGTGACTGTGAATATTTAATTAACCTCTGTACCCACTAATTTCCTCATCCATAAAAATCCTGAGATGATTGAGGGGATTAACTCAGGGAACAGCAGTAACATGGGAAAGCACTAGGCTTATTGCAGAGTCTTAACAATGTCTATATAAAAATAAGAACTCCA
This sequence comes from Balaenoptera acutorostrata, assembly GCF_949987535.1. Classification (NCBI taxonomy): domain Eukaryota; kingdom Metazoa; phylum Chordata; class Mammalia; order Artiodactyla; family Balaenopteridae; genus Balaenoptera; species Balaenoptera acutorostrata. The sequence goes on from NC_080079.1 coordinate 36,606,047, forward strand.
TCTCTCTTGGTTTGTGGTGCATTTCCTTTTCGAAGCTGGGGTCTGGTTGGTATGCAGGAAAAGGAGAAGGCATGTGAGCTATGTTGTCTGCTTGTCATCACAAGAGGAGCCAAGTGGCAGGCCATAGATTGAAACACATCCGGAGCACTGGGGTGGGCCTGGGAATTCCACAGTGAAGACTGTGAGATAAGGAAGTGCCAAGGGGGGAAGCTGCTGAATGGCTTGGGCTTCTGCTGACCAGGGCCAGGGTCTTATGGGATGAGAGATGAGGAGGGAATGTGGCTTCCAGAGCCACCAAATAAGGAAGAATGTCATCTCTCTCCATCTCACCCAAGTGTAAATGTCAGTCACCAGAGCAACTCACCCCATACCATCTCAGGAACTCCAAACATGGTTTTGAAAGGATCTAGGACAAGCTCTGAGCTAAGTGGTACATTAGGAAACATTTCTTTTATTTTTCAATATGCTTTCTCACCTCTCAATTTTTTTTTCTTTTTCTTCTTTTGCAAAACATAGTTTACCAAGAGGACAGCTGTCCTTTGAAGGCAGGAGTTGCTTTAAACACCACAAAGCTCCTGTGATCCCAGCCCCCTCTCCTGCCCCGCCTAGTGTGCTCTGCCCAGGTTGGCAGTTCTGATCTGTCACTCACCCAAACTGCTTCCCCAGGGAGCCACTGGGCTGAGCCTCCAGAGGTCATTTCCTTGCCAAACATTCCTTTTCAGTGAGAGGACGTTTTCATCCCCTGGTAAACAATCCCAGTCCACACAAAGCAGAGAGGGGTGCCTGTCCCTCTTCACGCTCTCCACTCGGTCCTGAGCCCGTTCCAACCCCAGAGGCGTCAGTCTGCTCTATAAATTCCTTTGTGAAACCTGAGCGCCTGGGCTCCGAAGGGGAGCAAAGATCTTGGAGGGGTTACAGTTTCCCTCCTCTCTAAAGAGCTGCTTGTGTTGGCAGCAGAAGGGGATGTTCTTCCAAACAGGTTCTTCCCTTTCTTATGTGAATTCAGTTCAGAAAGCACTGCCAGTCTCCTTCCAAGTGGGAGACGTAAGATCACCTCCTTTGCAGGTCTACACAGGAAAGAGATGACAGGCCTGGGGGGATTTTCTGAGTTAAGAGGGTCTGAACCTCTTTCTCCGACTGTCACTATTAGGAGGGACATGGCTCCACTTACAGGAGGTGTAGGGGTGGAGGCTGGGTTCAGCTTGAGCTTCATGTGATTTTTTTTTTAAGAAAGAGAGAAAAAAAGAAGGAAAGAAGGAAGGGAGGGAGGGAGGAAGGAAAGAAAGAAAGGAGACAGTAAAAGAAAGACGATAGAAGAAAGAAGAGAAGGAGAAAGAGAAAAAGAAAGAGGAGGATGGAGACATTTTTAGCGGCAGGACTTTCACTGAGCACCCTAGTCCCTCACCACCAACTCCTCCATTAACTTCCAGTTCATTCTTTGAATTCATAGTGTATCATTTCTTAAGATATACGTTTCCTTAACCCCAGAATTTAGAAACAAAGTAGTAAGCCATCAACTGGCAGAATCTTAGAAAACTCATCTTTGAAAAAACACTGTATTGTTTTGGTGGCATTACAGGAGATAAAATGAAAAAAAGAAGTCAGCTGTGGCTCTCCTATAAGACTTTCCATTTCCCCATTTGCCCGGGGTCTACTGGAGCTTGTGGTCCAGGAGCTTCTCCCCTGAGTCCACGTGTGTGCCGACGGGTGCCTACATCTTAACGCTCTCATCAGAAGCGTCTCCTGGTCGTTTCCAGTTGGATCGTGGCGAATGGTGAGAAAGCAGGTCATGGGAAAGCCATTCTGGCTGAGAGACTCTTCTTTCCCCCAACCTTCCACCTAGCTGGCAGCACCAGGCGAGTGCTGGAGTCTCCTGAGGGAGCTCAGAACCACGCTGACAGGCAGGGCGCTGCTGGACAGACACGCCTGCTCCCTGGCCTCCAGCCAGCACCCTGAGTCCAGGCTGGGGCCACCTTTTTTGTTTGTTTTTCATTAAACAATGTTTATTGAGTGCCTACTATGTGCCAGGGGCTGCTCTAAGGACGTGCCGAACGCCAGTGAGAGAAACAGACAAACGTACATTCCTTGCTTCGTGGAGCTTATGTCCTAAGGTTCCTATTTTACTAAGAGGTTTTATTTATTTATTCTAAAATTTTGAAAGGGACAGAAACATGGAAATAGTACAGTGAGCACCTGTATACTCTTCACCTAGATTCAACTGTTAATATTTTAAAGCTGTGCTCTTTCTTTTTCTTTCCACATCTGTCTCAACACACACACACACACACACACACACACTGTTTTTGCTGAACCATTTGAAAGCAGGTATCATGACACCTCACCCCTAAATAATTCAGAACGTATTTCCTAAGAATAAGGACATTCTCCTATACTACCTCAAAATCATTATTACACACAAGAAAACTATCATTAAGTCAAATACAGTGTCTAAAATACAGCCCAAATTCAGATTTCTTTAATTGGCCCCAAAATGTATTTTATGGCTTTTGTTCCTTAAATTACAGGATCCAACCAAAGTTCATGCATCTTGTCTGATTGTTCTGTCCCTTTGGTTTCTTTTACTCTAGAACAACTCCCCACTTCTTTTTTGTTTGGTTTTTCAAGTCACTGACCTTTTGAGGAGCTTAAGCTAGTTGTCTTGTTGACTGTCCAACATTCTAGATTTGTCAGAATGTTGCCTCAGGATTGGATTCAGGTTAAACATTTTTGGTAAGAATATTACATAAGTGATGCTACTTCTTATTGCAATACTTCAGGAAATGCATAATATCAGGTTGTCCCTGACAGGACTTAGATAAACATTTGTTGAATGAAGGAATTATATATATGATGTATGTATTTTTCCCCACAGTCTTAGTAAGGGTGGAGTGTTTAACAATCAAAATTCTGAGACCATGATAGGGATGGCTTATTTGTTTACTACAAGTTCAGGAATATATATGTACACATACATACATATTTGTGTAAATCTAAACCCTGGGATGGTATTCCCAATTCTGGATGGAAATTAGAATCAGCTTGAAAATTTTTAAAAAATGCCGATATCTGGTCCCTAGCACTTCTCTTGATAAATCTGGTCACTTGTGAAGGTGGTGCCTGCCAGATTTCTCCATTGTAAAGGTGCTTTTTGATCCTTCGTATTTAATATGTAATCTCTGTGTGATCTTTTAGTACTATGAGAATATCCTGATGCCCAACGACCTTTTATAAAATGGTCTTAGCATTCATTGATGATCTTTGCTTGAATCAGTTATTTCACTGGGGGTTGTAAAATTGTGAACTTTCTAATTGTATCCTTCTCTCCATAACAATTAGCTGGCATTCTTCTGTAAAGAAGAGCTTTCCCCTTTCCTTTCCTTTCTCTATTTATTTACTTGTTTATATATTTATATTATTTATTTATTATCACTATGGACTCAATAGATTATTTGTTTTATTCAGAAGTTACCATCATCATACTTTTTGACATGATATATCCCAAATTTGGAGAGCAGGAGCCCTTACAGCCGTTACAGCTGCATCTTTGGGCAAGTTCCCCATAGTCCATGAGTACCTCCTTGCTTTCCAGCACAGTGTAGTCTAAGCTCATCTTGTACCTTCCCCATTCCAGACCTGGAATCAGCTATTTCTCCAAGGAATGGGAGCCTATATATATTAAAGTGACCAAGGTATAAACCTCTGTATAGGAGGAGACAAAACATGAAATGATACAGTGTGGGCATTTAAGTACTTTGAAGGGAATAGACCACTAAATATCAGCTAGCGTGAAGAAAAATAACCAAGATACTTTTAAGCTGGGGATGGAGTAGTGGCCTGGAAGTAGGGAGACCTCGATTTGGATCCCGACTCTGTGTGTGATTTGGGATGAAGTACTTAATCTCTTCTGGTGTCACTTGCTCCACTGTGTTTAATTTGGGGACTGGGCTAGACAGTACAGAAACCCTTTCTATGCTCCAAAATTTGATGTCCTGAAGAGTTTAACAATACATAGTTATAAGAAGGGTTTTGAGCCCATAGAGGGGATTGTTCCTGTAAGAGTTCAAGGGCAGAAACTTCACCTTTTAGCTTTTTCTCCTCTTGATCTAACAAAACTCATTGTAAATGTGCTCAGTCAACGTTTTTGGTGGTGATGATCTTTCCTGAAGCTAGAATGAAACAAACAGACTGAACTGCCAAGATTTAGGTAAACCATAAAAAAAAAAAAAAAAAAAAAAACTATGTTAAAGGAAAAGTTTAAGCATTGGGATGTTTACAAAGGGAGGTTTTAATCTTTAAAGTAAGAGGGTCCTACTTGCCTTAACCTGGCCCTTCCTGATGATCAGCAAATGGACTCAATGACTGCTCAGTGCTTTTCCTGGCCCTCGAGTTCTCTTCTTCCCAAAGAACCCAAACTTAAGATGTTTTGCAGCATTTTCTCTTTTATTAGGAAACTCCAAACTACACTAAGAAAAATTTTTTTCCAACACTCCTTGAAGTCAGAAACTGTATTTTAAAAATAATTCTCCTCTGCTTTAATAAATTGGCCAAAAAGCTTAAATGGACTTTCTTTCTATGTTTGCAGTGACAGAGCACTTATCTCTCACCCCAAGTGGATGTCCTACGTAATTGAATGTGAAGTAATTCCAAAGTTGCATCAAAATCTTTTCAGAGTGTTACTATGACAATCAGACTTCTTTTTAAAAAACCACTTCAATGCAAACTCTCCATCATCCCACTGTCCATTCAGTACAATTTCATCGCATGAAGTAAGTTTATCTTTTCAGAAAGCTTAGGGGCAGCAGGGGGAATCATTATGCACTCACATTAGCTGCTTCTTCCACACACCCCTTCTTCTCCGAGTGGTATAAGGCAGTCCACTCGGGACTTCCCTGGTGGCACAGTTCTTAAGAATCCGCCTGCCAATGCAGGGGACACGGGTTCAAACCCTGGTCCGGGAAGATCCCACATGCCACGGAGTAACTAAGCCCGTGCGCCACAACTACTGAACCTGTGCTCTACAGCCCACGAGCCACAACTACTGAGCCCACGTGATGCAACTACTGAAGCCCGCACACTCTAGAGCCCGCGCTCTGCAACAAGAGAAGCCACCGCAATGAGAAGCCCGTGCACCACAATGAAGAGTAGCTCCCACTCGCCGCAACCAGAGAAAGCCCATGCACAGCAATGAAGACCCAAAGCAGCCAAAAAATAAATTAATAAAAAAAAAAAAAGGCAGTCCACTCATCCTTATCACCATCTCAGAATGCTGGTTGTTAAAGGCTCTGCCTTACTAAGACTGGGAATTAGTACAGAAGCCTGAAAGAGAACACACTGAGGAAACAAAGTCACTGACAGCTCTTCCTGCTTATTGGTACCTTTCCTGCACGGACTCTGGCAAAAGCAAGAACCTGGGCAGAGATTCTCAGAGGGGAAGGAGGAGGAAAGGAGCCTTATCAATATCTCTAAGGCCTGGGAAACTTTGGAAAAGCATATTACCATTTCTTTCATTGGTTTGGGCCCCAGGCTGATCTTGGCCATTTCTATTCATGTTAACAGAGGGTGTGAGATCTTTATGTTTATCAAGTGGGGCATGTCTTAAAAATGGTTGAAATACACTGGGCAAGTGAAGGCTTTACCGGCCATTTCCTGTTTTAGAGGTTTTGGAGAATCAACTTTGTGGTCTGCATGTGATGCTTCATATGTGAGTGTTGTTTATTTCTATCTTTTGATTCAGTGATTTTGAGACCTCAATAAAACTTTAGGGGCCCAGAAATCATTTTGTTCAAAGCTCTCCTTTGGTAACTTGAGGAGTTGAAGGGACATGCTCAACTAGTCCCAGGGCAGAGGCAGGATTAAAAGCCAGGTTCCCTAATTCCTCATACTACACCCTTCATCCTTTACAACTTCATATATATACAACTGCTGCCTTCCCTGACCCTCCTTGGCTTTGTGCCAGAAGAAGCATATTATATTGCCTGCAGTTTTCCTTAAATAGCTCAGTAAAACTGAAAACTCCACAAGGGCAGGAGAGTTTGTCTCTTGTGTGCACTGGTATATCTCAGCTCTAAAAAATGCCTGACACATAGTACGGACAAATAAATATTGATGAGTAAATTTTATGTGTGTGTGTGTGTTTGTTTCCCATAGTCGTAGTAAAGGCAAAGCCTTTCACAATCAGAATTCTGAGACTGGGATAAGGATGGCTTGACTGCCTTCTACATCTTCAAGGATATAGTATGTATATTTATGTACATATTCATTTAAATCTATACCCTGGAGTGGTGTTCTCAATGCTGGGTGGAAATTAGAATCAACTGGAGAGTTTTGCTTTTTTTTTTTTCCAAGACAATACCTGGATATTAAAGCAAAAATTCAGATTTCATTCACCTGGGTTGAGGTCAGGGCATCAGCACCTTTTAAAAGCTTCACAGGAGATTCTAAGATACACCCAGCCTTGGAATCACACCCTAGGAAGGCGCACTTCTGAGGTGCCCTAACTGGGAGGTTATACTTGTTGTGGTTAGTTAGCATTCGAAAGATGCTAATAAGTTGCTTACACTCCAGAGTAGGTCACCCACCTTAACTATCTTTACCTCTAATTAGTATTAGCAGATTATTTGTTATTTAAGAAAGGAGGATCTAAGATATGTAGTTTGGCTAGAAAAGAATGTAAGACTCCTGCCAGGTGTCAACTAAATATTTAGCCTCACTATGTGTCAGGCACTTTGCTATGCCCTTTAGAGTCCTAGGCCTATATTCAGTAACTGCTAGAATGGTTTCATTTGCCTCAAGTGAACTTTTTATGCTGGGCACTCTTAGGATCTAAATGGCCAGGGGCTGCTTCATTGAGTTTACAGAACAGTCATGTGGCTGTGTGTACCTGTTGGCTGACATGAATCCATATGTGCGGCAGAATTTGGCTGGAGACATAATTTACATAATTTACAACAAGGCACCTGCTGCTGTAAGGTGTGGAGGAGAGACCTAAGCCTTCACCTACACCTACCAAAGGAGGCCGCCGATATCTGCCAAAAGGCAGCTTGTACTGGGTTGCTTACAGCAATGTGCATGCACTTTCTATACAGAGCCCTGGATACAGGAGGACTTTGGTCTTGACTCTGTCCTTTGAGAGGAGATGAAGGCAGATGTCACAACCCTGCTCAAAATGTCCCCAGTACGTGCGGCTTTTCAAATGCACGTGATTCCATCCCTGGTTGGCAGGGGAGGGGAAACAACCTTGAACCTTGTTTGCTTCAGCTTTATGACCTCCCTTTGGTATTTCTGAGTGTGTAACTGAGCCTTGGCTTCCTTGTAGGGACACTTGGGTTCCTAGTTGCGCAAAGTCAGCTGTTTCACTGAGCCAAGAGTGGTGAGTAGCAGCTGGGACTGGGAAGGCAATTAGGAGGGATGGCAAAATGAGCAATTAGAGGTGCAGCAGCAGAACAATGTGGCTTCCAAGTCAGAATCTGGCTACAGTCCTCCAAGTCCTTCCTTTTAGTATCAAGGTGGGTGCTCTAAGGGCAAGGAGTATTAATAACAATAACATTTTATGTGCTATAAAATACCTTGGATTGTAGCAAATAAAAGGACCATTTTGAAAAACAGCCTGAATGTCCATAAATAGGAGCATGGTTAAATAAGCAAGGGTATGTCCACACAGAGAAATCCATAGAGTTGTTGAAGATAATGAGACAGACTTATCTGTGCTGGTAGAAGATGATCTCTAAGACAAGGATCAAGTGAAACAAATCAAGTACCCAATCAACACTCAGCAAGACTGCAACTAAGCAACCTTCTCTCTGTGTTGTTTTAATTTTCAACAACATATTTATACATAACTTACACAGTCAAGAAAATATAGTAAAAATAAAAAGTCTGAGTAGAAGTATAATATCCTAAAATTTGGAAAGACAAAATTGTCCTTGGAGCTGAGCTGTGGCCCACGAACCCTCGTGGTGTCTGGGCATGTCTCTCAAACCCTGGGGGACAGCAATAGGTGCTTTAGGCCCTGCTTCTCTGCCTCTCACTTTCCTCACCTGTAAACAGGGCTATAATTCTGGTCTCACTGAAATGCATAAATCCTGAAGGGAGGGGAAAGGCTCATCAGGTAACTCTGGCCAAGCTCAGGACCATTCCCCTGCTCATTCCGGCCATAGAGAGTTGACACTGGGTTGCTAAATCACTCTAGAACCAACTTGCAGGTCTGTTGTCTTAATTCATCTTGGTAAGGAAAGGTTACGCCTAGTTTGAGGTTATGATCAAGCCAAATATACAAATTTCAGAACTTATCCCGCTAGGGGAACTTTTATGGGAGGGAAGCTCCTGAAAAACAAGTGACAGAGAACTCTCCTCTAGTTGCAAAGTTTGATTCTCAGTTTTGATGAATAAGAATGATTTGAAAATACAATTTTGTCTGATGTGTTGTTAGGGAGCTAAATGTATCTAGAATTTCTTTCTGAAGAGCAAAATCCTCTCACGTTTTATAATGACAAATGGGATCAACATGGGAAAGGGGAGTGGAGAGGCTGGCAGTGATTTTCCTCGTCTGAAGATACCCGAGGATCTGGCCCGCAGGCTCCTTCTCTAAGTTCTGCCCATTCCATCAACCCTTCCTCAAGCGTCATCCTCTGCAAAGTTTTAATACTTCTTGGCCTCTCCTGCATACAACCAGTCAGGTTTGAGGGGATGATTAATTGACCAGAGGAAGGAATGGGCTTGGGGAGCCGTCCCACCCACTTTCACTTGCATTTTTTGAGGTGATCTGAACACAGAAGAGCCCTTTAATCAGTTTTGGTTGCGCCCTGAGTGGGTCTAGGTATGAACCACCATGGGAAATCTGCTCTGGCCTCAGTGATTCTCTGCTTCTGATGGATGGAATCCAAACTCTTCAACCTAGCATCCACCAACTAGCTGTGCGTCTGCAGCCAGTGACTTAACACATTTCTGTGCCTCAGCACCCTCTCTGCAGAATGAAAGCATTGGTCTTGTTTGAACTTTGAGGGCACTAACAGCTCTGGGATTCTATATCCAAGACGCTTAAACAACACACGACCCTTCCCTCAAAGATATCTCCTAAGGCTCCCCTCAGTTTGGGTCAGGCCTGGAACAAAAAGGCATAACACAAATGGTAGGAAAAGCTTAAATGGCCACTTCTTATTTAAAGAGACCAATGAAAATGGTTATAGCTGTCTCCACCTCAAAGAAAACACCAGGAAATGTCCTTTAAGTAAAACCTTTTAGGATAGAACATTAGGGGACCAGAATAGATAACAGGAGTTATTGGGAGGGTCCCTCTTTGCCAGCACTTTGGTTTTGGGGGTGTGTGTCAATGTCTCATTCTGAAAGTTCCAGAAAAACCATCAGTTCAAGGGGGAAGAAGAGATTGGCAGCCATGTTTGTTGTGTGGGCACGTTTAAGGGAGTGATAAACACAGGTCAACATAACATCCTAATGAACACACTTGTTTCATTCAGACTCTCACTCCCCCCCTCCTTTCTTTTACTGAGAAAAATTAGGTTTTAAATGGCTTTGGAGATAGTAACCTCAGTTTCTCCTTGAACTGTAAAGAGATCTAAGTATTTTCACATAATTAAACACCTCAGAGATGAGAAACCAGAAACAGAGGTCTTTTCACCCCACCCCAAAGCAAAGCTTTTTGCTCCTCTGGCAACCTGTCTCAAGCCTTCATGCATCAGAATTACCTGAGTGCTTTGAAAAATACAGATTCCTAGGACTCACCATAAATCAACTCAGAATGACTGAGGTGGGGCCCAGGGATATGTATTTTTAAATTATTATTATTATTATTTTTACTTACTAATTAACTTTATTTATTTTTTTTCAGGAATTTAAAATTTCTTTTTTTTTTCCCACAACTCACACACACACACACACACTGTATTTTATTTTTACAAGAGATAAAGAAACTGACACCAAGCATTGTAAATGGATGACCACAACAAAAGCAACAATGGTTGCAATTACCAAACACGAAACACACTCACACTACGTCATAATATTGACATTCAGTCCAGTAATCCTCCACTGTAACAGCTCCTTTACTTTGCAGTGAAAATTGATTTGTATATTTTTTGCCTCTGAGTCCTTGTGGGATTTTTTTTTTTTATTCAAACAGAAAGTCACAAAAATTATAATCATCCTCATCAGTTCACTCAGTCCCATGTAATTAATTTTTTTTTTCATCTTGATCTTTTGTTAGCACTTTTATGAATTCATCAGTTTTCCATTGACCAGCTCCCACAGGTTAGTCTTTTATCTACAGCACCTGAGCACTTTGGCTCTATGACCTAATCAAGGTTGTACTGTTACTAATAACCGGTCTCATATAACCTATCTTGGGACATTTTGGAAACTTTTTGAATAAAAATTGCTCCAGTAAGCATGCTGTTTTAGAAGACAGTGAGCATGTCATGTGCTAATTATGGCCTGTGACACCATAAAATAAAAGTGCATTACTGAATGCTTTCTATTTCTTATAATGATGGGAAGGTGGCATGTCATGGGGCCTTTTTAGCCCTAGACATCACCCCAGAGAATTCCAAACAGATATAGACAAGGGCAATTAGGACCTGGATCCTTTCCTCTCAGGCTGTTTACCCATGGGAATAGGATGTCCTGAAGCAACACTTCCCCCAAGTGACGTGTCGATAAGTCTGGTTATCAGAAAGATATTATTGGTGGTGTGATACACAGGGCATTTACATTTTCTTGATAGGGTTAGTCATATGAAAGCTGACAAAGAAGGAAAAGGAGCAGTGGTGTGGTGCAATGTCAACAGACAGCTGTCCCCTGGCTTCCCGATAAATAGGATGACTTGCATTGCTGAGCGGTGTGGTCACTGCCAAAGGAATGGCCCTCTCACATTTCTTCCTGATTCACATATTCAGTGGGGTTACTTGTCATCCCCTCCCTCTCCTGCTTCCCAGACACTGAGTCTGGAATGAAAATTCACCTGCCTCTGAGTTGGCCCCGGGTGGGGGGGGAGGGGTGTTACTTGGGTTCCCAGGTTGGAAGATTAGCTCACCCGGCCCTAGCTATATAAGCTGATCAGAGCAGGGGGGGCTCCCCAGGGCCGACTCAACGTTTCATCCCCCAGGAGGAAAACAGACAGACGAACTTCAGGTCAACATGATGGTTCTGAAAGTAGAAGAGCTGGTATGTAAAGCACATTATTTCTACGCAGTGAAAAATGGGGCAGCCTTGATTTTTATTTGAAAATTGAAATGCCCTTTTCTTTCTCGCATAATGTGCTGGTACTCTGAAAATATCATATATGGAAAATGGTTGGTTTATGTGATGAAATAAGTGAAACTGGAAAAAGGGAGCTGGCAGTAATGAATTCTCTACATATTTCCTATCTATTATCTTCTTTGCTTTTATTACTAAAGTGTGTAATTATGTATAGTTATCAAAATGCCTTAGGGGAGAAGTTCTATTGCAAGAATATATGTCTGGAAACTATAACTCAAGGCAAGGGATCATCAACCTAAAATGAAAGAATTTTAAATAATCGGTGGGGATGGGGAGGACAGATTGTGATTTTCCTAGGAGAAATGTGATTAAATAGATTAAAAGTAGATTTAAACATTTCAACCTAACCTAAACCTTGATTTAACCAAGAGAGGGGGACAAGCATCTGAAGGTTATCCTGGAACACTGCAGCAACTCGTTGCTGCCTGAGATATGAGAATGTGCTGCATGGAGGCCACTGTCAGCAGGGAGGGAGGGCCGGGGGCTGCCTGCAGCATCCTCTGTGGAGAACGACCCCAGGACAGGCCTGCTACTTCTGACCCTGCCATCTTCCCTTGTAGGTTACAGGGAAGAAGAATGGCAGTGGGGACGCTGGGGAGTTCCTTCCTGAGGATTTCAGAGATGGAGAGTATGAAGCTGCTGTCACTTTAGAGAAGCAAGAGGACCTGAAAACACTTCCAGCACATTTTGTGAGCCTGCGGGAGCAACAGTGGAAAACTGATAAAGAGCGAGAGGCAGAGGTAAGACCCTTCCATGAAATTCATGAGTGGGAGGTTGGGGACGGGGCAGAGGATGGAGGTGCCAGACAGGAAGGAGAAGAGAGAGAAACCAAACAAATGCAACCATTCCAAAGATGTTTCTTTGCCAGATTCTAACCTATAAAGAGGCAACTTCTATGGGATAGGTTGTAGAAAATAATTCTTTGGCAAGACTATGACCTCTGGATTCCGAATCAATCACTGTATGTTCTGTGACTGTGTTTTGATTGAAAGACTTGGAAAGAGAAATGTGTCCAGTGAATTTCTGATGTCTTACACTGTCTAGTTAATCCCAAACAAGGGAGCCTTCTTTTTCTTAGTAATGTGGTTTGTGGTCCACGGATCATTGTTTGACTGTGGCCGCTTTCTGTGTTGACAAAATGTGTTGCTGGGTGAATTTTCATTACTTACTAACCACAGATAAAACATGCATTTGTTAGCTGTAGTCCAGGATAGTCTATTTCATGAGCCCTGCTTAGTGGGCCACCTGAAAGACACTGGCATTGAAATTTTAGAGCTTAAAACTTATTAGTGGAGTCTTTTGGGTAAAAAAAAAAATTCATGAGCATGATACAAAATTCTACAGAAATCTGGGGTTTGTTTATGGAAATAATTACAAAATCATCACTTAGAGACTAGAGCCTATCTCCAGTGAAAAGCTGATGCTATGAGCAAGGAAAGTGAAGATGAAGGCAATTAGCTGAAAAATTTGACCCCTAAGTACCTGAATGAGAAATCACTAAATCCAAGTCAAAGATTTATTATAAATTTTTTATCTTTTTTGCGCAAACTGCTCACATACTTAGCTCAGACCTTGTAGATTCTGTTTTGACACAACCAGAATGCTTGTCAGTAGAACTCACTGTATTTTGAAACATGGATTTCTTTTTTAGCTCAAGAAGAAAAAACTAGAACAAAGATCAAAGCTTGAAAATTTAGAAGACCTTGAAATAATCATTCAACTGAAGAAAAGGAAAAAATACAGGAAAACTAAAGTTCCAGTTGTGAAGGAACCTGAACCCGAAATCATTGTAAGGGCTGCTTGGTTTTGCAGTATTACACCTCGGCATTAGGCTACAGGGGAGTAAATATCTGTGGAGGGTTTGATTGAATGTTGGAAAACCCATGGTAACTCTCACACTGTTTTTTTGGCTTTAGACAGAACCTGTGGATGTGCCTAGTTTTCTGAAGGCTGCCCTGGAGAATAAACTGCCAGTAGTAGAAAAATTCTTGTCAGACAAGAACAATCCAGATGTCTGTGATGAGGTAAGGCTTATACAAAGCACTGCAAAATCCAGCTCATTAATTTTGTGTTTCTTATGCTTTGCTGCAGCCTTGCTAATCTGGTGCCAAAAATCAATCTACCTGAAACAGTCTCCCCAGCTGTTGCCACATATGCCAATAGCATAACAGGGGAGTGCAGTGGTCCAAAAAAAGAAAATGCTGGATTAGAGCTATGGATTGCATTATTTTTTGCACTCTAATATACTCCTGACTGCTTTTTCAGCTTGTCTTTAATTTTTAGATCTTTGAGATAGACTCTTAATATGGCAGGACCAACGAGTCACCAATGGAGAAATATGTTATTAGCATTATCTTTGATTGGACTCAAATACATCAGCTCTACACAGGGAATCTGTGACTGGAGTTCAAGTGCTAGCTCTGTCACTACTTGCCTATTTGATTTTCAGCAGCCAATCTGCATTTTCTGGACCTCAGTTTCCTTATCTGAAAATAGAGGGCATTGGAATGAAATAATGCCTAAAAGGTGTTCCAGCACAGTCTATTAATCCATTTATATGAAGCCATTTACCAGAAATCACTAATCCTTTTTGTATCCTTTCCCCCATGAATTGAAATGGGGAATTATTTCTGAAGTTGAATGAAAAATGTCTCCCATTTTCTTAAAAATGAATTGAATGCTTTTTGATATTCAACCTATCAACCGTCCCAGAAGGAAGAAAACAGCCTGAACTGCATGGCAAATACTACAGAAACCATGAAGGCACAAAATATAAGAAAGGGAAATGTCAGCATTTAGGTAGTTTTGAATCTTTAAGCCCATGTGCCTCGATGTAGACCTCTACGCACTTAGAAATGTATGTTGCAGGAGACGCAAATCTCAGTTGCAGAATAATTGTTCTAGACAACAATTTTAGTAAATTTGACATTTCTAATTCATAAAGAAGCACTCAAGTTTCTATCAACTAGGTCATCAGAGTCCCCAGCTTCATACTTCTTAGAAAGGATTTATGCTCATTTTTATATGCATTGCTCCCTCTCTCTTTCTTAAATCTCTATTTTGACAGTATAAACGGACAGCTCTTCATAGAGCATGCTTAGAAGGACATTTGGCAATTGTGGAGAAGTTAATAGAAGCTGGAGCCCAGACTGAATTCCGTGATATGGTAAATATATTTCTTTGTCTGGAAGTGAGCCAAAGTAAGTAGACTATGTGAAACTTGAGAAAACCTACAATGGAAAAGGGGGCTGACTGTATTGAAAATTGATCTGCGAGAACTAGGCAGAAGCTCGTTTCTCCATACAAAGGGAAGTTGGGAGATGGGACTAGGTCATGTGGGAAGTATTTTTCACACATACTGAAAGGAGAGGAGTGTTCCAGGGAAAAGAAGGAAGTGAGAGCTGCTGGACAGAATTCAATATCCTCATCGAAGACTTGGGTCATTATCAAGTCAGTAGCCTTACTGAGAAGTAATGCAGTCAACACTTGCCTTTCAGCCTCCATGTCCTTCTACCATTTGTGGCCGCCTGCTCCTGGCCCCTTGGCTGCCAACAACATCTCAGAATTCTCTAGCTGCACACCTTATATGATAGATGCTGATTGTCATCAGTGAGGTTTGGGGCTAGACTGCATACAAAATGAATTGCATCTATGGAAAGTAGTTGCTATTCAGACCTCAGTAATTCAACCACTGTGATTTCTACACAGACCGGTACACAGCATATTTTATGACCTGAAGACTGAGCTGAGAAAATGCTTTATTTAAATACAGCTCAAAAAAAATAAAATAAAATAAAAAAATAAATAAATACAGCTCAATTTGACTTTTCAGCAAAGTGGAAAAGGGACTGGAAAAGTCCAAAGGAACTGGCCAAAATTGAACCCAAAAGACGTACACACAGAAAAACAAGAAAAGAAACAAAATATAAAGTTTGTATAGAAAGACACAAAAATTCATGAGCATGGGATTTGGAGGGCCAGGGATATACCAAACTTACTCCTATGAGTAAGTGCAGTGACCACGAGTGATGATGGTCAAGGTACAGAGGGTGTGCTGGCACAAATGGCAGGAGAGACCCAGCAAGGGATGAGGAAAAAACAACAGGGACATGGATAGGTGTCAGATCCAGATGAATATCTTTTAGAAGGGACTACTTTTATTCTGCCAGAATTTTAAAATACATTTGTCTAGAACTTTTGAGTGCATATGGCAAAAGTGGTTAAAAGTTCCAGGCAGACTGTGGGTTGGAATATCTCTTCTGCCACTTACTAGCTGTGTTTCCTTGGGCAAGAAACTTGAATATTTTGGAGCCTTGTTTTTCTCATCTGCAAAACGAGCACAGAATACCCACTTCATAATGTTGCTGGGAGCATCACTGCGTCTGAAGTATGAGGCACTATGTCGGCACGAGGAAAGTCCCAATAAATTGTAGTTCTTATCCTCTTTTAAAAAGATTTATTCCTCCTAATGATGCAAACACGCACATAGATACATACACAGGAGGGCATACACGCACATTCACACACTTAAGAGTTTAGCCAAAACATTTGGCAAGAGTCTTCGACTACAATAGTTACAATTGGCAACCTAGACGAGGACAGCCCAGTGTCACCCACGGATGCCCTAGCAAACCTGGCGTTCCTGGGCTTTAGAAACGAAGTATTAATTCCTCTGTCTAGGTTCTTCTTTCACTAACTCCTGTCCTTTTACCTTCCCGGTACAGCTTGAATCCACAGCTATCCACTGGGCAAGCCGCGGAGGAAACCTGGATGTCTTAAAACTGTTGCTGAACAAAGGAGCAAAAATCAGTGCGCGGGATAAGGTATTTCTCCTCCTCCTGGCCCCCTCCTTCTTCCCCTCCGCCTCCCTGTCCCTCCTCCACTTCTCCCCTTCACACACGCCTTGGGGTCTGGGCAGCCTCTGTCCTCACGCCCAGGGACACAGCAGGCTCTTGCATTTTGCAGTTGCTCAGCACGGCGCTGCACGTGGCGGTGAGGACCGGCCACTACGAGTGCGCAGAGCATCTCATCGCCTGCGAGGCGGAACGCAACGCCAAAGACCGAGTGAGTAGCCCGGCAGAGTTTGGCCTCCTAAAGCTTCACTCATTTACATATTTGGAATAACTGCCCCAGCCGGGCACCCTTGCGGGACCCACTTCCTGGCCTCAGGCTCACCTTGTCTGTTCACTCTGCTTCTCTAGGAAGGAGATACCCCGCTGCATGACGCCGTGAGGCTGAACCGCTACAAGATGATCAGACTCCTGATCATGTATGGCGCCGACCTCAACATCAAGAACTGTGTAAGTGCTCAAGCAAGGGGCCCTGCTTGCCAGCTTTCTAATGAACAAAAATATGGCTCGCATACTTGGAAATATTCTTACAACGGTAGTGTTGATATTTCAGGGGTCTCTTGACGGTTTAAATGCCCCTGGTCATTCCCATAAGGACATTGCTGAGTTTGGCAAGGACTCAGATCACCTGGTCAGAGATGGGGAAGCCATAGTGACTGCTGTGACCTCGGTGCCTAATATAGCCTGTAGTAATTCTTTAAAAATTTGGCCTTGAAGATAAAAGATGGCCAAACCGCCCACACTTACAGACATAAGCACAGTCTGCCTTGGCCATCCCTGGCTGAGCAAGGTCTGGGGTAGTCAGGAATAAAGACACCCACCGTTGCTGAAGTTGTCAAAAATTCCACAGTGGTCAATGCAACCAAGGGCCAAGGAACTCAAATTAATCAACATCTAATCCAAGTAATTCTGAATAGTCCTCCCCTCCTTACAACAGCATGACAGGCTACCACTTTTTCCAGGGGTAGCCATGCTTTTGCCTATATTTTTGAGATAATTTCTGTTCATTCTCCTCTTTGGTTTATCTGCACATCCCTCAAAATACTTTCCTATATATAGGCCCTGAAAATGCTTGTATAAGTCCCCGTTACAAGTACGTATTAATTAAGCTTCATCTGTAAGCCAGGGAATGTAACCAAATTTTCCTCATGGTCCCAATTCCCAGTCAAGCATCATCTAAGCTTTAAAAATATCACTGGGAGGAATGAGTGTAAAGTACTGAAGAAGTAATTTGAAAGAAGCTTTTGGAGAATCACTTTACAAAGAAGAAAAGAAAACCCCAGTCATCTTATACTGTGAATAATTTCTTCCTCTTACTATGTTACTATAAGACTGAGAGGAATACTTCATCATTCAAAAAAAAAAAAAAAAGAAGTCTTGGTGACAGGAACAAAAAATAAATCCAATAGAGACTGCGTTAACAGTCGGGTCCCCTCATTCTTGATATTGGGATTGGTCTTATCAAATAATTTAAACAAACTATCAGAAAGAGTAGATTCAATGAAATCCCCAAGCCTGCAGAAAATATGATTTTTTTTCAGGCAGTGAGAGACACTACCTGCAGAGATAAATAGCGTACAGATCTGGGGAGACTGTGTAAGTAGCCAGGGGATCACGAGATAAATTTCAATACAGAGGAGTTCGAGGAACTCATGAAAGAATAGCCCCAAATATACAAATAGGGATCAGGGCTCTGAATTATCAGTAAGACCCCAGCATAAAGGTTCTGGAACTGTTAATGTCACTGACCCAATGGATGGATGTTCCCAAAAAAGACCACTAAGCTATTGGACACCATCTTGAAGGGAACTGGAAACAATACCTTACTGTATTGTTGTCCAAAACTCTGTCTTCACGTTTGCGGAGGAGTGTCCCTCAAGGCAGGATGCTACAAGGCGAGAAGGTCCAGAGTGAAGGTTGCAGGGCCCCTAACTCAGATCCGCACAGGGCCCAGGCAGACGGCGTAGATGACTTACATGGTGGCCGCTGGTGCCATGCACACAACTTACTTCAAGGTAGCAGCCCTTCCCCAACTCCGTCCACTGCCGCTCCGTGAAACCACGGGAACTGTGCGGCCAGGTCTCCCAGTTTTTTCGCAGAGATCACACATTCAGTTGGGAAATCTCTTAATTTCCAACTGTTGCTAATTAATTCCAACTTTTAAAAAAAATCTAAGCTCTATTTGGGCCCAAACAGGTCTCTAGCTTTATTTGCATCTCAAAGCTGCCAGTCTGCCAGTCTCTGGGATAAAGAGAGACTTCTGAACGAAGAGAGATGGAAAATTTTAGGACTTCTCAAATTTAAAGACAAGAATTGAGAGGTGACGCAGTTTTAATTGTTGTAAATATCTTGAGATGTATGCTTAAGGTAAAAAAATTTTGGTCTCAAAAGTTATTTATTCGTACATCATTGATATCATCTCCAAGAAAAATAAATTTCCTGGGAGAGACCAATGTAAGTTCTGAGCAGCTGTGAAAAATCTACCCCTTGGAGTGGTACTTGTGTACTTAAGCCAAGGTGTTGAAGCAGCTCATTCCCCACCAGTTTTTATCAATCAGGAATCATTTTCCAAATTGATAGGAACTGGTTCTTGACCAAGAGGGATACTACTACCTCCCCACACCCATTTTGCAGGATACTGGGTAAGTATGGAGGCATTTTTTGAGTTTGAAAATGACTTGGCTTACTCTTGCTGTTTAGTGTCTAGGGACAGGGATTTTTACCACCACCTGGGATATCCCACAGGAAAGAAAACCATTGCTAATCTGAAATGCCAAAAGCATTCCCGTGAGAAACAGTGAAGGGCTGGTTTGAATATAAACTGCAAATCACTCATAGTGGAAAACATAAAACACTTCAATAACATACACCTATCCATTACCTCATTAAATACACACACACACACACACACACACACACACACACACACACACACGAGATGAATTTATAGATGCCTCCCACCTGGAAGTCAAATTCCCTCCTCTATTTTGATTAGGCTGGGAAGACTCCGACAGATCTGGTGCTACAGTGGCAGAATGGAACCAAAGCAATATTTGACAACCTCAAAGAGAACTCCTACAAATCCTCTCGCATAGAGACATTCTGAGAAAAACGACGATAGAAGCTTCCATTGGCTTCTCTTCACCGCCCCAGAGCGACTCATCATGAAAACTAGCTTCTCTTTATCAACCTGTTGTAAAGTGGCACCTAATTATGTTTTGAGAAAGCACAGGGACGTAGGTATTGACATTTCCCTTAGTGAAACCCACTGTATTTATTTGTATTTATTACTGTTTATTTATTTATTTACTGCGATACCACCGATATTCAGATCCTTCGTGATCACCCATTTGGTGAACAAGCTTAGTTTGTATGTGATGCGTCAGAGCCTTCCCATAGGTAGTTCTTAAACCATGTTAACCAGAAGTGCTGTCAGTGCCAACTTACGTGTCACCTCGCTCATGGAAGATGTTTCAAGGTGTTTTTGAAAGACAAAGGGGATTATTGCAGCCCTCTTTTCTCCTGAATTTTTCATGCTGAAGTGTGAGGCCGTGGAAAGCCTGTAGCGACAGGAAAGGAAACAGAATGAAAGTGATTCTGTGAGGACAGTAAAGCCAGCCATTCGACGCCTGGGCCTGGTAATTCTTACCAGGTCACACACTGTACGTACCAAGGTAAAGAGAATGTCTTGAGTGTAAGTGGAAGGAGTGGGCCACTGGGCCGTGCAGAACTGAATGAGTTCAAAAAAGATGAAAGTAACTGCGAATTGTAAATGTGTAAATGTATATTATGCTGTATGTATATTTTATGTTCATAATAAAAGCAAATCCTAACCCTCTTTCCTCCTTTTAGTGGGAAAGAATCATGCAAAAAAAGGCCATTTAGATGGGGTTTTCTTTGTCTTCCAAGCTTTTCATATTAGGAATGTCCTGTAGAACCACACCTCTCAGTATTTAACGTGTACACAGATCACCTGAGGACCTTGTTAAAATGCAGATTCCGATTCCTCCAGTGTGGGTGGGGCCTGAGATTCTGCATTAACGACAAGCCCCCAGGCGATGCAGAGGTGGTGGTACGGCACAGCCACGTTGAGCAGCATGGCTGTGAAAACCATAAAGATACCCAGGAGTTCGAGCTTTTTTGGCCCCAGTGATGGGGAGAAAGAGACCCCTGGTGGGCAAAATGATTACTGCAAGTTAAGGTGTTCCCTTAAGATGTTCCCCTGGGGCTAAACTAATCTGAGGTTTAACAATTATTGTGCACGCTGGCGGTAATGTCAAAGACTGCCCACGAGAAAACACATCTGGCCAATGATTGTTGACCTCCAAGGGGAGCTACTTTGCTGCCATGTGCTGGGCCAGGTGCTATGACCTGTGATGAGAAAACCAAATTGTCCCCACCCTGCCTTCCTGGAATAGATGAATATTAAAGAAATAATCACAGAAATAAATATACAGTAACAATCTGAAGTAAGTACATAAAGAAGTAAAAAGTACAGAGTGCCGAGAGTCTAAGCTGTGGAGGCCCATCATTCGATGGGGAGGCAGCAGAGGGGGTTTCTACAAAGACTTCTTTGAGGTGGAAACCTTTCAGGGGAGTCTGAAGGATAAACTGGAGTTATTCAAGCACAGTGTTCCAGGCAGCAGAGAGAACACAGAAAAGGGCAAGGTTATGGGAAAAGTATGAAGGCCAACATGAAACACTCGCACTAGTACCCCTCCCAAAAAACACCCCAGATAGGATAAAACTCATAACCTCTTCGCTATGCCTCTAACACTTTGAGAGGGCATGTAGGCACAATCCATAACCAGAAGATCCTCCAGTTAGCTGATCATGGAGTTGTGAGGATGGTTTGAAATATTTTTGTACCTTTTCTATCTAGTCTCTGAACAATCTGTAGAGTCCACCTCCTGGGGGCTTCGGGAGCTTCATTCTCTCTGTTATCTCCCTCTCAATCCCCTTCTGCCACCCCCTGCTCTCCCTTGAGGGTCCTGGCTCTAACCGGTCAGATCCTTAAGGCTTGGGGTCCTTCCATTTCTTCCAAGTAAAGCACCTACAACATAGGCAGCATCTCCACTGCTGCAATGATGTCTCCCACAGCATAGCTTGGGTGTGTTATTATTTACGTGGCCAAGTTTATTCTTGATGTCTTCCTCAAGTTCCCCTCCCCACAAGAGCTGGAAGGTAAAGGAGAGAAGGAAGTAAGGGGTTAAAACACTTTTGTGTTGCTGCATATAAAGATCTGCACTAGTACAGAGGTAGGGGGCATGAGAATCAACATGGAATAAGTCCCATTATAACAAGGCCAACTCAGTGACCTTTGCTAACGGAAAAGATAAACACTTCAGGCAAAACCTTCAAGTTTCACTTCAAGTTTCACACTGGCGGTCAACTTTTATAAGCTCCCTGTCTTCCCAACTAAGCCAGCTCTTTGCCCACAGTCTGCATCTTGTGTTCTTTTACCAGTGAAGGGAATGTCCCACTGGCCGATGGAGACTCTTGGAAGTTGTTCTAGACTTTCCCTTTGCCTCATCCCTCTTTCAACCAACCACCCAGTCTTCTTATCAAGCATACTACCTAAGGGGTGCTGTAATCTGTCCACTTCCTCTCATCCTAGGGGCCACTCCCCTAGTTCAGATCACCACAGCAGCTCCCGGATTACTCAAATGCCCTCAGTTTACTTCCCTCCAGTCTGTTCCTCAAGTTGCAGCCAGGGTGATTTTTCTAAAATGCAAATACGATCAAGTCATTCTTCACTTCAAAATTTTTCAGTGGCTGCCCATTTCTCACAGGATGAAATAAAAGTGCCTTAACGTTTTCTAAAACTCTTGAAATCTGGATGCTGTTAACTCTTTATTCTCATCTATTTCTCATTACTTTCCTAGCTAAACAGCAAATTTCAACTCTACTGAATTTTCAGTTTCTTAAAAAATCCAGACACTAGCTTTTGTTCTCATATACTGTGCCAACTCCCTGGAAGTCTCTTCTTCCTACCCCACTGCATAATTTCTCCTCATTCCTCCCCTTCAGGGTAGCTGTATGTCCTCTAGGAAGCCACCCTTAACTCTTACTTAGACTTTGTTAGTCTCAAGTGTGTTCCTGCTGTACTTTTTTTCTCCATGTCATAACATCTATCATACTGCCTTTACCCAAATGAAAAAATTTCCTCTCCCTTTGAACAAGCAATACATGCTCATTAAGTATTAAGCCAATTATAGAAATGAAGAAAGCAAACATCACCAATAATCCTAATTTCGTGACACTGATTATTTCTGTGCACATTACATATGGGCACTGTACATTTAGCTTTATAACTCTGTTCTCAATTGAACAACTTATTCTAGACATCTTTATAAATGGTAGTCTTATGTTTCAATGTACAATGGATCATTTAACCAATCCTATCATTATTGGGCATTCAGGTTGTTTCCATTTTCCCATTTTAGACATTGTTGCAATGAATATTCTTATCCATGCATCCTTTACACCTAACCAGTTATTTCTGAAGAAATACATTTATAGAAACCTATAAGGTTGGTATCAAATTATCCCTTCCACAATGTTATTGCCTTTTCCCACAACCATGAAAATACTCATTTTATAAATCTTTTATTTTTTCAACCCGATCAGCAAAAGAAAGATATATTTTTGATGCTTTTCCCTTGATTACTAAAAAAGTTCAGCGTCTTCAGGTTTATTGAGCATTTTTCTGGGCCAATCTTCCTTGCTCAACTTTCTACTAAGGCAGGTTCCCTGGAAGTGGTGCTTGAAATAAGGATTCTCGTGGAAGTGATTTCTTGACAGTGGTCTATAAGGGACTGAGAGAAACAGGACAGTGCAGGAGAAGAAAAGAGGCAAAGACATGGTTTCAGAAGTCTCTCCTAAACCTAACCCCATGGGGGAGCTCAGGAGCATAAACTGCACCACAGAGGCCAGAAGGCCAGGCTGTAATGCCCTGCATCAGGCATTCACCATGGGCCAACCTCCAGGGGAAGGTGAGGATAAACCGTTAATATCCAACAAGCAGCAGCTGGAGAAGGGGTACACCAGCCTGGTAAAAAGGATCTGGATGGACACTAGCAGTATTTGTCATGTTGCATATTTGTTTTTTAAAAGCAATTTCTTTAAAGAAGCTAAGGATGCTACACCTCTCTGGAATATGCACTGTAAATGTTCCTTCCTAGTTGTTTGTACTTTTCTAACACTACATTTTTATAGACAAATTGATCAAGCTTCTATGTTTTCTGGCTTTGATGACCACGTTTAGGTCTTTTCCAATCCAAGCTTTTTTTTTTTTTAAATAATTACCTTTTTCTTTAGTATTTTACACTTTAAAAAAATTTAAATCTTTAATCCACCTAAATTTATTATGTGTGTGTACTGGGTATGACATAGGGAATGGACTTCTTGTTTTTCCTAAATGACAGAATAACAGCTGATATTTAGTAGGTACATTCTATATGACAGGTTCTGCTCTGGGCCTTCTACAAATTTTAATCCACTTAACCCTTGCAATAATGCCATAGGGAGAAGAGAAGAAGGAAGTGAGGCACAGAGTGGTTACGTCATTTGTCCAAGGTCACAGGTAGCAAGTACTAGCAAGTTGGAGTTTTCACACAGGCAGTGTGTCTTCAGTCTTTGCACGTAACTGTACTGTACTGTGCTGTCCTGCCTCTCCTGCCAGGTAACCAGTTGTTCCAACACCACTTACGGAACAATCCATCATTTCTCCCTATAACTGAAGTGTTCCGGACTCCCATCTCTTTCATTCTTCTGTATGAATTTCTGTACCAATTATACAGTTTTAGTTACTAGAGTTCCGTTGTACTCTGTAATACTCAACAATATAAGTGTCTTTCATTGTTTTTCTACAAAATTCCCTAGCTATTCTCAAATTTTTTTCTTTCAAAATACCAAGCCTAAAAACAAAACCTATACACAAGCAAACAAAAATACATATAAACACTTTGTTTTGGATTTTGTTAAATTCATAGATTAAATTGAGGGAGAATTTGATGTACCATGTCTCCCTTCATGTATTCCAGTCTTTAATTTCCCACGTGACTTTTATTTAAGAGTTTTCTTCACAGAGTCCCATCGTTTCTTGGTAATTTATGTGTGATTAGGGCCACCTTTTTTTTTTCCATTTTAAAATAGACTTGTTTTATTTTTTTTTTAATATTTTATTTTTTAACATCTTTATTGGAGTATAATTGCTTTACAATGGTGTGTTAGTTTCTGCTTTATAACAAAGTGAATCAGTTATACATATACATACGTTCCCATATCTCTTCCCTCTTGCATCTCCCTCCCTCCCTCCCACCCTCCCTATCCCACCCCTCTAGGTGGTCACAAAGCACCGAGCTGATCTCCCTGTGCTATGCGGCTGCTTCCCACTAGCTATCTATTTTACATTTGGTAGTGTATATATGTCCATGCCACTCTCACACTTTGTTGCAGCTTACCCTTCCCCCTCCCCATGTCCTCAAGTCCATTCTCTAGTAGGTCTGCATCTTTATTCCTGTCTTGCCCCTAGGTTCTTCATGACCATTTTTTTGTTTGTTTTTTAGATTCCATATATATGTGTCAGCATACGGAATTTGTTTTTCTGTTTCTGACTTACTTCACTCTGTATGACAGACTCTAGGTCCATCCACCTCACTACAAATGACTCAATTTCGTTTCCTTTTATGGCTGAGTAACATTCCATTGTATATATGTGCCACATCTTCTTTATCCATTTATCTGTTGATGGACACTTAGGTTGCTTCCATGTCCTGGCTATTGTAAACAGAGCTGCAATGAACATTGTGGTACATGACTCTTTTTGAATTATGGTTTTCTCAGGGTATATGCCCAGTAGTGGGATTGCTGGGTTGTATGGTAGTTCTATTTTTAGTTTTTTAAGGAAGCTCCATACTGTTCTCCATAGTGGCTGTATCAATTTACATTCCCACCAACAGTGCAAGAGGGTTCCCTTTTCTCCACACCCTCTCCAGCATTTATTGTTTGTAGATTTTTTGATGATGGCCATTATGACTGACGTGAGATGGTATCTCATTGTAGTTTTGATTTGCATTTCTCTAATGATTAATGATGTTGAGCATTCTTTCATGTGCTTGTTGGCAATCTGTATATCATCTTTGGAGAAATGTCTATTTAGGTCTTCAGCCCATTTTTGGATTGGGTTGTTTGTTTTTTTGATATTGAGCTACAGGAGCTGCTTGTAAATTTTGGAGATGAATCCTTTGTCAGTTGCTTCATTTGCAAATATTTTCTCCCATTCTGAGGGTTGTCTTTTCTTGGTCTTCTTTATGGTTTCCTTTGCTGTGCAAAAGCTTTTAAGTTTCATTAGGTCCCATTTGTTTTTGTTTTTATTTCCATTTCTCTAGGAGGTGGGTCAAAAAGGACCTTACTGTGATTTATGTCATAGAGTGTTCTGCCTATGTCTTCCTCTAAGAGTTTGATAGTGTCTGGCCTTACATTTAGGTCTTTAATCCATTTTGAGTTTATTTTTGTGTATGGTGTTAGGGAGTGCTCTAATTTCATTCTTTTACATGTAGCTGTCCAGTTTTCCCAGCACCACTTATTGAAGAGGCTGTCTTTTCTCCATTGTATATTCCTGCCTCCTTTATCAAAGATAAGGGGACCATATGTGCGTGCGTTTATCTCTGGGCTTTATATGCTGTTCCATTGATCTATATTTCTGTTTTTGTGCCAGTACCATACTGTCTTGATTACTGTAGCTTCATAGTATAGTCTGAAGTCAGGGAGCCTGATTCCTCCAGCTCCGTTTTTCTTTCTCGATTGCTTTGGCTATTCAGGGTCTTTTGTGTTTCCATACAAATTGTGAACTTTTTTGTTCTAGTTCTGTGAAAAATGCCAGTGGTAGTTTGATAGGGATTGCACTGCATCTGTAGATTGCTTTGGGTAGTATAGTCATTTTCACAATGTTGATTCTTCCAATCCAAGAACATGGTATATCTCTCCATTTGTTTGTATCATCTTTAATTTCTTTCATCAGTGTCTTATAATTTTCTGCATACAGGTCTTTTATCTCCTTATGAAGGTTTATTCCTATTTTATTCTTTTTGTTGCAATGGTAAATGGGAGTGTTTTCTTAATTTCACTTTCAGATTTTTCATCATTAGTGTATAGGAATGCAAGAGATTTCTGTGCATTAATTTTGTATCCTGCACTTTACCAAATTCATTGATTAGCTCTAGGAGTTTTCTGGTAGCATCTTTAGGATTCTCTATGTATAGTATCATATCATCTGCAAACAGTGACAGCTTTACTTTTTCTTTTCCGATTTGGATTCCTTTATTTCTTTTTCTCTTCTGATTGCTGTGGCTAAAACTTCCAAAACTATGTTGAATAATAGTGGTGAGAGTGGGCAACCTTGTCTTGTTCCTGATCTTAGAGGAAATGCTTTACGTTTTTCACCATGGAGAACGACGTTGGCTGTGGGTTTCTCATATATGGCCTTTATTATGTTGAGGTAAGTTCCCTCCATGCCTACTTTCTGGAGGGTTTTTATCATAAATCAGTGTTGAATTTTGTTAAAAGCTTTTTCTACATCTATTGAGATGATCATATGGTTTTTCTCCTTCAATTTGTTAATATGGTGTATCACATTGATTGATTTACACATATTGAAGAATCCTTGCATTCCGGGGATAAACCCCACTTGATCATGGTGTATGATCCTTTTAATGTGCTGTTGGATTCTGTTTGCTAGTATTTTGTTGAGGATTTTTGCATCTATGTTCATCAGTGATACTGGCCTGTAGTTTTCTTTCTTTGTGACATCTTTGTCTGGTTTTGGTATCAGGGTGATGGTGGCCTCGTAGAATGAGTTTGGGAGTGTTCCTCCCTCTGCTATATTTTGGAAGAGTTTGAGAAGGATAGGTGTTAGCTCTTCTCTAAATGTTTGATAGAATTCGCCTGTGAAGCCATCTGGTCCTGGGCTTTTGTTTGTTGGAAGATTTTAATCACAGTTTCAATTTCAGTGCTTGTGATTGGTCTGTTCATATTTTCTATTTCTTCCTGGTTCAATACGGAAGGTTGTGCATTTCTAAGAATTTGTCCATTTCTTCCAGGTGGTCCATTTTATTGGCATATAGTTGCATGTAGTAATCTCTCACTATCCTTTGTATTTCTGCAGTGTCAGTTGTTACTTCTCCTTTTTCATTTCTAATTCTATTGATTTGAGTCTTCTCCCTTTTTTTCTTGATGAGTCTGGCTAATGGTTTATCAATTTTGTTTATCTTCTCAAAGAACCAGCTTTTAGTTTTATTGGTCTTTGCTGTTGTTTCCTTCATTTCTTTTTCATTTATTTCTGATCTGATCTTTATGATTCCTTTCCTTTTGCTAACTTCGGGGGCTTTTTTTTTGTTCTTCCTTCTCTAATTGCTTTAGGTGTAAGGTTAGGTTGTTTATTTGAGATGTTTCTTGTTTCTTAAGGTAGGATTGTATTGCTATAAACTTCCCTCTTAGAACTGCTTTTGCTGCATCCCAGAGGTTTTGGGTCGTGTTTTCATTGCCATTTGTTTCTAGGTACTTTTGATTTCCTCTTTGATTTCTTCAGTGATCTCTTGGTTATTAAGTAGTGTATTGTTTAGCCTCCATGTGTTTGTATTTTTTACAGATGTTTTCCTGTAATTGATATCTAGTCTCATAGCACTATGGTGGGAAAAGATACTTGATATGATTTCAATTTTAAATTTACCAAGGCTTGATTTGTGACCCAAGATATGATCTATCCTGGAGAATGTTCCATGAGCACTTGAGAAGAAAGTGTATTCTGTTGTTTTGGGATGGAATGTCCTATAAATATCAAACAAGTCCATCTTGTTTAATGTATCATTTAAAGCTTGTGTTTCCTTATTTTCATTTTGGATGATCTGTCCATTGGTGAAAGTGGGGTGTTAGAGTCCCCTACTATTATTGTGTTACTGTCGATTTCCCCTTTTATGGCTGTTAGTATTTGCCTTATGTATTGAGGTGCTCCTATGTTGGGTGCATAAATATTTACAATTGTTGTATCTTCCTCTTGGATTGATCCCTTGATCATTATGTACTGTCCTTCTTTGTCTCTTGTAATAGTCTTTATTTTAAAGTCTGTTTTGTCTGATATGAGAATTGTTACTCCAGCTTACTTTTGATTCCATTTGCATGGAATATCTTTTTCCATCCCCCCACTTTCAGTCTGTATGTGTCCCTAGGTCTGAAGTGGGTCTCTTGTAGACAGCATATATACAGGCCTTGTCTTTGTATCCATTCAGCCAGTCTATGTCTTTTGGTTGGAGCATTTAATCGATTTACATTTAAGGTAATTATCGATATGTACGTTCCTATTACCATTTTCTTAATTGTTTTGGGTTTGTTATTGTAGGTCTTTTCCTTCTCTTGTGTTTCCTGCCTAGAGAAGTTCCTTTAGCATTTGTTGTAAAGCTGGTTTGTGGTGCTGAATTATCTTAGCTTTTGCTTGTCTGTAAAGGTTTTAATTTCTCCATCAAATCTGAATGAGATCCTTGCAGGGTAGAGTAATCTTGGTTGTCGGTTTTTCTCCTTCATCACTTTAAATATGTCCTACCACTCCTTTCTGGCTTGCAGAGTTTCTGCTGAAAGATCAGCCATTAACCTTATGGGGATTCCCTTGTGTGTTATTTGTTGTTTTTCCTTTGCTGCTTTTAATATATTTTGTTTGTATTTAATTTTTGATAGTTTGCTTATTACGTGTCTTGGTGTGTTTCTCCTTGGATTTATCCTGTATGGGACTCTCTGTGCTTCCAGGACTTGATTATATATTTCCTTTCCCATATTAGGGAACTTTTCAACTATAATCTCTTCAAATATTTTCTCAGTCCCTTTCTTCTCTTTTTCTTCTGGGACCGCTATAATTTGATTGTTTGTGCATTTAATGTTGTCCCAGAGGTCTCTGAGACTGTCCTCAATTCTTTTCATTCTTTTTTCTTCATTCTGCTCTGCAATAGTTATTTCCACTATTTTATCTTCCAGGTCACTTATCCGTTCTTCTGCCTCAGTTATTCTGCTACTGATCCCTTGTAGAGAATTTTTAATTTCATTTATTGGGTTGTTCATCACTGTTTGTTTGCTCTTTAGTTCTTCTAGGTCCTTGTTAAACGTTTCTTGTATTTTTTCCATTCTCTTCCCAAGATTTTGGACCATCTTTACTATCATTATTCTGAATTCTTTTTCAGGTAGACTGCCTATTTCCTCTTCATTTGTCAGGTCTGGTGGGTTTTTACCTTGCTCCTTCATGTGCTGTTTCTCTGTCTTCTTATTTTGCTTAACTTACTGTGTTTGGGGTCTCCTTTTCACAGGCTGCAGGTTCGTAGTTCCCGTTGTTTTTGGTGTCTGCCCCCAGTGGCTAAGGTTGGTTCAGTGGGTTGTGTAGGCTTCCTGGTGGAGGGGACTAGTGCCTGTGTTCTGGTGGATGATGCTGGATCTTGTCTTTCTGGTGGGCAGGTCCACGTCTGGTGGTGTGTTTTGGGGTGTCTGTGACCTTATTATGATTTTAGGCAGCCTCTCTGTTAATGGGTGGGGTCGTATTCTTGTCTTGCTACTTGTTTGGCATAGTTTGTTCAGCAGTGTAGCTTGCTGGTTGTTGAGTGGAGCTGGGTCTTGGCGTTGAGATGGAGATCTCTGGGAGATTTTCGCCGTTTGATATTATGTGGAGCTGGGAGGTCTCTTGTGGACCAATGTCCTGAACTTGGCTCTCCCAACTCTAAGGCACAGCCCTGACGCCTGGCTGGAGCACCAACAGCCTGTCATCCATGTGGCTCAGAATAAAAGGGAGAAAAAAGAAAGAAAGAAGAAGATAGAATAAAATAAAATAAAAAATAATTATTAAAAATATTTTTTAATAAAAAAAAAAGGAGAGCAACCAAACCAAATAACAAATCCACCAATGATAAGAAGCGCTAAAAACTATATTAAAAACAAAAAAGAAACAAAAAAAACCCAGACAGACAGAACCCTAGGATAAATGGTAAAAGCAAAGCTATATAGACAAAATCACACATAGAAGCGTACACATACACACTCACAAAAAGAGAAAAAGGGAAAAAAAATATATCATTGCTCCCAAAGTCCACTTCCTCAATTTGGGATGATTCATTGTCTATTCAGCTATTCCACAGATGCAGGGTACATCAAGTTGATTGTGGAGATTTAATCCGCTGCTCCTGAGGCTGTTGGGAGAAATTTCCCTTTCTCTTCTTTGTTTGCACAGCTCCCGGGGCTCAGCTTTAGATTTGGACCCGCCTCTGTGTGTAGGTTGCCTGAGGGCATCTGTTCCCGCCCAGACAGGACGGGGTTAAAGTAGCAGCTGATTTGGGGGCTCTAGCTCACTCAGGCCTGGGGGAGGAAGGGGTAAGGAATGCGGGGCGAGCCTGCGGTGGCAGAGGCCAGCGTGACACACCAGCCTGAGGCGCGCCGTGTGGTCTCCCGGGGAAGCTGTCCCTGGATCATGGGACACTGGCAGTGGCGGGCTGCACAGGCTCCCAGGAGGGGAGGTGTGGATAGTGACCTGTGCTTGCACACAGGCTTCTCGGTGGCTGCAGTCGCAGCCTCAGCGTCTCATGCCCGTCTCTGGGGTCCGCACTGATAGCCGCGGCTCGCACCCGTCTCTGGAGTTCCTTTAAGCGGCACTCTGAATCCCCTCTCCTCGCGCACCCCGAAACAACGGTCTCTTGCCTCTTTGGCAGCTCCAGACTTTTTCCCAGACTCCCTCCCAACTAGCTGTGGCGCACTAGCCCCGATCAGGCCGTGCTCACGCAGCCAATCCCAGTCCTTTCCCTGGGATCTGACCTCCAAAGCCCAAGCCTCAGCTCCCAGCCCCCACCCATCCCGGCGGGTGAGCAGACAGGCCTCTCGGGCTGCTGAGTGCTGGTCGGCACCGATCCTCTGTGCGGGAATCTCTCCACTTTGCCCTCCGCACCCCTGTTGCTGCGCTCTCCTCCGTGGCTCCAAAGCTTCCCCCCTCCACCACCCGCAATCTCTGGCCACAAAGGGGCTTCCTAGTGTGTGGAAACCTTTTCTCCTTGACAGCTCCCTCCCACTGACGCAGGTCCCATCCCTATCCTTTTGTCTCTGTTTTTTCTTTTTTTCTTTTGCCCTACCCAGGTACGTGGGGAGTTTCTTGCCTTTTGGGAGGTCTGACGTCTTCTGCCAGCATTCAGTAGGTGTTCTGTAGGAGTTGTTCCACATGTAGATGTATTTCTGATGTGTCTGTGGGGAGGAAGGTGATCTCCATGTCTTACTCCTTCGCCATCTTGAAGCTCCTCCCTCAGGGGCATCTTTTAAAATGGTATTTTATAACATGTTATTGTTAATTAGAACTATTGGCTTTTGTATTTATAATTGACCACTTTGCTGAACTTTTATTGAAGGTACTGTCATCTTGTTGCAACTAAGTTCATGTTCTAACAAAAGCAAACTTTAAAGAAGCCCACCTGCTGCTCTTCACTGGTGACCAGCCATCATGCCCTCCTATTTTGAACAATAGGATAAGCACCTGTTCATAAACAGAAAGCAGGCACAACTGCAAATACGTAACAAATGTATTTGAAATACAGGTGCTAAAAAGCACCTGTATTTCTAACCTTTACCCAGTTGCTTTTCTTGAATTTTTCAAGAAGACTCACATTGTGCCATTAACTTTTCCTCCTTTCTAATATAACATGAAAGACCTCAATATTATACCTGGTACAGTTGGGGCTAAAACATAGTTGGTTGAAAAAGCAGATTTTGGTGGGGCATCAAAAAAAAGTTGAACATACATCCCCTTAAACATTTTAAGTTTAAAATATATAAATGTACACTCACGTGCCAATCTTTTAAAGAAAGGTCAAAGCCTATTCTTGGAAGTATGGCTCCACTGATGGGAGATCTACAGTTTGTTCTTGAGTTCCAGTCTCTTTCAGGAAGAAAGAAAAGTGATATTTCATTTAGCTTTGATTTGCATAATTAGTAATGTTGAGCATCTTTTCATGTGCCTATTGGCTATCGGTACATCTTCTTTGGAAAAATGTCCAAAGACATATTGGACATTTTCCAGATCTTCTACCCATTTTTATTTTTATTTTATTTATTTATGTTTGGCTGTGTTGGGTCTCTGTTGCTGCACGCAGGCTTTCTCTAGTTGTGGCAAGTGGGGGCTACTCTTGGTTGCGGTGTGTGGGCTTCTCATTGCGGTGGAGCATGGGCTCTAGGCATGCGAGTTTCAGTAGTTGTGGCACGTGGGTTCCGTAGTTGTGGCTTGCAGGCTCAGTAGTTGTGGCGCATGGGCTTAGTCGCTCTGCGGCAATGTGGGATCTTCCCGGACCATGGCTCGAACCCATGTCCCTTGCATTGGCAGGTGGCCTCTTAACCACTGCATCACCAGGGAAGCCCCCTCTGCCCATTTTTATATTGGGTTGTTTGGTTTTTTGTTGTTGAGTTGTATGAGTTTTGTATATATTTAGGCTATTAACCCCTCATCAGATATTTGATTTTAAAATATCTTCCCATTCAGTAGGTAGTCATTTTTTTTTAACCTGACAAAAACTTTTTTACATACACACACACACATATATATGTATATTTCCAGATTCTTTTCCTTTATAGGTTATTACAAAATACTGATTATAGTTCCCTGTGTTATACAGTAGGTCCTTGTTGGTTGTCTTTTCGTTTTGTTGATAGTTTTTTTGCTGTGCAGCTGTTTAGTTTTGCATTTGTTTCCCTTGCCTGAGGAGATATATGCGGAAAGATAATGCTAATACCTATGGCATGCCTGATAGCCTGTTAGAATGGCTATTATCAAAAAGGCAAGAAATAAGAAATGTTATAGAGAGGATGTCGAGAAAAGGGAAACCTCATACACTATTGGTAGGAATGTAAATTGGTCCAGTCACTAAGGAAAACACTATGGAGATTCTTCAAAAAATTAAGAATAGAACTACCATATGATCCAGCTATTCCTCTTCTGGGAATTTATCCAAAGAATATGAAAGCACAAATTCGTAAATATATACATACTCCTATGTTCACTACAGCATTATTTATATAGCCAAAATATGGAAAAAACCTAAATGTCCATCAACAAATGAATGGATAAAGATGTGGTGTGTATATACACACACACACACATATATATAAAATGGAATACTACTCAGCCATAAAGTTAGAGGAAATCTTGCCATTTGTGACACCACTGATGGACCTTGAGGGTATTATGCTAAATGAGATAAGTCAGAGAAAGACAAATACTATATGATTTCACTCTTATGTGGGGGGAAAAAAAAGAAAAAGAACAAACTAAATGAAACAAAAACAAACACATAGATAAAGAGAACAGAGTAGTTGTTACCAGCGGGGAAGGAGGGATGGGGGGGAAAGCAAAACGGGTAAGGAGTCAACTGTATGGTGATGGACGGAAACTTCTGCTGGCAAGCTGTAATGTACATGAGTTGAATTATAATGTATACACATAAAACAATGTTATAAACAATGTTACCTCAATTAAAAAAAAAAGAAGATGAAAAAAGAACTTATAAAGGCTCTGGAAAGCAATCCAAGTGCAGAATTTCCACTGGATCTCCTCTAAATCTAGTTGTCTTGCTCACACCTATTTTGACAGTTCTTTTTAATGACTCATCTTTTTCAAACTTTTCAAAAGCATTAATTTTCCAGGGAATTCCTTTTTTTCCCCTCCTGGTTCATCAGTTTTTATAATTTTAAATTAACTTATATTAATTTTACAATGCTAAATACAATGGCATAAACAGACTTGTGAATAAACACACACCTAACTTTTGGTGAATCCAAGTGGGGTGAAGGCAGAAGCAAGCTGGCACTCTCAAGGAAGTGGCAGACTCTGGGTGTGAGGGTTCAGGAGCAGTGGCCATAAGTTTTATGGAGGGAGTGTAGTAGGTTAATCCATCATATTGCTTAAGAAGAAGTAAAGAATGCTTTATTTTTAGAACCATGATGCTTAATATATATACAATATATATAAAGAGAAATGAACATATACATGTATGTGTGAAATATTCTTCTATTTGTATTTTGTCAAGGGTTTTTATTCTTGTTTATTTTTTAAAAATCAGGAGTGGACTTTAAATTTTATCAAATGTCTTACTGGCATCTATTAAGATGATTCTGATTTTTTTCATTTGACCTATTAATATGATAAAGTATAGTACATTGAAAAGAACTGAAAAATCCTTACATTTCTAGAATAAATCTCACCCGGTTATGGTATACTCTGTTTTACCAATATCTTATTTAAGGATCTAAACTCATAAGTGAGGCTGGGGTAAAGCTTTCTCTTTTTAAAATTATCTTTTCTCTGACTCTCAGAACAGTGTTCTTAGCTTCATTTAAATGATGTTCTTAATATCAATATAGTATAAATACAGATATTTACAAAAAAGGCTACTTCTCCTTAATATAATGATCCTGTTATTAAAAAAATTATTTCCAAAGTTGATTGAGTCCAGTGCTTTGAGATTTTTACTATAGCAATTAGAAAAATCAATATTAGGTTTTCAGGGGCTTCCAACTCAAAGGAATCCTATTTCAAGGACATCACGGAGGTAAGAAGCAGCAAAGGAAGAGGCCAAGTGTGATTTTACGTGCACTTTCCCTTTTCTTCCACAAATTTTATAGCAATTCCTTTTAGAAAGGACTTGGACTTGATGACTATAATGAAAGAGAGGCTTAAAGCAAGAGTAGATCAACCAAAAGCCAACCCCATAACATAAGTTTTAAGAGTCCTCAAAATAACCACTTTTTGAGTAGTAAAATTAAAAAATAAGCCATGTATATCAAGTAAAGCTGAAAAGCATGAACTTTTAAATGACGAAGAAACATTTTTAAAGAGTTTCTTGAAATACTGAAACATCTTATTCAATTATACCTTCCATTTATCACTTAACAGAAAGGATAAATGAACTGGTCTTTGCTTTTCTCTTAAAATATCTAAATTCATTATGGGGGCAGCCTTTTTTTTTTTTTTTTAAATGCTTTACTAGGTTTTGTTATTTTAATGGCTTAAATATAAGACTGCTTTTATAGACTACCAGTATCTAGCTCCAAGTGAAAATAGTGAATCATACGGAGGTTCCGTTTCTGTTGTGGCTGATGGATTCTCAAAAGGCAGAAGGGAGTGTTGACAGAGACAGGGGGACTCGTTTCAGCTCTCACACTTGGCTTTCTTGCAGGCTGGAAGAGAATCATCATCTACTTCTGATGTCCGAGGTTTCTTCACCGTGGAAATAATTCCAAAAGCAGTTTTTCTAGTTTCTATAAGACAAACAGGGAAACCAAAGTGCCCGAAGTTAAGCCATGATTTCAAAAGAGGTGGTTTTAACAAGCATCCCCATGTTACTGTGACTTACAGCATGAGTAAATGATGAAACCATAATAAACTGCTATGAGTGTTGATGCCATTTACAGTTCTCACCTTTCCCCACCACCAGCTTCTACAAATATCTGTATATTTTTAACATCTAGTTCATTCCAAAGGGACTACCCCAAGGGTAAAACTATAGGGCAGGTTATCTCTAATGGTCTGTCCGAGGCATCTTATGTAGCCAAAACCCAAGTTTCAGAGCTTGGTGCAGCACATGCTTAAAGTGTGGTAGAAATACAAATGAATCAAGACGGCAACTACAACAGTCTGCTTCCGTGGTTGTGTGTGCGCTCACTTCATTTTACAGCACAGACCATTCATTATCTGTGTCCCCCACTAGATCATGATTATACCTCTGAAGAATCAATTGTGTGGTGAACATCCAACAATGCCTGGTTATTTAACAGGTGTTTAAGAAATACTCGTTGAGTGAATGAGGAATAACGCACATGGTTATTGATCTCTTATATATTGGTGACAGTGAACAAAGAAGAATGGGAATTATTAAATGTTTAGGTTAGGTTGCTAGCAGAGTTCAACTTAAATGTAGCTAACTTCTGCTAAAAATATACTAAGGGGCCAGGCTCTGTGTCATCTACAGAGGATCTCAGGATGCCTAAGAGAGTGCTTTCCTACCACACACTGAGGTAGCACATCTGGGGCAAATATAATAGGAATGGAGGCACCACAAGAAGTAACTCTGCCTGGATGAATCTGGAAGGTATCATGAAAGAAGTGATGCTAAGAATAGGGAAGAAGGAAAAGGAAAGGAGAGGAAAGTGTTCCTTTGCAAAGGCATAGAGAGAGAGGTACGAAGAATCTAATATACTTTGGGGACGATATGGCCAGTGTAAAGGAGGAGCATGAAAAAATTAGGGGGAAACGAGGCTGGTAGCTTGTGAAGGGCCACAGTGCTGTGAAAAGAGATTTAAACTTAGTCCTTAGGAAACAGGGAAGGACTGGGGAGGAGAGAAAGAGTGACCCTTTGGATACAAAGGAGATAAAAATCAAAAGGATTTGATAAACATAAATTTAGTTAAGAATTATTTCTTATTTCATGTACAAAAGTCAATTCTAAAAGTTAAACATTACCTTCTCATTTATCAGGATTAATTTACCAAGTCTACTAAATCTTTGCCAGTTATTTAAAAGCATTTTAATTTATAAAAGGGACAAAACTGCTCTCAAGGTCATTAAAATACCAACATAATCAGAGAACCTCAAAATAAAAAGAAATTGCCCATGATTTCCAAAAAATGTTACATTTAGAGATGTTTATTTTATCACTATGATTATGAGTAAAAGTCTAAAAATCAGTAGAACGAATAAAAAATACAAAAATTAAATTGTGAAAATCAATACTCTGTAACAAAACAAAATGCATTAGTTTCAAAATTATTTTAGTTCCACCTCAGAAATATTTTTTTTTACATCACATGAACATTTACTTCTTAATCTAAGACAACGGATTATAAACCGTAGAAAAACAAGACTTTTATAATTATCAGATAAAGTAACTCTTTTAAATCTTGAACCTCTTTCCTCTGTCCCCTCCCCACAACCTCCTTAGAACTGTTATTCATTGGTTTCTAGAATCCCACAGGACCCATCTAACTGTGATGCCTTGTAGCAAGCCTTCCAATGTAGAAGCCCAGCTACTGCGTGTCCCAAGTCTTCTGTTTTCCAGGTATCCATTCCTGCACTGCTTTCAACAATTGCTCTCATGATAAGGTTTTCACACCCTCCAAGAATTAACCATCTTCTGGTAGTGCTTCAGTGCAGTGCTGTCCTTCTTAAATGTGGCACTCAGGATGATACAGATGCCAGTCGGGACTTATCAGTGCAGAGGATAATGATGACACTTTGAATCTTCCTGCCTCAGAATCTTGTATTTCTTCTAATGTAACCTTAGGCTGAATTTGCAGTCCTAGTAAATTGAACTTTGAAACTGCTGTCTCAAATTCATCCCAATGTCAACTAAAGTCAGGGTAATTATAACATCCTGTAGATGTGCTGTTAATTCTGCAGGGACAGCAGGCATAAACTAGGACTGTCCCGGGCACAACTAGAATGAATGGGAATGCTAAAGTCCACAAGGCTTCTTTTAGTTTAGCTTCTGTAAAAGCCTAGCTTTATATATAACTTATTTTGAATAGCTGAGTTTTATGAAGCACAGATCTTCATATTTTTCCCTACTAAATTTTAAAAATTAATTTCCCTTCCTTGTCTCAGTCTGTTTTAGACCACTAATTGTTATCCAAAATCTTGACGATTCCTTACGTTCATTTAAAGTAGACAAAAATAATGGCAGAACTACCAGTGTGAACCAACTGTGCCCTAATTTCAAGAAAATCTTGATAAAGTTTTAATTAATTTGGTCATTCCCAGAGCTTATGTGATGGGTCTAGGCTATATAATACAACAATCTCTAACTAAAAATGTTGAAAACAAAAGCAAAATCATCTAATTCATGGTAAGTTAATACAGTAACCAGTTCTACGAAGTGGAAATCAGATCACTAAAATCCAGACATAATACACAAGCCCTCAATAACCTAACTATTCATATGCTAAATCACCCAGTTTATATGTAGCAACCAATTCTGAAGTTTAACATTCATCTGGGTGATATCAAGTCAATTACTTCTTGACCACTACCATTAGTGCTAAAAATTACAAAGAGAATGAAGATAAAACAGCAGATGAAAAGTGTAAATTGTTTTCTTTTAAAAAGCCTCATTTTTATTCTCCAAAGTCCTAGCATATCAAACACTTCTAGTTCAATTTTTATCATCTGATGAATAAGAAATTCAGTGCCTTCAAGTAGTGAAATTAAGGTGAGGAGGAAGATATATATATATAAATGAAATGTGAGTAAAAAATGTGTAGTCTGTGCATAATTGAACATGTAAACCAAAAATGAGAAAAGAATCACAAGTTGTAATAAATGTGAAAAGTTATGATTTGAGTTTGTTAGTGGGATTTTTAAAAATGTATTTGGTGCTTTTGTGTTCCTCATAACTGGCTTAACATATATTTTTCACCGTTCAGTTCTCTAAAACAGTGATTTTCAGCAGGGAAAGCATGTCCCTATGGAGGAAAAAGGGAGTTTAGAAGCCTGTCAAAATGTAGGCGGGGACACACGTGCAGAACTGGAGAGAACACATTCAACACTCATTTCTGGAAGGCAAACTATATTCATTCCACAAATTACAGAAAATAAAACCTGAAGTAAAGGGTGAGAAAGCACTGATGGGTATGGCTAAACAGGTTCAGAAAAGATGACCCTAAAGGAACTCTGAGGGGCAGGATAATGAAAGTAGATATGGCTCAACTGTTTCACAGAAATGACTGGTTCTTAACATGACCACTCTGTGTTTTTCTTGGAAGGACTTGCTCACCTCCGTGCAGAAGCACCGCTCGGCAGTTGGTGGACACTGCGGCCTTGGCGTCACTTTCCGACAGCCCAAACAGCAACCCTCTGGGGGGTCGTTAAAGATTTCAACCCAGAGTCAGCTGAGGACAGGAGACTAACAGAAACATAACTGACAATGCCAGTTCACCAGGGAGAGGCACTGAGAGAGACACTTTAATTCTATAGTTCTTAGTCCAAATGGAACAGGCATTTGAGAAAAGACTCATTTAACTCTAAGCTTTTATAGAGTCCTTCTTTCTCCCTTTTTCTATTTCACCCTTAATCCAGAAAACAAAAGGATGAAGTTTTCACAACCTGATGTAATTTGGTTTTGAAGCTATTAATTGATAAATTCATAGTAAAAGGTTAAAAAATCTTGTAAAAGTATAACATACCAAATTCCAAATTTCCCAAAAGAAAAGTTCAATGACTTCTTACTCAGAAAAGGATACAAGTTTGCCACATCGTATGGGCCTCTTATTTCTAAAGGCTAAAATAAAATGAACAAAAAATAGATATGAAAGAAGTTATTTGTAACATTTCAGTGACTTCATCTGCAGTAAACAGGATGCTCAAGTATCTAAAAACAAGGAAGTCTGCATAAATTTAACTCCTTATAATTTTGACAGGTTACTTACATTTTTGAAAATATAAAAGACCCTTGAAAAGCATTTTGCAACAATTTAAAGGAAAAACTATTTATATAAGCAAAATTTGAAGCCCCAAAGGAATGGAGATAAATTTTACTCTTCAGCAATTACAATGAGCAAATGCAATTAAAAATGAAAACATGCAATAAACCTTTTTTACATGGCTAACTTAACTTGAAAAGGGAAAATAAAGTACTTAATGCCAGACTTACCCTTTCAGCAGCACTAGATATAATTACGTTCTACGAAATAGAAAGTAATCAATATTAATCTTAGATAAATGTCAAAAAAATTGAAGTCTTATAATACAAATAACCAGTAATCAAGTTTTAACATAAATACCAACTTCTTCTAAAGTTAAGGTAAATAAAGTGAAAGGATGAAAGACCTCATGCCAAACTAAAGGCAGCCTAAAATAAGAAACAGAACAAGAAGCCTTCCCAACAGATCTTAGAAAAGATGGATTAGTTTAAAAAACTAGTTGAAAAGGTCATATAACCTTAATTCAACTCAATGATGACAACTGTATCTAGATGATTCTTTCACAGTAGGTAAACGGCCAATTCTCCACTGAAAGATAAAGACTTTCAACACAACTTCTCCCCCCTCATATTATTCTTCCCTAGGATATTTTTTTCTCTTAAAACTTGCAGAGATCTTTGAAATGGGAGAATCTGTTGCTGTGCCTTGAGAACTTTCTGCTTTAAGGAAATGGGGTCAGCTTGATAACCCCAGTATATTAATAATAATAAACTGCTAGGTTTGAAAAATATCCTAAAATTATGGAACCATACCTTTCCTTTGCAGACCTGCATCAAATTGAGGGCGTTGGAAATTGTGTACCTTCTCATTGTGGAGTCTTTGATAGCAGGGCTATAGACAAGTTCAAAGCCCACACCTCGGTCAATTGCCTTCACAGGAAATAAAGAAAATAAACTGTCAAAGCTAAACACACACTGTCTTACTTTATTTTCACTGAACTTCCCCCTCACCTCCCTCCTCACAC
Organism: Balaenoptera acutorostrata; assembly: GCF_949987535.1. Classification (NCBI taxonomy): domain Eukaryota; kingdom Metazoa; phylum Chordata; class Mammalia; order Artiodactyla; family Balaenopteridae; genus Balaenoptera; species Balaenoptera acutorostrata. The sequence continues at coordinate 36,646,664 of NC_080079.1, forward strand.
CCCTCCCCCCGCACTGCCCACCTCCTGCACGTCCAGGTACAGCCTTGAAGAAAGGCGGATTTGTGCCCGAACGGCACCATCTACGGGAGAACAAAACAGATCTGTGGCCCTGTCTCAACAGAGTTTATCTTAGCTGTGGGGAAGCTGACTTTATATAAACAGGAATCATCAAGCGGATGAGGAGAGCAACGTCCCAATGGGGTGGCAGCAGGGCTACTACTCCATGAACTATCAAAAGGAAACTGGAGATGTGTTCCCTACATGCAGGATAAACTGTTTGCAAACATAGTAAACCAAGTAATTTGACCCAAGAATGAAGAGACAAAGAAATGAGCTGAAAAATATCCAAAGAACAGGAGTGGAACGCCTCTCAGGTAAGTCATTTATTATGATATGTTGAAGGAAGAAACTAACGGCCACAGTTGAGTGCCATGCGCTAGGCACTGTGCTAAGAGTCTTATGTATTTATTTAACCCCTACAATACCTTTAGAAGGCACTGTGGCAGAGACAGCTAACTGCCCCGCTATCTCTTCTCTTCTCTTTTTCTTTACTAACAGAGCCCCTGATCTTAAACGGGGCTCATGGATGCCCAGCAAAAAAGAGGAAAGCAACCTGGGCCCTTGACAATTCCGCCCAGCTTACCATACCAGTTTGGCCTTTTACATGAGAAAAAGAAACTTCTTTCTTCTTTAAGATGTTCTTAATAGGTAGGCATCCACAGGTAAGAAAACAGCCTGGAAGAAGTGGCAATGGGATCTACTACACTATGCAGCTTCCCTGATGAGTGATTCAAATCTTCATCCATTCACAACAGATAGGTTTTTAAGCCAGCTGTGCGTGGGAATGGGTGAGCAAAAGCTGACATGGTCCCTCTCTTGTAAGAGCTTCCAGTTTAGTGGGGGAGACCATCAAATAATTAATTACACAAAAATACAAAACTTCCACTGTGCTAAGTGCCATCAAGAAGTCTGGGAGTGGGTGAGGAAAGACTTGATCAATTGACTAGCAGAGAGAGGAGCGTTTGCAGAGGGAGGGGGCAGTATGTGAAGAGGCTCTAGGGTTGGAGGAAGCATGGGAGCATGCAGAGAAAGTCAAAGGCTGGGGAGGAGAGAATGAGGAGAGCCCTGTGGTGGGAGCAGGGGCTGAAGAGGATGGGAAGTGCCAAACGGAGACAGAATTAATCTTAACAGCCACACGAAGCATCTAAGGATTTTAGCATGGAGGTGATAATCAGAGTCAGGATGGTGAAGTCGCTTGGTTGCAGTGGTCTTTCAAAGGAGCAAAGGGGGAAAAGCAGGCAAAGACCAGGCAGTATGGTCCAAGTCTCTGCCTGGCAAACGATTTTCTATTTATTACCCAGAGGATGAGTTGGGACTGGTCCAGCTGTGACTGCTGGAGGTCTACTCCTGAGTGTTACAAGGACTGGAAAAACCTGTCTTCTTCAGATCTGGCAGTCCACCCACCTTGATTTAATTCACATATGCCTGTCAGATTCCTTCCACTTGCCCTTCCTGAACACAGACTTCTTTTCTTCTGCCCACCCCCCAATCTTCCCTTTCCTTACCTTTTCTGCCTGCCTTGAGGTGCCCAGATTTTATTTTAGATTTCCCTATATATCTGATATTAATTTAATTAGCATTTACATGCTACTTTCCACACTGCAACCTCCCCCTCTCCCCTTTTTAGACAACTTTTTCCTGCCTCCAATTCTTTGGCTTGTGTTAATTATATCTGGGAATGATGTCTGTTATGATACTCTTTGTGCCATAAATATATACCTCATTCTCCCTGCCTAACTTGTACACTTGAGAGCTGGTATCATGATACTTCTTTGTAACACAGAACTGTCTTTTATACAAAAAACATTTAATATATTTATATTCTGAGTGAATAAATAGTAGCTTATGGAAAAGAGGTCATGTGATAATGCTGTTCACTATGGATTATCCATCACAAAAGAAACCAGGGTTAACTTGGCAACCTGAAATTCACAGATAAACCAAAACATGTCCTTCAACCGTAGTCTCAACTATCCCCCTGGCTATTTCTCTTACCAAAACTACTAATTAGCCAAAGAGGCTTACTTACAGGTATTTCTTTTCCTCATCCCTCTAGCTGCTGAACTAAAACACAAGTCGGTAGGATGGAGAAGAGGGGACATAAAAGATGTGATGACACACAGAACTAGGTGACCAGGTCCCAAAGGATTCTGGAAAATTTGCTGCCCCCCACACTTGGGGACCAGATCAAAATAAAAACTCCTTTTTGTGGGGGTGGAGAGGGTTAAATGGACATAATTATCCGCGTAATTATTTTTTAAGAAAAAAGTTCTGATTCTGATCTTAGCACATTAATCAAATTCACTTTCAAGCTGAAAACTCTCAGAGAAACTGAAGATAATGTGCTATTGAAGGTTGTGAACATTTCTTTCATAACACCTTATTTAAAATTTTTAGATAGATGAAATACAGACTCACTACCTGAGCTCCTGCTTCTAAGACCATTTTAATGTAAATTGCCTTAAGCTCATCAACTGATTGTTCATAACAGCCTTTTCATAAAGAATGCCAGTGCCCGCCTGATTAGCTTTTGTTTGCATCTCTGACCAAAGGTTCTGGAATAGGCAGATGATTTCTTTACTAATGAGAAATAACAGTCATAACGATGCTACATACCAAGAACAGGTGTGTGATATTTGAAAAGAGATGGTGATGGTAAAATTCCAAGAACTAAGCAAAGCTTAAGAGAAAGAAGAGAGAAAGGAAATAGGGGGTTGATTACTGGGACAATATACAGATTCCCTGTTAATTTCATAAAAATTAGTTCTTTATTGAATTCGAAAGGATGATACTCTTGGTGTCATTCCTGGTATCATTCTTTGAGACAGGTAACTTATTCACATGATTCACAAATCAAGTAACATAAGAAAGCAATAAAAAGTCTTCACTGTATCTCTGCTCCCACTTGCCCCACCCACACCTCCCATAATCACTTTCACTAACTTCTTGTGTCTTTTTCCAGAGTTTCTTCATACAAATACAAGCAAACATGAATATATATTATTATTTTTCCACTTTCTTACCCCACAGGTAGCCTACTACATTCTGGTTCTGACTTGAAGGGTTTTCCACATCAGCTCCTAACTTCAGCATTGCTTTACAGCTGCAGAGTACTCCACTGCGGCGGTATGGCATTTACCCAAGCCTCTACTGATAGATTTTGGGTCGTTCCAGTCTATCTGTAGAATAAACACTAAAGTGGGATTGCTGGATATTATGGGTTCAATTGTTTCCCCCCATAAAAGGTTATGCTGGGGTCCTAATCCTCAGTACCTTAGGATGTAACCTTAATTGGAAACAGCATCATTGTAGATGTAATTAGTTAAGATGAGGTCACACTGGGATAGGGCAGACCCCTAATCCAGTAGGACTGGTGTCCTTATAAGATGATGGCCATGTGAAGACAGGGAGAAAGAACATGTTGTAAAGACAGAGGTAGAGATGGGAGTTATGCAGTTGCAAGCCAAGGACCACCAAAGATTGCCAGCAAACCATCAAAAGCTAGGAAGAGACAAAGAAGGATTCCCCTAACGTTTCAGAGGGAGCATAACCCCAGTAATGTCTTAATTTCAGACTCCCAGTCTCCAGAACTGTGAGCCAATACATTTCTGTTAGTTTAAGCCACCCCATTTGTGGTCCTTTGTTATGGTAGCCCCAGGAAACTAATACACTAGGTCAGAGGGTAAAGCGTTTATAATTTTGATAGTTGTTGCCAAATTACCCACTGCCCCATAGCATTGTTCCAATTACACTGCTACAATCAAAGTATGAGAATGCCTACTTTCCCACAGCCTCACAAAAGTGTATCATCAAACTTCTGGGTTTGTGCCAATCAGAGAGGTGATTTTAATGTGAATTTCTCTTAGCATGATGAATTTAAGCATCTTTTCATTTGTTAAAAGGCCATTTGTATTTCCTTTCCTGTGAAATGTCTTTTCCATATTCTTAATCCATTTTTTTGGATTGATCATCTCTTTTTTTTTTTTTTTAACTGTATCAACTTCTAGCAGCTCTTTATATATTACAGAGATTAGTCACCTGTCTATGATATAAGTGAAACTATTTCTACCAGTCTGTCATTAGTCCTTCTAACTTTGTTTCTGATGGTTTTTTTTTTTTTTTGGGCCACACAGACATTTTTTTGATCCTGACAGGTTTGCTGGCACTGCTCCAAGTACTGGATCGATAAGGTACTTAACATAGTTAGGTTCACAATATGTGTGATGAAAAACAAAGTTTATAGGGCACTCACACCCAACTCAAGGATATATGGCAACAAGACTCCTGGAACAACCTCACTGCTTCAGATACTATTTACTGGATTTCTCCTAGTGGAGACTAACTGGACCATGAAGACAGAAATGGATTAGGGTTAAAGGAAATGCTGAGGGGAAAACATCGGAAAGAGAGCATAAAACATACAATCACTGGAAATGGCTCAATAAACTTGAAGTTATTGTTGAATGGCACTAACTGCAAAAAAAAAAAAAATCAAAGGGAAGGTGAAGATACGTGCTGCTTAAAAAAATTCTTCTCAAAACCTGAATTCATAAAGATCATGTTTTAAAATATGGAATTATTCTGTGCTTAACGCTGTAAAGTAATTTTAAATAGCATTTCCCAGTGGGAAATGATAGCAGATTTAGGATCAAAGCTTAAGTACAAATCCCAAGTCAACCTTTGAGAGAGACATGTATCTGTTGTGAGCCACAAGCTACCTGAGTCTCAATTCCATCACCTGCATCAGGGAGGTAATTCACATCTACCCCACCCTAAAGCTGCAGGGCTAGAGCAGGTGTGAAAGTGCTTAAGCCTTAAAATGCTAAATAATTAGAAGCCATCTGGCTATCCAAGAAGAGGAGTTGAATTCAACTTTTTTGAAACCCAACTATTACATGATAAAATGATTCCCATACAACTTACTTAAGACTCCAGAGGAGGTTTGTAGGAGATTTTAGCGGGAATTAACATAATTGAAATTATGGTGCCCTAAGCATGTGGTGAATATAACAAAAGGATTGGGAGCTGAAAGTTATACATAAGGAGTGCTTTGGTATGTTTTAGCTCCTGGGCCCTCCTTTATGATCCCAACCTCCTTCTTTTTTTTTTAACTTTATTGAGGGATCATTGACAAATAGAATGCATATATTTAAAGTCTACAACGTGATGATTTGATATACATATACTCTACATTGTAGAATGATGACTGAGATCAAGATAATTAACACATCCACCACCTGACATAGTTAACCATTTTTTTGGTTTTTTTGTGTGTGTGGTGATTGTGGTGAGAGTGCCTAGGATCCTCTCTCAACCACTTCTGAGTTACAATACTGGACTACTAACTACAGTCACCCACGCTGTACATTAGAGCCTCAGAACTTGTTCTTTTTTTAAGTGAAAATCTATACCCTTTGACCTAAAATCCCAACCTTCTGAGCTGATAATTCTCACATGGCTTATGGCCTCTAGGTTAAAGGCTAATGAATTAAATATCTTAATGCTCCTATTTTTCACCACCCCATCCAAATTAAGATCTGTGCTCAATACAGTGATCCTTATAAAGCCAACCTATCCACTTTTCATGGCCAAAGACAAGTTCATTCTCAGGGCCAAAAGAGCATGCAAGGACCAAGACTTAAGACTGAACTGTTCCCCACATTCACTACATCTTCTATACTTTCATGGTGAATATATTTCCATACTTTAATCACACGGCTCCATATCCAGAATAGATATTATTAGGTACAAATAATATACACATACCTATAGAACTACTATTATTTACCCTGAACAATAAGGTGGACACCTTTTATTGTATGTTTCTAGCTTTTAATTTAATTTTAATTAATTTAACTTTTAATTCCAGTTTCTCTTAAATAAAAAGGAGGTGAATGAATTAATAGGAACTCTTCTGCTTCCTGACCAATTCACACCGCAGCCTACTTCTACACTAGACGAGGGCTAAAAATAATCCTGCACAGCCTTCCCTCTACTCCATCATCTAGTTTTTATTAAACAACATATGTAAAATGTTCATACCAGATTTTTTAAAAAGCAGACACTGTGTTAAATACTGCCTATCCCTCTCACTTGTCAAATTTTTACTTTTCAGAATTCTTAAATTGAAAAATGTGGGAATGAAGCCAAAAATATCCATCAAAAAATAGCACCTTCAGGAACTTACAGATGGAATCAGGAGGTGGGCTGTCCTAGCGCTGCCGCCTCCAGTGCACCTCCTCCTCGCGCTGCCCCAACGCCCCACTCCCCCCACGGCGGATGCTGCCTGCCAAGCCCTGACAGCCAGCTGAGGACTAACGGTTCACAGGATTTGGCTGTGTTCCCCAAGCTGTACCCAGACATACAAAATTAGACGTATACTCGTTCAATTGACAGATTTTAGGGAAGACCTCTTACAGGCAAGGTATCTGGGTAATTAAAAAAGGACCATGACACAGCTGGTGCTCTCTAGAAGCTCACAATCTGGGTTGGACAGCAGGGCATGTTCCTAAGAAACCAATCAAAAGACGAAGCCAAAACAGCCACTGGGCAGCTTATCACTGCTGTGGGACATGAGGAGTTACGTGCTGTGCACGGCCGTCCATGCCATGGACTCGGCCTTAGCATCACATGCCACCATCTCCGCCCAGCCAAGGACACAGTATCGTATGTGGGTTTACTCAGGCAAAGCCGTCTAGAAAACGGCCTTCCTAGTTCATTAAGGTGAAGAGAAAAGTAAAAAAGTTGTAAGTTTAAGAGCAACTTGCGGAGGGTGCCACCTACATGGGAAATGGGTTGGCAGTGTGAGGCTGGTAAAAAGCCTTGGCAACCTTCTAGAGACAGAGTGTACTAGCTCTGGGGAGGAACAACATGTGAGGCCAGTAAGACTGTCATCACCTTGTGTACTGTGTTAGTTTGAGCCTTTTATCATGGTAGCTGGGGCACATCGGAGATCTCATCTGATGGGGGGTCAACCAGGTCTGTCCCAACCCTGTGTCTGAAGAGCTGAACAGCTTCTCCTTCTTCATTTTACCACTTTTAACAACATAGATCTCCAATTCTAAAATGTGATGATTAAGGGTCTTTTTTTTTTTTAGTGTTTACTTATTTAAGTACCAGCAAGAATGTGGGGAAACAATGATTTGAGCTTAACCAATAATGTTATATGTTCAGTAGTACTCTCATTATTGGTCAGAAAAGAGCTGTTTTATAGTTTGCCCTTTAAATATATAACTTTAAAATTTTGAATACTTTTCAAGTACAGCTTTAGCAGCATACACTTAGGGGTAGAACACAAGCCATCTTAAATTTTTCCACATTGGATTCAATTTTTCCATACCATACAGATCATTTTCTCCTCTCGCTGCCTCCCTACTCTCAGCATCAAGCTAATTCCTTAGCAGTGGAGAGGGAAACAAAAATGGAAGAACTTGTGATTCTACAGAGACAAAAGAATAGGGGAGTTATCTATCCTGAAAAAAATCCATAAATTTTTAATTTTCCAATTCTGACAGGATTGGGGATGTAATCTAGACTGTCTGTCAAACCATCTTTCTCCTTCAACAGCACTTCTTGAGAATGGGAGAGAGCTTCGGAAGCCTCTATTCTACAAAAGCATCCTAACTCCTCCCAGGATCTGGCTGCCAATGCAAATAGTTGACAGCTGTGCCAACCTTACAGCTCCCATTGTGAAACAATATCACTTTTATGATGGAGTAAGACATAAAAAGGTGTGACAGGTGGAAGATAAGGAGTAGAGGAAAACAAGAGAAATTATGTAGAAAGGTAACGAGAAAAATTCTATAGCAGAGGAAGGAGCACAAGATCTGTTGAATGCATGGTCCCCCTCTTAGGTTATCACAAAAGTAACCCTGGGCTTTTGTGTGAGCCAGCACATTTCAATGCAAATTTTAATTCTGCAGAGACCACGCCTACCGTGCTTTCCAGGCCCCATTCCCTTCAGTCCCTGCCACCCCACCTTTCCAGTTTGCTGGTGCCTTGGGAACCCTCTCTCTATTTTGTCCTACTCTTTTCTTGGCTGCTCTGTGCCCTTAATGTTCAACATTCAGACTGTAAGTGTCCATCATTATTAGCTATCCTCTTAGGAAATTTCCTTCACAAATTTGAGCTTCTAAGGCCTTTCAAACACATCTTGGTAATTCACTGGATATTTTTTATTTTAAGCTTTCTTTCTACCTTTAGTCAGTTTAGAAAAAAAAATCCTCTTTTTAAATTGCCTATTTATTACTAGCCTTTGCTTTTCCCCCTCTAAGAACAGCAGTTTCTTCTGCCCCTTTTCCAGTGTGTTAATGCACATGTAGAGATTCATATAGAATGGAAAGTGTGACACTTACCACATTAATAGGGGGTCTTTTGAAGTAAAATGGTAGCTTCTCTGCTACAGTTATGCAGACTAAATCCACATCTAAATGTGTACAAGCAACCTGTCAAGAAGAAAAAAACAGGTAAAGACAAAAGGAAAATTGGCACATGTTAAGAATGGGGTAGGGTCAAACGTGATACAAAGAAATGTAAATAGATATGGCTCACTCCACAGGCATTACATGGTTCTGTGTTCAAATACATCTGTCCCTTTACAAAGTCAATGGTTAGCCATTCCTTCACATTTGGTTTGAATGGTTTAGCTGTAATCTAGCTGAAGCAGAGTGATATGTCTATAGACCATCTCAACAGATAGGGTCTAGAGACCCTCTAATTCATGGTCAGCTACATAAGGAGAGGTTGCTAAGAGAGGCTCAGTTTCTGGAAGGTTACTTCAGATTGTTTTAGAAAAAGGAAACTAACTGCTCTGAAATCCAAGAAAAAATAAATAAATAAGCCAAAAGGAATGTATGCATGGTCCACTTACTCCAGAAATTATTTATTTTTGTGCCAGTAATCGGCCCACGCCTGTGGTTCCTATCAGTCTATTGACTGGCCAAAGAAATACATGGCACTACCAATGGCATTTTGTTCAGATGCTAATAGAAAGAGAGCATCTCCATAAACGGTCAAAGCAGAGCTGTTATAAATCAAATGACATCGAATGCATTTTTTTCAACTTTTAACTTCCCTTTCCTTTGTTCTCATTTTTGCTATTTGTTGATACTCTGCATTTACTTCCAAAAGAGATTTGAAGCTGCTTATAAAAAAAGACATTCAAGATAAAATAAATAGATAAGGAAATCAGGATAAAAGGAAAATCAGGGAAGGAACATAAAGCCAGGGAAAGGTTACTAGCATAACAGTGCAGGCCAAAAGACAGGGCTAGAAGCTGCATACCCGGCTCTCGTTTTGCCATTATTTGATTTACAGCAATAAAAGGAATTGGCTGTTTTGTACCATGACAAAAATAAGCCTTACTATCAATGCTGGTGTAATCAGGCTTGACAAACAAATCCAAGCTGCCAGGGTGGCTGTGCTGGCAAACTAACATCCGTGGCACAGACCAAGAGAAAGGGGTCAAGAGGGGGTGACAATGCCCCATAGGGTCAGCTCGACCTTCAGCAGTGACAGGAATGTCACATCTTATCCTTTCTCTTCAGAATCCCCACTTCAGTCGTTCCTACCCCCACCCCAGGGCTCCAGGAAGCAGGTAGTGATCAGAGGCTGCCTCGCTTTAAGACAGTCGTAGTAACTTAGTAAGCCTGGGAAATAATGCTGGTTTGGCAGAAACACTTGGCTCATAAAGAATCTGCCCCATCCCAACTCTACAGCTGTCCAACTCATAAAAGAGTCATTGAAAATTTGATAAGAATGGATGAAGTAAAGGTCTGAATAGCAGATAAAACATAAAACACGCTCGGCTTCTGTTTGCCATTTTTAAACTACCGGATCAGCAAAGATGAAAAAGTTTAGTAATATACAGGTGACACAAAAATAAACAGGGACTCACAGGGTCTTTAAATCAGTATAGGGTCTTGAAAAGCATTTCAGCAATAGGTATCAAAATTTTATAAGCACACACCAGCAAATTCCTATAAGTATAGGAATGTATCCTATAGAGACTAGAAATGCATTCTATAGCCATATACCTTACAAATGCTTGAGGATATTGGTGAAAGGACGGTCGCTGCAACACCAATCACAAAAGGCTAGACACAAATAAACATCCCTCAATTTTACTTAAAAAAAATTATGGCCCCTTTATGCAATGGAATATGCTGACTCCTTAAACAGAATGAGGTACCTCTCTAGTGGATATTATAGAACCATCTCTGAGATATACTGTCAGGTGAAAAAACCATGGTATTAGGAAGGAAGGAAGGAAGGAAGGAGAGGAAGAGGAGAATGAAGAAAGGAAGGAAGGACTAGGTAAAAATACTTCTGAAAAGAAACACAAGAACTGCTAGCAGTGGTTGCCTCTGGAGAAAAGGCAGAGGGCGTTTTGGGTGGGAGGAAGGTGTACTTTTCAGTGCATACCTCTTTGCACTGTTTCAATTCATTATTACAAACACAAATTATTTTTCATTTCAAAAAGCTGATTCATTTCTTAAAAGCCTGTTAAACATTCTTCCCCAGAGTAAAGCTAAATTAGGTTACCTTTTTACTTATGTATTGCTCCTTTCTTCCCTCTTTTATGTACAGTAGTTAATTAAAAAATATCCCTTGTGTTGGTTTAAGTACATGCATTATAATAAACTCTCAGTTACAAAGGATGGCTTCACTTGGCTCCCTCTGACACCTCAGACTTAAAATGTTTCAAACCGAATTCTTTTGTTATTTAGCTTTCTATTAATCCAAATGTTCAACTGATACATTTAGATAACTATAAAATAAGAGCTAATGTTCACACTATAATGAAACGCTTTCTAAATCATTAAAAAGATTAAATTACGTCCAAATATATTTGTGGTTAAGAATTTGATTATAGTGGTTTTGGCAGGTTGTATATGAATTCATATCAACTGTTCTTAACCTTTTCTTTGGCCAAGGATTCCTATGAGGATTTAAGGAAGGTATTCCCCAAACTGCACATATACACACATACATTTATCTTTGATTTTATGGAACAAGCGGAATAAGAGAAGGGGGTTCAGTCTCCCCCAGCTCCCCTTCATGGATGTCAGGTTAGTACATTCTGATATTTTATTCAAGGGAGAGCCAGGCTTGCCCAGGGAAAAAAGAGATGCCCATAAATGGGGCCTCCCAACCTAAACTGTTTAAAAAAAAAAAAAAACCTCCCTGAAGAATTTATTTAAAATGGAGATTACCAGGCCCTACTCTCAGCAGTAAATTCAGTAAGCAGGGTCTAATAACCTGCGTTTTAAAAAAATTTTCCTGGCAAATCTGACACCAGCAGAGCCAGAGCACACCTTAAGAAGAACTGCCTTGAAAGATACGCCCTTTCAGTAGCCTCAGGTATTAGCAGCATATACTACAATAATGCTCTGCAAAGAGTAAGGCATGGATTTTGGAAGCAGGAAGAAAACAGAACTTCTATTTTCATTTATTTTTAATTCCTTCCCTTAAAATGTTTTGTTCAGTGTGTGTATATTATTTCATAAAGCACACTGATATAATGGAGCATGCAAATAATTTTTTTTAATGGAGTATAATTGCTTTACAATGGTGTGTTAGTTTCTGCTTTATAACAAAGTGAATCAGTTATACATATACATATATCCCCATATCTCCTCTCCCTTTCATCTCCCTCCCACCTTCCCTATCCCACCCTCCTAGCTGGTCACAAAGCATCGAGCTGATCTCCCTGTGCTATGCAGCTGCTTCCCACTAGCTTTCTATCTTACATTTGGTAGTGTATATATGTCCATATATACACTACCACTCTCTCGCTTTGTCCCAGCTTACCCTTCCCCCTCCCCATGTCCTCAAGTCCATTCTCTAGTAGGTCTGCGTCTTTATCCCCATCTTGCCCCTAGGTTCTTCATGACTTTTTTTTTTTTTTTTTTAGATTCCATATATATGTGTTAGCATACGGTATTTGTTTTTCTGTTTCTGACTTACTTCACTCTGTATGACAGACTCTAGGTCCATCCACCTTACTACAAATGACTCAATTTCGTTTCCTTTTATGGCTGAGTAATATTCCATTGTATATACGTGGCACATCTTCTTTATCCATTCATCTGTTGATGGACATTTAGGTTGCTTCCATGTCCTGGCTATTGTAAATAGAGCTGCAATGAACATTGTGGTACATGACTCTTTTTGAATTATGGTTTTCTCAGGGTATATGCCCACTAGTGGGATTGTTGGGTCATATGGTAGTTCTATTTTTAGTTTTTTAAGGAACCTCCATACTGTTCTCCATAGTGGCTGTATCAATATACATTCCCACCAACAGTGCAAGAGGGTTCCCCTTTCTCCACACCCTCTCCAGCATTTACTGTTTGTAGATTTTTTGATGATGGCCATTCTGACCTGTGTGAGGTGATACCTCATTGTAGTTTTGATTTGCATTTCTCTAATGATTAATGATGTTGAGCATTCTTTCATGTGTTTGTTGGCAATCTGTGTATCTTCTTTGGAGAAATGTCTATTTAGGTCTTCTGCCCATTTTTGGATTGGGTTGTTTGTTTTTTTGATATTGAGCTGCATGAGCTGCTTGTAAATTTTGGAGATGAATCCTCTGTCAGTTGCTTCATTTGCAAATATTTTCTCCCATTCTGAGGGTTGTCTTTTTGTCTTGTTTATGGTTTCCTTTGCTGTGCAAAAGCCCCCATCCTAAGAAGCCCCAGCCAATGGACTCTGCTTACAGCCTTTCATCTTTGCCTTATCCCCTGGGGTAACTATGGAGAAAAAGGATTTATCTATGAGATATCTTCCAGATACTCTGAGTGGAAAAGAGTATGTTATTTCCCATGGAAACAACTCTATTTAAGGTGGTTAGATTTTATACTACTAATTGTTAACATATGTGTATAGGAATGCTTTTATAACTCATTTTAGAGACCTTAGTTACAGAATATCATATCTACAGGGACACTTGTTTACATTCTAGATAATCAACTTACAAACCAAACAAATGAAATCACTTAACAGAACATAACCTGTTAAGCAACAAACTGCTTGCATTTGACCCAATTCCAAACCATGATATGCTTACAAAAGTTTTATAATTAAAAGAAAAATGTCTTTTTAAATTGATTTTCTATATAAAACAGGGAGAATGCCAACTTCAACTGAATCTTAAAGGATGGGTAAGATTTGGAAAGATAAGATGTTCTGATTTTAAAAACTGTTTTCTCTGCAGTCAATTCCAAACACTCTGTCAATTATTTACAGCTTTCTTCCATCTTCCAGAATATTTCTGACTGTTCCACCCATCATCATGAATTATGTGTTCACAGTTTTGAATTAAAACTTGTGAATAATCTGAGAAAAACAAGTAATAAGATAAATTCACTAAATCAAATTATAATGTATTCTAAGACTCCAAAGTCCTATCTCTATGACATAAATACTTTAAGTTTAGAGCAAATCATTGAGCCTAAGTCTCAATTTTCTTTTCTACAAAATGGGGATAATAATAAGCCTTTGTCCCAATTATCCCCAGGATTGTTGTTTTCTCTAATCACCAGTAAATGGCTATGGAAATTTTAAGTTGTATGCTCTTCAAAATTCATTCAAAAAACAAGTGTACAATAAAAAACTGGGTACACTACCAACTTTCAGTCTACAGTATAACTGAGTTGTTAATATTTAATAACAAAACTAAATTGCTGTTTAACAAATTTGGACATATCCATGGTCCATCTTAGGGTTTCGGCACTGAATCAGAATCCCCTGTGGAACTTAAAAAAAAGATACCCAAACTCAACCCCAAACCTACTGGATCAGAATCTCCAACAGTGGAGATCTGAATGTGCCTGATTTTAAAAGGTTCCACAGGGGTCTCTGATGACTAAGAACTACTCAATCCTACTCCCCTTTTTTCTGAAATGAAATTCTTGAGAATTACTATAACTGAGCATTTTAGAAAAGGAGTCACCAAAAAACGGGAATTCATAGATAACTTGTACTGTTTCTCTGCATTAATACAGTAAGTCCCCTATATATAAACCTTAAAATTACGAACTTTCAAAGATGCAAACGTGCCCCTGTATGCCAGCTGTTGTACTGTACTTTTCAAGGTACTGTACTGTAAGATTAAAAATGTTTTTATTTTTTGTGTTTGTTAGTTCTTTATGTATTATTTGTGTGAAAAGTATTATAAATCTATTACAGTACAGTACTATATAGCCGATTGTGTTAGTTGGGTACCTAGGCTAACTTTGTTGGACTTACAAATTGGACTTAACGAATGAGCTCCTGGAATGGAGCTCATTCGTATATAGGGTACTTACTGTATAAACAATTAAGAATTGTTAATGTGCCTTGAAAACGAAATTTGCCACACACCAGTCTCCTTAGTCAACAACTCCATCTACTGGATAAACTTAGGGAAAATCTTGTAATTTTAGAACAGACTTTGCTTAAAAACAAATTATGCTGTAAAATTAAAACATCAAAGACCAGTGCTTTTTTTTCCCCCCATAGTATCCCTTTGGTGCATATACTTTCGGTAGATGGCTACTTTTCTGAACCTAAATAAAGACAACATTCCGAACTTCCTAAAAGTAGCTATACCTCACTTTACACAGTAAAACATATTCCTGAAAAACTATATTACAGTTGATTTTTTCTTTTCTGTGATCACTTACAATGCCCAGTGTGTTCTGTCTCAAGTTGACAAAATGACCATACACATTAAACAACTTTCCCTCCTGAAAAGTCATAGAAATGGCCATTTGAAAAGGACAAAAGAAATTAAATTCATAAAGGTTCTCTTATACAAAAAGGAATAGTATCAGCAGATGGTTGATTCTGAAGGATTTCTAGAAGACCAAAGGCTGACATGATCATGCTGGCATATGGACCACACCTCAGAGCACACAAATGAGAAAGCTAAAACAGAGAAGGGATCTTTTATGCCACAGTAGAACCTTGCTCCCTTCTTCTGTCACAGGCAGCAGCGAATAGTAAGAAGGGCAGAAACTGAAGTGCTTTTACAGCTAGAAAGAGATGGACCATCATTTACCTAAGAGAAGTTTCAAATGAATGAATGAAGCAGAGATAAAGAAACAGAAGAAAACTTGATGGACTCTTTTAATCTCAGCCCACCAAATATCTAGCAGAATAAATAAAACAAAATATGTCACCCAAATACACCCTTGTGCAATTCCAGAACAACAAGTATAAATGAAAAATCCTCAAAGTTTCCAGATGAGATGATACAGGTCACCTACAAAGGTATAACATCAGACTTCTTATATAAAATAATGAGTACTATTTTCTTTTACTATCTATTACTTACATGGAAAAGTTTTTCTGTCTTTGGAAAAACGGCAACGATATCATACAGCCGGACTCTTGAGGAAGTTGCTCTCTAGTAATATAAAAAGAGTGTTACCATACAGTATCAACAACAACAAATGCATATGGAACTCTGACTAGTGTTCTGGCTGCACTTATATTTCAATTGTGTAACACTTCTAATATGCCACTGACATTTCTGCTTTGCTTTGTATGTTGTCAGAAAAGACTTTCTCAGCACATGAGACTCCAGATACCAACATCCATCCCGCTAAGGAGGAAGGAATCATCCTCCTTCCTTCCTTCCCACATTGTTATGCTTTAACTGTGTACCAAACATTTTGTTTGAGATACAAAAATCAAATTAGATAGCTGCTGCTCTTACAAGCTAGTGGAGGAGCTTGCCAGAAATTTACTGAGCACCTGCTGTGTGTGGGGCACTGGGGATACAAAATCATTTAAGGCATATGTCTGCTCTCAGTGGAACTCACCATTTTTTGGTGAGACAAGAAATACACATGACTAAGTGTGATGTGATTAGGTTCACAATGAGAATACTGTTAAAAACAAATTAAACTGCTAAGCATGCAAGAAAATACCCGAGAGTCCTAAGACAGAAAAAGAGGAATTTATCTGTTAAAGATCGTTTATAAAAGAAAGTCTCAAACTTGTATCATATGTGTATGCATGTGAAAAGGCTGGAAAAATATATATTCAAGAGTACAATCTCTGAGTGATGAGATATGTGATATTTCTTCTTTGCCTGTTGGCACCTTTAAAATTTTTTACCTCTTATTCTGTAAAAAGAAAAGGCATGATAAAAATTAGAGGAGGAAAGAGATAGGTTGGAGAGAAGCAGCAGGTACTGTGCTTGAGCAGGTAAGAAAACCTGCTGGGCAGATGTGTGCTGAGACAGGGCAGGCTCCGGGTCTCAGAAAAAGTCAGGATCCAGGACTCTTTGTCCTCTGCTTGCCCACTCCCACCTGGGATGTGGACAAATAGGGGCGACCAGGATGTTCAGGATAACAAGAGAAAATCAAACTCTTCGTGACCATAAAAAGTCAGCTCCATTTATGTCTCCCGGGGCTTAGAGAACCAGAATGCTGCCTGCAGTTGTATAATATCCCAAAATTTGGCTTTCCGTAATTCCCTTAGCAATGCTGATGTTAGAAAGGAGGGCAGCCCTTCCTTGACTACGCCTGTTCTGTGGGAGAGGAGGCCATTCCAGCTAAAGATGAAGCAGCTCACCTGCTCAGAGATCTCACGTTCTCTCTCCCTCACTGGATCCGTCCCATCAGCACCAGGCATTCTCAAGTCTCCATCTAACGAACAAAATCTAGACAGCAGGTTCTCATCTACCAGCTTCCTATGCCTTCTGTTCCTCCACAGAATCAAGTTTCTCAAGCAAAGTCAGCAGCACACACTGGCTGCATGTTCTCACGTCCCTATCATGTCCGTGGAAATGGCTTTTACTAAGGCAACTGATGACCTCCACGTCATTAGGAGACTTGCCCATCCGACACACGTTTTAGCCCTTCTCTGACTTGACTACTCAGGCACATTGATGCTGCTGAGCCTTCTCACGTTCCTCGCTGTCCACTGACTTCTCAGACAGCCCCACCTCCGTCTCTAATCCTAGCTCATCCCTCATCCCTTACTCCACCATTAAATACCGAACTTCCTCAGGGCTCTGTCCTAGACCTTCTCTTCCCACATCATATTTTTACCAAGGAGTCTCATCCAGTCTCATGATTTCAATTACTCTCTACAGCGTGACCACTTCCAAATCAGTATCTTTAATTAGGGTCCCTCTTCTGAGGGCCACACCTTTTTTTCCAACCCCGCATTTGACAAGCTCCATTGGAACTCTCACAATAACCCATCATGTCTGAAACATGATGATCTAAACTCACTTCTCTTTCTATGTCCCACCTCAGGAAATGGTACCATCTACTGACCTGGCTGCTGAGGCCAAGGCAGGGAGTCATCACCTTCTATCCAATCAACAAATCCATCCAAATCCTGTCAATCCTCCCCTCTCCCCCAGCCCCAATGCCTCTTAAATCCCCTCCTTTATCCCCTCTAATCTATTCTCTATAATGCAAACTTCATAACTGTACTCCCTTGGTTAAAACCTTCAAAGGCTTCTTCTAATTGCTCACCCAGACCCACCTCCCTAACCTCATCCCAGGACAGACAGCTCAACAGGCTCAACTCAACTGGTGTTTCATCTTCCACAATGCACCATGTTTCTTCTTGGATTCAGGACCTTGCATAATCCATCCTGTCTGCGGAAACATTCTCTCCCCCACTTGGCACCTGTAACACTGATTCTTCTGGCCCCTTTTTGAACATCAGCTTCCTTGGGGGGCCTCCTGTTGCACATTCCTAGGACATCCCTTATTTGTTACCTCCCACTTTTTAAACATTCCTCCCATTTTTAAAAGGATTGTGTCCGTATTATTCACAGCAATATCCCTAGTACCCACCTATGTCTACTTCATGTAAGTTCAATGAATACCACTTGCCAAAAGATTCTTTAATTGTGGTATTCTTATACATGTGCCGTGAGTAGAAGAGATTCTGTTATACTGTGTGAATTCTGAGCTAAGGAGAGCAGTCAAGTGTCACACGGGGGTCAGGGGAGATGTAAGAATGGGAGGAGTTGGAAAAACAACAGTATTCAGCAGAAATCAATACAACTTACAAGGCCAAGAGAGAAGAAAAACAACTAACCTACCAAAACATTGCAGTGAGATGGATCCGAAACGATAATTGTCAGTCTAGTTAAAATCTTAATTGGTTTTGATTTTCCCTGTAATCAAAAAAGCACAAAATAGAAATGACTGATTTTCCTCCTTACCAGTGGAAAGTACTCATTAAAAGGTACTAACAATAAAGGATAGTGAAGATCAGTAAAACCTAGTCCTCACTCTCAAGGAATTTATAAAACAGGCGTACCTAGTTTTATTGTGTTTTGCTTTGTTGTGCTTCACTGACATTGTATTTTTTACAAATTGAAGGTTGGTGGCAACCCTGTATTGAGCAAGTCTATTGGCACCACTTTCCAAAAGCATTTGCTCACTTCATGGTTCTGTGTCACATTTTGGTAATTCTCCCAGTATTTCACACATTTTCATTATTATCATATTTGTTATGGTGATCTATGATCAAGGTGAACCTGGGCCCTCGCAGTGGAAGTGCCGAGTGCTAACCACTAGACTGCCAGGGAATTCCCTGATCACTGATCTTTGATGATACTATTGTAACTGTTTTCAGTGCCCAAAAGCATACCCATATAAGACATCGAACTTAATCAATTGTTGAAATGACAACAAAGGATTTAGAATATTATATAAACTGAGTTGATAAAGCAGTGGCAGGGTATGAGAAGACTAACTCCAATTCTGAAAGATCTGCTGTGGGTAAAATACTATCAAACAGCGTTGCACGCTACAGAGAAATCATAGTGAAAGGAAGAGTCAATTCACGCAGCAAACTCACTGTCGTCTTATTTTAAGAAACTGCCGCAGCCACTCCAACCTTCAGAAACCACCACCCTGATCAGTCAGCAGCCTTCAGCATTGAGGCAAGACCCTCCACAGGCAAAAAGATTACAACTTGCTAAAGACTGAGATGATGGTCAGCATTTTTAAGCAATAAAATATTTTAAAATTAAGGTATATACATTGATTTTTTTTTGTTTTAGACATAATGCTACTTCACACTTATTGAACTATAGTACAACGTAAGCATAAATTTAATATGCACCAGGAAACCAAAACATTCATGTGACTCGCTTTATTGTGGTGGTCTGGAACCAGACCCGCAATATCTCTGAGGTATACCTGTACAGCCAGAGAAAAAGAGATGTACATAATGTTTCGTGGAAGAGCTGAGTCTTCATGGAAAGGTAAGACTGGTAGACAGAGGAAGGGGCAGTACAGATAAGAGAACCACATATATGACTGGGCATGTCTGAACTGGATGAATAAGTACTATGTTTCTTAAACAAAACACCTACCTGTACAATTGGGAAAGTTGTAAAGAGTTCAGAAACAGCTACTGGTTTTTCAATTTCCTACAACAAAGAAGAATATTTTTTTTAAAAAGCTAATTTCTGGCACTCAGAAACACTAAATAAGTTCTGTGTATGTGCATATGTGTGTTTTTTAATGAAGAAAGCTGAAGCAGAGAAGCAGCTGAGGACATCAATGGATAGGAGGGATGAACAACAGTTTTTAGAATGAAACAATCTGTAAGGAACAGTTGTTGGCCTAAAGGGAGATATACATATTTACTAGCATGTTTGGGAGGGAAATCAATTAGTAATGAGTCCATGACTACAATAAAAAAGATTAAATATTGTGATTACAGTTTAATCAATAACAATGCACTTTTAAGAAGTTATTGAAAGTTACTTAACATCAAATCAACTTTAAGAATCCTTACACCATGCCCTAGCACTTCACAAAAAACTATCATTTGTACAAATATGCATCAGCTCAACTATTAACATTAAAATAAGATAATGCACAAAGAGGGCTCGTCTGCAGCTTCAATATTACCAATATACACAAAATAACTATAAATGCTGGTTATTATTAACTTCAGAAATTGTATTTTACCTGTTTCTTTTCCTTAAATTCAACAACATGATTGATGGCAACAACTGAATAGCCCACTGAAAAGAAAAATTGAACATTCTTGTTAAATACAACACCTTTTTTACACATAAACTCATCCCAATTCATGTCAAGACTAGAAGGTAGTAAGAAGAATGGTTATGGGCTCTGGAGTCAGACGGCCCATTTTCAAATCTAAGCATTACTACTTAGAAGTTACTTAACCTTAAGTTTCAAGTTCTTCGTCTGCCGAATGGTGATTATAACAGAACTCACCTTATACGACTGGCAGAATCCAATGAGATAACACACAAAGGATGTTTTAGAACAGTGGCTGGCACAGAGTCAGGGCTTTGTTTGACTTTGGTGGTGTATTATTAGCATTACACCAAAGACACTTTGCGCAACTCCTTTAAACCATCATTTTCCTTCGTGTCCCTTTGTTCATTTTCATCCCATCAAGTGTATACTTTTTCACCTTCGTTCTTACTCGTTTCTTTTGCTTTTTACCCTTTCTACTTCAAAGGCCCTTTTGCTAAGGAGAAATGGAGTAACGACTCCCTCACACCACTGTCCACACACGCCTTTGAGCTACCCACCAAGAGACTGGGAACTCTTTGAAGCCAGGGCCTTGCTTTATCAGCCTCAATACAGCCCTGTTTTGGACATGTGGACTAACAAAAACATGCCTAAATCATGACTCCAATCTTTAAGTTATTTAAACACCAATGGGAACAACAGGATATAAATATTAAAAGATAATGCATATTAATGCCAAAATAGTGGTCCCCCCTCTCATTAGTTTGTCCAGTTTCCTTCTTTTCTTCCTCCCTCAATTATTTACTGAGCAACCATTACTTAACAGGCCCTGCAGAAACCTCTTTATTTTTAACCCCCTCTATCCCCACGTAGACATTTCACAGTCTAAGGAAAGAGACAGCAGTCGCGATTAACTCCAGTAATTAAAATGGGATCTTACCTCTCAGAGCTTTTGCTTCCCTTGGATTCAAATATGAGTAACATGCTAGCATTTTGGCCATGCTGCTCCCCTCTCACCCTCCTAGTATGTCCTCCGCCCCCACCAACCCTCCCTCTACATAATATAATTCAAACACTCGCGACCCCATGTCCCTCCCCCACTTCTCGGACCCATAGGTGCACCAGCTTCCTGCATTTGAGTGTCAGAACACTGTCGTCAGACGCAAGAAGGGGCGATATTAAAAGCACTGGGGTAGGAGACTACACTTGGAAGCCCTGGCTTCTGCCATCCATCAGCTGTGGGGCCCTATGCAAATCCCCCGCCCTGTCAGGGCCTCAGTCTCCTCAATTTGCAAGAAATAAGGAGCTAGACTGGGTAACAGCTCCCCAGTGCTTTCGAGTTTCCCGCGCCCAGGATCAGAGCAACACCGCAGGGGCCTCAGCTTCCAGGGACAGCCGGGAGACCCCACGAGACCGGAACGAGGCCCGCCCGGGTCCCTCCGGAGCGTGGCCCGACAGTCTGGGGGGACAGCGAGACTGGGCAGGCACCGCGGCCCGCGAAGCCGGGGAGACTCACAGTGAGCGGCATTCTCCACGAGCCCGCGCAGCGCCTTAAGGTCGGAACCCACCCGTAGGTCCAAATCCGCAAACACCGCCATGTCGAAATCACGTGACGGCCGCACGCCTATCTGCGCAGCCGCCGGGCCCGCCCCCTCGGGCATGCCGGGAATTGCAGTTTACCTGCGCGGTCCGCCTCTCCCTCCCGTGGACTAAGGTTCGCAGGTTCCTCGCTCGCCTTCAAGTACCGGCAGAAATTAGTGTGTGGGCATCTACAGCCTCACTTCACTCCTTCTTCGTCTTCTTCCGAATGAGAATGTTTGGTTTCTCCCGGAGGAGTTCACATCTTCCACCGTTCCTCCTATGAAATAATGTAGAAAGTGATTCTTTCAAAATGTACGTATACAGCGTTTATTGAGCGCCTACCGTGAACCAAACCCTTTTGCTAAGGGCCGGAAACGCTTAAAAAGTAGTAAGGAACCCGTTTTTCTTTCCCTCCCCTAAAGTCCATTCCGTTGTTTATAAAATGGACTTAACGGGGAAATGGAGAAACTGACCTAAAAGAGGACTGCCCGAGAAAAAGGTCTTTTTGCCCAATCACAACTGGCAGTGCCCCAGCACGCTACCCTTCCTTACAGTCAACGTCCTCAGCCACGAGATGACAGGCTTCTTTCTAGGATGAGCGGTTAGCTCCAACACTGGTGTAGCCAAAAACCGGTTAGACAAGGAGGGGCAAAATTAAAATGTTTTACAGTTTTCCATCTAAGAAATGTACAATCAAATCCCACGCATTTGATGTTTCTACATTTTTGAACTTCGTGTAAACGAACTCTTCTTAAAGATTGATAAATCAGTGATCCGAGAACATAAAACTGTGGAACTATGGTTTACATCAGTGCTTCTCAAACGTCTGTGATGAAGGGCCAGGTCGCCGCCGCCCGCCGCCCCCCGCCCCCCACCCCCATTCTTCTAGGACCAGTACGTGGTCCATTGTGCATTACCAATAGGCAGATCTGGCCTCAAAAGACTAATCTAACATCGGAACTGCTCTGTACTCAGCTGAATAAGAAGAGTCCACTAACTGGGGGCTTGGGCATCCAGACAATGCCTAATGGCTGTGAAAGTTTCTAAACATTTCCAATTTCTGTGCTAACTTATCACAAAAAATACACAGTCTCTGGTCTATAGGGCCGCATCTTGATTTGTACTCCTCTTCATGATTTCTTTCTTGGTCTCAGAAGAGAATTTTAAGAGGGATCTGTCCCATGTAGTAGCATGTAATTCTCCTTTTGGTTTAATTTAGTAAAGAAGAAATCTTTTGCTTTCCCAATACTTGGTATTTCCTGAGTAAGAACAGAAGAAAAATGTACTTCTGCAAATAGAACAAAGTCATATAATGCAAACCCTTCGCTTTTCATCAGAAAATCTGGTGTTAATTTCACAGGTCTTCACCTATGACCACAAAATCTAGATTGGTCAGAAATATGTGTGGTGAAGGTGAATAAGATGACTCATTATTTGATGCCAGCATTAGACTACAGAGAGCTTCTTTCCTTGAAAGTCATGGTGCTGTTGCTGTGAACTGTACCCTTTAGACTTCTTTTCTCATCTTCACCCTGGGCTTAGGTGACAAGGAAGGAAAAGGGCAAGAAGGAAAATGGATGGATAACACTTGAGCACTTTACTGAGGGCAAGCCTATTTGCTAAGTAGTTACCTACATATCTATTTCATTTTCAGAGCAACTGTGAGTTAAGTCCTGCTTTTTAGCAACGTCTGCATTTTACATCTGAGTCATCTAAGGCTTAGTTAATCGTGGTAGACCTACATTTGGATCCAGGTAGCTTGGTTCAGTTCTCACTTGGTGTACTGTCTCCTGGGCAAAGCAAGCAGAGAGGAGAGTTGGAGGATGGGAAGGGAGGAGGGAGAGAAGAAGAGGGAAAGGAAGAAGAGAATGGAGGGCTGGAGGAAGAGGAAAGAGGGAGTAGGGAGGGAGAGAGGTGGAAAGGATGGAGTTGGAAGAGGGGAGGAGGAATGGGAAGAGGGAAAAGGGACGATGGCATGGGGAGAGGAGCAGGGAAGAGGGGTCAGAGGTTGGCCTGGGGGGGTGGGTTCCTAGAGCACAAAGGATCTGGAGTTAGAAGACCTTGGAAATTTCTGACTGGAAGATAATAGTACTGTATAATTACATACTTCCTATCTACTGTCTGATTTAATCCTCACAACCAGCCAATATTGTTATTGTTATTCCTATTATATCAAGTAGGAGTCCTGGGCTCAAAGAGGATGACTCTTCAGTTATTTCCTCTTCCTTAGGGAGCTCAGAAAGAGAAAATGGGCTTTAGCATTCAAAACAATGTTCCAGCCCTTTTGGGTCTCCCTGAGGACCTCTCTTTCTTGGGCTGGCCCCTCAGTGTCAGTGCATGCTCAGTTGGTCTGTGCCCTTATCCTCTTCTGACTTGGCTCACCCTTCCTGAGTGAGCTGAGAAACACTCCTCTGGGCTCCCTGTCCTCTGTCAGCTTAAGGCTGAGGTGGGGCAAGGCAAGAAAGCAATATTATGACTTGCACAGATGTGTCAAAAACATCTGGCAGGGTCTTGTCTTCCAGATTGAGGGAGAAGTTTGGGAGATTTGGAGAGGATATGGGACAGTTTCCTGGAGGAGGTGATGCTTGAATTAAATTTTGATGCATGAAATCGAGGAGCACCAAGATGCAGAGGTCTGGCATGTATCCAGAACTGGCATAAATTAGGTGGTACTCAGTAAAAAGTTGCAGATTTAATAAATAAACCCATGACCTCTTGTTTACCTTCATACCCATGTCAACCGAGTTGTAGCACTGTTGGATGTATTCAATTACCTAAACACATGGCCAGAAATTCACTGAACTATGCATGTGGTAGAGTGACATGATACACCAGCAACCCAAATAGAACACCCCCTCTTGTTCCCAATGATGGAGCACTTACTGGAGCTCCTGTGCCGATCAGAAAAAGATGCCCTTCCTCCGACCAGACTCGCATTTGCCCCTATTCATCACATGGCTGGTAAGTCTGTACAGTGAATCACCTGTCCAGCTTTTCCCAGGGGCCCTGGTAAAGCATACTAGAGGAGTTAATTGCTAAGTCTAGAACTCAAATGGGACTCCACAGGACATCACCAATTCAAGGAGCCTCTCTCAATAATTCCTCCCTCAGACACTCCCCTTACTGACCTGATAGCATAAGAATTTGTCCATCTTCTAGGGTGTGAGTATCCCTGCTTGCAATGGTAGGGTTTTTTTTTAAAGTGCAATTAAGATAAAAGTGATTTTTTTATATCTATGTTTCTATCAAAAGTTTGAAAACGAAACACAGGTGAAGAAGTCTAGTGTATTATAAAAATTATCATTGTAAAAATAAGGAGTATTCCTACCTTTTTAAGATGCAAAGTATGCCTGTGACAAAAGAATACAACTTAAGACGTTATTACGAAAGAAATCAAAAGAAGAACTATGATTGGTATCTGGAAAAGATGTGTGATGGAAACGAATGGAAAGAAAAGGGCTAAAATTTCAGTATGGTTGTTTTTTTTTTTTTTAAACATCTTTATTGAAGTATAGTTGCCTTACAATGGTGTGTTAGCTTCTGCTTTATAACAAAGTGAATCAGTTATACATATACAATATGTTCCCGTTTCTCTTCCCTCTTGCATCTCCCTCCCTCCCACCCTCCCCATCCCACCCCTCTAGGTGGTCACAAAGCACGAGCTGATCTCCCTGTGCTATGCGGCTGCTTCCCACTAGTTACCTATTTTACATTTGGTAGTGTATATATGTCCATGACACTCTCTTACCCTGTCACATCTCACCCCACCCCCTCCCCATATCCTCAAGTCCATTCTCTAGTAGGTCTGTGTCTTTATTCCCGTCTTGCCGCTAGGTTCTTCATGGCCTTTTTTTTTTTTTCCCTTAGATTCCGTATATATGTGTTAGCATACTGTATTTGTTTTTCTCTTTCTGACTTACTTCACTCTGTATGACAGACTCTAACTCCATCCACCTCATTACAAATACCTCCATTTCATTTCTTTTTATGGCTGAGTAATATTCGATTGTATATATGTGCCACATCTTCTTTATCCATTCATCTGTTGATGGACATTTAGGTTGCTTCCATGTCCTGGCTATTGTAAATAGAGCTGCAATGAACATTTTGGTACATGACTCTTTTTGACCTATGGTTTTCTCAGGGTATATGCCCAGTAGTGGGATTGCTGGTCGTATGGTAGTTCTATTTTTAGTTTTTTAAGGAACCTCCATACTGTTCTCCATAGTGGCTGTATCAATTTACATTCCCACCAACAGTGCAAGAGTGTTCCCTTTTCTCCACACCCTCTCCAGCATTTATTGTTTCTAGATTTTTTGATGATGGCCATTCTGACCGGTGTGAGATGATATCTCATTGTAGTTTTGATTTGCATTTCTCTAATGCTTAATGATGTTGAGCATTCTTTCATGTGTCTGTAGGCCATCTGTATATCTTCTTTGGAGAAATGTCTATTTAGATCTTCTGCCCATTTTTGGATTGGGTTGTTCGTTTTTTTGTTATTGAGCTGCATGAGCTGCTTGTAAATCTTGGAGATTAATCCTTTGTCAGTTGCTTCATTTGCAAATATTTTCTCCCATTCTGATGGTTGTCTTTTGGTCTTGTTTATGGTTTCCTTTGCTGTGCAAAAGCTTTTAAGTTTCATTAGGTCCCATTTGTTTATTTGTGTTCTTATTTCCATTTCTCTGGGAGCTGGGTCAAAAAGAATCTTGCTGTGATGTATGTCATAGAGTGTTCTGCCTATGTTTTCCTCTAAGAGTTTGATAGTGTCTGCCCTTACACTTAGGTCTTCAATCCATTTTGAGTTTATTTTTGTGCATGGTGTCAGGGAGTGTTCTAATTTCATACTTTTACATGTACCTGTCCAATTTTCCCAGCACCACTTATTGAAGAGGCTGTCTTTTCTCCACTGTATATGCTTGCCTCCTTTATCAAAGATAAGGTGACCATATGTGTGTGGGTTTATCTCTGGGCTTTCTATCCTGTTCCATTGATCTATATTTCTGTTTTTGTGCCAGTACCAAACTGTCTTGATTACTGAAGCTTTGTAATATAGTCTGAAGTCAGGGAGCCTGATTCCCCCAGCTCCATTTTTCGTTCTCAAGATTGCTTTGGCTATTCGGGGTCTTTTGTGTTTCCATACAAATTGTGAAATTTTTTGTTCTAGTTCTGTGAAAAATGCCAGTGGTAGTTTGATAGGGATTGCATTGAATCTGTAGATTGCTTTGGGTAGTAGAGTCATTTTCACAATGTTGATTCATCCAATCCAGGAACATGGTATATCTCTCCATCTATTTGTATCATCTTTAATTTCTTTCATCAGTGTCTTATAATTTTCTGCATACAGGTCTTTTGTCTCCTTAGATAGGTTTATTCCTAGATATTTTATTCTTTTTGTTGCAATGGTAAACGGGAGTGTTTTCTTAATTCACTTTCAGATTTTTCGTCATTAGTGTATAGAAATGCAAGAGATTTCTGTGCATTAATTTTGTATCCTGCTACTTTACCAAATTCATTGATTAGCTCTAGGAGTTTTCTGGTAGCATCTTTAGGATTCTCTATGTATAGTATCATGTCATCTGCAAATAGTGACAGCTTTACTTCTTCTTTTCCGATTTGGATTCCTTTTATTTCTTTGTCTTCTCTGATTGCTGTGGCTAACACTTCCAAAACTATGTTGAATAATAGTGGTGAGAGTGGGCAACCTTGTCTTGTTCCTGATCTTAGTGGAAATGGTTTCAGTTTTTCACCATTGAGGACAAAGTTGGCTGTGGTTTTGTCACATATGGCCTTTATTATGTTGAGGAAAGTTCCCCGGTTGTTTTTTTAATGCAAGTAAAATAAGTGATTGTATTAGTGTCAGGGTCCTCCAGAGAAACAGAACCGAGAGTGTATATGTGTGTATGTGTATACATATATATATATATATATACATATATATATATATATATATATATGTGTGTGTATATATATATATATATATATATATAGTGAGAGAGAGAGAGAGAGAGAGAGGGGTTTTTAAAAAGAAGTCGACTTGTGTGATTTTGGAGGCTGACAAGTCCCAAGATCTGCAGTTGGCAGGTGGGAGACCCAGGAGAGCTGATGGTATAGTTCCAGTCTGAAGGCAGGCAGGCTCAAGATTCAGGAAGAGGTGATATTTCAGTTTGAGTCCAATGAAAGGGGAACACCCCTGACTCAGCTTGAAGGCAGTCAGACAGGAGGAATCCTCCCCTATTAGAAGGGTCAGTCCTCTTGTTCTATTCAGGTCTTCAACTGATTGGATGAAGCCCACCTACATTATGGAGGTTAATCTGCTTTACTCAATCTACTGGT
This sequence comes from Balaenoptera acutorostrata, assembly GCF_949987535.1. Taxonomy (NCBI): domain Eukaryota; kingdom Metazoa; phylum Chordata; class Mammalia; order Artiodactyla; family Balaenopteridae; genus Balaenoptera; species Balaenoptera acutorostrata. Next base: position 36,674,623 of record NC_080079.1, read on the forward strand.
TCAAATGCTAATCTCATTCAGAAAAAAATTCAAACACACAGCCAGAATGTTTGACACTTATCTGGGCATCCAGTGGCCCAGTCAAGTTGATAGAACCACTGCAGTGATGCTGCCTTGAATTGTTGTGTACTTTTTTGGGGGGGGGGGAGGGTATAGTTGTTTTACAATGTTGTGTTAGTTTCTACTGTACAGCAAAGTGGAATTCCCTGTGCTATACAGCAAGTTCTCATCGGTTATCTATTTTATACATATTAGTGTGTATATGTTAATCCCAATCTCCCAGTTCATCTCACCTCCCCTTTCCCCACTTGGTGTTCATACGTTTGTTCTCTACACCTGTGTCTCTATTTCTGCCTTGCAAACCGGTTCATCTGTACCATTTTTTAGATTCCATAAATATGCATTAATATACGATATTTGTTTTTCTCTTTCTGACTTCACTCTGTATGACAGTCTCTAGGTCCATCCACGTCTCTACAAATGACCCAGTTTTGTTCCTTTTTATGGCTGAGTAATATTCCATTGTATATATGTACCACATCCTCTTCATTCATTTGTCTGTCGATGGACATTTAGGTTGCTTCCATGACCTGGCTATTGTAAATAGTGCTGCAATGAACATTGGGGTGCATGTGTCTTTTTGAGTTATGGTTTTCTCTGGGTATATGCCCCGTAGTGGGAAATTGTTGTGTATTAAGTGAAGAAAAAAACTGCTCAGGCAACTAAAACTTTTTTTTTTTTTACTGAAGACTAGTTTGCAAAGAATATTTATTGAAGGCAAAAGAAAGAACAGGTCCTAAACAGAAACTACCATTTGCAAACTCTATTCTCAGTATGTTGGAAATATAGCTTAGAACTTGCAGGGTAAATTGCATGAAAAAACTAGGTTATTTCTGGCATTTTCTATTACAGCTGATAAGCAAGTAGATATATAAAAGTTATTTGTGTTGAGAATTTTGCTATGACTAAATATCTTTTGGAAATGGTGCTCAAACAAGGCACATCATTAGGAAGTGGCTTATTTTTGTGTATGGAGAAAAATTTTGAGCATTTTAAGGTAGACGTGTTAGAATTGGTAACCATGACTACAGATGGGACTCCTGCAGCGGTCAGTGTTAACATCAGACTCATGAAACATAAGCACAATGCGACATTTTGTCAAGACACAGAATTTTAGCCAATTTATTATACTATAGGCCAGAACCACTTTGAGCTTTAAACTTAGAAACTATACAAATAATAGCCATCATAATTGACCATGACCCACACAGTCTGTGCTCCAAATAGCTGTAGTGCATATAGTGGATGCTGAGAAAATTTTGAACTGCTGAAAGAAATTTATTTACTGATGATATCAAGGGAAAAAATCTCCACCTTGGCTCACCACAGGAGGCTGGACCAGATTTGCTTCTTTTGTCGATGCTATAACCCCTTTAAATACTCTCTCTCCCCACCTTTTGAAAAAGCATATAAACTGATTTGTTCATATATAGCAAAATTGTGTCTTTGGGAAACTGATCTGGCTAGGAATAATCTAGCTCATTTTTGGCATAGAAACTGCTCCAGATGTGAAAATTATGGTCTAACCTCATAGTGCAGCACCAATGTGGACTTGAAGACTATGATCCAAAAAAAGATACTATGATTTAAACCTTGAAACTTTATGACAATCTGCTTAATTTGCCCTTTTCAATTAATATCACTAATGTGATTAAAAATTACAAAAGGAAGTTTTTCTATTTAAGCACCTACATAATAGCCTCAACTTTGCATCTTGGCCCACAAAACCTAAAATATCTACTATCTGTTGTAAATTACAGAAAACGTTTACTGAACCCTTCGTTATTTTTTTAAAAATTATTTTATTCAAGTATAGTTGATTTACAGCTGTAAAATTATAGCTGTGTTAATTTCTGCTGTACAGCAAAGTGATTCAGTTATACATATATATACATTCTTTTTCATATTCTTTTCCATTATGGTTTATCACAGGATATTGAATGTACTTCCCTGTGCTGTACAGTAAGACCTTGTTTTTATCTGCTCAACCCTTTTTAAATCAGAGGTCCACAACAGTGTTCAGACCCTCTATTCTACCTCTCAGCTAACCGTAGGGGGGCATTTGAAAATTTGTGTGGGTATGTTTTTTTTTTTTCACTTGTCATAGTAATTTGTTGTTTTAATCTTATCATTGTCACTATAATTGAGAAGTGAGGTGGTTGACACTAGCTTTTAGTAGGAAGGGGCCAGAAGTGTTAACTATGCTGCAGTGAATGAGAAAGTCTCATACAATGAACACTTGTCCCTCATCTTGTATGACTTTTGAATATCAAGCCAGACATTCACATGGGGTAGAGCTTGCTTATCACTACCTGAGCCTAGAACCTAAATAGGTTTTACATATAGAAGCACAGCAAGTTTTTCACAATTTTTATAGGCACAGAACTTTCTAGGAGTATAACTATTGAGTAAATAGAGGGAAGATTGTACTTTGCTTTGCTTGGCACTATGAGAGTTGGTTGGAACTACATATATAAGAGAACTATAAGAGTTGTTCCCCATTTCAAAAAATTATGTCATTGCAGCAACACTACTTTTGTTATTCGAGTTGACAATGTGGCACACCTGTATCACTCTGCATTTACAGCAGTCACATTCATGGTGATTCATATATATACATATTACCAGACATACCCACACATACATACATACGTCATCTTATATACTATCTGATATATGTTAAATAAGTAAATATATATATGTATTTAGCTCTTACTTCAAAATATTATGCATAAGTTAGAACTATTGACAATATTCAGTTAGTTATCTTAAATCTATATTTAAACATATTAAAATATAAACATATTTGTTATAAGTAGATATAGGCATCTGCTATATTTTTGATACAGTGGTGCCCAAGCATTCATATACTTAAATACATATTTATTTATTCTCTCCTCTATTACTACAAAATATATTTTATTTAAAAAGCAGGTTCTATGGACTGAATGTTGTGTACCCCCAAATTCATCTGCTGAAATTCTAACCCCAAATGTAATGGTATTTAGAGATGGGGCCTTTGGGAGATAGTTAGGTCATGAGGGTGGAACCCTCATGATGGGATTAGTGCCCTTATAAGAAGAGACATCAGAAAGCTTGCTTCTTCTCTCTTTGATCACTGCCATATGAGCACATAGCAAGAAGATGGACATCTGCAAACCGGGAAGATGGTCCTCACCAGAACCTGACTTCCCAGCTCCAGAACTGTGAGAAATAAATTTCTGTTGTTTAAGACACCCAGTCTTTGGTAATGTGTCATAGCAGTCTGAACTGACTAAAACAGGGGGTTCTGAATCTCATAAGTTGAGAATTATTGCCTCGAATATAAAATCCATTGTGCAAAGAATTTATCTATGTTCAGAAGTATTTTTATTTCTGTACAATAGTCTTTGGTTATAAAAATGAATACAACTAAATATTGCTTCCAGTTGGAGGAATCAAGGTTGGATTCTGTACTGTAGACAATGATGCAAAATAATAATAATAATAATACCTGAAACTAACTCTGTACTTTATTTTCGTTCAGGAAAAAAAAATTCATCAAGTTTCCAGTCTAAATCAAAGGAATAAGGACTTCCCTGGTGGCACAGTGGTTAAGAATCCACCTGCCAATGCAGGGGACACAGGTTCAATCCCTGGTCCAGGAAGATCCCACATGTCGTGGAGCAACGAAGCCCATGTGCCACAACTACTGAGCCTGCGCTATAGACCCCACAAGCCACAACTGCTGAGCCCATGCACCACAACTACTGAAGCCCGCGCACCTAGAGCCCCCGTGCTCCGCAGCAGGAGAGGCCACCGTGATGAGAAGCCCGAGCACCGCAAAGAAGAGTGGCCCCCACTCGCCACAACTAGAGAAAGCCCGTGCACAGCAATGAAGACCCAACGCAGCCAAAAATAAATAAATAAAAATATTTTAAAAAATTTATAAATCAAAGGAATACTGATTTTTAAAAATCAATTAAATATTTTTATTTCTCAAGTTGTGCATTTGCAATTTAAAATGTAGTCAATAACATAGTTTCCCAACCTTAGCACTGTTGCCATTTTGGGCCAGACAATCCTTTGTTGTGGGAGGTTGTCCTGTGCCTCTAACTACTGATGCCAGTAGCATCCGTCCGGTTGTAATAACAGTAGGTGTCTCCACACATTGCCAAATGTACCCCGAAGGGCAAAATCCCAGGCCAGTAACATTTAAGCGTTCATGCCAGGTAATTGTAGGGTCAGTGTCTGTTTTTTGGGGGAGGGTGGTTTTAGAAAGTGAAAGGAATACATTTCCTGACTATAGGGAAGATGCGGTTTGCTTTTCCTCACGTAGTAGGGACCCTCAGGGAAGCAGGCAGACCTATTGCGGGATGGGTGCTCCGTTCACCGAGGGCCGTGGACCCTTAGACTCTTGGTGTACAGCCTCAGCCAAGGCTCCCATGCTCCTGAAGGACACAGGAGCAGCAGTGCTGCTTCGTGGGATTGTGTGGGCTTGGACAACAGGGAGAAACAGAGCAGCCTTGTGGAATGGTCTGCTTTGGGTACAAGACTCCAGGTCCATCACTGGAACCTCAGGGTAGGGCAGGGGAAGAGGGAGCCACAATAATGACTGGAGCTGAATTGCCCATCGGATAAATAGGGTGGGGGCTCAGAGTCACATTTAATTTTAGAAAAATATGACCCTTCTTGCAGAGTAAAGTTCATACGCACCTTGCATGGCACACGTGATTCTTTATGATTGGCCCCCAAGAAGTCTACCCTCGCCGTTCCCACTGCATTTTATATGATGCAGTTATGGCAAGTGTTCCACATATTAATGGACCCCTGTTGGCATTGCACTCCCCTTTCCTCCAGTCTACTGATGAAACTTCTGCCTGAGAGGAAGTGTTAGCTCTGTGAATTCTTTGGTCTACCCAGGAAGAGCCAATGCTCCTTTCCTCTGGACTCCCACATCTTTGTTTCATACTTATATTATGAGGCTTTTCATATTGCACTGTATCTAGTCTGTCTCTTTCACCAGGTAATGAACACCTGCAGAGTGGAGAATTTTGCCTTATTTGTTCATCCCTAGCACTTAGCACAGTGCCTATTCATATATAGCTGGTGCATGTTTATTGAATGACTGGATCAGGGATAGTTTTGCCTGGAAATGCGGACATGAACATAATGGCAATTTTCATATCACATATTATTTTGAAGACTGTAGAAGGATTCCTAAAATTCTACAGGGGAGTAGAAAATGTAGTATAAGATGCAGGTTATCAATTCTTCAATGAAAGACTTTCTTACTTCTTTCTATTCTACTTATCTTTAAATACCACATGTCCCTCTAGCTTCTGCCCAATTCTCTGCTACTCTTTTGAATAAAACTACTCCAAAAGTTGTCTGCCCTCCCAGTTGCCATTTTCTCTCTCCTCATGATCTCTTGAACCCATTCTAGTATACTTTTATTCCTGCCACTTCACTGGAATAGTTCTTTCCTTACTTGGCATTTGGCCGAGTTCATCAATTTCTTCTCCTTGAAACATCTTCCTCCCTTGCCTTTGAGCATCCAATCTCTCTTGGTTTTCCTCCTAACTCAATGGTCTCTCCTCAGGCTTTGTTGGTCTCTCTTCCTCTCCCCAACCTCAGGATGTTGGAGCATCCTAGGGTTAATTCCTCAGGCTTCTTCTCTATCTGCTCTTCTTCTTGAGAGATCTTCTCCTGAACTTGTATCTGACTATATGACATCTCCACTTGGATGTCCAATAGGATCTCCAACTTAACGTGTCCTTTTTAAAAAGAACTCCTAAGGAAAAAAAAAAAGGTCATGAAGAACCTAGTGGCAAGACGGGAATAAAGACGCAGACCTACTAGAGAATGGACTTGAGGATATGGGGAGGGGGAAGGGTAAGATGTGACGAAGTGAGAGAGTGGCATGGACATATATACACTACCAAACGTAAAATAGATAGCTAGTGGGAAGCAACCGCATAGCACAGGGAGATCAGCTCTGTGCTTTGTGACCACCTACAGGTGTGGGATAGGGAGGGAGGGAGGGAGGGAGATGCAAGAGGGAAGAGATATGGGAACGTATGTATATGTATAACTGATTCACTTTGTTATAAAGCAGAAACTAACACACCATTGTAAAGCAATTATACTCCAATAAAGATGTTAAAAAATAAATAAATAAATAAATAAAAAAGAAAAGCTGAAAGCCACAATTCAAGCAAATGTGTTTCATGGTTAAATAAGTGAGTGATAAATTATAGAGATCCTCACTCATGGAATCACACATGGAAATTTATGTCTCAAATTTGGACACAATAAATAATATTCTTTTGGATGTGTCATTACTGTATACAAAATATTTTATTTTACATACTGATTACCACAAATAAATGTTCAAATAGCTCAAAAAAAAAAAAACAAAAAAAAAACTCCTAAAACAATACCTGGTATGTATTAGATGCTCAATAAATGTTGACTCAATCAATGAGAGAATGCTCATATTATCTGTTTTTCTTTAAGGTGAAGGACTTAATTTTTCTTTCAATTAGTCCTTCAGGTTTGGACCATGGAAGCTGACATTGTCCAATTTGTTCCCTGAAAAGAGCTTTCCATGGAAGTTCTCTCTGTGTGGAATTTGTATGAGGAATAGATTCACCACTAGAGGGTGAGCGTGTACCACTTATATTTCGAGATGGTCACGGTAAGAAAAAATGGAGTAATTAGAAAAATAAGTTAAGTGCTCTTAGATCTATCCATTCTCTGATTTTTTGTTCATATTTTCTTATTGTTGTTGAGAAAAAATTTTAAAGGATACATTTACTTTGTAAAGAGAATGAACATTTTCTAAATGGAACCAAAGGGGGAAAAAATACATTTTTTTCTAGTTAGCATTAAGGGAAAATGCAAGTGAAAGTATCACAATTAAAGGACATATATATCTGAATCAAAACAAAACTCACCATTCACTTTTTTTTTTTTTTTAATTTTTATGGCTACTTTATTTATTTATTTATTTATTTTTGGCTGTGTTGGGTCTTCGGTTCGTGCGAGGGCTTTCTCTGGTTACGGCAAGTGGGGGCCACTCTTCATCGCGGTGCGCGGGCCTCTCACTATCGCGGCCCCTCCCGTTGCGGGGCACAGGCTCCAGACACGCAGGCTCAGTAGTTGTGGCTCACGGGCCCAGCTGCTCTGTGGCATGTGGGATCTTCCCAGCCCAGGGCTCGAACCCGTGTCCCCTGCATTAGCAGGCAGATTCTCAACCACTGCGCCACCAAGGAAGCCCCACCATTCACTTTTAAGCTGAGGAATTATTTTAAATCACGAACGACTCTTGGTTATAGGCATTTTTCTACACTTTGACAAACATTTATTGAGCACCTAGTATGTAGCGGGAATAAGAAAATATCCTTGCCTTTGGGGAGTTCACAGTCTGCTGGAAAAGACAGTCATGTAAACATAAGCGTAATGCACCAGTAAGTGCTATAATAAAGATGTGAAAAAAGTGCTTTAAGAGCCTTCAGAGCCTAGAAAGGGTGAGACCAACCATGGTGAGGGGGATTGTCACAGAGATGGGGACATTCTTGTGTCCCAGACTACCTTTTATCCCAACTGGGCCTCCCAATATCTGTGTTGACAGTTGCTAGGAGGTGTGTTCTGGCTCTGTGCTACTGCTCTACAACCCGACTGGTACACAGGGTAGGATTTGGATATTTATATACACTAATCTTAGCACTATACCTATCTAAGCATCGTTTTCCTAGTCTTTTCTCATCCAATTCTGGGGTCAACACCCAGACAATTAGTTTAGTTGAGTGAGCCAATGGGGTGTACAAGTAAGTAGCTGAAAAACTTTGGAGAAGTGCAAAAGTAGTCCTGTAGAAAGTCAGCCTCATTGGGCACTGGAAATTACTAGAGCCCCAGTCAGCATGACGTTGGTATGCTTAACTGACCAGTGTGTTGCCAATGAATCCTATGTCATAGAAAGCTTTATTTTACTTGTGTTTCTTAAAGTAAATCTAGACTGTCAGAGTATGCTGGTTTATGGGAAAATAAACCCTCCTAAGCTTATGTCCTCTGGATGGGTATGTGTGGGCCTGCAGAGATATGATTAAGCACATGCATTTAGATGAGCCAGATGTGTACCTACAGGAAGAAGAGCTTATAAAAAGACGATAATTCTTATTGTAGGATGAGGCTACTCTTCTGTACTCCCCCAGAGCAGTTTTGAGTGCAGGAGATTGCCAGTTGGAAACCTCAGAAAGCTGTCGTTTCAGGTACCCTCATTGACAATTTTAGGAAAATGCTGTTATAGGAAACGAGAGTCTACACAAGGTTTGGTACTTTTTAAAGTAGCAGAGTTATTTTTTCAATGAAAGAAATCAAAGGGATTAAAAACTAAAGACGTGATTTGATTTAGATGCCAACCCCTCTCTTATTATCTCCAATATAAGAGCCAGAGTAGGCTGGCAGGGGGAGGGGAAAGGCAGCAACACCTTGATATGGATTTTAAAATCCCAGGAAACCAAGGGCAAAACAACACATTTAGGTGAATGTTTAGGTATTTTTATGAATATTTTGTGAAGCTGTATCTTTAGCTTTTTTTGTGTGAGAAAATTATGGAAAAGGATAAATGAGATTTTAATATTTTTATTAAGATATGATTATTTGTTATTCAAGGTTAGAGGGAAACAGAAAGAATTCCAAATTGTTCTGTCTGGATTTTGGAATGATACAATGATAGATGAAATTTAAACTCAACATAAGCAAGGTAATGCTGCAGAAGCTGAGATTTTCAATAATTGTGTTTATGCACTGTGATAACTTATAAATTAAAAACCTAGCAACTCTCAGGAAATACACTCAGCCATCACCAGGGATAATATAAGTGACTTCTGTGTAAAAAGGGGAGTCTGGGGCTTCCCTGGTGGCGCAGTGGTTGAGAATCTGCCTGCTAATGCAGGGGACACGGGTTCGAGCCCTGGTCTGGGAAGATCCCATATGCCACGGAGCAGCTGGGCCCGTGAGCCACAATTGCTGAGCCTGCGCGTCTGGAGCCTGTGCCCCGCGACGGGAGGGGCCGCGATAGAGAAAGGCCCGCGCACCGCGATGAAGAGCGGTCCCCGCACCGCGATGAAGAGTGGCCCCCGCTTGCCGCAACTGGAGAAAGCCCTCGCACGAACCGAAGACCCAACACAGCCAAAAATAAATAAATAAATAAATAAAATCAAGTAAAAAAAAAAAAAAAAAAAAAGGGGAGTCTGGACCTGATGCTATATTGAAAATGGAAGAGGAAGTAAATTTGAAAGTAGTATTTTACTGATTATTTGGTGCATTTATATGTCTACAATGAAAAAGCAAAAGCAGAAAACATCAGAAGCAGCTATGAAACATAAGTGGGCTGGGTAAGGGCTGACCAGAGTGTAGGTGGCAAATTATATTGACTGTAAACTCGAATAAAAAATATTGCTTTTCAAATTCTTTGTATAATTAATTAATGTGGAATATTATTTAAAAGAGCCAAGACATAAAGTAAGCTGACCCTGATTAGAGTACTCAAGGTAGATAAAAAAAATGAGAAAAGTCAAAATGAGTTAAAATAAGTTAAAATGAGAAAAGTCCCAAGTAGCTTGTGAAATTTACTAACTTAAGGAATTTTTAAGAGGCCTTGAGACAATTCTAAACCTCAAAAACCAAAAACCTGAGACATTTCAATGTAGTCACGAGTGATCTTGAACAAGTCATTAAACTTGTCCCAGCCTCTGTTTCCCTCTCTGTATTGCAGGGTGAACAAATGGTTTCTCAGATGCCTTCCAGCTACAAACTAGTTTTCTTTTGTCTGAAATTATGTTTAATACTAACTTAAGTAAGGTTGAAGAAATTTCCTCACCCATCCTCTTAACCATGAAGTAGTATTGTTTTGTGGTCTACATGTTACGCTCCACTCTTCCTCTGAATGTGTTGATCCGCTTACCCCAGACAGAAGAGAGCCTCTGACATGTTCACAGTAGTGAAAGAGCTGTCAGCATTGGCCCATGATTTAGGGATTTATTTTTTCTACTTAAAAAAATTTTTTTGAACGTGTAGAGGGAAGAATATGAACATAGTAATCAGATAAACCTGGGTTTGAAACCTCTTACTTACCAGCTGATTGCAATAGCAACTGTGTTTCCCGATCTGGAAAAACAGGGCTAATACCCACCCTGAAGAATGAGGAGTGTTACCCAGCACTCACATCAATACATTTTGAGGTTCCTGTTCCTTTTCTTATTTATGATCCGCTAGGGTCTAACTAGAAAAGAAAACAGATTTGATTATTCTTAGTCTTTAAAGAAATCACTGCTGGCTTCCGATAAAATCTTTAAACAAAATGGAGTGAAATAAGTCTCACAAATAATAAAAATCAGCCACTCTGACAGGGTTTCCATACCAAGGCGATTTTAGGCAATAGGCATTAATTAAATCAACATACACATCCAGGATTCTGCAGAACATTTATAACCCGTCATTTCTTCTTTTATGTGCAAGATTTCCAGAATGCCATGGGAGAATTAACCCTCATTTTAATATATTAGGCACTGAAGTCTGAATGTAAAAGCAGCCAAGGTCTATTTTCAGAGCTGAGAGGCCTGTTTCTAGACGCCTGGAGGGTTGGTCACAATGGGTTGAAGCCCTCTGGAGGTCCCTTCCCCAGAGCCCCCATCTCCTCCTAGGTGTCAGGACCCGGGCGTCCCTCCCTCTCCCTTTTCTCCTTCTTCTGAGCTCCCACCCCCACCCCCATTCAGCCGCTTCTCTTTTTCCATCTTCGCTTTCTCCCATCAGTGGTCAAAATAGGAAACGGAAGTATGTTTGTTGCTTGGTGGAGTGCTAAGAAAGGTTTATTTAAAATTAAGATAAAAAAAAAAATCCCTCCCCGGGTTCTTCATTTTGCAATGAGTCCGAGCGTCCGCGGGCTCCCTAGTCCTCCCCCCCGCCAAACTGTCGTTCACTAGTGACGAGGTTCGGGTCTGTCGGAGGGAGTGTGAGCCTCCTGCGGAAAGATCCCCGGGCAAAGCGGCTCGGGATCCCGGGAGGCACGTGGAGCACCGCCCCCCGCCCAGTGCCGGGGCGCGCCGGAGAGACGGCGGCCCCTGCGCAGCCGGGAAAACCCGTCCGGGAGCCCGGGGCGCGCGGGCAGCGGCCGGACGCGGCGGCGGCGCTGGCGGCGGGGACGCGGCGCGGTTGCCGCAGGGGAGCGGCGGCGGCGGCGGCGGCGGGCGCGAGGGGCGGGGCGCTCTCCGCAACTTCTGCCGCTGCCTCCCGGGCGCTCTCGGCCGAGCCACTCGGCGGCTGAAGGCTGCGAGCGGTGCGAGCGGTGCGGTGCGGCCAGCCGAGCCCGGCCCGCCGGCCCGCGATCCCGCGCGTCTCGGGGGTCCGTCGGGTGCTGGAGGCGCCTCCCGCAGAGAGTCCCCGGGTGGCCGCGCTCCCGCGTCGTCCGCTGCTGTTGGGGGACCAGGACGTGCGGGGCAGCAAGGCCGAGCCGGGGCGCCCCCCAGCGGACTGCACGGGCCCCATGGCTGGGCCGAGCGGAGCGGAACCGACGAGGTGAAGCCCCCGGGCCGGCAGCCGGAGCGCGTGGCGGGGGCGCCGGCTCCATGGGCAGCGACGCACAGCGGCACGATGATGGACGTTAACAGCAGCGGCCGCCCGGACCTCTACGGGCACCTCCGCTCTTTCCTCCTGCCAGAGGTGGGACGCGGGCTGCCCGACCTGAGCCCCGACGGCGCCGGCCCGGTCGCGGGCTCCTGGGCGCCGCACCTGCTGCACGGGGTCCCTGAGGTGACGGCCAGTCCCGTGCCCACCTTGGACGCACTCCCGGACAATGCCTCCGGCTGCGGGGAGCAGATCAACTACGGCAGAGCCGAGAAAGTTGTGATCGGCTCCATCCTGACGCTCATCACGCTGCTGACGATCGCCGGCAACTGCCTGGTGGTGATCTCGGTGTGCTTCGTCAAGAAGCTCCGCCAGCCCTCCAACTACCTGATCGTGTCCCTGGCGCTGGCCGACCTCTCGGTGGCCGTGGCGGTCATGCCCTTCGTCAGCGTCACCGACCTTATCGGGGGCAAGTGGATCTTTGGCCACTTCTTCTGCAACGTCTTTATCGCCATGGACGTCATGTGCTGCACGGCCTCGATCATGACCCTGTGCGTGATCAGCATCGACAGGTAAGGGCCGGGCCGCCCCGTCCTGGGGTCCGCCTGGGGATGTGCTGGCAGCTCAGCCCCGCACACTTGCCTTTCCTGGTCGAATAAACCAGACTCCCCTGCGGGAGGAAGGGCTGCGCTTAAAACACCCCCCCCCCCCCCCACACACACATCAACCCGACACCAACCAAACAACTTCAGTTACAGCGTAGCCTATATACACCTTTAAAAGAAGGGCTCGAAATGTTCTGGTTTACAGTAGTGAGAATTTTAAGACCAAAGTTAAGAGTATTTTAAGCGTTAGCAGTTCCACCAGGGGGTCCCTTGGCTTGGTTTTCAGAAGGGAGGGATTTGATCCTCTCTGAGCCTGACAAACCCTTGCTGTGAGCCTGAAAGAATCAGTTCTTACTTTAAGAAATCAGCAGGAGAAAAGCCACCTTGCTTTCCTGATTGTACGAGCTACTTCTCAGGCCAATAAAAAAGACCTAGAATGGTCCCAAAATTGGGGGGTCTACATGTTTTAACGTTGCACCTCTATGATTGCTGATTCTGAGTCACATTCTTTTGGAAGTCTGGTTTTACTGTCTGGCAAGGCTGTCTGTATCCTACAGGCTTACTGGAGCCTTATTCCCTGTCTGAATGGTTGGTTCTAGCATTTCATCATATCCCTTGGGAATCTTCTCTTGAGAACTCCCCCACTGGAGTAATTGAAACAGAGGCTGACCTTCTGTCAGGGATGCTGGGGGGAAAAAATTCCTGTCTTGGATGTCAGATTGGAATAGGAGACCTGCAAGGTTTCTTCAGACTCTAGGATTACAAGATTCTGCAGTGGAGCTAGTCGTTGGTCCTAGAAATATTGTGCAGTTGACAACTTGAAGTACGGTCCTAATGCTCTGGCAACAGAACAACTCTCTGTTTCTCTGGAGGCTGAAATAGTAAACCTTAATATTCACAGTTGGAATTTTGCTAGTGTTTTAAAACCAGCACAGGCTGGTATCCTGTTGTGTTTAATGATACAGAGAAACAGTTGCTTATTTTCTTAGTGGACCTACAGAACCTTTAAATGTGTAGACCTTCCAGCAAAGGAGAGATAATTGATGCCTCCACACTTAAAATGAGAGTGTCTCAAAGGATGGTGTAGCACAAAACTGAGGTTTTCCTCCTTTCCTTCCTGTAAACACTGCTATATTGTGTGTGGGGGTTTTTTTGTTTTTGTTTTTAATATTTAACATGTTGTGCTGTTTTACTGCTTGGCCAGGGTTTATAGTTACTGAAGGAAGGGGATATTTTCAGGGAAGAAAAATACATTGTATTTGCATTTAGTTAAAGATCTATATTATTTTAAAAAATTGATCCTGCCATTTTGTATATTATGTTAGGAGCTTCTAATAGCAAACAAGGAATTATTTTTAAGAGTAGAGCATGAACTGCATATGTGAGAATATTAGCTCCAAACTTGACAGCTGAAGTTCTGAATGACTGTAGTTAAGCATGACCACAGATATGCATTTACAGTCTGGCTGTGGCAACAGGAACTGGGAGAGTGCACTCAATATACATAGTAAGTATATGCTTGAATTATAAGCGTAAAAATCCGACTGTTCATCCAACAAAAACGGTGCTTCTTGCATGAATGGAGTCCTTTTAAACGGAACTTAGTGTAATAAAGCGAATAACAATTTCTGCTGCAAGTAATGCATTTATAAGCTTTTTTCATTTCATAATTGATAAATGATAAACAAACAGCACAGTGTGCTAATTTGTCTCCTAGGATGACCAGGTTTGGGTGGGACTGCGCTGAGATTCCTGTAGATGAGCTAAAGGTTTTCTCTGCTCGTGATGCACATGTGACTTAGCAGCAGCAGGAACGTCTCCAATACAGAGATGAGGTTAATCCTTTCTTTTTTTTTAACATCTTTATTGGAGTATAATTGCTTTACAATGGTGTGTTAGTTTCTGCTGTATCAGAGTGAAACAGCTATACATATACATGTGTCCCCATATCCCCTCCCTCTTGCATCTCCCTCCCACCCTCCCTATCCCACCCCTCTAGGTGGTCACAAAACACCGAGCTGATGTTCCTGTGCTATGCAGCTGCTTCCCACTAGCTATCTGTTTTACATTTGATAGTGTATATATGTCAATGCCACTCTCTCACTTCATTCCAGTCCCAGCTTACGCTTCCCCCTCCCCGTGTCCTCAAGTCCATTCTCTACGTCTGCGTCTTTATTCCTATCCCGCTCCTAGGTTCTTCAGAACCTTTTTTTTCTTTAGATTCCATATATGTGTGTTAGCATATGGTATTTATTTTTCTCTTTCTGACTTACTTCACTCTGTATGACAGACTCTAGGTCCATCCACCTTGACAAGAGCTTCTAATTTCTTTGCCAACTATATCCTTATGATTGTCACAAATTGTATTAACATAAGGATAAAGATTCTGTCTCTTAGTTTTTTTATGAGAATTGCCCCATTGGTGAATTCTGCTTAACAGTTATTTTAGAAGATGAACATGTCATTTATTTAGATAAAATGAAGAATTTATAGCATCGGAAGACACAGATTGCCTTTCTTCCAAGAACACACAGAACTAAAAATGAGAAAAAGGAAAATGCATTTGTTATCGGTTGATTGATAAGGTGCATTATTTCTATTTTTTCTTCAGTTCCATTGTGGAATATAGCCAACGATATAAAAATGTGCTAAGAAAATATGAAAAAGATTTAATCTTCATTCATTCATTTATCCATTCTCTCTCGGGTACCTAATATGTGTTATGCCATGCTTCGTGCAGCATAAGCAAAGATGAATTATAATATTCTGAGCCCATGCTTTGTTACAAGAAGTTGGTTACCTGTTGGGCATTTAACCTGTCTAAAATGGAACCTTTGATTTTTCTTAACCCCTCCCCACCATGCTGGGATGCTTTTCCAGCCTTTTCCAATGGAATTTCGTGCCCTTCTTCTTCACAGGCTTCAACACTCTGATCCCCACCCTTTATAGATAATGAACCATGATCACTGAAAAAGTAGCAGCCATTGGATGGAAACTACTTTGTCTTTCCACCACCAAATGAGTTTTCCTGCTTCTCTACCCTTTTTATTTCCTTCCAGTTAAAAAACAAGAAGACATGGTGTCCCAGCAAAGACCAAACCACCTGCACTTCACATCCTGTTCCCTCTCACATTCTAGAGGACTTGGTTTTTCCCTTGGGTCCTCATCTCTTCTTTGTCTTCAGTGTTGACTCTCAACAGGGTCAAGCTTGATGTTCCATTTTTAAGAACTCCTTCTTTGGCTTCACTCGTCCCTCCAGTTACTGCTCCACTTCACAGTTAAGCTTCTCAAAGAACTGTGACCACAGCCTGACTTTATTTCCTTACTCCTCAGATAGGTGAGTTTGACCCTCAACAGGTCTGCTGTAATACTTTAACTGGCCTTCCTGATTTCACTTCTGTCCAGTCCTCGTCCATTGCCTATGAAGAAGCTAGAATGATCTATTTTATTTTTTAAATGGTTTTAAGTGAGATAACATTTCCCTATAGTGAAATGCACAGATATTAAATGTACATTTTGATGAGTTTTGACAAATGTATGTACCCATGTAACCAACACTCCAAATAAGATATAGAATATTCTGTCATCCCGGAAAGTTTCCTTGTGCCCTTTTCAGAGTGATCTTTAAAAAATAGAAATCAAATTATCTTTTATATACAGTTTAAAAACATGCAAAACAGTTCTATATATTGTTTAGGTGAACTTATATAAGGAGTCAAAGTATAAAATAGTGCAGAGGAATGGTGAGCACCAAATTCATGAGAGTAGTTATCTCTGGTGGGGTGGGTGGAGGTGTAATCAGGGAGTAACATACATATCAATGATGTTGGTCATGCTTTGTTTCTTAATCTTGATGCTTGATACAGTCTTGTTATCCTGCATATAACTTTCTGTACTTATGAAATATATTTTTAGAACGTTTTTTGGAAATACATATAGAAAAGTGAGCAATCCTAAATGTAGAGCTTGATGCATTTCCACGAAGTGAACCCATGGAGGTAATCTGCAGCTAGATCAAGAAATTGAACATCACCTACCTCCCAGAGGTCCTCTCTTGCTCTTCTCCAGTTTCTAATACTCCCAAAGATAACCATTGTCCTGACTGTTAGCATCATAGATTAGTTTTTCTTGGACAAAACCTCATAAAATGGCATCATATAGTGTGTACTCTTAAATCTGGCATCTTTTGCTCAATAATAATGTCTGCTGTGCGATTCATCCATAGTTTTTAGCCAGTCAGTGTTTTATTCATTTTTTTTGCTGATTAGTATTCCATTTAATTTGCTTATCAGTTCACCTGTAGATGGACATTTGCATTGTTTCCATTTTCTATATATCACTAACAGTGCTTCTATAAATATTTATTTATAAGTCATCCTGTGTACATATTGTCATTCCTTTTGGGTAAATATAACACTGGATAATAAGGTACCTTATTGTATTTTAATTCTATATACCCCCCTCACATCTTTTGTGTTATTGTCATGCATTTTAATCTACATATTTTAAAAACCTATTAGATATTATCTTTATTGTTATTTTAAGCAGTCAGTATTCATTCTTATTTACCCACATGTTTACCTTTTCCATTGCTCTTTATTTTTTCCTATATTATCATGCCTTCATCTGGGATCATTTTCTTATGCCCGTTAGACTTTCATTAGCATTTTTTAAAGTGAGGGTTTGCTGGTGACTGATCCTCTCAGTTTTTACTTATCTAAAAATGTCTTAATTTTACTATCATTTTGAATGATATTTTCTCTAAGTATGGAATTCTATGTTTGAGTTTTTGTTCGGCACTTTAAAACATTATTCCATTGTCTTCAGGATTCCATCATTTCTGTTGAAACATTAGTCATTTACCAACAGTGTTATTACTTCTTTGAAGATAATGTGTCTTTTTTCCTCTGGCTGCTTTCAGGATTTTCTTTTTGTCTTTAGTTTTTATGCATTTTTCTGTGATGTCCCTAGGTTTGGCATTATTGGTTATTTTCTGTTGTTTATTTGCTGTCAACCCTGCTGAGGTTCTTAGTAACTTTTGTATTTGTGTATTGATATCTCTAATCAGTTTGCTAGTATCTCTTTAAATACTTTTACTGTCCTATTCTTTCTTCTTCTACGTTTTCAAAGTTACATAATTTAGATTGTTTCACTTTATCACACATGTATCTTACACTCTTTTCTTTCTTTTCCATTTTATATTTTTCTCTGTTCTTCAGCTTTGAAGAATTTTGACCTACCTTCCAATTTATTAATCATCTCTTCCACTCTGTTTAATATGTTGTTTGGTCTTATCTATTGAGTTCTTAATTTTAGAGTACTAGAAATTATATTTGATCTTTATTTTTTATTTTTTTACATTTGATCCTTTTTATTGATTCTAACTCTCTGGTGAAATTATTTGCCTTTTCACTGAATTTCTCCAACTTGTTATTATACTTCTGAGCATATTAATCATAGTTAGACTCTTTTCTACCAACTCTAATATCTGAATCACTTGTGGTTTCTTTGTGTGTGATCTCTCCCCCCCGACCCAACCCCCAGCTCTGGGTTTTGGCTTTGTGTCTTGGCATGCTTAATAAACTTTAATTGTATACTCAACATTTTGTATGAAAAACTGTGGATGTTGTATATGATGTTATTCTACTCCAGAGGAAATAGCTTCTAGGCAGGCATATTGGGGGACTGATTATTGTAATCCAGTTAGGGACTTAGCTGACTGTAGGCTTTGTTTTAGTTTTGATAAAGCTGTGTCTGCCAGTGGCCAATGCCTCTTTCTAGGGTGTAGCTTTCTTGGAACTTCAGCTAAGAGCATAGGGGGTTCTCAATGACTTCCCCCCCTGGTTAGTTCAGAACTCTGTTTTTTTTTTCTCCTTAGCAGTGTGAGACTATCACAACTCTCATTGAAAGTTTTTTTTGGGAGCTTTCTCCTTGGCTTCTTAGCCTCCTGCCCTGCACAGCTTCAGAATTCAGCAAATGTCTTGAGAGGAATACCAGCCAAGTGTTGGGCATAGTTTTCTGTTCCTTCCTTCTTATTTGGATCTTGGCATCTCAGGTCTCTAATTTTTGTTTGTCTTTCCTCAAGAGACTACCAAAATTTCTTCTGGTATTTTTGCCTCTTAATAGCATTTCTGTTGAGGCTCTTTGCCTGGATCCTCAGCTCCTTACCCCTCACCTAGTTTAGGCAAATGTCCCAAGGGAAAGAGTGGCTGCAGAATTTTGGCTCATCTCTTTGTGGTTCTCTCATTTCTAGGATTTTGTCCCCTCAACTCCTGGTTTTCTCAAAAACTCTGTTATGCCTTTAAGCAGGTGTGTGTGTGTGTGTGTGTGTGTGTGTGTGTATGTATTTGTGCTTTATCCAGCTTTTCTAGTTGTTTTCAGCAGAAGCATTAGTCTGAAGCATTAAGCAACCCCATCATAGGTAGAAGTGGATGTGTGCCTGAAAGATTTTAAATGTATGCAGATATAGAAATATAATGATGTAAATTTTGTGCTTAAAACCCTTCATTGGCTTTTCATTTCACTAGGAATACAATTCAAAGTCTTTGGCACACCTACAAGGTCCCTGATTTGTTCCTCCCTTACTTCCCAACAACATTTTGTACTGTGTTTCACCTTGCTTTCCATAGTATAGTCATACTGACCTTTTTCAGTTTCTCCAGCATGCCAAATTCTTCCTACATCAGGCCTATTCCATGCAAACCCACCAACTAATATATTTGTAATACTATGATTTCATGTCTGGAGTTCTGTTCCCTAATACATGTTTTTTGATCCCAACTTGGATAGCTTAAAAGTGTTTAACCCTCTAAGATGGCAATAGTTAAAATGTCTGAAAAATACCAAATATTGGCAAGGATGTAGAGCAGAGGGAACTTTCATATGTTACTAGTGGGACTGTGAATTGGTGAACTACTTTGAAAATAATTTGCCGTTATCATGTAGTGTTGATGATACATACACCCTATGATTCTGGGATTCTGTTATTTTACCACTAGGTATATGTCAGAGAGACTCTTGTCACCAAAAGTCTTGTACAAGAATATTTATAATATCCACAAATTTGAAACTCCCTAACTTGAAATAATATATACGTGTATCCGTAGTAGAATGGATAAATCAGTTGTGGAACATTCACAGAATAGAATACTATTGAGTAGTGGTTATCAAACTTGAGCATGCATCAGAACTATCTGGAGGACTTATTAAAACACAGATTACTGGGCCCCATTCCAAGAGTTTCTGGTTCAGTAAGTCTGGGGTGGAGCCCAATTATTTGCATATTTGCATTTAAACAAATTCCCCAATGATTCTGATGCTCCTGGTTTTGGGACCTTACTTAGAAAACTGTTGCTATACAGCAATGAAAATTGTTGTAGTAAAATGAATCTCACAAAGTAATTTAAACAATTTTTTATTATAAAAATTTTGAAACTTATTTAAGAGTCAAGAGTATAGTATAAAGAGCCTAATCTATCCATCGCCTAGCTTCAACAGTGATGAATTTATGACCACCGTATTCAAAGTATACTGTGCAACTCCTCCTTCCTCACAGTATTTTAACTCAGATGTCAGACATCATGTAGTTTCACCCATAAATTCTTTGGGGCCACAAACATAATGCTGAGCTGAAGTGGAGTCCAGAAGAACACATGATTCCATTCATATAAAAATGAAAGAAACAGCATTGTTTAGAAGCATACATAAGTGTCAATATCGTAAAGAAAAGGAAGGAAGTATACATCATGAGAACAAGGATAGTAGTTAATTACTTCTAGGTGGGAAGGAGGGGTGTTGTGATCAGAGAGGTGTGCTTTTGAGGTGGTGTAATGTTTTATCTCTTGCCTATAGAGGTAGTTACATGAGGGTTCACTTTACAAATTACTATTAAAATATTCATGTATATTTTAGGCACTTTCCTACATATGTATTTTGTTTTACATTAAAGGGACAGAAGTATTTATTTGATGACATCTTGTGAGGTGTATATGGATTTACATCAGATGTATGGTTAATCTGAGCAGATACAGTTATTGTTTTAATGCTATCAGCATCCATTAGTTTTCAGCCTCATGTTTGTGGGCAGGGGTCGTTTTTGGGTTGTCCACAGTTACAGGAACTCCTCTGGCTAATTTGCAAGAGCCATAATCTTTAGTTCTGGCTGGTGTCTGGCTGAAGCCTTGCTTCCTCGCCAGGTACTATGACTCATTTGCTTCGATGATCTGAGTTCTGCTCTTGGCTTTAATTCTGCTGTGATCAGCAGTGCAGGGTGCATTCTGGTTTCCCTGGATCTCCTTTCTCTTTGAAGGAAGTCATTCTTGCTCATCTCTGAAATTAACTTTCAGCTTGTATATACACTTTAAGAGTTGATGGAATCCTCTTCTTTTTGTCTTTTTCTCCATCTTGTCGCCTGGCCTTCATCTTGGTCAAGACAGACAACCAGAGCCACACTTGGGAAGGAGGAGCAGTGCCCTGGGAGGGTAGCCAGGATTCTGGAGGATTGCAGACTCCACAGGATTGCGGGACTCTGACTTCTTACTGACAGATGAACAGATGCCATCATGTTGTCTGTCATAACTGCTAAACCTAAGTGCCAGTTTCTTATCTTATGTGCTTATCCTTCACACCATTGTCCATTTACACTTCCTAAAACATCACTGTGAGGTGTCACTGTGTCATTCTCCTTTAGGAATAACAGCTACCATTTTTGAGGGTCTTTTGTGCTACATAAGTTTCTAGAGATTCACATAATATCTCATTTAACCTTCACAACACCTTTGTAAGGGTATTTATTGAGGCTTGTGCTGTCATTGAGGTCGACTGGCCAAAGGTATAGGAGACAGTGTAAACAGTTTTTTTTTTTTAATCAAGACTTTGTTTTTTAATACAAGCCCAATACAATTATTTATTTATTTTTATTTTTGGCTGTGTTGGGTCTTCGTTTCTGTGCGAGGGCTTTCTCTAGTTGCGGGAAGCGGGGGCCACTCTTCATCGCGGTGCGCGGGCCTCTCACTGTCGCGGCCTCTCTTGTTGCGGAGCACAGGCTCCAGACACGCAGGCTCAGTAGTTGTGGCTCACAGGCCCAGTTGCTCCTCGGCATGTGGGATCTTCCCAGACCAGGGCTTGAACCCGTGTCCCCTGCATTGGCAGGCAGATTCTCAACCACTGCGCCACCAGGGAAGCCCCATTTTAAATCCCATTCTGTAGATGAGGAAACTGAGGAAACACACACACTGTATGTGGCAGGAACACCATCTGAATCAAAAGCCCATATGTGTTCCTCTACATCATTGTAGCCATTGTCTGCTATATAAAGAGAACATTGTTAAGATAGCATTCAAGGCCTCTTGTGACTTGACCCCAGCCTCCTTTATAGCCTCAGTCTGACTAATCCCATCATAGGCATCCTCCCTTTTAACAGGATGTCAGAACAGAACTCATGTTCTTACCCCCCCAAACTTGTTCCTCTTCCAAGGTTCCCATCCCAATAAATGGCATCAGGCTGCACCCATTTGCTTTGCTAGACATTTAGGTATCGCTTTTGAAACTTTCCACCCAGCCCCCCACTGTCACCAGTGCCTCACCAAGCCCTGCTCACTGTCCCTTCACTTTTCTTCTCCCCGGTCCCAGCGCCAGAAACTCAAGCCAAGCCTCTGCCGGCTTTCACTTGGACCATGCGAAGTAGCCTCCCAGGGCTTTCTGTGTATCTACCCTTGCTGCACATTAATGCAGAGTGCGTAACCTGAGCTGCACATTAGAATCACCTGGGCAATGCTCGGAGCCCATCTCTAGAGATCCTGATGTAATTGGTCTGGGTGGGCCTTGGCATCAGTATCTTTGAAAATATCCCCCAGGTGATTCCAATGTGTATTCAGCCAGAGGGAGAAGCCCTGAGTGAGCGTGATCTTGTAAAAATGCAAACGCGATTTTATCCGTGGTTCCCAAAGTTACTTGCACATTAGCATCACCTAGGAATCTTCAAAAATTTCCAAAGCCCATACCCAGGCCGTACACAAACCCAACTGATGCACAGTCTCCGGGGGTGAGACTCATGCATTATATTCTGGAAGCTCCCTAGGTTAACCCAATGTGCAGACAGGTCTGGGCACTGCTGAAATTATGCTGTTCTCCTCTTCAGACTCTTTAATGGGTTAATGAGTTCCCCTGCTCTTGGGATAAGATCCTAAAATTTTAATATGATTTAAAAGATTTTATAATCTGACTTCTGCCTATCTCACTAGATCAGGGGTTGGCAATTTCTTTCCGTAAAGAGCTAGATAGTAAATATTTTAGGCTTGTGTGCCACGTAGTCTCTGTCGCAGCTACCCAGCTCTGCCGCTGTAGTGTGAAAGCAGCTGTAGACAATATGTAAATGTACGGGCATGGCTGTGTTCCAGTAAAACTTTTTTTATGGCTACTGTCATTTGAATTTCGTAAGATTTTCACAATGTTATTAAATATTAGTCTTTTTTATTTTTTTCAACTATTTAAAAATATGAAAACATTCTTAGCTGGTGTGGGGGGGGGGAGGCTATACAAAACCAGGAAGGGACCAGATTTAACCCTGCTGGAGTGTGCCGACTTCTGCCAACGATTCCGTTCAAGTCAATTCAGTTCTCTAACTATCGTGTAGATCATCTCTCTTCCTCCCCTGCCCCTCTTCCCACCCCGCCCCCCCCACCCCCATATTCTGGCAACTCTGAGCTTCTTTCCATTCCTTGACATTTTGCAATTCAGGGACTTCACAAGTCTTTTTATTGCCTACTCCCCACCCCACCCCCCTGACACACTTATGTGCCTCTTGGGCTGGTTAATTCTTATCACTCTTCAGACAGGTCCTTGACTAGATGTTACTGCCTCATGGAAGCATTCCGAGAATCCCCAGACGATCTTAGACAGTCGTATAACTCCCTGCATTTTTTCTTTCTTGCGCTCACCTCAATTTGTAATTACCGGTTTGTGAAATTAACTGTAATGGGTTCATGATTTGTGGGGTCATCCATACAGCAAGCATGGTAGGACCAGGGTCTCTCTTGTTCGAGACTGAATCCCCAGCCCCCAGCCTAGTACTTGGCACATAGTAGGTGTTCAGTTAATCCGTGTGGATTGACTGAGGAAGGAAGAGAGGGAAGGTGGGTGCCTCTGATTCCCAAATGTCTGGCCTTGCCTTCTTATTCTCCACTTTCGTATGAAATATTCTTCTTGGTGAAGTTTTTTTGGGAAGCCAAATTAGAGTCAGGAGATTGTATAATGAAACAGAAGCAGCGTGGAGGCAGCGGGACAGTCCCAAGGGGTCATCCCATCAAGGCATGGTAGGCTGGTGAGCCACTTTCTGCTCTCCACGTGTGTGCGGAACACTGACATAAACAAGGCCCTAGTGATGCAAAAGATTTAGCAGCTTGGAGCCAGGAGTCAGCTCTTTATTATAATCACTGCTGTGCCATGAAGCAGGGTGAAAAGGCAGGAAAAATTAAGCAAAAATCCCAGATCCTTTTCGTTTCAATGAACAAAACATATTTCGACCAAGCTCATGCATCCCAGAAGGAAAGCCGTAGGTGTCAGGCATGAAGGAGATACCCAAATAGGGAGGCACAGTAACTGACAGTCGCAATATCATTTATTGAGCACGTACTATGTGCCGGGCCCAGTGCCACGGGATTTATGTGATGCATCTCATTTCATCCCCATGACCACTCTGTGGTTACTCTCATCCCTGCCACCCCTGCAGGATGAGGAAAGGGAGGCTGAGAGAGGTTAAGTAATTTGCCTAAGAGCACACAGGAGGAAAGCAGTGAATCTTGCTTGGCTGAGGGAAGGTCTGACTCCAGCTCAGAGGGGTGTTGGCTTTGTGAACATCATCTCTGAACCATGTCAAGTGATAAGTGTTTTCTCCTGCTGTTCAGACAGGACAGTGATGATGTTAATAGCAATTATTATTATATTCGTATCAGTCCGAAGTCTCTTATCTAATATCCTTGGGGCCAGATGTGTTTTGGCACATTTTCCTCTAGTGTTGATCCATGGTATCTCTCCCTCCAGTCCCTCTGTTAGCTTTGGGGTTATGGTTAAGGTGAGGTCACTATGGGCTATTAAGATCCACATCTTCATAGTTTTAAGTTAGATGAGCAGGAGGCCCTAACAAAGAGGCCAAGTGTGTATACGTGTGTGTGTGTGTGTGTGTGTGTGTGTGTGTGTGTGTGTGTGTGAGAGAGAGAGAGAGAGAGAAGAGGGATGGAGAGAGGGTTAGGTAGGTCGTGGGGATATGGATGGAGAGAGAGAGAAAGAGAGGGAGGGGAGGTGAGAGGGAGAGAGAGGATACAAGGGCGAGCAATCTAGAGGAGATGGTGGGGGTGAGATTTATTTACTAAGCAAACCCTTGTTGTTTGCCTACTGGGTATTGAAGTACTGTGGGGATACAAAGCTGAATAAAGACACAGCCTCGTCCTCAAGAGGTTATCTAGTTGAGCATAAATTAAGATTATTTTATTCACGTACCAGAAAATTTGGACCTTTAAAAAGTTAGGTTGTACATATTGCTTTGCAGTCAATCCCTGTGCGATATGACCTTTCTTGAAAGAGTTTATGAGTCATTTAGCTTCTGGTTGCAAACAATTGGCTAGTTTGAGCACTTCCATCAATAAAACCCCCGGTACTCTATGGTCTGTTTTTGAACAGCCTTTCTGTGCCTGGAGAATTCTTGTTAAGGACTGCTGCAAAACGAGGACTGCTAGGTCAGAACTAAGCACTCATGCTTCTGATGTTGCCTGTTGAAGTACAGGATGCCAGCCTCTGGGGGCTGAGCAGCTGTGGGCCTTTGGGGGAACATCTCCAGTGAACCTATTTGGGAGCTTTATTTTTGCCCATTTAGCCGGTTTGTATTCTCACTTTCATCCTGGCCTCTGTTCTGATTCAAATTCTGTATTTCTGGGCATTCTGATAATATTTCCCAATCTTTCAAAGAGAGGCAGCTGGATAGCTTTCTTCCTTCCAAACGGTTCTTTCATCTGGAACATCAAGCAGAACCGTCCACCTAAAGGGGGCTATCAATATTTATAGTCTATCATGGGGAGACTTAAATGACATGCTTCAATCCATCTGTAATCAATCCAGCCCAGCTGCCTGAATATTTCAGAATTTTATTTTGGGAGATGTATGTTCTATACGTTTGGTTTGAAAAAGTCTCTGATATTCACAAGAGAAGTCTTTGCAGATTCTCCCGTTTAATAAATAGATTGCCTCACGGTTTTATACTTGATAGTTTTCTGAATACTGCCAGGCTCCTACCACTCTGGCTTCCTTTCTGGGTCACAAAGGTGATAGTCCTTTGTTAGCAATTTCTTCTTCTTTTTTTTTTTTTTTTGTATTTTATTTTATTTATTTTTTTATACAGCAGGTTCTTATTAGTTATCCATTTTACACATATTAGTGTATATATGTCAATCCTAATCTCCCAATTCATCACAACACCCTTCCCCTGCTGCTTGCCCCACTTGGTGTCCATACGTTTGTTCTCTACATCTGTGTCTTTATTTCTGCCCTGCAAACAAGTTCATCTGTACCATTTTTCTAAGTTCCACATATATGCGTTAATATATGATATTTGTTTTTCTCTTTCTGACTTACTTCACTCTGTATGACAGACTGTAGATTCATCCACGTCTCTACAAATAACCCAATTTCGTTCCTTTTTATGGCTGAGTAATATTCCACTGTATATATGTACCACATCTTCTTTATCCATTCGTCTGTTGATGGGCATTTAGGTTGCTTCCATGACCTGGCTATTGTAAATAGGGCTGCAATGAACATTGGCGTGCATGTGTCTTTTTGAATTATGGTTTTCTTTGGGTATATGCCCAGTAGTGGGATTGCTGGGTCATATGGTAATTCTATTTTTAGTTTTTTAAGGAACCTCCATACTGTTCTCCATAGTGGCTGTATCAATTTACATTCCCACCAACAGTGCAAGAGGATTCCCTTTTCTCCACACCCTCGCCAACATTTGTTGTTTGTAGATTTTCTGATGATGCCTGTTCTAACAGGTGTGAGGTGATACCTCATTGTAATTTTGATTTGCATTTCTCTAATAATTAGTGATGTTGAGCAGCTTTTCATGTGCTTCTTGGCCATCTGTATGTCTTCTTTGGAGAAATGTCTATTTAGGTCTTCTGCCCATTTTTGGATTGGGTTGTTTGTTTTTTTAATATTGAGCTGCATGAGCTGTTTATATATTTTGGAGATTAATCCTTTGTCCGTTGGTTCGTTTGCAAATATTTTCTCCCATTCTGAGGGTTGTCTTTTCGTCTTGTTTGTAGTTTCCTTTGCTTTGCAAAAGCTTTAAGTTTCATTAGATCCCATTTGTTTATTTTTGTTTTTATTTCCATTACTCTAGGAGGTGGATCAAAAAGATCTTGCTGTGATTTATGTCAAAGAGTGTTCTTCCTATGTTTTCCTCTAAGAATTTATAGTGTCCGGTCTTACATTTAGGTCTCTAATCCATTTTGAGTTTATTTTTGTGTATGGTATTAGGGAGTGTTCTAATTTCATTCTTTTACATGTAGCTGTCCAGTTTTCCCAGCGCCACTTATTGAAGGGACTGTCTTTTCCCCATTGTATATCCTTGCCTCCTTTGTCATAGATTCGTTGACCATAGGTGCGTGGGTTTATCTCTGGGCTTTCTATCCTCTTCCATTGATCTATATTTCTCTTTTTGTGCCAGTACCATATTGTTTTGATTACTGTAGCTTTGTAGTATAGTCTGAAGTCACAGAGTCTGATTCCTCCAGCTCCATTTTTTTCCCTCAAGACTGCTTTCGCTATTCGGGGTCTTCTGTGTCTCCATACAAATTTTAAGATTTTTTTCTTCTAGTTCCATAAAAAATGCCATTGGTAATTTGATAGGGATTGCATTGAATCTGTACATTGCTTTGGGTAGTATAGTCATTTTCACAATATTGATTCTTCCAATCCAAGAACATGGTATATCTCTCCATCTGTTTGTATCATCTTTAATTTGTTTCATTAGTGTCTTACAGTTTTCTGCATACAGGTCTTTTGTCTCCATAGGTAGGTTTATTCCTAGGTATTTTATTCTTTTTGTTGCAATGGTGAATGGGACTATTTCCTTCACTTCTCTTTCTGATCTTTCATTGTTAGTGTATAGGAATGCAAGAGATTTCTGTGCATTAATTTTGTATCCTGCAACTTTACCAAATTCATTGATTCGCTCTAGTAGCTTTCTGGTGGCATCTTTAGGATTCTCTATGTATAGTATCATGTCATCTGCAAACAGTGACAGTTTTACTTCTTCTTTTCCAATTTGTATTCCTTTTATTTCTTTTTCTTCTCTGATTGCTGTGGCTAGGACTTCCAAAACTATGTTGAATAACAGTGGTGAGAGTGGACATCCTTGTCTTGTTCCTGATCTTAGAGGAAATGCTTTAGGTTTTTCACCATTGAGTATGATGTTTGCTTTGGGTTTCTCGTATATGGCCTTTATTATGCTGAGATAAGTTCCCTCTATGCCCACTTTCTGGAGAGTTTTTATCGTAAATTGGTGTTGAATTTTGTCAAAAGCTTTTTCTGCATCTATTGCGATGATCATATGGTTTTTATTCTCCAATCTGTTAATATGGTGTATCACATTGAATGATTTGCGTATATTGAAGAATCCTTGCATCCCTGGGATAAATCCCACTTGATCATGGTGTATGATCCTTTTACTGTGTTGTTGGATTCTGTTTGCTACTATTTTGTTGAGGATTTTTGCATCTATATTCATCAGTGATATTGGTCTGTAATTTTCTTTTTTTGTAGTATCTTTGTCTGGTTTTGGTATCAGGGTGATGGTGGCCTCATAGAATGAGTTTGGAAGTGTTCCTTCATCTGCAGTTTTTTGGAAGAGTTTGAGAAGGATGGGTGTTAGCTCCTCTCTAAATGTTTGATAGAATTCACGTGTGAAGCCATCTGGTCCTGGACTTTTGTTTGTTGGAACAGTTTTAATCACAGTTTCAATTTCATTGCTTGTGATTGGTCTGTTCATATTTTCTGTTTCTTCCTGGTTCAGTCTTGGAAGGTTATACCTTTCTAAGAATTTGTCCATTTTTTCCAGGTTGTCCATCTTATTGCCATAGAGTTGCTTGTAGTAGTCTCTTAGGATGCTTTGTATTTCTGTGGCATCTGTTGTAACTTCCCCTTTTTCATTTCTGATTTTATTGGTTTGAGTCTTCTCCCTCTTTTCTTGATGAGTCTGGCTAATGGTTTATCCATTTTGTTTATCTTCTCAAAGAACCAGCTTTTAGTTTTATTGATCTTTGCTATTGCTTTCTTTGTTTCTATTCATTTATTTCTGCTCTGATCTTTATGATTTCTTTCCTTCTGCTAACTTTGGGTTTTGTTTGTTCTTCTTTCTCTAGTTCCCTTAGGTGTAAGGTTAGATTGTTTATTTGAGATTTTTCTTGTTTCTTGAGGTAGGCTTGTATTGCTGTAAAATTCCCTCTTAGAACTGCTTTTGCTGCATCCCATACGTTTTGGATCATTGTGTTTTCATTGTCATTTGTCTCTAGGTATTTTTTGATTTCCTCTTTGATTTCTTCAGTGATCTCTTGGTTATTTAGTAACATATTGTTTAGCCTCCATGTGTTTGTGTTTTTTTACATTTTTTTCCCTGTAATTGATTTCTAATCTCATAGCTTTGGGGTTAGAAAATATGCTTGATATGATTTCAATTTTCTTAAATTTACTGAGGCTTTATTTGTGACCCAAGATGTCATCTATCCTGGAGAACATTCTGTGTGCACTTGAGAAGAAAGTGTAATCTGTTGTTTTTGGATGGAATGCCCTATAAATATCAATTAAATCTGTCTGGTCTGTTGTGTCATTTAAAGCTTGTGTTTCCTTATTAATTTTCTGTTTGGATGATCTGTCCATTGGTGTAAGTGAGGTGTTAAAGTCCCCCACTATTATTGTGTTACTGTTGATTTCCTCTTTCATAGCTGTTAGCAGTTGCCTTATGTATTGAGGTGCTCCTATGTTGGGTGCATATATATTTATAATGTTTATGTCTTCTTCTTGGATCAATCCCTTGATCATTATGTAGTGTCCTTCCTTGTCTCTTGTAACATTCTTTATTTTAAAGTCTATTTTATCTGATATGAGTATTGCTACTCCAGCTTTCTTTTGATTTCCATTTGCATGGAATGTCTTTTTCCATCCCCTCACTTTCAGTCTGTATGTGTCCCTAGGCCTGAAGTGGGTCTCTTGTAGACAGCATATATATGGGTCTTGTTTTTGTATCCATTCAGCGAGCCTGTGTCTTTTGGTTGGAGCATTTAATCCAATCACGTTTAAGGTAATTATCGATATGTATGTTCCTATGACCATTTTCTTAATTGTTTTGGGTTTGTTTTTGTAGGTCCTTTTCTTCTCTTGTGTTTCCCACTTAGAGAAGTTCCTTTAGCATTTGTTGTAGAGCTGGTTTGGTGGTGCTGAATTCTCTTAGTTTCTACTTGTCTGTAAAGCTTTTGATTTCTCCATCGAATCTGAATGAGATCTTTGCTGGATAGAGTAATCTTGGTTGTAGGTTCTTCCCTTTCATCACTTTAAATATGTCATGCCACTCCCTGCTAGCTTGTGGAATTTCTGCTGAGAAATCAGCTGTTAACCTTATGGGAGTTCCCTTGTATGTTATTTGTCATTTTTCCTTTGCTGCTTTCAGTAATTTTTCTTTGTCTTTAATTTTTGCCAATGTGATTACTGTGTGTCTCGGCGTGTTTCTCCTTGGGTTTATCCTGTATGGGACTCTCTGCACTTCCTGGACTTGGGTGGCTGTTTCCTTTCCCATGTTAGGGAAGTTTTTGACTATAATCTCTTCAAATATTTTCTCTGGTCCTTTCTCTCTCTCTTCTCCTCCTGGGACCCCTATAATGCGAATGTTGGTGCATTTAATGTTGTCCCAGAGGTCTCTTAGGCTGTCTTCATTTCTTTTCATTCTTTTTTTCTTTATTCTGTTCCACAGCAGTGAATTCCACCATTCTGTCCTCCAGGTCACTTATCCATTCTTCTGCCTCAGTTATTCTGCTGTTGCTTCCTTCTAGTGTATTTTTCACTTCGGTTATTGTATTGTTCATCTCTGTTTGTTTGTTCTTTAATTCTTCTAGGTCTCTCATTTCTTACATCTGCTCGATCTTTGCCTCCAATCTTTTTCCGAGGTCCTGGATCATCTTTACTATCATTATTCTGAATTCTTTTTCTGGAAGGTTGCCTATCTCCACTTCATTTAGTTGTTTTTCTGGGGTTTTACCTTGCTCCTTCATCTGGTACATAGCCCTCTGCCTTTTCATCTAGTCTATCTTCCTGTGAATGTTAGCAATTTCTTGACATAGAAAATTTGCCTTTTCTTTTTATGGGAGTCCTAGGGGGTTCATCTATTCACATCTTCAGTATTTATTGATTACTTAATCTTCATTGGTTACTCTTTTATATCCTGAACAAAAGCAAATAAGGCCTCTGCTGTCTTGAATCTTACATTCTAGTAAGAATAAATAGGCAAGAAACAGATAAACTAAACACACACACACACACACACACACACACACACACACTGATTCATTAGTAATAAGTGCCACATGGAGAATTAAAACAGAGTGATATGTTAGAGTGGTTGGTCATGGAAGGCCTGTCTGAGGAGGTGACATATACATCGTGATGTAAATAACATGACGGAGCTGGCTATGTGAAGATCAGGAGGAAGAACATTCCAGGCAAAGGCAGCAGCTGGTGCAAAGGCCCTGGGCCAGTGTGATTGGGGTAGAGAGATCAAAGGGAAGCCCAGAAGGAGATGAGAGTAGAGCAGTGGTCACAACTCATATTGGGATTTGGGACAGGTAAAGAGATTGGATTTTATTCTAAATGCAGTGGAGGCCTTGTAGAGTTTGAAGTCTCGGGTGACATGATCTGATTTGTGCTCTTAATAGTTCCTTGTGGTTACTTTGTAGAGAATGAAATGGAGAGGAGTGTGAGTGAAAGCTGGGAGACCAATGGGAAGGCTTCTGTCGTTGTTAAGATAAAAGATGATTGAGAGGAGTGAAGATGGAGGAAAGTGGAGGGGTTCAAGATACGTCTGGGAGGCACATTGGCAGGACTAACTGATGGATTGGATGTGGTGGGCGAGGGACAGAGAAGAAAAAAGGATGACTATGTGCTTTGGGCTCAAGCAACTCAGTTGATGGTTATGCTGTTGATCAAATAAGAGAGTAGCAGAACTGGTGGTGAAAATCAAGAGTTCTATCCTGGTTTTTTTTTTTTTATCCTGGTTTTTAAAAAAATTTTATTTTATTGATATATAGTTGATTTACAATGTCATATTAATTTCCGCTGTACAGCAAAATAATTCACTTATACATATATAATACATACATACACACACTCACACACACACATACACACACATTCTTTTCCATATTCTTTTCCATTATGGCTTATCACAAGATATTGAATATAGTTCCCTGTGCTATACAGTGGAACTTTGTCGTTTATCCATTCTATATATAATAGTTTGTATCTGCTAACCCCAAACTCTCAATCCTTCCCTCCCCCCACCCATGGCAACCACAAGTCTGTTCTCTATGTCTGTTTTGTAGATAAGTTCATTTGTGTCATATTTTAGATTCCACCTATAAGTGATATCATTTGGTATTTGTCTTTCTCTTTCTGACTTCACTTAGTATGCTAATCTCTAGGTCCAGCTGTGTTGCTGCATATGGCATTATTTCATTCTTTTTTATGGCTGAGCACTGCATTCCATTGTATATATGTACCACATCTTCTTTATCCATTCATCTGTTGGTGGACATTTAGGTTGTTTCCATGTCTTGGCTATTGTGAATAGTGCTGCTGTGAACATAGGGGTGCATGTATCTTTTTGAATTATAATTTTGTCTGGATACATGCCCAGGAGTGGGATTGCTGGATCATGTGGCAACTCTATTTTTAGTTTTTTTTTGAGGAACCTCCATACTGTTCTCCATAATGGCTGCACCAATTTACATTCCTACCAACAGTGTAAGAGGGTTCCCTTTTCTCCACACCCTCTCCAGCATTTGTTATTTGTAGACTTTTTAATGATGGCCATTCTGCTTTCTGCCCGTGGACACCACCGAGTAAGCATCGTTGACGTCTCCCCCCCGCCCCTCCACTGCCGTCATGTCTAAGTCAGAGTCACCCAAAGAGCCCGAACAGCTGCGGAAGCTCTTCTTCAGAGGTTTGAGTTTTGAAACAACCGATGAGAGTCTGAAGATCCATTTTGAGCAGTGGGGAATGCTCACAGATTGTGTGGTAATGAGGGATCCAAACACCAGGCGCTCCAGAGGCTTCGCGTTTGTCACATATGCCACTGTGGAGGAGGTGGATGCGGCCATGAAGGCAAGGCCACACGAGGTGGATGGAAGAGTTGGGGAACCAAAGAGGGCCGTCTCAAGAGAAGATTCTCAAAGACCTGGTGCCCACTTAACTGTGAAAAAGAGTTTTGTTGGTGGCATTAAAGAAGACAGTGAAGAACATCACCTAAGAGATTATTTTGAGCAGTATGGGAAAATTGAAGTGATCGAAATCACGACTGATGGAGGCAGTGGCAAAAAGAGAGGCTTTGCTTTCGTAACCTTTGATGACCACGACTCCGTAGACAGGATTGTCATTCAGAAATACCACACTGTGAATGGCCACAACTGTGAAGTAAGGAAAGCCCTATCTAAGCAAGAGATGGCTAGTGCCTCATCCAGCCAAAGAGGTGGAAGTGGTTCTGGAAACTTTGGTGGTGCTCGTGGAGGTGGTTTTGGTGGGAATGACAGCTTTGGTCGTGGAGGAAACTTCAGTGGGCGAGCTGGCTTTGGTGGCAGCCGCGGTGGTGGTGGCTATGGTGGCAGTGGGGATGGCTATAATGGATTTGGTAATGATGGTGGTTATGGAAGAGGCGGCCCTGGTTACTCTGGAGGAAGCAGAGGCTATGGAAGTGGTCGACATTATGGAAACCAGGGCAGTGGCTATGGCCGGAGTGACAGCTATAACAACGGAGGGGGCGGAGGCGGCTTTGGCGGTGGTAGTGGAAGCAATTTTGGAGGTGGCGGAGGCTACAATGATTTTGGCAGTTACAACAATCAGTCTTCAAATTTTGGACCCATGAAAGGAGGAAACTTTGGAGGCAGAAGTTCTGGCCCCTATGGTGGTGGAGGCCAATACTTTGGCAAACCCTGAAACCAAAGTGGCTATGGTGGTTCCAGCAGCAGCAGGAGCTATGGCAGTGGCGGAGGTTTTGATTACTGCCAGGAAACAAAGCTCAGCAGGAGAGGAGAGCCAGGGAAGTGACAGGGAAGCTACAGGGTCAGCAGATTTGTGAACTCGGCCAAGCACAGTGGTGGCAGGGCCTAGCTGCTACAAAGAAGACATGTTTTAGACAATACTCATGTGTATGGGCAAAAAAACTCGAGGACTGTATTTGTGACTAATTGTATAACAGGTTATTTTAGTTTCTGTTCTGTGGAAAGTGTAAAGCATTCCAACAAAGGGTTTTAATGTAGATTTTTTTTTTTTTTTGCACCCATGCTGTTGATTGCTAAATGTAATAGTCTGATCATGACGCTGAATAAATGTGTCTTTAAAAAAAAAATGGTGGCCATTCTGACTGGTGTGAGGTGATGCCTTATTGTTGTTTTGATTTGCATTTCCAAGAGTTCTGTTTTGAATGGTAAGTTTGATATCATTAGACATTTGGATATAAGAGTCTAGGATTCCAGAGAGAAGTCAGGACTGGAGATACAAATTTGGGCGTCATTGGAAATGATATTTAAAGCCATAGGGTGGGGTCCAGCTACCGCTCCTTAGCAAGATAAAATATTTAGAGGTCAAGAGAAGAGGAAGAGCCAGCAAAGTTTAAAAAGGGATGGGCAGTGAAATAGGAACACCTGGAGAGTGCTATCACGGAAATTAAGGGAAATGTTTTGACAAGGATAGAATATCAACTGTGTCAAACGCTGTTGTAAGATAAAGCTAGAAAAATGGCCAATCAGTTGGGTGACCTTGAAGTCACTGGTGATCTTGAGAAGAGAGGTTTCAGTGAAACAGTGCAATGGAAGCCCCGGTGGAGCGAGGTGAGGAGAGATTGGGAGGAAGGAAGGAGAGGCATTGACTAGAAACAGCTCTTTCAAGAAGTTTAGCTACTCACCTGGGAGTCGGGAAACCTGCATTCCAACCCTGTATCTGCTGCGTTGTACCTTCGTGATAATTATTTATGTGCCTGTGTTAAATTCCATTAGAATGGGCAAGAACTTTGACTTCGATTTTCCTAGCATTTGCAGAGCTCCTGGCACCCTGTAGGCGCTGAATCATATTTGTTGAATGAATGGATCAATGGATTAAGGAATATCCTACTAGAATAGAAACACTTTAGGCTCAAGACTGTGTCTGATTCATCTTCTTCAGGCTCATGTACACTAGTGGGGATGCAAAAATATCCCTGAATGAATAAATGAGTCTGGTAAACTTGGGAGTAGAGTAGGGGAGCTTGGTGTGGAAAGGTCAGGGATCTGGGCTGTTTAGACCAGGATTCCCATAGGATTGGGGAAGGGCACAGAAAGCTCTGTTAAGACAGAAGCCAGGGGACAGTATACAGATTCTGTTTCTGTGGCTCCTAACTGTGACCTTGCGTAAGTCACTGTACCTTATTTCTAAACCTCGTTCCTCATGCGTGATAGAAATATCTCCATGAAGTTAATATGAGGAATAAATGAGATTATATACATGAGGAGTTTAGCCAAGGGTCTGACCCATATAAAACAACCGCTGATTCAGAGCATTGTTATTATTACTAATATTAATATTAATAATAGCTGTGCCAGGGAATTGAGTTCTACCAGCTAGTCAGGGCAGCTCTCTGGGACTGGAGAGTTGTTTGAACGGGAAGGTTCACTGATGCCCTTTCTGAGTCTTTTCTTCTTTCATCCTAAAAGGAAAAAGTATCAATAAATCAAGTTTGCCTTTAGGAAAAGTCTATATGGGGTCTTGATGAGGCTTCAGGGAATGCCAGCCTGCTTGCACACCACCCTACCTGTCCAATGATGCCAGAAATAGGGGCCAAGGTCAGTTCCATGATTTACTTCAGATGCTGCTTGAGGCATGTCAGGGACTTGAGTTCATTCATGCTGAGGTGTGCTCAGTGGGTCAGTCAGGAAGGATAAATGATTGGTACCTTGTATAATGTTGTAGAGAATGGGGAGGGGAGAGTTTGTGGTACACCATCACTCCTCAGATAACATCCTGGCTGTCTCCTGCTCTTGCCCTTTCCTCTGTGTACTTCCTATGTGTCACAGGAAGTATAGGGGCTGCTTCTGTTTTCCTGCATATACCATGTCCTTCTTTGCTTCCATGTCCCAGTACATTCTGTTTCCTCTGCCTAGAATGCCCTCCTCTTTTCAGCCTATTTCCCAAGCATTCTTCATGACGCAGCAAAAGTGTCGTGGTCTCCAGGAGGCTGTCCCTGACACCTTGGTCTGGCTTAGGTGCTCCTCCCAGGCTCTCCCTGACCACTCTGAGCTTCCTTCTCTATTACCATCAGGCTGAAATGTAGTTGATTATATTTCTCTGTCCCCCACACACCAAGTGCTGAGGTTTGTGGGGACAGAGACATCTTATTCATCTCTGTTTGCTCCCAGCTTCTGTTGGTGTGTGGAAAGTCTCAATAAATATTGGCTGGAGAAGTGAACGAATGAATGAATGAATGAATGAAACTGGCAACAATTGACTATTTACTTGTGTCTTGAGTATGAAACAGGAAGGGAAAATGAAAGAGGGACATAGAAGCCACACCATTTATGACACAGTTCTGCTTCGGTGGGTCTTGTTTCCTTACTCCCTTGAGTGGGTACCTCATCATAGCTGCCAGAGCCTTTTTTCTGTATCTTTGAAGGCACAGTTCTGTTTCTCATGGCTTATGAAGATGCTGTGGATTTCATTTCCAGGATGTCCTGTCATCAAGGTCCCCGTGTAAGGATGGTCAGTATAATAGGGTTTTTACCTGCAGAGCGTATTATGTGAGCGTCCCCAGCAGCCTTATTGGGTTAGCTTCCAAGCCCCAGGGGCAAGACTAGACACTGGAGACAGTATGATGGGATGCACTACAGCCACGGATATTTCAAATATATGTACAAAAAGAAATCATGTGATGAAATCTAACCTTGCTTCCAGAACCTCTCATTGCTCCATCTTTGGTGAGTCCGAGGCATTTTTCCATTTACATGCTGGTTCCTGTCTTGATTCTTCTTCCAGGGAATAGCTCCTACCCTGGTAAATTCCTAGGAGACTGTTACATTCCCCTCAGATATCATTTGTGTGTAGCCTTGTGATAGATTATAGAAATGGCTCCCAATTCTTCCCATGTCTGTTATGCCTTTCAAGTGTGACTTTACAGCCCTTCCCATATTGACTCTTGGCATGGCCTTCTAACTTGCTTTGGCTGATGGGACTTTAGCAAACATGATGTAGGCAGAGACTTGGAATTTGCCTTCTTTTGCTGCTTTTGGGAACCCTGTGACTGCTATCATGTGAGGAAGCCCAGGCTGGATGACGAGAGACCCAGGGCTTAGTCCTCCGATTTCCCTGGCTGCCAGTTACCAGTCAGGTGAATGAAGCCATCCTAAACTACTCAGGCACCAGCAGGTCTGCCACCTGACCACAGACATAAGAAAACCCACTCGAGATGGACTGAAGTTGCCTGGCCCAGAACGGCCCCCCTAACCCGCCAAATAGGGAGCTGAATAAATGGCTGGTGTTTAAACCACGTGGTTTTAGATTAGTTTTTACACAGCAAAGGCTAACCGACAGCAAGCCTTTGGTGTTTTGACCCTCCTTTCCCCTGAATTTATGTTCCCATGTTGATTTGTTTGTGTTATAGCACAA
This sequence comes from Balaenoptera acutorostrata, assembly GCF_949987535.1. NCBI lineage: Eukaryota > Metazoa > Chordata > Mammalia > Artiodactyla > Balaenopteridae > Balaenoptera > Balaenoptera acutorostrata. The sequence continues at coordinate 36,711,840 of NC_080079.1, forward strand.
TGTCCATAATGTTCTCTGGATGGCTGTTTATAAGTCTACCTTCCCAGTAGACCTTGGATACTCCAAAAGCAGCAGTGGTGTCTGGAGGACTAATAGGATTTGCTCACCTAAGGCCTATCCCAGTGCCTGGACCAAGAACGCACTCTGGAAATGTGGACGGGCCAGATGAGAATGTGCAGCTCAGTTGTGAGGTCTTTGGATCTTGGCTTCTGTGTCACCAACAGTCTCTTCACTTATTTCTTCCCCTCTCCCCAGCTAGGTCTCCAAAACCTGATGTTTGCTATACTCGTGACATTTTGTATTTTCACATTCTCTTTTATAGTTATGGTGGTCTTTTACCCATCCTTATCCTATCTTTGGGTATCTATAGATAATAAAGTCCCCCAAGTTTTTTAAAAATAGGATTATATAGTCATAAAAGACACTACCGGAATAAATCCTTTTGGTGGAATCCAAGTTTCCTTTTTCTAAATTATAGTTTTCAAATGGCATTACGTGATGATTGATTTATATTTTCTTTGGATTTGATTTTATTTTCAATGTGGAAGATTTATATTTTCAAAATGAACAGTTTTTCCACTGAAAGCTATTAATTTCATCTTGTCTAAGGTGATAACTCTTCAAACAAATTCGTTCAATGTGTAGCTTCGGTAAAAATCTTTGACTGATTGTTGGCATTTTGGGAACCCTAGAAAGTCAGTCATAGGAAGGAGTCCTTCAGAGTCAGAATGAAGGAAGAGGAAGGTAACTCAGGTAATAGTCATTAACAACTCCCCAAGAAATTTTTGTTGGATAAATGCCCAGTGAAGGATTAAATGTTGCCTTGTATCAGTCAGACTCTGGGCTACATGCTGACCGTCTCTTTGAATCTTCCCAACAGCCCCACGCGGTAGGTTCTATTATCTCCATTTTACAAACGAGGAGAGGCTTAGAGAGTTTAATCAGGTTATCCAGAGTCAGAACCTGGAATCAAACTTGGGTGTGTCTGATTTCAGCGCTGGCATCTTAACTCTTATGCTTCACAGAGAAGTGGATAGAAAATATGGTCTATTCCTTTTAGGTCGTGTATCCTCTTTTAAAGATGAAAATCAGATAACATATCTAGACCTTGGAGGTTCACCTAGGAGCATGATATCAGCACCTTGAAATATTCTGTACAGTGATCGCATAGGGGCCGACCTTGGTGTGTATGTTGCCCCATACGCATTCCTAACTGCCCAGAAGTTCCAGGTTTGGCATGTCAGTGGTCAAATTAACAGACAAACAGAATCAGTGCGTGTTAAAACTGGAAGGGACCTGGGCTAGTTCCCATCTCCAGGTCTTACCCTCTACCCTTCTCCACTGTGTTCTCTTCCCTGGGAAACTGATATGTTCTTTGGCTTCTGGTTGAGTTCAGCCAATGGCAAGTCCAGGGAAGGATATCAAAGGGACATCGAGCCCTTCCTGCAAGGTGATCACCTTGCCCTGACTGGGCCCCTTGATGGGAAGTCGCTGCTCCTCTCAAGGTGGCCCTTGCTACATGACTCCTTCCTTTTGGGTCCTGTAACTGCCTCCTTCCCTCCTCCCTTTGGACCTTGGATGGTGATTATTCTTCTGTGCCTGCCCTGTCCTTTGTAGTTTCCCTACCTCCTGCCCATACCTCCGTGAATAGTCTCCTTGAATTATCCTAATTTGAGTCTATTTCTTGCTGAGACCCTGATTGATAGAGAATTCTAGAGATTATGTAGTCCAACCTTTACATTCTATAAAGAGAAAACTGAAGCACAGAGAAAGTAAGTCCCTGTTGAAGCAACTGACTAAGTGGCAGAACCAGAACTTGGAAGGCACACTGGACTGACTTGTCCAGTGACTCCAGTGACGAAAGACAGTGACTGGCACAACATAAGTTGAGGAAGTTGTTCATTTATTTCCCTTTTTTGTAGAGCAACTTTTCTGGGTCACATCTTCCTGTGATGACTTTGGCCCATGTCATTGCTCAACTGTACTTGGGCAACTTCTCAGCTATGACTTTTGCCTTACCTTGGGTGCTCTAGAATAAAAAAATTCATGAATAAGCTTCTGTGTTTATCTGGTTACAGATTTAAAAGCAATGTAGGCAGATGGTTTGTGTGTGAGTGTTATTAATGTCTTTCAGGGTAAATGCTTTTTGTTCTTTAGGAAAGGCAGGATTTTCATCAGCTTAATAACATCCACAAACCAATATGGCAGTGAATCAGGTTCTTACCATCAGCTTCTTACCATCAAGGGAAGAATATCATTACACTGTTTATTGATAACAATTATTGAACGGTATTCAATTGTAATGACTGAAACTTGGCTTTTGTCCATGCACTAGCACAAGATAAACAGTCAATAAATAAAAGTCTGTTGAATTATTGAATGAATGAATATTCATATGAATATTCATATTGTTGAGTGGGAAATGTTTTAAAGTCAGCAGTAGCACCTAATCTGTCTAGAGCAGATTCTTCATTCTTTGACCTCTCAGGTGTTCTCTGTTGGCTATTGAAATCTGATAAAATTAATTAAAATTGTATTGATGCCCTTTTTTTTCTTGTTCCTTTTCCATACCTGTGATGATGTAGAAAGAGCACTGCTTTCAGAATGGAAAGGCCCTGCTTTTAGTTCTCATTCTGTGACTTCCTTATTAACTGTAAGGTATCATTTCACTCTCTTTGAGCCTCAGTTTCCCCATTGTGAAGTTGGGTTGGTAATACCTTTCTCCTGGGGTATTTTGGTGGTAAAAATAAAAACGTATATGCAAGAGTGCTTTTTTTGTAAGTTGTGGAGATTGTTGCTTTTACTGTAGTATTAGGGTGTTACAACTGTCCTTTGAAACAACAGACTTGGCAGGACTGTGGGGTCTGTGTTGATGTTTTAATCCTTGTATGTACTAGTTCAGATGCTTGGGATCTTCTCCCGGTATCTGTAAAAGTCACTTGTAGTTCTTATGATTCTAAAGAAATAACTCAAGAAAATGATCAGAAACCACATTTCCTATAGTGGATATCCCCCTTTTGTGGGTTGGGTCATTCTAAGAGCCTCCAGGTCCTTGCTCCAAATAATAATGGTCTGAATTCATGTTCAATTCCTCTTCTCATCAACTCTTTTCCCCCCAACATCTCTTTCAATGTGTTGGGGTCCTTCCTTCCCTCTTTGCCCACACCCTCCAACAACAAAAACAAAACCTAAAAGCCGTTACTCTCTTTAGCTGCCTGGGAACAACTTAAAAGATCTGTATTATTTTATTATGTAGAACAATTTGTTTCCCTTCAGCCCCTTTCTCTCTCATCAGATTAGCCTAGAACCTTCCCTTTCACGACCTAGGGGCCGTGTCATCCTAAGCAACAGAATGACTTTTTCCCCCAGAGGTGAATTCTTCACTTTCTCCGAACACAGAAGCAGCTTTAGTAAGTGTTTCCCCCTTTTTCAAAATAGGAGATTTTCCTTCCTGATAAATATAGATGTAGTTATGATTAATAAAATGCAAATTTACTTAAGAGCATTTAAGCTATCATAGCTTTTCGTCATTCTGTATTTTTTCAGACAACCGATACTAAAAGTACAATTACTACTAAGTGTGGGCTTGAAAAATGTTTTGACATTTAAAAGGGGTCCTCATTTTTGAAGGAGGACAGGAATCCCTGGGATGTACCTTTTAGATTGTGAGATACTGCCTGAACTCTATTCCTCCCCAGAACTAGTGGGACGCTAGCTGGTGCCAGTCTAAATGAGGTTCTTTGCACAGGACCTAGGATGGAATTGAGGGGTTTCGTTTCAGGTTTATACACTGAAGAATAAGGCTGAACCAAAGCTAGTGTCCAGGACAAAAGTGAGCTTGGGAACCATGAGGACAGTTCGAAAGCAGGTAGGCCACAGAAGTAGAAACCATATATCAGGTTAAGCCTTCATGGGGCAATTTGGGGTTGTGACTCCAAATTATCCACAAATCATTGGCTGTTTGGGAGAAGTTATGGGGGAACGGGGTATGCTGTTCAAAGACAATGTCCCAAACCCAGCAGATCCCTCTTGACTTGGTTCCCAGCCCTAGACATGTCTGCTTGCCATGGTGGATAAAGAAGCAGTATTAGTGAAAAGGGAGTAGGAGAGATTTTCTGGGAGGGAGTGCAATGAACACGTGTTTCCATAGTGGTTTTTATTTCATCTTTTCATTGTTGTTTAACAGCTTTAGTGAGGGTAATTTACATACCATAAAATTTACGTGTAAAGTACACAGATCAGTGATTTTGAGTGAATTTATGGAGTTGTGTATATATCACCTTGATCCAGTTCTGGAAAATTTTCAGTACATCCCCAAATTCCCTGTGCCCTTATTTCCCATTTACCATTCCTAGGCAACCAGTCTTCTGCTTTCAGTATCCATAGATATGCCATTTTTTTTTGAAATTTCATGTAAATAGAATCATACAATATGTGGTCTTTTGTGTCTTGCTTCTTTCAGTTGGCATAATATTTTTGAGGTTCATCCATGCTGTAGTATGTATCAGTAGATCATTCGTTTTATACACACACACACACACACATATATTTGCAGAATAGTATTCTACTGTATGGATATACTGTGTTTTGTTTATCCACTCAACAACTGAAGGACATCTGGAATGTTTCTACGTTTTTGGCTATTATAAATAGTTCTAAGTCCTTGTGTGGACATTGTTTTTATTTTTCTTGGGCAGATAACTATGAGTGGAATTACTAGTAAGAATATGTTTAACTTTCTAAGAAACTATCGAACTATTTTCCAAATTGGTTGTACATTCCCAAAAGCGATGTATGGGAGTCCAGTTTCTTTATGTTCACACGTCTTTTTTGCTTATAGCCACTTTAGTGGGTGTATAGTGGAATTTCGTTGTCATTAAATTTGCGTTTTCCTATCCATTCCTGATTTTGAGCAATTTATTAGCCAATCGTATATTTTCTTTGGTGAGATGTCTATTCAAAACTCCATCCCCCCTTTTTAGTTGAATTGTTTGTGGTTTTATTATTGAATTGTAGGAGTTCTTTATATATTCTGGACACAAGTCCTTTATCAGATATATGATTTGCAGATATTTTCTTTCATCCATATATTTTCTTGGTAGTATGTGAATTATTTTATTCATTTATTGCTGGCAAATATTGATTAGCACTTACTATGGAATGGATTCTGTTCAACACATTGGGAATAGAGAGCAAACAAACCAGACCAAATCCTCGTTCTCACAGAACCTTGGATCTAGCGGAGGGACTCAAATAACACATAAACTAAAAGGTGTAATAGTAAGTAATTTGTGCTTTGCAGCAAATTAAAACATGGTGAGGTGAGTAGAGAAGCGCCTTTTTAGAGTGAGTGGTCTGGGACACATTTTCTCCAGAATTTGGACATTTGAACAAAGACCTGAATAAAATTAGGCTGTAAGCTGCATGGCTGTCTATGCAAAGGGTCCCACTCATAATCTTTACAAATCATGACTCACAGTGTTTTCACCCTCTAAATTTCATTGCTCTGGGGCAAAGTCCTAGGTCATGAACGCCAGGGATGATATTCAAGATATTTAGCTATGACCACTGACCAATCACAGTGGATGTGGGTCTTAGGGCTGGATGATGGAGATAGTGGGGGCCACTCAGAGAGCGTGGGGCAGTAGCTGTTTGCCAGCTAGAATGGAAGTATTATATTAACAAGTGGTACAGTCATACCAGTGTATATACCTGGTATGAGATTAGACTTACACCAGACATTGTCATGGAATTTGAGGGAAAGAGGAGTTGAGTCAGGAGAGGGTCTCAAAGTATCAGTGTGGAAGCACCAAGAAGAAACCAACCCAGAGTCTGGCCAGTGGACAGGGGGCTTTTAGGGGTTCTGATCCGACGCAGACAGGCATGGAGGCTCAGGACGACTCGAGGTCTTTCTCTGGAGTATTAACTCACAACCTGGGCTCCTATGAGAATCATCTGGAGACCCTTTAAAAAGTGTCTGCACCTGGATCCCAACCCAGGCCAGTCAAATCAGAATATCTGCAGGCGGGGCTTAGGCAGCAAGCATTTTAAAAGCGCCCAGATGATTCTAATGGTATCTACATTGAGAAGCCCTAGGGAGAACCCATTTTGCTTTGAGCAGGATTGCATCCAGTCCTTAAGGAGATAAGTAAAATGAAGATACTACGGAGCATCTGCAAAAAGTAAAATGAAGATACTACGGAGCATCTGCAAACACGCCTTCTTGTGCTGCTTGAGGAAAAGCAGAGAGAAGCAGTAGCCGCAACTCCCGTTTTTTGAGCACTCATTAAAGCACATGACTTCATGTAATCCGTTAATTATTATCCCGGTAGACTTTGTTCCCTTTATACACGTGACCAAACCGAGGCTCAGAATTACATGATTACATGTGTGATTACTCAAGATCACACAGTTCATAAGGGGAAGAAGTCCTCCTTCTCAGAGGATGAGCATTCTTCATGTGACAGTCCTGGAAACCTTCAGTTTCTTATTGCAAACAGATTTGCAAAACCTGAAGTTTGGAAAAGAGGCTTCCATGTTCCCACAATGTATGGCCCAAGAGAACAACGTTAAAAGTCATACTTTGTATTCTTAGAATATTTTTTTCCATTTCAATTACTGTTATTTTTGGTGTAGTTCTGACAAGATTGCTTATCTGGTTTCCCAGTTGTCAGATTAGAGGCAGAAAATCGGAAAATGGAGAGGAGTTCATCACGGCAGGAGCATTAAAATGGCATTAAGTTAGAGGCAGAACTTCAGAGTGAAGGAGGAAACGGCTTCCTCCTCTGAGATGAGTGGGTTGAATTGGTTAATCTCTGAGTTCCCTTCCAGCTCTAAAATTCAATGTATTTAAGATAAAGTTTATAAAAAGCTGCCAAAAACACATACAAGAATGAGAAAAACCTAGAAATCTGGACCCAGTCTGGGGGAAATAATCCTAGAGAAACCAATAGCTCTTGAGAGCATGTGAGAGCTGGGTCACAGGCAGCATAATACTTGATTCTTTGGGTGATGACACTGAGTCATCAGGAAAGCATTCGATTTTGTTCCGCTGATGCTGTTTCAGGATGCAAAGAAAGCACATTATTTTTGAAAGATTTCATTCAAAAATGCTTATCAAAATGTTTGCTGCCCAAACGTGCACTGTTTGAACAATTTGCTCAGTGGGGCATCTTCCTTGATATATTTTCCATGGTTTTATGGGGGTTTTGTTCCTCAGTGGAATAATTCAGATAGTTACGACAATATCTTGCATCTACTGGTTTATACTAATTCAAAGTATTTTTCCATCTTAGATTCTAGTTGGTACTTTGACAAGATTTCTAGTTCTTCTTATAGTGTATGCTTAGTACGAAGCATTCTTGCAGTGCTTCTCACATGGCTTTATGGTGAGCTGACTATGAGTCTGTTAGACTTACGGCTACTTGAGGGCAAAGACTGGGTCTTCTTCATTTTAGTTTCCTTTGGATATTGATAAATGTGTGTTAGATCAGCAAATCAGCAAATGAATGAACTGCAAAAGGATAAAGTTCCTCAGTGGCCCTGCTCCTAAATCCTGTAGATTTGTCTTTCACAAGGCAGTGTCTCTTGTTTACCTTTCTTTCATGCCCATCACCCCTCCCCTGTTTTTTTTACTGCACTCCAAAACAACCATGGAAAAATAAATCCCCACATGCTGGTTGTAGAAAGTTTAGAAAATACATAAATGAATACATGTGAAAAGGAAAAAAAAAATCACCAGGAATCCTGTTATCCAAAAATAACCATCACTGACAGTTAGGGGGTATCCTTCCAGTCTTTTTTCCTAGACATTTCTTATATAACCCAGGTGTCAGCTGCCACTCAGCCTCATCTCTGAGCTTCCCCAGAAGAATCCACTTGCACAAAAGTATTTATAAGCCATTTCTAACGTATTGTAAATTTTCTTTGGCAATGGAGTTTTTGTTTTCCTTTTAATCCTCCTCTCCCTTTTGTGGGCTCCCATCTTACTAGATCCTGCCTTCTTCCACCTACCTCTTTCCTAGACTTCTACTATCTTATGGAAGATACTATTTTATTATTTATTATTCAGATAACTTTTAAGCTTTTGCGCTCATACCATCAGTCTCCTTAGAAAATTGTGGTAGTGGAGGTGATTGAGGGAGGTGATAATTTTTTTTCTCTTACATATCAATGTCTTTCAAAAGTGGGTTCATGCTTAGTTTTCTCCCCCCCCATTTAAAAAACTGTGGTAGGATACACATAAAATTTGCGATCTTGACCATTATTAACTGTACACTTCTCTTCATCTTGCAGAACTGAAATTCTGTACCCATTAAATAACTCTCCATTCTTCTCTCTCCTCAGCCCCTGGCAACCACCATTCTATTTTCTATCTATGAATTTGACAGCTGCAGGTACCACATCTGTGTGGAAATCAGACAGCATTTGTCTTTTTGTGAATGTTTTATCTCTGTCAGCATATGTCCTCAAGGTACATCCATGCTGTAACTTGTGTCGGAATAACCTTCCTCTTTAAGGCTGAATAATATTTCATTGTATGGGTATATCACATCTTGATGATGCATTCATCTGTTGATGGACACTTGGGTTGCTTCCACCTTTTGGCTATTGTGAATAATACTGCTTTGAACTTGGGTGTACACATGTCTCTTCAAGACCCTGCTTTCTGTTCTTTTGGGTGTATATCCAGAAATGAAATTGCTGGGTTATATTTTGCTGGCTAATTCTATTTTCAATTATTTGAGGAACCACCATACTGTTTTCACAGCAGCTGCACCATTTAAAATTCTCACTGTAGTTAGAATTTTATGTCTTGCTGTTTTCATTTAAAATTATCTTGGGTGCAGTTACCCCACAATTAAGTCATTTTTCAAAAGTATGTCTTTTGGAGACTGCATAATTGTGTACCATAATTTATGTAGTTATTTCCCTATTTATTGATATATTCAGGTTATTTCTGGGTTTTGACTATTATTAAAGAGTATGATGAAAATACTTGTTGGTGTCTGCCCGCCACCGCTGCCGCCACTGTCACTGCCGCTGCTACCGCTGCTGCTGCTGAGGCTGAGGAGTTTGCTGAAGCCCTGGCCTCAGAATCGGCCCAGTCTTACCGCCCGCACTACAGGGACCAGCGCCGGGAGCACTGACCGCTCTGACCGGTGCAGAAGCAGGAGCTTCCTCAGCCTGTGGAGCAGCGGGGATGGCACCGGCTCCCCTTCCCCTCCCTAACCCCTTCCTTTCATCGTCTCAGTCATGGGGAATGTGGCGACCGCCAAGAAAGGCAGCGAGGTGGAGAGCATTTGCTTTAGACAAGTGTTTTAATACCTCCAAGCTGTACTATAAAACTGAGAAGGATGAAATTGATAAAGAGGCTGTGGTCTTTTCCAGCTTTGTAATTCAATGATTCCCCTACACTTATTAAAAGAAAGAAGGTATATTTTAAAAGTAGCAAGACTTGGGAATAAATTATAGAAGGCTCTCACAGAATTATGTAGGTAGGGGCTTCCCTGGTGCCGCAGTGGTTGAGAATCTGCCTGCCAATGCAGGGGACACGGGTTCAAGCCCTGGTCCGGAAAGATCCCACATGACGCAGAGCAACTGGGCCTGTGAGCCACAATTACTGAGCCTGCGCATCTGGAGCCTGTGCTCCGCAACAAGAGAGGCCGCAATAGTGAGAGCCCTGTGCACTACGATGAAGAGTGGCTCCTGCTTGCCACAACTAGAGAAAGCCCTCACACAGAAACGAAGACCCAACACAGCCATAAATAAATAAATAAATTAAAAAAAAATTATGTGGGTAGAGAAGTGGCAAATGAGCCTCAGTGTGAGCAAATACAAGATAATGTATTGAGGGGAAATTATTGATCTGTACTTAAAGAATGATAGCCTCTGATCCACCAAAGGGCAGACAGCAGAAGCAAGAAGAACTACAGTCCTGCAGCCTGTGGAAAAAAAAACACGTTCACAGAAAGACAGAGAAAATGAAAAGGCAGAGGACCACGTACCAGATAAAGGAACATGATAAAACCCCAGAAAAACAACTAAATGAAGTGGGATAGGCAACCTTCCAGAAAAAGAATTCAGAATAATGATAGTAAAGATGATCCAGGACCTCGCAAAAAGAATGGAGGCAAAAATCGAGAAGACGCAAGAAATGTTTAACAATGACCTAGAAAAACTAAAGAACAAAAAAACAGGGATGAACAATACAGTAACTGAAATGAAAAATACACTAGAAGGAATTAATAGCAGAATAACTGAGGCAGAAGAACTGATAAGTGACCTGGAAGACAGAATGGTGGATTTCATTGCAGCAGAACAGAATAAAGAAAAAACAATGAAAAGAAATGAAGACAGTGTAAGAGAACTCTGCGGCAACATTAAACTCAACAACATTCACATTATAGGGGTCCCAGAAGGAGAAGAGAGAGAGAAATGACCCAAGAAAATATTTGAGGACATAGTTGAAAACTTCTCTAATATGGGAAAGGAAATAGCCACCCAAGTTCAGGGATTGCAGAGAGTCCCAGGCAGGATAAACCCAAGGAGAAACACACCAAGACACATAGTAATCAAACTGAAAAAAATTAAAGACAAAGAAAAATTATTAAAAGCAACAAGGGAAAAACAACAAATAACATACAAGGGATGTTAACCTATGGTTAACAGCTGATTTCTCAGCAGAAACTCTACAAGCCAGAAGGGAGTGGCATGATATATTTAAAGTGATGAAAGGGAAGAACCTACAACCAAGATTACTCTACCCGGCAAGGATCTCATTCAGATTTGATGGAAAAATCAAAAGCTTTACAGACAAGCAAAAGCTAAGAGAATTCAGCACCACCAAAAGCGTTCTACAACAAATGCTAAAGGAACTTCTCTGAGTGGGAAACACAAGAGAAGAAAAGGACCTACAAAAACAAACCTCAAAAAATTAAGAAAATGGTAATAGGAACTTACATATTGATAATTACCTTACATGTGAATGTATTAAGTGCTTCAACCAAAAGACACAGACTTGCTGAATGGATACAAAAACAAGACCCATATATAAGCTGTCTACAAGAGACCCACTTCAGGCCTAGGGACACATACAGACTGAAAGTGAGGTGATGGAAAAAGATATTCCATGCAAATGGAAATCAAAAGAAAGCTGGGGTAGCAATACTCATATCAGATAAAATAGACTTCAATATAAAGAATGTTACAGAATACAAGGCAGGACACTGCATAATGATCAAGGGATCAATCCAAGAAAAAGATATAATAATTTTAAATGTTTATGAACCCAACATATGAGCACCTCAATACATAAGGCAAATGCTAATAACCATGAAAGGGGAAATCGACAGTAACACAGTAATAGTGGGGGACTTTAACACCTCACTTACACCAATGGACAGATCATCCAAACAGAAAATAAATAAGGAAACACAAGCTTTAAATGACACAACAGACCAGATAGATTTAATTGATATTTATAGGACATTCCATCCAAAAAGAGCAGGTTACACTTTCTTCTCAAGTGCACCCAGAACATTCTCCAGGATAGATTACGTCGTGGGTCACAAATCAAGCCTTGGTAAATTTAAGAAAATTGAAATCATATCAAGCATCTTTTCTGACCACAACACTATGAGATTAGAAATAAATTACAGGGAAAAAAAACATAAAAAACAGAAACACATGGAGGCTACACAGTATGTTACTAAATAACCAAGAGATCACTGAAGAAATCAAAGGGGAAATCAGAAAATACCTAGAGACAAATGGCAATGAAAACATGACAATCCAAAACCTATGGGATGCAGCAAAAGCCGTTCTACGATGGAAGTTTATAGGAATGCAATCCTACCTCAAGAATCAAGAAAAATCTCAAATAAACAATCTGACTTTACACCTAAAGGAACTAGAGAAAGAAGAACAAACAAGACCCAAAGTTAGCAGAAGGAAAGAAACCATAAAGATCAGAGCAGAAATAAATGAAATAGAAACAAAGAAAACAATAGCAAAGATAAGTAAAACTAAAAGCTGGTTCTTTGAGAAGATAAACAAAATTGACAAACCTTCAGCCAAACTATCAAGAAAAAGAGGGAGAAGACTCAAATCAATAAAATTAGAAATGAAAAAGGAGAAGTTACAACGGACATGGAAGAAATACAAAGCATCCTAAGAGACTACTACAAGCAACTCTATGCCAATAAAATGGACAACCTGGAAGAAATGGACAAATTCTTAGAAAGGTATAACCTTCCAAGACTGAACCAGGAAGAAATAGAAAATATAAACAGACCAATCACAAGCACTGAAATTGAAACTGTGATTAAAACTGCTCCAACAAACAAAAGTCCAGGACCAGATGGCTTCACAGGTGAATTCTATCAAACATTTAGAGAGGAGCTAACACCCATCCTTCTCAAACTCTTCCAAAAAACTGCAGATGAAGGAATGCTTCCAAACTCATTCTATGAGGCCACCATCACCCTGATACCAAAACCAGACAAAGATACTACAAAAAAAAAAAATTACAGACCGATATCACTGATGAATATAGATGCAAAAATCCTCAACAAAATACTAGCAAACAGAATCCAACAACACATTAAAAGGATCATATACCATGATCAAGTGGGATTTATCCCAGGGATGCAAAGATACTTCAATATATGCAAATCAATCAATGTGATACACCACATTAATAAATTGAAGAATAAAAACCATATGATCATCTCAATAGATGCAGAAAAAGCTTTTGACAAAATTCAACACGGATTTATGATAAAAACTCTCCAGAAGGTGAGCATAGAGGGAACTTACCTCAACATAATAAAGGCCATATACGAGAAACCCAAAGTAAACATCATACTCAATGGTGAAAAACCTAAAGCATTTCCTCTAAGATCAGGAACAAGACAAGGATGTCCACTCTCACCACTGTTATTCAACATAGTTTTGGAAGTCCTAGCCATGGCAATCAGAGAAGAAAAAGAAATAAAAGGAGTCCAGATTGGAAAAGAAGAAGTAAAACTGTCACTGTTTGCAGATGACATGATACTATACATAGAGAATCCTAAAGATGCCACCAGAAGACTACTAGAGCGAATCAATGAATTTGGTAAAGTTGCAGGATACAAAATTAATGCACAGAAATCTCTTGCATTCCTATACACTAACAATGAAAGATCAGAAAGAGAAATGAAGGAAATAATCCCATTCACCATTGCAACAAAAAGAATAAAATACCTAGGAATAAACCTATCTAAGGAGGTAAAGGACCTGTACTCAGAAAACTATAAGACACTGATGAAAGAAATCAAAGATGACACAAACAGATGGAGAGATATACCATGTTCTTGGATTGGAAGAATCAATATTGTGAAAATGAGTATACTACCCAAAGCAATCTACAGATTCAATGCAATCCCTATCAAATTACCAATGGCATATTTCACAGAACTAGAACAAAAAAATCTTGAAATTTGTATGGAGACAAAAAAGACCCTGAATAGCCAAAGCAATCTTGAGGGAAAAAAACGGAGCTGGAAGAATCAGACTCCCTGACTTCAGACTATACTATAAAGCTACAGTAATCAAGACAATATGGTACTGGCACAAAAACAGAAATATAGGTTAATGGAACAGGATAGAAAGCCCAGAGATAAACCCATGCACCTATGGTCAACTAATCTTTGACAAAGGAGGCAAGGATATACAAAGGAGAAAAGACAGTCTCTTCAATAAGTCATGTTGGGAAAACTGGGCAGCTACATGTAAAAGAATGAAATTAGAACACTCCCTAACACCATACACAAAAATAAACTCAAAATGGATTAAAGACCTAAATGTAAGAACGGACACTATAAAACTCTTAGAGGAAAACATAGGAAGAACACTCATTGACATAAATCACAGCAAGATCTTTTTTGATCCACTCCTAGAGTAATGGAAGTAAAAAAAGTGAACAAATGGGATCTAATGAAACTTAAAAGCTTTTGCACAGCAAAGGAAACTATAAACAAGACGAAAAGACCACCCCCAGAATGGCAGAAAATATTTGCAAACGAATCAACAGACAAAGGATTAATCTCCAAAATATATAAATAGCTCATGCAGCTCAATATTAAAAAAACGAACAACCCAATCAAAAAATGGGCAGAAGACCTAAATAGACATTTCTCCAAAGAAGACATACAGATGGCCAAGAGGCACATGAAAAGCTGCTCAACATCACTAATTATTAGAGAAGTGCAAATAAAAACTACAATGAGGTATTACCTCACACCTGTTAGAATGGGCATCATCAGAAAGTCTACAAACAGCAAATGTTGGAGAGGGTGTGGAGAAAAGGGAACCCTCTTGCACTGTTGGTGGGAATGTAAATTGATACAGCCACTATGGAGAACAGTATGGAGGTTCCTTAAAAAACTAAAAATAGAATTACCATATGACCCAGCAATCCCACTACTGGCATATACCCTGAGAAAACCATAATTCAAAAAGACACATGCACCCCAATGTTCATTGCAGCACTATTTACAATAGCCAGGTCATGGAAGCAACCTAAATGCCTATCAACAGATGAATGGATAAAGAAGATGCAGTATGTATATATAATGGAATGTTACTCAGCCATAAAAAGGAACGAAATTGGGTCATTTGTAGAGACGTGGATGGACCTAGAAACTGTCATACAGAGTGAAGTAAGTCAGAAAGAGAAAAACAAATATCGTATATTAACGCATGTATGTGGAATCTAGGAAAATGGTACAGATGAACCAGTTTGCAAGGCAGAAATAGAGACACAGATGTAGAGAACAAACGGATGGACACTAAGTGAGGAAAGTGGGGGTGGTGATGGTGGTGGTGGTGGGATGAATTGGGAGATTGGGATTGACATATGTGCACTAACATGTATAACATAGATAACTAATAAGAACCTGCTGTATAAAAAAATAAAATAAAATTTGAAAATACTTGTTTGCTGCTATGATTATTTTCTGAGGGTAATTTCCTGTAAGTAGAAATTATAAGAGATTGTTATTTTTAATACTTACAGTATAAATTGCCACATTCTTTGGAAAGATTATACCAGTTTAGTTTCCACCACCAAGAGTATGTGAGAGTATCTGTTTCATTGAATTCTTGCCAACACTTGGTAGTATCATTTAGAAAAAATTGTTTTTTAAACTTCGACAATTTAAGAAACAAACATGGCATCCTATTTTATTTTGTAGTTTTGATTAGAGATGTCCACATTTTATCATATCTTAACTGGCCTTCTGTTTCTTCTTTTGTGAATTGTCTTTGCCTGTATGTTCATCTTCATTTTACTGATTTGGAAATAACTTTTATTTCTGATTATAAAAATACTGTGTTCATTGTAGAAAATTTGGGGTATACAAAAAAATATAAAGGAAGTAAAATTTTTACTTTTACGACTTAGAGATAAATACCATTAAAATGGTGAATATTCAAAGAATCTTTTTTCTTTGTATCTCAATATCTATACTAATTAAAAATTAAGTCATAGGGGCTCTCTATATTTGGAGGCTAATCCCTTTTTTGTCATATATTTTGCAGATATATTTTTCTGATTTATCGTTTGCTTTTTATTTTTGTGTAGTATTTTTAATACAGTCAAAACTATCTTTTATTTCTTAGATTGCATTTTTGCTTAGGATGTCTTTATCCTTTGATAATTTAAATACTTGTGAGTTATTTTAGCTATTTTGTGGATTTTTTTTTTTTTTTTTACAGTCAGTTCTTTCATTATTTTTGTTGTTGTAGTAAGGTTTAATACATACCGAGGTCTGTTTCTGGGCTATTATTCTATCTGATTAATTATCAATTCTTATACCACTATCTTGCTGTTTTAATTTTTTATTATCTCCTAAGAGCATTTATTTCCTTTCCAAAATTTCTTGGCTAATATCATCTAGGTATTCTTCTAGATGAGCTTTAGAATTACTTGACTCATTTTGAGAACACAAATATCCTATTATATTTCGAAGATACAATTTCTTTATAAACTTTTACTTTTTAATGACTAATATCTTGCCTGATCATTTTGGGATTATTAATTATGCTTTCAAAAATTATACTTATTTTAAAGTCTCTCCCTGTTTGTTACAATAATTCTTCCTCTGGTGTTAGGTCTTGTTGAGTTTGATGATTTTGGTTGTCCCCAAATGTTTTGGAGTTCTTGGTTGTGGACTCATCTTGCCTGTCTGCTAATGGTGTCTCTTTCACTGAAGCAGCCCAGTAATGTTAAGGGAGGGAGGATGCATTTCCAGGTGGGCTGTTCTACTGGTCAGTGTTTGGGGCACAGGGGTGAGTGGGGAGTGACAGGTTTTGCCTGTCTGTTCCTACTGTGATAACTATCTCCACTCAGATCACACTATTGGTTGCCCTGGATCCCTCTCCTATATCCATCCTACTTCTTAGCTTAGAACACCCCCAGAATCTCCACCACATTGTTCAGCAGTCATTTTCTCTGAGTATTTTGGACTGTGGTTCCTCTTTTCATCTGATCCAGTCTACTTTCTGTCTTTAAGGGATTCCATATGAGTTTTGGTTCACTGAATGTTCCCTTTCTTGCTTTCCAAAACTGTTTTGGGTTTTTAAAAAATACTTTTTTATACATCAAGGAATTGGCATATAAGGGTTAAGGCCGCAGTTTACACTGGTCTGCAATTCTGAGCTGATCTTTTTTTTTTTTTTTTTAAGAGTTTTAAAAAATTTGTTTTTAATATAATTAAACTTTTCACTAGCTATATATTAGCATGTGTGTATATATATATTAGATATGTTGATATACGACTATATTATATAAATAAATTTCTTTTTTTATTGATTCAGGTACCTGAATCCATGCCCCAGAACTTTATTTTATTTTATTTTTTAAAATTTTTATTGGAGTATAGTTGATTTACAATACTGTGTTATTTTCAGGTGTACAGCAAAGTGAATCAGTTATATATATACATATATCCACTTTGTTTTCTATGTCTGTAACTATATTTCTGTTTTGTAGATAAGTTCATTTGTACCCCCTTTTTAGAGTCCACATATAAGCGATATCATATGATATTTGTCTTTCTCTGTCTGACTTATTTCATTCAGTATGACAATCTCTAGTTTCATCCATGTGGCTGCAAATGGCATTATATTGTTCTTTTTTATGGCTGACTAATATTCCATTGTATATATGTACCACATCTTCTTTATCCGTTCCTCTGTTGATGGACATTTAGGTTGCTTCCATGTCCTGGCTATTGTAAATAGGGCTGCAATGAACATTGGAGTGCATGTATCTTTTCGAATTAATGTTTTCTCCAGGTATATGCCCAGGAGTGGGATTGCTGGGTCATATGGTAGTTCTATTTTTAGTTTTTTAAGGAACATCCATAACGTTCTCCGTAGTGGCTGTACCAATTTACATTCCCACCAACAGTGTAGGAGGGGTTCCCTTTTCTCCACACCCTCTCCAGCATTTATTGTTTCTAGATTTTTTGATGATGGCCATTCTGGCCTGTGTGAGGTGATATCTCATTGTAGTTTTGATTTGCATTTCTCTAATAATTAGTGATGTTGAGTATCTTTTCATGTGCTTTTTGGCCATCTGTATGTCTTCTCTGGAGAAATGTCTACTTAGATCTTCTGCATATGTTTTGATTGGGTTGCTTGTTTTTTTTGATATTGAGCTGCATAAGCTGTTCGTATATTTTGGAGAGTAATCCTTTGTCGGTTGCTTTGTTTGCAAATATTTTCTCCCATTCTGAGGGTTGTCTTTTCATTTTGTTTATGGTTTCCTTTGCTGTGCAACAGCTTTTACGTTTAATTAGGTCCCATTTGTTTATTTTTGTTTTTATTTTCATTACTCTAGGAGGTGGATCAAAAAAGATCTTGCTGCGATTTATGTCAAGGCGTGTTCTTCTGCCTATGTTTTCCTCTAAGAGTTTTATAGTGTCTGTTCTTACATTTAGGTCTTTAATCCATTTTGAGTTTATTTTTGTGCATGGCCTTAGGGAGTGTTCTAATTTCATTCTTTTACATGTAGCTGTCCAGCTTTCCCAGCACCACATATTGAAGAGGCTCTCTTTTTTCCACTGTATATTCTTGCCTCCTTTGTCATAGATTAGGTGGCCATAGGTGCATTGGTTTATATCTGGTCTTTTTATTCTGTTCACTAATCTATATTTCTGTTTTTGTGCCAGTACCATACTGTTTTGATTACTGTAGCTTTGTAGTATAGTCTGAAGTCAGGGACCCTGATTCCTCCAGCTCCATTTTTCTTTCTCAAGATTGATTTGGCTATTCAGGGTCTTTTGTGTTTCCGTATAAATTGTAAATTTTTCTGTTCTAATTCTATGAAAAATGCCATTGGTAATTTGATGGGGATTGCATTGAATCTGTAGATTCCTTTGGTTAGTATAGTCATTTTCATAAATAAATTTCTTAACATTAAACTATACTTGCATTCCTGGGATTAACCTCTGTGGTCACTATGAATGATTCTTTTAGTTTATTTTAAAAATGTTTGTCAATATTTTGTTGTGATTTTCACATATCTACCCCATCACACTAATAATTACTTGTTTAATGGCTAGACTGTAAGTACCAGGAAGACAGAGAACATATTTTTTCTTATGTTTTAGCATAGTGCCTAGTAGATAAGGGACCCTATGTAATATGTATTAAAATTAAAGACATGGGGCTGGTCCATAGTTAATTTCAGCAATTTGTTTTTAATGGGAGCTAGTTTTCTCAGATATTAGAATTATATTAGATTTATAAAATGAATTGGTTGGTTTTACATCTTTTTGTCCATATTAGAACATCTGGTTCTGGAGCCTTTTTCTTCCCTTTAATTTTTCAGTTTCTTTCACTACTAATTAGTCTCTTTACATTGTGTACTTCTTTGGGGGGTTTATCTGTGAAATTTATATTTTCCGCTAGACATTTCAGGTCAGCTGAATTGTATACTCTACTTCATCTGAAATTAATATGGCCATCTGCTTTTTTAAAATTAGCGTTTGCCCAGTGACTCTGTTTATCCTTTAACTCTCTGTGATTTTAATAGATGTGTTTATTTTAAGCTATCTCTTGTTGAATATTTTTAAAGATAATCTGAGGGTTCTTGTTAATAGTTAGATTATTTACTTAAGTGATTTTATAAGTCTTACGTTTTTGTTTTTCATGACGGGTGGTTATTTTTGTGGGAAGCAGGGTGTGGCTGCTACTGGAATGTTGGCCAGTTGTCATTTTCTGTGACATTTTGTTGTACAACTCTGAACTTTCTGACTTTGGTTTCCTTCCCTTCGGACTGTTTTGGTTATATCCATCCTGCTGATTTTCCCCAAACACTACTTTGATCATTCATTTCCCTTTTGAGGATCTCCCCATTATCTTCAGAATAAACTTAAGACCCCTTAGGTGGCATTTAGAGCCCTCTACCCATAAGGTGTATCTTCTATTGTTTCTTATTAAGCCCATTCACAAATTATTATTCCGCTGAATCGGTCTTTGTATCCCTCCTACTCCCTCCACAAACCTGCCTTGTAGTTTTTTGTGTTTGAACTTTGTTCAAGATTTTATTCACGTTTGGATATTATTTTCCATGTATCCAAATGCTAGTGATCATCCTTGGCTCAAGTTGGACCGACTCCACTGAGTCTTCCCTTATTAACAGCAGGAAGTGGGCTTCCCCTCCTGTGTGAGGGAAGGCAGAGAAAGGGACAGGAAGATGCCCATGGGTAGGTATGATCGTCTGGATCGTGGTTCTTGGGATGGATGGGGCATTCATGGTGTTCACTGTATTTTTAAAGATAAATAAAATAAATGAAAAAGAGGGTCATACATGGAGCAATGTTGATAATGTGTTATAAACGAAGAATTATGATTATTTCCATCTGGTATGGCTGTAGCCAAAAAAAAAGTCTTCTATTTATAGACTTTATCTGTTATTTCCCCAATTAGACATAAAAGTCTTGGAACCAGGGACTTGGTGTTGCCTTATTTTTAATCCCCCACTGGACCCTGCAAGAGGATAAGCTTAGCTTGGAAGTCAAGAAACTTAAAAATTGGAATCATGCTATCATGTTTATAGTCCTAACACTGAGAACTTGTGTGATGAACTTGTTTGCCACTTAAAAAAAATTTTTTTTTTAGTGGTTTTTGAGTTAAAAAATGGTTTCATGCTCCATTTCATTTCATCCTTTCAACAGAGTCATCTAACCTTTGTGGGTCATAGATGCCTTTGAAAATGAGGAATTTGAGTTACATGATTTTATGGTTCCTTCCCTCTTCAAAGTTCTTTAATTTCGTGATGTATTTTTTTGTAGACTATACTGAAAGCAGACTTGGAGATTTCTCAGGTAAATACCAAAGAATTATAGGGAGCAGCTGTGACCAGATACTTCAAATTTGAAGAATTAAAACTCTTGTCAAATACTGGAATAATTTTCACATTTGTGAGAAATTGTTAGGAAAGATCAAGAAACAGGAGGATTATCAAGCTTCAGTTTACTGGAAATTATAATGATATCCTGACTGAAAGAAAAAACTGGAAAGGAGGGAATATCAACAGTTCACTTTAAACATTTTCTCTTTGGGCTCATTAGATATAGGATAAATACCAAATGTACATCTTTATTCTAGGTACAGTTTTAGGGGCTACAACATATTTTAATTTAAGCTAGCCTTATCTCAGGTTGTTCTCTCTCCTCCCCTCCCCCCTTCAGTGCATGTGAACAAAAAAGTATATACACACACTGGACCATGCATTTTTCTTGAACATTTCCTGAATCTTCTACCTTTGAATCTTTCCATTTAACCCTCCTATTGAATTCTATTCAGTATTCAATGTGCAACTTAAATACTAATTATCTGTATAACTTTTCCTGTAACTTCCCAGTTGAAATTGATCATCGCCCAATCTACCTCCTCATTCCTTCAGGTATTATATATAATTACACACACACACACACACACACACACACACACACACACACTTTGATGGCACTTCCCATGTACTGCCTTATTGTAAATGTGCATATGTCTGTCTTTTCTAGATATAAAGCTTGTGGACAGGTACTTGGTAATATTTTTCTTTGTGTCCCACCTAGGAATCCTAATAGTTACTGGCCTGTGGTAATTGCTCACTAAAGAGAATAGCTTGGAACAAAGATTTCTGAACCCCCCCTTTTAAATGAAATATCATGTAAGATTCAAATATGAAGAAGAGATTAAAGGGACATTTTGTTAGTATAAGCTGTTAGTTTGAATTTGCGACGTTCGATTACTATAAAGTAATCCAAAAGATCAATGAGGCTGATTTAATAAATATCCAATGAAATTTGTGTTTATAGAAAACAGTTCTAGTCACATCAATCTAAGCATCCAATTTAATTTTCTCTCTCTTTTCGTTCTGTGTCTCTCTGTATCTCTTTCTCTCTCTCATATACACACACACTCTCTCTTTACATGGTATCAAGAAAATCTGGGTTCACACAGATGAGTAGCTGCACATGGTAGTATTTTTTAATAGCTTGCTCTTCAATTTAACTGTTACAGTAGCTCAAAAGAGTAGGAAATGCTCATTTCAAATTAATATCCCAGCAAGTAACAAGTGCATGCAATTATTAATTAAGTGTTCAGTTTAAAGAGTCAATTAATGTGTTCCTTGGCCATCTTAATTTGTCACCATTTAGCAGAAAATACCATATGAACGTATCTTGTCATTTAATTGAGTGGAGCACACGTATGTTGTGCTGTATTGGCTTGTATGATTTTATGTGAGTAGACATGGGTAGGTCTGAATTTTAGCAAAACAAAACAAGAAAAGACCTGCAGTCTTCTTAGTCAGCATCACATTCCCAAGAAGTTCAAATATATCCACAAGGAAACTTTACCATGAGGGCTCCAGAAAAAAGCAGAGGTAACCAGGCAGCACAAATTAAATCATTTGGAGTCTGATTTTTGTTAAAATTTGATAGAGAACACAAGTGAGTGTGGCTGATGCTTTATAGCACAGTTCCAAAAAAATTATTGATATATTTTAACAATGAAATTTGAATCAAATATTTGCAGAACCCTAGTAGCCATGTTTGACTACTCACACAACTAGGATAAAAGATGTTGGCATTGGAAAGTTTCATCGTGTCTAACCCTTTCATTTTTCCAGGTAGGAATCGCAATGGTGTGTGAAAGTCTCCAGCACAATGTTTAGTGTCTGCATTAAATGTTTATTTTCTTGAACTAATGAATAAATAAATGAGATAAGAGAAAGAATGGTAAGTGTTAATATTTATTGAATGTTTACCATATGCCAGACACTCTGCTAAGTGCTTATAACAAACCCGGGATTATACTATTATTATTCCCATTTTACAGATAAGAAAACTGAGGCATAAAGAGATCAAGTAACACGTTCAATGTTGCCCAGCTTATACATGGCGGAGCATGGATTTAAATTCTGCCTCTGTGATCTCCCTAAATCCAAACGTTTAACCATGGCACTATACCAGCAAGATGCACTTAGCAAGCACAGTGCTTTCTCTAGTGGCTTATTTTTGTTTAATTGTAGCTGATTTTATGCAACCCTGCAAGGCTGATCTTTCTGTTTTATTCATCATTTTCATGGAACTACAGTGATTCTTAATTGTCTGTTAACCTTCAGCCATACATTTGCCAAGAGCATTTAAAGAAAGAGATCATGTCTGGGCACTTGGATTTATAAAGTAGGTTTGATGTTCCCAGTGAGCCTTTCCGCATTCTTTTCAGTTCAGGCAGATGCACTGATGTGTGTGGGGTGTCCTTACTGACAGTTTTATCGTGGGCAGAACAGACAAAAATAGCATTGAAAACCAAAGTCCTTGGTTATTTCTTCTACTTTACATTTCAGTGATGGTTGATTTTGTAGCTCAGCAGGACTAGTTTTGAAGACCATACAGGAAAAAAAAAAAATCACAAAAGGAGAGTCAAAGTAAAGGCCTTGAGAATTGCTGGGTCTTTATGCTGCTTTGAAGAGCTTTTTGTTGTGCAATAATACAAATAGCTTAGGAAGAAGGAAATAATATTTGTTTAAATGATCATTGTTTACTTCTCGTTTCAACAGTTATTTAGCTGGTGGATGTACTGAGAAACTTCATAAGGAAGGCCTCATATTATCTGTGGGAGAAGGATGTCAGTGCATAGTTATAGTATGATATGATATGATATGATATGATATGACATGATATGATATGATAGTGTTACTTCTCAGGTGCTATAGGATCTCAGTAATGAGAGTGAGCAGCTGGAAGTGGGGCACAGAAGGGAAGAGCTTCACAGTGGAGGTGACACTTGAGCAAGGTCTTGAAGGATGAATAGGAGTTTACTAGGTTAGGAAGTGGGGATTAGAAGTGTACAGACTCTCCCTGACGTTTGCATTTTGGCCTATGACAATGTTTCCCAGCATTTTTCATTGACTTCTTCTCTTTCTTTATCTTCACTTTATGTCAGAGGGGAAAAGCAACCAAAAATGACTAACTGAAATAAGATACTCTTATTTTTTGCTATTATTTTTGATAAGAGGTCTTAAAAAAGCAGTAAATTCAGTTTGTTTGGTTTAGATAGTGCCTTTATTCTTATCTCATACTAATACATTGATATCACAATGTATTAGTAAAAAAAAGTGTGCAAAGAGAATTGGGTTCCTGCAGAAGTAGACATCAGGAACAGTCATTTTCTTTTGGGCTTTATATCTGGACCCAATTGAATTCTTGGTCTCCAAATGATTGGTTTTATCTGCTTTTCACAAGATTAGTACAGTCTTTTGTTGCTACATATATATAGGTTTTTCCTGTAAGAATTTGAGATCTTCCTTGTTATGTTGTGTCCATGATCATGGATTTTTCAGAAGAGCTCTGTTTAAAATGTTCTGCTTTGTTGACCCCTTAAGAATACCATGGATTGATTGGTTTTGGGTTTGGAATGTTAACTTTATATACTAGGCGACTAGAGTTGGTTATCAAATCAAGCGTGAGGTGTGTAGCATGATGGCAAGGCACCTACATGGAGACATTTTCCTGACATTTTCAGTTTCCTCATCTGTAAAATGCAAATAATAATGGTACCTCCCTCACAGGGCTGCAATGGGAATTGGGGGAGCTCATGTGTAAAACACTTAGCACTGCAGCTGACGGAAAAGTTGGTTCTTCGTCCCCATCCCCAGCTGCTGGTGGAAGGCAGTGAGCTTGGTCTGCACTGTTTACTGAGGGACCCTAAGCATGCCAGGTAATTGCTATAACCTTTCACTGCCTTTGACTATGCTGTCAACCACTCGGTAATATTAGTAGTCTTTCCTGTGCCAGGCCTCTTTCTACTCGATGGCACTAATGCTTGCTGTTGTAGCTCCAGGGTAATTTAATAGTAATAGAAGGTGAATCATTTATTCAGTAAATATTTATTGAGTACCCATGACCCAAACTCTATAGGGGTTGTGAGTGGTGGTTTCCCAAATAACTAGGGTGTGGACCCTGCCCTTGGGAGGGTGCGCTCATTGTTGTAAACAAATAGTAAGGCAGCAAGTGGAGGAGGCCATAGCGAGAGGTAAACTAGTGAAGTGGTTAAAGCATGCTGATTCTGGAGCCAGGGTGCGTGGGTTCACACCCCAGCTCGACTGCTTACTAGTTCGCTAGCCAAATACACTCTCTGTGCCTCAGTTTTGTCATCTGTAAAATGGGAATAATAATAGTACCTCCCTCACAGGGCTGCAATGGGGATTGGGTAAGCTAATGTGTGAAACACTTATTACTGCAGCTGATGGAAGTGTTGGCTCTTCATGCCCATCCCCAGCTGCCGGCAGAAGACAGTGAGCTTGGTCTGCACTATTTACTGAGGGATCCTAAGCATGCCAGGCACATAGTAGGCACTCCTCCTGAATAAATATGTTGAATAATAAGGGAGGGTGTGAGGATGGGCTTTGTGAGTCTAGCTGAGTGAGTAAAGGATGGAGTTATGGGTCCAACAGGGAGTCAGAAACTTTCTAGTTTACTCAGTTTCTAGATTTCTGTCCTGCTCATTCTGAAGAGAGATTGTTGTGATTAAAGAATGCTGTTTTTATGAGAAGGTCTTCCTGAGAAAATGCAACAGTGCAGAAGATGGTTCTTCCCATGTCCTCTGCTGGAGGTGAAGGAGGGCTCCCAGGGTAACCTTTCACCCCCTGAGGGCATCTTATGGGGGGCTGGCCTCCTGGGGGTTGTTGTGGCCACTCCTCTCATCTGCTTCTTCCCTGCTCTTTCTCTCTACATTGAACAAACATCTTGAAGGTAAATGTCAAGACTAGGAATAAGAAGAGCTTAATTTGTCACATTGAGTACAGCTGTGTGTGGAACTGCACTTTGCATTTTAATGTCCTGCTTATTCCAGAAAAGTGGCATTTTACAGATTTCCTGTATTATTCATGAATTTCAAGGCTTTGTGGTTTTAAAAATAAAAGTTCAGGTAATAACCGAGAGTAAGGGAAGTTAGACTCTGTCAGGGTTTCGCACTCTTTCCCCGTCTCATCGCTTTTCCATTTTTTAAGCATTTCTTATCTTGTTCCTATGTCATGTACCCTGATGTCAGGAACAGACACACATGGGAGTGTTAACCCAGGCATCACAGCTGGCCTCTTTATTAGCTTCAAAGTTCCCAAGAGAATGTGTGTGGGAAGAAAAAAATCACTGACCTGCGTAGAGAAATATGAACAGGTCTCTAGCAGCAGGCAAGTATACGCAGCCTTTTCCTGCAGCTGAAGCGGATGAACCTTTCTTAGCTGAGGCCTACCCTTGGCCACTTGGCACTGACAGAGTGTGAAGGCCCCCAAGGCGGTTATCCTGCTTGTTGGGTGTGTGGGCCAACGCTGAGCTGGTGGTCCTCCAGCTGCTTTTCTAAATTATGTGTTTTTAATGAAAACACAGGTTGGTTCAGGTTGGAGATAAACCTGGGCAGAACGTGCGGAGGAAGTTCCTCCCCAGAAAGGCCTGGAAGGAGCAGTATTTTAGCTGGAAGTCAGGTGGTGTGAAAGCTCCTCACAGAAAGGCCACACCCCCATGGTCACATGAATCTAGGTTGGGAAGCACACTGCAGGGGCAGGTACCTTCTCATGTTGGGTTGCTTAGCAGGCCACACAGTGACTATTTCCTAGCTCTCCTGAGAAGTGCTGCTGAGGGCTGGAGGACTTTGTGGATCTCTGTATTCAGGGCTCAGTCCTTATCATCAGGCGTTACAGTGCACTTTGAAGAACAGTAAGAAATATTGGGCAAAAGAACCCACGATTTTAAGACTGTGTAAAGAATAAGGATCAACTATAAAAAAAAGTCACAAACAATAAATGCCAGAGAGGGTGTGGAGAAAAGGGAGCCCTCCTACACTGTTGGTGGGAATGTAAATTGATACAGCCACTGTGGAGAGTTATCCATTCTATGTATAATAGTTTGCATCTGCTAATCCTAAACTCACAATCCATCCCTCCCCCCTCCCCTTGGCAACCACAAGTCTGTTCTTTATATCTGTGAGTCTGTTTCTGTTTAATAGATAAGTTCATTTGTGAAAACACTATGGGGGTTCCCAAAAAAAAACCTAAAAATAAAGTTGCCATATGATCCAGCAATCCCACTCCTGGGCATATATCCAGAAAAACAACTATAACTCAAAAAGATACATGCACCCCTATATTCATATAGCAACACTATTTATAATAGCCAAGACATGGAAACAACCTAAATGTCCATAACAGATGAATGGATAAAGAAGATGTGGTCTATGTATACAATGGAATATTATTCAGCCATAAAAAAGAATGAAATAATGTCATTTGCAGCAACATGGATGTACCTAGAGATTATGATACCAAGTGAAGTAAGTCAGAGAAAGACAAATATCATATGATATCACCTATATGTGGAATCTAAAATATGACAAAAATGAACTTATCTATGAAACAGAAACAGACTCACAGACATAGAAAACAAACTTACGGTTACCAAAGGGGAAAGTTGGTGGGGAGGGATAAATTAGGAGTTTGGGATTAGCAGATACAAACTACTATATATAAAATAGATGAACAACAAGGTCCTACTGTTTAACATAGGGAACTATATTCAGTATCTTGTAATAACCTATAATTTAAAAAAATATGTAACTGAATCACTTTGCTGTACCCCAGAAACTAACACAACATTGTAAGTCAACTATACTTCAATAAAAACAATAAATTAAAAAAATGCCCAAATCCCAAAATTAATGAAAGGAAAAAACACCTGGCCATATACTAGTGAAATATTAGTGATTACCTGATATAACATGTATTATTTTTAAAAGTTCTTAAATGATATTAATAAAATACTGTGTATGTTCAGTGAGAAACAAAAGGGTCAACTATAGTAAATATTACTTAAAATACATCACAAAAATGGAGGCTGGAGGTGGATTGCTGGAAGTTAACACTTCAACCACAGGCAAAGTGTTAGGATTGATGGGGGGAAAATATAGGGTTGCCATTCAGTTATTCAGATAATATTTATTTATTTATTTATCTATTTATTTATTTTTTAATTTTTATGGCTGTGTTGGGTCTTCGTTTCTGTGCGAGGGCCTTCTCTAGTTGTGGCAAGTGGGGGCCACTCTTCATCGCGGAGCGCGGGCCTCTCACTATCGCGGCCTCTCTTGTTGCGGAGCACAGGCTCCAGGCGCGCAGGCTCAGTAGTTGCGGCTCACGGGCCCAGTTGCTCCGCGGCACGTGGGATCCTCCCAGACCAGGGCTCGAACCCGCGTCCCCCACATCGGCAGGCAGACTCTCAACCACTGCGCCACCAGGGAAGCCCCAGATAATATTTATTTAGTGGCTATGTACCAGGTACCGAGTCATGTACTATATGGAGGTGTGTGTGTGTATCAGAGAGAGACAGAAAGAAATAGATAGACAGATGGGGGACCTTATACAGGTGAAAAGGGATTTGCATCTAGGATTTAAAAATCCCTTAGACTCTTCTTGGCTTTCACCAAGTAGACAGCATTCAATGTGTATGTCTCTGCCACTTCTTCAATTCGATTACCTCAATTAGATATTTAGGTCTGTCTGAGTGATCAAACACCTTTGATATCTCTAATACCTCTAAGTGATGTCTATGGGACAAATAAGTCTTTTGCTACAGTTGTTTGTATGTTTCATTCATTCATTCATCCAACCAATATTTAATGCCTGTCAGCCGTCGTACTAGGGTTTAGATTTCGTGCCGATCAAGGAGGAACATGGCTGCTATCCTAATGCCTCTTACCTTACTGAGGATCCAAGCAAATAAGTGTGTAGTCATAGGCCAGGGTGGTTGAGGCTGTGATAAGGAGATGCTCTAGGAACTCAGAGCAGGGCTCTCAGTGACACTGGAGAGTCTGGAGGAAGCTGCAGCCAAGCTGGCATGTAGAGAATGAGTAGGACTTAGCCTAAGGAAGACTATGGAGTATTCCAGGCAGAGTCGCATCCAGGGCAATGGCTGGGAGCTTGAGTCTTCCCCAGAGTGGTCACGAGCACGAACAGCTGATGAATGAGCTGGGCAGTGGAATAGAACTATATGTACTTGTGCTAATGATGCTGAGTCACACAACCAGCTATTACAGATTCTGAATTGAAGCTTTATCCTGACTGATCATCTTGGAGAGTGGGTTAGTTCCACAGAGGACCAAGTAGAAGAGTGGTCAGGTCAGCACACATTCATTTCCAGTCCTTAAACAAACCTCTTGGCTTCCTT
The DNA here is from genome assembly GCF_949987535.1 of Balaenoptera acutorostrata. Classification (NCBI taxonomy): domain Eukaryota; kingdom Metazoa; phylum Chordata; class Mammalia; order Artiodactyla; family Balaenopteridae; genus Balaenoptera; species Balaenoptera acutorostrata. Next base: position 36,740,612 of record NC_080079.1, read on the forward strand.
ACACTTTACTGATATTGGCCCCGTTGTGCTCACTACTCCATTTATGAGAATTCTGGGTATTTTTTTTTAAACTATGTATTAATAGGATTCGTTCTTTTAGCTGCTGTTTATTGAAGACAACCTATGTGCAAGGAACTGTACCAAGGATTTTACGGATGTTCTTATTTAAACCCTGATGTGGTCCTGTAAGGGAGGAGCTATTATCCCTGTTGTGCAGACGAGGACCAGAAGCTCATAGAGATGAAGTGACCGGCTCCAGGCTCTCACCTATGAGGATTAGAGCAGGGATTCAAACCCAGATTGCTTATCTCAGAGGCTGGGCTTGGAATCCCAATGCTTGAGCATCAAAGAGAGAACAACATGGAGGTATTTAGTATGTTTTGCGGGGGGGCTATTAATGGATCTTTTCAGAGTCCTTTGTGATTAATTTTAAGACAATGAAAGCGTTATAGGATGTAGATGGTTATATCCCCTGAGGTGGTTGGCAACATAGTTAGATAGTTTTGTGTGTGGTGTATTTTATGACAGATAATGTATCAAATGCCATACTATTCCACATCATCTCTTCAATAGGACTTGTCTTAGTGAGAATGTAATTAATCCCCATCTTTCTGTGTGTAATTTTATTGTACCTGTCAAGAACTAAATTTTCTAGAACTCTTGCTTGAAGTCACATAATAAAAATAATAATTATACAGTAACCTGTCTCCTCTGGGCAGACCTGGTTGGAAAAAATCCATGGTGAAGAGCCAGAGCTTAATGGAAAATGAGAGGAGATGATAAGAGACAACTCAGGCAGAGGTGAGTTTGAGGGGGCTCCACAGGATAGCAGGAGCATCATGATTATCGAAGCAGATGACAAGGAGAGGCAAACAAACCATTCAGATAATGGGGTGAACAAAATACTGAGTAAACTTTAGCATCAGATTAAAATCCAGGCTACTTCTGGTAGTATTATGGATGGACTAGTTATTCTGTAAAGCCTACCTAATGCAAAACCCTAGCATGCCGGATAAAATTAAAAAGAATATATGTCATTTAAACTGAATGCTTGATCTGGCAAGAAAGTGAGAGGAACCCTTATAAGCCTGAAATGGAGAAAAAGCAACCAGTCAGAGGGGAAAACCAGCCTGGAAGCTGGTGGCCTCCCTTGGGAGAGCTGCTGATTTTTGGCGACCTAGAACCTTGACTGCAAAGACTGCAATCTGTAGGCAAGAGATAAACCCGGGGTTTTTACAAAACAGGGAATGAGATTGAAGCTGCCACTCGAATTCAGGACCCTTGAAAGGATGCCCTGTGGGTGTGGGGACTTGCAGGCAGTTAGCAGGGAAATTTGCTTTTCTTAGCCCTGGCGCTGCACAGTGCAAAATCTCTCTTAAGGATGTGTAACCAGAAGCAGGCACTGACGGGGTTTAGGTTCAAGTTCATACTACTCCTGAGGTGTAAGGAAAACAAACAGAAAACCCCAAACTAGAATTTGGTACAAAGGGATTATGGATTGACTGTGCTGCCCGGCCTGGCAGAAATGGATGCAAACGGTCTCTGGGGAAACACGCGTTCATTACAGGCCTCAGAGAATCCCTGCAGCTAAAGTCCCAGTAAGCCCAGGCTCCAATCACCACATCATAAAACTCCTCAGGAAACCAGGCCCTACTAGCAGACACTACACACAGCCCAACTGGGTCTGTAGACTTTAGATGTAATTATAAAATACTGAACCTCAGATACCCGTGTTTACTGTTTTTAAAGAAGTAAAAGATGGAATCGAAAGTATGAGCAAGGAACAAAAACTATCAAAAATGACCAGGCAGATTTGTGGGAAGAGGAAATAAAAGGCTCCAGGATGAGTATTAGAAAATTGTCCGAGCCTCACATGAGCTCTTGGGAGCCTCAAGAACATGGAAAGGGGCAAGGGTTTGCCTTGTTTTGGAGGATCCTGGTTGAGTCTACTTGGTTATTTCAGGGCACTGTCATAGCTTTGTCAGAGTGCCTTTCCTCTGGAAGGATCCAGGCATCTCATTCCTTGATATCTAGGAAAGGTAATGGGGCATGATTCTAGGGAGGTAATTACTTAGGAAGTCCGTAATTCTAAAGACTCTTGGAGAGGTCTAGCATGATTATCGTCACTATCAGCATCACATCTCCACTAACACTTATTAAGCACATACTGAGCTTCATGCATTGTGCTAAGCACAGTAATACTATTATGACTTAACTTTAACTGAGCACAATAAATAATAGGGATTATTTAATCTTGTTAAGTAAGATTTTACCTTACTTAACCATATTATATAAATGCTGTCATTAACCCAAGGTTATCAGTGAGATAATGAAGTCTTAGGTTAAATGGCTCACTCAAGCTTATGAATTAGAAGTCGGGTGTGACCCCAAGTCAGACTGACTACTGAACGCACATTCCTGACTTGACTGCTTCTAGAAGCTGCTCAGTGTCTTCTTGGAGAAGTAGAGTAGCCACTGTGGTATCCCGAGGAGGCTGGGGCATTGGGTGCATTGTCTCTTGCACAATGACTAAGACAATGACTGTGGAATTGGAGGTGCCGTGGATCAGCTAGTGCCAGTATCCAGGAGCCTCTCCAGGACATGGGAGGATCAGTCCTTGCTGTGTTTGTGATGTCCCATGAATGACAGGAATCAGCCTCCCACGGGGGAACCAGAGCAGAGCCAGAGGTCAATGCTCGGTCCTGGAGTGCAGTCTGATCCAACTCAGGCGGAGGAGTGAGAGAGCCAAGGTCTGGCACCAAAGGAGAGTGTGCCCAGAGCAAGGAGCCTGGCTGGGGGAGTAATTCTTGAGTAAGGTGCAGATGGCGGCTTGATTGCTGTGTGTACTCACTGTGGCCGCAGGCAAGGTTATGCCAGGAACATTATAGTGGTCAAAGAACAGCAGAGAGAGGGCTTTTCCAAGCGAAATGCTGATTTTTTTTTTTTAAATTAATTTATTTTTGGCTGTGTTGGGTCTTCGTTTCTGTGCAAGGGCTTTATCTAGTTGCGGCAAGCAGGGGCCACTCTTCATCGCGGTGCGCGGGCCTCTCACTATCGTGGCCTCTCTTGTTGCAGAGCACAGGCTCCAGACGCGCAGGCTCAGTAGTTGTGGCTCACGGGCCTACTTGCTCCGTGGCATGTGGGATCTTCCCAGACCAGGGCTTGAACCCGTGTCCCCTGCATTGGCAGGCAGATTCTCAACCACTGCACCACCAGGGAAGCCCCGAAATGCTGATTTTCATGGAGAATATTTGACGCATGAATATTGCTTTTAAGTTGATGGGGAGAGACTTTAATTCTGATTCTCTGCTTATGAGAAAATAAAAGAAGAGGCCTTGTTATATAACAAGACAGAATGTTTGAAATAAGGACATTTGAAATCAGATTTTTCTTCCTGGTAGAATCACACACGCTTTCTAGGAAAGTAAAATACTTATTTTCTCAGATTCTTATTTTCAGTTAAAAGATGAATAGTTGCATTGTATTGACCATATAGTACTCTTCTGATGTCTTCTGGATTTTCTGTGGAATATGAGCTCAGTTTTCTCATTGTTTCTATAGGAGAATGTCTTAAACTCTTCTTCTCTTTGAAAGATACATTTAAAAGTAAAACTCCAAAAAATTGTGGCTCATTGGTTTGGCTTAAATTCCTTATTCTCACTATTCAGCTTTAAAATAAAGGAGACATAATAGAGACATGTCGGATATATACAGTGAAGAGAAAAAAGCAGGTTGTAGAATTTGTAGGGTATGATCTCATTTATGTGAAAAGATTACATATCAACACGTCTGAATGCAGTATGTGCAGAGACTTTCTAGAAGAATACGCTGTTATAGCGATTTCTTCTGAGAGTAGTATTGGGAACCTAGGGTAGAAATGGGCAAGGAGACTTCCACTTTTGAATTCATACCTTTTCATATTATTCAAAATTTTTGCTGTGGATCTCATATTACTTTCTAATATAAAAACTGAAAAAGGTTTCAAAATTTAAAATTTCAAGTCTTATATGTCATAGATGTAAATATTTATTCCTTGTAAGGGAGTTTTGATTGTCTTTGTTTTCTTCTTCAAGAGTACCAGTAGTACTCTTAGGAGAGAGGGAGAAACTTAAGACATACGGAATCCTACAATGTTCTAGGCACTGGGCTATGTCTCTCTCTTGCTGGGACAAACAACTACAGCACCACCTAAAAAACTAACAAAAACTCAGATAACTTCCCATAATTCCATTGGATTTTACTTCTTAGATTTACAAATGTAGGGAGCTTGATTTTGTCAGTCTTAGTGACGATTGACCTTCACACTGAACGTGAGTCTGTTCCATTTCCCTGCGGCATTGTGCCTCTCACTATTCCTTCGTACCCCCTGAGCTGCTCTGTGTTTATTCACTTAACCCTTTATCGCACATTGATGAATCCCCTACCATGTGCCCCTTCTGTACCATGTACTGAATTCCATACTTGAATTTTTAAAAGACAAGTAAAATACCTTTGGAAGCATGCAATTTTGTGAGTAAGACAAATAATAACATGCTGTGACAAGTATAATGATAATCAGCACCGTTCTCACTTAGCCTGGGTACAGGGCTGGAGGGTGAGGAATAAGTGATGGGAACGGAAGTTAACCAAGGTCCACTCTGAGGACCTAGCATGTGGAGGTGGAAGAGAACACGGACCGTGTGGCAGGGATTAGCCTTGCTCACCAGTATTTCCATCGTCCTCCTTTTGGACACGTGGCGGATTGACTTCCTGTCCCACTGTGGTTAGTTAAGGCTACATAATATGCCATAGCCAATGGAATGTGGGTGGAAGTGACAAGCATTCCTTCTGGGTGGGAGCACTCATCTGTGGGTGTGGGGCTCCAGAGCACACTTCCCCTGCCACGGGGATGGTGGAAGCAATGCCGTGACACAGAGAGGCACCGCTTAGCCACCACTAAGGAGGAGAGCTGGCCTACCGTGTCACCTGGACTCATAGAAGACGTGACAGGAGTGAAAAATAAACAACTGTTGTGATCTTAGAGTTGCTTTTGCTCAGAACGTAACCCAGCTTCTTTCAACCAACACACTATGTGAGAAAGAAAAAGCAGGTAGAGGGCAGGAGTAGCCTGCGGTGAGGTTGGAGCGGAAGGCAGGGGTCAGATCACAGAGGGCCTTGGCTGTCTCTTGCTATTTCCTAGCTGGGATGTAACACTGACCGCTTTCCAGAGTCAAATCAGATTTTATTTCTTAGCTGACTCAGAAACGTAGGGAGTTTCGTTTTGTCATTTCTGATGATGTTAGTCCCTCTACCCCTGTCATTTGTAACCCTCTTCTGTTCCAGCATTCTCTGCTCCAAAGGGGAAGAAAGAGGAAGAGAGCTTGCTGGAATTCTGGTTTTTATTATTATTATTATTATTTACTGTTTTGGCTGTCTTGGGTCTTCGTTGCTGCACATGGGCTTTCTCTAGTTGTGGCGAGTGGGGGCTGCTCTTCGTTGCGGTGCGCGGGCTTCTTATGGCGGTGGCTTCTCTTGTTGCGGGGGACAGGCTCTAGGCACGCAATCTTAAGTAGTTGAAGTACGCGGGCTCAGTAGTTGCGGCACGCAGGCCCTAGAGCATGCAGGCTTTAGTAGTTGCGGTTCGTGGGCTCTAGAGCATGGGCTCAGTAGTTGCGATGAACAGGCTTAGTTGCTCCACAGGATCTTCCCGGATCAGGGCTCGAACCCATGTCCCCTGCATTGGCAGGTGGATTCTTAGCCACTGCACCGCCAGGGAAGTCCCTGGAATTCTTATGAATCTTCAGGGGGGCACACACATTTCCCCAGGGACCGTGCTTGGGGGCTGTGCAAGACAACAGCGCCATCAAGTGGCCGGTGTAAAATCCTCCCTCCCACTGGCACTTCACCAGTGTTCCCAGCCAGGATCGAGGTGGCAGCTCTCCTACTTCCAAGTAGAAATTTAGGGGTGCCTGATCTCCTTTCCGACAGGTGGGACAACACCAGTTGGGGGTCACCCAGGAACAAGGCGAAGGTCAGGTTGCCTGGGGCTGGAGGAAGAGTGCTCTGAAGTCTGGAGGGATGTTGCAGTCAAAGCTGAAAAATCAGGTTCAGAGTTGAGCCATATTTGGACGGTGGAAGAAACAGGAAAGCCCTGTGTGAGAGGCAGTGGGTGCGGGCAAGTGGGAAGTGGCCTGGATTAATTATAGAGGTAGAAGGCGAATATCTAGCATATGTTTCTGTGGGGGACCCCAGTTCGTTTAAAGGGGTCATGTTTGAGCAGCTGGAGCCGTGAGACTTGTCTTTCATTTTAATATTACAGTCTCTGTTTTTAGGTTAGTCAGGAGCCTCAGCGTGTCCAGTGGTCTAGCCTGCTGGCTGACACGGCTGGCGTAGAAAGAGTCATGCCATTGTCCACATCCTTTGGGATCCATGGTTCAGCTAGTTAGAATCAACTTCAGGGGAATCAGAGGAGGAAAGAACAAGTAGGAATTGTACACTTGGGAGTGTCTGTCCATGGAGGAATTTCCAACATCAAGTGAGGAGGAATTGATGAAGAGGCATGTGTGGATGTCAGGTGGCATTGTTACTTGTCGATACAAATTGTGTCCTCTCATTACTGATCCTATTTGCTTCTCACTTCCTGTTCAGCTGCCACAAAACGTAGGGGATTCAGGAGCCAACTCCCTGTTTCCCACAGTGGGAATTCCTTGTGTGCAACTGCCGGTTGTCTTTTCCAATACATTCTACCATTTTTCTTTATTAACAAGACGCTGGTTGCTTTGGATGGCAATGCTTCCACTTGAACTACTAGCCTGCCAGCCTCTCTTGGCACTAGAGCGGTCATTTTACACAGTCCTGGCCAAGGAGACTGAGATGGAAGTTCTTGGGGGCAGCTCCTGGAGAAGGGCTTACAACTGGACAGACTTGGTTGGCTTAATCTTTTGCCTTTTGGCCTTTCTTCTGTGTTTTTGCCTGGAATGTGGAAGTTATGCCTCTCTTTGTAGGAGCTATCTTAAGGTCACAAAATAAGTCTGTTAAGAATGGGAATTTAGAAGGATAGGTCCCTGATGGCATTGCAGAGTCACCATACCTGTTTGGGACCCCTGACCTCCATGGGAAAACAAACCCCACTTTGGAGAGGTTATTATGTTCAGCCAAAAGCATTCCTAACTGGTACACTCTCACTTACTCTATAAAATAATAGTTATTCTCATTTGCCATGCAGTAGGGAATTCTGGCCAGACCTCAGCTAAACTAAGACCTTAAATAATTGGATTTTCTTTGTATCTCTGTACAAGAATGGCTGTTATTCAGAATAATAACACCGAAGCTGCACAACTTCTGGAATCATCAAACAAAATTATGTTACAGTAAGTAGACTATACTTATTTAAGTGGAAGTCTGCCTAATATATTTTAGAAAGATTTTTCACAATAAGGAACAAACATTAACCTTAGAATTCAATTAACAAAACCCTCTTATTTCCTAAGTATTCTGGTTAATCAGCATTTTTATACCTGATAATTTTATTTTACTCTGCTTAAATGCTGCTTTTAAAATTAAAAAATGACGTTATGTTCTTTCAACCTCTGAGAAGTGTGAGGTGTGAAGTTTATGAAATTACTTACTTGACTAAATCAAATTTAGGTCATGAACTTAAAAGAAAGAAAAAGTAATTCAGCTTCACATCTTTTCTAAGGTTAATAAAATGTATCCAGTTAATTACAGGATATAAAGATTGCCAGTACTCTACTTTTTTCAAGTAAATATCCTGAACTAGAGCTAGCCAGCCTACAACTATATGAGTGTGTTTTTTAATTAAAGTATTTGAAAATAAAAAGTTAATCTAAAGAGATAATAGAATGAGACAAGTTCCACCCAACAGATCTGAGTGATACTGGATATTAAAGCCAGCCAGACCTTTTAAAATTAAAATATTTATGAAGTTAAGTCCTCAAATATTAAAGGTATGATATAGCATAAGGGACACATTAGAAGGAATACAGAACAAGTGGAAACTATTGTCCCAAACTTCCAGGTCCAATATGGTAAGCAGTAACTACATGTGGTTAGTGAGAATTGTGATGTGCTGTATGTATAAAATATACATTAGATTTCAAAGGCTTTTATACAAGGGAAAGACTGTACAATATCTCATTAAAATTTTTATATTGGTTATATGTGGAAATTATATTTAGGAAATATGGGTTAAATAAAATATTAAATTCAAGCTCACCTATTTCTTTTTACTTCTTATTTTTTACTAGAAACTTTAAATCTGTGGCTCTCATTATATATTTCTCCTGGCCAGTGTCTTTCTACAGTAAGGAATTGAAACAGACTCTCAGAGACATAGGAGAAAGCTAGTGAATAGACAGCATTTTTCTTATAAATGAGGAAAAAATGACATTAAAAAGCTGTCAGAAATTCTTGAAAGAGGTCTGCTTACTAGAATTTTGTGTCCACAGAGTCTCTCCTGCATAGAGCAGCCCGAGTGAACGTCGCAAAATGTAAGTCAGGCCCCGTCTCCCCTGCTCAGCCCTCCAAGGGCTTCTCATCTCATTGAGAATAAAACCAAAGGCCTCATAAGGGCCTGCCAGGCCCCACAAGGTCCGGCTCCTGACCAGATGTGTCACTTACATCTCCCTTTCTTGCTCACACGATGATGCTGGCCACTTTGGCCCTTCAGCTGGCTTTTGGACATGGCCGTGTGCTGCTCTCAGGGCCTCTGCATATAGGAGTCACTTTCTCTGGATCCTCCTGTGACTCACTGTCACCTGTCTCAGGACTCTGCTCAGATAGGCCTGCCCTCACCTCACCACCTCTCCTCGCCCACTGCACTGTCCTCGCTCTCAATCCCATTTTAAATCATCTACCTGGCACCTAACACTGCCTGGAAAGGCCATATCCGATTGTTTCCTTGCCTTTATCACCACCATATCTCCATTGCCTAGAACAGTAGTGGGAAGCAGTTAGGTTCTCAATAAATATTTGTCAAGCAAATGAATGAATGAAGACATTTTAAGAGAAGCAACCAAAAAAGATGGGAAAAAAGTTTGGAAGGAAATACACCACAGTGTTAATCAGATCTGTTTCTGGGGTGATGAGAGTATGATTGATTTTAACTTTTTTCTGCTACCTCCCCAAGTATGTCCCCTCTTCTTCCTTGTTAAAAGAACCTTATTTTGTTCAGGCACCCCCTCTTCTACACGTGGTCATGTTTCACTCAACCACTCATGGTTGTCTCGTGTTTCTATCTGTGATTGGTTTAGGGATAAATATGTGATGTCATTCACAGCTGGCGAGCTTTGAGCAGAAGTCTGTGGAGAAGGCCATCTGGGAGGGTTTTATTGCTTAAAAAGAGATGCTCGTGAAGAAATGGTATGTCGGAGTCCTACCGGGTTTGGTTTGTGTGTGATGCTTGGAATGGCAGTTTCCCTATCCTGTCCATGGAGCTGCCGGTCCCAACACTGAGGATGTCAGAGTGAAAAGATGGAAGGAAACCCAGTCCCGCATGATGTTCTTGGGCTGGCAAATTAAGTATCTCAGAGCCAGCCAACTTTGTGACTTCATGTTTGGGGACAAAATAAATCATTCTCTGTGTTTGGGCCATTTTGAGCTGGTTTTTCTGAAAAAAATTTTTTTCCAAGCCAAATGTATCTAACTGATCCTCTGTTATAACAAAATTCAAGTGAAGCAGCCTCCAAATTATAAACCTGTCAGACAAAAGTGCAGAAGTAATAATAAGAGATATGGTTGTAGAATCTCCCTAAGGAATAGGCTAGGGACACAATTAGCACAAAATGTGCGCTCAGTACTTGAGAGAAGAACAACTCCAACAAAGAAGAAACACCTTGAATTACCAATATAATTATATAAGCTTGAATTATAAATCTAACACACAAATGTGAAAAAATGATTCTGCTTTTCACGTAATCTATGCTGGTTCAGGCACATTTGGAGTCCTGAGTTCAAGTCTGTAGTCATGTTATAAGATCACTGACAAATTCTACTGAAAAGAAGGACGATTTGTTTTCAGTCGAAAACAACTATTATTTTGGTCTGGGAAACTATCCCTACCCCTATTTTTACTCCATGTGTTTTGGTTAAGTGGATGCCCCAGTCTGGGGTGTTGGGTGTTTCTCCTGGCCTGCATGATTTGTTCAGGGATGGATGTGTGAACTGATCAGAGCCAACAAAACACAATAAGACATTTTCTGGCTGTGCTGGGGGAAAGCATACACTTTTGAATCAGATTGAACCTTGCAAAATATAACTCTGGAGCTGCTGGACACCATATTGCCATTCACTGAGCTTGAGAATTAAGCCACGTTGATGGGAATAGAGGTGAGAATTGGAGAGAACCCAGATTCTGGTGACATCATTTTGAGCCCCTGGATTGAGATGTGCCTGAAGTGTAACCTCAGCTTGTTTTATTTGTGAGCCCTTACACTTGCCTTCTTGCTTAATCTTGTCTGGGCGTGGAGTTCTGTCATTGCCAATGGAAAGGACCTAACTGAACAGAAGATGTGAAAAGATCACAAATGGCTGCAGTCATTTGAATAGTTGTCATATGGAAAAGATTAAGAATTAGTCTCAGTTGCTCTAAAAGAATAACACCCATGGAAGGGAATCCATTAAAAGGTACGGTTGTCCTGGACTTAGCGTAGAACTTTTTAAACATTTGTGACCATCCGACAGTGTAGGTGTTTGCTTCAAACAGCTGTGACTTCTCTGTCAGTGTATGAATTTAACTAAAAGCTAGTCATGCTCTAAGTGGGAATTTCCATATTGAGTTAGAGTCAGGGCTTCTAAGCTCTTTCCGGCTAGATATTCAATGATTCTCCAATATAAATGGGAAACAGGGATTATACTAGACCAGGTATATGGATGTGCTTTGTAACTGATTCAGTAGAAAAGTGTGTATTGGTTAAGGGGAGGCTCTGGAGAAAAACCCATGTTTGAAACCCAGTTTTGAGCTTTATTAACTATGTGACATTGGGAGAGTGAGTTAACCTCTCTGAGCCTCAAATTCCCATTTGTAAAATGGGGATAATACCTACCATTTAGGGTTGTAAGGACTGAATCCAATGCTGTGTATAAGCATTTATCACAGAGCCTGGCATGCTGTATGCTCAGTAGATATCCGCCGGTATTATTCAAATGCTATGAAAACATGAGGCAGAATTATTTTTGCTCTTCTTGTTCTTTTAGCATAATCATTCTGGGGATAAAAGGAAAAAATAAGCCATATTTCATTAAACTTACACAATGGAGGGTGGGTTTATGGGTAGACAAATATATAAAAAGAACACAATTTTTTCCCCCCATACATGTAGAAAGTAAGTTTATCAGCTATGATTTTTAATTCTGGAAGGTTTTTGCTTTAGTGTAAAGACACATGTCGTGAAACGGGACTAAGGGAAAGAAGAGAAGAATAGAAATAGCCTCTGCACTAAAGTTGTAGTGTGTTTTTCTTTTTTTTTTGGTCATTGAATTTTTAATTCTGTTTCTTTTTCAATAAACTCGTCCCATATGATGACTTGCCTAGAAAGGGTGAGTATTACATGGACAAAGCACTTGCATAGGCCAACATGAAAATTACAAAAGGAAAAAGGATAAAGAGATTGCAACATTTGATTGAAAAATATTAATAAAAGTTTTATTCCTTTTAAGTAGTCCCCCTCTCTCCTTGGGGGATAAATGTCCCTTTCATATTCCAGGTAACCTTTAAATTAAAGTTGTAGTGGTTTTTTAGTGATTCATGTGCCAAAGGAGGAAGGAAGAGGAGGGGAACGTCTCTCTCTTACTGATGTACTTCATGTATCCTAGGAGAGGAAGACAGCTAAGCTATTAGACTCTGCAATGGCTCATATAGACTACTAATACTGAATATTATTTCAAACTGATAAATAATGCCATTTTATGGGGAAATAGTTTTAAAAATGTGAGAATAAAGGACTAAAATGAAAGACAAGAATAAGTAACCAAATACCTGATGCCTATTTGCTGTTTTAAAGTATTACGTAGATAAGAATAAAATTGTGCTGCTATGATGTGGAGGTTTTGTTTTTAGGAATTTGTCTTAATATCCTCTGAACTTAGGAGGTTATTGAATTATTTGATGGTAATTTTGTCATCAGTTTTCAATTGAGATGCCTTCCTAAATACTATTTTTAAAGATATACTGATTTATGGTTCTTACCAAGAGGTTTTTCTTAATTCTTTGTTGTATGTTTTAATTTACTTTGAAAATTATTGGTCTTTCTACCTGATATTTTCTTTCTCTATTCGTTTCTTTCCTCTTTTAATTTCTTTCTCATCTCACAGTCCACAAAAGGGATTTTCGATTTTACTCATTTTTTAAAAAAATTTATTTATCTATTTTTGGCTGTGTTGGGTCTTCGATTCTCTGCAAGGGCTTTCTATGGTTGCGGCAAGCGGGGGCCACTCTTCATCGCGGTGCGCGGGCCTCTCACTATCGCGGCCTCTCTTGTTGCGGAGCACAGGCTCCAGATGCGCAGGCTCAGTAGTTGTGGCTCACGGGCCCAGTTGCTCTGCGGCATGTGGGATCTTCCCAGACCAGGGCTCGAACCCGTGTCCCCTGCATTAGCAGGCAGATTCTCAACCACTGCGCCACCAGGAAAGCCCCCAGTTTTACTTATTTTGTTCAAAGCACTGACTCTTGGCATTTGGTGTTTTGCCAACTGGTTCTGATGTTACTGTTGTATTTTTGCTTTGGTTTTTAGAACTTAATTTTTAAAATTCCTTTTGTAGGTTGGAATATATTATATCATTGATTTTCTAATTGTAAGACATCTTTTGTTCATTGTTCTCATAATTATTTAAAGTATGTGTTTGGTTATAGTTAGTCGTGAGGTATAAAACTGAGTATGTTTAAAACTTTAAGCGAGAAAATGCATTTTGGTAAGTATATGCTGATTTATATTCTACTCTATTTCAGTGGAAATATGTGAACATTTGTGATGGGCCTAGGTCAGATAAGCAATTCAGTTCAGAAAGAAAATACGTTGGAATTATCTATTCATATGCATACATAATATGCTTTTGAAGATTAAATATACTTGCTAGTTGATTGCTTTGGGGGAAGATTAATGGAAATGAGCAAATTAATTATCAACAATAATGAATAGAAAAGAGAGTATAGAGTAAATTTCATGTGTAACTTTCTATACAATTCATTTAAGGGGAAGTGGTGTTTTCAAAGTATTAAATAGAGAGACGTGTCTTTCCCAAAGCTATGTATGCCATATTTTTCTATGCTTTTTAATAACTTGAATATCGATGAATTTAGACTGCTATGCATGATATTCTTAACGTAGGAGTAAAATGATGTTCATATTCAAATGGTGCAGCAACTTGGGGTACATTGAGGAAACTTGCCTTCTTGTCTTTTTTGCAAGGATGGCTCAAGGACACACACCTTCAGCCGTTGCAGGATTTTTGTGAACTAGGCCCTGGGCTCCAGATAATGGGAGTGTTCTCGGCTAATGGGAAGAAACATCAGTTCTGTGCTGTGTGTCAGTGGGACCCTGAGTGGCTGAACGCCAGCCTTTGCCAGCCACATCCTGCCTTTTCTTCAAAGGCCAACTGAAGGACAGGTGGCCCCTAAGTTTTAGGGTTCATATCACCAAGATGTTGGAATTGTTTCATCCTTTATATGTCTGGGTGTTCGCATCTGAAGTGTGGATGTCCTTGATTAGTGGATGGCGTAGGTAAAAATGTTGTTGATACCATTTGAATTTATTTATCCTATTATTTATGGATTACTGGATAAATAAACGATGGCAAAGCCCTGCAATGGAATGCTATGCAGCTCTGAAAAAGCATGAGGGAGCTCTCAATGCACTAGTGTAAAAGTATCTCCAGGATATATTGTTAGGTGAAAAATGCAAAATAGTGTGCCCAGTATGCTGTCTCACGTGTAAGAAAGTGGACGTGAACATGTATTTCTATTTGCTTGCCTTTGTACAAAGAAAAGCTGGAGGAGTGCACAAGATTCTAATAAAGGTGATAACATATATGAGGCGGGGGTGAGGAGGATGGAAATAGGATTTGAAGTAAGACTTCTCAATATACACCTAATTATATGTAAAACGTTGAAGTATGTGAAGATGTTACTTATCCAATGAAATAAGTTAACATTAAAAAATTTAAAAAGAAAATATCACCCTGGATGCATGAAGAGAATGGATTAGGAAGGAGAAGAAGAGATATGGAGGGCCGATTTAGAGGCTGTTGTGGTGACCCATGGAGAGAGAATGATTCTAGAGTGGTAGCAGTGGAGACAGACAGAAGCGGGTAGGTTTTAGAGGCACTGAGGGGGTAAAATAGGCAGGGCTGTGTCGATAACTGAGAGGGGAATGATGAAAGAGGAGGAGGAGTCAAGGATGACTCCCAGGTTTCTGGACCACACCCTTAGATGGATTCATGAATCAGGGAAATAGAAGAAGGCTCAGTTGGTGGAGATGATGATACATTTGCACATGTCGAGATGGGGCCAGACCCAAACAAGGTGTTTAATAAAAGTCTGTTGAACAAAGGAGTGAATAAAATGTTTTAGAGATAGCAAAGTAGAGACATGAAGGAGGCAGTTGGATTCGTCAGTCCGGGGCTCCAAGGGGAGGTCCGGGCTACGGATTCGAATTTTGGGATCATCAGCCAATAGAGGTTTTTGAAGCACTGGTAATTGTGGAGGACAACTAGGAAATTAGAAATAGAAGAAAAGTGGGGTTGGGACCCAGCCTTGAGGAATTCCAAAACGTCAAGGCCCACTAGTAGAGGACAAGGCAGCAAAGCAGACTGGGCAAGAGTGGGCAGAGGGGTGGGAAAACTGAGAGAGTGTGGCAATATTGGACCAAGGAAAGAGTTTCAAGAAGGAGGCAGTGAGTGCATACTGAGAGCTGCAGAGCTATCGGGTATGAGGATGGAGAAATGTCCTCGGGATCTAGAGAGGGCATCAGTCATCCCAGCGAGATCCGTCTCAGAGGCCTCTTGGGTGAAAGGTGGATTACAGTGGATTGAGAACTGCTTCCTTCAGATACCGGCCCACCATCTTCCCTGTCATCCTGGCTTGAAAACAGATGAGCGTCTTCAATTCCTCCTTTATCTTTATCCCTATCCCTCATCCTTACTAAACCATTTTCAAGTTCTGTTTACTCTGTTTCACCGTTATCTCTTGCTTCTGTCTTCTTTTCACCATTCGTACTGCCACTTCACCAATTCAGATCCAGCCAGCAATCACACCAGTGAATTCTACAAACACCTACTGTGTGCTGCTATACTGTGTTGTATGTAGAGATAACTCCCCTCTAGTCTTACTTCCTTTCTCAGATGCTTTGTATTACAGCCCTCTTACTCTCTTATTGGATCGACTCAGGTTACAGTTTTATTTGCCCATTCCTTTCTTTAAAAGGGGGTTCGGAGGAAAGGAAGTCAGCTATATATTTTGAGTGGCTGTTAGGTAGAGAGTGGGGCAAAAGCTTTAATTACATACATGTTCTCATGTAATCATCATAGTGAATCACAAGATAGATATTCTTTTGCTGTTGCTTTATGTGTGGGGCAGAGAAAGCTCAGGAAGGTTGAGGAGCTTTTTCAGAATACTTTAGCCAGTTAAAAGGACAGAGCTAGAATTCAAACCAGATCTGCCCAGTGCAAGGTTTAGATTGTTTTCATTTTCTCTTGAGGTTAAATATCATCTAGCCACTCCAGAGATGGTACCTGTCCATGCAGCCTAAGATAAGGAAGGGGGGAAGGCAGTGCCACAGAAGTTGAGGGTGGAGAGCATTTTGAGAAAGACTGGGCAGTCTGCAATCACACTTCAGGGAGGAGAGAAGTCGAGAGTTATCAGAAATGAGAAAATAGCAATTAGAATTGACTAAAAGGGAGGTAACCTTTTAGAGTAAACTGCTTTTGAATGATGGGGGTGGAAACCAGATTATTGGGAGAATCAGAAGGAAGTGGGTGGGTAGGAAATAAAAGCAGCTGAGATAGACAAGGTGTTCCATAAAATTGGGGTGAAAAGGAACGAGAACTATGGAGGATTGAATGGAATATAATATAGACATACAGTAGAAACACATGCACCCACCCATACATTTCTACCTGTAGGTGGAACAGAATAAACCTGTAGACTTGGAAAGTTAGAGAGAGAGGAAGAGAAATAATTTAGAAGCTGGGCCTTAGAGGAGGGAAGAAAGCACAGGCCCACAGTCAGTGTTCTTTAAATACGTCCTTGCACGGGGAAGGTTTAGATTCTGTTGAATAAAACTTGTGTAGGAAACTCCTGCTTGAGATAATGGGGATCTTCAACCCAAAGGGACATGCCAATCTCAAATTTCAAGGAAAAGCTGAGGTCCAGACACCTAGCCTGGCAGGTAGAGGTGAAAGGGCTTCGAGGTTGTGATCACAATGCAAATCTGTGTTGCAGCTTGCCCCCAACCCCACCCTGAACTCCCTAGTCCCCTCCCCTGCCTTATTTGCCTCCATTGCACTCATAATTATCTGACCCTATTATATGCTTTTACTTATTTATTTATGAGTTGTCTCTCCACCCCACACCAGTTTGTCAGCTTCATAGATTTTTATCTGTTTCATTCACTACTGTATCTTCCCAGTCCATAAAGCAGTACCTGGTGTACTGCAGATACTTAAGATATAGTCTTTGAATGAATAAATTAATCAGTCAAGATGGAGTCAAAGTCCCAGTGTAGGCATGGAATGGATTTTAGAGTTGCTTCAAACACTAGTGTTTGTGGCTCACTTTTTAGAGGATGCAGGTGTCAAGTTAAAACAGTAGGGTTGGACAGACTCATTCCTAGTGATGCGGTGAAGTACTTGCCAGCGAATCCAGTTTCTAAGGTCACGTGCTAGTTAGGAGAATAAGGCATTGTTACGCTGTCTCAATTATCTACTGTTGCCTCATAGACCACCCTGTAACTTTATTTATTATTGTTCCTAATTTCCTGGGTCAGGAACTTGGGCAGAGTTCATGTGGGTGGTTTGTTGACTCCAAAAGGCATCATGTGGGATTACTCACTTGGCTGCACTCAGCTGGTATCTAGGCTGGACTGAAAGGTCCAAGAAGGCTTCATTTATATGTCTGACTCCCCAGTGCTCCCCCATGTGGCACTGTCTTTCTTAACAGGGTTAGCTTGGGCTTCCTCGCAGCATGGTGGACTCCTAAGAGGGAGTTTTCCAAGCAGTGAAGGTGGAAGCTGCAGATCTCTTAAGGCTCAGCCTCAGAAGTCACACAGTATCACTTGCCCCACTCTCTGTTAGTAAAGATAAGTCACAAGGTGAGTTTAGAATAAAGGAGAGGGGAAGAGTTTACCTCTCAAAGAGAGAAGGGACAAAGAATACGTAGCCATCTTTAGTCCACCGCATCTCATTAGGAGATTATATTGTTAGGATGCTTAGAACTGGCTTTCTCTCCCAATTTACTTTGCAGTCCAAGAAGTTAGTGAGAATTCAGAGAGCACAGATAATTTGCAAAAATTTCTGAGGAATTGAATATGGTTAAATTAACAGTTAATTCCAAACTTGTCAAGTTCATGGAGAGATTTGTAAGGAACCAACTGGCAGGTGAGTTAAATGACTGGTTGAAATAATTATTTTTAAAAAGGCCTTGCTATATTTTAGAGAAATAATTTAATTTTTGTGAAAATTAAATGTGCTCATTATAAAAATTTCAAGCAATTGTAAAAAATACAAATAAAACAACAAATCATCTAAACTCTCCCTGTGCAGAGAAAAAAACCCATGATAACATTTGGTGAGCATCATTTTAGATGTCTCTTTGATGCAGAGAAAAAAACCCATGATAATATTTGGTGAGCATCATTTGAGATGTCTCTTTGTGCTTATGTCCACTTAAAAGGATTGCTGGCTGTCTGGTTGGCTGACTCAACAGGCAGGTAGATAGAAAGTTGATAGATAAAACTTATAAGAATGAGATCACACTATACATGTTATTTTCATGAAATATTGAAACTGAGTCTACTTGAATTTAAAAGAAGAAAAATGAAAAAGAAGGAAGAACTACAAGTAAGAGCTATTAATTTTGGAGCTAGTAGTTCCTAAAAGATTGTATGAAGGTCATGGGGAAAATATGAAAACCAGCAAGAAATTGGATTTACATAAAGTATATATTAAAATTTTAGACAGTATCAATTGTTCCCCACTGTGAAAGTTGACATGGTTAGAATTCTAACACTGTATCCTACGCTGTTTCCCTCAGCTCCTGATTCTTGTGGTTTATATTATTTTTACTTTGTGAAATTTACATTCTGTTTTTCTAATATCATTCCCACAGGTGTTAGTTTCTACATTTAAACAGGTTCAGTGATAACCTTGGTTTAGAATCATGGTTCTAAATTCTTCAATTTGATTCATCTTTTGGTTGGATGAATTTTGGGTTTCCCCCCAAAAAGGGATAAACCCATAAAGGGCACTATATCCTCCCAAATTCTTTCATGTTTGAGAAAGTCTCCTTGTTGATTTCATAACCTTAACTAGCAGATATAATGTTATTGTACACTCACATCTTTCTAGACTTTTTTTAAGTTCGTCCTGTTACGGATTGATGCTTTTGAGAACCAGCTCGCTTTTTTTCCCCTTGCATATTCCTCTATTTCTTTTTTGATTTCAGATGTCTGCGTACATCTTTCCGCGCTTTGAAGTTCAGTGACTTTACCTGGATAGATCTCGTTGATAATAATTCTGTCATTTTTTCCCCCACTATGTTATGTGTCCCTTGGATCATAACATTCAGCTCGTTCATTAAGGAAAATATCCTATATTATACTTTTTATGTATTGTACCTCTGCTTACCTCTGCACCTCTGTTTTCAATTTTGTTGTTTATGTTTGTTGGGTTCTTTCTTTTCTTTGGGAACACCAGTGATGTTTCAGTTGCATTCTCTTTGTATGACTGTTATCTTCTTTTTAATTGCTTGAATGCATTTTTCCCTCTGTGTTTTATTTATTGTTATTACCTCAAGCCTTTACTTCATGCCATTGATTTGCTTTTCAGGTATGTCTGTTCTATTCCAAGCTGCTTCTAATTTATCTGCTAAATCTGCACTGGTGGTGTTTTGGCCTCAATTTATTTCCTTAACTCTACAGTCCCTTTTTTTAAAAAAGTTTATTTTATTTATTTATGTTTGGCTACATTGGGTCTTTGTCACCGCAAGCAGGTTTTCTGTAGTTGCAGAGAGCGGAGGCTACTCTTCGTTGTGGTGCACGGGCCTCTCACTGTGGTGGCTTCTCTTGCTGCGGAGCACGGGTTCTAGGTGCGTGGGCTTCAGTAGTTGTGGCTCGCAGGCTTAGTTGCTCCGCGGCCTGTGGGATCTTCCCGGACCAGGACCAGGGCTCGAACCTGTGACTCCTGCATTAGCAGGCAGATTTTTAACCACTGCGCCACCAGGGAAGTCCCTACAGTCCCATTTTGTGTCTTGTTCTGTTGTTTTAACATCTCATCTTTGAGCCTCTACTGTAGTGATAACATATACTTGTTAAGGTCCTTCACAGTGAAAAGTGTTTGTAGGAAAACTGCTTCTCTTCTGAGGGTTGTGTTTTCTTTTTGAACTTTGTTCTTCAATAGTCTTATGCATATTCAGTTGCTTCTTTCACCGGGGTTATTTTTATAGCATGTTGGTATAGTTACTATATCATTTTTTTTCCATCTTGCTCATTCATGGGTTATTTAAAGCTTAATGTTTGTTCTGACATAGTGTGGTTGAATTCTTCTTGATATTCAGCCCTATTTGATATCAGTTAATTTTATTCTTTAGACTACTGTTTTATTGTATCTACTTCTCCGTAGCCTGAAGGTGCAGGGCTGGAGGAAGGGAAGGGAGTAGACTTCACTGCAGCTGAGTGTAGCCTTTAATGGAGGACTGTTCTTTTTTCTGAGTTCTCATTCAATGTCCTGTACTTGAGTACTTTCCACTAAGCTGAGGGTTACCCCTTGTGGACCTTGGTGTATCCCGGTTCAGCCCAGTGTCCTAAAAGAGCAAATTCTGGTGGCCCTTCCTACCTTTGCTGAAATGGTATGTTGGGGCTTCTGTTCACGATGGTTTTTCATTACTTTTTTTCAGGCTGGCTTCTTACCACCTCAGTTTGCTTCTGTCCAAATAAGAGGGTAGTAGTCCGAATTTTAAGGATTTTATTCACTTACCCTCTTTCTTCAGTACTGCTTCTGGGGGTGAGGTGGGATTAGAAGCCCCTTAGTACAATCATACAACAGAAAAAATATATATATATATTTTTTTCACTTCCTGTAATCTTTGAACTTTTTAGCTAAGCTTTTATGCCATTCCTTTGTTTTATTGTTGTTGGTAAATTTGGGGCTCACTCTTTGCCTTGCCATTTCTCTGTTTCTCTGAGTGGAAAAATTCTGTGGTGGGAAAATTCAGAGTCTGTTGTAAGTTCAGATACAACTGCAGTGATTAACACCAGGCATAATGTAGGGGTCACTAGTGATCTCCTATATTGTTCATTTTCATCACTTTCTGTAATTACCTAAAAACACTGCTTTGATAGTTTTTAATAGACATAAAGAGTTTTACGTAATAGGTGACTAAAAAACCAAGTGGACAGTAAGAGGACCCTTATGTTTTTGCATTAAATGACAGAAAAATTCAGCAGAAAAACCATTGCCTTATGATAGAGTGCAGACAACATTAGTCTCACTGGAAGGCTTGTCTCAGCTTGAGTAGGTAACAAATAGGTCTTTGCTGAGCTCCCTTGGTGGGATATTTTGTGTCTCCTTAGCTTCTGTTATGACCAAGTGTCTGTGGTAGGCAGAGTTCTAAGATGGCCCCGAGATTCCCCTTCCCCAGTGTGCATTCTCTGTATATTTCCTTCCCCTTGAATGTCAATGGGCCTGATCTAATCAGGTGAGCGCTTTTCAAAGAGGGTCTAAAGATCAGAGAGGTTGAGAACTGCAGCCGATGCTTGAAGGCGGTAACCTCTGTGAGTTCTGTAGCTACAGGAAAATGAATTCTGCCAACAAACACATGTGCTTGGAAGAGTACTCTGAGCCTCACGTGACACCTCAGCCCTGGCCAACACCTTGATTTCAGCCTGATGAGACCCTGAGTAGAGAACTCAGTTGTGCTGTGTCCAGACTTTTGACCTACAGAACTGTGAGGACACCCACAGGATTGGTGTCAAGTCACTAAATTGTGGTCATTAATTAGGTAGCAACAATATATGAATATTTTAAAAGTACTTTTAAGCGATTTGCTTTATTTTAATTAATTCTGATTCTCTCCCTAGAGGGAAAAGCTCATTTCTTGTTTCATTATTTACTTTTTCAAAGAGGAAGCTTTTGTTACGCTTTCCAAATTTTGTTGAATTTTGTTACTTTTTTGTCCCCGCTCCTCTGCCCACTTCTCTTCCTCAACACTGAGGTCAGAATAGGGATTTTAGATTGTTAACTGGTTTTATCTATAATTACAGCTTGGACACACTGATGAAAATGGTTTAAAAGTATAGTGGAACCCCATTTTGAAAATAGTTTTATCCCACTTGATCATGGTGTATGATCCTTTTAATGTGTTGTTGGGTTCCGTTTGCTAGCACTTTGTTGAGGATTTTTGCTTCAATGTTCATCAGTGATATTGACCTGTAATTTTCTTTTTTTGTGGTATCTTTGTCTGGTTTTGGTATCCAGGTGATGAAATAGATAACTTATAAGGACCTACTGTATAGCACAGGGAACTCTACTCAATACTCTGTAATGACCTATATGGAAAAATAATCTAAAAAAGAGTGGATATATGTATATGTATAACTGATTCACTTTACTGTGCAACTGAAACTAACACAACATTGTAAATCAACTCTACTCCAATAAAAATTAAAAAAAATAGTTTTAGAGAACAGGTCAACATCCAGTTCAATGGCATATGTTAAGTCCATGGTGTTTTTTAAAATTTTATTTTAAAAATTAACTTTATTTATATATATTCTGAACATTACACAAGTCCTAACTGCACAGCTCACTTAATTTCTACAAAGTGAACATACCTATGTACACACCCAGATAAAGAAATAGAACATTTCCAGGACATGCCCTCTGCCCTCAAGGCAACGACTCTTCTGGCTTCTATCACCATAGGTTAGTTTTGCCTGTTTTGGGACACTGTGTTCTCTTTTGGTTTTGGCTTCTTTAGCTCAATGTTATGTTTGTGAGAGTCATCCATATTGATGCAGTAGTTGGTTCATTCTTGTTATTTTATAGAATTTGCTGTGTAAACGTACCACAATTTATGTACCCATTCTACTGTTGCAGAATTGTACTTATTTTATTCTTGTAAAATGGGTTGGTTTTATTTGGGGTTATTACCATTAGCACTGCTTTGAACATTCTTATACATGTATTCTGATGAATGTTCATTGTATACGTAGAAGAATTGCTGGGTCACAGAAAGAAAAATATATGTATTTTTTTTTTTCAGCTTCAGTAGGTGTTAAGAAATGGTTTCCCAAAGTTACATCACGTTACACTCCCACCAGCAGTGCATGACAATTAAAGTTGCTCCATATCTTCACAAAACACTTGGCATTATAATTTATTATTCTTACTATTATTGTCACCATCATCATTATTTTAAATTTTAACCAGTCTGATGTATGTTGGTATTATCTCAGTGTGTTTTTAATTTGCGTTTCCCTCATGACTCCTGATGTTTAATACCTTTCCATGTGTTTATTGAAGGCCAGTAATTTTCAAACTTTGGATCATGCTCCATTATTGGGTCATGAAATCAAATTAGTGCATTAAGACCAGCATTTAAAAAATCTGAAGTAGAGTAGCATGCAGTAGAAGAGAGTGAATTGCAAGTTGTAATGGTAAGTATGGTATATATTTATACATATGAAACTTTGTTTCAGTTTCATATGTATAAATATATGCATCTGTATCTATATACCTTCATAGATGTACACCCATATGTATGTATCAATTCCTTATTTGTATATATAAATATATATATTTGCACTGAGCGACTGTGGGAAATGTATTTCTTGTTGTAAAAATATTCTTATTTCTTACTGTCAGAAAGGTTTATGAAACCCTACTGTGTATTACGCATTTAAACAAATCTACAACTTGATGAAGACATAAAAACCATGCTTACCTCATTTGCATTTAGCACAGTTCTGAAAGATAGAACTCATAACTGAGATATTGGAAATATGATTCGTGACGATTTTGTTAGGCCAAACTGGAAGCACACCATTAAGATGAAATATGAAAAGTAAAAGTAAAGTCCTTCATACAATAAGTGTATTGTATGTAAAGTCTTTGTATTTGAATTTTGTATTTTGTATTGAAGTGTAAAGTCTTTGTAATTGAATGAAGGAAAGTTACCCTAAAAGTGCATGGGGTAAAGAACCAGAATCATCAGTCCTAAATACAGAACTCTGAGTCTCCAGACCTCGAAAGAGAATCTGTGGATGGTGGCCCCAGAGTCTGTATGTTTCAAAAGATTCTTGGTGAGTCTGATAATCTGATAATTTTGGGAACCACTGATGTAGGGTGGAGATTGCAGTGAATTTCACCTACTGTAAGGGAGGAGGTCTCATGGAAGAGAGATTCTAAGTGTGCAAACCTTTTTTAAGCCTAACATTCCCCAAAACACTATATTTCAGAGTAATTCTCCCCAGTTTCCTTTATCCCGTAAAGTATTATTCTATAGCAACAAAACTCAGGAGAAGCCATTTAATTAAAGAACCATTATCTATAATTTCTATACAGTTAGGATAGAAGACAGGCAGCGAGTTAATTTGCTTTCCAATCCCTCTCCATGTGTGTTTTAACTCCCTAATCCTCTTTTTCTCTAAACCCCCACTATAATGGAACCCCTAATGTGAGCTGCATACATTTTTCAATTATATAATACTTTGGTGCCTTTGTCTCTGAGATTTACTGTACTTACACATTTGTATGCATTTTAAAGTAAAATTCTGAAGGCTTTATAAGCACCCGCTTTCTAATTAACAGTGAGCATAAAATGCTAGTGTGACAAATGTTAACCATGCATATTAGGGAATATTTAGAATCAATCTAGGTTGCTTCCCCCCGCCCCTCCCCGCCCCGAAAGGTAAGATTTATACTATACAAGATTGGGGAGAATGAATTTGTAATTTGGACAAACACTTCCCTGAATACCAATATTACTTTATATAGTAATTATGGGATTTTAAATGCCAATGAGTTCTGTTTTCTTTGTGTGAACTTATGAATGTAATAAAACACTTTTGAAAAGCTAATTGAATAAAACTATCTAAGATTTAATTATCAGCTTCTTAAAGATTTTATGCACCAGATCATCTCTGTTGCCAAAATCACTTACGTGACTTAGGAATCACAGAATCATCTTAAATCTTTCATTTTGTTCTTAGAATTAAAATGGTTTTTAAAAAATTATATACAGTTAAAAAATTGTGCATAAAAAAACAAAGAGAAAAAATTTAAAACTAATCGAATCTCTACAACTCAGATAAAATTGCTATTAATATTTTGGTGGATATTTTTCGAGACATCTCAGTATATACACATGCACACACACTCATACAACCACCTAGTTTTACATAAACAGATTAATAGAATATATGATATTCTGTTACTTGTCCTTTAGGGCTAGTCATTGTTTTCTATCTACTTTTGGTTGGGTTGTTTTCATATCAGTAAATAGATATATACTTCATAATTTTTAATGGTTACATGATATACACACACACACACACACTATACTTTAATCTGTTGATAGATATTTAGATTGCATCTCTTTTCTCCTCTATTATATGTTTAGTTAACATCCTTCCTTGCACGTTAATCATTTTGCACCTGTACAATTATATTCCCAAGACAAATTCCTAGAAACCTGACTGAGCCAAAAGGCAAATGTTAATGTATATTAATTACCAAACTGCCCTCCAAAACTGTTATCTCAGTTGAAACTCCCGTTAGCAAAATGATAGAGCACTTGTCCTTATTTTAAAATTTGTATATCTTTAATTATTAATGAAGTTGTACATATTTCCGAGTGCTTATTGGATATTCTTATTTCTTTTTTGTTTAATTGCTTCACTATTTTTGTTGAGATGGTTGTCTTTTTCTTACTGACTTGTAAGAGATCTGTAAACGTTGAGATATTGTTATTTGGACTGCAAGTTTGTCATTTGACTTAATTCTGTACGTAGTGATTTTTAAATTAAACTAAATGCCATTTATTTATTTTTTAATAAAATTTTTGTCAAAAATTTATCAATGCATCATTTGATAGTTTCAAGCTTCTGTATCATGGTTAACAATGGCCTTTGGCCAGATTGCAGATATACCCATATTTCCTCATAGTAGTCTTAGGGTTTAATTTTTTTACATGATAATCTTTGATCCATCTGGGATTTATTTTTGAATAAGGAGAAAGATAATTCAGATTTATTTTTACCCCAATTGCTAGCCAGTTGTCAGACTTCATGAATATCTAATCTTTTACTCTTATTTAAAATGACTTACTTTCTGATATTAAATTCCCTTATATATTTGAATATACTTCTGGGATCTATTTTGTTCTATCGATCTGTCTATTTCTGAATAATTATTATTGAATTTTTATTTCTGTGGCTTTATTCTTTTTTTTATAAGTATCCCTTCATTTTTCATCTTTTTCAGATTTTGTCTATTTTTGCTTATTTACTTGATGAACTTAAAAATCATTTGGTTGAACTAACAAAAGAAATGCTAAGATTTTCAGCTAGAGTTATATATTTTTATATTAATTAAGGGAAAATAGGCACTTTTATAATACTAGATTTTCTTATTAAAAATTTTTTTTCTCATAGATTCAGGCATTCTCTTAGGTCTATCGGTATCATTTTATGTTTTCTTTGTATAGGCCCTGGTCATTTAAAAAGATTTTTCTAGATATTTTAATTTTTTGATTGTTGCTGTGAATGAAATTTTCTTCCATGATACTTTCTGATTGTTAATCCTGTTTTAGAAAGTTGTTGACTTTTGTTTATTTATTTTATTTCCAGACACTTTAATGAGCATTCATATTTTTTTCTGATCATCTTTTGGTTGATTTTAGCTTTCAAAAGTCCCAGGTGGTACCCAGGAGACTAAAGAAGAAAATATAATTCCCTTATTGTAAGATATTACTTGAGGCCGTTAGAGAATGGAGCCTAAAATAGGGGAGTTTATGGAATATAATTTGTATATCCAGGAAGGACTGAGTCCTCATCACTGAAATGTAATGTAAGTCAGACTAAATATATTAGGATGAATAAGTATGTTGTTCTTATGAGATTATTTAATACTCTGAGGTGTCCTTTGATACTCAATTAATTAATCTCTCAGGATTAACCTTTGTAGATTTGATATTACTTATGTGAGCAGGAGAGAGGCTAGATTTAATTAAGCCTGAAGATATAAGTCCCTATTTAAGTAATGAAAATGTGAAGGATGGAAGGGAAAATGGAACTGACTTCCTCAAGAATTGGAGTTTACCAGGTTGTGAGTTCCAGGCTTGCTAATTTTTTGTATGACCCCCCCCCCCCAAATACAATATAATTTCTTTTCTTGTCATGAGTAATCCTCCTTCCAACAAACACCTACAGTATTGCTCTACCTACCATCCCAACCCCCCAGTAAGTAGGTGTAAGATGGTCTGACAATGCCATCTGGTGGCCACCTAGGAAACTATATGAACTAATCTCTGTCATTGGACCTCCAACCTGGGTTGGTACAATATCCTGGAAGCCAGGTCCAGGCTTGGGAACAAGCAGTTTATGCCTGTGGCTACAGGCAAAGGGAGAAAATAATCAAAGTCCAATCCCTGGCAAAGGCTGCCTGGGGAATCTGGGAAGGAGCCCAAAGGCTCCATTCACAGGAGTTGATAGAGAGCAAGGACTAGGTCCAAAAAGAGAGGTTTGCAAAGGAGTTCCAGCAGGAAAAACTTGGAGAGAGCTCCTGAACCAAAGCAAAGAAGGGGAGTTTGTTTTTTTTTTGGGTTGGGGGAAGCTCTGCATTCAGCCTCAGGGCAGGGAGGAGCTTAATTGTGAGCACACAGTCAGTTCTAACACCTTTCTTCAGGGCTTTCCTCATCTATCTTTTTTTTTTTTTTTTCCTTAAATTTTTTTTTTTTTCCCCATAGCTTAAAACTCAGATAATTTGACAATTCCACATAAGGTCGAGGCTACTTCACTCTTCCCTTCTCTCTATCTTTCCCCTCTTCTTCCCTTGCTCCCTCCTTCCCACTTCCTTTTCTCTTTTCCCTTCCTTTTCAGCTCTTATTCTTGATTTCTCAGGAGACCCTCCCTCTTTCTCATCCTTCATTCTATCCAGGAACCAAAACATAATCCTATTTACAGCTGAAAAACCTAGAGATAGTGCTTGTGGGTCAGCTTTATCAAGGACAAGGGAAGGCAGAGGTGAAATGAAGAACTGGTACCACTAGCGCCTGCATCCTTGGGAGGAGGGATCAGAAGTCCCTTCAACATTACCACGAGGCTCAGTCCTCCCATTCACCCCCTGCATGATTTCCCCATGTGCCTGTATTCACGATTTTTGTTTCTTTTGTTCACTGCCATATTCCCAACATTTAAAACGGCATCTGGCATATAGAAGGAACTCTATTGATATTTGTTGAAGGATAGAATGAATATTCACACTGAATAAGCAAATCTGGCTTATTCTTTTTTTACTGTATTTCAATTTTGCCTTGTTGTAAGTGTTGCAGTGATGCTAATTTTCATTGTGAAAGCATGATTTGTGACTTCTGTGAAATAATTCAAACGTAACATGTGAGGCTATTTCTATCACAAAAATAATTATTTTTTAAATTCCAAACCACCAAGTGACCTACTTTCAGAAAATAATTTTTCATGTTTCACGAGTGTATCTTTTATGTACATAAATGAAGTAGAAAACCAACAAAATGGCTGGCTTTTACCTATCTTAGCTTCTCAAGTGCTCTTTGAATCCTCCCTCAAATAGAAGCTAAGACTATTAAATACAGAGGAGAAAACAAATTTGGAAAGCTGAAAACTACCAAGCATTTGACAGAACATCTTGCTAACTATGTTTTCTCTGTTTGCTGAGTCTCTTTTGCATTATAAATCCTTGATAACAGAGACAGAGAAATATTTATTCTCTATATAGAACTAAGCACAGAATTTGCCTAATATTTTTCAGAATTATGCCCTTCCTTGTGATCCTCCTTAGAACTGGAGAGACGAGACAGGCTGTTTTTATTTTACAGATTGTTCCTTGGACATTATTCTTGCGTGAGAATTTTCTGGGGATAAAAAAATGATCACTTGGTACTTTCCATTCCAAAACCCTAGGATTTCCTAAATATCTCACAGCTCTCTGTGATCGTAAAGAAGTGCTTTCATTTCAGTGCAAAGGGGAAGTGAAAATGAATTCAGAGCTGGCCTGAATTAAGACCACAGAGGAGATCAATGGGTGTGTAATATCTGAGTGTGGTAGAGCTTGGCTAACTCGTGAGGATGCATCACAACATCCCATCAGGCTTGACATTTTGTTCCTGGCTGATTTCAGTGGCAGTGGTCATGGGGAGGGAAGGCATATGTTGAATCTATAGTTCATTGACTACACAGACTGTGAGAAGCTACAAGGTATGAAAAGAGCATAGACTAGCATTACAGGCAGAGGGCTGTTCGGCTGAATGCTGGCAGTGCCTTTGGCTGACTGTGTGACCTGGAAAAAAATAGGTAACCTCTCAGAGTCTTAGTTTACCTTTCTATGAAATGGGAATAATGATTCCTACCTGGAAGGGCTGTGTGAAGAAGGGAGCTACTAGGTACACAGCCTATTCCCTGGCTGGTGGTACTCCCCAGTTGATCTGCTGTGATCACTGCAGTCACGTGTTCTCTTTCCATTTCTCTCCCAGGTACCTTGGGATCACGAGGCCGCTGACGTACCCTGTGAGACAGAATGGGAAGTGCATGGCCAAGATGATCCTCTCTGTCTGGCTTCTGTCCGCCTCCATCACTTTACCACCACTCTTCGGCTGGGCTCAGAACGTAAATGATGACAAGGTGTGCTTGATCAGCCAGGATTTTGGCTACACCATCTACTCCACCGCAGTGGCATTTTATATCCCCATGTCCGTCATGCTTTTCATGTACTACCAGATTTACAAGGCCGCCAGGAAGAGCGCCGCCAAACACAAGTTCCACGGCTTCCCGCGTCCCAAGGAGCCCGACAGCGTCGTC
Organism: Balaenoptera acutorostrata; assembly: GCF_949987535.1. Lineage (NCBI taxonomy): Eukaryota > Metazoa > Chordata > Mammalia > Artiodactyla > Balaenopteridae > Balaenoptera > Balaenoptera acutorostrata. The sequence continues at coordinate 36,769,870 of NC_080079.1, forward strand.
TCCCTGAACGGCATGGTGAAGCTCCAGAAGGAGGTGGAGGAGTGTGCAAACCTTTCGAGATTCCTCAAACATGAACGGAAAAACATCTCCATCTTTAAGAGGGAACAGAAAGCAGCCACCACCTTGGGGATCATCGTCGGGGCCTTCACTGTGTGCTGGCTGCCATTTTTCCTTCTCTCGACGGCCAGACCCTTCATCTGCGGCACCGCGTGCAGTTGCATCCCGCTGTGGGTGGAGAGGACATTTCTGTGGCTGGGCTATGCAAACTCTCTCATTAACCCCTTTATATATGCCTTCTTCAACCGGGACCTGAGGACCACCTACCGCAGCCTGCTCCAGTGCCAGTACCGGAATATCAACCGGAAGCTCTCGGCTGCAGGCATGCACGAGGCCCTGAAGCTTGCCGAGAGGCCTGAGAGACCTGAGCTTGTGCTGTAAGGTCATTTATCACTGTTTTCCTTCTATCCCCCCAACCCTTATATGGGACTCCTTTTTGAAGCACATCGTAGAAAGCTTCCAGAATCAGTAGCGAGCTTATTTTCTACTAAGCGTATCAGATTTGAATTTAGAATACTGTAGACTCTAGTCTTCCACCCAATAGAATTCCAAAAGCCAAAGATAGGGTTTTAGTTGGATTGGAAGAAGAGACTGATTCACTGATGAATTGCAACTGATGTCAGTGCTGACAAGGACGGTGATGTTTTTCATCCTTTCTCCATAAATATCATCCACATTACGTCCTTATAGCTCTGATTCTTGTAACATTATCATTTTAGTTGCTATTACTCTTACATCCAGTAAAACTGTTTTGATGACCTCATCCTTTACTGGTGGAAATCATGAAGGAGGTGACATTTGGGGTGGGTCTTGAATAAAGAGTAGGATTAAGGGATGGCAGGGGTGGAGGGGTGGGTTTGGGGCTGCTCAAAGCAGAGGCGACAGCATGAACAGAGGGACACAAAAATGGATGGAGGTACATAAAGAATCTGGGGCGTGTCTTCAGCAGGACCTAGAAGCTGGGTAGATTGGGGTCAGCTCAGAGGGCAGGTAAGCAAAGTGAGTGGGGGGAGAGCTGAAGGTTTTTGAGCTGGAGTGAGACAAGGTATGCAGTGTAAATAGGGGTTCACAACAGGAGAAGGGAAATGGGTAGGAGACCAATGTAGAAGAGAGGTCTCCTGTCAGGAGGGCCTGCACGGGGAGGGTGGGGGAGGGGCCTGTATAGTCTGGGGCAGTATGGAGTGGTTCGTGTGGGGAGATGTCAGGATGGAGCAAAGTCTTGAAAACTACAGAGCTTTTAGAAAGTACTACCCATCTTTAGGAGTTGGGAATTGATAGAGAGTTGTTGAGTTTGTCTGGGAAGCACTAGTAGCTTTCCAAGAAGCAATTACAGTAGGGCACTGGGATCCAAAAAAGGACCACAAAGGGCCAGTGGTGATAAGGAAATGGGTTTTACATGTAACACACATATGACTGAACTTGGCATTGTAAAGAAGGAAATGGGTTTTACATGTAACACACATATGACTGAATTTGGCATTGTAAAGAAGGAAGGAGACAATATAGCAAAGTTGGCAGGTCCAGTGAAGATTTTGCTTTAAATTTGAGGTAGAGGAGACATCTGCATGTTTGAAAGCTGAGGGGAAGAAACTGGATTGAGGAAATAGAAGGTGCTGGTGAGAGAGAGAGCAGATCAGTGTTGGATGTGAGAGAAGAGGTATCCCTCTTCACTGAACATGGTTCTCTGGAATAGACCAGAGAACCATGGACAGTGGTAGCTTAGAGGGACCTCCTCAGTCATCTTGTCCAACCCCTTCATTTGACAGAAGAGGTAACTGAGTCCTGGCAAGTGAGATATCCCACAGCGATTAGCGTTACCACTGGGTCTAGATCCCACATCATGTGAGTCTTACCTCTATATACTCTCCATATACTAGCCTGCCTTTATCTGTGATCAAGATGACCAAGGAGACCTCTGTGCTCTCAGCTGTCTCAGGGGAACAGGGTCCCGAAGTGCCCCCATGGATTACAGTAGACTCTCGGGGCTCCCAACCTAGGATACACCCCAAATGACTCTGAAAACCTCAAGGAACTCAGCTTGTTCTCTAACTCATCACCAGGATGAAGGAGGCAGAAACATCTCCTTAATATGGATAAGGGAAACCAGAGATCATCATTTCCTGTCCTAGGAACTCAAAGTTGTAAGACTACAGATATGCTAATTCTTGAGCTGTGAAATAGCTTCACAGGTATTTATTTTTACTTCTATTATATACACTCTTTGGTACATATGAAATTGTTCGCAGTAAAAAGTTAAAGTTTCTTTTTAAGAAAGAATACAATCTTAGGTTGCAGAATATATGCAGTGAGCAACCTATATCCCCAGGGATCTTTCCAGGCCTATAAGATTCTTACCGAATTGACCACTAGTGTTTGTTCACCAGGACCAGATTCTAAATTCCTTCAGGGAAGGAGCTATGTCTTAGTCAAATTTCTGTTTGCAGAATCTAGTACAGTGCCTGACACTGCGGTAGATAATAAAAGTAATAATTTCTAACAATTATTGAACACCTACTACATGCTATCATGGTGTACATCATTCTACCTGTAAAGCAGGTCCTTCTGGCATCCCCAATTTTCAGAAGAATAACTGAGGCTCAGGGACGTAAAGTAACTTACCTAAGATCACATAGCCCCTAAGTGGTAGATATGGTATGAATCACTCCAATGCATGTGCTCTTAGCTATTATGCAACACTACTTGTCAAATGACTTGAGTCTGTAGGAGTGAAGAGCTATTGAATGTTTTGAGCTGGGGATTTTAGCCATCAGCTCTCTAAGAAGACATTTAGAAAAAACTTGTTAATAGAAGTAAGTTAAGTTTATTAGACTTACTGCAGCTTAGGAGGACACCTCCTTGACAGAGACTTGATAGTTTCTCAGATGGAGGGAATAAGCAAAGGATATTGATAGAGTTTTAGAGCTTGGGCTGGGTCATGTTAAGGTAAGGAACTGGTAGGGACTGGACAGAGATTATGACATGATAACTTTGGATTGGTGGGTATAACTAAGTGAGGGCCTTTTTTTTTAACTTTTTATTTTATATTGGAGTATAGCCAATTAACAATGTTGTGATAGTTTTGGGTGCACAGCAAAGGGACTCAGCCATGCATATACATGTATCCATTCTCCCCCCAAACTCCCCTCCCATCCAGGCGCCTTGATGCCAGTATTAATAAGGAAACTATCAGTAAGTCTAATAGTCTTACTATTGATGAGTAAGCTTGTTTAGTTGGTGCTCAGTCTTATCTTTTGGAAATAACTATTTCCTGGAACAAGCACTGGGTGATTTTGCCTGGCCCCAGAGTTGTTTAGCACAGGAGCTGAAAAGCATTCTGGTTCCAGTTCCCAGGAGTAACATGCTGAAAGGTGCGTTTGAAGAGAGTCTCCCTGGCAGCAGTGGGAAGGGTGGATAAAATAGAAAGACTGGTGGCAGGGGGTCCAGTTAAGTAGCCAGTATAGAAACTAGGAAAGAACCATTGAAATCCTGAACTAGGAAACACCACCCTGTTAGTTTTCCTCCTATACAGTCAAAGAACTTGAGAATAATTTTATTGATTATTTTAGCTGATAATTCACACATAATTCAGATAGTTTACAAAATGCTAATTTTCAAATGTCACACAAACAGGCTTTCCAGTTTGAAGTAATAGTCACCCACATATATTGATGATTCACTCTCACGTATTATGCTGAGCACTCCATGTGAATTATGTCACTTAATCCTTATGACTTTATGAGAGGTTGGGTTCCTTCATCTCTGTTCTGTTGGGGAGGTCAAATAATTTTTTCAGTCATCCATGTGGAGCTGAATTTGAGCACAGGACATCTGTGTTTAAATGTACTTTTAACTTCCATACTACTGTGACTTTTATAAAAGTAAATCAGCCAACATAACATCCAAGGATATTTGCCTCTGTGCCTTTAGCTAATGCAGAGTCTTGGGTATTATTTTCCTGTTAATCTAAGACAGGGGTCAGCAAACTTTTACTGTGAAGGGCCAGATGGTAAATATTTTAGGCTTTGCTAGCCATACGGTCTCCACTGAAACTACTTATTTCTGGCTTTGTAGTGAGCAAGCAGTCCCAGACACAAGTAGCCAAATGAGTATGGTGGTGTACCAATAAAACTTTATTTACAAAAACAAGTAGCCAGCTGGATTTGGCCCACGGGTCATAGTTTGCTCTCCCCTGGCCTCAGAAAATGACTGTGTCCTCATTACATCTCTCTCTGTTTGAATTTATAATTATTGATCTTATTTATAATTATGGAATGTTAAAATCATTTGGGATGAATGGCCTAAATATTTATTAACTCTAGGAAGTTTCTAATTAGAGAGTTGGGATAGCTGCTATTTAAAAAATTCTATACCAGGCAGCTTTCTTTTCAGTTCCAATGTGGGAGGACTCCTTTTTAAATTCTTGTTTATAACTGTGTCAGGCATTGAGGAGGATACAGAAAACACATGATGTCTTTCCTGCCTTAGTGCATGTATTTCTGTTGCACAGACTGTACATAAACATGCACATGCTCATTCACTCTTTCTGTGTTGAGAACACAGGAAAAGTGGAGACAGGAAGAGCTATAGGATTCAAAGGAGAGGAAAATAACTCAGTGATTTCCCTAACTCTAATCAGGGAAGACTTCCGGAAGGATATGGGCTCGAGTATATCTATGAAAGTTAAAGCATTTATAACTAAAGGAGACTAGAGATGGCATTCCACATGAAGGAGACATTTGCGATAGAGGCGTCAGTGTGGGACCTTATGCAAAGGACAGGCTGCCCAGAGCTAAGCATTGTTGTAGGGGAGATTTAGGGATCATAATGGAAAGGTCAAATAAATTAAATTATGAAGGATCTTCCATTCCAGCCCCAGAAATTTGGGATTTTTAGTGTAGATAAGTGGTTCTCAACCTGGGGTGATTTTGCCCCCAGGGGACATTTGACAATGTCTGGAGACATTTTGGTTGTCACAGCTGGGGGAGGGGAAGACCTCCTGGCATCTGGTGGGTAGAGGCTGAGGATGCTGCTTACACAGGCAGCCCCCAGAGCAAAGAATCACCCAGCCCCAAATGTCCATAATGCTAAGGTTGAGAAACCCTAGTGTGGGCAGAAGGAAGCCATTAACTGAATCTCTGCAAGTAGGAAAATGGAATCACCAAAGCCATGAAGACTGATTTAGTGGCATCATGTGGAATGAATTAGAAGCTAGAGGCTGGAAGTAAGGCATCTCTTCATTGGCTTGTTTTCTCCAGAAACATTTGAGGGCTTGTTGTGTACAAGGCATGGCGCCAGGCATGGCTGGGATATAAGGATGAATAGGTGACAATCCTTGCCTCTGGAAGCTTACAGTCCAGGGGCCTGGGGTGGCTGTAGATGTGGTGGCGGCTAGTAAAAGACTAGTAACCAGAACTCCCACCATGGTCCACGCTCTGCACAGCTGCATTCAAGTAAACACCAGTTGGATAACCCCAAGCCATCCTAACTCTACTGGAGTCTCTGGAAGAATGATGTGGTGTCCAGTCCATAGCTCACAGCAAACCTTAGAACCCTTTGTTCCCCCTCCCTATCTCTCTAGCGCTCACACTTCTTGGCCAACCTAGAGACTCCGGGCTGCTCCCTGCAATCTTTCTAGCTCTTTTCTTCCCCTCTGGCTGCTTGGGTTCTAGTCTCTTTTACTTTTGTCCATAATTCCACCTTCTTGGCTCTATTTTTTCTCCTATATAATATTTTTCCTCCTTTCCTGTAAAAACAATCTATTGGATTGTGTATTGCTACTTCCAAATATTTCCCCATTTTCTTGATCAACATAATGAGAGGCTCACGAGTCTGGCAGGCACTCAGGAGTCTTCCTTGGGTAGGGAGTGAATAGAGGGAAAAGGCTATAAATACTTCACTGGTAATTGTAATTCACTAGTCTAAATTACAGTCTCTGTCACCTTTTCACAAGTATTCAAATACTGGTAATATAAAACCAAATGTGATAATGTGATAGAAGCAGGGATTTTTTTTTTTTAATTTGATGGCTTTACTCATGGATTTGCTTTGAATCACTGTAAATGGCTTTTAAGTGTCACATTTAGATGACTTTTGTTCTTTGACACCATTACTGTGAACAATATTGAACAGCAGTTTCTAAAATACTTCCATCTAAAAGAATTTCATGAAATTGTTTTGAAGTAGCTCTGCCTTCCCTTCTCCCTTCTTTTCGTCAATGAGCCTTTTATAATCCCTGTCAGTTGCAGTTCTAGTGGAATAACCTTGAGTTCCTGCCATGAATTCTGTCAATATGCTGCTCCCTGGTTTGTACTGAAGCTTTGCAGTTCAGGGTGATTCTACCTTTTCTTTACAGAAACCAGTGATTAAAAAAAGAAAGATGAAATGGGTCCCGGTGGAAATTAGGAAGAAGCACCAAGCACCTGGATATCTGTGGTGGGATGTTGTCTTAAAGACAGAAACAAACAAAAATTTGGCTGTTTCATGGATTTTCTTTCCCCAGAGTAGTAGTTTCCTCATCATTAACTAGCTGGAATTCAGCTCTTTATTTTTATTAAATCATCAATTAGTACTAATAATAGCTTGTTCGCTTCATGCTTTGTAGTTGCCTACATTTTAACTTTGCAGTGTCTCTTTAAAGTAGGAAATGCAGGCAATTGACCTCTCTTGCTTTTTCTAATATTTTTGTCTGTTTGTTTTCTTAGTAGACAGTAAATACACATAGCACAAAATAAAATGAAGCAATACAAACATACCTACGAGAAAAATAAGCCTCGGGGGGATGTCTTAGAAAGAAAATATTCATGGTGGAAATCATGAAGGAGGTGATATTTGGGGTGGGTCTTAAATAAAGAGTAGGATTAAGGGATGGCAGGGGTGGAGGTGGGTTTGGGACTACGCAAAGCAGAGGGGACAGGATGGACAGAGGGACACAGAAATGGATGGAGGTACATAAAGAACCTGAGGTATGTCTTCAGCAGGACCTGGAAACTGGGTAAATCGGGGTCAGCTTGGAGGGCAGGTAGGCAAAGTGGGTGTGGGGAGAGCTGAAGGTTTTTGAGCTGGAGTGAGACAAGGTATGCAGTGTAAATAGGGGTTCACAGTAGGAGAAAGGAAATAGGTTGGAGACCAATGTAAAAGTGAGGTCTCCTGTCAGGAGGCCCTGCACGAGGAGGGTGGCATTGAGACTAGGAAAGAGGCCAAGGATGTCTGGACATTTGGAAGTTGACTAGCAGGTGGGTGGTGAGGAAAGGGAGACATCAGAGATGGTGCTGGAGCCTGGAGAGATTCAGTAAAGTTCATGAGCCGTTGTGAGCTACAGAGGAAGTGCAGTCTCCTCTATGGGAGAAGAGGCAGAGGCCCCAGGCTAAGAGTGTAAGTGTGGAGCCCCAATGGGGACACAGCCTTTTTCCAGTGTCTGCTCCTACATACCCAGCAGCCTGGAGCCATGGGTCCGAGCTGAAGCGTGGTCCTTCTCCTCAGGCACCATCATGTGGGGTAAGGCACAAAGCGAGAGATGGTGTCTTATGGAGAAACTGATCCTGTCACCAGGGAAACCCATCCAACAAGTCTTGACAGCCAAGTGAGAGGGGCACTTTCAATGGGATGGGAAGGCAGAGGCCCTGGACCCTCTTAGACCTGGCTCTCATGCCCATGGATGTAGTTCGGTAAGTTGAGTCCTGTGATGGTACAGAGGTAGGAGAGTGTGTATCTAGAGGGACTGTGGCTCTACACTCAGGAGAAAGAGACTTCCTCAGCTGTTGGCCAAAACTTCTCCATGACTCATAGCACTTCTGTGAATCTAGGAGGAAGGAGTCAGGGAGGTGGGGTTTCCCAGTGTCTGCACACAGGGTTTACTATAGTGCACCCTCCTAGGTTTGACGGGGAGAACACTCGCGTTGTAGTCAACATTATTATTTTCAAGTATGGCAAGTGCAGTAGTATTTTGCAAGGATTATTGAGAGTAGAGCCATTTTGGGCTAAAGCTATATTATAAAAGTGGGTTATCTGGAGCTGATTTGCAAATATATTAAGGCCCTGGAAACTTGTAGAAGCTATGAAATGTATGAAAAGAGCCATAGCACTTTTTCTTTCCCCTTAGATGCTCATAACCCCTGGAAACCACAAATAATTCAAATTACTGAATGCAGTAAAAATTAAATCCACCCACCACAGAATGAAAACTCACATTTACAGTTCTGCTAAATCATTTTCTTGCCTCCTTTTTCTCTCTCTCTCTCTCTCTTTCTCTTTATAGACAAAACTCTGACTACCGTAGAAAAAAAAGTCATTCATGATCAAAAGCAGAATAATGGAGATGAAATAAACAAGGCAAGACAGAGGTGGAAACAGAACGAAATCATTTGCTGAGACTTCGGAATGGAATGAGGCTTCTGTCCTTTCTTGGGATGGCTAAAATGTGACCAGCAAAGTATACCTGCTGTTCAAAGTATATTATGAGGGGGATGGTGACCTCTCCTTTTTATCCTGTGGATCACTGCTATTGTGTGCAGATGAAAACAGCCCAATCAGCTCAGCAGTAAGCACGTGCACAGAACTGAGTTCCAGAAAGGAAACAGTTTCTGGTGCTTTGCTTCTGTCCAAGTCCGTGCAAGTGAAGAAAGTTCCCCTGCACGCTTCCAATGCTTCTGAGTCTAGGCCTTGTGGTGAATATTCAGGAATCATTTATGAGACAGATGTATTTTGCTGTGGGACAGAAGGGTGTTTTCCCCAGCAAACTGCGGTAAGCATAGAGATGAATACCTTGCATGTCCACGTTAGAAAACAGAACCCTGTCATCAGCTACTACAAATGATCTCCCAGAGCAGTGTCTGTTCAGCTCCTGTCAAACGGTTTGGTTTTTTTGCAGGGTCCCTGTGACGTCCCCACCAGTGTACTTTCTTTGTTAACTCGCTTCTCTCGTTATGGTGTAACTCAGGAACATCTCAGGATGGAGAGAATCGTAAAACCTGAATAAAGCTTTTACTCGCACTCGCTCTTCTTCTGGGGGATCCTGAGAGGTGAGGGCAGTTCCTCCTGTGAGGAGTTTTCCCTGGATGAAGAGCGGGGGCTACCTCACCACACCATGTAGTGACACGATTGTTGGCACAGAACTTGTGACAGTTGTTTACACCTGGGCGCAGTGGGCCCACAGGCTGGTCCCTAACTGTGAGGTTTGGGGGAGGAAGTATGGGAATAATGGGGTTTCCATGGAAGACTGTGACACTTCTGGAGATGGAATATCCACATGGTAATTCTCATTGAGCAGCGTTGTATTAAACTGTGTGCATCGGAGGTCACCTGGGCCGGTGTTAGGAACCCTCCAGAATACCATTCTGTTCCTTCTGGAGGATTGGTTTTTGTGTTCTCTGTATCTTAAATCAAATGTGCGCCTGGCCAATTCTCTTCTTCTCCTCTCCCTCTCCCCAAAGTGGTAGACGTTCAGGGCAGGTCAGGAAACAAAAGATCCCTTTGTAGATAGTATTTTTTTTTTAAATGGTTCTGTGTAATATGTATGAGCTAGGGGGACAGAAAGACAGTAGATCAGAGAAGAGTACCTCTAAGGAGACAAAATGAATACCAACCTTCATTTGACAAAAGAGAACTGAAAGAGAATATTATTTTCCTATAATATATATAGCTGTTCTCTCACAGGATAATGTGGAATTCCAACGTGGATGGTGGATTTCTTCCAACTTTCACTGACATCGCTTCTTACAACACACGGGGAAGGGTCTGCCTTTCTGAAAGGGGAGGTGGGCACTGTCTTTTCCAACAAAGCTTGTACAAATTCCTGAACCGCAGATTTGCTAAAGTAACTGTAAATACTTATATTCATAATTTAAATGATTATTTCTGGTCAGATAAATGTTGTTAAATTTGAAAATGTTTTATTACATTACATCAAATAAAGTTTATTTGTAGCTGTAATAAAGCAACTTAAATGACTTTTAATTGAAGGTCTGATGTTATAAATGTCACTCTACATAGAATAACAGAGGGACAAACTTTATATATCTGCTACAATCCTAACAGGTAGTTAAGACAGTTCTGTAATTAATTGCATCCATTTTGTAACTTTTTAAAAAAAATAGTGACTCCTTGATTTGATTAATGAGCATTTATTGGGTTCCTGCTACATTCAGCACTGTGGACATCAAGGGAACCAGAATGGGTAAAGTAAGTCCTTCCTTTTGAGGAATTTGCCATCAGAAGGCAGACATTTCTCAGCTTGTCACCATATAGTATAGTAAGTGCTGTAGCGGTTTGTAGGGAACGACATGTTTCTTTCCTGTAGTTTAAGACAGGGCATTATGGTTAATTGGGTTGATGCAGGTTTTCATATGTGTTTAATTTTTTTTATTAGGACCTTAGTTTTTCATATTGGCTCTTTATCCTGCCTGACTTGAACGCCTGATCCTTGAACTCTCTGCTTCATTCTGGCTACAGAGGCTGGACATTGGACACTGTGCTTTCCGTGTGTGGCAGCCAAAGGAAAGGAAAAGGTAGAAATTGAGAGAGAATGAGAAAAAATGTCAAACAATTTATACTATTTCACCTATGATATAATTTGTGCCAAAGGTACAGCTTTTGCTTTAACTAAGAATTGGGAAGATCACTGAGATAAACATTTTACATATATTTTTGGACTATTCAGCAAGAATGACTATTCTAAGCTCTCTTCTCACTCTAGGATATCAGCTATCATCTTTTGGTAAGACTGAATGTTGGGAAAGGATTACTGAGCAGTAATGTACTTGTAAGAGATAACATAGTGACTGTTGCCTTAGTGTTTAGTTTGATTCTGTAAATATTAAACAGGAGGCACTCATAGAGCCTAGGTTTTCTGGAAATTGTTTCATAAATTCTTAAAGCGTTTACCATGGTGTCATGTGCTTGAGATGCCTGTATGTGGTTTTATTTTTTTCTGTTTTTCTTTTTTGGTTTTTTTTTGAATTTTTGAATTTTATTTATTTTTTTATACAGCAGGTTCTTATTAGATATCCATTTAATACATATTAGTGTATATATGTCAATCCCAATCTCCCAATTCATCATACCACCATCCCTACCCCCCACCGCTTTCCCCCCTTGGTATCCATACGTTTGTTCTCTACATTTGTGTCTCAATTGCTGCCCTGCAAACCGATTCATCTGTACCATTTTTCTAGGTTCCACATATATGCGTTAATACACGATATTTGTTTTTCTCTTTCTGACTTACTTCACTCTGTATGACAGTCTCTAGATTCATCCATGTCTCTACAAATGACCCAATTTCGTTCCTTTTTATAGCTGAGTAATATTCCACTGTATATATGTACCACATCTTCTTTATCCATTCGTCTGTCGATGGGCATTTAGGTTGCTTCCATGACCTGGCTATTGTAAATAGGGCTGCAGTGAACATTGGGATGCATGTGTCTTTTTGAATGATGGTTTTAGCTGGGTATATGCCCAGTAGTGGGATTGCTGGGTCATATGGTAATTCTATTTTTAGTTTGTTAAGGAACCTCCATACTGTTCTGCATAGTGGCTGTATCAATTTACATTCCCACCAACAGTGCAAGAGGGTTCCCTTTTCTCCACACCCTCTCCAGCATTTGTTGTTTGTAGATTTTCTGATGATGCCCATTCTAACTGGTGTGAGGTGATACCTCATTGTAGTTTTGATTTACATTTCTCTAATAATTAGTGATGTTGAGCAGCTTTTCATGTGCTTCTTGGCCATCTGTATGTCTTCTTTGGAGAAATGTCTGTTTAGATCTTCCAACCATTTTTGGATTACGTTGTTTGTTTTTTAAATATTGAGCTGCATGAGCTGTTTATATATTTTGGAGATTAATCCTTTGTCCATTGATTCATTTGAAAATATTTTCTCCCATTCTGAGGGTTGTCTTTTTGTCTTGTTTGTAGTTTCCTTTGCTTTGCAAAAGGTTTTAAGTTTCATTAGGTCCCATTTGTTTATTTTTGTTTTTATTTCCATTACTCTAGGAGGTGGATCAAAAAGATCTTGCTGTGATTTATGTCAAAGAATGTTCTTCCTATGTTTTCCTCTAAGAATTTATAGTGTCCGGTCTTACATTTAGGTCTCTAATCCATTCTGAGTTTATTTTTGTGTATGGTGTTAGGGAGTGCTCTAATTTCATTCTTTTACATGTAGCTGTCCAGTTTTCCCAGCACCACTTATTGAAGGGACTGTCTTTTCCCCATTGTATATCCTTGCCTCCTTTGTCATAGATTCGTTGACCATAGGTGCATGGGTTTATCTCTGGGCTTTCTATGCTGTTCCATTAATCTATATTTCTGTTTTTGTGTCAGTACCATATTGTTTTGATGACTGTAGCTTTGTAGTATAGTCTGAAGTCAGGGAGCCTGATTCCTCCAGCTCCGTTTATCTTTCTCAAGATTGCTTTCGCTATTCAGGGTCTTTTGTGTTTCCATACAAATTGTGAAATTTTTTGTTCTAGTTCTGTGAAAAATGCCAGTGGTAGTTTGATAGGGATTGCATTGAATCTGTAGATTGCTTTGGGTAGTATAGTCATTTTCACAATATTGATTCTTCCAATCCAAGAACATGGTATATCTCACCATCTGTTTGTATCATCTTTAATTTCTTTCATCAGTGTCTTATAGTTTTCTGTATACAGGTCTTTTGTCTCCCTAGGTAGGTTTATTCCTAGGTATTTTATTCTTTTTGTTGCAATGGTAAATGGGAGTGTTTCCTCTCTTTCAGATTTTTCATCGTCAGTGTATAGGAATGCAAGAGATTTCTGTGCATTAATTTTGTATCCTGCAACTTTACCAAATTCATTGGTTAGCTCTAGTAGTTTTCTGGTGGCATCTTTAGGATTCTCTATGTATAGTATCATGTCATCTGCAAACAGTGACAGTTTTACTTCTTCTTTTCCAATTTGTATTCCTTTTCTTTCTTTTTCTTCTCTGATTGCTGTGGCTAGGACTTCCAAAACTATGTTGAATAATAGTGGTGAGAGTGGACATCCTTGTCTTGTTCCTGATCTTAGAGGAAATGCTTTCAGTTTTTCACCACTGAGAATGATGTTTGCTGTGGGTTTGTCATATATGGCCTTTATTATGTTGAGGTAGGTTCCCTCTATGCCCACTTTCTGGAGAGTTTTTATCATAAATGGGTGTTGAATTTTGTCAAAAGCTTTTTCTGCATCTGTTGAGATGATCATATGGTTTTTCTTCTTCAATTTGTTAATATGGTGTATCACATTGATTGATTTGCGTATATTGAAGAATCCTTGCATCCCTGGGATAAATCCCACTTGATCATGGTATATGATGCTTTTAATGTGTTGTTGGATTCTGTTTGCTACTATTTTGTTGAGGATTTTTGCGTCTGTATTCATCAGTGATATTGGTCTGTAATTTTCTTTTTTTGTAGTATCTTTGTCTGATTTTGGTATCAGGGTGATGGTGGCCTCATAGAATGAGTTTGGTAGTGTTCCTTCCTCTGCAGTTTTTTGAAGAGTTTGAGAAGGATGGGTGTTAGCTCTTCTGTAAATGATTGATAGAATTCACCTGTGAAACCATCTGGTCCTGGACTTTTGTTTGTTGGAAGATTTTTAATCACAGTTTCAATTTCATTACTTGTGATTGGTCTGTTTATATTTTCTATTTCTTCCTGGCTCAGTCTCGGAAGGTTGTGCTTTTCTAAGAATTTGTCCATTTCTTCCAGGTTGTCCATTTTATTGGCATAGAGTTGCTTGTAGTAGTCTCTTAGGATGCTTTGTATTTCTGTGGTGTCTGTTGTAACTTCCCCTCTTTCATTTCTAATTTTATTGATTTGAGTCCTCTCCCTTTTTTTCTTGATGAGTCTGGTTAATGGTTTATCAATTTTGTTTATCTTCTCAAAGAACCAGCTTTTAGTTTTATTGATCTTTGCTATTGTTTTCTTTGTTTCTATTTCATTTATTTCTGCTCTGATCTTTATGATTTCTTTCCTTCTGCTAACTTTGGGTTTTGTTTGTCCTTCTTTCTCTAGTTCCTTTAGGTGTAAGGTTAGATTGTTTATTTGAGATTTTTCTTGTTTCTTGAGGTAGGCTTGTATTGCTATAAACTTCCCTCTTAGATCTGCTTTTGCTGCATCCCATAGGTTTTGGATCATCATGTTTTCATTGTCATTTGTCTGTAGGTATCTTTTGATTTCCTCTTTGATTTCTTCAGTGATCCCTTGGTTATTTAGTAACATATTGCTTAGCCTCCATGTGTTTGTGTTTTTTACATTTTTTTCCCTGTAATGGATTTCTAATCTCATAGCATTGTGGTCAGAAAAGATACTTGATATGATTTCGAGTTTCTTAAATTTACTGAGGCTTGATTTGTGACCCAAGATGTGATGTATCCTGGAGAATGTTCCGTGCACACTTGAGAAGAAAGTGTAACCTGCTGTTTTTGGATGGAATGTCCTATAAATATCCATTAAATCTATCGGGTCTATTGTGTCATTTAAACCTTGTGTTTCCTTATTAATTTTCTTTTTAGATAATCTGTCTATTGGTGTAAGTGAGGTGTTAAAGTCCCCCAATATTATTGTGTTACTGTCGATTTCCTCTTTTATAGCTGTTAGCAGTTGCCTTATGTATTGAGGTGCTCCTATGCTGGGTGCATATATATTTTTAATTGTTATATCTTCTTCTTGGATTGATCCCTTGATCATTATGTAGTGTCCTTACTTGTCTCTTGTAACATTCTTTATTTTAAAGTCTATTTTATCTGATATGAGTATTGCTACTCCAGCTTTCTTTTGATTTCCATTTGCATGGAATATCTTTTTCCATCCCCTCACTTTCAGTCTGTATGTGTCCCTAGGTCTGAAGTGGGTCTCTTGTAGACAGCATATATATGGGTCTTGTTTTTGTATCCATTCAGCAAGCCTGTGTCTTTTGGTTGGAGCATTTAATCCATTCACATTTAAGGTAATTATTGATATGTATGTTACTATGACCATTTTCTTAATTGTTTTGCGTTTGTTTTTGTAGGTCCTTTTCTTCTCTTGTGTTTCCCACTTAGAGAAGTTCCTTTAGCATTTGTTGTAGAGCTGGTTTGGTGGTGCTGAATTGTCTTAGCTTTTGCTTGTCTCTAAAGCTTTTGATTCCTACATTGAATCTTAATGAGATCCTTGCTGGTTGGAGTAATCTTGGTTGTAGGTTCTTCCCTTTCATCATTTTAAATATGTCATGCCACTCCCTTCTGGCTTGTAGAGTTTTTGCTGAGAAATTAGCTGTTAACCTTATGTGAGTTCCCTTTTATGTTATTTGTTGTTTTTCCCTTGCTGCTTTCAATAATTTTTCTTGGTCTTTAATTTTTGCCAGTTTGCTTACTACGTGTCTCGGCGTGTTTCTCTTTGTGTTTATCCTTCCTGGGACTCTGTGTGCTTCCTGGACTTGGGTGGCTATTTCCTTTCCCATGTTAGGGAAGTTTTCAACTATAATCTCTTCAAATATTTTCTTGGGTCCTTTCTCTCTCTCTTCTCCTTCTGGGTCCCCTATAATGCGAATGTTGTTGTGTTTAGTGTTGTCCCAGATGTCTCTTAGGCTGTCTTCATTTCTTTTCATTCTTTATTCTTTTCCATGGCAGTGAATTCCACCATTCTGTCTTCAAAGTCACTTATCCGTTCTTCTGCCTCAGTTATTCTGCTATTGCTTCCTTCTAGTGTATTTTTCACTTCAGTTATTGTATTGTTCATCTCTGTTTGTTCTTTAATTCTTCTAGGTCCTTGTTAAACATTTCTTGCATCTTCTTGATCTTTGCCTCCATTCTTTTTCCGAGGTCCTAGATCATCTTCACTATCATTATTCTGAATTCTTTTCCTGGCAGGTTGCCTATCTCCACTTCATTTAGTTGTTTTTCTGGGGTTTTATCTTGTTCCTTCATCTGGTACATAGCCCTCTGCCTTTTCATCTTGTCTATGTTTCTGTGAATGTGGCTGTTGTTCCACAGGCTGCAGGACTGTAGTTCTTCTTGCTTCTGCTGTCTGCCCTCTGGTGGATTAGGCTATCTAAGAGGCTTGTGCAGGTTTCCTGATGGGAGGGACTGATGGTGGGTAGAGCTGGCTCTTGCTCTGGTAGCCAGAGCTCAGGAAAACTTTAATCCTCTTGCCTGATGATGTGTTGGGCTGGGTTCCCTCCCTTTTGGTGCTTTGGCCTGAGGCGACCCAACACTCGAGCCTACCTGGGCTCTTTGGTGGGACTCATGGCATACTCTGGGAGGGCTCACACCAAGGAGTACTTCACCGAACTTCTCCTGCCAGTGTCCATGTCCTCACGATGAGACACAGCCAACCCCCACCTCTGCAGGAGACCCTCCAACACTAGTAGGTAGGTCTGGTTCAGTCTCCTATGTGGTCACTGCTCCTTCCCCTGGGTCCCGATGCACACACTACTTTGTTTGTGTCCTCCAAGAGTGGAGACTCTGTTTCCCCCAGTCCTGTCAAAGTCCTGCAATCAAATCCCGCTAGCCTTCAAAGTCTGATTCTGTAGGAATTCCTCCTCCCGTTTCCAGACCCCCAGGTTGGGAAGCCTGACTTGGGGCTCAGAACCTTCACTCCAGTGGGTGGACTTCTGTGGTATAAGTGTTCTCCAGTTTGTGAGTCACCCACCCAGCAGTTTTGGGATTTGATTTTATTGTGATTACACCCCTCCTACCGTCTCACTGTGGATTCTCCTTTGTCTTTGGGCGTGGGATATCTTTTTTGGTGAGTTCCAGTGTCTTCCTGTTGATGATTGTTCAGCAGTTAGCTGTGATTCTGGTGCTCTCGCAAGAGGGAGTGAGAGCACGTCCTTCTACTCCGCCATCTTGAACCAATCTCTGCAAATGGCATTATCTCATTCTTTTTTATGGCTGAGTAATATTCTAGTGCGTGTGGGTGTGTACCACATCTTTATGCATTCATCTGTTGGTGCACACTTAGGTTGCTTCCATGTCTTGGCTATTGCAAATAGTGCTGCTGTGAACCTTGGGGTGGATATATCTTTTCAAATTAGAGTTTTTGTCTTTTCCAGTTATGTGCTCAGGATTGGGATTGGTGGATCATATGGTAGCTCTACTTTTAGTTTGGTAGCTATATTTTTACTTTCCTAAGGAATCTCCATACTGTTTTCCATAGTGGTTATATCAATTTACATTCCCACCAGAAGTGTAGGAGAGTTTCCTTTTCTCCACACCCTCTCCAGCATTTATTCTTTGTACACTTTTTTTTTAATTAATGTATTTTATTTATTTATTTTTGGCTGCATTGTGTCTTCGTTGCTGCACGCGGGCTTTCTCTAGTTGCGGCGAGTGGGGGCTACTCTTCGTTGTGCGCAGGCTTCTCATTGCGGTGGCTTCTCTTGTTGTGGAACACGGGCTCTAGGCATCTGGCCTTCAGCAGTTGTGGCACACAGGCTCAGTAGCTGTGGCTCGCAGGCTCTAGAGCGCAGGCTCAGTAGTTGTGGCTCACGGGCTTAGTTACTCCATGGCATGTGGGATCTTCCTGGACCAGGGCTCGAACTCGTGTCCCCTGCATTGGCAGGCGGATTCTTAACCACTGCACCACCAGGGAAGTCCCTCTTTGTAGTCTTTTTGATGATGGCCATTCTGACCGGTGGGAGATGATACCTCATTGTGGTTTTGATTTGCATTTCTCTAATAATTAGCAACGTTGAGCATCTTTACATGTGCTTGCTGGCCATCTGTATGTCTTCCTTGGAGAAATGTCTATTTAGGTCTTCTGCCCATTTTTTGATTGGGTTGTTTGGGTTTGTTTTTTCTTTACATTGAGTTGTTTAAGTTGTTAGTATATTTTGGAAATTAACCCCTTGTCAGTTGCATTGTTTGCAAATACTTTCTCCAATTCTGTAGGTTGTTTTTTCTTTTTGTTGATAGTTTGCTTTGCTGTACAAAAGCTTTTAAGTTTGAATAGGTACCATGTATTTATTTTTGTTTTTATTTCCTTTCCTTGGGAGACTGATCTAAGAAAATATTGCTATGATATATGTCCAAGAAAGTTTTGCCTATATTCTCTTCTAGGAGTTTTATGGTATCATGTATTATATTTAGGTCTTTAAACCATTTTGAGTTTATTTTTGTGTATGGTGTGAGGGTATGCACTAACTTCATTGAGTTACATGCGGCTGTCCAGCTTTCCCAATACCACTTGCTGAAGAGACAGTCTTTTCTCCATTGTATATTCTTGCCTCCATTGTCTAAGATTGATTGACCATAGGCTTATAGGTTTCTTTCTGGGCTCTCTATTCTGTTCTGTTGAATCTATATGTCTGTTTTTTGTGCCAATACCACACTGTTTTTTTGTTTGTTTTTTTTAAATTGGGGTATAGTTGTTTTACAGTGCTGTGTTAGTTTCTGATGTATAGCGAAATGAAGTAGAGTTCCCTGTGCTATACAGCAGGTTCTCATTAGTTATCTGTTTTATACATATTAGTGCATATATGTCAATCCCAATCTCCCAATTCATCCCACCCCACCCTTTCCCCCCCTGGGTGTCCATACATTTGTTCTCTACATCTGTGTCTCTATTTCTGCCTTGCAAACTGGTTCATCTGTACCATTTTTCTAGATTCCACATATATGTGTTAATATATCATATTTGTTTTTCTCTTTCTGATTTACTTCACTCTGTATGACAGTCTCTATGTCCATCCACGTCTTTACAAATGACCCAATTTTGTTCCTTTTTATAGCTGAGTAATATTCCATTATATATATGTACCACATCTTCTTTATCCATTTGTCTGTTGATGGGCATTTAGGGTGCTTCCATGACCTGGCTATTGTAAATAGTGCTGCAATGAACACTGGGGTGCATGTGTCTTTTTGAATTACTGTTTTCTCTGAGTATATGCCCAGTAGTACCACACTGCTTTGATTACTGTAGCTTTGTAGTATTGTCTGAAGCCTGGGAGGGTTATGGCTCTAGCTTTGTTTCCCCCCTCCCCCCCTCAGGATTGCTTTGGCAATTCTGGGTCTTTTGTGGTTCCATATAAATTTTAGGATTATTTGTTCTAGTTTTGTGAAAAATGTCATGGATGATTTGATAGGGATTGCATTAAATCCGTAGATTGCTTTTGGTAGTATGACCATTTAAACAATATGAATTTTCAATCCAAGAGAATGGGATATCTTTCCATTTCTTTGAATCATCTTCAACTTCCTTTATCAGTGTTTCCTTTTTCAATGGAAGAACTTATACTTATCCTTCTCAAACTATTCCAAAAGATTGAAGTGGAGGAAACACTTCTAAAGTTATTTTATGAAGCCACCATCACCCTGATACAAAAACCAGACAGACACTACAAAAAAGGAAAATTACAGGCCAATATGTTTGATGAATATAGATGTAAATATCCTCAACAAAATTTTAGCAAACTGAATCCAACAATACATAAAAAGGATCATACACCATGATCAAGTTGGATTCATTCCAGGGCAGCAAGGATGGTTCAACATATACAGATCAATCAGTATGATACATCACATTAACAAAAAAAAGACAAAACCACATGATCATCTCAATAGATGCAGAAAAAGCATTTGATAAAATTCAACATCTATTCATGACAAAAAGTCTCACCAAAGTAGGTATACAGGGAACATATCTCAACATAATAAAAGCTATTTATGACAAACTCACAGGCAACATAATACTCAACAGTGAAAAGCTGAAAGCCTTCCTGCTAAAATCTGAAACAAGACAAGGATGTCCACTCTTACCACTTCTATTCAACATAGTATTGGAAGTGCTAGTGACAGCAATAAGGCAAGAAAAAGAAATCAAAGTTATCCAAATTGGAAGGGAAGAGGTAAGTTGTCATTATCTGCAGATGACATGATACTGTATAGAGAAAACCCTAAAAACTCCAGACAAAAACTATTAGAAATAATAAATGAATTCAGCAAGGTAGCAGAATATAAGATTAATATACAGAAATCTGTTGCATTTCTTTACACTAACAATGAAATATCAGAAAGAGAAAGTAAAAAACAATCTTGTTTAAAATCACTTCAAAAACAATAAAATACCTAGGAATAAACCTAAAAAAGGAGGCAAAAGACCCATGTGCTGAGAACTATAAAACATTGATAAATATTTCTTAATAGGAAGGAAGGTAAAAAAGGAGAGAGGGAAAGAAGGAGGGAAAGAGGAGGAGGAAAGCCAATGTTGACTTGGCATTCTTTTTAATTTTCAGATGAGGAAATCCAGGAGACTTGGTGTCATCTAGTGACACGTGCAGTGAGTGGGCAGGAAGGAGCTGGAATTAAGCTTTCCTATGTGCAACTTAGGGCAGGCCCTCCGCTACATGGTGCTGCATCTTTAGCATGAGTTTCTCGTGTCAGGAGAGCAAACTTTTCTTAATTTTCTGCAGTAGTGAAGCAGTGCCATGTATGTGTTATGGTCCATATGTTGAAACTTGTTTATCTACAGCTAGCCATATGGTCCCTAACAGCTTACAAAGAAGCCATTTGGAAACTTTCAGCAAGTCAGCACATTTTGAAAGCACTGGGAGTAATGCATATTGTGATGTCATTCCTTACTCTAAGCAGAGTAAATCCAAAAAGGAAGGCCTTGTTAGTATTACGTGTGAAGCATGCAGACCTTGGGAATCTCATGCCCAGAGACAGAAGTTTATTTAATTGGGTCTCTCTTTCAACTTGCTTTGTCTACACTTTCTCTGGAGAAAAAAAGTAATTTCTTAAATTAAAACACTTTGCTTTTTAAGCTCCTGCTGGCTAAATACATTAAAAAAGAAGACAAAACCAAAACCCTGCTTATGCAATGCAAGCAAGAGAGATGTGATGTGATCATCAGTAAAAATCTAAAAGCAAAATTTATGATGTCTAATCCAAAACAGAAAGGGAGAGAGATTGATAACTTATCAGAAGTAGACTTAACAGATAACAGTTATTCTGGGCATTTGGCACTTTACAAAAACCTGAGAAGGAATTAAGACATCTTGTAACTATGGCTCCCTGAACAGACACATGAAATCTTAGATTCTATTCAAACTATATAATTTGTGCTCAGAGATTATGGAACAAAAGGAAGGTAATGGACAAGAAATACTCAGGAGACAATAAAGAAATGAAAGACTAATCCATGTTTCTTCCTCTAAGAAATTCATTTATTCATCCATTCACTCATTCAATCACATAAATATTTATTAATATGTCAGAGGCTATCTAAACAGTAGAACTAAGTGGTGAGTAAGACAGAAATGCATTCCATTCTTGTGAAGCTAAATGTTTAGCAAAGAAGCTGAAATGTTACACAAATGATTATAATAAAATGTGATTTCTACTATGATAAGGCACATGCAGGGAGTTCAAAAAGAAATGCATACTTCAATACATTGATATAAATATTTAAATCTCAGTGGAGAAGAGAAGTGGTAATTCAAAATAGCAGATGGCAAGAACTATGTAGAATTTATTTTTGATATGTATTATATGATATTTTTGGTGCCAAATTACCTTTCTTAATTACATTTTGATTGGGCTATTATTAAAATGTTCTTTATTCTTTAGACCTACATGGTCTCACAGTGGGAGAGATGGTGCAGAGCTATGAGGAGAGGCAGCAAAACATCAGTGTAGATATAAAAGTTTATCATGGATAATTCACAAGTGAATAATCCACCCATAGGAAAATGAGATATACTGTATACACAGAGAATTACAGACCTAGAGAATCTCATGGCTGATCTAGTACAACCCCCTCCTGGTTAGCAAGTGAGAATATGGTAATTAGAGCTGTTTTGTCTGAAGTTGTTTACAAAATGGGATATAGAGCAGTGCTTTGCAAACTATTTTTGGTGAAGGAATGTTTTATAAATCTGTGACACAGCTATGCATTTAAAAATATAATAAAAATGATTATTACAAGAAAAGTGAAGTGAAAAAAACCTACAAAATATAAGTTCAATTTTTTTCCTTATTAAGTTCAATAGATGTAAAACTGCATTGCAATAAATATGGTCAGAGCAAACATCACGTGGAGGAAAAGAAATGAATCACAAAAACTGACCATCATCCACTGAGAGTGTGCAGTTACTCAATTAGGGAAAGCCTAGCACTTCCCCAGCTGAGAAATGACTGTAGCATAACCATGACATGTGCAGAACACCAAGTGTGCAAGGCACGTGTGCAAGGCAGGACACAGCACGTGTGATGAGCGTGATATAGGGAGAGTGTACTGATGGGACAGGTGAGGAATAGCTCACCTCTGAGAACTACCCCTGGGGTAGTAGAAGTGCAGAGAAGTTACCCACGGTCACAGATCAGAGCCTTTAAACAACTGAACTTTCCCCGCTCTGTGTTTCTGCTCTTTAATTATCTACAGTTAAATTGAATCCAGAATGCTGACCCAAAGGCACGGAAAAGTGTTTCATTTTTTGAATGATTCTATTAACTGAATTGTTCTTAAATAAGGCAAAGAAAGAGACTGAATTTTGATAGAATGTCAGCCACAGAGTTTGAAGGCGAAGGGCTCTGATATTAGAAATGTTAATTCTAACATTAGCCATACCACCTTACATCTTAAACCCAGTGTCTTCTGAACTTCGCTCTGAATAAGAATGATCCAGGGAGCTTGTTAAACATAAAGATTCCTGGGCCCCATTTACAGAAATTCTGATTCATTATGCCCTGGGGTGCAGTGGAGAGTGCCTAACAGGTGATTCTGGTACAGCTCACCCAGGTTCCAAATGCTGAGAATCACTGTTCCCACAGATGCTGGAAAGCTGAATCATCTAGCTGATTCTGTGTGCAATTAGTATAGAAAGCATGATTAATGTGAAATAATATTTAAATCATTTGTATATGGTTACAGAATCTTGTCAGAGGAATACACAAGATTCTCACAAACTCTCTCGTAAGTACGCTTTAGGATTCCATGCTACTGTTCGTACCAAAAATCCAGCAAGCTTGTCGAAGGAAATAACCCACAGGTCATCTTAGGTAGTTTTCAATTATATTTAAAGACATACGGGTTTTAAGTTTAAGTGCAGACCTGGCTAATTCCTACATTATTGAGGAATTCCTGACATAAACTAATTAATATTGGTGCTAGTACAGGGTCGGGTAAGAATCAGTGCATCATATTTCTGTCCCCCTGGCCAAGCAGCTGATCAGAATGTTGTCAACAAAACAGAGTTGATCTTTGTCAAATATGTGTTGAATATTAGCCATTGAGAATGAGATGTTGACCTTGGCCAAGGTCCAGGCTTTCACCATCGTATGTGTGTGTGTGTGTGTTATGGCAGCGATTGATACAGCTTACATTCATTGAGTGTTTTTTACTCACCAGTCATTTTGCTAATCCTCAAAACAACCCTAAAAGGTCTTATCTCCATTTTTTGGGTAAGGGGACTGAGGTTTACAGAGCTCAAGGACATTAACTTGTAAGTAATAAATGTGAGCTTTCCAGCTGATGTGTACTTTTCCTGACATTCTCCCTTCCACAAAATGCATCTCGCTGATTACTGACTGTTTTTGTGGGCCTGGAAATATGCATCTGAACTCAGAGGGGAGTCACTCTTGCTTCTCCAAATACCTCGTCTTACACTGAATACCCAAAAGCAGTTGTTCAGGGTTAAATCCCAGATCATGGTGAAGGGAACAAATGTTGTGATTCCTGCTTCCAAACCCTTTTCTTGGATTCCTGCATTTCTAGGTACCTAGTATCTCAGTGCTTTCTCCTGGTTATCCCTTTCTATTGCAGCCTGCCTGTGATGGTTAATTTTGTGTATTAATTTGACTGGATCACGGGGTGTCCATATATTTGGCTGAACGTTTTTTCTGGGTGTTTCTGTAAGGGTGTTTCTGGATGAGATTTGAAGCCATAGATTGAGTAAAGCAGATTGCTCTCCCCAATGTGGGTGGGCTTCATCCAATCCATTGAGGGCCTAAATAGAGCAAAAAGATGGCAGGTGGGAAAATTCACTCTGCCTGACTATTTGAGCTGAGACATCAGTCTTCTCCTGCATTTGAAGTGGGACCATCAGCCCTCTGGTTTTCAGGCCTTTGGACTCAGACTGAACTGCATCACCAGCTTTTCTGGGTTTCCAGCTTGCACATGGTAGATCGAGGGACTTCTCCACCTCCATAATCACGTGAGCAATTCCTTATAATAACTCTCTTTATATATGTATGTGTATAAAACTCTCTGTCTTTATATATGTATAGATATTGACATAGATATCTATATATATGCACATATATATCTCAATAGAGTATTGGTTGATATGTAAATATATATATATATGATGTATGTATATTAAAAACCTATATATAATATATATATAAAATAACACTGGTTCTGTTTCTCTGGAGAACCCTAATACACTGCCCTAACTGCTATTGCCCTTTAATGTGTGCCTTTCTATAGTCCCCTCATTAAAACTTAACTCACCTATGTCCCATTCTCTCATCTTTTGCTGTCTCTTTGTGGTCAGCCAGTTGATCAAATACACTAATCCATTATTCAGAGGCAATGTCCCCTTCTTACAAGATACATTCCTTGGATCAGTGTCTGAACCTGAGAGAGTGTTTATAGAAATTTCAGACAGTGTTGGCAATAGTAGCTCAAATCAGACCTTGTTCGGTTACTTACAGACCCCCCACCCCCAGGTTCCCTTGCAACTGAAAGCAAGCTGTTAACCAAATCCATCTATGCCATGGGCCAGGTCTCTCTCCCGCTCCATTGGAGCTGAGAACTGAGGGAATTCCCTAGCTTTTTAAAGCAAAGACAAATGAGGGTAATTAGGTAATAGCTGAGGTTTGTCAGGAAGATTTGGCCAGTTGCCCCCAGTCCTGGTCTTTGGGAGATCTGCTCCTGTGAGACAGCTTTGACTGCTTTTTCTGGCTCAAGAGAGCAATTGTAGTGAGGAATGTTGCCTCTCATCCCCGTTACTCCACTGACTTTCTCATCAATGGCTCTGAATGGAATGTTAGAATATATTTTAGACGTGGAGATAAAATTAACACCTGAAACTATTTCTGGGTGCATAGTCAAAGATTACTCTTTATACTTGTTTGCTTGGCTCTTAGAAATTTAATTGTAGCAAGCTTTTAAATACTGGCTTTTAACTTATCTGCAAAAGTAAAACATTTAGTAAATTAAATCAATTAAGGGAAAATTTGGCCTAATTCCCAATCATCCATTTGGATCATGCAAAGCACAGATCTTTTGGATGTAAACCATCTCTTCAACATTATAACATGAACTGTAGTGGAGCGTGAGCTTTTATAGCAACACTACCTAATACAGGCTGAGGTAAAATGTTTTCATTTCCATTTCACCACAGCAAAGATAAAAAAGGGCACTAATTTATCTACCATTGGTGAGGACAGCTGAGAAAAAGACATGTTTTCTTGAAAAAAAATCTTAACCAGAGTTTTAGAATGATCTTATTAGACAAGTTTGAGTTTCTGAAAGAAGTTAGTTTGAATTGGGTTTCTGACATGCGCAACTAGGAGAATCCTGCCTTATAGAGAACCTCTGCTGAAAGAATATTGCAGAGGCTCTCCCAGTCTATTTCTAGGGTCTCAAAGTTCAGATTTTTTAAAAAAATTAATTAATTAATTAATTTATGGCTGTATTGGGTCTTCGTTTCTGTGCGAGGGCTTTCTCTAGTTGCAGCAAGCGGGGGCCACTCTTCATCGCGGTGCAGGGACCACTCTTCATCGCGGTGCGCGGGCCTCTCACTATCGCGGCCTCTCTTGTTGCGGAGCACAGACTCCAGACGCGCAGGCTCAGTAGTTGTGGCTCACGGGCCCAGTTGCTCCACGGCATGTGGGATCTTCCCAGACCAGGGCTCGAACCCATGTCCCCTGCATTGGCAGGCAGATTCTCAACCACTGTGCCACCAGGGAAGCCCTCAAAGTTCAGATTTTTGAAAACAAACATTTTACCTCACCAGCCACATTGTATAATATTTTATATTTCTCTACCTACTAATTATGACATAAAATGTTTGTATCAAACATGGCATATGTGGACAATTGGAATTCCTGGGACTATTTGCCCAGGGTTACTGTTGCAGGTAGGTTTTCTAGACCTGAATGATCTTAAGTCGGGGGCCAAATGATATAAAGATAAACCTATGTTAATCTTCCATAGCCATGTTTATTAATCCATTCACAAATGAAAGTTGACAGCCCTCAGAATGGGATTGTCTTACAGATAATTCTCATTTTCAGTACATTTTCTTTTTAACTCTGAAACGTTAAAGAATTACCATGCTGGAGGAGGTCTTGTTCAAGGGAGGTGGGCACCTTTGGCAAAATGGAACATCACAGCTAATTTTTAGGAGACACTCTAAATACCCTGAGGGAAGAAAGTTAAGTAACAACTGCTGCAGTTGTGGAAACAGAGATCTTTGCACATAGAGGATTCTTATAATATGGGAAAGAGACAAGTTAGTGGAGAAACAGGGAGTTGCAAGAGCTCTTTCAGTATAAACAGTACACGGTGCGCCAAAGCTCTGGCTCTCCTAATGATCCTTTTTAATCCCTCTTTTGGGAATATAATTATTTTTCCTTGACATTTCAATAATTAGAATTATTGAAAAAACAGGATTCATAATTGTTGAAATCAACTTGACAGTCACCTTTGAAATAATTTTTTACTCAAGAAAGTGTTAACTGAATTTTTATAAGGTAGTTTCCACAACCAATTAGAGTCTGCATGCTCTATTTTGGTAAGTTTCAGAAGAATCAGTAATGTGTCAAATGAAAGCAAGAACAGGTCCCTTTACCCATTTCTACTTGCAAAGAATATGCCTAGTTTTCAGAGCAGTGTACCACTGGTGTATCTGGCAGAATTGAAATGCATAAAATTTTTAAGCAGATTTCAAGGTGATTTAGGAGGTTCTGGCTTGCCTCCCACCAGTAAGACACAGAGATATGGCTAAGAGTGGGCTCATGCCTAAAAGTGTTCAACAAATAGTCTCACCTAAATAGGTTTAAAACTATGAAACCTAGGTGTCCCCAGACTTCAGGCAGCTCCCCTCTCCTTTGAGACCCCAAGTCACATACGGCAGCAGAGGTTCCGCAGGTATCTGAGACTCCACGAAGAAATCATCCATGTCCTATCCATTCTGATTCTTACTTATCCCTTCAGTCAGCTGTTTCTATGTGAGCATTCTCCATCCTTCTTAGGTCATTTCTTGCTTTGGCAACAGTCTCTCCTTCCTGCTGCTCTTGTATTTCTGCTACACAACAAGGGTAGGTTTGGGCCTTGCCTATGCCACAGATGAGATCAGGCTGTAACACCAAGCAAACATAACTGACAGTGTGTTTGTAGCACAACGGCATTACAACAGAAAATATTACAGTGGATCACGCCCATAGAGCCCAGTGGCCATGCCTCTCTACAGGAGAGAATTTGCCTGATGTCTCTCCCCTTAGCTTCCAGCTTCACCAGCCTACCTCCCCACAGTGGGAAGGCCTTGGACAGGCTAGTCTCTGTTTATCCTGTTAACATGTAAAGTGAAGTCACTTCTAAAGCTGTGTTTAATCTATTCTAAGATGCCATTAGTTGTAAAATGCAACATTATTCTATACACCTCTTGACCAGTCAGAGACTTATTTACAAAGGCACTAATTACAAAGGTGTAGGGGAACCAGAAAGGAAAGTGTAGAAACCTAGGGCTAACATCTGAGGAACTGTCACTACCTTAGTATAAAAAAAGAGGGATGGGGGATGTTACATAAACCTGGAAGGGGAGCGAATTGTAGAGCGACAACCTGAGTCAGGAGCTCACAGGCAGAGAACAGGTAAGTGAATGCTCCGTCCGCCTGCCCTCCCTCCCTCCCTCCCACCCTCCCATCTCCTGCCGGGCCTCTCCACTGATCCAACCCAACCTGAAGCCAGTGGGCACAGGAGCACATCCATCAGCCTCGCAAGGAGAAGTGTAGGAAGTGGACCAGAACAGGTGAATGGAAGACATCTCTGCAACAGACACCAAGACAGAATAAATTCTGCCAATTAAACTATGAGATACTGCTCCTTTATCACTTGAAAGTTTTATTTTATACCTATTGAAAGAGTTCTGTTAGACATAAAGAAAGGGATTTGTTTTTATCAGGTAGTACTTTTCTGGATTTAAGATAACTTTACATTTTAGTGCTAAACACAAGTATAATCTTTTTGAGAACATTTTGTGGCAGGTATTTTTTTCCCCAAAGGTGATCACAATAATAGCTCTTGTCCCACATGTGCTTCTAGAAGCTTACTACTGCCGCATTAAGAGGAGAAGTCTAGTTTCTCATTCCTTGAATCTAGGCTAGTTTGTGGCTTGCGTGTAACCAGTGGAAAGCATCCGATGTGGCACTGCATGACTTCTGAAGCCAGGTCTGAAAAAGATGATACAAATTCCACCTTGTTTGCTGGAATATTTGCTCTAGAGCCCAGAGCTTCCATGTTAGCAGTCTGGCTGGTCTGTGGCCGCCATGCTGCAAGGAAGCCCAAACTATTCTAACTCAGAAGGATCACATGGAGAAGCCCTGAGACTAGCGAAGAGAGAAAGATGCTTTGCCAGTTTCCAGGTGCTCCTGCTCCCTCCGCCTCTGCTGTTCTGATTCCAGCCGCTATGGGACTGCAGTCTCATGAGAGATTTCTTAACCAGAAGCATCCGGTCAAGCTCTTCCTGAATTCCTGGCCCACAGAAGCTATGAGAGATAATAAAATGATTGTTGTTGGGCTTCCCTGGTGGCGCAGTGGTTGAGAATCTGCCTGCCAATGCAGGGGACACAGGTTCGAGGCCTGGTCTGGAAAGATCCCACATGCCGCAGAGCGACTGGGCCTGTGAGCCACAACTACTGAGCCTGCGCGTCTGGAGCCTGTGCTCCGCAACAAGAGAGGCCGCGATAGTGAGAGGCCTGCGCACCGCGATGAAGAGTGGCCCCCGCTTGCCGCAACTAGAGAAAGCCCTCGCACAGAAACAAAGACCCAACGCAGCCATAAATAAATAAATAAATAAATTTAAAAAATGATTGTTGTTTTAAGCCATTAAGTCTTGAGGTGATTAGTTATGTAGCAACAGTAACCAAAGCAATTTTAAATACCAGTTATACTCAACAGATGTAGTACCAGTGATGTCTGCAATTAACTGAATTGATGACAATACAAATAACTATAACCAAGTTTGCACATACACAGGCACTGACAGCTAAGTCATGTCAGCCTCCTGGCCAACAGCAATTGTGAGATGCCATATATTTTAAGATGGCTCCTAGTGAGAAAAAAATGTGCAATTTAGTATTGAAGAAATGTGGTACTGTTGGTGTAGAGGGAGGGACAGAACCAAAAGGGTTGGGGAACTGGTTGGCAAGGTGACTTATTTTGGAAAAGCTTAATTTTTTTTTTTTTTAATATGTGCTTTTTTTTTTTTTTTTTTTTAATTGTATAGCTACTTTATTTATTTATTTATTTATTTTTGGCTGTGTTGGGTCTTCGGTTCGTGCGAGGGCTTTCTCTAGTTGCGGCAAGTGGGGGCCACTCTTCATCGCGGTGCGGGGACCGCTCTTCATCGCGGTGCGCGGGCCTTTCACTATCGCGGCCCCTCCCGTTGCGGGGCACAGGCTCCAGACGCGCAGGCTCAGTAGTTGTGGCTCACGGGCCCAGCCGCTCCGTGGCATGTGGGATCTTCCCAGACCAGGGCTCGAACCCGTGTCCCCTGCATTAGCAGGCAGATTCTCAACCACTGCGCCACCAGGGAAGCCCGCTTAATATTTTATAGTTAGGAGGGTGCACGCTCATTTCGCAAGTAAATAAATGAATAAAAATAAAATGAGAAAAAAACCATTAGGACCATAAAATCACCAAATCTCACCATCCAGAGATAAACTTCCAGATTTCTACATGTACATGGACACATGTATAGATATGTGGACATATGCTTTATAAATGAATTCATCCTTTACTGCAGCCTATTTTTTTCCCACTCAAAAATGTGCTGATTTCGTGTTTCCACCTCAAAAGATAAAAAACTACAGCCTTAAATTTTAATGGTAGCCAAGTGTCTCATTTACTTGACCAATCAGCTAGTGATGGACATTTTGTCACGTTTTGCTTTTTCAGTTTTGCTTTTATCATTATTAAAACGACGGGCATGTTTACACATTTTCCCCCCTATGCTGTAACTATGTCTTTGTGGAGAATTTCTACATATGAGATCTTGGATTGAATGAGATGTACCATTATAATTGCGATATGGATTGATAAAAATGCCTCCCAGAAAGGTATCCATTCATACCTCTATCAAAAGTTTTGAAAAAATGCCAGTTTTTTCCCTCCTTTGCCAGTGAAGGAGTTCAGAGCATGTCACCCCAAAATACGCAGATTTGGCATATTGATTATTTTGCGTTAAAGGCACTTGAGACACAACAGAGGCAAGATGGGCATTCAGACTCTCCTTTTTATTCCTGAAAGCAGGAGATAAAACTCCCATGTGAAAGGTGTGATCTCTGTGCCACGAAAAAGGAAGACGTTCTTATCACCAGAGACACGGAACTGAGGCAGAAAGAACTCTGTACAAACAGACCTTGGTCAAATAATTCTTACCTTCCTTTAGCCTCTCTACATTGTTTAGTTACTTTTCCACAATTGCTTCTTTTTTTCAACCTAATATAAAACCTAATATAAAATGTAGGTTCTGCCATTTCTTTGGGTCTTCATTCCTTATGAGGGCTCCTGTGTCATGTAAAACTTAATTTAAATGTGTATACTTTTCTCCTGTTAATCTGTCTATGTCAGTTTAATTCTCAGGCCCAGCCAAAAATAGTAAGAGGGTGGAGGTAAAAATTTGCCTCCTCTATACCAACATTTGATTCACCTGATGCCAATCTTATGGTTTAAAAAGATTTGTTTTTTGTTGTTTTGTTTGTGTTTTAGAAAATAATGAAACTGAACATCTTTTCATACTCTTCATCCATTTTAATTTGTTCTTTCATGAATTAATTATTCATAGTCTTTGACCATTTTTCTTTTTACAGTTGATTTGTAAGAGCTCTTCATCCTGTAGTAGTAATTCTTTGTCCATCCTGTGTGTTACTAGTTTTTTCTAAGTTTTTTACACTTCTATAATTGTGTTATTTTGTTTTTGTTTTTGCTGCCAGGAAGTACTTAATTTCTATGTAAGTGCATTTTCTTTTGTGGTTTCTGGCTTTGGTGTCAAGTTAGGAAAGACTTGTTCCACTTTATTGTTATTAAAAGTGTGTACTCAGACTTTTGTTTCACTTTTGACATTTATTAAAAATTTTAATCTACCTGGAATTGAATTCATGACAGGTAATTTTTCCCTTAAGGTGCCAGTTGCCCCAAATTATTTAGTGAATAGCAAATCTTTCCCCTGTGATTTGAAATGCCACATTTATCATACACTTGTTGGAGGAGGTCACGGTGAGGA
The DNA here is from genome assembly GCF_949987535.1 of Balaenoptera acutorostrata. Lineage (NCBI taxonomy): Eukaryota > Metazoa > Chordata > Mammalia > Artiodactyla > Balaenopteridae > Balaenoptera > Balaenoptera acutorostrata. Next base: position 36,801,357 of record NC_080079.1, read on the forward strand.
CGTGACTACTAGTTGACCTGAAAGCTGGACCCTGGGCAATCAGAGACTTCTCGCCCCCTCCTCTATCCTCGGAATGCATGTACCACCTACTCTGCCTACCTAGAAGCCCTTCAAGGACACAGCTTTGAGAGAGTATTGTGTTGTTGAGACCATCTGGACTGTATGCATGACTGAACCCAGTTAAGGCCTCTGTATAAACTTTTAAGATTCTGGGGGGCAGGTGCAGAGAGCTACTCATCTTGCAGCCACCCATGGCAAGCATCGTTAAGTTCCCTTCCTTATTAAACCTGCCACCCACCAATAGGGAGTGGCTTGCCTCCCCATGGAGGGGTGGGGGGGACAGTTTCAGATGTCACCCAGGAAGCTCCTGAGTTTGCAAACCAACAACACTAAGCTTTCATAATACTTGAGTCTGTTTCTGTGATTATCTACCCCCTCACCCCCCCACTTCACAGTCTGTCTTTTCCTATGCCAATACCATCCATGTTGTTGTTGTTATCTGCCAAATACAAGATGTTACTATCTAATAGGGAAAGTGCGTACCCCCTCCCTACCACTCCTTTGTTATGGTCTTTGCAGATGAACTTGAAAGTAATTTTTGTCATGTTGTAAAATAATCTTGTTGGATTTTTATTGAAATTTCATATAATTTGTAGTCTATTTTAAAGAGAATTGACATCTTTACAACACCAAATCTTTCTGTCCAGAAGCAAGGTATGTCTTTAAATTCATTTTTATTGAGGTATAATTGATAAAGCGTTATATTAGTTTCAGGTGTACAACATAATGATTTGATATTTGTATACATTGTGAAATGATCACCACAGTTATATGAGTTCTTTATATATTTTGGATATTAAACTCTTATCAGATGTGTGATTTGCAAATATTTTCTCCTGTGCAGTATGTTGCCTTTTTATTTTGTTGATTGCTGCATTTGTTGTGCGGAAGCTTTGTAATTTGATGTAGTCCCAGTTTATTTTTGCTTTTGTTACTCTTGCTTTTAGTATCAGATTTAAAAATCATTGCCAAGACCTACGTATTTCAAGAAGCTTACTGACTATGTTTTATTCTAGAAGCTTTATGGTTTCAGGTCTTATGTTCAAGTCTTTAATCCATTTTCAGTTAATTTTTGTGCATTGATAGAGTTTTATAACTTGTATTACTGTATATTTCTTTTTAGTAATTTTTCTATTTGATTTTCTTTGTTTTTAGTTGTTGTAAATGTGGTAGTTTTCTCACTAGTTATCATTGGTAAATGAAAAGACTGACTGCATTTTTGTATATTTATTTTAAAACTAGCTACCTTACTGATACTCTTAATAGTTCCAAAAGTTTTACAGTTTGTTTTCCTGGCATTTATGAGTATAAAATTATATTGGCTGGAAATTATGATAATTTTGCATCCTCCCTTCAAGGATGTATACCTCTTATTTCATTTTCTTGATTAATTGCATTGTCTCAAATGTTCAGAATAGTACTAAATAATTGTGATGATCTAAGAAATCCTTATTTATGACTTTAATGGAAACATTTCCATTATTTATCCACTAAATACTGGCCTTAAATTTTCAATATGTATTTATCTTATATATTCAGGCAATATCCATTCCATCCTACTTCAGAAATTTTTTTAAAAATCAGGAATAGATTTGGAATTAAACAAATGTTTTTGGCAGCTAAAAGAGTATGTTAACTTATTTACTTATATCAAATTATCCTTGCAATCTAGAATGAATTACACTTATTCATGATCTACTATCCTTTCAGTGTCTTATCCAATTCTATTTACTAACATTTTGTTTAGGATATTTTTTGGTTGATATTCGTAAGTGAGATTGGTCAGTAGCTTTCTTTTAGTTTAGTAAGATTTGGCAATAGTGTAATGTTGTTTAGACCATGTATTTGGAATATTTCCTTTTTCTTTAAATTGTTCCAGGGCTCAGTAACAAAATTTATTCCGTATAGATATTTAACATTTGCTCACAAAATTATTCTACCAGGTCTTTTTGATAAGTGGCTTTTAAAAGCTTTTTCATTTTCTTCTGGCTTTGGTTTCAAGTTAAGAAAGACTTGTTTCAGTCTAATTTTATTAAAAGTGTTTACTCATACTTTTGTATTGCTTTGTTAAAATTTTCTATTGTTAGTTAATTTTGTGCCTGTTTTTCTTTAAATATATATTATATTTTGGGTTAAACACTAATTAAACATTTTATGCTAACATTTTGATAAAGAATGTATTTCAAGCAGCACAAGTTGGACAACAATAACAAAATACTTGGCTGAGTTGGCCACACCTGAGGTAAATTTTACCCAGTGACAGTTATTCCAATTTCACAGTTGGATATTATTGTATACGAATTGCCCAAGGAAGGGAAAAACAACAAATAACACACAAGGGAATCCCCATAAGGTTAACAGCTGATCTTTCAGCAGAAACTCTGCAAGCCAGAAGGGAGTGGCAGGACATATTTAAAGTGATAAAGGAGAAAAACCTACAACCAAGATTACTCTACCCAGCAAGGATCTCATTCAGATTTGATGGAGAAATTAAAACCTTTACAGACAAGCAAAAGCAAAGAGAATTCAGCACCACTAAACCAGCTTTACAACAAATGCTAAAGGAACTTCTCTAGGCAGGAAACACAAGAGAAGGAAAAGACCTACAAAAACAAACCCAAAACAATTAAGAAAATGGGAATAGGAACATACATATCAATAATTACCTTAAATGTAAATGGATTAAATGCTCCAACCAAAAGACAGAGACTGGCTGAATGGATGCAAAAACAAGACCCGTATATATGCTGTCTACAAGAGACCCATTTCAGACCTAGGGACACATACAGACTGAAAGTGAGGGGATGGAAAAATATATTCCGTGCAAATGGAAATCAAAAGAAAGATGGAGTAGCAATTCTCATATCAGACAAAATAGACTTTAAAGTAAAGACTATTACAAGAGACAAAGAAGGACACAACATAATGATCAAGGGATCGATCCAAGAAGAAGATAAAACGATTGTAAATATTAATGCACCCAACATAGGAGCACCTCAATACATAAGGCAAATACTAACAGCCATAAAAGGGGAAATTGACAGTAACACAATTATAGTAAGGGACTTTAACACCCCACTTTCACCAATGGACAGATCATCCAAAATGAAAATAAATAAGGAAACACAAGCTTTAAATGATACATTAAACAAGATGGACTTAATTGATATTTATAGGACATTCCATCCAAAAACAACAGAATACACATTCTTCTCAAGTGCTCATGGAACATTCTCCAGGATAGATCATATCTTGGGTCACAAATCAAGCCTCAGTAAATTTAAGAAAATTGAAATCATATCAAGTATCTTTTCCAACCACAATGCTATGAGATGAGGTTCCTTAAAAACCTAAAAATAGAACTACCATACGACCCAGCAATCCTGCTACTGGGCATATACCCTGAGAAAACCATAATTCAAAAAGAGTCATGTACCAAAATGTTCATTGCAGCTCTATTTACAATAGCCAGGACATGGAAGCAACCTAAGTGTCCATCAACAGATGAATGGATAAAGAAGATGTGGCACATATATACAGTGGAATATTAACCATAAAAAGAAACGAAATTGAGTTATTTGTAGTGAGGTGGATGGACTTAGAGTCCGTCATACAGAGTGAAGTAAGTCAGAAAGAGAAAAACAAATACCGTATGCTAACACATATATATGGAATCTAAGAAAAAAAAAAAAAAAGGTCATGAAGAACCTAGGGGCAAGACGGGAATAAAGACACAGACCTACTAGAGAATGGACTTGAGGACATGGGGAGGGGGAAGGGTAAGCTGCGACAAAGTGAGAGAGTGGCATGGACATATATATACTACCAAGTGTAAAATAGATAGCTAGTGGCAAGCAGCTGCATAGCACAGGGAGATCAGCTCGGTGCTTTGTGACCACCTAGAGGGGTGGGATAGGGAGGGTGGGAGGGAGGGAGACGCAAGAGGGAAGAGATGTGGGGACATGTGTATATGTATAACTGACTCACTTTGTTATACAGCAGAAACTAACACACCATTGTAAAGTAATTATACTCCAATAAAGATATTAAAAAAAAAAAGTAAGGGTGAGATCTTTACAATGATAAAGTGTTAATAAAAGTTGGTTATTATATGTCAATAAAGTGTAATGCTGTAGATAAAAAAAAAAAAAAAAAAAAGAATTGCCCAAGGTATGCAGGGCTCAAACAAGCTTTTCCTCTTTTTGGAAATTAAAAAGAAAAATTGTCTTTATCTTTCTTTTTGATATACATGAATATCTGTATGCCAGATTTTCCCATTTTCATTCCTAAACCAAGAAGACAAACCAACCCTCTATGAAAGAATTTGTCTTCATGCAACAGCAAAACCTCATGGGCAATTTCATAAAGACCTGACTGACTTATGTGGGCAGAACTTAGTGGCCTGGTGCTTCATGGAGGTTAAGAGACGTCCCAGTGTGGAGGAAAAGAGACAAGAATAAAAGAGAGGGGACCAAGACTGGCTTCCACTGAAACTGAGATCTGAATTGACTGTGACCAAAAGCAAATAAGCGACTGAAGGCTCACTAATGATACGGCACAACTTTTCTTGCCATCCTATTGTAACTGAGGACACAGCTTTCTAGAAAACTCACACTCTATCTAAAGTTTCTGGAAGGATTTCCTCACTTATGATTAGATTCATCAACCTAACTTTAACGCTAGGCTGTGTGATGCGTGCTTTCTTGTGTTTGCTATTACTTGTAATGATGAAAACACAATTTCTGAAGCTGAAATGGAATGTTTATGATATGAAAAGATTTTGTATGGGTCTTTAAATGAAATACATAATTAGGGCTAAAATGCTTTTTAAAAATATATTTGGTCTAGGCATTTGGTTTAGGGAAATAATTGGAAATAAGGTAAAGATTTATGTACAAATCAGTTTATTTCAACACTATTTCTATAACATTTATAAAGCTATCATCCCAAAGTGGTACTATGAGTGAAGAAACACAGATTAGTAATAATAACAAAGGAACATAATTCAAAGAGAGTTCAAGTTCTGTATTAGTTAGGGTCCTTTGATTATAAGCAACAACAAAGAGCTGTAGCTAACTTAGGCAGCAAAGGAATTTGTTGTAAGGATGTGGGTAGATTATGGATATGAAGGAAAAGTAGAATATCTAGTTCTTGTAAAAGACAGTTCCCAGGCTACGGTGGTCCCCCTTGCAGGAACAAAGGAATGGTTATTACAGGGCACTGTCATCAGAATGAACCAGTCCCAAATGTTTTCCATCTTTTTGTCACTTTACTCAAGATTCAAATAATTGGGAAGGAAGGAGATTCCGAATAGCCTTACTTGGGCCCTGTCTACCATTTGGCCAAGAGGACACAGATACCTTGAGTAAGAGTTTTATCAAGACTTCAGAGAATAGGAAGTGATAACAGAGACTAGCCATCTCGGGGACACAATAAACTACATTCTCAATTTCCCTTGCAGCTAGATGGGGGCTACCTGACTGAATTCTGGAAAACAGAATGGAGCAAAAGCGATGTACTCCACCTCCAAGTCTGGCCCATTAAACCTCCTGCAGAGTCCCTGGTGCTCTCTCTGCTTCCTTACCTCCAGGCAGGATGTAGAAGGACCAGTGCAAGACTCGGGAGACCCTGTGGGATGTCAGATCCACCGCATGGAAGGAGTTGAGTTCCTGTGTCACCACCTGAAGTTCACCCACTGAACACCCCAGTGGACAGTGACATGAGCAAATCCTAACCTTTAATGATGTTAAACCACTGAGATTTGGGGGCTGTTTGTTTCAGAAGTTAGGACTCCCTAATCCTAAAGGATGAATGTTGGGCAGGCAAAGAAACCCACCTGATTCACTTCAATTTCTGTACTTATATTTTAAGAACACAGTGAAGAGGCTACACAGACCACTGCAATACTTTTTGCCTCCCATCTAATTCTCTCACATAGCTACTCCCACATCTTGTGCTCCAAAATTCTCAGAAAATCCCTCTTCCACTGCTAGCGCCCACACACCTCTTGTTCTTCAACTTCAGCTTCACCTCTTTCCTTCTAAATCTGCATCACAAAAGCTCAGAGACTCAACAGGCAAAATAGAGCTCCCCTCTGAGGGTGGGAGAGAGATAGAAACAAAACAGCTGTCAAGTAAAGGGGAAAGACTGGGAAAAGTCATACATTAAGAATACTGTAATATTTATGAGAGTGAAAATTTGGAAACCACCTAAATGTCAAACAATAGGAAAATGGTTAAATAAATTATGGCATACTTTTTACTGGTTATACGAACAAGATAGTCCCTATGCTTATGGAGCTTATAGTCTAACAGCCATTAACAATAAACACGTTTTGGAAATATAGTTAATAATATGTTGGTCTGCACCCCGCAGGCCTATGAGGCCTGTGCTTGCCCAGCTTCAAGACCAAAGAAAGAGCCCGGAGTCAGCAACAGAGACATCAGTGGTTTAATGGAGGGGGGGAGCTTACACGTCTGGAGCAAGGTCCTGGAGCGACACCCCACTGTGTGTATCAGACTGCAGTGGAGGGCAGGACATGGCAGCAGTCTTCGCTGGGGGTTTGCGGGGGAGAGGTTACCAGTTATAGGGGAATTGATGTCAGGTGGGCTCATTAGTTACCAAAGAAACCAGCAGAGGGGCACGCCCCTCACGGCCCCTTTGATAAGAACAATCACCAGCTGGGGCCTGGGGCAAGTACATAGGAAGGTCAGTCCGGTGAGTAAGATATAGGAGAAGCAGGCACTGGTCGGGCAGGGGATGTTCTGAGAGCAAGAGAACAGCCATCTTGAGTGGCCTGACCGTACATAATACAAAAAGAAAATGAATGGCACAATTTCAAGTGAAAACTTCCAGGTAAGAAGCTGCATTTGCATATATAGTAGTAAAATCCCAATTGAAGAAAAGCTTATATGTGTAAGTCCTTGTGTATGTATGTATACGTGTGTATATCAAACTGTTAAAGTGGTTATCACTGAATATTGACATTATAGACGATTTTTATTTCCTTTTTTATACTATTCTATATTTTCAAAATGTTAATGATAAGTATATTTTTAAGAGTAAATGCGATTTACAGCCTATTCTTTTCCCTTATAATTTTCTGCATAGAATGTATAACTGGAAAAAAGCATCGATCAATTCACAGTATTGATATCACTGTGTACTGAGGGACTGTCTGCAGAAGTGGCTTCCTAATTTAGTAGACTTTTGCCTCCAATAGCTCTGTAGACCTGAATATATGTGTATGTGTGTATGTGTGTGTGTGTATGTATTTATATTATAAATGGATTTTTACAACAGAGTGGATTATTCCCAAAGTGCAGTTTGAATATGCTTTCCTAGACTGTGTCACCACGGACTCTAATGAGATTGAGCTTACCTGCCCTTCAAAATACAGGCACTAGAATTTCCTCAGATGGCTTTTAAGCAAGGAAATTCATGTCCTTAAAATATGGAGATGTAATAACACTAGGCCATCCCGTTCAAATTTATTTAGTAAATTTGCTTCGCTTTCTTCCTGTCAATATGGAAATCTGTAGAGATATTAAAATGTAATTTATGTTGTGCTTAAAGAAAATAACTGTTGCTCAATACAGTACAAAGCCATTGAATGCTAACACCATGCCCTTCCTTGAACTACCAAATACCATTGAGAGGAGTGCGTGAATTATCGGAGGTGATTTTAATTTAGATTACTAAAACATTTCCATAGACATAGAAGTCTGAGTTGATTAAACTTTAAACTTATCTGATTATAGCACTTATTATATTATGTTTGAAATTACAGGAAAGTACTTCAATTGATTGGGGAATTATGAATGAATAGGGAAGGATATGACTTAGAGAATTTGTTTCAATTATTTAAGTGATTACTATATGAAGGAAATTAAGAAACTGAAGTTGTCTCAACATTGTGTCAAATTGCCAGGCAGAAGCTTTGAAGATGAATGGCTTCATGGTGCCTCTGATGCCTAATTATCTTCTGAGACGTTGTTTCCTTAGTTTAAGAGATAAGAAGATAAAGATAAAAACATGCAAGTTCAACTAATAGAAAGGCTGACCTATTGAATATTGTGTTTCTCTAGCTTATTTCCTTAGCTGTTTTTAGAGAAGTCCCCCAGCAAAAGTGTCATTAGGTGTCCTAAACAGATCTTCCTCACTGAGAGCTTTTCTTTGTTTGCAGCTATTCTGTAGTTAGCCTTCCTGATTAATGATCATGATTAGTGAACAGTTACACATTTAAAGCGCTGACCTCCACAGAGGATGTTTAATAGTGATCCCTGTTTTCAACTTACACTCAGTCTGGGAGTTATGTTTCTTTCCCCAAAGCTAAGAAATGAAACTTCCTTTATGCTGTAAAATGAATCAGAACAGGGACGTGGACTAACATGGGTAGAAGAACTAGGGAGAGAGCATCTTTGGGGGGAAAACCCATTTAAATATTTTCTGCCTGTCCATGTGCTTAAGTTAACTGTATTGTAAAACTGTACATGGATCTTGTTACAAATTGGGATTAGTCATTCTCATAAAATTGTTGGCATCTCCATAAAGGCATGTCTTAAAGAACTGTTCCATCTATTGTAACAGACAAATATCTGCTCTGGATGCTCACCTGCTGTCTATAGACAGAGGAGAAGACAGTTATAAAGCTCTTTCTTTAATTCACAATCACTGCTTCCCTAGCCAGTCTCCCATCAGTGAAACAATGCTCAGCTCCCAATGATAGCCCGATATTGAACAATTTGTATGCTTACATTCCTAATATCTCTTGCTGTCATCTCTTCAGGCTTCATCCTTTTTTCAGATACCAGGGGGAAGTTAAGTTTGAAATCAATTGATAATGTCAAGCATGAATATAAGTTGCTTTCACAGAGATTGTAGGAATAATACATCTTAATATCTTAAATAATACAGGTCTGTGAGAGTATAAGATTGGCAACTTATATTCTTAGGGCAGAAGTAGCCTGCCTGCCTGCCTGCCTTCCTTCCTTCCTTCCTTCCTTCCTTCCTTTTCTTCCTTCTATACCTTACCTTATTCTATACAGGACTTGGGAAAATTTCTATTCATTCATTCTAAGCCTTCCTAAACCGCATGGCTATAAAGAGGAGAGGTGCGCCACCTCTGTCTGTTTTGGTATTTTATTTTCTCCAATACCTGCGGGAGGCAGAGGATGACTCATGTTCCTTGTGCACCTCTCTGATGAGGGTCCATGGGTCAAAGTGAGGACAAAAAGAGAGAAGTTCCAAGTTGAGACCCTTACTGTGAGACCTCAGACAAGTCACTTCTATTCCTTATCTACATAGTGGTAATTATAATGTCTGACTCAGAGTGTTACTGCACCATCAAAGATAATAATGACTACACACTTGCCTTGTGAAGTACCATGCATGCTTCCATCACGGGTTGGTACTCTATCCCACTGATACATTTGTGGGATAGAACTACAAGAAAGTGTCCCATATTGTTCCTTCAGGGAAAAGAATGCTGTGTTTTCTTACTTGGATGTACAATAGGTATAAACACTTGAGCATTAGTAGGGTCTATCCAGATTTAGGTTTGGCAAATCAACCAATACTTCATTGTTTCTTTAAGCTGGCACTTTTAAGGCAAATTTATAATAACAGTTAAGTAGTATTTTTTTGGTTCCCCTCCTATTTGCTCAATGTTTAAAATGAGTTATTTTATTTAAGCCCCCAAATAAGCTTATCATTAAGATTTTATTATCTCCATTTTTTTCCTATGGAGAAACTGAGGCATAGAGAGATTAAGTCACTGGTCCAAGATCTCATGAGTGATAGGGGTAGTGTTTAAACTGACTTGAAACTCAATGCTCTAAACCCCCAAACTCCCTCTGCACGTACACTGTGAATTGTAATCAAAATGTGCTAAATATTTAAGCCAAACTTAGGGAGTTTCTGGTTAAATACTTGTAAAAGCATTTTTACTCCTCTTTCCTCCCTTAAAACTCACCTAAAGTAGCAAAAAGAATGAAAAACAGGGGGGAAACCCCCTTATATTCAATGAAACAATAAAATGGCCCCAACTGCAACCTGCCCCAAACTGCCCCAGATTTCTCTCAAATGTCCCAAACCTAAAGACTCATCCTATAATTCTTTAGATTCACAGGATATCTTCTATGCTGTGACAGGACACAGGTCACTAAGTGAGGAATGCCCTATGGAGACCCAGGTTAATAGTTCTCACGGGCAGTGATGGCATCTCTAAAAGAAAAGCCTCACTGACATTCCTTTTTTTTTTTTTTTTTTGCGAGTTTAATTCTCTTTTTTATTGAGATACAGTTGCTTTACAATATTATATAAATTTCAGGTGTACAAGATAGTGATTCACAATTTTTAGAGATTATACTCCATTTATAGTTATTATAAAATATTGGCCATATTCCCTGTACAGTATATCCTTGTAGCCTATTTATTTTATACACAGTAGACTGTACCTCTCACATATGAGGAAACTGAGGTCCAGAGAGGTTAGAGTGTTGAAGCTTACCCTGGGAGTAAGGAAGTAAAATGTAGAGCTGAGATCAGAGTCTAGGATATTCCTCTTGTCTAAATCCATCCAAACAGCAGCAGGATAAAGGAGAGCAGGGAAGCTGTTTTTCACCTACTCATAACCTAGAAAGGACTTGATGGACAGTGGCACTAACCCTCAGAGTCAAAGGGGGGACATCCTCCCAGGGCAAAGCATTAGGTCTCCCACCTCTGGACTTGCCCTCTGGCAGATTTCAACCACATCCTCTTCCTTCTCCACCTTGATGTCCCCATCCACAACCCCCCCTCCCCCCCACCCCCTGGCTTCTCAGCTCCTGCTCTGAATCAGTTGGGGCTTCTGAATTCCTAGGAATGGCAAGAGGAAACACTTGGGAAGGAGCAGAGCAGTCAAGGCTGTGATTTGAATCCTTCCTCAGCTTTTGGCTTTTCCATGTAGGTACTAGAAATATGAGTCAGGAGGATAAATGTGCATAATCAGAGCTTAATTGATTGTCTAACCAGTGGCACAGATCAGTTCTGAAATTCTGCAGTACTCAAGCTCTAAATCCCAATACTAGAATTTCTTATACACTTAACTCTGCCACCTGCATAATTCTGAGTATGAGTCATCCCCTTTCTCCCTCTCCCAAGCATCCTTTTCAGTTACACATCTTTTGGTTCTAACTCATTTTGCCCCTGCCTATCCCTGGGTCTATTATTCACCAGCAGTCTTCATTACCATTTCAGTATTTCACTGGGGAGGAGAAAATATTCCACTGTGATGCTGAACAACACTGAGGTGAAGTGTTACCTCCATGAATTCTCACTCCTAAGGAAGGCTGGAGAAAGATAGAGAGGGGTCTGTCCATAGCTGAAAGTGACGGGTCCACAGCAGGGGCTGTATATATTCCAGTCTCTTTGGTAATCTATATGTTTCATCAGCCAGGAATGTTGGCGATGAGCACCCTTTCAAAGTGGATGAAGGTGTCCAGATGGCTGTTTCCTTTCATTCTGATTAAAACTGTTAGCTTAACATATGCACCAGAGCTCCTAGCCCGCCATATAAATTGAGATAGACTCAGTGAGACTGTGTCCACAGCCATGAACCTGAATTGACTTTGTGGATTGCTCTAGATCACTCTCCCCTGTCCACATTATTCCTTGGCTAATAGTTGGCTCCATTTAAAGAAGACTCACTATTTTCATTTTAAAGGGTAGAAAAAAATACATCACAAAAAGAATCACCCCCAAAAAATTACCCACAAAAAGGAAGAGTTCAGACAAATAAGTGTATATATTTTTAAAGAAATTACATTATGTTTTCCAAAAGAGAGCTCAAAGGGTTCTGTGAAGAGACTATAATACATCAAGCAGGAAATGAATAGTGTGCCAGTAGAATTTAGGGAAGAACTGCAAGAAAACAAAATCATTACAGAGATGAAGCACACTTCAGAAGCAATAAGAATAAAGGACACAATGCTGAAAACACAGCCAGAGGTAAAAGTGATGAATAGGCTTGAGGAATCACAAAGACAAAAAGGAAAAGACAGAGATATTAAAAAGCGTATATGGGAATTCCCTGGTGGTCCAGTGGTTAAGACTCAGTGCTTTTACTGCTGAGGGCCCAGGTTCAGTTCCTGGTAGAAGAACTGAGATCCTACAGTGTGGCCAAAAAAAAAAAAAAAAAGAAAAGGAAAGAAAAGAAAGGTATAAAAAAAGTGGTCAGATTGGAAGACAGAGAAAGCATAATCAACAAAAGTATAATTGATTTTCTGAAGAAGAGAACAATAAATGGAACAGAAAAAGTATTCTAACATATCATTTATGCATTCAAGGAATATTGATTGCATGCTTACGTAACTCTAGACATAAGGGAAAAATTATTGAGTAAAAATATAATAGAAGACAACTTTTTTGAACTAAATAAAAACATGAAGTTGCAGATAAAAAAAGCACAGTTTATCCTAGGAAGAAAAAAATAACAACCTTGATATAGAATAACTGAAGTTAAGGCACATCTAGGAGAAATTACTATATTTTAGGAATAAAGGAAAATTCAGTGGTCAGAAAATTTAGATCTTGTACAAGGGAAAAATACGTTTGATCCCAGCTTTCTTAATGAGACCAGTCGGTGTCTGAAGACAATGGAACAGTATCTACCAATATCAAGTGGCTTGGTTATGCAAATGGAAAGTTGTAAAACAGACATTCTAAATCATGTGGTATCTGTGATCCAATCTTGAAAAATATACAGGATGACAAAATGTAGCACATCAAGAGATAGATGACAATGTCATGATTTGCGGAGTAGTGGTGAAACTCATGGAATTAGAGACCAAACAGCTATGAGGAATACGACCACAGAACAGACTGTAATATTATAAACTTTGACAATGTAAAATAATTGTGTAACTAATACAAAGTGGGAATTAAGGGAGGGATCGTGGGAGAAAGTATGGTGTTAATTTCCATACCTTTCAAGAAGGGAATGACTAGGCATTAACTAAACTTAAAATAAGTAATTAAAAAAGAATCTTAGCATAGTTTAAAAAAATAACTCTATGTCTTTTTGTTTGGATTCCTTTTTATAAATTAACTCTCAGAAATATTGATTTGAGATTTAGTAATTTTTCAGTTGTTCTTTGGTACCTTCCAGCAAATTTCAAGAACACTGAAAATTTTTATCTTGCTTAAGAGATAGGTTTTAACATGATCCCAGAATGTGAATGCTACATGTCATCAAAATTTTCTTTGAAAATCTCCTCAAAGTGTGTGGCAGTGAAGGCCACTTTTGCTTAGTAAGTTCAGCATGGACAATTTAATCTCCAGCTTTGGAAGAAATCATTGTTTCCTCATTAGAGTACTAGGTAAGGTAGTAAGTTTGTGTTTGGAGGCATATTATGCAAACAGTATCTCCTCTTGAATGCCAAAGCTCGTATTCAATTCAGCGAGATACTTGCACTACAGAGGTACATTGTCGTTGACTGTGAATGAGGAACAGATAGAAATGTCTCTCATGCTCCTTAAGTGAAAGGGAAGGTAAGTTGAAATGTCTGCACTATGTAAATTTTTAATTTTCTTCTCTGTCTCTTTCTCTCTCTCTTTATATAAGTGTATGGTTGTATATGTGTAAGTTAAAGAAATGCTTAGTGTTGACTTTAAAAAAAGACAGCGTAAGATTTGTGAGTTTAAGTTTTATTCGGGGTCTTGCTGAGGACTAGAGCCTGAGAGACAGCTACTCAGTAGCTCTGAGGAAACTGCTCCAAGAAGGTAGGGGAGGAACCAGTTTATACATGATTTTTGGTTAGGAAATTCATGCAGTCAAGCATACATCTTAGTAAAAGATTGCTGCTGCTCACGAGGAACAGATATCTCAGATTAATGATTTTAGTGCTTTTCTGTGTATGGGAAGATGCGAGAATCTGGGGTCATTGAAATTCTTCCTGAAGTATGCATCTAACTATTTAAGGGCTTGCTTCTCCGGAAGCACAGAGTGCCTCATCCTGTTTTTCATCCTGAATTCCTTTCTGGGTTCGATGTTGGTGGTCAGCTGCAGTAGGTTCTGACTTAACCCTTGTAGAACTGAGTGGTGAGTAATGTTCTTTGTCTTAGCAATCTTAATTTTTGCTGTATCCACATTAGATAATGTGACTCCATGGAAATATTTTAATGAAAACAGCAGGTAGTGTAAGTTCGTTTTGCAAAAGTTTTCTTTCTTTCTCTCTCTCTTCCTTCCCTCCCTCCCTCCCTTCTTTCTTCTTTCCTCCTTCCTTCCTTTGTCTTTTATTTTTGCTTGCTTGCTTGCTTCCTCTTTCTATCTTTTATCTATTTGTTTTGTATCTCTCTGTGTACATCCTTCTGTTCATCCAACCATGCATACAGTTATGTGTGTGACATATATGTGTATGTGTGTGTGTGTGTACTTAGATGTGTGTGCTTGTATATATGTATGTTTATATATATGTGTGTGTATATAGATAGATATAGATATAGATATATTTATCTGATTTACCTGAAATGATGTCTACCGTGTGGTAGCAATGCTAATCTCCAGTAGGTGGGATTTGGGTACGTTTTTGTTGTCTTTTTTTCTACTATTCAGTATTTCTAGAATTGTTTCATGAGAATGTATACATTTATAGAACTATGAGTCATTCTTTTCTACTCTCTATACATAAAGAATTATACAAAATTGACTCCTAACATGTTATGCCATTATATCTACAGGCAGACCTGCACAAACACTGCATTTTGTACTTAGATCAATAGGGAGCTGGCAAAAACTGATAAGCCGAAGAAGAGGGTCTTGGTCTCTCTCTGTACTCTATCTCCTCACCTGTTAGCCGTCTCTGTTGGTTTCTCCTATGGAGCAATCAGTTCCCAAAGATTTACTGATCGTGTTGCCCCTTGGGCTGTCATCTTGGAGGTGACCTACTCTCACTGGGGACCATTCGCTGTCTGCTTGTCGTTGTCAGCTTTCTAATCATTTCTTCTCTTTGTTCCCTCACTTTCTTCTTTCACTTTGCTTTTATGCTGCTCTCTGCTTCTTTCCTCCCTGCTTTCCTTCCATTTCTCCCTGCTCTTTCTGTGGTGTCATGCATTCTATGCTATCACCTCGATTTATTTCATTTGGACTTTCTTTTCTATTTTCTCACTCATAGGGTGGGGCTCTTCATGGCACTCCTAAGGGTAGTTTGTTACTTTGCCCAGGAGGAGCTGATATAGTGGACTCTGCCATCAGAGTCCATCTCTTTCCAAAAAAGCACTCTCTATCCTGGTTCTCAGGAACAGGAAGTAGTAGAAGCTACAGGACATGGGGTCAAGGAAGAAAGGCAAATAGGTTCCCTGGAATGCTGCCAAACATTCTTATCCCAGGTGCAGGCATTGCCCAGGGAAAAGAGAATCAGATTTGAGAACAACATTATGCTGTAGTCCTATTTCCTTCATCTTTCTTCTTAGGCATATACATATATATATCTACATCACTTTACTGTACACCTAAAACTAACACAACATTGTAAATCAACTATACTCCAATATAAAATAAAAATTCAAAAAACTAAACAGAACAAAACATTGTATCTTAAACATATTGTTTCTCCCTTCTTGTCTCTGCTCTCTCTTCCATGAATTCCCGACAGACATTTTTGGAACTCATGTAATTTTTCTTGCCTCTTTACTTTTCCATGTTTTTATCTCTTTATCTCTTTGTGCTGTTTTATGTGACACTCATCTGGGGAAGCATCAGCATTCAAGCTAATGTGGTTTTTGGGTGTGTTCAGTTCCTCGCAGGCTGTCGGGCTGAGGGCCTCAATTTCTTTTCAGCTTTGGCCGGAGGCTACCTTCAGCTCCTTCTTGCCTGGCCCTTTCCATATGGCAGCTCACAATATGGCAGATTTCTTCTTCAAAGAAAGCAACAGAGAGAGAGACTCTTGGTAAGATGGGCTTGTTTTATGTAACGTAATCATGTACACACAGTCACCTACATTCTGTTACCTTTGGCATGTTCTCTTGATTAAAATCAAGTCACAGGACCCACCCACAGAAAGCATGGGAATCATGGGCTCACCCTAGATTCTGTCTGTCACAGTGTACACACTAAAGTGTATACCTCTATAATTTAATGCAACATGAACCCACATAACCACTAAAAATAGAATGTTGCCTGTACCCTTTAAGTCTTCTTTGTACCCCCTCCCAATCATTTTTTCCCTTCTCCCTAATGATAACTACTCTGTAAAACAGCCTCATTTTTTAAAAGAAAACATATTTATTTATATTCCACCTAGGAATGCATCCCTAAACAGTATGGATTAGTATGGGCTATTTTATTTATTTTGTCGTTCGACTTCTGATTTATTTTAAGGATACAGAAAAAGAACTTAAAACTTTTATTCCCACTAGTCCCCTACTGCCAGGCATAACATCTTCCAGACACAACATGAGGGAATTCACTCATGCATAATAACTTTTTTTCATTATGATCACTGCATCTTCCTGACCCCCGCAGCTCTATGTGACATATGGTACTGCAGCATGAGCAGTGTAATTTATTTCTTCCCCAAATTACACTGAGGTATACACTCTTATTGGTCAGTTTGTCCTGTTGGTTTGTGTAGATGTTAAATTTCTCTATGCTTTGTTCTCTTACAAGTGTTGTTAACTAGAACACTTTTTTTTTTTTTAATTATTAGCACCTTTAATTATTATTTATTTATTTTTCTGGCTGTGTTGGGTCTTCGTTTCTGTGCGAGGGCTTTCTCTAGTTGTGGCAAGCGGGCGCCACTCTTCATCGCGTTGCGCGGGCCTCTCACTATCGCGGCCTCTCCTGTTGCGGAGCACAGGCTCCAGACGCGCAGGCTCAGCAGTTGTTGCTCACGGGCCCAGTTGCCCCGCGGCATGTGGGATCTTCCCAGACCAGGGCTCGAACCCGTGTCCCCTGCATTAGCAGGCAGACTCTCAACCACTGCGCCACGAGGGAAGCCCTAGAACACTTTTTATAGGGTCAGAACTCAATCTTTTTTTTTTTTTCTTTATTGAAGTATAGTTGATTTACAATGTTGTGTTAGTTTCAGGTGTACAGCAAAGTGATTCAGTTATATGTATGTATGTATATATATATATATATATTCTTTTCCAGATTCTTTTGCATTATGGGTTATTAAAAGATATTGTATATAGTTTCCTGTGCTATTCAGTAGGTTCTTGATGATGTTTATCTATTTTACATATAGTAGTGTGTATCTGCTAATCCCAAACTCCTAATATACGCCCTCCCTCGTTTTCCCCTTTGGTAACTGTAAGATTGTTTTCTATGTCTGTGAGTCTGTTTCTGTTTTGTAAATAAGTTCATTTGTATCATTTTTAAGATTCCACAAAGAAGTGTTATCAGATGATATTTATCTTTCTCCCTCTGACTTACTTCACTTAGCATGATATTACTCAGCCATAAAAAAGAACGAAATAATGCCATTTGCAGCGATATGGATGGACCTGGAGATGATCACACTATCAGCTACTTTAAAGGGAACCACCTTTTGTAAAGTGTTCCAGGTTTGCTTTATTTAACGCAACATTAGGTTTGTGAGATTCACCTAGGTTCAGTGTGTAGCTTTATCTTGTTCGTTTTTATTGTGTTATAATAGTTCATTGTACGAACACATCACACTTTATCAAGTTTACTATTGACGGACATTGGCTTATTCCAGTTTGAAGCGATTGTAAATAATGGTGCAAGGAACATTCTTGCACCCTGTGTACGCTTACACTCATTTATGTGGGATATATATCTAGAAGTGGAATTCCTGGGTCATAAGGTCTGCATATTTTCAATTTTAGTAGTTATGCAGAACTGTTTTCCGGAGTGGTTCTTCCAATTTACACCCTCCACCAGTAGTGGGTGAGAATTCCTTTTGCTTCCCATCCTGACCAATAGCATGTATCGTCAAGTTTTTTAAAAAATTGTTTTGGGCTTCCCTGGTGGCGCAGTGGTTGAGAGTCTGCCTGCTAATGCAGGGGACACGGGTTCGAGCCCTGGTCTGGGAGGATCCCACATGCCGCGGAGCGGCTGGGCCCGTGAGCCACAGTTGCTGAGCCTGCGCGTCTGGAGCCTGTGCCCCGCGACGGGAGGGGCCGCGATAGAGAAAGGCCCGCGCACCGCGATGAAGAGCGGTCCCCGCACCGCGATGAAGAGTGGCCCCCGCTTGCCGCAACTGGAGAAAGCCCTCGCACGAACCGAAGACCCAACACAGCCAAAAATAAATAAATAAATAAAAAATTGTTTTTAGTTTTAGCCCTTCTAGTAGGTATATAGTAGTACCTCATGTGACTTTAATTTGCATTTTTCTGATCATTGACGAGGTTTCACGTGTCTGTATATGGTTATCAGCATTTTGGATAGACTTTTCATATAGTACCTGTTCAAATTTCTTGTTCATTTTTCTGTTGAGTCGTCTGACGTTTTCTCATTCATTTGTAGGGATAATTTTCTTTCTAAATGTGCATTAGACATGAGCACTTTGTCAGTTATAAATAATATTAATAACTTCTCCCACTCCATGGGTTATCTTCTTACTATCTTAAAGGTGTCTTGATTTTAATTTATTCAAATTTGTCAGAGTTTTCCTTGATAGTTACCATTTTGTGTGTCAGGTTTAAGAAGTCTTTCCTTTTCCTTAAACCATGAAAATATTCTCTTCATTACCTTCTAGGAGCTTTATTTTTGGCCTTTGCATTTAGATCTATAATTTACCTTGAAATAATTTTTCTGTATGGTGTGAATTAGGGGGTTATGTTTCTTTTATTATAAATGGATTTACAATCGTGCTGGGACCATTTATTGTAAGTAATATCCTTTCCCCACTACTCTGCCATGTTATCTTTGTCATAAATCAAATTTCCATAAGTGTATGGGTCTGTTTCTGGGCTCTCTATACTTATATTTTCTGATATTTCTATCTTTTCATCAATACTGCAGTCTAATTTTTTAAAATAAGCTTTATTTTTTAGAGCAGTTTTAGGTTCTTAGCACAACTGAGTGGAAAGAACAGAGATTTCCCATATACCCCTTGGCCCTCACACATGCATAGCCTCCCCTATTATCAACATCTCCTACTAGAGTGGTACATTTGTTACAATTGATGAACCTACACTGATACATTATTATTAACTAAAGTCCATAGTTTACATTAAGGTTCATTCTATGTGTTGTATAGGTCTATGGATTTTGACAAATGCATAAAGTTATGTATCTACCCTATAGTATCATACAGAATAGTTTCACTGCCCTAAAAATTCCCTGTGCTCCACCTATTCATCTTTTTTTCCTTCCCACCCCAAGCCCCAGGAAACCACTGAGCCTTTTGCTATCTCCATAGTTTTACCTTTTCCAATCTCCATAGTTTTACCTTTTCCAGAATATCATATGGTATGGAATCACACAGTATGTAGCCTTTTCAGACTGGCTTCTTTCACTTAGCAACATGTATTTAAGGTTCCTCTGTGTCTTTTCATGGCGTGATAGCTTATTCTTGTTTAGCACTGAATAATATTCCATTGTCTGGATGGACCACAGTTTATGTATCCATTCGCCTACTGAGGAACGTATTGGTTGCTTCCAAGTTTTGGCAATTATGAATGAAACTGTTATAACCATCCATGTGTAGGTTTTTGTGTGGACATAAGTTTGCAACTCCTTTGGGCAAATACCAAGAAGTGCAATTGCTGAATCCTATGGTTAGGGTGTGTTTAGTTTTGTAAGAAACTGCCAAACTGTCTTCCAAAGTGGCTGTGCCATTTTGTACTCCCACCAGCAATAAATAAGAGTCCCTGTTGCTCTACATCCTTGCTAGTACTTGGTGTTGTCAGTTTTCTGGATTTTGGCCATTCTAGTAGGTATGTAGTGGTATTCCATTGTTGTTTCAATTTGCATTTCCCTGATGACATATGATACGAAGCATCTTTTATATTGCTAATTTGCCAACTGTGTATCTTCTTTGACAAGGTGTCTGTTAAGGTCTTTGGCCCAGTTTTTAATTGGGTCATTCATTTTCTTATTGTGCACAATCTAATTTAATGTAGCTTTCTATCTTCATAAATAAAGTCTCCTACCTTGTTTCTTGTATAAACCCCCTGCACCAAACCCAGCCTTTAAAAATAAGTTACTAGGTTTGTTTTGCTAATATATTGTTTAGGATTTCTTGTGTCTGTGTTCAGGACTGAGGTTTTGCTTGTAACCTTCTTTCTTGCAGTGTCTCTCAAGTTTTGATAATAAAGCTATTATGGAATTGTTACCAAAAGCAAGTTCACATGCCCGATGCACAGTGAGGCCAAACAAACTGAAACATTGAAGTTTCAAGCAGAGAAAAGTTTATTGCAGGGCCAAGAAAGGAGAATGGGTGGCTCATGCTCAAAAGATCTGAACTCCCCAGTGGGTTTCAGGGAAGAAGGTTTTATAGGCAAAATTTGGGAGGAGGGTTGCAGGGAATGTAACCCTCCTCTGATTGGTTGGTGGTGAGGTAACAGGGTGGTGTTCCAGGAATCTCAATCATTAGCCTTCTAGTTCCAACCAGTTTGGGGTCCATGTTCTTGTGTTTAGCCTGTAGTTACCATCCTCCACCTGGGTGGGGGCCATAGTTCCTGTAAAAGAACTCAGAGGTATGTATCAGATTGCTATGAACATCTGCCAAGGAGGAACTAGGACCCTGCCCCATCGCTGCATTATCATTTTTCTGTGTTCCCTCACTCCTCTAATTACTAACTGTTTGAACCTGCCCTTTGTAACTCAGAGAAGGTCTAGGAGGCTGAAGCCTTCTTCCTACAAACAAGAAATGGGGAACACAGAAAGGCCTTTATATATACTTGGGAGGGCCCCGTAGGGTCCTACCCGGTTTCAGAATCATAAAATGAATTGGGTCGTGTTCATTCTTTGTATATATTCTCTGGTAATATTTTCCTGTGAGCCAACTTTCTGTGAGCCTTGTGGGGTTACAAGGTTTTTAATTACAGAGTCAGACTTTTAAATTGTTAGTAGACTGCAAATTTACTATACCTTCTGTATCAGTTTTTCTAAGTCTTATTTTTTAGGAATTTATTTAATTCATCTCCTTTTTTAATATTTTTTTTAAAAAATTTCTTTATTTTTTGACTTTGTTGGGTTTTCGTTGCTTGCTCTAGTTGTGGCGAGTGGGGGCTACTCTTCGCTGCAGTGCACGGGCTTCTCATTGCGGTGGCTTCTCTTGTTGCAGAGCACGGGCTCTAGGCGCGTGGGCTTCAGTAGTTGCGGCTCATGGGCTCTAGAGCTCAGGCTCAGTAGTTGTGGCGCATGGGCTTAGCTGCTCCGTGGCATGTGGGATCTTCCCGGACCAGGGCTCGAACCCGTGTCCCCTGCACTGGCAGGCAGACTCCTAACCACTGCACCACCAGGGAAGTCCCCATCTCTTTTTTTTTTTTTTAGTTGACTAATATCTCCAAGAGTTGATAAGTTTATTCGTTTTTTTAAAGCACACACATTTTGGCTTGGTTGATATTTTCTGTTGTATGTATTATTTCTAGTTCATTAATTTTGTTATCTTCCATCTTCTATTTATCTTCATTTGGTAGGTTTTTGTAATTTCTTGAGATGGATGTTAGGATGTTTATCCATTGATTTTCAGTCTTTCCTCTTTTCTAATACATGCTTTAAAATTATAAATTTGCCTCTAGTTGTTTTTCATAAGTTTGGATATGTCATTTAAAAAACAATTTACATACCTTCTATTTTCCATTTGAATTTTTTTTCTTTGACTCAGAGGTTACTGAAAAGTGGTATTTCTGAAGTTGCAAACAAATGAGGATTCTCTCTTATCTTTCTGTTATTGATTTCTTTGTGGAAATAATTGTTTGCAAAAATAATATTAGGTGATAGTATCTTCCTCCAGTTAAGATCTAAGTTTGCTTTTGCTAGGCATCTGGGGACATAGGAATCCAGGATAAGCCTCAGAGGTTGATATGATTCGAAGCTGAGCTGCAGGCTCTGTGAAAGCCTATTGATTTCTAGGAATCTCCTACTCCTTGAGTGTAGCTCCTCAGGCCCTAGAACAAAGCTAGGGGCATTCACCGGTCTTCACCTTTGGCATGCCCTGGATTTACTACTTAGCTCTTTTAGACCATTTTGCTCCTACCACTCAGTTTTCTCCTGGAATGGGCAAACACTCATAGCAGAACAGCATCCTCCAACACTCTTGGACCACCAATTATCCCAGAATCTTTGTATCACACTCCTCAATGTCCTGTGAGCTCTCCAGTGTCCCTAAGCGGATGTGTTTGACATTCCACCCTGCTTCTCTAATTGTCCCCGGTGGAAAGGTTTGTCTGTTTTCCTTAGTCTGTAATTATTGAAAGTGGAAATTTTATTTAGTTCTATTTCATGTCTGGTCAATTCTGATAGTAACTTGTTCTTGTCTTATACTTAAGAAGAAGCCTCTTTTATTTCTTTAAATATATTAAACATAAACATTTTGTATTCTGTATCTGATAATTCCAATACCTGAAGTTTTGTGGATTTGATTCTATAGGGTTTTTTTCCCCCCAGCTGTTGATTTTTTACTATAGTGTCTTCTTACCTCATAAGATTAGGGATTTTTTTCATTGTGTGCTCAATTTCCTGGGAACTTTATCTTAAATTCTTTGAGTCCTGTGCCTAAAATATGTTAATACAGAAAGGATTTTCTTTTGCTGCTGCCATGTTCCTGGGGGCATAACAAACCTAAGCCACTTTAAACTAAAATTTTAGTTTAGGTTTTCCTGGGCTGCACAGGCTACTTGAGTTTTAGCCCCAAATTTGCCTGGTTATGAACTTATGATTAGGAATTCTAAGGAGCCTTTTCCCCAGCTCTTTCTATGGCCAAGGCCAAGAGAGTCAGGCGTTCCTGTCCTCTCCTTCAAGGGTGAAAATCCTTGGTGGGGGGAGCGGTTCCAGGTTTAATTAGAGTCTCTGATTGACCTCTTATC
The DNA here is from genome assembly GCF_949987535.1 of Balaenoptera acutorostrata. Taxonomy (NCBI): domain Eukaryota; kingdom Metazoa; phylum Chordata; class Mammalia; order Artiodactyla; family Balaenopteridae; genus Balaenoptera; species Balaenoptera acutorostrata. Next base: position 36,824,397 of record NC_080079.1, read on the forward strand.
TTATTCTGATAGGTTTGTTTCCAGCCTCCTTATGCCTGTTAAACCCCAGCTCTAGACCTCCCAGGATTAATGGTAGATTGGTGCTTACTTTTGACCCGTATTTCTTCTTTCCCCACAAGCTCAGCTATAAATTTTTAAAGGTTTTAAAAGATTTCATCCAGAATTTTAAGTTTTAGGGCTGTTTCAGGAGTGGTTTCCATAAAAATCTGCCCACTGATTAGAAGTCTCCCCCCCTTGTCATTCTGTACTTTGTGATTCTAAAATGACTTTGTTAATGATTATTACATTATGGTTATGCTTGTCACACGACACTCCTTCCCTATCTGCATTTGCCTGGGGTCTATAGGAGTCCAGTACATTTTGACCAAAAGGAGGGGGGATCCAGCCATTAGTCTGGATGTTTAGTATATTACACAGGTCAAACATTTAGGTAATTGATTAGATTCTTCATCACTAAAATGTGCAGTGTTATTTAGATACATCATTAGTTTGCACGTCCTGATTTGCTGCTATCATTTTAGATATATCAATAAATATGAATAATTCATTCATGTCGATTTTGGCTCATCTTGTCATCTCACTGCTGCTCTTTCTTTTGTGTAAATATACCAAGATAGGAGGCATTATTTTAGAACTAGATGTTAGTATAAGGGTATGGCTAAGCTACAGTGGCATGAAATTCTGATTATAATCAATTCCTTTCTTGGCATATTCTCCTGAGGATGGGATTACATAGCAGAGGACATTAGCATCACCACTTACACTGGTCTATCTATTTTGGAGCATTAAGAAAAATGCAGAATCCAAAGAATAATTTGGAATTGTTAAGGAGTTTACTTACTGGGTGATTTCTGTTATAATGTTTTAATCCCATTTTATCCACAAGGAATCTCATACTAGTAATCAAATGACTTACTGATTTAATGAGAAGTACCATAAACTAGGAGAAAATAGAAGCAAACCCATTAGTTCTTATGGATCAACCAAGCTTCTTCCTAGAATTTTGTTCATATAGTTTCTAAATAATGAGAGATGTGCTCAGTTCACAGCAGCGAGGCCCATAACGTGTATTGCTCTGCTTGTTCTACACGTTGAAATAAAATGGAGGACTTCCCTGGTGGCGCAGTGGTTAAGAATCCACCTGCCAATGCAGGGAACACGGGTTCGAGCCCTGGTCTGGGAAGATCCCACGTGCTGCGGAGCAACAAAGCCCGTGCGCCACAACTACTGAGCCTGCGCTCTAGAGCCCCTGAGCCACTACTACTGAAGCCCACACGCCTAGAGCTCATGCTCCGCAGCAAGAGAAGCCATGACAATGAGAAGCCCGTGCACCACAATGAAGAGTTGCCCCCGCTCGCCGCAACTAGAGAAAGCCCGCATGCAGCAACGAAGACCCAACACAGCCAAAAATAAAATATAAGTAAATAAATAAATAAAATGGAAACATATTCAGTAACATCCATCTGAGGTCAACAAAGCACAATGAGCAGAAGACCTAAATAGACATTTCTCCAAGGAAGATATACAGATTGCCAACAAACACATGAAAGGATGCTCAACATCACTAATCATTAGAGAAATGCAAATCAAAACGACAACGAGGTATCACCTCACACCAGTCAGAATGGCCATCATCAAAAAATCTACAAACAATAAATACTGGAGAGGGTGTGGAGAAAAGGGAACCCTTTTGCACTGTTGGTGGGAATATAAATTGATACAGCCACTATGGAGAACAGTTTGGAGATTCCTTAAAAAACTAAAAATAGAGCTACCATACGACCCAGCAATCCCACTACTGTGCATATACCCTGAGAAAACGATAATTCAAAAAGAGTCATGCACCACAATGTTCATTGCAGCACTATTTACAATAGCCAGGACATGGAAGCAACCTAAGTGTCCATCGACAGATGAATGGATAAAGAAGATGTGGCACATATATACAATGGAATATTACTCAGCCATAAAAAGAAATGAAATGGAGGTATCTGTAGTGAGGTGGATGGACCTAGAGTCTATCATACAGAGTGAAGTAAGTCAGAAAGAGAAAAACAAATACTGTATGCTAACACATATACATGGAATCTTAAAAAAAAAAAAAAGGTTCTGATGAACCTAGGGGCAGGACAGAAATAAAGACACAGACATAGAGAATGGACTTGAGGTCACGGGGAGGGGGAAGGGTAAGCTGGGACGAAGTGAGAGAGTGGCATGGACATACATACACTACCAAATGTAAAATAGATAGCTAGTGGGAAGCAGCCACATAGCACAGGGAGATCAGCTTGGTGCTTTGTGACCACCTAGAGGGGTGGGATAGGGAGGGAGCCGCAAGAGGGAGGGGATATGGGGATATATGTGTACGTATAGCTGATTCAGTTTGTTATATAGCAGAAACTAACACAACATTGTAAAGCAGGTATACTCCAATAAAGATGTTAAAAAAAGGTAAACATTTAAAATAAAATTTTAAAAAGGAAAAAAAAAAGCACAATGAGCACTAGAACAAATTTGTTATTGTTCTAAGCTCACTGGTTTCCACAAATATTATCCTTCTTATATGAAAATGAGAGACCATAGTAATTCACCTTAAGAAGGAGGTGAGGGTTTGGGGATTATATTCAGGAATGAAGATAGATTTGGCCCAGACCACTCAGGCTCTGCTGGTTGAACTAGCCCACACTTCCTCTGATGATGATAGTAAGAAGAGTAACAATTAAACAGACTTATGTTACTGTAGCATTTTGTAACGTGCAAAGAGGTTTTTATTTACCTTCTCTTAATCTGATCCTCCCAAGAGCCCCTTGAAGTTGAAGAAGCAAGGTTTATGAATTCCTCCTTTTACAAAGAAGGAAACCAAGGCTTAGAGAGATTCCATGACACACCTGAGACTGAAATCCAAAGATCCTGATTCTCAGCAGAGCGTCCTGTCCCTCCACCAGTCTAGTGATTTGGCAGGACTCTTGCTGCTGCAGGAGGAGAATCCAAACAAAACTAAGGGAGCATTTTGGCCACATGACCTTGACGTGGTCTGTGACATGATTCCCTGACACTCTTATGTTATGAATTTCCTGGGGATTCTCATGTTATAACCTCTCTGTGCTTCACCAATACCTTGAGCCTTAATTATTTTGGAATAAAACAAACACATCGACAACTTTTCCTGGAAAGTATTTGGTGAATGCAGTGAGTGGAGGGTTTGGAAAAGTGAGAGGGAGGGATGCTTTGGAAGGTTTTTCTTTTATCTTTTGTTTATTTCTGTTATTAATCCAGTTAATCTTGTTTCCTTGCTTCTCAATGGTATGAAGTTCTCTGGAATATTCCTCCTGTTTCTTGTCTTTTTTTTTTTTTTTTTTTAATCCTGCTGTTGGTTGACAGTGGATGGAGGTGGCTGACATCCTGGAGCACAGTGAAGTGACAAATAGCATTTCCTGAAGAAACTTTAGCCAAGTGATGTGAGGGTTTGACATCTTTTCCTTCTCTTGTGTGAAGATCTAAGTGCTCCCGTCATTGACTTTTCTAAGCCCTTTTCAGGTTTTGCCTTACTGTTCTATGTCCAAGAGGAGATTAGCTTCCTGAAACATTAATTTAGGAATTGTCCATTAGAGGGATTCAGAGTGGCAACAGAAGACAGCGCCCAGACACTCATCAGACTATTGATTTGGCATATTTGAACCAAATGTTTCCAGTTCTCATTGAATTTTTTTTTCTTTTCTTTAAATTATGGTCAATTGATTTTTTAAAATTTTTTATTTATTTGTTTATTTATTTATGGCTGTGTTGGGTCTTCGTTTCTGTGCGAGGGCTTTCTCCAGTTGCGGCGAGCGGGGGCCACTCTTCATCACTGTGCGCGGGCCCCCCACCATCATGGCCTCTCTTGCTGTGGAGCACAGGCTCCAGACGCGCAGGCTCAGTAGTTGTGGCTCACGGGCCCAGTCGCTCCGCGGCATGTGGGATCCTCCCAGACCAGGGCTCGAACCCGTGTCCCCTGCATTGGCAGGCAGACTCTCAACCACTGCGCCACCAGGGAAGACCCCACCTTTTTTTTTTTTAAATAATGGGTGCTTCTCTTTTTCAACTACCATATCCAACCTGTCACAAGCCCTGTATGGCCCATCTTTTCAAGCATGTACCTCCATTCCTGTCTCTGGAGCCCACTGCCATTGCCCTGGTTCAGGTTTGTGCAGTTCTCAAATACATCAATCCATCAACGTTCTAGCGGGTCTCTCTGCCTTCATTTTGGCTCCTCTGCCACCTGCCCTTCCTTGTGCTCTCCAAGAGGGATTGTTATAAAATGAGGTTCTTATCATGGTATTCCCTATTTAGACTCTTTCACCATCGTCTCCTTATAATTTTCACGAGTTTAGCACAGAAGACTTTCCGGATGTTGGCTCTTACTTCTTTTAGAGCTTCATTTCTCACTCAGGTACCCTGTGTCCAGACAAACTAAATCACTTGCAGTTGCCTGAAGATGCCATGGTATTTGCTGCCTTTGACGTTCATGTCTATGCAGTTCCATGTCCCTTACATCCTTGTCCACCTCATGCACCTGGTGGGCTTTCCCACGTCCTCGCAACTCCAGAGAAGCCTGGTTTTCTCTGGCTAGCTTCCCCTGCCTCGTCTCTCCCCCAGCCAGCTTAGATGCCACTACTTCCACCTGCCGTCCAGCCTCACTTGTCCCACAGCACGTGTTGCCTGGGACTCTAGTCACCTGTGAACTTGTCTGTCTTTCCCATGAACCTGTAGATTCTTTTTTTTAAATATAATTAATTAATTAAGTTTTGGCTGCATTGGCTCTTTGTTGTTGGGCCTTCGTTGCTGTGCACGGGCTTTCTCTAGTTGTGGTGAGTGGGGGCTATCCTTTGTCGTGGTGCGCGGGCTTCACATTACGGTTGCTTCTCTTGTGGAGCACGGGCTCTAAGCACGCGGGCTTCAGTAGTTGTGGCTCGTGGGCTCTGGAGCTCAGGCTCAGTAGTTGTGGCTCGCAAGCTTAGTTGCTCTGTGGCATGTGGGATCTTCCCGGACCGGGGCTCGAACTCGTGTCCCCTGCATTGGCAGGCAGATTCTTAACCACTGCGCCACCAGGGAAGTCCTGAACTTGTAGATTCTTGAAGGTAAGAACTGTGTCTTATTTGACTTGGCATCTCTAGTAACTCTCTAGGTTCTTTTATATGATAGGCACTTAAAGAATGAGAATGAGTAAGAATGAGCAAAAAAATGACCCCCGAGATATCCTGGAGAAGTTACTTTAATTGTGCCATGTCAGGGGTAACCCTGCTGCACACCCAGGTGCTGGACTGATTCTAGAACTTTCACAGTCAAGGATGATGTGGCAGTGCGGGCCTGACAGCTGGTTCAGCTCCTGCCTGGTTATGCCAAGTGGCTGCCCACCACGTGTTATGACTCAGGGACAAGCAGTGTCCCTCTCCCTCCTGCTAGCTCCAAATGCCTGGAACTGTGCTGTGAATGCAATATTTCCCCAGGAGAGTCATTGCCCCATTAAGATTTCGTCTTTAAATGTCAAATACAACCAAAGTATGAGTGGCCATAAAGGTGTTCATACCGATTCTTTAGGAAACTGAACTAGAGAGAGACTCCTTGAAAAAGTAATCCCTAAGGCCACACAGCTAACAGTGACATCTGGGCTAGAACCTCAGTGTCTTGGCCTTCTGTTCGGATGTTCCCTGTGATATGATTCTGCTGTCCTTCTCAGTTCTATGTGTGGAAGGATGACCTAGCATGGTGACTGCAGTGGGGTCCTGGGCCCTATCCTTCGTACTTCTGAGTCAGGAGGTCTGTGCAGATTTGGGAATCTCCATTCAGCATCGCGCTCTGGGGAATTTTGATGCAGGTTGGAGGTGTAAGACTAAGCTTATGAGAGTGAAGAAGTTCCCTCCCAGGATTAATCCCCTCTCAGGTAGTTTGTGCATCTATTGGGTAACTTATGTCTGCCAGGTAGGCTTATAGGAGATGGAAATATGTGAGAAGGGCAAGGATTATCATCTGCCGCCCTGTGCTTTTTATGTAAAATGTTATTTATTTACTTTTTAAAAAAAGAGCAGAATTGGGCTCTACCATCTACTTGGAAACATTAAGTAGAAGTAAGTGGAATAGCGGTGCCCTCAGGGCTCCGCTCCCGGATGTTCTCTCGGATGCTCTCTCGGGCCAGTCCCAGCCCGTGGCGTCTTGGCGAGCAGAAGTCGATCACTTCCCAAGCCTCTGTGGTTGGGGCTATTTTCAGCTTGCCTCTGGGTTTCTTAGTGTTTTATCCACATGTGCGTCACCGAAGGGAGTGGTACTTTATCACTTGCCACAGGATTTCTAACCTTACTGCAGAGTTTCCCAATATTGTTGAAAATGGTTCCTCTTTCTTCTAACTAGAAGATTTTCTTTTAAAAAAGGAGGCTGGACTGGTTTCTTCTAAACATACGAAACTTCCACATTAAGTAGAAAGCTGTTTAAAATGTCTTGCTTATAGACCAGAGGGAGCTCTTTGGAGCTCCGCTCAGTATTGGTGTTGAGTGCAGTCCTTACAGGGTGATCATTTGGTTCTAACACTGAAGAGTGCATGAATTTATCACTTCAAGCTTCAGGGACCTTAATGAAAATCTGATCCAACCATTATATTTTACAAGTGAGGAAATGAAGGCCAAGCAGCAGAGGATAGAATAAGAGCGTATTAGGTGCCTATGAATAAAGGGTGCCCTGAATGGGAAGAAAGGCATCACGTTTCAAAAGGCATTTGTGATTCTCTGACTGACCAATTTCACAGGCTTGCCTCCATCAGGGTTGCAGCCCACAAGACAGTGACACATCACTGGACAGGTTTGTTCCGAGATTCTCCAGGGTTTTAAATCCAGGCGCTCTCTCGATGGCTCTCTGAGCATTTAAATTTGATCTTGTCTTTGTTCATAAACACGTGATATAGAGAAAGGGAGGGCCTGTGATTTAGAAGGGCAGCAATCCTGGGCACATTCATAATTCACTTCTTCTGAGGGGAGGAGTTTGGGGTTTCAGCTAATAGTGGAACCATTTATCTTTGGCAGAGAAGGGAAGCCTTGTTTCAATTTACCCTGGGTCTCAGTGTTAGATATATGTATATATGTATATATATTCACACACACTGTATGATGTATGTATATATATACTACACGTATGCCTACATATTAGTATATATATGCATACATATTAGCACATATATATATATGTTTACACACACACACACAGTGTCTGTCTGGCCCTGAGGCTGTGCCTGTTGCCTGATTTTATGGTGTCAGTGTCTCTTGTCATCTCAGTTGAGGACTCCCCACTCTAGATTTCAATCCAGTGGCACCTAGACTCTCTCTCTGCCTCTCAGTGACTTTTTAGGCAAGGACCATGCTAAAGGAGCTAAATTAGACACCAGGGGCACTCAGACTTGGATCTCTTATTAAGTCTCCCAAAAGGATCATTTTGATATCCCACCCTTAATTATAACATTTTATCTCCTTACCAAAAGAACAGGAATTTCAATAATATTTCATTAAACATGTCTTTAAAGGTGATAGTAAAAAAAAAAAAAGCTTTCAGTGTAAACTAAATCTACAATAGCCTTTAATGCTTTTCTCTTTTTCCCTTCCTTTCCTTTTTTTTTAAACATCTCTATTGGATTATAATTGCTTCACAATGTTCTGTTAGTTTCTGCTGTATAACAAAGTGAATCAGCTATATGTATACATCTATCCCCATATCCCCTCCCTCTTGTGTCTCCCTCCCACCCTCCCTATCCTACCCCTCTAGGTGGTCACAAAGCACCAAGCTGATCTCCCTGTGCTATGGGGCTGCTTCCCACTAGCTATCTGTTTTATATTTGGTAGTGTATATATGTCCATGCCACTCTTTCACTTCATCCCAGCTTACCCTTCCCCCTCGCCGTGTCCTCAAGTCCATTCTCTACATCTGCATCTTTATTCCTGTCCTGCCCCTAGGTTCTTCAGAACCATTTTTTTTTTTTTAGATTCCATGTATATGTGTTAGCATATGGTATTTGTTTCTCTCTTTCTGACTTACTTCACTCTGTATGACAAACTCTAGGTCCATCCACCTCACTACAAATAACTCAGTTTCGTTTCTTTGTATGGCTGAGTAATATTCCATTGTATATATGTGCCACATCTTCTTTATCCATTCATCTGTTGATGGACATTTAGGTTGCTTCCATGTCCTGGCTATTGTAAATAGTGCTGCAATGAACATTGTGGTACATGTCCATTTTTGAATTATGGTTTTCTCAGGGTATATGCCCAGCAGTGGGATTGCTGCGTCGTATGGTAGTTCTATTTTTAGTTTTTTATGGAAGCTCCAAACTGTTCTCCATAGTGGCTGTATCAATTTATATTCCCACCAACAGTGCAGGAGGGTTCCCCTTTCTCCACATCCTCTCCAGCATTTATTGTTTGTAGATTTTTTGATGATGGCCATTCTGACTGGTGTGAGGTGATACCTCATTGTAGTTTTGATTTGCATTTCTCTAATGATTAGTGATATTGAGCATCCTTTCATGTGTTTGTTGCCAATCTGTATATCTTCTTTGGAGAAATGTCTATTTAGATCTTCTGCCCATTTTTGGATTGGGTTATTTGTTTTTTTGATATTGAGCTGCATGAGCTGCTTGTATATTTTGGAGATTAATCCCTTGTCAGTTTCTTCATTTGAAAATATTTTCTCCCATTCTGAGGGTTGTTTTTATATCTTATTTATGGTTTCCTTTGCTGTGCAAAAGTTTTAAGTCTCATTAGGTCCCATTTGTTTATTTTTGATTTTATTTCCATTTCTCTAGGAGGTGGGTCAAAAAAGATCTTGCTGTGATTTATGTCACAGATTGTTCTGCCTATGTTTTCCTCTATTAGTTTTATAGTGTCTGGCCTTACATTTAGGTCTTTAATCCATTTTGAGTTTATTTTTGTGTATGGTGTTAGGAAGTGTTCTAATTTCATTCTTTTACCTGTAGCTGTCCAGTTTTCACAGCACCACTTATGGAAGAGGCTGTCTTTTCTCCATTGTATATTCTTGCCTCCTTTAGCAAAGGTAAGGTGACCATATATGCATGGGTTTATCTCTGGGCTTTCTATCCTGTTCCATTGACCTATATTTCTGTTTCTGTGCCAGTACCATACTGTCTTGATGACTGTAGCTTCGTAGTATAGTCTGAAGTCAGGGAGACTGATTCCTCCTGCTCCGTTTTTCTTTCTCAAGTTTGCTTTGGCTATTCAGGGTCTTTTGTGTTTCCATAAAAATTGTAAAATTTTTTGTTCTAGTTCTGTGAAAAATGCCATTGGTAGTTTGATAGGGATTGCATTGAATCTGTAGATTGCTTTGGGTAGTATAGTTATTTTCATAATGTTGATTCTTCCAATACAAGAACATGGTATATCTCTCCATCTGTCAGTATTGTCTTTAATTTCTTTAATCAGTGTCTTAGAGTTTTCTTCATACAAGTCTTTTGTCTCCTTAGGAATGTTTATTCCTAGGTATTTTATTCTTTTTGTTGCAGTGGTAAATGGAGTGTTTCCTTAATTTCTCTTTCAGATTTTTTGTCATTACTGTATAGGTATGCAACAGATTTCTGTGCATTAATTTTGTATCCCACTACTTTACCAGATTCATTGATTAGGTCTAGTAGTTTTCTCGTAGCATCTTTAGGATTCTCTATGAATAATATCATGTCATCTGCAAACAGTGACAGTTTTAATTCTTCTTTTCTGATTTGGATTACTTTTTTTTCTTTTTCTTCTCTGATTGCTGTGGCTAAAACTTCCAAAACTATGTTGAGTAATAGTGGTGAGAGTGGACAACCTTCTCTTGTTCCTGATCTTAGAGGAAATGATTTCAGTTTTTCACCATTGAGAGTGATGTTGGCTGTGGGTTTGTCATATATGGCCTTTATTATGTTGAAGTAAGTTCCCTCTATGCCTACTTTCTGGAGGGTTTTTATCATTAATGGGTATTGAATTTTGTTGAAAGCTTTTTCTGCATCTATTGAGATGATCATATGGTTTTTATTCTTTAATTTGTTATTGTGGTTTATCACATTGATTGATTTGCATATGTTGAAGAATACTTGCATTCCTGGGATAAACCCTACTTGATCATGGTGTATGATCCTTTTAATGTGCTGTTGGATTCTGTTTGCTAGTATTTTGTTGAGGATTTTTGCATCTATGTTCATCAGTGATATTGGCCTGTAGTTTTCTTTCCTTGTGACATCTTTGTCTGATTTTGGTATCAAGGTGATGGTGACCTCAAAGAATGAGTTTGGGAGTGTTCCTCCCTCTATTATATTTTGGAAGAGTTAGAGAAGGATAGGTGTTAGCTCTTCTCTAAATGTTTGATAGAATTCGCCTGTGAAGCCATCTGGTCTTTTGTTTGTTGGAAGATTTTTAATCACAGTCTCAATTTCAGTGCTTGTGATTGTTCTGTTCATATTTTCTATTTCTTGCTGGTTCAGTCTTGGAAGGTTGTACTTTTCTAAGAATTTGTCCATTTCTTCCAGGTTGTCCATTTTTTTGGCATATAGTTGCTTGTAGTAGTCTCTCATGATCCTTTGTATTTCTGCAGTGTCAAATGTTACTTCTCCTTTTTCATTTCTAATTCTGTTGACTTGAGTCTTGTCCCTTTTTTTCTTGATGAGTCTGGCTAATGGTTTATCAATTTTGTTTATCTTCTTAAAGAACCAGCTTGTAGTTTTATTGATCTTTGCTATTGTTTCCTTCATTTCTGTTTCATTTATTTCTTATCTGATCTTTATGATTACTTTCCTTCTACTAACTTTGGGGTTTTTTTGTTCTTCTTTCTCTAATTGCTTTAGGTGTAAGGTTAGGTTGTTTATTTGATTTGTTTCTTGTTTCTTGAGGTAGGATTGTATTGCTATAAACTTTCTTCTTAGAACTGCTTTTGCTGCATCCTGTAGGTTTTGGGTCATTTTGTTTTCATTGTCATTTGTTTCTAGGTATTTTTTTTATTTCCTCTTTGATTTCTTCAGTGATTTCTTGGTTATTTAGTAGCATATTGTTTAGCTTCCACGTGTTTGTATTTTTTACAGTTTTTTTCCTGTAATTGATATCTAGTCTCATAGCGTTTTTGTCAGAAGAGATACTTGATATGATTTCAATTTTCTTAAATTTACCAAGGCTTGATTTGTGACCCAAGATATGATCTGTCCTGGAGAATGTTCCATGAGCACTTGAGAAGAAAATGTATTCTGTTGTTTTTGGATGGAATGTCCTATAAACATCAAGTCTATCTGGTCTTATGTGTTATTTAAACCTTGTGTTTCCTTATTTATTTTCATTTTGGATGACCTGTGATTGGTGAAAGTGGGGTGTTAAAGTCCCCTACTGTGATTGTGTTACTGTTGATTTCCCCTTTTATGGCTGTTAGCATTTACCTTATGTATTGAGGTGTTCCTATGCTGGGTGCATAAATATTTACAATTGTTATATCTTCTTCTTGGATCGATCCCTTGCTCATTATGTAGTGTTCTTCTTTCTCTCTTGTAATAGTCTTTATTTTAAAGTGTATTTTGTCTGATATGAGAATTGCTACTCTAGCTTTCTTTTGATTTCCATTTGCATGGAATATCTTTTTCGATCCCCTCATTTTCAGTCTGTATGTGTCCCTAGGTCTGAAATGGGTCTCTTGTAGACAGCATACATACAGGTCTTGTTTTTGTATCCATTCAGCCAGTCTGTGTCTTTTGGTTGGAGCATTTCATCCATTTACCTTTAAGATAGTTATCGATATGTATGTTCCTATTACAATTTTTTAAATTGGTTTGTATTTGTTATTGTAGGCCTTTTCCTTCTCTTGTGTTTCTTGCCTAGAGAAGTTCCTTTAGCATTTGTTGTAAAGCTGGTTTGGTGGTGCTGAATTCTCTTAGCTTTTGCTTGTCTGTAAATGTTTTGATTTCTCCATCGAATCTGAATGAGATCCTTGCTGGATGTAGTAATCTTGTTTGTAGGTTTTTCCCTTTCATCACTTTAAATATGTCCTGCCACTCCCTTCTGGCTTGCAGAATTTCTGCTGAAAGATCATCTGTTAACCTTATGGGGTTTCCCTTGTATGTTATTTGTTGCTTTTCCCTTGTTGCTTTTAATATTTTTTCTTTGAATTTAATTTTTGATAGTTTGATTAATATGTGTCTTGTCAGGTTTCTTCTTGGATTCATCCTGTTTGGGACTCTCTGTGTTTCCTGGACTTGATTATCTATTTCCTTTCCCATGTTAGAGAAGTTTTCAACTATAATCTCTTCAAATATTTTCTCAGACCCTTTCTTTTTCTCCTCTTCTTCTGGGATCCCTATAATTCAAATGTTGGTGCATTTAATATTGTCCCAGCCGTCTCTGAGACTGTCCTCATTTCTTTTCATTCTTTTTTCTTTATTCTGCTCTGCCACAGTTATTTCCACTATTTTATCTTCCAGGTCACTTATCCCTTCTTCTGCGTCAGTTATTCTGCTATTGATTCCTTCTAGAGTATTTTTGATTTATTTTATTGTGTTGTTCATCATTGTTTGCTCTTTAGTTCTTCTAGGTTCTTGTTAAACGTTTCTTTTATTTTCTCCATTCTATTTCCTAAATTTTGGATCATGTTTACTATCATTACTCTCAATTCTTTTTCACTTAGACTACCTATTTACTCTTCATTCATTTGGTCTGGTGGGTGTTTACCTTGCTCCTTCATCTGCTGCATATTTCTCTGTCTTCTCATTTTGTTAATTTTCTGTGTTTGGGGTCTCCTTTTCACAGGCTGAAGGTTCATAGTTCCCTTATTTTTGGTGTCTGCCCCCAGTGGGTGAGGTTGGTTTAGTGGGTTGTGTCAGCTTCCTGGTGGAGGGGACTGGTGCCTGTGTTCTGATGGGTGGGGCTGGATCTTGTCCTTCTGATGGGCAGCGCTGTGTCTGGTGGTGTGTTTTGGAGTGTCTGTGAACTTAGTATGATTTTAGGCAGCCTCTCTGCAAATTGGTTGGGTTGTGTTCCTTTTAAGCTAGTTGTTTGGTCTGGGGCGTCCAGCACTGGAGCTTGCTGGCCGTTAGGTGGAGCTGGGTCTTAATGCTGAGATGAAGATCTCTGGGAGAGCTCTCACGAGTTGTATTATGTGGAAAAGGGAGGTTTCTGGTGGTCCAATATCCTGGACTTGGTCCTCCCACCTCAGGGGGTCAGGCCCAACACCTAGCCAGAGCACCAAGATCCTACCAGCCACATGGCTCAGAAGAAAATGAAGAAAAAAAAAAAAAAATGAACAGACAAAACCCTAGGACAAATGGTAAAAGCAAACCTAAACAGACAAAATCACACAAAGAAGCATACACATACAGACTCACAAAAAGAGAAAAAGGAAAAACAATAAATAAAAAATATAAAATATAAAAAATAAATTAAAAATACAAAAAAAAATTAAAAATAAAATAAAAGGAAGAGAGCAAACAAACCAATAAACAAATCTACCAATGATAATAAGCATTAAAAACTAAACTAAGATAAACATAAAACCAGAAACAAATTTGATACAGAAAGCAAATCCCAAGTCTACAGTTGCTCCCAAAGTCCACCACCTCAATTTTGGGAGCATTCATTGTCTATTCAGGTATTCTTCAGATGCAGGGTTTATCAAGTTGATTGTGGGGACTTAAACCACTGCTTCTGAGGCTGCTGGGAGAAATTTCCCTTTCTCTTCTTTGTTCTCACAGCTCCTGGGGTTCAGCTTTGGATTTGGCCCCACCTCTACATGTAGGCTGCCATCAGGAGTCTACTCCCTGCCCAGACAGGAGGAGGTTAAAGCAGCAGCTGATTAGGGCTCTCTTGCTCACTCAGGCTGGGAGAGGGAGGGGTATGGTAGTATAGTTGGAATGCAGGGTGAGCCTGCAGCGGCAGAGGCTGGCATGACATTGCAACAGCCTGAGGCGCACTGTGTGTTCTCCTGGGGAAGTTGTCCCTGGATCTCGGGACCCTGGCAGTGGCGTGCTGCTCAAGTCCCAGGGGGGTGTGGGTAGTGACCTGTGCTTGCACATAGGATTCTTGGTGGCAGTCGCAGCAGCATTAGCGGTTCATGCCCATCTCTGAGGTCTGAGCTGATAGCTGCAGCTCACACCCATCTCTGGAGCTCGCTTAGGCAGTGCTCTGCCTTCTGTGGGCACGTGGGGAAGGAATCCCCTTTCCTCACGCACCCAGAAACAATGGTCTCTTGCCTCTTTGGCTGGTCCAGACTTTTTCCCGGACTCCCTCCCGGCTAGCTGTGGCGCACTAGCCCCCTCAGGGTGTCTTCATGCAGCCAACCGCAGTCCTCTCCCTGGGATCCGACCTCCAAAGCCTGAGCCCCAGCTCCCAGCCCCCGCCTGCCCTGGCGGGTGAGCAGACAAGCCTCTCATGCTGGTAAGTGTTGGTCGGCACCGATCCTCTATGTGGGAATCTCTCCACTTTGCCCTCTGCACCCCTGTTGCTGTGCTCTCCTCTGTGGCTCCGAAGCTTCCCCTCACCCCCGCCCACCCCCCGTCTCCACCAGTGAAGGGGCTTCCTAGTGTGTGGAAACTTTTCCTCCTTCACAACTCCCTCCCAGAGGTGCAGGTCCCATCCCTATTCTTTTGTCTCTGTTTTTTCTTTTTTCTTTTGCCTTACCCAGGTACGTGGGGAGTTTCTTGCATTTTGGGAAGTCTGAGGTCTTCTGCCAGCATTCAGTAGGTGTTCTGTAGGAGTTGTTCCACATGTAGATGTATTTTTGATGTATTTGTGGGGAGGAAGGTGATCTCCATGTCTTACTCCTCCGCCATCTTGAAGGTCTCTCCTGCTTTCCTTCTTATTTAAAATTAATTGTCTTAGAGTCAAAGACTCTTCCCAGGAATAGATAGCATGAGCTGACTTACTGTGCAGTGTCAGGGCATTCCTCAGCTGTTCACCTCTATTAACCAATAACATTCCCTCAGTGATCTGTGGTTTGCTCCCGTCTCTCCTTCAGGGCTCTGCTCAAACCTCCCCTTAAAAAACAAGGCCTTCCAGGCTGTTCTTAATAAAACAATGATCCCTGACTGCCCCTTCTCAGCACTCCCTATTCTCCTTCCCTCCTTGTGTTTTCTTATCGCCAACCACTCTATTTGTTGGTTTGATGGTTGTCAGCCGGCTCCACTAGAAATTGAACTCCCTAAGGATAGGGATTTTTGTGTGTTTTGTTCACTGCTGTGTCCTTAGCACTGAGACTCTCTGATGCATAGTAGTTGCCCAATGAATGTTTGCTGAATGAAATGTACAAGCAAATGAAATACTTAAATAAAGTACTGCTATTTAGTACTTTACTTTAGTACTTTTACTTAATAGCAAGACAAAAATAAACACATAAACAAAAGCTGAGCATATGCTATCTCCTGCTTCTAGCACTCCTGGATTCCATCTTCTAGGACAGAAGAAAAGAAAGTAAGGCACTTACCAGTGTGGGACCAGAGTCTGTGTTAGACAAATAGGTTACGGACAAGAAAGACAGGGAACACTATACTGTCTCTTGTAACTGGGAAACAGAGGGATGGGTCTGGGGATGCAAAACAGCTTAAGGACTGTGGCTCTCTCTCACTCTTCAGCTCTTTTCTCAGCTTCTACGGTACGTCTTGGCCTCCTTCTTCTAGTGCCATCACAGGGCAGAGGACATGCCTGGTGGGAGCTCTGGGATCATATCATTGCAGCTCTCAATCAAGGGGAAAAAAAGGAGTATTTTTTTCACCGTCTGCATGTAAAACTCTAGAAAATAACTCCAACTGGTCTAATTTGGCTAACTCCTCCAACTAGGATCTAAGCTCCAAGAAAGCAGGAACTTTTTCATTTTTTGCTCACTGCTGAATTCCAAGATCCTAGACTAGCACATGGCACAAAATAGGCACTCAATAAATAATTACTGAAGGGATGAATGAATCACTGTGACCAGGAGCAGGACACTGATTGGCAACTGTGGTCTAATCAGACAGGATGGGGCAGGTGTTGTTCCCCCCGCGCCCCACCAAAAATATTAACTCAGGGAAGGAAGGGATACTGGGCAGCTAAAATATTAGATGCCCATCTTAGAGTATAAAGTCTTTTTTTTTCAGTCAGAAGTGGTGATTTTCCATTAATCTTAGAGTCCCCTCCTGGGAGAGCACAGTCTTTGGTTGAAGGGATTAAGGTTGAAATGAACTGTGGGCTTCTTCCAGTTATAAGCATGATGGGACAAAATGCCATTTTTTCTAGGTGCATAATTTTTACAGAAACAAAAGGATTAAAATGTAAAGGGACTGAAGGATGAATGCATAGGCAAACAGATGAAGTTAGTTAACAATATCACACTTGATTTTTAAAAATTTAAACGTAGGAAGGAATATATGCAGTACATTTTCATAGATTGAAAGAATGAAAAGTCTTTCATGAGCAACTCCACAGCATTTACTAAAAATTTCTAAAATTGTTCGTATTTTTTGACCAGCAAAACTAGGAATTTTTCTAGATTTTCAGAAATCTCTCCTAAGGAAATAATAAGAGATGTACAAAAAATTTATGTAAGGTCACAATTACAGTTACTTATAATAGAAAAAGAACCTCACAACTGTTAAAAAAATGGCAATTAAATAACATATGGTATATTTATACATAGAATAAGACAAAAATCATGTTTTAGGACACTAATAACACAGGAAATTGCTCACAGTATACTGTTAATTGAAAAATGCATGATTGTAGGTCCTGATGTAGAGTATGATTCCATTTTTATAAAAAAGAAAACCATCATATTAACAGTGTGGTTCTCTTGACAGAGAATATTAAAGTATTACTGGTGGATTTTATTTTATTTTCTTCTTTGTGCTTTTTTGTGAATTTTGAATATTTACAGTAAACATGTATTTGTTTTGTAACAACATTAAACATAAAAATATTTGTTCTCCAATCTTCTTTGTATATAAAGCTTAACTAGCTAACCAATCTTATGAAGTACTCCTAGTTATATTCAACATCCTGACATTTATAGAGAGACCTTTGCATGTATCCTGTGGACCTTTTATTTATTTATTTATTTTTGGTTGGAGGAATTTGATCCTGCAGCATTTGTTTTGGCAATAATTGCCCATTTCTCCACTTTTTAAATGATCTGCACTGAAATTTCCTGCAAGAAAAAGATGTGTAGAAGTTACTGCAGGGAGCCCACAGTAAATATATCTGGATGTGAAACTTTAAATGTTAAAAAAAGTGTTGATTTGCTTTTGCTTATAAAATCAACCACCAAATGGGACGCTAGCAAGTACTGTGAACAGCTCAACAACGGGATCTGTGGATAGAATTAGAACAACGTGGGAGGAAAGTGAAAGGTGATTTCGAGAGGACTGGTTAATTAAAGGAGACAAAAACTAAACAGAAACAGAGCAAATTCACTGGATTACTCAGGAAAATGTTTTCCTAAATCTGTCTTCAATGCACCAGAGTGATTCCACAGATCAAAATGTTGTACAGTTTAATTCAACCCAGAAAATATGCTTAGTGTCACTACTGATTTGTTTTTTATGTTTAGTTCTTAAAGATAGCACAACTTTCATTTTAATTAGTGTGTTTTATTGATGGTAATGGTTTCGTGTTTGTATAACAAAACGTTGACAGAAAAAAATATGTTGTTTACCTGGCAGAAGAATAAAGCAGGCAGAAAAAATTGTGGCAAAGGACTAGTCATTCAAGAATGGATGTAGACTTAAATTAGTGAAAATTGCAGCAAAAATCTTCATTAAGATTTTAATCACCTTAATTTTGCAAGGACTTACCATAGTTTCAGCAAGAAAGCTCCAACTCAAAAGAAGATAGATTACTCAAAATAGGTTTCCAAAAAAGAAAAAAAAAAGGTTTCTTGTAGGGAACTTAAGGAAACAACAATATGGGAGGACTATTTTGCTCAAAATAGTTGAAAAGTTGGAAAACTCTGTATGTTTAGTAATAGAGCAGTGGTTATATGGTACATTATGATATAGTCACTCACTGTAATATGATATAAGTATTAAAATGATGGTTAATAACACTCTGAGGGAGCATATAAATATTTACACCCTAAAGTTAGTTAAAAATAAGAACATTAAATTATATATATAGATAGATATACATGTATATTTATAAATAGCATATAAGGAAACATTCTAGTACATACTAGAAAAATCAATGGAAGGAAACATTCTAGTACATACTCCATTTCATTATTTTTTTCTTATCCATGCTAATAATATCAATTAGGATAGTGGTGTTTTATTTTTCATTTTCCAAAGTTTCCATATCGTGATTATATGAAAAATAACTTTTAAAAGATTTACTCATATTCATCTCTAAAATTAAAAAAAATTGCTGAGTCAACTCCTCTAAGTACCCTTCTAAGGTTAAGCTGACCCCATGTTAATTTGCTTATTTTGTAAAACATAACAAAAAGTATCAAGTTTATTATATTTTTAACATTGGCATGGAATATTATTGTTTCCCAAGGATTCTAAATTTATTTTAAGGCACAGACATTTTTTTTTAAAACATTATAATTTTATTTTTTCACATTTAAACACATTATAAATCACACTTAGGGAAGAAATGTTTCTCTATTGGCTATATAAACTATAGAAACATAGATCTGTTCAAAGATCTGCCCAATTTACATTTCTAAACAGACTCCTTGGCTTCAGATGGAACAGATTGCGTCTGGGTTTGCATTTAGGTCTTCCCCAGAGCCAGTGGGTGGGCATTGCACAACCAAAGGACCCACTCAATTGGGTTTTCACAGAACTAAAGAACAGTCATCAAAAACTCAAGCCGCTACCTTTGAAGAGGGAGTCTGCCTGCAACTCTTCCAGCTTGAAAATAAAATATACTAAAGAAGAATTATGAGGAAAAACTAATCCTACCAAGTATTAAAATGTATAATAAAGTTAGAGTAATTAAGTCAGTTTATAATCAAGGTGTAAATAGAAAATCAATGAAACAGATTACAGAGTCTAGAAATAGACCTGCATATGTTTTCAGACTAGACATGCTGGGTAGTATTTGACATCACTAAGGCAAAATTAGATTATATAATAAATTATGTTTGGACAACTGGAAATTTGGAAACAATCCTTATGTCATGTCTTATACCAAAATAAATTCCAAATTATTAAAACATTTATACTTAAAGAATTAAGTAATGAAAGGGCTAGAAGAAAATACCAGTACTTAAAAAAATAATTTTGGAGTGGGGAAGCTCCTGGGGTCTGACATAAAACCCAGAAGTTATGAAGCACAAAGTTGATAAATTGGGTTACGTTTAAAAATGTATAAAACTTTAGTATTTTAATAATACTTGTAAACAAAGCAAAAAATTTCGAAGATCAAAGTGGGAAAAAATGTGAATGATAAAGATATTGTCATTTCCTATATATGTACATCATCTTACAAATCCAGAAGAGTAATTGAACAGTCCAAAAGAAAATGAGTCAAGGATATGAATAAGCAGTTCATGGAGGAAACGTGTTTCTGTAAAACTAAGGCATTATAAATGCACACTGAAGATTTATTGTGAGTAGGTATATTCCCAATTTTATTCATAATTAAAGAAATGGAGATTAAAACAATAAAATCCCATTTTCACTTAATGGTGAAAACTGGGCATGGGCCAAGCTGTGGAAAAGCAAACACTTTACCTTCAACTATTGTTGAGATCAATCTGACTTCATCTATCAGAATTTACAATGTACATACTTTTTAAGCCTAGGATTCCACTTCGAAGATCTGCTTGCACAGCTACACAAATATATGTGTACAAACAATTTAACTGCAGCATGGCTGGTAACAACAAACAACGGAAAGTCACCTAACGGTCTCTTCTGAGAGGACTCATTAAATTACAGTCTGCCCAAACAATATTCAGTTCTTAAAAAGAACAAATTAGATCCGAGCTTACCGATATGGAAAAATGTCCAAATACATTAAGTTTAAAAAACAAGCAATGTGCTCTGTGTGGTCCCCATTTGAATATTTAAAAAATTATTATCTATAGAATCAGTTGCATATGTAGAAATCATTTCTTAAAGGATATAAACTGTGAAATGTGATTACCTATGGTTAGGGCACTTGGGGGAGTCAGGTGATAAGGAGAGGAATTTTACCTTTCATCATATACCATTCTGCATAAGTGAAGATTTTACTCTGAATATGTAATATTTTTACAATATGTAACGAATCTAATCTTTGGGACCAGTCTTGGCTAGGGCAGCCCATTATATAGAGGAGCTCCAGGTATTTGTGTTTGCTTGCAGGTTGATGAAGCTGGATGGGGTAAGAAGCACATGGGATCACTCCAGAAAGAATGGCTTCTTACTGCCTGCCACCCTCAGGAATACAGTGTCACCAAGAACCTTTGGTTAGCACTGAGGTGAAATGGGACAGTCTCTAAGGCACACAATTCCCATCTTGCCTCTTCTCTCAGCTGTGGCGCGGTGCAGAGGGTGGTCCCTGGTACAGGTCTTCTTCTCTGGGTTCTCTGGGGAGCCAGCTCTGCCCTAGGTTTGTGCTACCTTGTCATCATACCCCGGGTCTCCCCATCCTCTTGAAAAAAAAAACACAAAAAGATGGTACAAGAGAGTAGCCGTTGTAATTGAGAAGACTGCTCAGCTTCCTCTACTAGGCTCCAGCATTAAAGTTCTGGAATGGTAAGAAGCCTCCCATGTCTAATTACTATAAATGTGCTTATGCATTAGAAAACATTAGCTTAATGACAACAGCTTGAGAATTGCTCAGGGAGTGTTAGGAAAAATGAGAAATCTTTGACACAGCCCACATTTATTATCACTAGGGGAAGAAAGGACTTACAGAAGGAACTCTGGAATTTGACAGCTCTTGAATGTTTTTTGTCTTTCTTCTTTCTCCCTTCTTCTCTGGGAGGCCAGACATAATCCTTTCAGCTGAGTTTTCATAACTGCCTGGGGAGATGCCTGCTGAATATTTTTTTCAGCTAACGTTCTTTTTCTTCTACACCCAAAGCAGCGTTTAGGCCGCAGTCAATGGTGTGCAAATGATAGGATTCTCATGACAGGATGCGAGGCTAAGGACCTGGAAAATTTCATTAATGATAAGTCACTGCCCTCAGGGAAAAGCTGGAAGGGAGCCCAGCTCAACTTGGCTAGAGAGGAGGGTAGCCTGAGCCCCACTGGGCAGGGCGGGCAGCTGCCTCTGGCCAGCACATTTCCTCAGTCCAGGGGTATGTCCTCGAGAAGTCAGTCTTCAGAGCTGCAGTAGTCATCCGAGGTGCACAGCTCCCACTGGCTGGGAGAATGCTAGGGTGTGCAAGCCAGATGCTGTGCGTGTGTTAGGGGGTGTCTATGTGGGCTGTGGATGGGAAAAACTGGGACCAACTGTACTATTTCTCCTTTGGACCTTCCAAGCGGGCTCCCTGTTCAGGTGGCTTGTCTGGGAAGGAGTAAATTCTCAGTCCCTCTCAATGCGATGCAGTGATGTACCCACATGGTCACCCTGCAGAGTGTGTGTGGGGTGTGTGTGTGTGTGTGTGTGTGTGTGTGTGTGTGTGTGTGAGAGAGAGAGAGAGAGAAAGAGAGAGACCGGGAGAGGGGGAGACAGACACACGGTAAAAGAAAACGATAGAGCTAGAGATACTCTGAGAAAAAGAGGCTTGAGCTTCATGTGAACTAGTTTCAGACAAAGGAATTTTTGCCATATGTTTGTCAGGTAAGAGCTTCCATTTTATGCAGACTCTCTATTAATTAGGATATGAGCTAACTTCTGATAAAACGGTTGTCTATATTTGTTTCTGAAATCAAAGGGTATTCTAACCATCTCATTGGTATGGCATAATTGGTGACAGTAGAGTGTCAGAGCCAAGGAATTGAGAGCTTCTGCTTCTCACCTCAGCCCGAGTCCTCTCCTCCCTAGAAGGTTCTCTGGGAAGGGACAACCATATGGAACATGCAGAAAGTAAGCTGAGAAAGCTACATGGTTGAAAGGGGGTTTGGGCTTGAGGTCTCAGTTCATAGAACTCTGGGAAAGCTAATGGGACTGTATCAGCCTAATTTTTAATTCCCCCCCAGCTGGTTATACCCAATTTATCACATCCGCAGCAGCAGGGGTACGGAACTACAGAGAGAGGGAGGAGAGAGAGACTGTAAGGAAAAATGCAGTTGTTTTAAAATCCAGTGCCTAAAATAGTGGAGGCTGCAGATGGGCTTGAGCTCTGCCATGGACAGGGAACAAGGGAGGGCAGAGTGGTACAGAAAACAAGCCTTGGGCCAACTTTCCACTTCATCTGCATGGCTAAGAGCAGGGAAGGGAGCTACGGCCAAGTGCATCCCACTCCCAAGTGTGCGTTTGACTGCACGGAGACCGCGCTCAGCAGTGAAAGTGCCCCCATCAGTATCTTGGAGTCTGATCATCAGACAAGTCTGAGATGTCACTCCTGTTTCCAGTGGTGTTTGCAATGGGAAGGAAAGAAACCAATGTGTGTACGGGATGGGGGGTGGGGAGGGTAGAAGAAGGAGCCTTAGAGCTTGAGCTTTCTGGAGGACCTCAGAAATCATCTCGTCCAAACCACACGTTTTGGAGATGAGGAAATATATTGAAATGAAGTGAATTCTACCGACAGATCCAGGATTAGAACCAACGTCTTTGTCCTGGAAACCCTTCTAGTTGCCCTAAACCACTTGCAGCTGTGAAAGCCACTGAGGTGACTCTGCAAATCTCAGGATGAAAGAGCCTTGTTGGGAAATCATATGCTGCATGAGTCAACCTCACACTCTGGACCACATTTTAGAGACCCATCATAAAAACAAACATCCCACTAATGGACAGACTACCCCACAGTTTAATAATCGCAACATTGCTCCTATGATGTGAATTTATATGTTTATAAGGATATTTTTTCTGAACATGTCACATAGTTCTGGATACTGTAGAGAAGAATTGTTATTAAAATAGAGCTAGTGATGGCTATTTTTCTTTTAAGTTTGGGCTTTGAGACCAGGCCCACTGAAATATGTAAGAAATCAACTACTGTATGAAACGTGGTGGTTTTAAAAGAGCTCACAACTGCTTTTTCACAAACCACTGTCCTCATTTAGCAAACCCATGCAGATGGATAAGGTAGACTCTTCCCAACTTAATGACTGTTCTTCAGAATAATTTCGTAAAAAGAGACCTAGTGCAGCCCAATTATTTCCACTCTTGTCTGAAAAACAAGTGAAAGGTCTGAAGCGTGCCTTCAGGAACTAGTCCTGGGGGGTGGAATTAGCGTTGCTATGATTCTCTTGTATTTCTGATTATGAAACCTATTTATGAAAATACAGGCAGACCTCAGAGATACTGCAGGTTTGGTTTCAGGCCACCACAATAAAGCAAATATTGCAAAAAAGCAAGTCACGTGAATTTTTTAGTTTCCCAGTGTATATAAAATTGTTTACACTATACTGTAGGCTATTACCTGTGAAATAGCATTGTGTCTAAAAAATGTATCTACCTTAATTAAAAAATCCTTTATTGCTAAAAAATTAGACTAACTATTATCTAAGCCTTCAGCGAGTCAAAATCTTTTTTGCTGGTGGAGGGTTTGAAATATTGTGAGAATTACCAAAATGTGATCAGATGCTGTTGGAAAAATGGCGCTGATAGACTTGCTCAATGCAGGACTGCCACAGACCTTCAATTTGTAAGAAACACAGTATCTGTGAAGTGAAATGAAGTGAAACGCAGTAAAATGAGGTATGCCTGTGAACGGAAAAGGTGTTGGAGGAAAAGCCATGAGTTGGGAGAAGTTGGTGAGTGAGGAAAACTTACTACATGTAAGCAGTTGATCTAAAACTGGACCATGATACAAACACAACAAAATCATTATAAGTAGAGACTCCAGAATTTTAGAGTTCTGTTGGAACCAGTTGATCTCTAGAGAGATCAAGATCTAGCTTGTTCCTCACTTGACAGTCTATTTGGGGTGCACCTTCATTTTGTTGGTATAAATAGAGAGGTCATGAAGTTGTCCTCCTATATGATAATATCTGTTACTGTATGTTAGTCAGAAAATGAGATCCTACACCCCTACTTGCTCCAATTGTAAGGGTCAAGATTTTACCATCTGCTGAAGTCAACAGTAAGAAACATGAAATGGTAGCATGAGAAATCTTAGACTTCAAATCCAGATTTCAGGGTCTAAGTTCTGAACTTGCCACTTCTTAGATAAGGAACCTTGGGCAAGTTAGCTTTTGCCTTGCGGTTTTCCCGGTTGGAAAATAGGATCTGTTTTTACCAATGTCAGAGAATATGTGTAATGATTAAATGAGAGAACATGGGCATAAACGTGCTTAACAAAGAGCTTGGCACATGGGAAACTCAGTGAGTGATGGTAGTTAAATATACTAGCTTCTGGGACATGATATGAATTTTACAATAGTAGCTTCATTTCTCTTCCTTTCCCCCTTGAATCCAAGAGTCTGCTTCTCTTAGGATCACATTGCTAGTGGTAGCAATCATCATTGTACGCTTATTAAATGGTTTGATAGGCAAAACATGCTTTTCATATTTTATGGCCCTTATCACCATATAAGCACAAATATTTTCTGTGACTCAGTCAGATGCTCTCAGTACAGGAAACAAAATTCCTGACAGGGACCAAGATAATCTAAGAGGCTTCTCCATGTGTTATCAGAATAACATGTTAGATTGAAATCTTCAGAATATGGAATAGTCAAGAGTTCTTTTCTTTATTAAAGTTATTTGGGAAGGTGGTCTGAGAGTAACATCAGTGAGGACCCCAGCCTAGCAGCAAGCTAAGTATTTCTGGAAACTACATAAATTCATTCATTTAGTGAAATGTATTCTCATTATGAGTGTAACACCACTGACTTGCCAGCGCCATGGTGATGAGCCCCACTCTTGCCAAAGCTCCCTTGGCACATTGCTAGAAGAGATCACAATTCTTCTGAGAGGTTCAGTATCACATGGGGGATACACATAGACTGTTTGAAAGACAAATTAGTAATTATCTAATCTGCGTGCTCTTAGTGATAAAAGTGAGGCTTTTAAAAAATTACATGGAGAAGGCACCTAGAATGAAAAAGTATTCAGCCTCTTCCCATTCTACTCTTTCTAGCCATTTATTAGGCATTTCCTGTATGCCAGGTACTCTGCTAGCCTTTAAAAAATATTATCTAATATAATTCTTACAACAACTCTGGTATGAATTATTCTCTTGATTTTAAAGGTGAGGAAACAAGAGGTTAAGAGAGGTTCAAAATGCAGCTCATAAATGGTGGAGTTCAGATGTGAATTTAAGTCTGACCCCAAAGACCAATTACACTAAATTACTTTGCAAGTGGGTTTGCGGTACATGCCATGGGTGGGCAGAGGCCTTTACCTTTAACCTGTGGTCAGACGCTGGTCTTATAGTCAACAAGTCCTGTGGCTACTGAAATTGTCTTAGAGGTATGCGTTTGAACAAAGATCTTCCTTGGCTGCTATGTTTCAGGTTGCATATCCTGCAGAAATTCTAGAATAAATTGGAATAGGAGTCTTACCTGGTTCCCTCAAAGCAGGAATGGAAGCAGACTCACAGGGAACTCTGTTGTCCCAACTCATTCATTTACCAACGTTTAGTCAGCATATTCAGTGCCTACTCTCTGCTAGGCAACTGCAATGCATTTGTGAGCAAGATAAATAAGGCTCTGGCTCTCCTTACACTCTGGTTTATAGTTTAGGCTCTGAAAGTTCCAGAATCGTGCTGGATTTTCAAAGAGGAATGGAGTTTGCCAGTTTGAAACTCTGCAGTGGAGATGGTCCAATGATTTGATTGCTTTTGTAGACTACAATATTTCTTCTCTATTCCTCGAGTCTAAGTAAATGTCAGGAATACTGAAAGAGTTGAAACTGACATGTTTCTATCAACAAATCCATATTGGTTGGATGCAGAGGGATAAAACAGGCTTAGAAATCACCCACCCTCCAGGTATGCTGCTCTGCTTGTATCATTTGTGACCTATGTTGGTGCTTTTGGTATTCATTGGATTCTTAATGTGTCAGAACTGTAAGTGCAAATGCAGGTCTCAACTCTTGTTTATTTCTGCCCTGGAAGGTCAGATAAACATGTCCAAAGGTTCTCTGCTAGACAAACATTATGATACTTGTTATAAGGAGTCTTTTTTCAGTATCAGAAACAATGGCCCCCTCCAAAAACAAAACCAAACAAAAGCCCCCAGAACTGGGTTTTCTGAAATCTACCCTTCCCACGAACCCCCAGGCAAGTATGTAGCTGACCATTTCTTTCTTTATCTCTGAGGCCTGGAAGAGGAGGGCAGTCAGCATAAAACTTCTACTCTGAGAGGAGGCTGGAATACAGTGGCTAAGCTCAGGAATTCTGAACCTGGAATGCCTGAGTCCAAACGTTCAGCTCTGCCTCTAACCAGCTGTGTGACCTTGGCAAGTTACTTAACCTCTCTGTGCTTCAATATTCTCCTCTATAAAATGTGGATGATAAGAAGAGTACCTACCTCATTGTTGCCCTGTGAAGACTAAACGAGTTAAAACATGTAAGTCATTTAGAAAGGTGCCTGGCACACAGTGAGTGTTCAAAGGTAGCTATTATTGATTATGAAGTTCATTGTGTTGTGAATCTTCTTAATGTGTCCTCCCAGACAAATACCTGTGAGTCCCTACAACAAGCCATGTACTTAAGACTAGTCTGAGAATTCTCTGACCTGCTGTATTCAATAAACCACAGGATATGTCCGTGAGATGCTTCCATCTGGAGGGTCAAGGGGCATATGGAGGTAGGGGAAGGGAGAGAAATGGTGTGTTGCTTTCTGTTTCCAGCACTAAATGGGCCATTGTTTAAAAGCTTGGGAGTCTAGAATCCTTCATTATATTAGTCTCATCATTTGGGGAGGAAAGTAGGAAGTAAAACACAAGCTAAGGAGCTGTACATTTTCCTTGTTGTACATATTGGAACCTGAGGCCATTTGTTAGCTAGAATTTACCTAGGATTTAAAATGTGGCAAATTCTATTTTGGAAACCGAGGTCTGTATAGTGGTTTAGGTAAAAGTCTCACTTAAAATTCATGAGACATTTACACCTAGTGAGGGAAGCGGTATGTAACCGTATTTAAAAGCTACTGCTCTTTCTAAATTGTGCTTTTAAATGTTCCAGGAGCAAAGGCCCCAGTAAGGAATCATTTTTGCTAAGCACAGCTAAGCCAGAGAGGTCAAGTGGTGTAGCAGGCAACTCCTGGGCCTGGGGAGGAGGGCTATTCGAATGAACCGGCAACTTGGTTCCTTCATGAGTTTTTGGGTTGAGTCATGATAATGGCTGGAATAGCCATTTGGGGGAAACTCATGGGGATTTCAAAAGTCTCAATTTTCCTCTTTCTGATGCAGAAAAAGAAATAGAGTATGGAATCACCACAGGTAACACAACCCCCAGGAACAGACAGCAGTTTTCTTTACCCATAGTGTGAATATTTAGTGAGAACTAGCCTCAATTTAACTTTGTCAGCAGGAGGACACACCCTGTGTTATATAACACGCAAACTACAAATAGTTAGGAGGGGAGCCCTGGTCTCAGGCATGGAATTATTTCTTTTTTCGAGAAAATAAAACTTTTCCTAAACCAAGGTTTAATTAAGTGGCGATGGAAACAAAATGTAGTGGCAAGAGGTACTATTCTTCACCTATCTTTGTTTCAATATTGTTTCAAAATACAGTCAGCCCTCCCTAACCGCAGGTTCCGTGGATAAGGAGGGAGGAGGGACAGTACTAGGCCATTTTATAATACATCAGACACTTGAACATGCATGGATTTGGCTATCCATGAGGGGCCCTGGAACTAATCCCCCACGGATACCGAGGGACAACTGTACCTGCTTATCATGTGATCTTAGGTAAGTTACTTGCCTCTCAGTGCCTTAGTTTCTTAATATGTAAAATGAGATTAATAGTAGCATCTACTGCATGGGAGTCTTGTGAGCATTAAATGAACTGATACATGCAAAATGCTTAAAATAGTGCCTGCTCACTCACAGTATTTGCTTTTATTGCTATTACAATATACATTTATGTTTAATAAGTACTGTGTTTAGATGACCAAATACATTATTCTTCTGATAGTTCCTCTGAAGAGAAAAATCATCAAGCAGTGTGGAAGTACACTTTATCTCATTTTCCTCTGTTAACCATGCTGAATGGGGACCTACTTGGTCTGGTCCCACACACCCACAGCAGACTAGGCTTTGGAGAGGAAGGGAGTAGTCTGCGTAGGGCTGATCTTTTATTTTTAAACCTATTAAGCAATGGCAAACATCTCTCACACACAAAGACAAACTCTAGCTGAATGATTTGTTTTATTTATCAGCATCACTTATTCCCACAAGTATTTGGAATGGCATTAGAAAACCACTCTAGACTGTTATATATGTATACTGCTTGGGATTTTAGACGAGGATCTTAACTTTAGAAATTCAGTAGCACCATAGGGGTAGATGCAAAACTCACCTCTCCTGTATCTATAATAATTCTCTACTTACTGTTCCTGGAGAGACACACAGGTTGCACTGTTCCTGTCACATCTGTCTTGAAAGAATGTTTGAAAGATGAAAATGGTAAAATAGCCGAGAAAATAGCCAAGTGGTATCCTGATTAAGCAGACCACTGAGCCATTTTTTGTTTAATGGAAGCAGAAGTAGGCTCTTTTCTGCTTATATCAAGGCTTCCTATAAAGCGATCAAACATCCTTGTTTTCACCTTCTTGTCCCAGCTGCTTTGAGGTTTGGGCTCCTACCGAGAGCAGCATAACACAGGGAGAGGGAGTCCTGTTTTTCTCAGGAGAATGATGAAAGGAAAATAAGAGGTGAGTCAGCCGGCCAGCAGGCGGCCACTGCATAGGGAACACTCGGTACTGCTCGCCCCCTCCTGCACCTGGTATTCTGGCTGTTCCTGAATTAGCTCCTATTGCTGCGTACAATGCAGCAGACTTGATAGAGGGGTTCTAGGCTCACCCCACCTCCCTCATCTCCCGAAATTCTTGACATTGACTGTCCTCTATGGCTAACTCAGAAATATCAGAAACTGCATGAAGAACATGGCTATTCTAAGAAGGGGCTGGAAGCCTGGAACTCCCCCTGCCCAGGGCCCCATAATGATGGCGTAGAAAAGTTGACAAAGAGGCCTTTGACTCAGGAGAGAAGAGATGTTACCTCATGGTGATGCATTAAAACGACACAGCTGAGTGTTCCTGCCACCAGTGCAGAATCAAAATGGTCGGAGTTAAATGGGATAGAGGGACGTGTAGGGAAATAGCCAAGAGTAAAGAGTAATTATGCACAGTTGGTCAGTGTAATTGCATTTATACAGTCTGGAAGGTTTGCCACCGAGCCGTGAGGGGTACCTCCATTCAGCCTTTCTCAACTGAACACGGAAAAGGGTTTGGGTGCCGATTTTCTCAGATTCCCTATGGATAATATAGAACATTCTAGATGCATAAGAGAGACATTAATTTATGACATACAGTGGATGCCTTAGGGCAATAAATCTTAATTCTCTCAGGTTAAGAAAGTGTCCCCACTGTTCTTGGCATAGCATGTTTCAAAGATGGGGCTAGTAATATAGACAGCCCATGGTTGGGGATGTCCCTTTGGTCAGGGGGTAGGATATGTTTTCTTCAACCCCTTGACTCAGGTCGGGTTTTGGCATATGTATAATTGTGAAATGCCATTCATTCATTCACTCAACAAGTAACTGAATCTCTTGCCCTTTTCTAGGCACTGTGCCAAGAGCGGGGGTTAGCATGGTAAACAAGAAAGAGACAAACACAAGTAAATGCTAATCCACGCTATGTTGAGGAAAAACTCCAAGGGACCAGGAGGGAGAAAAATAATGGGTTTGGGAGTGTGGATGGTGGGTGTGTCAGGAGGTAGGCATACTTTAAAGAGGGATGTTCCTAAACATACAAACATCGCCTCAGCTTGGTAGATTCACCTATCTGGCAGGTGGTGGTAGCCATTTACACAATGTTTATGCATTTATGCAGAGAAAAAAATGTTATCTCACTGCTTTGCAATTATTTCATAAACACAAACAATTCCTTCTCAGGATCTCTGCCATGGTGCTGGGAATCTCTGCATTGCCAGCACATAAGAGAGGGCCTGGGACATAGCAGGCATGCAATAATGTTCAATAACATTAATGGATAAATGAAAGGGACTTTTAGAACCATAGGATGTTGAATCTGTGGTGTCATAGAATAAGTCAATTCCACATTTTCTCTACTTATTGTTGAATTTTTGGCAATAATAAAGCACTTTCATTTTTTTCTTGATCTTATTTTCTGAAATCAAAAAAATCACAGAGAATGTAAACTCCTGAAAAAAGTTGCATTTCTCTTCCGTATAAAAGGGGAAAAAACCCCTCAGGTTTCTGGTGTAGTGAGTATTATGTGTGTGTTGATTTTTGCCTGTGTTGCTTCAATTCCTGTCATGTACTTCTGTGGAGATATGGCATTGGATACCTGACCTTAGAACGCTTTCAAAAACATTCTACCAATTTATTCCTATATTTATAAAGAAGAACCTTGTAATATTTTAGAGCTTTTTCTTTATCTTTAAACAACTCTAAAGCTTACTTGTGACATAATTTTCTCCTTTACTACTAAAAGAGCTATGCCAAGTGTATGAAACAATCATTTTGACATTTCTTGAATTTCTTTTAGAACAAGAAAAGTTATACATTTATTACTCTGGTAGAATGATATATAAATAATTAAATTCTAGAAGATCAATAGTTTGAGGCATCAGTAGGACTGGGTGATGGTGAAATTTTATGTGTCAATTTGGCTAGACTATGGTGCCCCGTTGTTTGATCGAACACTACTTTAGATACTGTTGTGAAGGTACTTTGTGGATGTGATTAATATGTACAGTTCCAGTTGACTTTAGGTAAAAGAGATTACCCTTTATAATGTGATTGGGACTCATCTAATCACTTAAGACCTTAAAAAACAGAAGCTGAAGTTTCAGGAAAAGAAGGAATTCTGCCTCAAGACTGGAACATAGAAATCGTGCCAGAGTTTCCAGCCTGCTGGCCTGCCCTGTAGATTTTGGACTCAAGACTACAACGTCACCTCTTGCCTGAATTTCTAGGTTGCTGGTCTGCCCTAGGGACTTCTTTTTAAATTGAAGTATACTTCACTAACAATATTATATTAGGGATTTTAGGCTTACCAACTCGCATAATTGAATAAGCCAATTCCTTAAAATAAATCTTTCCATATATATAAAATAGGATATACCATATATAGGTATATATCACACAGAGGATATATATATGTGTGTGTGTATCTCCTATATCTGTCCATGTCTCTCCATGTATATGGATATACACATATACATATATTTATGGACTGATATACATGTACTTATGGACACATATATATATGTGAATGATTCTGCTTCTCAGGAGAACTCTGACTGTTGCAGACTGTTAGGTCTGACTGTTTGATTCTTCTCTCCTGCAATCCAGTTGGACCAGGGAAAAATTGGTAACAGTTTCTAGATTTCTACTGCTCTGATGTGAGACCAGAGAGATTAAAAAGGAAGCCAAGGCAGTGTCCCACTCTTAAAGCTGCCCCCTCCCAAAAGGAAGAAAGCTTGGTGCTGGGGAGAGGAACACTGAGTACATCCATTCATTTGATTCATTTTGTTGTATAGTTGGCAAAACAGAAAAATATGGGTAAGATTTTGAATCTTAATAAGCCATCACATGGGTCTGGCAGGTATGCTGTGAGTCATGAGCCTGTCCTGGAGGGAGTGGCAGTGCTTCAGCACTTCTCTATATGATGGGGCTCAAGGAGCACTGCCACTGGCAGCATTCATCTCGTGACAGCATTTTTATCATCTCTAATACATGACGTGAAGTGATGTGAAGAGGAAAACTAGAAAAGATATAGTGGATATATTTCTAGAGTCACAGATTCAAATATTTTGTAGCTAAGATTGATTTTGAGATATTTCTTGGTATTGGGGTATTGGTACTTGAGGTGACTCACTTTGTTCTATTGCCCTAGCTTGTATCTGTAATAAAACCAGCCAAACATCTGGAGATTCCAAAGGTTGATACCCAGCTGGTTGCATATATCATTGGTTGTATATCTCATTGTAGTATATACCATTTGCCACCACTGCCCATCACTTCACTCACTGATGGTAGCAAAATGGCTCCTAAATAGCTAGAACCAAGATTCAGAAGCAGAGTTTCTGTTTCTGCCCCATCCTCTCATCAATTTCAAGTCATCCCACCCTGGACCTTCCATCCTGTAGCAGCATTTTTTCCTTTCTTGTCCCATGTTCTGTCAACCTGGGTGGCAGGGTTAGCTCCATACTCTGTCCCTTTGTTCTTAGGATTTTATTTCCATTCCCCTTTCCCCAAGACCAACTTTACTCCACATTTCTAATAGCATACATCTTACCTACCTCTAGTGTAATTAGTTTTCCTTGTATTTGTACAAGATCTAAATAGACTCTGAAATCTTGGTCACTGAAAGGCTGGGCTGGGGAAGGATAGTGTAATTCAGGTCATGGAGTTTCATTCCAATTTTACAGAACATAAATGGGGTTCCATGTCTTTCCCAGGACACACAACTCCTACTACTTAAACTTATACCTGGTCACTACTCTCTAACTTGATTGCTGACATCAGCACAAAGAATGTTGATGTTTTATTATTCAAGAGTATGGAAGATTGCTTGAATTGTCTCTCCTAGATCCTTGGGGTAAAATGATTTGTAGATAAGAATGAATAGTAGAACTAAAATGAATCTTAAGACATCTAATAGGCCTCACTGCTTTCAGGTAGTTTCTAGACCAGAAATGGCAAAACAAGTTTAGACTCACATAAATAGTCTAATTAATTGCAGTGACTGCCTGAAAGCCTATGTTGATATGAATTCTGTGATCAAATCCAGGCTCTGGATTTGCCATGATTGATTAGTGATGTCTGACACGGGTAAGGGATAGGAAAGTGCTGATACTCCTGATACACAGATTCCATTCCTGGTTAAAATCAGCAGAGATGGAGAATTGCTTCTTCAGTTTAAAATGACTTCACACAATGAGAAAGGGTTCCTGGTGAGCAAAGGCAGGGGAAAATTCATCTTGCTACAGAGGAAAGAGGATGTTGACAAATAGCCATATTTTTTGAGTATGATAACTTTTCCAAAAATGTGCTGAAATAGAACAGTACTCTTGAGATGATTATGTGGACTGTGAGAGAAACTTTAAAGCCTAAGAGAATGCCTTTGCTTGTTTTCCTAGCTCAGAAGGACACAATACTTAGAGTGAAAGTCTAAAGTCAATGAAAATTGGCCTTCTTCAAAACTGAGTGAAGATGATCTTTCCATGATCAGAAAACATTCTTAAATTGGACTTTCCGTGCTCTAAATTTAAACATATAAATTTTAAAATATACTGTTTTCCATTTAATGGAAAATCCATTTCCTCATAAAAACAGAACTTGCTGTTCTTGATTCAGATAGCTTCAGAGACAGTTTTTTTGTTGTTTTGTTTTAAAATATGGTTACCCTATACTTAGCTTAGAAATAAACAGAAGCCAAAATAAATTTCTTTCAGAGACGTTAGCCTGGAAATATGATTCTATTGTGGCTAAGGTCCAACAAAACGTCTGACGGGCTAATGATGTCTTCGTAAATGCAGGCAAACGGATTTACAACCCCCTTCATAAAAAGTGCATAGTGACAGCAATAATAATCACACCTACTTTTTGAATAATAAGCCACCATTTATTATTATATGCCTGCTCGCTTCCTGACTTCCTTCTTTCCTTTCTTCCTCTCCCCTCCCCTCCCAGCACTTCCTCTTCTTGTTTCCACAAATACTGAGTTCCTATTATGTTCCAGGAACTATTTAAGACTCAGGATATGATGACATTGGGTTTCCAGATAGACAAGGATTCTGACTTCACAGAATTTACACTCTAGTGGGGAAAGCAGGGTATTCATTAAGTATTAACAATGATGTGTTGTGTCAGGATGGGCTGAAATGTCTATCTGTATCCTTTTTGGTGGACAAAGGGGAAATTTGGGGACTAGAAAAGAGTGATTTCAGTGTGCAACTATTTATTGCTTACTACTATGAGGAAGGGAGAGGACAAATGTATCTCTACTATGAAATGACGTGGATATTGTTTTGCAAGGAATTGGGTTAAATTCATATTAATAAGAGAAATCAAACTTTAAAAAAGTATATAGTCCAGACATAGAGAACAGACTTGTGGTTGCCAAGTGTGGGGGGCGGGAGGGAGAGGGGTAGACTGGGAGTTTGGGGTTGGTAGATACAAACGATTACATTTGGAATGGATAAACAACAAGGTCCTACTGTAGAGCACAGGGAACTATATTCAGTATCCTGTGATAAACCATATGGAGAAGAATATGAATAAAAGAATGTCTCTATGTGTTTAACCGAGTCACTGCTGTACAGCAGAGGTTGCCACAACTTGTAAATCAACTCTACTTCAATTAAAAAGAAAAAAGAAAAAAATGTATATAGACCAAATATCGATCTTTAGAAAGAAATTTACCTTTATCGTGGTAAGTTCTGTCCTGTCAGGTGGGTTTGATTCTGCTGTAATGTGGGGACTGCCAGAAAGTGGATCCAGACTTCCTCACTTTCTCTCTAATCCCTGCATATAGGTCTCTCTTGATTTCAGGAGGGTGGTTGAGGGTGATGAACGTTATTGTGCTATTGAATGTTAATTGTTATCAATATTTTTACTACACAAATTAGTCTGTCATGAATCTAGCTATAGCTTAAAGAGTTTTAATCCAAACAGCATACATTTGTGGTTTTTCAAAGCTGTATCTTAGTTTCAAAAACACAATGGAGGACTATTACAACATTGAAGATGAACAATCAAAGCCCTTAGTTTCTTTAAAAAAGAAAGAGGTGGTTGTCCATGATGAAACAATTGATACTTCTTGGATTAGTGTAATTTAAAAATATCCAAATATCTCAAGACATAAAACCTGTGTGCTTCTATCTTTTACTCCATGGACTTGTGTGAACTGGGATTTCTACATAATGCCATAGTGAAAATAAATATAAGAATCATCTTGGTACTGTACCAGAATCAGAAATAAACCTAATAGTTAGAGGCTTTGTAATAAAGATAAAAAACCCCACTTCTTTTAGTAAAATATTTTATATCCAAAATTTATAACAAAAATGTAAGATTAAATATATAATTTTGATCTTAATAAATTAAGATGATTTAAGCCTCTAATATTTTTGTTACTTCATAAGGTAAAATACGCTGAACATTTCTAACATCATTTAACACATCTGAATGACTTTTCTTCTTTTTTTTAAAATTATGTTCATTCAATCATGGATTATGTCATATAAGCGCCTATCTGAATGTGTTCAATGAACTACCTTTTAATCGAATTCCGTGGTCAGATGAGTGGTGGTGGCTGGTGGTGGGGAGGACGCTGCTTTAGAATGAAGGCTCTTCAATAGGAGAGTAAGACTACTAGTTTCATAAGTGTGATGCAGTGGGATTAGAAGAAGCTTAGAGAGAGTAAACAATTAAAAATTTTAATCATGCAGTTATTGGAGCAGCAACATAGAGGAATGAAACCAGCCCTTGATGGGGACCATTGGTGGAGAAATCTAATCAAGCAGCACACACCTGAGGTTGGCCGGTTCCTTCCCTCTTATGGCTAATATATCACAGGTGGAAAGTTGCAACCCTATAGAAAGTTGCAGAGAAAGATTATGCAGCAAAGTAGGCCAGGGCCCTGGAAGGAGAGATGTTGGAGTTCAAATTTATGCTTCTTATGCTCTCGACCTGCGTCTCACCACCTCAAGTTGGAGTTGGGAAGGATGACGTCTTAATTCTTTTATTTTATACCTTCCTTTGGAACAATGCAATCGATTGAAAATAAACAAATGCATCTTTTAAGAACCATTTTACTAATAAAATTAAAATCTGAACTTGTTACGTATTTTTTGCATTTGAACTTCACCTGGCATTTCCTTCCTGTTCTTCTTCCTTGATTCCATTCCATGCCACATGGTAATGCAAAGTGATAATCTTGTATATATCTTTCCATGCTTAAGTAGCTCTCCCTTGCATGTTTCTTTTTGTCATTGTTTTAGAAAGTGAGATATTATTCCCATTTCAGTGCATTTGGATTTTATCAATTAATAATTCCTATGGAAATTTCTCTAGGATAATTGGGTTTTCTAGGTATAGAGACATATATCAGGAATAACATATTATTATTATTATTATTTTTAATGCTTACATTCATTGTTTTACTTTTTTTTACTTACTGGATTTTCTAGATGCTTCATGGAAATAATAAAGAATGTTGGTATTATATATCACTTCCTCTGTAATACTGATTAATTTAAAATACTGTATCACATTAGGATATCATATCAGCATCTGTTGATATGATATAAATATTTTGACGTGTCATCAAATTCGGTTTGCAAAAATTTATTTTTACTTTTGGCATCTATGTTCACGAGGAGAATTGGTTCATTATTCACTCAAATGTTGTTTATTGAGCACCTGCTTTATGTCATGTATCAGTCTGGGTACTAAGGTTGTAGTATTTAAGCATAAACATCCCTGTCCTTATTGAGTTTATATCTAGGGGAAAGGGTTCTTTCTCGTTCTCCTCCCCCTCCCCCTCCTCCTCCATCCCTTCTTCCTCCTCCTCTTCTTCCTCTTTTTCTTCTTCTTTTTTGTTTAATACCTTTATCAGTTTTGATCTTAGAATAATTTTATCTCCCAAAGTTTAACAGAAGAAATTTTCATCTTCTTCCTAGGAATGGAATAGATTAAATAAATATTTGTCTGTTCTTTAAAAGATAGCAATACATGGCTATGACCCCATCCGGTATTGATGCCTTTTTGAATGGTGGACTTTTAATTTCCTTTCCAATTTTATGATGATTGGAATATTTGAGATTTCCATTTCTTCTTAGGTCAGTTTAAAGAATTTGTGTTTTCAGCAAAAGCATTTTCAAATGTGTTTTGAATGCATCTTAAACAGTTTCGTGATATATTCTCTTATAATTCTTTTAATTACTCCTACATCTGTGGTTATATTTCTTTTCTCAACTTTAATATTGCTTTACTTTTGCTCTTGTTTTTTCTTATTCAAGAGCCCGATGGAAAAAATTATCTATTTTTTTCCTCCAAAGAACCAGTTTGTGGATTTCTTTATCTTTTTTCAATCCCTTCTTTTTTTTTTCTATTTTATTAGTTTCAGTTTTTATCTTTATTCTCTCTTCATTGCTTCTTGGTCCATTTTATGGTTCTTTTTCTCCAATTTCTTAAGATTAGTACTTAGCCCCTTTGCATTATTCTTCCTTACTCATTCTTCTTTAATAATAAAGACATTTAAGGCTATAACATTTCTATGAAGTAGAGCTTTCCCTTTATCCCATAGATTCTGAATAAATGGTTCTCTCATTGC
This sequence comes from Balaenoptera acutorostrata, assembly GCF_949987535.1. Taxonomy (NCBI): domain Eukaryota; kingdom Metazoa; phylum Chordata; class Mammalia; order Artiodactyla; family Balaenopteridae; genus Balaenoptera; species Balaenoptera acutorostrata. The sequence goes on from NC_080079.1 coordinate 36,861,927, forward strand.
TTTCTAGATGATACTGATTTCTCTTTTATTGTGCTTTTTTGATCTAAGACTTACTAGAAATATGTTTCTAAATTTTTCAGTGGTAATTTTTGTCACGTATTTCAAGTTTCATTGGTGTATGATCAAAAAGACATAGCTTGTAAAAATCTTCATTTTTGGAATCCGTTAAGTTTTTGAATTGATTACATGATTAACTTTTCAACGTGTTCCATTGACATACAAGAAAAATTGTATCCTCTATTTGAATTTAAATGTTCATGCAGAGACTCAGTGGTGTGCTGATAAATGTTTAACAGCCAAATCTCTAGATACGATTTGTAGCATTTATAGCATTTCTGTTTTCCATGGTGTATATACTCCCACCATGACCTATTTCTAGTTACTAATGTGACATCACTGAATATGAAGATGGGAAGAGATACTCACAATTGGCTTCCAAAAGCTGGTACAAACTAGTTCCTCTACCCTACCACATAATTTATTAAATCAACCTTATTGACCGTATTATTAAATTTTTCTGTAACCTTAACTAACTTTTGACCACTAGGTTCTGAAAGAATTGTATTGAAGTCTCCTATTTCAATTGCGTTTTTCAAGTTTTCTTTGTATATCTAATAGTTTTTGATTCACATATTTAGCTGCCATTTTTTAGTATGTATAGTTTGTAGTGATTTAGCTAAATTCCTCAATTATGCTTTTTATCACGACATAATGATTCTTTCAATCGTATATAATGTTTTAGCCTTAAATTCCACCTTATATGATATTAATGTCGCCATTTCTGTTTTCTTGTCTGGTGTCTCCTTGCTGATCCTTTTATTTTCCATCTTCTTTACCACTTAAACTTAAATGCAAGTTTGCAAATAACAAAATGTATACAACCTAATCCAACAGTCTTTATATTTTAATAGGAGACTTCAGTCTATTCACATTCAATGTAATGACTTTATTTCTTCATTCTTTGCATTTCATTAGTCATTTTCTTATTTCTTCTGTTTCCTTTTTCTTAACCTAGCTGGTTTAAGTTGATATTCATTCTGTTTCTTTCCCCTTGTTAAATTGGAATTTCTTGTGTATTTTTCTCTTTTAGTAATGATTGTCTTCCACCAGGTGAATAAACCCTGACTTGGTGTGCACTCACTGTTTGATGCTGTTTCTCCAGTTCTCCCTGCCCTACAGGATGAGACCATTAAAATACTTTCACTTCTCTCACCTTTCTTTCCCCTCTCGCTACCATTAATCTTTTGGAATGCTTTTCGTTTTTCCAAATGCCTAGATTTTGTTATCACAATTTAGTACCTATTAGAGTTTTCCTTAGAGTATGTCCCTGCTATTTCAAAAGCCTTCTTTACCCCTTAGTTAAGCAATATCATGTAGTTTATCCTCATCTTTTTATGTCTGTATCTTCAGCTCTATATCTGTATCCATCTTTATGTACAAATACATCATGTTTATTTTGTTCACTGCTCTTTTATCTTTCTCTTTTTCCATCTTTCGGTCAGTTTTTGGTTTCACTTATTATTTGGTTAATGTTCCTGAGTATTTTCCTTAGATGGAATATATAGGTGATTCACTCTCTGGGGTCTTGCACATCCTGAAAGGGCAATCATAGCTTGATAGGTCATAGAATTAAGTTGCAGTCTTTGCTCTTAGCTGTAGATTTGATTCTACTGTTTAACTTCCAATGTTATAAATGCTAGTCTGATTTTTCTCTTCCTGTGTAGGTAGTAGTTGTTATTGTTGTTTTCCTTGGGAGCTTGTAAGATATCTCTCTTTATCCTTAAGAGATCAAAAACTTTATTACAGCATGCCTCAGTGTCTCTTTTTCTTATTCCTGTCCTTGAAATCAGAGAGCCCTTTCAATCTGCAGACTAAAGTCTTTCATTATCTCAGAAACATTTTTCCTTTTATTTGTCTAAATACTACCTCCTCTCATCTATCTCCATTTATCCTTCTAAAATATCTGTTATTCATATATTAGGTCTCTTGGATATAGACTCTAAGTCTCTAAAATTTTTCTTCATGATTTCCATTTCTATATTTTTTTCCTCAAGTGTTTGGGATATTTCTTGCAGGCCATTTTTTGGCTACTAATTCTGGTTTCAATATTGATCCTCCACAAAAAAGTGAAACGCTACTTTTGTTTGATAAAATTTCTCCTTTAAATTTATCCAGAGTTCCAGAAGCATGGATGGATTTTGAAGTCACAGAACAGGTGTTGGAATCCTAGTTCATCCCTTATTAGCTTGTGACCTTGGACAACGTACTTGCTCTCTTAAAGCTCAGTTTCCTCATCTATGAGGAAGGGACTGATTTCACCCACTTAACTATAATAATGACTAAAAAATAGGAAATAAAGAGATTTTTTTCAAGGTACTGGAACCTAAAGAATGTTCCATAAATATTTCAGTGTATCATTTGATTAAGCATCTATATCAACTAATATAAAATTGAAGCATGTGGGAGGAAATCATAAGGCTTTTCTCAACATTAAGTTTGTGTTTTTATGTATTTTTTGGTGGCCTTTGCATAAAAAGCTTTTAAACTTTGCTAATAAATCATAATGTCTTACATTTGTATAGCCCTTGACAGTTTATCTATAGCCCTGTGCTTGAAAACTGGTATTATTATTATAATGCTACTGCTGAGGTAAATGATTTTCCAAAGATTACCTGGCTAACAGGTGATATAGACTGCACTCATTCTCTGGTCTGAAAACATTTCTCCTGTTGAGAGTCAATGCCACAAATATCAATAACTGAGTTTTTAAAAATATAATCATCCGTTTCGGGTGGGATTTTATTCATTCAGTTATGTATACAATGCATAGAAATGAAAATATATGCGGAAGCATCTTACTATGTGCCATACATTGTTCTGAGTGCTAAGGAGAAAATGGTGAACAAAAACAGATGTTTTTTCTGCTCTCGTGAAGCTTACAGTCTAGTGAGAGAGAGATATACATTAATCAAAGAATCATATACATACATGTAAACTTACCACTGAGAAGAAGTACATATGACAAGATGATTTTACATTTTTAGGAAGGTTAGAAAAGGCTCCCTGAGGAAATGATGATCAGATGAGGTCAGAAGGAAGAGTTCTGTTAGCCAGGCAAAGGAGGGTTAAGTGGGGAGAGGAGCCTTCAAGACAGAGGGAATAGTATACACAAAGGCCCTGTGTCAGGCGGAAGCCTTTCAGATTGAGAGACTGAAATCACACCAGTGTCACCAGAACAAGAGTGAAGGGGAGTGTGTGAAGGGAGGCTGCAGAGGGAAGTGGGGACCAGAAGATGCAGGGTTCTGAGAGGCATGTTAAATACTTTGGTTTTACCTTAGAGTAATAGGACGCCAGCTAGAGTTTTAAGAGGAGTGTGTGTGTGTGTATGTGTGAGCTGATTGGGACACATCTCTCTGGCTGAGGTGAGAAGAAGGGATTAGAAGAAGGCCAGAGTGGACACAGGTAAACCAGCCACCTGACTGGTTTGAAGAAGTCCAAATGAGGGACAATGGTGACTTGGAGCAGGAGGTAGCAGTGAAGACAGAGAGAAAGGGACAGATTTGTGAGGTAATTAGGAGGTCAAAGAAATAGGACCTGATGATGAATTATATATAGAGGCTGAGGTAGAGAGGCTTGTCAGTATGAGCTCTAAATTTCTAGCTTGAATAGCTGGGGTATGGTAAATGCACTTATTGTTTTAAGGAATTCCAAGAGAGTGCCAGATTTGGGGGGATTAAGATTATGAATTTGGTTGAGTATATTCAATTTGACACCATATAGAGATATGAGTTTCAGTTGGCTACATATGTCAGATGCTCAAGGAGTAGTCTGGACTGGAGATAAAATGTGTTGTGTCATCTACTGTAAATGGTTATTGATGTCGTGGGTGTAGTTGGAATGATGAATAAGATTCCGTCTCTTGTACTTTCTCAGACATTTATTTCTGGAACTCTTTTGACCACTTTATTTAGGAGATTTAGGAGCAGGGGCCAGCATGACACCCTACATCACCAGGATTAGCTGCATCTCCACAGACACTGGTAGAGAGTGCCTAGGAGCCTGTCTGCACCAACACTTGCATTGTAGAACTGTGAGGTAAGGAAAGCAGGTAGACCAGATGGCCCATTTCTATGAGGCGAGGATGCATACTCAGATACTATACTGTGAAGAAGGAGGGAATAGGAGAACACTGAAATTGAAGAAAGAGGGAAAAACTGCTGAGAGAGAGTTTGAGTAGACTATTTGCTCAAATGAAGTTGTTACACTGAAGGAGGCTTTAAAACTTGAAACTAAATAACCTTGAATTGTCATATTTATTTCCTTTTTCCACTATTGGTGGGAATGAGAGCCCCATAAAGATGTGATTAGTTATGGGACAAAAAGGACTTTTGTTTGTTTTGTTTTTGTTGCACATGTGAATTGTATTGTGCATATCAGTGCTCTGCCTCACCATAATTTAAATTGTCTGACCCATAAGTTTGTTATGGACCTCACTGGATCTTATAGATTCACTGAGCTAGTTAGTGGCAGAGCTGGAGGAAAACCAAGCTCTTTCCACCATGTTTCCTCTCAAGAACTATAATTAGATAAAGTTTGTATTCCTTTAAAATTTATTCTCCTGGGTGTTTTATATCCATGCCATGTATTAATGCAGTCATATGAGTACTTGTTTTGATCTATAAATAGTTTTAACTTTTGTGTATTTTTGTGTATGTGCAGCTAGTAATTAGGCTTTGATATATGTATATATATATATACACACACGCATATTAGGCATTATACAATGTCACATGAGATATTATATAATTTATACATTATAAATTATATAATTTATATAATGTATGTGTTGTGTATGTATAATACTATGTATTCTATATGTATTACATAGTATCTCTCTCTATATATATTTTTTGGATTTAGTTCCCATGAGTCCAGAAGTGGTAGCTGTGCTACTCAGTCAGCAGTTTCTACCATCTAATAGCAGCAAAATCCAGAAGGGTGAGGTAATCTCAGCTGCATTTATTTTTATTTTTATTATTATTTTTTTAATAGATCTTTATTGGAGTATAACTTCTTCTCAATACTGCACTAGCCTCTGTCACCCAACAAAGTGAATCAGCCACATGCACACATATATCCCCATATCCCCTCCCTCTCGAGCCTGCCTCCCACCCTCCCTATCCCACCCCTCTAGGTGGTCACAAAGCACGGAGCTGATCTCCCTGTGCTATGTGGCTGCTTCCCACTAGCTATCTATTTTACATTTGGTAGTGTATATATGTCTATGCTACTTACACTTCACCCCAGCTTCCCCCTCCCCCAGAGTGTCCTCAAGTCCATTCTCTATGTCTGTGTCTTTATTCCTGTCCTGCCCCTAGGTTCATCAGGAAATTTTTTTTTTAGATTCCATATATATGTGTTAGCATACGGTATTTGTTTTTCTCTTTCTGACTTACTTCACTCTGTATGACAGACTCTAGGTCCATCCGCCTCACTACAAATAACTGTTTTGTTTCTTTTTATGGCTGAGTAATATTCCATTGTATATATGTGCCACATCTTCTTTATCCATTCATCTGTGAATGGACACTTAGGTTGGACAGCTGCATTTAGATTGCAAACACAGGGCAGCAAAAACCTGACTGTAGAGGACAGCTGTCTCCACTCCTCACCTCGTGCGAAGGGACTGACCAGGAAATGAACAGCTTCAGGAGGCCTGGCCTTGTGCACATAAATCCATAAGTTAGTTGTTACCATTATTCTTCAAGCGTGCATCCAGCTAGCTCATCAGTGTGCACCTGGAATATCCACTGCATGACCTTTCAGCAGACTCTGGGAGCTGGTTCAGAGAATAACGATGCAGCCCGGCCTCAGCCAGCTCTCTGCACCCAACTCAGCTCTCTTCGGACTAACCGTGAAATCTTGGAGAAGCAGAACCCCAGTGTTGAGATTCTTATTCCAGATCACACAGCCAGTGACTCAGGACATGTTTTATGCCGAGCTTCATACTCTAGCCACGGTCCACACTGCCTCTCTTGGGGCAGTGATTAAAAACCAGGGCATTGGAGCCAGACAGTCCTGGATTCAAATCTTCTACTTCCAAGCTGCTTGGAAAAGCTAATTAGCATATTTGAACTTCAGTTTGCTTGTCTGGAAATCAGAGATGATAATACTTGTATCATGGAGTTATTATGAGGAGTAAATGTGATAGCAGAGGCCACATGCCCTTGGCACTACATCTGAAATGTAGTTAGGACTCAACAAATAGCACTTTATTGATGGTACTGTTTTTGTTATTTTTGCTGTTATTTCCTTTAGAGGAATATTCCTCTGAAACTGCCATAAAAGTTCCAGATTCTTAAAGAAATCAACACCTGACCTACAGCTCTCTGTAAATGACTTTTGGTGCTGATAGTAAGTATAAACCACGTGGGTTCTGCGCGAAGCACTTCAGTTGAAAGTTCTCTCTCAGATTGGGTTTAGCATACCACTCTTTGGGTGCAACATGAATTTCCTCAGCTAGTTTAAGCACCTACCTTTTAATATTTTCACTAAGGGAAATAGAGATAAATAACACAATTTGAATCAAGGAGGGTAATATTGTTGCTGACAAGTTAGTAAAATCACAAGTACCCTGAGAAATTATATATGGGCTCTAATCCTCATCCAGTGCTAATGTCCAGAGTCTTCTGAAACAGGCATTGCATACTAGGGAAGCTTCTTGCTACAACTCTTGTGGGGCATGGTGGTAGACACCATTGATCTGAATGTCTGTTCAGGTCCTCTTTTCTGAGAACTGTGTACCCTACTCTGATGCAAGAAACCAGATACCTCAGTGAGGTTGTGTGGGTCAAAAACAAAATGGGCAAGAACAAAAACAAAAACAAAACAAAACAAAACAAAAAACAATATGGGCTGTGCAAAGGAAGAGACTGCCTGGATCAGAGCTTGTCCCCTGGCTGCACTGGATAAAGGCTGTCTCCATGGTGCTTAGCGAGGAGGAAGTGGATACTGACATCAGAACCCGAAGGGCCTTTCTGTTCCGCTGTGTACCAGCTGGTATCATCACAAGCATATTTGTCTTTACTAACAGCCGCATCTTCACCAAATCCTCATAAAGGTGAAAACAAAACCTAACCTTATCGGACCAAAGGAAATCGACTTAATTCCAGCACAGGTGCTGACACCTAATGTAGGAAACTCTGGTAAGTAGTCGCCCTGCCCTCTCATAGAAAACAGTTCCATGAGGCTTCCTTCTGTCTCTGTGTGGGAAGTATCACTCTTTTAAAGCAGAACCCAATCCTGGCTTGGTCTCAGAACCCTAAGGAGATTAGACTTCCCTTGATATTTCTGAAGCATGCTTGGAGTTTAATTTAATTGCATTTAATTGGGCCTCAGAGTAGCTCCAGATTTCTGGGACAGTCCTGGAGCCCAATTTGGCTTCTATCCACAGGAATTTCCTTAAACTGAGTCCCCTGTGGTTTCAGTCCAGAAGCTTCCTGGAATAACAGAGCCCACCAGAGCCATTTCTTTTCCTCCTAGAGATGATGAAAGGGCAGGCTGCTGAGAGAGGCTTTCCCCCCTCCCATTTTCACCACCACCTTGTATCTAATACTGTGTTTCTCAACCCTATCAGACCCAACACCTAATTACAGCAAACATTTGGTAATGTCCTCTTTACTATCCTAAAGGAAGATACCTATTCACACAATTAAAACGTTAATATAACATTTTAGTGATAATATATAGGGGAAATAAAAAGAAAACAATTTCTGCTAAAGTGATATATGTATTTCAATATGTAAATTTTCAAACATAACCACAGTGGAAGACCTAATGAAGGCATTATATACCAGGCATTTATATACGGAACCTCTGTAAATGCAGAGACTACAAGTGCAAGCTCACACAGTTTAAGATCCAAAAACTACCACCCGTGTTGCTCTAAGTCATGGTACTGTCCAGAATGGTGAACAGCTTGTGGAAGTTTCAAACAATGAAAACTCTTTGGTTTACCTGGCGGTTGTTGTTTCTGCAAAATTAATAGCTTGCAAAAGATACTTTGTATTTCTATGTAACACAGAACTGTGTCCTAGGCTCTGATAAGTATGCCCAGATTTTGCTCGTCATGGCTTTCTGGAGTGACATGTAAAAATCGTGTGGAATGGAGGATAATTGTTTGGTAGGTGGGACCCTCCCAGGTGTTGTGGGACATCTGGCAATTCCTGCCTCTCCCCATCACTGTGACAACCAAAAGTATTGGTTGGACAAATTCTCTTTGAGGATTTCAAACATTGGAATTTAAATCTGCACAACTCAACTCATAACCCACACTGCTCTTCTTAATGATGTAAGCAGTATGCTGGTAACTTTGCAAAAAATGATAGAGATTTGTCTTCTTATTTTAATAGCCTTTCTAGGCTGCTGGCCTGTGTTCAGTTTGGAGTCCAATCCCCAGGGCATTTTCCTCAATTCTAGCCCCTTATAAAAGTGCATTTCCATCCCAACCCCCGGCCTAATGTCTGCCCCCTGCCCTCCCTGGTGGGGCTCTGTTTCACATGACCACACACAGGCTGAGATGGCTAAGACCTGTCATCCAGGCCAAGCCTTAAGGACTGGGCCCTTCTGCTATTTGCTCTCTCCCTTCCAGGAGAAGCCTTCTGACTAATAATATTAAATTCTTTTTCTCTAGTCATGAATCTTTCTCTAGAAAGAGCCTATTAGCCACCAACAAGTTGAGCCCAATGGCATTAGCAGACAAATGGAATTAAAAGTAGGTCAGGCCTGGTATGTTTCAGCTGTCGTTTCTGGCAGTGGAGGAATGACAGGCACTTGAATGTAAAGGGAATGGGGCGCCTGTCAGCAGTGTTTCCCGCTGCTTTGCCCTTCCAGCCATCCCCTTTTGGAAACAGCCTTGATGGGCCGGGCCTCCCTCTGACTGAGTGCGGTCCAGTTCTTAGTCCAGCTGCCAGGTCCTTTCTGATCTGGCTCCTCCCACGTCAGTGTCCTGTTTTGTGACACCTTTCCTGCCCACTTAATGCCCTGACAACACCAGAGGGCTCAATAGTATCCACATCTTTACCCAAGCTGTCCTGCTTAGGAGGCCGGCCCTCCCCACCTCCTGATTCATTCCAGAAAATTGCAGCTCAGACAGTGCCTCCCTCCTAAAAGCCCACATTTACCACCCGCAACATTGGCATTAACCCTTCCGTTTTCTGTGCAGGCTCTGCACATTTTACATGCTTCCATCCTTACACATACCACACTGCATTACAATTTAATTACTTGTCTCCCCCGTTACTCTGGGAGTTCCTTGTGAACCTAACCCATATCTTTAAAAAAAAAAAAACTTTAGTTTCTAGAACAGTTTTATATTTGTAGATAAATTGCAAAGGTAGTACAGAAAATTCCCATATACCTCTGCAGTTCCCCCTATTATTAATGTCTTACGTTGGTACAGTACATTTGTTACAATGAAGGAACCAATATGGTGTGGTATTATTACTAGATCCATACTTTACTTAGATTTCTTTTGTTTTCACCTAATATCCTTTTTTGTTCTAGGAGCCACCACATTACATTTAGTTTTCATGTCTCCTTAGACTCTTCTTGGCTATGACAGTTTTTCAGACCTTTCTTGTTTTCGATAACCTTGAAAGCTTTGAGGAGTACTGGTCAGGTATTTTGTTGAATGTCCCTCAACTGTGATGTATCTGATGTTCTTCTCACGAGTCGGCTGGGGTTAGGGTACATGCAATTAACCTGACGCATCACTGTTGATGGTGACCTTGGTCATCTGGCTGAGGTAGTGTTTTGTCAGGTTCCTTAAAGTTGTTGGTCCCCTGCCACTTTCTACATTGTGTTCTTTGGAAGAGAGTCACCGCGTGGGGCTCTCACTTATGAGTGGGGAGTTATGCTTGAGTATCTACATAAATTATCTGGAATTCTTCTGCATAGCAGATTTGTCTCTTCTCCCCATTTATCCATATGTTTTCACATTATTGAATAGACCAGGGGAATGGTAGGCACTCAATATGTTTTATTGGTTCTTGTTTTCTGAGCACCCGTTGTAAATATCTCTCAATATGGACGTAACAGTACTAATAACAGCCTCAATAAGAATACTAAAACAGGAAATACTATTTTAGAAGCACTATTCTAGGTATTTTAGCTTATTTAATCCTCACAACAATACTATCAGGATGACACTGTTTTTATCACCAAAGAGGATTTTTTAACTTATCTGAGGTCACACGGCTAATAAGTGGTAAAGACAAGATCCAAACCCATGTCTTTGGATTCCAGAGTCCAAACTCTAAAGCTATAGAGGCTGGAGTGCTCTTTGCTCTCTTTTCCCATTACCTTGGACTTGCTCTGGTGAGCTTATCCCCTAAGAGAACAGGGTCCAATATACAAATAGTCCCCAGCTGGAAGTCCTCTAGTGGAGTCTTCTTATTTACTCCAGACTCTCCTTTCAATCTGTGAGGTCTCCAAAGCACACTGGAGCAGAAATTCTTAAGAAGTCGTAAGACGCCTCCCTTCTGAAGCTTTCTTCAGAACAGTAATCAAGTTCCCCAAGTTATGGAGGCCAGACCCCAACACTGTGTCCTGGAAATGGGCAGGCAATACTCAGCTATTAGGAACAGGAGGAGCTGCCTGGGCTCACGGTCTTAATATTTTTCACACCTTAAAATGGAACACTTGGCTCTTCAGGGTTATAGGGAAGTAATAAAAAACCACTTAGGATTTCGAATTTCCTGGGTGATCTGAGAGTTTATGCTAAGAATAGGCCAGAATATTTAACATTGGAACTGGATTAGGAAATCAAGATATATAGTCAATATACTAATTAGGTATGAGTTGAGGGCATAAGTATCAGCCCCAAACATCTGGGTTTTTTTTGTTTGTTTGTTTGTTTTTACAGTGTATGAAATCTGACGATTACAGAGTAATTCCTTTGCGTCTTGAATATCCTGCTGCCAGGTTGAATAAAATGGATGGATTAATGCTTTTATAGTCTGCCCCATGTCTAGATTTCAGAGTGAAATCAGTCATTATAAGTGAGGAAAAAAGAAACTAAAGATAGCGAGGAAGCTGACATTTTTACAACAAGCAGCTGCTATTCTTTAGTAGCAAGGAATCATGGAATCTTGTACAATTTATCTTGGTACAGTTTGTTTACATACTGTGTAATAATTTCCCAAAATAGAATCTATCCTAAGCCCAGAGTTTGAGAGATTTTAGCAATTTATTTTTAACTCCATTTAAAAACATAACAAACAACATCTCCCAAAGCATGATCTTATATTTTGATTTACAGCCATAAGGAATTTAAGAATAAACCCATTGAGTCATGGAGTTCCTTTAAGCCAAAAATAGCGGAATTCCTTTAAACCAAGATAGTCAAAGATTTCAGACTAAGCATTGAGCCTTTTAGATGCCCCTATGGGACGGGCCAACCTGTTTGTCATCAAATAATTGTGCTAAGCTCCCACATGTGCAGGCAGCTGGAATCGGCTCAGATGAAAAAAAAAAATTCTTTATGCAAAACTGCTTGTTTCACTCATCCTTTAGAGATGATTTATTGAGAAGTCCACGTTCAGCAGGCTACAGATAGTGATGGCCCATAACCAGTGGCTCTATTACAGCACTCTTGACAGCTGACACTGCTCAACGATGAGAGAGGGAGGTATTTTCCCTCTTTTCCTCACCATTTCACATTGAGGTTCATGATTGTTTTCTTATCTGCATGCTTTCAGGATGAATTTAGGCCATCACGAAAGGGGTTTCACTTAGCTCTTCTATTTGGTTGAATGGCAGGCACTACTCTGAGTACTTTAGGTGTATTAACTCATTTCAGCCTCATAACATCCCTGCGAGGTAGATACTATTATTCCTCCCTTCTTACAGATGAAGAAACTGAAGCACAGAGAAGTTAAGCAATGGGCCCAAGATTGCACAGCTAATAAATGATAGAGCTGGGATTTGAACCCAGGCAATCTAAACTCAGAGTCTATGCTCATACCCAAGATACCATGCTGCCTTAGTGAATTCACTGGTATAAAATCATAAGGAATTAGGGCTTCTTTATTTACATCATCTGTCTTAAAGACCTCCACTCTCTATTTTCTGTGCTGGCAAAACGAATTTGGTGGAAACTCCAGCTACTCTGTTTATTCAAGTTCTGTGTCAAAACCACCTCTTACAGAAGTCTGTGATGTTTATTATCCTGTCAGGAAAAAAAGTGGGGCTGCATATGAACATCAAGACATATTTCAGAGGACTCCTGTATCCTAAGAATAGTCAGAAATATGGAATAAACCTAAAGAACAAGAAAGTTTGTCACAGTGTAATTTATGAGGGCAAAAAAGAGAACCAGTTGGATGTTTCTCTGGCCCTAGTTGGGAAATCAGCTTAATTACATTTGACCCTTGAACGACACAGGCTTGAACTGTGTGGGTCCACTTATTTGTGGATTTTTTTCAACAGTAAATACCGCAGTCCTACAGGATACTCGGTTGTTGAATCCAAGGACCCAGAACCTTGGATCCAGAGGAACCTCAGATCCAGAGGAACCTCTGACACGGAGGAATCGCATATAGGGAGGGTTGACCCTGACATTGTTCAGGTCAACTATATTTTATTTAATTGGAAAACACATGTATAATTTACCATTTGCTAGGCAGTGTTGTCAATAAATATTAACTTATTTAAACCTTAACAAAATACTGTGAAGTGGATACTATTATCTCCAGTTGACAGATATAGTACCCGATGCACAGGGAGATTAGGGAATCTGCCCAATGTGCTGGAGTCAGAAATGTAACCCGACAGGCTGGCTCCAGAGTACCGGCTTGAACCACTCTGCACCTGATTGCTTGGAGGCCACTATAACTGTGCTTTTTGAAGAATTTTGTTTTCTGGTTTTTTCATTTTTCTGTTCTTTTTTCTTGCCTTCCTGAGGGCTACTTAAATTCAGTTTTGATTTATCTATAGCATTTTTGAGTGTTTCTTTTTGTATAGTTTTTATAGTGGTTGCTCTAGGTATTACGTTATATGTAAACACCTTATCACAGTCTACAGGTGTCTACATTTACCAGTTTGACTTAAGTGTAGAAAGCTCACCTCTCTTTTCAATCCCTTTACTTTCTCTCATTATACTTGTCTTACATATTTTCTCTATACACATTGAGAGCCACAGCAGACAGTGTTACAATTTTTGCTTCAACCATCCAACACAATTTAGAAAATTTAAGAGAAGGAAATATTTCTGCATTTACCCATTCTTTTGATTTTTCTGTGCTCTTTCTTCTATCCTGATTTTCCAAGATGTCTTCTTTCATCATTTTTCTTTCTGTTTAGAGAACTTCCTTTACTCATTCTTTTCTAGTTGGTCTGCTGGCAACAAATTCTAGTTACCATTTATCTGGAAATATCTTATTTCCTCTTTATTCGTCAAGGATTTTTTTGCTAATTATAGGATTCTGGATTCATGGTTCTTGTCTTTCAGCACTTGAAAATTGTTGCGCTACTTTTTTCCATGCTTTAGGGATTCCAATGAGAAGTCTGACTCATTCAAACTTTTTTTTTTTTTTTCCTGTAGGTATGCATCATTTCTCTCAGGCTGCTTTCAAGATTTTTTTGTCTTCAGTTTCTAGAAGTTTAGCTATAGTATGTCTTGACATAGATTTCTTTGGGTTTGAGTTTGAGTTTCTTTCAGCTTCTTGTATCTGTAGGCTTATGTCTCGCCAAATTTGGGAAATTTTCAGCCATGATTTCTTTGAATACTTTTTTTTCTTTTAATTTTTTTAAAAAAACTTACTTGTTTTATTTATTTATTTTTGGCTGCATTGGATCTTCGTTGTGGTGTGCGGGCTTCTCACTGCAGTGGCCTCCCCTGTTGTAGAGCACGGACTGTAGGCACATGGGCTCAGTAGTTGTGGCTCACGGGCTCTAGAGCACAGGCTCAGTAGTTGTGGCGCATGGGCTTAGTTGCTCCATGGCATGTGGAATCTTCCCGGACCAGGGCTTGAACCTGTGTCCTCTGCATTGGCAGGCGGACTCTCAACCACTGCGCCACCAGGGAAGCCCCCTTTGAATACTTTTTCAGCCCACCCTCTTTCTCCTTTATTCCTGGACTTCAGTGACATGAATGTTAACCTTTTGTCATAGTCCCCATGTCCCTGAGGCTCTATTAATTTTTTCTTTTTTTTTTTTACTGCTTTCTCTCTGTTGTATAGATTGGGTAATTTCTATTGTTTTAATTTTCAACTTTATTGATTCTTCTCTGTCCTTTCCATTCTGCTGTTGGACCCATCAACTGAGTTTTTTATTTCATTTATGGTGTGTGTTAGTTCTAAAATTTCCATTTGGTTCTTCTTCATATCTTCTGTTTCTTTTCTATGACTTTCTGTGTTTTCATTTGGTTCAAGCATGTTCATATGCTCACTGAAGCATTTTTTTTAGATGGTGCTTTAAAATCCAAGTCAGATAATTCCAACATTTGTGTCATATTTGTTGATTTTCTTTTCTCATTTGATTTGAGATCTTCTTTGTTCTTGGTACGAATGATTTTCAGTTGAAACTTGCACTTGTGATGTTATAAGACTGGATCTTATTTAAATAGCTTATTTTAGAAAACGTTTTTTTTTAAATATGGAGACTCAGGGCTCTAAGCAGGCAAAAACAAAAGCTGTAAATCCTCTTAAAGCCTAACATCATTATTTGTAAATGTCATTCTGCCACATTCTACTGGCAAACAAGCTGCGATGTCAGCCCAGATTCACGGGGAGGGAAAATCAAACTCCATCTCTAGATAAGAGGAGTGGCAGTCACATTGCAAAAGTGCATGCAGGAGGTGGTTGTGGCCATCTTTGTAAATGATTTACCACTTAAATAGTTATTTTGTCTTATGAAATTGTAGATTACTCTCGTTTCATCAATTATTTGTGTGTGTGTATGTGTTTCCTAGTTTTCTATATTAGAACAATGCTCCATTTACACTTGACCTTTGAACAACACAGGTTTGAAATGTATGGGTGCACTTATATGCAGATTTTTTCAATAAATGTATACCAGAGTACTACATGATCTGCCATTGGTTTAATCCCTGGATATGGAACTGTAGACATGGAGGGCTGACTGTCAAGTTATTCATGGATTTTTGACTGCATGGGGGGTCAGTGCCTCCAACTCCTGTGTTGTTCAAGGGTCAACTGTAGTACAAAAATGTACATCAAAAAACACCAAAAAAAGTCATGCAAGTGTCAAATTATACTGTCAGGTGCTTTCAGATGGAATTCAACAACCATGATCTTTGCTCTTTAAAACTGTAAAATGTCTAAAGGTAATGCCTGGGATGATTTCAAACACTTGGAAGCAGTGACTTGCATGTGTGTCTTTTTCATCTGATCATCCAGTGTAAAGCATGGGAAGATACTCGCTGTATACCTGTCATCTTTGCCTTTATACATGTTCAGGCAAAGGAGAACCTCTGCAGCCTTCTCACCCACAGGGCCGCTGGGAGTTGGAAGATGCCAGATTTCGCTCAGAATCTCCCCCTCCCCATTCCTCCACTCATCTTATTGGCACAGGTGGGAACCATGCCTGGATCTCTGTCGCCATGTAACTATAACATCCATGAAAATAACAGCAACTCAATTTTCCTGGATATGCATTAGGGAGGGAAAGGAAATAGGAGAGATTCTCTAGCTTCTCCTTAGGGGTAGATTAGGGCTCTGTACATATGGGGTCAGAAGCTCCTTGAGGGTGGAAGCTGATTACACACAATAGTGGGTGCTGAACATGCATTACTGAATGCATTTTAAATTCAATAGAATTTAAATGAATTAGATTTTAAATTCTGTGATGAAAATGCACTACTTTAATCTTTGAAAGGAAGACTTGGGAAACATTATACTCCTTGAGTAATTATAACACCTTATGCTAATGTACAGTTTTCAGAGCGTTTTCATGTTACTCTTCACATGACTTTCAGTGTCTGATCTGTAAAATGTAAATAATGATATCTACAACCAGAATGTTGACACTTAGATAACATCTACCACTTTAGATAGAAGCTAAGAGTTTTGTTTAGAATTTTTTTTTAACATCTTTATTGGAGTATAATTGCTTTACATTGTTGTGTTACTTTCTGCTGTACAACAAAGTGAATCAGCTGTATGTATACATATATCCCCATATCCCCTCCCTCTTGCATCTCCTTCCCACCCTCCCTATCCCACCCCTCTAGGTGGTCACAAAGCACCAAGATGGTCTCCCTGTGCTATGCAGCTGCTTCCCACGAGCTATCTATTTTACATTTGGTAGTGTATATATGTCAATGCCACTCTCTCACTTAGTCCCAGCTTACCCTTCCCCTCCCCGTGTCCTCAAGTCCATTCTCTATGTCTGTATCTTTATTTCTGTCCTGCCCCTAGGTTCATTAGAACCGTTTTTTTTTTTTTTAGATTCCATATATATGTTTTGGCATAAGGTATTTGTTTTTTTCTTTCTGACTTACTTCACTCTGTATGACAGACTCTAGGTCCATCCACCTCACTACAAATAACTCAGTTTCATTTCTTTTTATGGCTGAGTAATATTCCATTGTATATATGTGCCACATCTTCTTTATCCATTCATCTGTCGATGGACACTTAGGTTGCTTCCATGTCCTGGCTATTGTAAATAGTGCAATGAACATTGTGGTACATGTCTCTTTTTGAATTATGGTTTTCTCAGGGTATATGCCCAGTAGTGGGATTGCTGGGTCATATGGTAGTTCTATGTTTAGTTTTTTAAGGAACCTTCATACCGTTCTCCATAGTGACTCTATCAATTCACATTCCCACCAACAGTGCAAGAGAGTTCCCTTTTCTTCACACCCTCTCCAGCAAATATTGTTTGTAGATTTTTTGATGATGGCCATTCTGACCGGTGTGAGATGATATCTCATTGTAGTTTTGATTTGCATTTCTCTAATGATTAGTGATATTGAGCATCCTTTCATGTGTTTGTTGGCAATCTGTATATCTTCTTTGGAGAAATGTCTATTTAGGTCTTCTGCCCATTTTTGGATTGGGTTCTTTGTTTTTGTGATATTGAGCTTCATGAGCTGCTTGTATATTTTGGAGATGAATCCTTTGTCAGTTGCTTCATTTGCAAATATTTTCTCCCATTCTGAGGGTTGTCTTTTCGTCTTGTTTATGGTTTCCTTTACTGTGCAAAAGCTTTTAAGGTTCATTAGGTCCCATTTGTTTATTTTTGTTTTTATTTCCGTTTCTCTAGGAGGTGGGTCAAAAGGATCTTGCTGTGATTTATGTCATAGAATGTTCTGCCTACATTTTCCTCTAAGAGTTTTATAGTGTCTGGCCTTACATTTAGGTCTTTAATCCATTTTGAGTGTATTTTTGTGTATGGTGTTAGGCAGTTTTCTAATTTCATTCTTTTACATGTAGCTGTCCAGTTTTCCCATCACCACTTATTGAAGAGGCTGTCTTTTCTCCATTGTGTACTCTTGCCTCCTTTATCAAAGGTAAGGTGACTATATGTGTATGGGTTTATCTCTGGGCTTTCTATCCTGTTCCATTGATCTATATTTCTTTTTTTGTGCCAGTACCATACTATCTTGATTACTATAGAATTACATATAATGATAAATGTGAAAGGAGCATTTAAAATTTTATGATGACATTCAACTGTGAATAGTTACTATTCTTGTTCTTATTCCTTTAGGCACAGCATTTCCTTTTTTTCCACTTAAAAATGAAGAAACTGAGATTCGCAGAGGTTAAACAATTTGCGAACTAGTTAAATGATGGAATTTGCCTTTTTTTTTTAATTTTATTTAATTATTTATTTATTTTTGGCTGTGTTGGGTCTTCGTTTCTGTGCGAGGGCTTCCTCTAGTTGCGGCGAGTGGGGGCCACTCTTCATCGGGGTGCGCAGTCTTCTCACTATCGTGGCCTCTCTTGTTGTGGAGCACAGGCTCCAGACGCGCAGGCTCAGTAGTTGTGGCTCACGGGCCTAGTTGCTCCGCGGCATGTGGGATCTTCCCAGACCAGGGCTCGAACCCGTGTCCCCTGCATTAGCAGGCAGATTCTCAACCACTGCACCACCAGGGAAGCCCTGGAATTTGCCTTTAACTTCCATGTTGTGGCTCTTATTTCAGTGATCTTCATGTTACTATTATTATTGCAAATTATTTTATAGCTTTGCAACATTTCCCCAGACTCCGTCCATAAAATCTATCAGGTCTTGAATATCTCTGTAAAGATAAGACCATCATTTATATCAGGAGTTAGCAAACTGCAGCCCATGCGTCAAGTCCCCAACACGTGTCTTTGTACTGGACACAGCCATACTCATTTATTTGTTGTCTGTGTCTGCTTTCACACTATAAAGGCAGGGTTGCATAGTTGCAACAGAGACTATAGGCCTGCATAGCCTAAAGTATTTATTATCTGACCTTTTACAGAAGAAGTTTGCTCACCCCTGACTTTTATTGTCATCCCAAATACTGTAGAACCCTTGCCCACAAAGAATGATTTTCCAGAGTTCACAAGCAACATTAACAAATGCCCTATTCAGCTCTTCACCCCCGTTAGATCAAGGTGGGAAAATGGAGCCCTTTAATTTTCATGTATTTCCTCCCCAGGAGAAACCTGGGCTCTGTGTACACTGGAAGCATTTATTCCTAGGAATCCCTCAGACCCTAGCTTCATTGAACATTAAATCAGGAAGGAAGGGACCTTAGAAACATGTGGTTCAGCATCCTCACTCGAAGGATGAGAACACTGAGACCCACAGAAGGAAAACAACACCTCTTAAGTTAGGTAGTGGTTGGCAGTTAGATGAAAACCCAGGTATCCTGACTTCTAGTGGTTCTGTTACACTGAAAACTGAGTTAGACTGAATTATGGTTCCTCACTTGTGGATTGCAGGTATGAATTTTTATCGAGGTATTTTGTGCTGGGTAGGAAAAGGCCACAGATTAAATGAACCACAAGACATCACCCAGAAAGTTTACATTAGGATCTGGAGCCCTTGAGCCTAAGTATATAGATCAAGTATCTCCTTGCTTTGCTAAGAAAAATTACAAAGAATAGCCTGCACTATTCATTTTGGTCTGTTTTGCCCCTGATTTTCCTCATCTCCTAATTCCCTCCTGGCTAAATATAGTATTGATGTTACTGTCTGACCTGATGTCATGGAGGGTTCAGAAGACCAGACTGAGCCTGTGACAGCTGTTCAAATAGCATAAGGGAGTTCACAGAGGAAGGGAGTTCATGGAGAGGCTACATTTCTGCTCTGGTTTCTGAGTTTCTTTGTGTTGTTTCTGGGTGAAGATCACAGTTTTTAAGTTTTTTTGAGTCATCAATTTTGTGGAGTTTGTTTGCATCTCTAAGTGAGAAAACCAAGTCTTCCATTTGGAGCACCTAGGCCTACCCATTAGATTGATGGTGTTTTGTGGCCCAGTTAACCCATAAAGAGCTTTGCCCCTAAAGGCAATTAAACTCACCAGGACTTTCAATGGGAAATTGGCTGGGAGCACAAAAGGCCCAACAGGAAGGCAGGTTGGGGAGCAGGAAAGGTCATGGCAAGGATATAACCAGAGGGTGATATCACTGAACAGGCCATTAAAAAAAACCAACAACAACAACCCAACAATGCCTTTTCAGAAGGATTTAACCTTGTGTAACATTCATGATGACTCTCAGGACTGGGTGTGGAATATGGTTTCTCTCTTCCCAGCAACGTCTGTCCCTTATTCTGGTAACAGTACCTCCTCCCTTCAGGGATGTCACCCCTCTTCACTTCATACAGCTTGAACGGGGTTTTCCATCACACAGCTCTCTCCCTTCGTATGACCCAAGCTAAGCCAATCGGGTTATGTCTCCCGGCAATTTCCATCCTAAACACAGAAGGTGGATGGGGCGGAGACCCAGGTAGGAATGTTCACTCTACTGTGGGGATGCCCAAGTCAGCCCTGGGCGCAGTCCTTCCAAGGTCTGGTTGCTCTCTCTTCAGTTTTCTGAGCTCATTCAGTGGCATTCCAATTTATTATTTTTCTGCTTAAGTTAGTAGTTTTCTGTTTTTGTTGCCTATGGAGTGTTTAAATGATCCCAAGGGGCACAAAATAACTGGGCTTAACATATGTTATCTTATGTATTTAACAAAAATACTGTCTATTATTATGTGTGTAGGTTAAATATATATTATTAGTTCTGTTGCACGCATGAGGAAATTAAAATTAGAGCTTAGGTAATTTGCCAAGGTTTATGCTGGTAATGAGAGAAAGAGCTAAGGCTGGAGCTCAGGACTGTCATACCCTGGATCCATGACATCACAGAGCCCGGGGGTGCAGTGTGCGGCTGACAGAAGGCACCACGAGTCTGGGTCTCAGGAAGCATCCAGGAGAGCTGCAGGGAAACCAGTTGTTCCTTTAGGAACGGGAGCCAAGCATCAATCCCACCCCTCCCACACCCTTTTTGATATCCTGGAAGCAGTCAAATTTTACCTGCTTGGTTTTATCTCTTGGTATAAAAGGGTTAAGGCACATATCTCAGAGTCAAATTCATTTTACAGGTGAGGGAACTGAGCTCCAGAGATGTCAAATGGATTTTGACACACAGCAAGGTCACATAGCTCTTGGTCACATAGCAAGTTAGTGCCAGATCAGGGATCAGGTCCAGGGGATCCTGATTCTTAGTCTGGCACCCTTTCCAGCTCTCCACATACTCTTATTTCCTTGATGACTCTGGAAGTGATGGCATATTATGCTTTCCTGAAACAGTAGAGTGGAGTTGCACCAAATACACATTTCACTTTTGTGAATTTAAGTGTTTAAACACTTGGCAATGGAAAGACACAGGAACAGAGAAAGAGCAAATTTTAATATCCCAAGTGATTCCATCTGTCAGTCTGGCTTATGGGCCAAAGGAAAAATGAGATGGGAAAGGTGAGTATGATGATCATTCAGTGGGTTTCAAATCTCATATATCTCTCGTAGTGTGAGCATCTAACCATTTATAAAATACATGGCCGTGTGTGTATATATTTTTCTTTTAAATTCAACCTGGACTCTGAAACTCAATCTATCTATTTATACTGACCCCTCTCCCTCCCAAACTCTAGGTGTCTGTTCAATACTGTAGGAAAAAACTGACTCTGGTGTACTTCCTGACAGCTGGTGTTGTAATTTATAGACAAAGACATTTTCAAGGATAATTTGAACTGCAGTTATTATTGGCTTAGTGTACTGATGTTAGAATTTCAGCCCTGTGTTAAGTTGCAGCTTTATGCCTTACCATAGTGAGAGGCAGTAGAATATAATGAAACTGTAGGACATGGGCTCTTGTGTTAGAAAAATTCACCTTCATAAACGTTCCCTGTGTGATTCTGAGCAATCCTTCATTCCCCCAGATTATAGGGAAAAACCAATGTAAAATGTTTAGCATAATCATCTGTCTATATTAAGTGCCTAAGTGCTAGTTAGTAATATGTTTATTGTAATAGAACTGATCAAAGAAATTTTGTAATATTAGCTAAATGTAGTAAAGAAAAGAGCCGGTGCTTCTGACTCTTAGTTCATGTCCTTTATGTTTTACCTTTACTTATATTCACAAACTGAGGAAATTAGACCCAGATTCTTCCCAAAGATCTATATCTCTGATGATGGCACTATGGACGCTCTCATCTATTTCTGTTTTAGTTATCTATTGCCTAACAATTTGTATAAAACCAAATCTTAGTGGCTTAAAAATACAAGTATATTTAGTTTGCAAGTCTGTCAGCTAGGCAGTTCTGGTCTCCCATGGGCTCATTCTGTGTCTGTGAGCAGCTGTGGGTTGGATAAGCAACTCTGCTGATCGTGACGAGGCTCTCTTACACATATATGGATCAGCTGGTTGTAGGCTGGTCTAGGACAGCCTTGGCTAGTACAACTGAACTCTCCTCCAGCAGGCTAGCTTGGGTTTGTTCATATGATTGTGGCAGGGTTCCAAGAAAGAAAAAGGAAGCACATAACGCCTCTTGATACTTAGGCTCAGAACTGGCACAACATCACTTTCTCCATATTGTATTAGCCAAAGCAAGTCATAGGACTGGCCTAAGTTCAAGGGGTGAATAAAGAGACTCATCAGGGGCTTCCCTGGTGGTGCAGTGGTTAAGAATCCGCCTGCCAGTGCAGGGGACACGGGTTCGAGCCCTGGTCTGGGAAGATCCCACATACCGCAGAGCAACTAAGCCCGTGCGCCACAGCTACTGAGCCTGCGCTCTAGAGCCCGCGAGCCACAACAACTGAAGCCTGTGTGCCACAACTGCTGAAGCCTGCGTGCCTAGAGCCCATGCTCCGCAACAAGAGAAGCCACCGCAATGAGAAGCCCGCGCCTTGCAACGAAGAGTAGTCCCCACTCGCCACAACTAGAGAAAAGCCCGTGCTCAGCAACAAAGACCCAACACAGCCAAAAATAAATGAATAAATTAATTAATTAAAAAAAAGAGACATCATTTTCATAGGATAAGCTGCAAAGATACATTTGAAAGGAGTGTGGATACAATAAGGCCTATAATTGGGACTATTTTTTTAAACCAATTTTTCATAACTTCAGATGTCTTGGTATCTGTCAGTGAGCTCTGATGTGTTCTCCAGACAAATCTTTGTCTTCCCTGGGGGAGAATTCAGGTTCTCCAGTAGCTTATGGTGATTGACGCATGTAGGCCACTAAGTTTTCCCTCAGTCTGTTCTCTCCCAACAGGATTCCTGAAGTTGAGACAAGATTTTTAAAAGAGATGGTTCTAGCCCTGTCAGAACTTGACCTGGAGAGACAAACATTTGTTTCAGATTTGGAATAAAATGCTATGCCTATTAACTCATAGAATTGTGACCATCTGGACATGGCCTGAATCGACAAATGCATTTGTCAATTAGGATTGCTCAAAAAGGCAATTATTGCCCCAAATAATGACAGAATAATCTACTTCATGATCTTCAGAAGAGGGGAACATAGGCAAACATATGGTAAAGAATGCTTCTTTTGATAGCTAGAATATAATTTGTGTTCTTTTCCTTAGCAATGGTAGACATGGTGGTAGTGTGTGTGTGTGTGTGTTTGTGTGTGAGGAAACTTAGAATGTCCAGCAAATGTTCTTTGAATAGGACAGTGGCTCATTATCATTAGATGTCAGCCAAGTGGTGTATAGTGTTCTTGTTGCTGCCACTGGTGCTGATACAAGTATAGTATTTGTCACTGATGAAGATGAGGGTCACTAGCTCTAGAGTTCAAGAATAGAGAGTGTGACTTCTGATATCATGGTATAAGGTCCCTGAGGGCACAAAAAATACTAGTTCTACTATTAATTGCTCAAGGGAGTAGAAAATGCAAAGTCTGTAGCTGTGTTTTTTTGTTTTATATTTTAAAATTTATATTAATTATATATACACATATATACACATATTATTAATATTCAGCTTGATAAATTTTCTTTGTATGAACACAACTTTGTAACCAACACCTACATCAAGAAATAAAAAACAATATGGGGACCAAGGAGCCTCTCTTTTTCCCTCCCAGTCTCTACCACTCTGCAAATGTATCCACTCTACTGTCTTCTAACAGCATGATTGGTTTTGCCAGTTTTTCTGCTTTAAATAGGTGGAATCATCAGAATGTTTTCTTGTTCCCCCCTGATTTCTTTCATTCAACATAATGATGTATATATTCATCCAAATTGTTGCATCTATCAGTAATCCATTCCTTTTCATTGTTGAGTAGTACTCCATTGTGTGTGGATAATTCACAGTTTGTTTTCTCATTCACCTCTTGATGGACTTTTGGGTTGTTTCCAGATTTTGTCTGTTATAATTAAGCTATAGATCAATTTGGTGAGAATTGCCAACTTTACAATATGAGTCTTCCAATCCATGAACACGGCATATTTTTCTATTTATTTAGGACTTCCTTAATTTCTCTCACAATTTTTTACAGCTTTAAATTTCAAGGTATTGGGTGTTTTTTGTTAGATTTATTCTTAGGTATTTTATATTTTGGATACCACTCTAAAAGGAATTTTTTAAATTTTACTTTGCAATTATTTTTGCTAGTATATAAGAATACCATAGGTTTTACAAATAATAACCTTGTATCCTGCATCCTGGATAATGTTTTTATTGATTCTACTAGTTGTTCTGTAGACTCATTGAAATTTCTATGTGAAAAATTATATCATCTGCAAACAATGATGATTTTCTTTTCCTTTTCCAAGTTTTGTCTTTTTTGTCTTTTTCTTATCTTATTGCAATGACTAGAAGTGCCAGAACAATATAGGTTAGAAGTGGTGAAAGCAAGCATTCTTCCTTTGTTCCTGATTTCTGGATAAAATAATTTGCACTTTCACCATTAAGTATGACATTAACGGTAGATTTTTTAAAATACTGTTTACCACTTTGAAGGTATTCACTATTATTTCTAGTTTGTTCAGAGCTTTCATTATGAATAGTGTTAAAAATTTTCAAATGTTTTTTTCTGCATGTATTGAAAGTATTATATAGTTTTCTGCTTTATTTTTTTAATGTAGTAAATTATATTGATTGATTTTTGTATGTTAAGCTAACCTTGCATTCCTAGCATAAACCTTAGTTGGTCATTATCTATTATATTTTTAATTTATTTAAGAAATTATTTGCTTATATTTTCTTAAGGATTTTACTTCTGTATACATGAAGAATATTCCTTTGTTCCTTCTCTATTTTTAAAAAAAGTTTGGGTAATGTTGGTGATATTTCTTCCTGGAATATTTGATATTCACTCTTTTTTTTTTTTTTTTTTTTTTTAAGAAAGCATCAGAATCACTTGCAGGGATTCTTTTTATTTATTTATTTTTATTTATTTATTTATGGCTGTGTTGGGTCTTCGTTTCTGTGCGAGGGCTTTCTCTAGTTGTGGCAAGTGGGGGCCACTCTTCATTGCGGTGCGCGGGCCTCTCACTATCGTGGCCTCTCTTGTTGTGGAGCACAGGCTCCAGACGCGCAGGCTCAGTAATTGTGGCTCACGGGCCTAGTTGCTCCGCGGCATGTGGGATCTTCCCAGACCAGGGCTCAAACCCGTGTCCCCTGCATTAGCAGGCAGATTCTCAACCACTGCGCCACCAGGGAAGCCCCGATATTCACTCTTAATATGAATTTTATTGGAATTTTCTTTTTGGGGATGTTTTTGATATAAAATTTAAATTATTTAATATATATTTAACTATACCTGTTTTCTGTTTCTTCTTGTGTCAGTTTTGGTAAATTGTGCCTTTCAAGAAGTTATCCAGGGGCTTCCCTGGTGGCGCAGTGGTTGGGAATCCGCCTGCCAATGCAGGGGACACGGGTTCGTGCCCCGGTCTGGGAAGATCCCACATGCCGCGGAGCGGCTGGGCCTGTGAGCCACAACTACTGAGCCTGCACGTCTGGAGCCTGTGCTCCGCAACGGGAGAGGCCGCGGCGGTGAGAGGCCTGCGCACCGTGATGAAGAGTGGCCCCCGCTTGCCACAACTAGAGAAAGCCCTCGCACAGAAACGAAGACCCAACACAGCCAAAAATAAAAATAAATAAAATAAATAAATTAAAAAAAAAAAAAGAAGTTATCCATTTCTTCTACATTGTTGAATTTGTTGTCACATAGTTGTATGTAATTTTCTCTTATTATCATTTTCATGTTTGTGGTGATAACCTTCTTTTTGTTCCTACTAAGGGTGACTTTTGTTCTTTTTTTTTATTGATCAGTTTATCTAGAAGTTTCTCAATACTACTGATATTTTCAAAAAAGTAGCCTTTTATTTTTAAAATTATCTATTATCTGTCCATTCTAAAATTTCATTAAATTCTGTTTTTTATTATTTTCTTCCTTCTAGTTTCTTTGGGGTTACTTTGCTCTTTTTCTAGTTTATTTTTAAGGGGGGACATTATATCATTGGTTTTAGATCTTTCTTCTTTTCAAATTTAGGCATTCAAAACTATAAATTCCTTTTTAAGCAATACCTTAGCATCATCTTGCACACTTTGATGTATTGTATCTGATGGTTAATTTTATGTGTCAACTTGTCTTGGCTATGGTGCCCAGTTGTTTGGTCAAATACTAGGCTAGGTGTTACTGTGAATGTATGTGTGGATGTAGTTAACATTTACAATCAGCAGACTTTAACTAAAACAGATTACCTTCCAAAATGTGGGTTGGCTTCATCCAATTAGTTGAAAACCTTAACAGCAAAAAATGGGGTTTCTTAAAGAAGAAATTCTGCCTCAATATTGAAACATAAAATCTTGACTGAATTTCCAGCCTGTTGTCCTGCTTGCAGATTTCAGACTTAACACTGCAACATCAACCCTTACTTTGAATTTCCAGCCTGCTGGCCTGCCCTACAAAATATTTTCAAATTTCTTTGGTTATTTCATCTTTCAGACACAAATATTTAGAAATATATTATTTAAATTCTATCTATTTTGAATTTTCCCAGATATATTATTTTTAGTAAATATTTTAAAATCAAATACTATTGTGGTCAGAGGATACACTTTGTGTGATTTCAGTGCTATAAAATTATTGTGACTTGCTTTATGACTCAGCATATAGTCTCTCTTGGTGTATGTACCATGTGAACTTGAAAAAAATTTGTATTTTGCATTTGTTGGATGTAGTGTTCTATGAATGTCAATTAAATTGAAATGTTTCAGGGTGTTGTTCAGATCTCTTTGTCCTTCCTGATATTTTAATGTTTAGTTTCTCTATCAATTATTGAAAAATAGATGTTAAAATCTTCTCCTCTATTTGTATAGTAGTCTATCTCTCCCTTTAATTCTTCAATTTTGATCCATGTAGTTTGAGATTCTGTCACTAGGTGAATACACATTTTAAATTGGTGTATCTTTTTTTTTTTCATCATTATGAAAAATCCTTCTGCATCTCAGGTAATATTTTTTGTCTTAAAGTTTATTTATTTTGATATTTGAAATCTTTTCTTTTGATATAAAAAGTCATTCTAGCCTTCTTATGCACATTGTTTGCATGATATATCTTTATCCCTCCTCCCTCCCATTTCATTTCACCTATCTTTGCCTTTATACGTAAAGTTTGTCATTTTTAGGGAGCATATAGTAAGTTTTTGCTTTTTAAAATATATACTATTAATTTCTGCTTTTTTAAACTGTAGTGTTTTCTTTAGACCATTAAAATTTAATGTAATTAATGATATGGTTGGATTTAAGTTGACCATTTTACAGTTGCCTCTCTGTATCCATGGGGGATTGCTCCCAGGACCCTGTGAATACCAAAATCCATGGATGCTCAAGTCTTCTATATAAAATAATGTAGTATTTGCCTATAACTTAGAGGCATCCTCCCATATACTTTAAATTATCTCTAGATTACTTATCTTTTATAATTTAAATGCTATGTAAATAGTTATAAATACAATGTAAATGCTATGTAAATAGTTGCTGGAGTGCCACAAATTCAAGTTTTGCTTTTTGGAATTTTCTGGAATTTTGTTTTCAAATATTTTCAATCTGTGGTTGGTTGAATATGTGGATGCAGAACCCATGGATATGGAGGGCTGATTGTATTTGTTTTCTGTTTAACTTTGGTTTTTATTCCCCTTTTCTTTCTTTCCTGACCTTTTTGGATTACTTGAATATGTTTTTTAGTATTCCATTTTAATTTTCTATTGGCTGTTTGGCTATATCTCTTTGTATTATTCTTTTTAGTGTTTGCCCTAAATATTACACTACACATAGACAATTTCTCACTGCCTGCTTAGATTCAATACTGTACCACTTCAAGTAAAATGTAGATTCTTTGCAACCATTTACTACCTTTCACTAACCTCTATGTTATAGTTTCCATATGAATTTAATCTACAATTATTGAAATCCATTGAAATCTTATAATTTTTGCTTTCATTAGTCATATATATTTTAAAGAACTCAAGGGGAAAAATAGATTTTTACATGTGCAAAGATATTTACCATTCTCTTGCTCTTTCTTCATTCCTGAAGATTTAACTTTTCCTCTGGCATCATTTCCCTTCAACCTGAAGAATATCCTTCATCCTTTATCAGTTCTTTTACAGTAGGTCTGTTGGTGACAAATTCTCTAAGTTTTCCATCATCTGATAATGGTTAGTTTGCCTTCATTCCTGAAGGATATTTTCACTAAATATAAAATTCTGGATTGAGGGTTTTTTTCTTTCAGCACTTTAAAGGTGTAGTTCTACTATCTTCTGGTCTCTGCTAAGAATTCTGCCATCATTCATATTGCTCTTCTCCTGTATGTAATGTATCGCCTTACTCTAGCTATTGTAAGATATATTTTTCCCCTGTGGTTTTCTGCTATTTGATTATGATGTGTTCAATTGTAATTTTCTTTGAGTTAATTCTACATGGGGTTCACTGTGCTTTTTTAAATCTGTAAATTTATTTCTTTCACCAACTTTGGGATGTTTTAGAACAGTGCTTATTAAAATATTTTTTTTCTACCTGAATCTTTCTGTCCTCTCTTTCTAGGACTCAAATGACATGGAACTGAAGATCTTGCCCAACCTTCTGATTATGATTTGATTTTCCTTGTACACTTTCCTGTAGAGATATAAAGAGCTATCCATACAGGCTTAAATATTTCAGTACTTACATATTATATTTCTCAAAATAAATTAACAAAAATGGACAGTCTGGTCTTATACGTCAGGCTTGTGAGTTTGTAAGTCTGCCCCAAGCAATGAATTTACATTCATGTGCCCTTAATGTCAGATTTCTGAACCTTGCAGGAGTAAAATCAACATATCCACATTCTAATTCCTGAATCTATGTTACCTTATATGGCAAAAGGGACTTTTCACATGCTACTAATTTAAAGATCTTGAGATGGGAAGGTTTGCTTCTTCAATTACCTAAGTGGTCCCAATGTTATGACAGGCATCCTTATAAGATGGAGGCAGGTGATTAGGATTGGAGAAGGCAGTGTGACAACAAAAGCAAAGACTGGAGTGGTGTGGCCACCATCCAAGGAATGCTGACAGCCACCAGAAGCTGGAAGAGGAAAAGAAAGGATTCCCCCCTTGGAGCCTTCAGAAAAAACCTAGCTGACACTTTGATTTTTAGCTCCACTTCAGACTTCCAATGTGCAGAACTAAAAGAGAATAAATTTGTGTTGTTTTAAGCCACTTAGTTTACGGAAATTTGTTACATCTGCAATGGAAAACCACTAAGCAAGTGATCAAGAAAAAAGTCAGAAGGGTCAAATATTTAATGGAATTAGGCTAAGATGGTTTGGTTTATCCACCTAATAATAAGGATGAATGATTAAAGTCTACTGAACAAAATTTCATAAGGTGTGAGTGTGCACTACTATAAAATCATTTTGTGAAGTCTTTTAAATGCTCCATTGACTGACCTATCCATTCACAATTGTCACAGTCTTACTTTGGATATTCATTATATTCATATAGGTCTCAGGTAAGTTGTGCTTTTATGAGACTAACTCTATTTTTATAGGTTTGATTGTGCATAATTTCACTTTGATCAATTCTCTGTCGATTTAAAATTTTACTGTCATAGGTCAAGCTAATTCCCATTATTACCAGTGATATGGCAGAGTCTCATTCTGGACTCCAAACACCATGCCTACTTACCAAGAAAGAGGTTTATATTCAAACAAAAAAATCATTTCTTGAATTCTAAAGTCCCTTTTTCATCATGTAAACTAGAAAACTTGGTACCTACCTAATAATCATGTGGATAAGACAGGAGTAAATGTTTATTTGGATAAGTCTTCAGATCATCCCTCCTCCTCTTATTTTTTTGCTCTTACAACGTAATAAACTTTCCAATAAAAAACTAAAATTTGCTGATATTCCTTAGTTTTACCTTTACAATTGACTTACTATATTTGACGTCTTTAAATGAGGAGAAATGACAACAAAATTTTTCAGTGTGTAATGCCACATATTGCAACTCACTAGTAATGCTCAATTCTATAACCCTCAATTATTGCACATAAAATATTATGAAACATAAATTCCTAAGAAAGTTTACAGGAATAGATGATAAAATAAACTGTATAACCACACATGCCAAAGATCTTTAGCGTATGTGTGTGTATGTGCATTAGCAATCCAGATCTGACTCCATTTCTCCACTTTAATGCTAAAATTCTTTATTTCTTTGCATATCCTCTGAAGTACAATTGTGTCCTCTTCAAAACATATTTGCATTTTAATAACTTTTTCCAAAACGATTGAAAAAGAAAGCCCCTTTAAGCAGAGGGCTTCTAAGACTGGTAAAACCGCCAGCGTAAGAGGCATAAGACCTTTCCCGGCATGTTAAAGACTATTCTTGGAGAAGGAAGGTAAAATACTAAGTGATTGTCTGAGAAATCTTTTAAGTAATAATTTCTGATTAAAGGTAGCAGTCTCAAACTCTCCAAGTTGGGAGACAGGTAAAAAGAACTTGAAAAACAGAGGCTTGGCCTCAGAAGGGATAACTGCAATTGAAGGGGGGACGTTTTAGAAGCTCAACCAGGGAGCAAGCCAAGACAGGCTGGAAAACGGAGACAGGCAGCGCAGCCCGAAGGCAGATTCTGAGGAACACCTGGGGGTGGGTAGAGTGGGTGTGGAGAAGCCCATAGCCAGGTGCAGTAGGTTAGTTTCAGAGACAGTTTTCCTAGAGGAGTCAAAATGATATCAAGATGATATTTAAAAGTAGTATGTTGTCCATTACTAAAACAGTTGGTGTTTGCAAGGCAGAGTAACTGGACCAAGGATTTTTAGCCAGAGGTTCATGAACTGTTCAAGAATCCATGGACAAACTAGGAAACATGCAATTTCCTGAAACTGTTTATGAAATGTGTGCATGTGTGTTTGTAGACTTTTATGGGGGTAGATGTCCCATAATTTATAACAAATTCTCACAGGGGCCATAGTCTCCAAAATGTTAAGACTGCCAGCTCTAGGCTCAGAGGTTATAAACTGGTGGGCTGTGTACCATTATTTGCCATTGTGTTATGGCTGCAAAGCATGTTAAAAGGCATGTGATTAGGCTGGTCTGAAGCTTAGTTCCAGCCCAACCAGCTTAGCACCCATTTTAGAATAAATCCAATTCAAGTATTTATATAACCACATCCTCCCAGCAGGCATCTGGGTGGTGACAACTCAGCTCACTTAGTGTAAGGCTGGTGGTATAGAAACAGTCAGAAGGGGCTTGTTGAAATTACAGATCTGCGAGAAGGTTTGGGGTGGTACTTTGGAATTTGTAATTTTATAAAGTTCTCTGTGAGGTCACTACTTAAAGGGGGAAGCATAGCAACAATGACATCACTTAGGGACTTATAAGAAATGCAGAATCCATGAGCTTCCCCCTTTCCCCTTCCCCTACCTACTAAACCAGAATCTGCATTTTAACACTATCCTTGAATGCTTTGTATATGCATTAAAGTTTGAGAAACACAAGAGCAAGTTTTAGGAACTATCAGTCCAAGTCTTCTCTCTCTCTTTTTCTCTGTCCTCACTGATATAAAGGAATTCTAATTAGGGTAATAAAGATATTTTATTAGGTATGGCTAGTTGTTTCAAAGCATCTAATATATTTTCACATTTGATTATTTTAAAAAACAAGCTATATTATAGGTTCTTAATAAAGTAACATTATGTATTATTTAATGTCCTCCTAGGAGATGAATAGACACATTGAAATGTCATTAGAAGCAAGCCTGAATAAAAAGGGAAACATTTAGGTAAAACAAGTTTCCAGTACAGTATTAGAACTGTGTTGATCTCTTTACAAATGTACTTTCAGTGTCACTTGATTCTTCTAGAAGCAGCAACTTGAACCTTCAAAACACTTAGCTCTATCTGTGTAGCAACGCTTGTAGGGTTTTTTTTTTTTTAATCAGAATGAGATATCAGGAGACTGTCCATCTCTCCTTAGGGCATTAAGTGAGTGGACGTTCTCCAAATACCAATTCAAAGGAGAAACAAAACAAAAGCAAATACATTTCTGCATGGGCTTGCCCTACTCAGATTTTGCCAAATTTTTGTTTGTTTGTTTGTTTTGTCTTTTGTTGGTTGGTTGGTATCCAGTCACATGTCAAGGGCCTCTTGGCACTGAGGATCTCTTCCATGGTTAGAAGACAAAATTTACACGTGCTTATGGAGCACGTGTTTTCT
The DNA here is from genome assembly GCF_949987535.1 of Balaenoptera acutorostrata. NCBI lineage: Eukaryota > Metazoa > Chordata > Mammalia > Artiodactyla > Balaenopteridae > Balaenoptera > Balaenoptera acutorostrata. The sequence continues at coordinate 36,894,126 of NC_080079.1, forward strand.
TGCTATGCCTGTTCTAATCAGAACATGATTAACTGACTCAATGATCAGTCAAGAAGCTGTAGGTTTTCCCCTCTCTCCTCCTTTAATCCTCTTTGTTCCTTCACTTATTCCTAGTGAAGTGCTAACAGTAAATGAATTTATTTAACCACTTTCTGCATTTTATAATCTCTACCTTTTTTTCTGCTTGGTAACCCAGAGCCATACCAGTCACTGCACCCACGTGCTCCAGAACGTTTTCAACCAGAAGGAAAAAAAATCATTGTTTAGCCATGAAATTAAGCCCCAGAAAACCATAAATTAATTGGAAATTGGACGCAGGTGATTACAGTAAAAGTTCGATTCCTTTCCAATTTAATTTAAAATTTTGTTTCAACTAAAAAAAATGTAAATGTTGGTAATTGTGGTGGACAGAGTAATGGCTCAAAAATGTCCATGTCCTAACCCCCAGAATCAGTGAATATGTTACCTTTCATGGCAAAAGAGGCTTTACTGATGTGATTAAATTAAGGGTCTTCAGATGGGAAGATTATCTTGCGTTATCCAGGTGGACCCAATGTCATCACAAGCGTCCTTATAAGAGTGGGGCAGGAGGCTCAAACTCAGTTGTTGCTATGAAGTTGGTAGGGAGAGTTTGTGGTGATGCCAGGAATCCAGCGGGAGCTAAGGGATGCAGGAGGCCTTCAGAAGTTGAAAAGTCAAGGAAAGGAATTTTCCCTGAGAGCTTCCAGGAGGAGCCAGCCCTGCTAACACCTTGATTTTAGCTCAGTGAAACTGATTTTGGACTACCTACCTCCAGAACTGTAAGAGAACAAATTTGTGGTAAGTCACTAAGTTTGGTAGTTTTTTTTATAGCATTAACAAGAAAACTATTGCAGTTATATAGATATTTTACTAGTTATTTATTCTATAATTTTATATAAGTGCATTTTTATTTAAAAAATGGCTGTATTGTGGATATTACTAGTTTTTTTTCCCTAAAAATGTTGATTTTAAAAAATCCTTTATTATTTTGATGCCGTTATCAACTTGGTGAATGTTTAGAAACAACCAGTCTGTAAGGGTTATGAGTGAATTATGATTTGGTCTGAGTTGACTGTGTCTCATGCTCCCACCTGGCACAGAGCATTGCATTGTCATGGCAAGTTCTCAGAGTTTGTGGTTAACCGTTTGCTTTTGGGAGTCAGGAAGGTGCGTATTCACATCCTCGTTCTGCAACTTCTTAATTCGTATCTTTGGGTAAGAACTTAACTTTTCTAAGCTTTGGATTCCTTACATGTAAGATAGGGATCACAGGGGTGTTATGAAGATTATATGAAGTAATGCATGCAAAATGTTTAGCCAAGTTTCCAATAATGGCAACTACCATTGGTTGGCTAAAACTGTAGTATGCTCGGACGTGGTACACCAATGTTTGTTAATTATGATTGCATATGGGCCACAACTGATATACTGTCATGGATGAACCTAAAGAATGTAGGTAATGAGAAATCTCTGGTAATCAATCAACCAGCTGCAAAGAATAATCTTAAGGGTGGAAAGAAACTGTATCTTAAGAGCACGTATTCTCATTTGCAAACATGGTATCCTCCCAAGGGGGAAATGTGTAGCCAGCTCTGCTCTACATGTGGCAAAGAAACACTGCCTGATGTGCTTAGTGCATGGGAGGCCATTCTTTCTTACGGTGTATTAATCTTCTAGCAAAAGATGACATTTTGCTGTGGTTCCCATTAGAGAATCATATAACTAGGGAGTCGTAAATGCGAAAAAATAGTGTTGTTACAGTGTTGGATGTAATTACGCTGTTTGCTAATTGGGGATCACTGCTGAATTTCAAAGCACTTTTTTGTATTTTCTGACTTGTGAAATCGAGGCAAAACATTCACTATCCTGTAATAAACTCACTTACTGATCTCCTTATTTCTGAAATGAAGGCCTAAATGTTCACATACAACCTAGAAGATGTAACAGAGAAGGAAGTCACTTTCAAAAATGCTGCACTAGAAAGTTTTCCAACAAGGTGTGAAGAAGGTGTAGTAGAACTGAACAGGATGTGTGAGCACATTAAGGCCCACTATATTCTCTTTTATGTTGTCATACTCCTAATGGAATTATCGAACAGCATTTACTCAGGATTGACAGGACTGGTTCTTGTCTCAGCTTCACCAACAAACAGACATGTGACTGTGGGCATCAGTATCCTCATCAGGTCCCCAGGTGTCAATTTCTTCATTGGTAAAAACGGGGGTTGAATTTCAATTTGTATATTGCCTTGGCAAATTTTGCAACATGAATATATCTGTGTTCTAATTTATCTAATACTCTTTTAAGTTGACTCGTTTAAAAAATTTTTTTAAGGAAATGTTCTGTTGTGACTGCAAATTAAAAAAAAATTGATATGACATCACAAATAGCAGGTAACCATAAAATGAATAAATTAAAATAAAACCTTGTTAATCCACGCTAGATGAGGTGGTCAGAAGATTCTGAGACAGAGGCTTCTCTATGTAAAAGGCAGTTTAGGAAGTGCCAGAGAGGTGTTGAAGATATATTAGCACCAAACTGAAACCTTCTCCTAGACCAATCAGGGTGGTTGGAAGAGAATTGAAAAGAGAATACTATCTTACCATGTGACTCACTGTTATTTATTGTTCTATGTATTCCCTACAATCTTGTCATTCTCTAGTGGGATGCATCCCATGATTTGGGAATCACTCAACTAGGTTATTTCAACAGTCCTTTCTAAAGGCAAACGTTTTATAATTTTGTGTCCCACTGGAAAACATTTTGACCCCCAAATATGATCAAGTCGTACACAAAGAAAGACATGCTCAGATGGAAAGGAATTGTCTTTTAAGGGAATTCATGATGAAGATAGAGACGGTGTCTCTGCCAGGGAAATGCAGACAGGGCTACATGTCCTCTTGGTGCAATGAAGCTCAGAAACATTATCCTGAGCAGTGGTAGTGGCTGGCTTCCTCCCTGGGAATTCAAAAGCCAGGAGCCCATTGTCTGAACAAATAAACATATATAGACACTGAATAAATGAAGAAAAATTTGCAGCCCCTCACCGTTGACTTAGTTTCTGTGTAATATAAAGACCAAAAGATGTTTGAGATATTTACAAACCATAGAAAATGGATTAAACTTAAAATTTTTTGGCTCCTGATCTTTTGCTGCAATCTGTTTGCCATGGATTGTGTACTGACTTCTGTATTTGACATACCTATATTAAATGCTTCTTAATTTAGACTGAAGTCTCAAAGTAGAGATGGAGGAATAGAGTTGGGAGCAAGAGGTGAAACCCACAAGTGCCAAAGAGATCAAAGCTTTGATCAGCAGGCAGGTGAGGGATAGAGTGTTTTGGAAGCAAAGGTGAATAAGATCCCGGTGTAAGCGTGACTCTGTGGCACAGTCATAACTCTTACCGAAGAGGAGGGAGCTGGCTGGATCAGTTTAACTCCTCCTCCTCATGAGGGATGTGGGGACATGTATTAGGGCATCAGACTAATAGGTAGCCTGGCAACTGAATAGCAAGTTTGATAGCAAATTTGAGAGATGAGTCCCATGTAGGCTGAGGATAGTGGCTACTTGGGGAGAGGTCTGCTTTGAGGGAAGGCTGGGAGTCGTGTGTTGGAGGCTTGAAGATGGATGGTGTTGGTCATAGACGTGCTCTCCAGAGGAAAAGAGTTTGCGTGAATTAGGTGAAAGGTTCAAGCCCCCTAAGTAACTGGCTGGAGTCTAGGGCTCACTTCAGTCTTTGAGATGAACCAGAGAGAGATTGGGATTGGAAAGCAGTAGAGAGGGTGATGCAAGCACTTTAAACATGGCAGAAAGATGAATCTACCACATAGGACTGGGCCCATCTGCCACTAGTGGCGTGGTCTGCTCTGGGCATGAGGTGGTTCCTCATGGGCCACCAGGCTGACTTCTCCCTGGCCCGAGGTGTGGTGTGACTAAGCTAATAGTTGGTACTCATGACAGGCAGCCCAGACTCTGATGGGCCATGAGATTTCCTTAGTCACTAGTATAATCTAAAACGCATGGACTTCTGGGTGGTACACTTACATTAAGAATAACTCACATTTACTTGAGATTACTATGTGCCAAGCACTGTGCTAACCTCTCCACGTGCTTTATATCCTATAATTATAAAGCAACTTTAACAGGCAAACACTATCATTATCCCCTTTCTTAACTGAGCAAAATAAATGAGAGAGGTTAAGTAATTTGCCCAAAGTCACACAGGTAATACGTGGTAATGTTGGAATTCAAACTTGCATTGTTTCGTCTGGATAGCCTGTGTTCTTAAACCACTCAGGTATGCTACCCCTACAAGTCCTGAGACTCTCAGAATTGACTCCATTATTTATGGGAGACAGGAACTGGGGGAGAGGAAGGCTTTGGGCTTGGCTTCCTCCCACTGTAAAATGCTCCCTCCTGGCCCAAGCAGCACAGGTACTAGTGTCCATCTCTGTAGGGTCCAGGAAAGTTTTTTGCACTCCATCCCTGCCTCTTTGTGGGAGCCCATTTGGCGTAAATCAGGCTGCTCCCCCTTTTGTAGCTGGGCTGCCTTGACCATAAGTGGAGAATCCACTGCCTCCTGCCGTGAGGAGTCTACCATGCTACCACAGTATAATAAGCAAGGTGCACAGTGTTACCCATTGCTTTGAAAAATTGGTGACAAACTCGGGTGAGAGAGGACCAAGCAATTGGATCAGACATTGGTATTTGGCTCTGTCATTGAGAACAAACAGTGGCACCAAGACTGAGGAAGAACAGAGCAAGAGGGAATAGTTCCAGCAAGAGGCTAACACACATGCATGAGCCACTGAATCTCAAACCAAAACCAGTTCTCAACAGTGACACTGGACTGATTTTTTTTTTCCACTGACCCATTGGACAACTTAACCAGGGTGTCCAATCTTTACCATATTTCTCATCTTTACCATATTTCTACCCCCAGCAAGAATGGTGTAGATGATAGTGCAGACAAGTGAGCACTTAGGTAATTATAATCAGGAGCCTAACATGTAGGAGTGTGTAAATCAGTGTAACATCTGGGACCCTCGACCCTGGCTACAGAATCACTTTGGGAGCTTTTAAAAACTAAGAATGCTTTGGCTCCACCCCTAGATGTTCTAATTTAATCGGAGCTCAGGCATAAGTGGCTTTTAAAGCTCCCAGGGTGATTTTAAAAGTACAGCCAAGTTTGAGAATCTTTGTGTGAATCATTCCAAGTAAGCCTTCCTTTGATTTCTCTGGGAGGAAAGCGTTTCTCCCCAGTAGTATTGCCTAGAAATGAAAATCTGAGTGGAGAGTCCTGTCTGGGGGCTGGGATGGGGCATTTACATTCTGATGGTTTCCAGATCATGTCTGTGTTGCCCCAGTTCACCTGTCCCTTCTAGCATGTGGGTGCCACCCACCACCTTGGTAGAATGTTAGACCCCATGAGAGAGAAAAGAGAGGGAAGCAAGAGAATCCTGTAATGCCTGGCACATAGTACGTCCTTATGTGTTTGAATGAATGTAAGAGGATAGGGGATGATCTATTCACTTTGGACTTTTATATACTTAATGTATTGGGTTGGCCACAAAGTTCATTCAGGTTTTTCATACCATCTTATGGAAAAACCTGAACGAACTTTTTTGGCCAATACAACAATAGTTTCTATATGTCGACCTGATTGGGCACAGGGTGCCCAGATATTTGGAGAAACATTCTGGGTGTGTCTGTGAGAGTGTTCTTGGATTAGTTTAACACAAATCAATGGACCAAGTAAAGCAGATTGCCCTCCCTATGTGGGTGGCCCTCATTCCATCAGTTGAAGACCTGAGTAGAACAACAAGCCTGACCCTCCCCTGAATGAGAGGGACTACTTGCTGGACTGCCTTTGAACTGGGATAGAGGCTTTTTCATGCCTTTAGACTCAAACTAAAACTTTGGCAACTCCTGGGTCTCAAGTCTGCTGACATTTAGTCTAAAATTACACCACCAGCTCCCCTGGTCTCCACCTTGCCAACCACAGAAATTGGGACTGTAGCCTTAATGATTGCTGGAACAAATTCTTTATAATAAATCTCCCACACGTACATGTATACATATACACCACTGGTTCTTTCTCTGGAGAACCCTAACACATTTAATTCTTCCTCGTCTATGAAAAATCAAAAGCCTACTCTTTTTGCATCAGTATTTTCTGTAATAACTAGTGGCTATTACATTTCTTTTCCCACCTCTTCTAGAATGAATTTCAGGATGTAAAAATACTCAATCCAACAAATTGATTGAGGACCTCTCATGTGTCAAACAGTGAGGTAAATACTTTGGATAGATAAATGAGTCAAATTATCTGTCCCTCTTCCCCAGCGTTTCCTCTTCTAAAGGGAGACAGATAATCATTTAAAAAGTACAAGAGGTTAGGGGCATTACAATAGAAGTGTATACAGGTTATAGTTGGGTTGAAAGAAAAGTAGTTATTTCGCTTTGAGAGATCTGAGGGAGCCTTCACTGTGCAGAGTAAAACCTCAGTGTAAACTTTATTTTCCTCATATTCTCTTGTGTGACTTAAGGCAGAAGCCACCTCAGAAGCTGCCATACCACTGAGCAGATTATATTTGGGACATTAGTGCTATACAGGCTCTTTTTTTCCCCCAAGAAAGACGGACATAATAGAATTCACATTGCTGTTTCCCGATGGAGTGCCAGAGGCCACACTTGTCCTCCAGCTTGGAGAGGGCTGGTTAGTTGACTGATACAGGGCAATTTGGTGACCTTCAGTCTAGAGGGCACTTGATGGTAGGGGAGAGAAAAGGAGTTTCTAATAGAAGAATTAGAAGTCGGAGAATCTGAGGGCCAGATTTGTTCAGCAATGGAGCTGAAAATCCAAGCAGCTCCAGGACTAAATGCAATAGCCTCTACCCTGCATTTTCTTCTCCATCAGACAGTCAGCAGATGAGAAGTAACATGCTATTGGCTGATAAATGTTGATCTGTAGGTGGGAACTGTATAATGGCTTACATTTGTTTGATCTGATTTGCTACAAGCACCAAGATACCTGGAAAGCCCAGATCCTTTGGAGACACAAGACAGCAAGTGTGTACAGCAAAATACAGATGGAGGACAATTTCTAATGGGAGGCCGATGTCTCCCACCTCTCCTAGCAGCACCCACCTGCTTCCGATCATATGATAAGGGGTTAATAAATCGGAATGGGGGTAAAACTGAGAGGGAATAGCAAAATAGTAAACGCTTGTTCTAGAAGAAACTCTCTGTTTTCCTGTCAGCCTGCAAACATCCATTTTTGGAGCTAGGCTGGAGATGCTTATGATTGCTCTTTCAGCATGTCTCGTTAGAAATCATAGGGTTCAGAAAATTTCCCAGGACTTCTCATCCAAAAATTTTCTATCCCCTCTTGATGATCAAGATGCTAATGTTTCTAATGGCTTATTACTAAGCACCTAAGTACTCAGTGTCAATTCCTTTTTCCTTTACTGACTTGCCCGTGCACCCAGGCAAATCTTCTAAGGGCCCAATGTCTTCATTACTTCCCGGTCTCTGTCTTTGTCACTGTGCCCGCCCTGCTGCTGCCACAAGCATCCACGTATTCTATTGCAGCCAGGATATTTACTATTGAAAAAAATCTGTGTATAAGTGGACCTGCACAGTTCAAACCTGTTATTCCAGATCAGGTATACTGGAAGTGTACTGACAGACTGCCTTGGATAAGAGAGTTGACAGTTCATTGTTTCACCAGTCATATTTGTTTGCCAAAATGGAATTGTGCTCAAAACAACTTACACTTGCTCAGGTGAAATTTGTATACTCATTACTAAACATTTCACAGGAATAATCTCTTTAATTTTAGCTAAACATTGACTTACTGGGAATATGACACAGGATGAGAGTTCTGAAGAGAGGAAGCAGCAAGAAATAAGGGCGAGGTTTGAGATAAACAAGAGGATTTGGAGGTTGATCTGACATTGTCGATGAAAAATTAGTTGACTTAAAAGAAATGGAAATTTTTATTCTAGCCAAATTGAAGATTGTAACCTGGGAACAGCATCTCAGAAAGCTCTGAGAACCATTCTGCTCATTAGAAGTCAAAGGTACAGTTGTATAAGCTTTCTGAAACAGAGGGCTGTACATTAAATGATGTATTATTGACATTTTACACAGTCCACATCTAAACGTCATTGTGGCCCTTTACGAGATGAAGAAAGAATGTTATCTTTTAAGGAGTTGTCTTGTTGATGCTGGGAGAATGTTGCTGTTTATGGTTGAGCAGGTATTCCTGCTGATGGGGGAGGTTTGGTGGATGCATAATGTAGGTACACAATGCACAGTAGAGGGGAGAGAGGAGGCCAAAGGACAGAGAAAATTTTTGTGTGTTTTAAATTTTTCTTGTCTTGCCATAAAATATAAGTTTTATTTCACAATATAAAGAACATGACAAACTGAATTTTAGTAAACATGACTTCATTGCAAACCTACTTCATCTTAACAGGCAGCTTCTCTTAAATTCCTAAAGGGTATTTGTGTAACAAAGGCTCTAAATGATTTTAGGGGTCAGCTCCCTGTCCGTAGGCATCGAGGGTGGTACTCTTAAACTGATTTGGGGAAAAGGTTCCAAATATCAATCTGTATTATGCTTTTTTCTTTTTCTTAAGCCAGTCTGTTCACCGAGGTCGTATATTATTACCTCCATTATAAAAAATTGACTTGCTGAAGGTACCACAACTGGCAGATGGTACAGCCAAGGTCTTAACTATGATGACACCTGCCTCTATGAGAAGTATTGTTATCTGCTGATAGAGGTTTAACTTTTTCATTTTGACCAGAAGATCACTACTGTTTGAGTTGGACTCCATTTTTTTTTTTAAGAAAAAATAGTGCTGATGTTCTGAGTGCCTTTGCTTCTTTTAATTATTTTTTGCTTTTGATTAAATCAGTTTTGATGAGTTGAAGTCAAAGCCTCTGTACTATTGTTCTATGAAATCATTTTTTCAGAGGTGAGAAAGAAATGAACTGTAGAAACTTAACCCATACCATGTGGGCCCCATCTTTCAATCCTGTGCAACTAAAGTGAATCTACTTCCCAGGAAGTAGAAAAAACTCAGTGAACAGTGCTACCAGTGTTCTTTTTTTTTTTTTTTAACATCTTTAGTGGAGTATAATTGCCCCACAGTGCTGTGCCAGTCTCCGCTGCACAACAAAGTGAATCAGCCACATGTATGCATATCCCCTCCCTCTTGCGTCTCCCTCCCACCCTCCCTAACCCACCCCTCTAGGTGGTCACAAGCACCTAGCTGATCTCCCTGTGCTATGCGGCTGCTTCCCACTAGCTAGCTATTTTACATTTGGTAGTGTATATATGTCCATGCTACTCTCTCACTTCGTCCCAGCTTACCCTTCCTCACCTGTGTCCTCAAGCCCATTCTCTACATCTGCATCTTTATTCCTGTCCTGCCCCTAGGTTCGTCAGAAACTTTTTTTTTTTTTTACATTCCATATATATGTGTTAGCATACAGTCTTTGTTTTTCCCTTTCTGACTTACTTCACTCTGTATGACAGACTGTAGGTCCACCCACCTCACTACAAATAACTCAATTTCATTTCTTTTTATGGCTGAGTAATATTCCATTGTATATATGTGCCACATCTTCTTTATCCATTCATCTGTCGATGGACACTTAGGTTGCTTCCATGTCCTGGCTATTGTAAATACTGCTGCAATGAACACTGTGGTACATGTCTCTTTTTTTTTTTTTTTTTTTTTTTTTTTTTTTTTTTTAATATTATTTAGTGATTCTGTCAGTTTTTTTTTTTTTTTTTTTTTTTTTTATTTATTTATTTTTTGGCTCTGTTGGGTCTTCGGTTCGTGCGAGGGCTTTCTCTGGTTACGGCAAGTGGGGGCCACTCTTCATCGCGGTGCGGGGACCGCTCTTCATCGCGGTGCGCGGGCCTTTCACTATCGCGGCCCCTCCCGTTGCGGGGCACAGGCTCCAGACGCGCAGGCTCAGTAGTTGTGGCTCACGGGCCCAGCTGCTCCGTGGCATGTGGGATCTTCCCAGACCAGGGCTCGAACCCGTGTCCCCTGCATTAGCAGGCAGATTCTCAACCACTGCGCCACCAGGGAAGCCCACACATGTCTCTTTTTGAACTATGGTTTTCTCAGGGTATATGCAGTAGTGAGATTGCTGGGTTGTATGGTAGTTCTATTTTTAGTTTTATAAGGAACCTCCATACTGTTCTCCATAGTGGTTGTATCAATTTACATTCCCACCAGTAGTGCAAAAGTGTTCCCTTTTCTCCACACCCTCTCCAGTATTTATTGTTTGTAGATTTTTTGATGATGGCCATTCTGACTGGTGTGAGGTGATACTTCATTGTAGTTTTGATTTGCATTTCCCTAATGATTAGTGATGTTGAGCATCCTTTCATGTGTTTGTTGGCCATCTGTATATCTTCTTTGGAGAAATGTCTATTTAGGTCTCCTACCCATTTTTAGATTGGGTTCTTTGTTTTTTTGATATTGAGCTGCATGAGCTGCTTGTATATTTTGGAGATGAATCCTTTGTCAGTTGCTTCATTTGCAAATATTTTCTCCCATTCTGAGGGTTGTCTTTTCATCTTGTTTATGGTTTCCTTTGTTGTATAAAAGCTTTTAAGTTTCATTAGGTCCCATTTGTTTTTATTTCCATTTCTCTAGGAGGTGGGTCAAAAAGGATATTGCTGTGATTTATGTCATAGAGGAAAACATAGGCAGAACACTCTAAGAGTTTTATAGTGTCTGACCTTACATGTAGGTCTTTAATCCATTTTGAGTTTATTTTTGTGTATGGTGTTAGGGAGTGTTCTTTTTTTTTTTTTTTTTTTTTTTTAAATAATAGGGAGTGTTCTAATTTCATTCTTTTACATATAGTTGTCCAGTTTTCCCAGCACCACTTACTGAAGAGGCTGTCTTTTCTCCATTGTATACTCTTGCCTCCTTTATCAAAGATGAGGTGACCATATGTGCGTGGGTTTATCTCTGGGCTTTCTGTCCTATTCCATTTCTATTTTTGTGCCAGTACCATACTGTCTAGATTACTGTAGCTTTGTAGTATAGTCTACTACAAAGGTGGGCAACCTTGTCTTTTTCCTGATCTTAAAGGAAATGTTTTCAGTTTTTCACCATTAAGAATGATATTGGCTGTGGGTTTGTCATATATGGCCTTTATTATGTTGAGGTAGTTTCCCTCTATGCCCACATTCTGGAGAGTTTTTATCATAAATGGGTGTTGAATTTTGTCAAAAGCTTTTTCTGCATCTACTGAGATTATCATAGGGCTTTTATCCTTCAGTTTGTTAATATGCTGTATCACATTGATTTGAGTATATTGAAGAATCCTTGCATTCCTGAGATAAACCCCACTTGATCATGGTGTATGATCCTTTTAATGTGTTGTTGGATTCTGTTTGCTAGTATTTTGTTAAGGATTTTTGCATCTATGTTCATCAGTGATATTGGCCTGTAGTTTTCTTTTTTTGTGATATCTTTGTCTGGTTTTGGTATCAGGGTGATGGTGGCCTTGTAGAATGAGTTTGGGAGTGTTCCTCCCTCAGCTATATTTTGGAAGAGTTTGAGAAGGATGGGTGTTAGCTCTTCTCTAAATGTTTGATAGTATTCACCTGTGAAGCCATCTGCTCCTGGGCTTTTGTTTGTTGGAAGATTTTTAATCACAGTTTCAATTTCATTACTTGTGATTGGTCTGTTCATATTTTCTATTTCTTCCTGGTTCAGTCTTGGAAGGTTATACCTTTCTAAGAATTTGTCCATTTCTTCCAGGTTGTCCATTTTATTGGCATAGAGTTGCTTTGTAGTAGTCTCTTAGGATGCTTTCTATTTCTGCGGTGTCTGTTTTAACTTCTCCTTTTTCATTTCTAATTTTATTGATTTGAGTCCTCTCCCTCTTTTTCTTGATGAGTCTGGCTGATGGTTTATCAATATTGTTTATCTTCTCAAAGAACCAGCTTTTAGTTTTATTGATCTTTGCTATTATTTCCTTCATTTCTTTTTCATTTATTTCTGCTCTGATATTTATGATTTCTTTCCTTCTAACTTTTTTTTTTTTTTGGTTCTTCTTTGTCTACTTGCTTTAGGTGTAAGGTTAGGTTGTTTATCTGAGATGTTTCTTGTTTCTTGAGGTAGGATTGTATTGTTATAAACTTCCCTCTTAGAACTGCTTTTGCTGCATCCCATAGGTTTTGGGTCTTTGTGTTTTCCTTGTCATTTGTTTTTAGGTATATTTTGATTTCCTCTTTGATTTCTTCAGTGATCTCTTGGTTATTTAGAAGCATATTGTTTAGCCTCCATGTGTTTGTATTTTTTACAGATTTTTTCCTGTAATTGATAGCTAGTCTCATAGCGTTGAGGTTGGAAAAGATCCTTGATACGATTTCAATTTTCTTAAATTTACCAAGGCTTGATTTGTGACCCAGGATATGATCTATCCTGGAGAATGTTCCATGAGCCCTTGAGAAGAAAGTGTATTCTGTTGTTTTTGGATGGAATGTCCTATAAGCATCAATTAAGTCCATCTTGTCTAATGTGTCATTTAAGGCTTGTGTTTCCTAATTTACTTTCATTTTGGATGATCTGTCCCTTGGTGAAAGTGGGGTGTTAATGTCCCCTAGTATTATTGTATTACTGTCGATTTCCCCTTTTATGGCTGTTAGCATTTGTCTTATGTACTGAGGTGCTCCTATGTTGGGTGCATAAATATTTACAATTGTTATATCTTCTTCTTGGATTGATCCCTGGATCATTATGTAGTGTCCTTCTTTGTCTCTTGTAATAGTCTTTGTTTTAAAGTCTCTTTTGTCTGATATGAGGATTGCTACTCCAGCTTTCTTTTGATTTCCATTCATATGGAATATCTTTTTCCATCCCCTCACTTTCAGTCCTGTGTGTCTCTAGGTGTGAAGTGGGTCTCCTGTAGACAGCATATATACAGGTCTTGTTTTTGTATCCATTCAGCCAGTCTATGTCTTTTGGTTGGAGCATTTCATCCATTTATATTTAAGGTAGTTATCCATATGTATGTTCCTATTACCATTTTCTTAATTGTTTTGGGTTTGCTTTTGTAGGTCTTTTCCTTCTCTCGTGTTTCCTGACTAGAGAAGTTCCTTTAGCATTTGTTGTAAAGCTGGTTTGGTGGTGCTGAATTCTCTTACCTTTGCTTGTCTGTAAAGGTTTTAATTTCTCTGTCGAATCTGAATAAGATCCTTGCTGGGTAGAGTAATCTTGGTTGTAGGTTTTTCCCTTTCATCACTCTAAATATGTCCTGCCACTCCCTTCCGGCTTGCAGAGTTTCTGCTGAAAGATCAGCTGTTAACCTTATGGGGATTCCTTTGTATGTTGTTTGTTGCTTTTCCCTTGCTGCTTTTAATATTTTTTCTTTGTATTTAATTTTTGATAGTTTGATTAATGTGTCTTGGTGTGTTTCTCCTTGGATTTATCCTGTGTGGAACTCTGTTGGACTTGGACTTGATTGACTATTTCCTTTCCCATGGTAGGGAAATTTCTGGACTTGATTGACTATTTCCTTTCCCATGGTAGGGAAATTTCCAGCTATAATCTCTTGAAATATTTTATCAGTCCCTTTCTTTTTCCCTTCTTCTTCTGGGACCCCTATAATTCGATTGTTAGTGCTTTTAATGTTGTCCCAGAGGTCTCTGAGCCTGTCCTCAATTATTTTCCTTCTTTTTTCTTTATTCTGCTCTGCGGTAGTTATTTTCCACTGTTTTCTCTTCCAGGTCATTTTTCCGTTCTTCTGCCTCAGTTATTCTGCCATTGATTCCTTCTAGAGAAATTTTAATTCCATTTATTGTGGACAATAAACAATCATCATTGTTTGTTTGCTCTTTAGTTTTTCTAGGTCCTTTTTAAATGTTGCTTGTATTTTCTCCATTCTATTTCCATGATTTTGGATCATCTTTACTATCATTACTCTGAATTCCTTTTTAGGTGGACTGCCTATTTCCTCTTCATTTGTTTGGTCTGGTGGGTGTTTTCCTTGCTCCTTCATCTGCTGCATATTTCTGTCTTCTCATTTTGCTGAACTTACTGTGTTTGTGGTCTCCTTTTCACAGGCTGCAGGTTCATAGTTCCTGTTATTTCTGGTGTCTGCCCCCAGTGGGTGAGGTTTGTTCAGTGGCTTGTGCAGGCTTCCTGGTGGAGAAGACTGGTGCCTGTGTTCTGGTGGGTGGGACTGGATCTTATCTATCTTGTGGGCAGGGCCATGTCTGGTGGTGTGTTTTGGTGTGTCTGAACTTAGTGTGATTTTAGGCAGCCTCTCTGCTAATGGGTGGGATTGTGTTCCTGTCTTGCTAGTTGTTTGGCATGGGGTGTCCAGCATTGGAGGTTGCTGGCTGTTGGGTGGAGCTGGGTTTTAGTGTTGAAACAGATCTCTGGGAGAACTCTCGCTGTTTGATATTACATGGGGCTGGGAGGTCTCTGGTGGTTCAGTATCCTGAACTCAGCTCCCCCATCTCAGGGGCTCAGGACTGACACCAGGCTGGAGCACCGAGACCCTGTCAGCCACACGACTAGGAAATCAGATGTTTCCCGAAGGTCCCCATTGATGGTTTCTTTTGTGAAATCCAAAGTCCTCTGGATGTGGTTCTGTAGTATGAATTGATTGTACTAGATTACCAGTTTATTACACAAGGATAAAACTTAGGAACAGCCAGATGGAAGAGATGCATAGAGAAAAGAATGTGGGATGGGTCACGAAGCATCCATGCTCTTTCCAGGTGCCCCACTCTCCCCACATCTCCACGTGTTCACTACCAGGGCTCTTTAAAGACAGGACTCTGAGCCTGATTATCTCTTCAGATTTCATCCAGTGGTAAAGCCTCATTTTATGAAATACTGGCTTCCATTTATAAAAAACAATTATTTTTTATTTCCATTACTCTAAGAGGTGGGTCAAAAAAGATCTTGCTGTGGTTTATGTCAATGAGTGATTTTCCTACATTTTCCTCTAAGAGCTTTATAGTGTCTGGTCTTACATTTAGGTCTTTAATCCATTTGGAGTTTATTTTTGTGTATGGTGTTAGGGAGTATTCTAATTTAATTCTTTTACATGTAGCTGTCCAGTTTTCCAGCACCACTTATTGAGGAGGCTGGCTGTTCTCCATTGTATGTTCTTTCCTCCCTTGTCGTAAATTAGGTGACCATATGTGTGTGGGTTTTTCTCTGGGCATTCTATCCTTTACCATTGATCTATATTTCTGTTTTTGTGCCAGTACCATACTGTCTTGATTACTGTAGGTTTGTGGTATAGTTTGAAGTCAGGGAGCCTGATTCCCCCAACTCCATTTTTCTTAGGATTGCTTTGGTTATTCAGGGTCTTTTGTGTTTCCATACAAATTGTAAAATTTTTTGTTCTAATTCTGTGAAGAATGCCATTGGTAGTTTGATAGGGATTGCATTGAATCTGTAGATTGCTTTGGGTAGTATAGTCATTTTCACAATGTTGATTCTTCCAATCCAAGAACATGGTATATCTCTATCTGTTTGTGTCATCTTTGATTTCTTTCATCAGTGTCTTATAGTTTTCTGAGTACAAGTCTTTCACCTCCTTAGGCAGGTTTATTCCTAACTATTTTATTCTTTTTGTTGTGATGGTAGATGGGATTGTTTCCTTAATTTCTCCTTCTGATTTTTCACTGTTGGTGTATAAGAATGCCAGAGATTTCTGTGCATTAATTTTGTATCCTGCAACCTTACCAAAATCACTGATTAGTTCTAGTCATTTTCTGGTGGTATCTTTAGGATTTTCTATGTATAGTATCATGTCATCCACAAACAGTGACAGTTTTACTTCTTTTCCAATTTGTACTCCTTTTATTTTCTAAACAAATGGGACTTAATGAAACTTAAAAGCTTTTGCACAGCAAAGGAAACCATAACCAAGACAAAAAGACAACCCCCAGAATGGGAGAAAATATTTGCAAATGAAACAACAAAGGATTAATCTCCAAAATATAAAAACAGCTCATGGAGCTCAACAGTAAAAAAAAAAAAAAAAAAAAAAACCCAATCCAAAAATGGGCAGAAGACCTAAATAGACATTTCTCCAAGGAAGATATACAGATTGCCAACAAACACATGAAAGGATGCTCAACATCACTAATTATTAGAGAAATGCAATCAAAACCACAAAGAGGTATCACCTCACACTGCTTAGAATGACCATCATAAAGAAATCTACAAACAATAAATGCTGGAAATGGTGTGGTTGAATAAGAGAACCCTCCTGCACTGTTGGTGGGAATGTAAATTGATACATCCACTATAGAAAACAGTGTTGGAGGTTCCTTAAACTAAAAATACCACTAGCATATGACTCAGCAATCCCATTACTGGGCATATACCCTGAGAAAACCATAATTCAAAAAGAGACATGTACCACAGTGTTCATTGTAGCACTATTTACAATAACCAGGACATGGAAGCAACCTAAGTGTTCATCGACAGATGAATGGATAAAGAAGATGTGGCACATATATACAATGGAATATTACTCCGCCATAAAAAGAAATGAAATTGAGTTATTTGTAGTGAGGTGGATGGACCTAGAGTCTGTCGTACAGAGTGAAGTGAGTCAGAAAGAGAAAAACAAATACTGTATGCTAACACATATATATGGAATGAAAAAGAAAAAAACATGGTATTGATGAACCTAGTTGCGGGGCAGGAATAAAGATGTAGACATAGAGAATGGACTTGAGGACATGGGGTTGGAGGGGGAAGCTGGGTGAACTGAGAGTGGCATCAACATTTATACACTACCAAATGTAAAATAGCTAGTGGGAAGCAGCAGCATAGCACAGGGAGATCAGCTCGGTGCTTTGTGATGACCTAGAGGGGTAGGATACATATGATGGGAGGGAGGCTCAAGAGGGAGGGGATATGCGAACATATGTATACATATGGGTGATTTGCTTTGGTGTATAACAGAAACTAACACAGTATTGTGAAGCAATTATACTCCAATAAAGATCTATTAAAAAAACAATTACTGTGAGAAATAGTGGGAAGGGGGAGTTTTCTTAGGTGGAAAATATTTTGAAGTTAGTAGTAGTAAAATATGCAGTTGACGTGCTATTGCTTTGGGTCATCCCTGTTACTTTACCTATTGTACATAGAATTTTTTACCCAAATGAGGATATGTCTTTATATGTGAAGATGCTTCACAACAGAATGTCAAAGTTAGTGTTTGGAACTGATGACTGAGACAACACACATTTTCTTGGAGGCAGTTGACCACAGTAATCAACCCAGAAAACCCAGAAAGAGTCAACAGGAAAGCAGAAAAGAAATGAAATTCTGCTATACTTTGCTTGTGGTTGATGATCACCTTATTTTCAGCAGGAACAAATCAGGGTTATAAAGCAACAGATCTGTCTGCGAATCCAGATCTCAGTCCCATCAGTCTAGGCCTAGGTCTAGTATGGACGGTAGCCAAGTAGGATATCTCTGCCCTCAATCTGGAGACTTCTAAGTAATTCCAGTGGGCTTGAGGTGGTTTAAATATGACCTTTACTGAGAGCCAGGCTGGTTTGATGAATAGGCTGCCTTTTATCTTGTGGGAATTGGGGCTTGTTGCCAGGAACTTTCTTGTGGATGTTCTACACCAAGACACAGGTCTGGCCAATCATGGTTCTCCGTTCTCATAACCACAGTGCTGTGTTCACTGTGAGACACACAACTAGTGAAGGCCAGTCACTGAGGCTGGGGGATGGGGTCCTGATATTGGCAGCCCCGATCAAGAATGCATGATTTTTCTGAGAGAAGAACATTAGCCAAGGGAAAGAGGTGGTGCTAGGCAGACACAAATGGCAGATACCCACTCTAGGGGAAGTGGGATGACAAATGTGAGCCAGGAGAGGGGAAGAGAGAATGAGATTTCAGTTAAAGCAAGAAGTAGAAGGGGGCCAGTCTGCAAATGAAAAAATAATTCAACCAACAGTGCTTGTATTATGGGGGTGAGGGGTAATTTTGAGGAAATGATCACTTTTTAAATTACATAATTTTGTGGTATTTACATTTCCTGCCACACTTAGATATTTTTAAGATCAGAAAAACATACTAATTTCAGAAATATTTAGTGTCTACCTATGCATCTAGCATTTGAGATATAATAGTGAATAAGACAGACATACCCCAAGGAACTTACTGCAGAAGACTTAAAGGGGATTTCTACCAGGCAACCCAGAAAGCTTTATGCTCTTCTGTGGAATAGCTGAGGTGCATGCAGTTTGGACTTAAGAGTTGGCACTTCCCTGGTGGCACAGTTAAGAATCTGCCTGCCAGGGCAGGGGACATGGTTTTGAGCCCTGATCCGGGAAGATCTCACATGTCGCAGGGCAACTAAGCCCATGTGCCACAACTACTGAGCCTGTGCTCTAGAGCCTGTGAGCCACAACTACTGAGCCCTCGTGCCACAACTACTGAAGCCCGTGTGCCTAGAGCCCGTGCTCCTCAACAAGAGAAGCCACCGCAATGAGAAGCCTGTGCACCGCAATGAAGAGTAGCCCCCGCTCAACACAACTACAGAAAGCCCGCGTGCAGCAATGAAGACCCAATGCAGCCAAAAATAAATATCTATTTTTAAAAAGTTAAATTGTATAATATGCCTAGTGCAGTGTGCAGGTGTCCAAAAGAAGTTATACAATAAAGCTAGCTCCCTTTCCTTTTGCTTACATCTTCAAAATTCTTTGGATGTTAGTCATTCTTGAATTGAAAAACAAGTACTTAATTACCAGGAAAATTATCTTTTGGAGGATCAGTGATATTGCTTCTGTTTCTTAAGACAATTGAATTCGTTAAACACACTTAGAAAATGATTTATGAGGAAGCGGAAAGTATTTTCTTCCTCAAAGGCTCAAGGACTTGAAGAAAAACAAAAGTGGAGAAGAGAAGAGTTAACCTTGTCCTAGGTCCAGGCAAGAGAAAGTACGTGAGCCTAGAGGCAGCATGTGGAATTTCTCTTGCGCGTTATTGATTCGGCAGCTTCTCTAAAGATCCCAGCAAACTTCACTACGCTAATAGTGGCTTTTGTATCAAAAATCATTATTGAGGGTAATGTCCTAAAAGCTCATGCCTGAACAAAATCACAAGATAAATTCTGCAGGATCATGTCTCGTTTGCATTTCAGGGTGAGCTAGGTGGCAAGGTGGGGTCACTACCCACGTGGAAGCTCTAGGAAGAAACTAAACCAGGAGAGGGTGTTAACCATTGAGAGGTAGGGGCAGAGCTCTCGTGGGAAAACAAAAGGCATGAGGCAAATCCAAAGTTAAAAAGAGGATAGAGAGGAGTGTTAAGGGCATCCTGAAGTCAGTCAAGTAGCATGGCCGGGGCAGCTAGTGAAGTTCTCAGGGTCTGTGTGGGCATCAGAGAATGCCCAGGGTGTGCTCGAGAAGACCATATTCTAGTGGTTCAAAGCTGCACTGTCCAACTCAGTGCCTGGGAATGAAGAAGGTATTAGGGCCTGGGGGAGATAACTTTATTTTTGCAGAGAAGTTCAGCAAGACCGTTAAAAAGGAATTAGAAAAATGCCCTGCCTGCAGTGTAGAAAATAAACTGAACTAGAGCAAGCCTAGAAGTATCTAAAAGAAGTGTTTCTCCCTCATACATACTCCTTATAAGGAAGACAATGCAACCGCTTTTCTGCCTTCCGGGCTTGAGGACCACAAGTTCCTCTTTTTCAGAAAGTCCTAATTATTTTCTCAAAGTTTTTATCAGCTGCCAGATTTTAGGATTCTTGTTTGGAGAATGTTGGAAGCAGTGTGTTTTTGCTTTGTGAACCGTGAGTTCCCAAGTCCAGTTCAAGGACATGCCTAAACATCCTTGTATTTTATTTCTAAAACAGTGATTCTGTAACATAAATATGCTTTGGGACCCAATTTTTCATGCCATTATGGCAAATGTACTGGAAGGAAAACCTGATCTTTCGTCACCTCTTTCTCACACAGATGTACTCTCTATACTTTTGACTCTGGCTCTGCGACAAGTGTATATGTTTGTGAGGATTAAATCATGAAGTATTTTACCTAAATCCTGACACATAGTCAATCAACAAATGCTAGTTTAGCTGTCAGTTGTAATCAGCATCAGCATCATTATTCTCAACAGCTGGATGCAAGTCTAGCATGCAGACATCATAGTAGTGAAGAGTATTTCTTGAACCTACCCTTTCCATGTGGTGGAAAATATATGGGGGGGTACTCCCATCTTGGGGGAGTGCTTTTTTTTTTTTTTTTTTTTTTTTAATGAGGATCTTGAATCAGATGCGTTTGATTGATTGATTGATTGATTGATTGATTTTGGCTGTGTTGGGTCTTCGTTTCTGTGCGAGGGCTTTCTCCAGTTTTGGCAAGCGGGGGCCACTCTTCATCGCGATGCGCGGGCCTCTCTCGTTGCGGAGCACAGGCTCCAGACGCGCAGGCTCAGCAGTTGTGGCTCACGGGCCCAGCCGCTCTGTGGCATGTGGGATCTTCCCAGGCCAGGGCTCGAACCCGTGTCCCCTGCATTAGCAGGCAGATTCTCAACCACTGCGCCACCAGGGAAGCCCGGGAGTGCTCACTGAAAGTGCCCCTTGGAGGTATTCTGAAGAATTCTGATAGCACTGCCCTTGATTTGGCATTATTACGAAAGGTAGATTAGCTTCCATTCCAGGGGCCAAACCAGGGTGATGTATGGACTTTGGTTAGTGATTGGGTTAAGGCTGGTACTTCTACAGCTTCGTCTTAAACCACTTTTTTTTTTTTTTAACATCTTTATTGGAGTATAATTGCTTTACACTGGTGTGTTAGCTTCTGTTGTATAACAAAGTGAATCAGCTATACATATACATATATCCCCATATCTCCTCCCTCTTGCATCTCCCTCCCACCCTCCCTATCCCACCCCTCTAACCACATTTTTAACTCTTGACCCTATTTCAGCTGCACTGATCTCCTTTGAGCTCCTTTAGTTCACAGGTCCTTTCCTCCCTTGGTACATCCTCTGTGCTTGCCCTCAGTCTGGGCTGTCCTGCCTCCAGCTCTTCACATGGCTGCCTGGCCCTTCTCATCTATTAGGTGTCAGTTTACCTTCCCTCCTCAGCCAGGTCTTCTCTGAAAATCTCACCTAAGCTGGTCTCTATCCTCTGTCACAGGATTCTCTCTACCACGTTCATAGCACTTTTCTGAATTTGCAATTCAATATGTGTATTGCTTATTAAAAATCTGTATTTACTATAATGTTTAATACAATGCTGATATTAAATATAAGTATTGCATATTGAATATTTTCAGCTGAAGGAGTTTGAGAAAATGGCAGAGGCAGGGTCGCTGACCTTCTCCCCCCATCCCTTCTTTCCCTTCTCCCCTGAAGTAGGTCATAAAGCCCTTGTGTGAGGATTGACTTCCCTATAACCTCTCTATAACACCCATATCTACAAAGACAGAGGGATGCCCCAGGGGAATCCAAAGAGGCTTCCCTGTTTCCCCTGGTCTGCTACACTTACCTCATACTCTTGGCCCTATCATATTTCTCTGTGCCTGTCCATTCTTCATCAACCCTAGCATAAAAATACCCCATTTAACCATTACTTCACATCTTCAGTTCCTTATGAAGGTTCTCACTCATAAAACTTAAATTTTATACTTAAATAACGTAAGCTTTTCTCCTATTAATCTTTGTCAGACCCAGCCAGGAACCCTAAAAGGGTTGAGGAAAACTTTTTCTTCCCCTACAATACCATAAACTGAGTGGCTTACAACAAACTTTTGTTTTGGAGACTTGAAGTCTGAGATCTGGGTGCCAGTATAGTCGCGGTCTCATAAGAACCTTTTTTGGGTTGTTGACTGCCGCCTTGTGTCCCCACGTGGTGGAGAGCAGAGAGGAACAAGCTCTCAGGATTTTTATAAGAACACTAATCCCATTCACGAGGATTCCACTCTCATGAATTCATCTAATCCTAGCTACTTTGCAACGGCCCCAACTCCCGATACCATCACATGGGAGGGTGGGCTTTCTGACATGAATTTTGGGGGGACACAAGCATTCAACCCATAACACACTATCTTTTTAGAGGGCAAAAATGAGAGCAGCTTCCTCAGTGGGGGAGTAATCAGCTGATTTGGCCACCGGGCAGTCTGGATTTTAGTGCTGGCTATTTAAAGGAGTTGTCTGGGAAAGCCAAGGGATCAGTTCCTGAGGATCTTGCAGCCCATGGGAGGTTATAGCATCCTCTACTGCAAAAGGAAGCCCCTGGTACCATAAGGAGTTAAGTTCAGGTGTAACCCCTTCTGGGGAAGCAGACTCTTTTGTCTCAATTTGCTTATTGTCCAGACAACCTAGAATGAACTCCCTGGATCACTTTTGGTTGATTCTGCTCATTGCATCAATGTATTAGAGTGATTGGGATATAGA
This sequence comes from Balaenoptera acutorostrata, assembly GCF_949987535.1. Taxonomy (NCBI): domain Eukaryota; kingdom Metazoa; phylum Chordata; class Mammalia; order Artiodactyla; family Balaenopteridae; genus Balaenoptera; species Balaenoptera acutorostrata. The sequence continues at coordinate 36,916,595 of NC_080079.1, forward strand.
AATATTACACGAATATTTTTCCAATACATGAAACAACTAATGAAGGAGCCTGGAGACTGCACGGAAATTAGAGTTTTGGATTACTCATAAACCAACAACGTATTATTCCAGAGTATCCACTAAGTAAGGATCCTAATTTTTATCTCTTCAGGAAGATCTGCTTATGGCACATAGCCTGAACATGATGGAATTTCAGGGTTTCCTGGGAACTCATGGTGACAATCTCTTTTCCCCAGGGATCAGGAGGCATCCTGGAAGCCATGTCATGATACGCAATCTAGAGAAGTAGGGCCTTGAGATATTTGGCCCAAAGTATCCACACTTCCCAGAATGCATATGATGAAAAGGATGTGTGGAAGACCTCATTTACTTTCTGAATAGTGCCTCTGTGACCCTTAGAATCCACATGGCTTCCAGATCCTCTCAGGGCTGGCAGGATTGGTAGATAAGGCATACTTTGCCTAAGGGCACCTCAGAAATGGTTTTTCTATCATGGCTCATCTCACCAATAACTAAGATACCTCCAGGATCACTGAAACTTGGAGATGCATAGAATCCTTTCACCCTCAGCTCAGCCTCCTAAAGACAAAATAGCAGAGCTTCCCAGAGCCAATGATAGGATACTGCCAAGTTAGCACTTAGGGGGAACAGGAGATGGGGAGCCAGGGAACTAGAAAGACATGGGAGATAAGTATCCATGGTGAGGGAGGGGAGTAGAGAGGAGGGAGTAGGGGAGTGCATTTAGTCAAGGGGAGTGATTTCTAAGGAGGAGACAACAATTCTAGCCAACAATGAATAAAAAGAGGAAGAGGCAGGGGTGTTTCATGGACAGAAATGGCTGAAAATAGAAATTAGTAATTCAACTGGGACTCTCTCCATCTCTTTCTCTGTACATCCTTTTATCCTTCTCCTCTCTCAGCTCATCAGCTTTCTCTACTTCCTAGTCTGCATGGAGGAGTAGGATTGTCCCGTGGTGACTTAGTTTTTGGTTTTTAACTTAACACTTCAAGCTACAGCTGAGACTGCCTAGCTCTTTAACTTGCTATTCAGATCCCTTCAGTAGGATAGAGGACTTGTCCACCTTGGGTCAGAGGTCCAACTCCAGTCCAATCACAAAAGGTTAGAGATCTGGCTCATGTAGTAAACAGCTCCTAAAAGTCCATCCCTGTTGGTGGGCAATTGGGGTGTAAGGGGGGGGTTGGGGAATATTGGGTCTCATCAAGTCCTGGGCATCTACTTCTAGGAGTGTCATTTCAGGCAGAAGATAGACTTCTGCAGGGGTTGGAGTAGGGAAGGAGGGGAACTAGAGGGAACTTGATAGATGAGCTGGTATGCTCCCCAAGTTCTAGCTGTCTTTATTCATCACCTGTTTTTTATAAGAGTTAGTCTTTGAGTGAAACTTTCCTAGAGACTAGGAGGAGGAAGCAACTGGAAATGGCTGGCTAGGGTGAAAAAGCTGGAGTAAGAGACTGGACAAGAGTTTCTTTTCCCTTTTTTTTTCTTAAACTACTTTATTGAGGTATGAGTGACATAGAAAAAGCTGTACAGATTTTTTTTTTTTTAATTTATTTTTATTTATTTATTTTTGGCTGTGTTGGGTCTTCGTTTCTGCATGTGCGCTTTCTCTAGTTGCGGCGAGCAGGGCCTGCTCTTCATGCGGTGCGCGGGCTACTCATTGCGGTGGCTTCTTTTGTTGCAGAGTACGGGCTCTAGGCGCATGGGCTCAGTAGTTGTGGCTCACGGGCTTAGTTACTCCATAGCATGTGGGATCTTCCTGGACTAGGGCACGAACCCATGTCTTCGGCATTGGCAGGCGATTCTTAACCACAGTGCCACCAGGGAAGTCCTGTACAGATTTAATCTACACAACTTGATGAATGTAGAGAGAAGTATATACCTCTGAAACCATCACCACAATCTGTGCTATAAACGCATCCATCACCTCCAAAAGTTGCCTCCCACCCTCTTATTTTGTGATAAGAACACCTAATATAAGGGCTACCCTCTTAGTAATTTTTTTGTAATACAATACAGTATTGTTAATTATCTGATATAGATTCATTTACTGGTTTAGGCAAGGACATGGTTTTAGACTGTCCTGTGTACCCTTTTTCATTCTTTCCTATCCTTTCCTATCCTCTGTGACCAAAGGAACACACTTGAAGATGGTTTGGGTGGGATTAGAGTCGTCTTCCCAGAAATAGAAATTGTTCCTTCAGGAGCTTGAATGCGATCTTTCTCCTGACCTCATTAAGGATGGGCTGAGCCGACCATGTTAGGCAAATCCTGGAGTTACATGGGATTTTCTTTAATCTCCTGGCCCTGGGTCTTTTCTACATAAAACTTTATTTTATCCTTTATTCTGTGATATTTGCTTTGGCTATTATCTCCAGAAATTAAACTACGTCAAAAGGTTTTTGAAAAATGAGTGTATTGCCCTCACTGACTCATTGTCATGAGAATAGACAACTTCAAAGGCTGCAGCAGGTATTAAGACAAGGTCTTTTTTTTTTTCCCCCCTGAATCTAGGCTGGTGATTCTTAACCAAAATGTTCTTCTTTTTCATAACCTCCACCCATGTTTCTGAAGTGCCTATCAAACAATTTATTTTAGAATCTTTGTGTTTTATTTAGGTCCCTATGAACATCATGCATTAAATTTAGAGAAGTACTCTTCCTTCATGCCCTCCCCAAGGCAGTTTGAATTCCTCTCCTCATACTCAAATTTCCCCAGCACAGTTTTCTCCATTCCCTTGTTTAGTGTTGTTTTCCACTAGGGTTTTCCTTTAAGACCTAAAGAAAATACGGAAGTAAGTGGATGTATTGGCTTGTTGGCTACTTAAGGGGGTAGGGAGTTCCCTAGAAGGTTTCTTCTCTAGGAATAAAGATCTGGATGTGATGTCCACTTAATTTCTTCCTCTTAAACCATCTGAACTAGGTTTCCCTACTTTTGTGAGTAAAAAGGGGATTTATTATTAGAACAGAAAAAGATACAATAAAAAAAGAAAAAGGACATATGTAAACTGTAATCATGGTGATATTTGAACTTATCTGGTACTCATCTTGGCTTTCCTCGGAGGCTCTTTCCAGCCCTTGCGGTCTGGCACCTATCCTTGGGATGCAGTCAAAGTAGGATCAGAAGTAGAGTCCCTACTGGGCAAAGTGAAGGTATCTGTTCCCCAACCTTGGATCTTGCCTGAGGAATTTGTGGGGCACTGTTTCACAGTTAGAGATGTGAAGTTTTTGAGCCCATTATTGACTAGAGAGCTTGGACCATGTTTGCCTTAAGTGGAAAATAAATTGCAATTGCAACATATTTTGGTATCGCAAGCAGGAACGATGTAACAGAAGCATGTGGGTGTCAAAAGCAATCATCTTCAATGGCCAGGACAGTTTTGCAAGGGAGGAAAATATATGGGAGGCACCAGGGGGCAAAATCAGAGATGAGGTAGGCCTAAGGAAAAGTCTCAGGATGCATGGAGTCTCCCTCCTCTAAGATTGCTGATTACTTTCTGTCTGATGTTGAGCTAGTTTTCCAGGTTTGATCTGGAACAAAGGAAGCTGTGATAATATTATGCTAACGTGAATGTATAAAATATGAAAGGTCTCCTTCCAAAAACACCACTCATGCTTCCTTAGACACCTTCCATGTTCCTCTTCCTTTTATACCTCCTTCTGTAAGTTTATGGAGGTCTGTGCTTTCACCCATCCCTATCAAATATTACTCCCAAGAAAGGAGCTTATCAACTTGATTATACTGAAGACAAAAGTCTTGCCTCCCCCCCATCCCCTACCCCAGGGCATTTGTCATTCAATAGAAAAATTTAAGCCAGAGAACCATGGAACATTAGAGACTCCATATTTCAAGTTTTCTTTGGCTGCCTTTTTCTGTTTTCCATGTGCCAATATGGAAAAATCTGCTGTCTAAAGTTTTAGCTTTTTTTTCTTAGCAATTAACTTCTTTGGTCTACCTTTTTTATCCCATTAGATTGCAACTAACAGTTTAATTAAAAGAGACTACAAAGTTAGAATTTGATAGGTCAAAAAAAAAAAAGCCTGCTTTTTACACATAGTAGCAATTCCTCTACACAGCTGCCACCCTAAAGATAATGAGCGCCGCTTTACATACCTAACTCCTCTTACTGCCGTATCTACCTGCTTGGTCTTGTGGGAGAGACTCAGTATCTCCTTGGGTTGTGTGGTCAGTGCCTTCTCCCAATTCCAGACCTCCCCCCTAGTGGCCTAGTGCACTCTGCATTTCTAAGTAGGGAAATGTCAACAGGGCAGTGCTGTTTATAGGTAAATATTGGATAGTTCTCTCTTCTAAAAAGTGATTTGAGGGTTCTGTGTTATAAAGATAAAATACCAAAGAGGAGACAGGCATCCAAGATGGGAGGAGGCTGACTGATTGCTAGGGTAAGAGAAGGGAAGCAGCTAGATATTAATGGAAATTTAAAGGAATGATAGAATTTTCTGGACACTCAGTAAGTAAGGTAGAAACCAGTGGCCCTCATCTCTGGCTGCACGAAGTCACCTGGTACTTCTTGAAATACTTATGCCTGGAGCCGCATGCTCGGGCGTTCTGACTTAAGTAGTCTGAGTAGAGGCCTGAGCATCTGTATTATGAAATGTACAGCCAGAGTTGAGAAACACTGATCTAGGACCAGAAGAGTCTTCAGATTTTTCAGTGTTTTCAGAAATGGCTCCTCAAACTGAGGGATATAATAAGATTGTGTCTTCTGCTATACAAATCCGGATTCTCAATGGAGGGGGTCCTAGAACCTGATTTTTTTTGTAGAAGCCTCTCTGATACTAATTCAGATGGTTCATGGACCATCCTTGGAAAAATACTTTAGAATGGAAAGAGAAGAGAGTGTTTCCTTTCTATATACTAATTGTTTATGACGAATATGTTTTATTTCAGCTTCATAAGGATCCTATGAGGAAAGCAATATTATCCCATTTTACAGTTAAAGAACTGGTAAAAGAGATGAAGTAACTTGTCCAACAACACAGAGCTAGTAAATAGCAAAGTCTGAAATCACTCATGACTGTTGAGTTGAAGTGCTAAGGACAAGGAAAGCTTTAACCATGAATTAATTTTCCTACACTTTGCCGTGCTTCCTGTTGGTACACTAGCTGAGCCCCAAGGGTCATCAGCTCTTGGCTCAAAGAGGATGGATGAGAGGACCTGGCTGAGAAGCAGAAGCACAGCTGTTGACATAACTTGGCCCAGGCAGGGAGAGGTTCTAGGGAAGTGCTAGGATCAGAAAGATGTTCCAGTGCTGCAAATTCTGAGAAATTGTAAGCTTGGCCAGCCTTGCATGTAAGAAAAAGAGAATAGTTTTAGAGAAAATTAGAAAGCCTCACTGCTTTAATTCTTGTTTTCTCCTGTTGTCTGTCAAATGTCAACTCTTTTTGTCCCCGTAAGGAAATAAGCCCTCTACCAGTAAAGAAGGTCTGAAAGCTCCATTGACAGCCATTTGTGGCTATAAATGCAATGGGCAGAAGGGCAGCAGTGTCAGAGCTGTGAAGGTTTATGAATGGAGAAGGGAGTGAACTCACGGTAGTGATCTGGTCTTTGCTGAATCTGGCTTCTGAAGAGGAGAGAAGCCCATTTTCTGTTATTCTCTCTCCCTCATCAGAAGGGACCATCTCCCCTGAGTTCTACACATTTTAGCCTAAAACAAATACAGCTCAGATGTGGTTCAAGGTTCTCTGTATTCTGGACTCTGTATACCACTGCTTGCTCAATACTTCCATGTGGATTCCTCAGTCGGTTAAACGTGTTCGTCTTCTAGCACATTCTCAACATCAGAGACTCACTCCATTGTCTTCCTAGTTACTCCAAGCGGAAACAGAGCGTCTCCCCCTCTCACCCAAGAGCTAATCTAGCGCCAAGTTCTAGGGCTATAGCCTCACAAATACGTCTTGGATCTGTCTACTTCTCACTATCCTCGTTGACACCTGCTCCTTCAAACTGCCATTATAACCCGCCTGGACCACGATAGGAGCCCTCCCTTTCACTGCTTTTCCTGCATCCATGCATGGCCCTTGAATCCATTCTTCCATGGTGTCAGATGAGTGATCTTTTCAAAATGTTAATTTTTATTTTAAACCTGTAGATTTCTAACATACTGTTTTTAGAATAAAGATCACAACCTCTGACTTGGCTGGTCAGGCTTGGCCCCTGTCCACTTCCCCAGCTGCCTCCGCCTTGCTTTCTCAGTCCCATTCACGCTCATCTCCTTTGGTCTCTTGAATGTTTCATATTTGTTCCTTCTTTGGGGTCTTTGTACTAGTGTTCCTGCTGCTGGGATTCCCTCCCGTTTGCACATTAATGCTTTCTCAACCTTCAGATCTCTACTTTAAATATTATTTCCATGGGTGTCCTTTCCTACCCCTCCTAATCCTCCAGCAGTGCACCCTGCCTTCCTACATACACCTTCCAACTGCTTATACAAGCCTGCAGGGCCAGGGCAGGGGCTCAGCCTGTTCTGTCTACACTCTATCCCCATCATAACTTGAGTGACTAGCACATAGCAAGTACTCTATTTGTAAGTGAAGAAATAAAGGCATAATAAATAATGGGCATGACAACACCCACCTTCCCCTATCCCCCCCACCCCATTCTTACATAAACACTTTTACATTTCCTCTATCTGAGCTACAGAGGATTCCAGGATTTCACTTCTTAAAAACTTCAGTTGCCCTACAACACTATGTTAGTTCCTGGTGCACAACATAGTGATTTGATATTTCTGTATATCACAAAATACAATTGAGTTTTGTATAGTGATCTTGTAGTCAATTACACTTCAAAAATCAAACAAAAAATTCATGGAAAAACAGATAAGATTTGTGGTTACCAGTGGTGGGGAGTTGGGGGAGGGGGAATTGTAAGAAGGTGGTCGGAAGGTACAAACTTCCAGTTATAAGTACTAGAGATGTAATGTACAACATGATTAATATAATTAATACTGCTGTATATTATGTATGAAAGTTGTTAAGAGTATAAATCCTAAGAGTTCTCATCACAAAAAAAAAAAAAAAAAACTTCAGTTGCTCAACTCACGTTTTTAATATGATCACCTGGCTAGAGTCGAAAAGACTGTGATCAAAGAATATTTACTAAACACCCTCTACTATTCTATCCCACTTGATCCTGTTAAGGACGTGGTGAATTGGGTAGGGCTGCTGTAACTGTCTACAGAAGAGGAACCTGGAGCCCAGTGAGATGGACTGTTGAGCACAAGGTCAGACTGAGATGAGGCATGAAAGGGAAAAGAGTCCTTGTTAGGATTTCTTTCTAGTGCAAGTGATGATAATGTTAGTAATAATAATAGCCAACTTACTGAGTGTTGGAAATATTTTGACACCGTGCTCATAGCTTTGTATAAACTGTCTTACAGGTACCATAAAACCCTGTGAGGTAGTATGATGGAAGCCGAGCCTTAGAGGGGGTGAATGACCCACTGTCAGTGGGGTACAGAGAGAACTAGGCCCTGTGGCACTAGCTCTCTGCTCCTCTGTCACCGACATTCACAGGGGCTCCTGGCTTCCTAGATGCCATTTCTATCACGTGAAAAAAAAAAAAAACAAAAACAAAACCTTCAGTTAAAAAGTCTTGTTGTTTTTCTTTTTGCTATTCATTGGTTCATTGGCCTTCCTTTTGTGGTTCCCTGTTTCCTTTGGACCACATCCTGTTTTCTTCTGGGACTCTTCGTTCTTCATGGAATGTAGGAAGTTGGGTTGTTGCTAAAGTAGCAGCCACAACAAAAGACAAAGCTTGCTGAAGAATGCCTCTGAAATATACGTCCACATAGTTTTCTTGTTGAGGATGTGATGGTCTTTTGCCAAAAAAAAAAAAAAAAAATTGCTCGGTTTGTCTCATTTCCAACCTTGGGTGAGAGAAACTGCCAATGATGATCTTATGTGTGCTGGGTTGAAACCTTTGTAGTTGCTCAGGTAAACTCATTGGTGGAGTGAAAAATGTTCTGAGTTTCAATTCAGAAGACTTGGCTTTTAGGCCCTGCTTTGTCATTTAGTCGTGTGATACATGGCAAGTCACTTAATCTCTCTGAACCCAAGTCTCTTCATCTATAAAGTGAGATGATAGCTTTGTCTTGTGGACAGTCATCTTGAATTGTAAAGCATCTTTCTATAATAAGGGAATTACTGTGTTGTACTTCTTTTAGGAAAAGGCAAGAACATGAAATAGAACACTTTCATTAATACTTTAAAGTGGAGTGCTAAAGAAACAGACTCTTTTTCTCAAATTAGCCAGCTAGTGCCATTGAATACACTAAGTTGCCAAATGGCCAATGTGTGATGGGGCTCGGGGAAAGGAGGGGTGGGGGTGGGGCGAAGGAGGAGGAAAAAGTGAATGATGTCTCTTCTTTAGGCTTTGAGTTGAACACGCTGGCATGGCTAGAGTTGAGGGGTCACGTAAAGATTGTTACTCTTTCTCTGTTCTCAACAATCCTTAGGGATAGGAAATTGATTTTTTTTTCGTATGTTTCAATTTAATGCCTGCCAGGAACACTTTGTTGAGGCCATATCAGGGCTCTCTGGGAAATGGGCCGCGATGAATCTGCAAGCTTAGGAGCGCAAGGTGGCCTCACTTAACACGAATTTGCTATCTTTTCCCTAGATCTAAGTTAGGGTGATGGGAAAGATATCCAGTGTAAGGCGGATTTAGAAATCTTAGCTTGGGGACTCTCCCTGCCCTCCTGTGTTTTATGCAGTACAAAGCGCCAGGGTTGAAAGATGGCTTTTCATGGTTAGGGGCAAAAGTTATAATCAGCTGACTCACAATGCATACTCACCAGCTTATATTAGGTGTAGCAATTTGTAAAACAGGCCCTATTCTTTACGATTATTTCTACACCTGCCTTTCAGGGGCTTATTGACTTTGGAACTCAGAAGCACCAAGGGCCTTTGGAGATACCTTTTGAACTGTTGGATGTTGAACAAAATCTGGCTCCTTGGTCATCTTGGTGACATGGCTGTCTGGGAATAGGCTGGACCCAGGTGAAGGTCTTTAGGACAGAGATGGACCTGCTAGTAAATTCTCCTGTGCACTAGTACAGATTTATTTTCAATTTACACCATACACAGGCCTGTGAGACAGCTTCACTGGTAGCTGACTTTTTTTATTTCCATTCATCATCTAGTACTGTGATTCTTTCTTGCTCTAGGTCTAAGATGAAGGTTTGGTAGTTTGGACCTTGCTGCCTCTGAGACCAGATTCACGTTCATCTAACATTTGCTTAGCCTTTATAATGTCTTGGGCCCTTCCATATGTATCAGCTCATTCAATTTGTTTCATGCAGTCCTGCAAGGTGCCTATTACCATTTTGCTCTTTCTACTGAGAAAACTGAGGCATAGAGGGGATTAACTAACTGCCTAAGCCCTACAGCCGATGACTGGCTGATTGGGGCTTATGTCCAAGTGTTCTCAGGCTCATTCCTGTGCTCTCTCCTTAAGCCCCAACTGCCCAGTGCATGATGCTGCTGACCTTGTCGCCAGGATGTCCTGTGCAATTCAACTTTGTGCAGCCGAAGGTGGGGAGCTCTCCACTCTCATCTGAGTCCCTTTCTCAGGACTTGTTCACTGACCCTTTGACTAGGAGGTGCCCTTGAGGTTGTCATCTCCCAGAGCCTGTCATCTCCTGGCCCTTTAAACATGCTGTTCTTGTGAGAAGTTACTTTCTATGCATCTGTTGCCTTCCGACTCCAGCACTGCACTGAGGATTGAACAGTGAACAGAAGTCAAAGTTCATGCTCTTGGGAAGCTTTTTCTAGTATAGGAGACAGCAAAGAAATACTATCATGTCAGATAGTGATAATCCCTCTAGGATAAGCAAAGTAGGACATGAGGATTATGAATGATGGGGATACTATGTTAGATGGAGAGATAGATAGAGGAGACCTCTCAGAAGAGGCAGCATTTGAGATTAAACTTGAATAATATGAGCAGTGAGTCTTATGGATATCTGGAAGGAAAGTGTCAGAGGAAACAGGCAGTGCAAAGGCCCTGAGGTAGAAACACACTAGATGTGCTCACGGATGAACAAGAAGCCTGACTGACTGGGGTGGGTGAGGGAAGAGTGAAAGGAAATGATAGGATTGGTATCTGGGAGAAGTGGGCACAGCAATTAGACTGTGGTAGGGGCTTTGGGTATTCAGTGTGATGGGAATCTACTGGAGGGTTTTTGAGCTGGGATGTGATACACTGTTTTTAAAAGACGCTGTATTGGTAAAAGACTATGGGGGTGTGTGTGGGGGGACAGCAGAGCAGACTATCCAATTAGGAGGCTGCCACCAGGTTAGGTATGTTGGTGGACTTGGGTGGTCAGAAGTGGCTGAATTTAAAATGTATTTTGATGGCAGACAAGATGGGATTTGCGTGTGTATTAGATGTTGGGGTTAGTTCACTCACTCTGGCCCAAGGCCAACACTCATATACATACTTGGAACTAGTGGCTACCACCGTGAGAACTGTCAAAGAGGCAGAATGGTGGGCAATTGTTCTCAGCCTCTTACCTTCATCCTGGGGTATTCGATCCTTCCATTATGGAGGGGTGTCCTCTAGAGGTACGTGTAACTTTGCTGTGTCTTCTGTTACGCATTGCTGTCTCCTGTACCTGGGAAGCTGAGATGATTAAAATATACATCAACTGTTTACTGTCCTCAAGGAGCTCTTAATCCAATGAGAGAGGTTACATTATAAGATGGAGTGAAAAAAATGCTATAAAGAGGTAAAAAGTGCTCTGAGGGAACAGGGATGTGAGTGACTGATTCTAACTTTGGTCAGAAGACTAAAAATCAGGATTTGATAAGGGGAAGGGGCAAGGGATCTGAGCTTTAAAAGAGATCATCCAATTTCATGTTCATGTCTGTTCATGGTCAGTTTCCTAAATTTTTCCCCTTACCTTTTCTCCCTCTGTGACTATTTGCTCCTTTGTATTTATTGTTCCATAAATGAGTAATCCTCCTTCAGTCTGGAGGTGGGGGTGGAAGAAGTGTGCATATGTCTCAGTGACTAAGACCACATGCCAGATTAGAATGGAGACCCAAGGCTATTTTGTCCTGTGGCCGTAGTCATCAGGTTTCAGAGTGAGCCTTGATTGCCCAGTGACCCATCAAAGCCAGGACAGTGAGGGAGCTTGTTAGAACTTTGTAACCTGAAACTTGTGAAATCCTCTAACCCAGGGAGCTTGTGCCTCCGGGCCTAGAGAAGGTCTATTAACCTTGCTCTTCAGGCCACCTGATAGCTTTCTGACCTGCTAGGGAAGAGCATTTCCAGTCATTACCCATCTCAGACTGAGGCAAGTTCTGTGAGGGTTTGCTTCTATCCTGCAGAGCTCTTTTTCTCTGGCTTGACCAAGCATTCTTTCATAATACAGATGCAAACATCATCATGACAAAAGGCCTAAGGTTCCTGACGCTGTCAGGGCCCTGATAGATTCTCATGCAGAATTATTGTAGATCTGTTTATAATGTCCATGCTTCCTGAGGAGTATGAATATGTTGCCATATTGTCAAGTGTTATTAGCTGACATTGATAGGAGAGACTCCTATTATTGGGGGGTGGGGGTGGGGAAAGCAGTCTGTCTGGACTTTATCTGGAGCACTTGCCAGCTAAGCTTGTGAGTTGTATACATGTGTCTCCCATACTGAACTCTAAGCTCTTGGAGGACAGTGTGTCTTACTCATTTTTTTTCCTTCCAGGATTAGAATAGTCATGAGCAGATCATGCTTCAAATTGAATATTAGTCAAGTTGTTGAAATCTTCTGTGCCTTAGTTCCTTTAGGTAGGAAATGGAAAACATAAATAGTTACAAAGTTATTGAAATATTAAACAAGATGATGCAACTATAAACACACTTAGTACTGTGCTGAATTCACAGTAAGCACTCAATAAGCAGGACTACTGCTGTAGTATGGTAAGTGCTCAGTACTTTATACTGAATGGATGGAGGCTGTTGGAGATGAGAGGGATCTACTGGAGGAAGTGAAGTCCTATGACTGGCACAGGGGAACAGGCAAGAGCTAGTGGCCCTCGTCCCAGGCCCACTCCTTTCCTAATAGGTCAGAGCTGGGACTGTGGTTGGTGAAAGATGTCAGAGTTTGTTTTGGGTGTGTCCTAGTAAACCAGGACACTAGCCTATGGAAGGCATTTGCCAAAGGTTGAGGACCCCCTCCTTCGAGTAGCATGAGGAATGTCAAAGGCTGGAACTGGACTAATGTTTGGGCCACTTGTCTGGGAGGCAGCTCAACTCATGGGATGGAGCAGAATGGATTGACACCCGGTTCTAATCCATTTCTATTTCACCGACTTACACTTTTGTTTAATGTTGACTTTTGCTGAGTAATATCTATCTAATGACATGGGATGAAGTGTCATGAGCAACCGTATGGGGCAGAACACACCTCCTCCCGTGTGAGGGGTGGGTCTTCTTCGGGGTAGACCTCTAGTGACTCTGGGGTGTGTTTGGGGAATTCTGGATCAAAATAAACCAACTCCTGTGGTTGCCTCTCTAAGCATCCCAGGTACTACACATGTTTTAAGTGTGTGTGAGTGCTTGCCTTTCTTGACAGGACCAGAACCCAAGAGTTTCCAGATAGCTTCTCATATCAGCTTTACTCTAGGCACAATTTAATTGGAGATAAATATGATTCCCAATTGTAGATTTCCTTCTTGATACCTTATCTTGTTTAATCCTCACCAAAAGCCTGAAATAAGTATTGTTATCTCCATTATCCAAATGAAAGTAGAGATTTAAGTAACTTTCCCAAGGTCATAGGATAGGAAGGATTTAAATCTAATCTTTTAAGCTTCAGCTATACCACTCACCTCCCAGTAGGTGTCTCACTTACTAAAAAGTGAGCTTGCAGTGTTAACGTGAAAATAATTTTAACTTATTAGTAGACTGAGCCTATTCTAGTGCTTTAACCATTCTCTGGTCACTAATTTAATAGCTTTTGTTAATAAAGGAAATAAAGTGTTAATAATTTCAGAACAATTTTCTTAGACTCTTCTGGTAAACTGAGTATTTTTTTCTTTTGTACCATGCAATACTGAAACATTCTCTAGTAATACAGGTACATGTAGAAGTATTTTAAAAATTCAGTGCCTTTCACCCTTTTTGAGCTGTGATAAAAGAATTTTTATGTATGTGAGCATGTATTGTCCTTCAAAGTATACACTTTAGGAGGTCAAATATTTATTTCAACTTATATTTATAGTAAATATTTATAGTCACCATTGGCCCCTCACTTTGGGAATTATTTTCAGACTGAGTTAACAAGCTGTGAAAGAATCTGTCCCATTTAAAAAATTTCTTCTACTATTGAGATTACAAATACATGTGTAACATTCACTAAATTAAAGATCTGTTGCCCAGCTCATTTATATTCAAGATCATATGCTTTAGAGATGATGTGGGAAACTGAGATCTGTTGTTTAAGATTTCTCCATTTACTACAAATGTCATGCCCAATTAAAAATTGGAAATATTTTTATCCGTTGAAACCCACCCACCTTCCATTTTGCATGGCATTGTCAAGGGTGCTTCACCTTCAGACATGTCTAAATATAGTTTAATTGGACCCCGTGTGGAAATCTACCATCTGCACTACCGCTTATGAGCAGTGCTCCAAATCCTACTTTTGAATTTTTATAAACATCGTTAATATTAGTTCAATTTTGTATTTGCTAAAAGACACACATATGGTTTTTCTCAAAATTGCAGTTCTTGAATTATTGAGAGAAATAAGATTTTTTTTCTTCTTTATAAAGATGAGATAAAGACAACTGTCTAGGATATTATTCAGAAAGGGGCACTGTAGTGTTGACAAATGTGAAGTCAGATGTCTTTAATTCCTGACTGTGCCACTACTGGTTATCAGTCTTTATGGAGCAGACCTGATCTCTCTGTGACTCAATTTCCTCATCTCTTTCCTAGTGTCTGTTTTGCTGTTGAGAACTCTATCACTGTATTCCTTTGCTGGGTAATCTGTCTTTTTCTCTTCTGGTAACTTCTAAATTTTTATTTTCAGTATCTTTGATATTCTGCTATTTCTCTACGATGAATGTAGATGTAGATATTTTGTTTAATTTGCTCAGGACTTCTGGTGCTTATTCAATCTGAGATTTCACGTATTTTTATTAATTCGGGAAGTTTCACAGCCATTACCTCTTTGAATATTGCTCTCCTTCATTCTCATTTTCTAATATTCCTACTAGACAAATGTTGGATGCTCTCCTTCTGTTCTCCATATCTTTCAACATTTCTTAAAATTGCATCACTATCACTCAGTGGTACCTCTTGGGTTATTTCCTCAGCTCTTTGTTAATTGATTCTCCCATTGACTATATTAGTTTTCTCAATCAATTGGATTTTAAATATCAATGAAAAATATATTCATTTCTAGAAGTCCCATCTTTTCTAGATTTCTGGTATTTTTTTATGGTTCTTTACATTTCTTATTTCCATTCTTTTATCTCTTTAGGCATTTAAAATATTCTAAGCTGATTCAGATTATTTGTCATTCTTAGGGGCTATTAATCTTACTTATTCTGTCTGCTGATTATTTTCTAACATGTCTCATAATTTTTGACTGGGAACCTCTAGTATGTCATTTTTCCCTCTTTAGACATTTCACATGGCACTGGTTCAGCCCAGTTTTCCATTTTCTCGTGCTGTGTGTCTCAGTGGTGTCAGCTTGGATTTTCATCACTCATGGGCGTTGTAAATTGTACTCAAAACCCCAGATGATGTAGGCTTGAGGTAATTTTTTTTTTTTCTTATCCAGAATCCAAGATAGTGAAAATATTATTGAGATCTCACTGTGAAAGTAGGCACATTTTTATCTGTTCCCCATTTTCTGAGGGTGTAGCACTTTGAGGGTCCTGGCTTTATCCAGGGATTTACATTTCAATTCCTGATCTCACACAGGTCGGATCACCCACATGGGCATTAGGATCTGAACCCCTAGCAATTAGAGGAGACCTCCTGGGTTCTGTATCCTCCTGCATACCACTCATGTTGACCCCTGGCTATTGCAGTGTCAACTTGTGTACTTTCCATTATTTTTGTTCCTGATGCCCACGGCTTTTGCTTCTTTTTCTAGCTACCTCAATAGTGTATTTAAACATGCTTTTTAAAAAATGCTTTTCTTTTATTCAGAATTTCTAAGCATTTGCAGTGGGAGTAGTTATTTATTAGTTCAGTCCATCAAGGTTACACCATATGGTTTTATTAATATGAAGATTAAATGAGATTTTGCATGTATGGAATTTAGTACCTGATGGTAAACTTGACATTTTCAGTATTAGCAAACTGACAGGACAGTTTTCATAGAGTCAGAATGAACCTCAGGCTACTACTGAGAGGAGGAAGAAGTAACTTGAACATATATTTTTGGTTATTTCCACATGAAATCCTTTGATAAATCATAGGATTTGGTATTGATAAGCATATGTCAATTTGCTAGCACTGTTCCTGGAAGATCTCCATTTCCTCATCATAGCCTCCCAATAGAGAGCTCTCTAGTGGCTTCTTGTTTTTGAGAGCCTTCTTTTAACCATTTCACCATTGTTTTCACAAGAGTTTTATGGAGAACATGGTTTAATTCTTTGCCTACAATGATACATAATGCCAAGTATATCCTTCACTAGGCTACTAGTAAAAGTAACATGATTTGCAAAGGTGACAGAGTTTTTTCCAATAAAATGAAACCCGAGACCATCTCAGGGCAATGAACAAAGAAAAGCATTAATGTTAGCCCTTCTTGACCATGTCTGTCATTGACCACAGTTAGTGTCCCAGGTCTTTGATGCTAAACAGATGGTGATAATTTTCTTTGGCAATTAATGAAAACATACTACAAATAACATGAAAATAATATTTAACTCTGTAAGTCTGGGGGCATTAAGAAATGTATTCTAGAGTCTTTAGTGCAAAGTGTCCTTTTAACTTTTATGAATTTTTCTGGTTTTTATAATATGTATTACTATACCCACTAAAGTCATATTTTTAACAAAATAGAATTATTTATAATTAACCAAAAAAATTGAACTAACCTACAAGCAACACTGAGAATAGTTAATGTGTTTAGTCTTTTCAAAGCATAGAATATTTCATTGTCATTAAATAATTATGCAAACAACAATGGATGTAGTATCACCAAGCTATATTCAGAGCAGTATGATTCACTGCAAATGGTTTATTAACAGCAAAGAATAAAAATCAGGTATTCTATTCAAGAATATAGACAAACTAAAAGCTAAGGAAAATAGGAGATGGAATCAAAAAGGATAAAAACATAAAAATAAAGCCATGAATAGGCTTTTGGAAAGACCAGTAAATACCTCAAACCCTGGCAATGCAAATAATGGAGAGACCACACATACATAGTATTTGAATGAGAGGATATAACCAGAAACCTTAAGACAATTAAAAATATAGGTAAAAAAATAGAAAATAGATAAAATAGAAAATCTCAGTGAAATTTTAAAAACATCAACTAATAAAAAATCTTGAGTAGAACATATAAACAGTGTAATGATCATGCTACATTTTATAATTTATTAAGGATTCACTATTAGGCTTCAGACTGGAGTACCTCACAGGTTAGTTTCTTCAGATCATTCTTAAGCTGTTAAAACTATTCCAGATTTCTGGTAGAAATATTCAAGTTAAAACATGTTTATTCCCCTCATCTTCTTAAAACCTGCCAGAAACAGCAAGAAAAAAGCATAACTCATCTACAATGATAGAAGGCAATGATGTCTATTACAACCTCAAATTACAAAGCACTGGCCAGAGATACTCACATATCTCAGGGAAGAGACTTTGCTGAGAGCTGAGAGGTGCTCTTGACCTTCTGCAAGATAAGGAATGGAACACTCATGGGAGATATAGAATGTCCCTGAAGAGACTTGGTTCAAAACCACAAAAAGGCAAGGAAGTACAATTGAACAATATACCTTGTTATGGCATTTCTACTGTCTCTAACCAGCCCTTTTAATTGAAGTGGGTACGTGGGGTAGGGTAGAGTGACCCAAGACAAGGAAGGTAGCAGTTGCATATTGAAGCAGAGAGGTCATAGAGCCTTATAATAGTTAATAATGTTAACATTTAATCTAGAGCAGCTCCTATCACATACTAATTATTATATAAAGGTTATCTTGCTTAATTTTCATAACCTATCAGAGTTTACAATCCTCATTTTACAGATGAAAAAACAAAGACAGATTTAAAATGACTAGTTCTTGGATCTTAAGCTAGTAAGTGGCAGCACTGAGATTTTAATCCAGTGAGTGGCTTCAGAGCCTATGTTTTTAATTATAATCCTCTGTGCCTTGCCTCCTCCTCCCTGCCAATTTTACTACTTGCTTTTCCCTAGGTCAATAAAATATTTAGTGAGAAGGTAAAGGAGATCAAAGAGGAGGCTGCGGGTTGCCACATCACATCCTCTTCCTCCATAGAATGTTCTTCTGGAATGTGGCAGATGAATCATACAAAGATGGGTAAAAGTATTAAACAAAAGGAAATCAACAATACACGTTGTAAACTGAATTGCCCAAAGAAACATAGGGTTCAGTTCAGTAATTCTCTATATTCTCTTTTGTTATTCCAACAAAGTATAGATAATACAATTCTAAAAATAAGAAAAGCTCGGGGAGAAGGTTATATGGTAACAGGATAATCTGAAAAGCCAGTAGGAAAAGCTAAGAAAAGAAATGGAAGTGACACCTTAGATATTACAGAATGAAAGCAACAAAAACTAGAAAAATAACAAACTCTAGCAAAGATCCAATGGATGGCTTGGAAGATCATCTAAAATGAAAAAAACTAGAAGAGTAAAGGTTTTATAATATATACAGAAGGTAAATAAGGGAGGTCTAATATATGTACAGCTGGTATTTTTGAAAATGAGAACAAAGCAGATAGAACAGATTCAAACATTCAATGCCAAGGAGGGTGAGTTTTAAGAATGCCAAGAGCTTCAATATTAGAAAAAATAGTTAGATGTTATATTATCAATAAAAATATATTGGTAGATCCTAAAAAGGCACTTAAAGTATGAAACACATCTTGACTTAAATATTAAGTTTAGTAAAATAGGATTAGATGAAATTGATATGGTTAAAAGCTCAAACTACCAGACATGTTTAGTTATTGGAAGACTAGATTTATTCTCATTAAAACCAGGATAAGAACAAAGGTTCTGTTATTAATTAGTATTTAACTTCACTCTTTAATGTTAGCCAATTCAATTAGATGAGAAAAATAAATACCAACATTAAAAATACGGAAGATAAAGGAGTAATATAAACTCATATTTTTAAATGGTTACAATAACAAATAAGCACATCAATAAGTTAAGCCTAGAAATAGAAGAAAAATATAGTCAGTAATTCTATGAAAAATTATTTAGCCTTGATAGTAATCAAAGGAATTCAAATTAAGACAATGAGAAATAATGTTTTTCCTACTGGATTAGAAAGCTAAACTTAGTAATGGTATTCAAAATTGCTAAGAGTGTGTGAAACGAACATTCTTAGGTACTTTCAGTACAACTGCATATTTGTACAACCTTCCAGAAATCTTGGAAATAGTTTTTAAAATGTTACTACAGTTTGACTCGGCAATTTCACCTCTAGACATTTCTCCTAAGGAAACAATTGGACACATGTCCAATAAAAGCAAGGATATACCTTAAAACATTTTAATTTCAGTTTTTTAATAACAAAAAATTAGAGATACCTAGGATGTTTATGATCTATTGTTAAATAAGAAACTGGTCAGAAGGTTTTGTATAACTTTTTTAAAAAGCTTGGAAGTACATAGAACAAAAATTGTGTATACTAGGTGGCAGGATGAGTTTTTATTCTTATTTTTTCAATGATCATCTATTTGTATAATATAAAATTTCATAAGAACTTTTCAATATCACATTACATGGAGAAAAAATAAATATTTCTTATTCAGTTTGATTCCAAGTGCTAACCAAAATGCTTAGAAAAAAATGTGAAATTAAACTAAAATGTTAATGGCAGTTGCCTCTGGGAAATGAAATTATGAATGATAATTTTTCCTCATGCATCTTTCTCTACTTTTCCAAAATTTTCTTTTTTTGTAACTTATTAAAAAAAATAAAATAAAAAGCAGAATGCCAAAAACAGAGCAAGAAACATGAAGGAAAGTAACCCTTATCCTATTGATTAAATTAAAATTTGCTCTTCCTTTGCCTTATTTCATTAATAAGTGGCTTCAAGTGTGGCCCCAGTAGGGGGCTCATTTGAATTGCACGGCTTTCACATCCAGATTTTACATTTCCTCCAGGCGGCTTCTTTTGAGGAAATAGACAAATTAAGACTATAAATGAAGAAATGGAAGTAAAAAGAGCCCTACCTCATAGTCCCATGGTTCTGACCATTTCAATTTTCAGTTCTTTTGGCTCAGACACAGGACTGTCTCTGTCCATGGGTTTCATTTCATTACCTTGAGGTTGAAGTAATTAAACGGGGACAAAAAGATAATCTGTTTATACTGAAATAAAGTTTAAAGGAGCTCCACATTCTTTCTCCTCTATTTTCTTCTTAAATTGTAATGTTATCATTTATCTTAGTTTTATAAAAATAAGCTTATTTAAAATTCAAGCGGTAGAAAAATATGGGAGACGTAAAATATCATTTAAAATTCCAACACAGAAGTATATTGAGTGATGTTCACCAATTGTTAATGATACCTTCTCTGGATGTACTCAGAGAGGAAGATGACTAGATCAATAGCAAGAAGTAATTTAAGAAAAAAGGCATCGGTCGATACTTCTTAAAAAAATAAAAATAAATTACTGAATTTACCTTGAACTAAACCAAAAGAAGAAAATGAAATGGAGTTAATTTGTAGTTTAGAAATTATTATTTCACCAGCAGAAGACATCATAGGTCCTTAAAAGACAATGCTAAAGTTAAGGAAAAACAGATTAAGAGAACCTTTATAAAAGTCACACATATATAAATATATTCATATATGTATGCATGAATATATATACACATCATTTAAATATTTTTATATTTTAAAATGTATATTTTAAAAAATTTAACTTTTTTCTTGTGAGTGCCTTTTTATCCTTTATCTATCCCACTAAGATGTGTAGAGTTTGAAGTTGAGCTGAAAGAAGCCACTGTAATATTAACCATAGGAGGCCAACAGATTAATTTATATCAACAATGAAAAGGATGAAAAACAGGAAAGATGTACCCATCAGTACGCACCACCACTGCTGGATTCCAGTATTCCTGCTTCTGCAATTCACAGGGGTACCAGTCAGCAACTCAGTGTTCACACCACACGTGACAGTTGTCAGGGCTGACCTTACAGTACATCAGAGGTGGCTTACACTTATTTGCACATGAAATCTTAGGGAAAAGAAAAGTAACAAATCTCCCATTCCTCTCACCCTCTTTCATGGTCTCAAGCTAGCCAAACAGATGTAGGCTTCCCACCCGCACCCCCAGTGTGGTCATCACTTTCCAGGCAGACCCAGATTTCTCTAGTAATTCATAGTCAAGGACTGCGGTTTGTAAATGAAAGCTGGTAGGCTGGTGGAGCAATAATGGGAGACCTTGCCTGCATTCATGGAGTCTTTGTAAAAGGCAGAATTGAAGCATTGCCTAGACAGTAGTTTCTCATGTTAATACTTTGACGGATTGTGCTTCACATGATGTAATGTATACTGAGATTCTTTGCTGGTTCCTCTCATCACTTTCCCTCAGTACTGGAAATATGGCTTCAAATGGATCAAAGCTATGCCCTCCACTGAAATTGCCCTCAGCTGCAGGAAACTGCCTCACCCAAGGTTATACTCCCTGGAAGACAAGACCTGTGGTCTATGACTGAGGCAGGAGGTGAAGACCCAGCCCCAAGGCTCAATTTGGGATAACTCTGAAGAGTCATTCCAGGTCCGTTGCTCCTTGTAGGATTGAATGAGCTCAACTACAATCCTTTTTTATTTTGGTCAGCAACTGGACTTAAATGAGTAAAAAAGTATTTTTGCAGATATGCAGGTATAAAACACATGTAAAAAAATGAACAAAAATTCCTTCTCTCCTTAAGTATGTCTTAGAACAGCCATGACTAAGTTTAACGTGATGTATATTTCAGAGCTTAAAACCCAAGAGACTAATTTTTGCACAGTTTAACTTGAGGCACATGCCTTTATTGTCCTAACACTGGAAATACTTTCTTGACATTTGATCTGAGGCTCCTAATGGTAAGCTTTTGCCTTTTAAAAGTTTTCCTAGGAGAAACTACAAAAAATAAAAATGAGGTCAGCATTGTAAGTCAACTTCACCTTTGACCCAGTCTTGCCTTCCTCACTTTATTACAGCTGTATCTTTTGAGGGTGTTCCCCAAAATACCTCTGCAGAAAATGTAAGACAACATTCTCACTACTGAGAGGCAAAAGGTGGAAAATAAATATAATATATAGTAAGTTTTTCATAAAGCTAAAACTTAAAGGATATCTTTTATCCTTTCTGGTGTGGGTTAAAATGTTCTTTTTAGAAAAACAAATTCATAGTGATGATAGATTGTAATTACAATGTATGACCTCAGCTCTGGAGTTTGCTTCCAAGCAGTAATGCCAACAGGCAGACAGGGAGTGCAATGAAATCATAAGTTCACATTTTTTTGTCCTGGCTGTGACCATGCCAGAGGGAATAATGACAGGTAACTAACTATGTGTCCAAGATGATCTCAACACCCAGTCTAGGGGTTTCCCTTTGAGCGACCAGCTAATCTCTTCCCCTTATGATTTTACTCTATGCCCCTCTCCCAAAGCTCATTATAATGTTATCAGCATGGTAAAGTTACCATGTAAGCGGGGATGGGGAGGGCAAACTGGAGGGGTCCTGTGAATCTCTGTTCACCTGGCCAAATGCCAACTGAGTTGGTTGCACAGGTGACTATTAGAGCTGAATCCCGAACAGACCCTTCTGCCTTCTCCTCTCTGTGTCTTCATATATAATTGTGACTCTGGCATGCTCTACTAAAACATGCACTTCGTACATTCTAGTTCAATCGACATAGCGTGCAACGTATTTTCAAGCACATAAAGTAATAATTGAACACACAAATTTTTCAGTGACTGTATTTTATGCATATATTAACTAATACATTTCTTCCCAGGCCAACAGGCTGCCAGATCTGCTCCTTTCCACTAGGCCACTGTCTTTGTGCAAACAATCTCTTCCAAGCTCACCCCATCTCTCCCAGCCCAGGTCACCCTCACTTAGTCTGAGGAGTCGATGTCTTCCACTGTCTTCCCAATCTATTGTTCTGCCCTGCCTCTTTCAGAGCTTTCTCTTTGATTCTTAAAGAGTCTTCTTTCAGCTAAGCGCTCTCATGATTCAAAACTTTCACAACTATTGCTTCTGTTAATAGATAAGAAAATCTATTTTAGGAATACAAATATCTTAATATTTACTGTTTTTCTTGGTTATCTTGCTATAAGGAATTTAATTCTTCTAGAGACAATGTGAATGCTCTGACCCACTAGGAGAGAGACCATTGGATCTAAAGGAGTACAGAAAACAATTGTAAGATACGTTGGGCAGAACAAATCAAGCATTTACAAGGCTATATTGTATCCCTGTTCTGATTGCTGAGTCTTCTGCTTGAAGAGACTGCTGCCAGGTGTTAAGTCACTACCTGTGATGCCACTACTCACCCCTCTCTTAGCTTATTTATCAAAATCTTTCCCAATACTTTTCCCCATTGTGCCAAGACACATCTTCTCACAATCCCATTCTTTTCAGTCCCTATCATTTGATCAGTGTTAAGTTTAATCAAGATTAAATCTATTACCTGTCACCTTGGTCTTCTGGGTATATGTTTTAAATAGGGTTTGGGAAGGGAAGCATGAATACAAATGCAGGGGCTCTCTTGGGATATCTCTCCCCAATATTGCCTAGTGGTGGTGATTCGTGGAACCCACGGGTTTTGCAGAATGGATTCAAAATCACTATCTTCCTTAATTCAGCACATAGAGGGTTTTTAAAAAATCTATAACAAAGATGCAGATGAAGCTTTGTAACTAACTACAGAAAGCCTTGTTCCAACTAAGCTGCTTTCTATTTCTAATTAAACCCTAATTAGAACTCATAATTTAACTGAGCTGCATTAACATTCCCTAAGATATGAAAGCTTACTATGGTTGTTTAAAACCCATGGGTCTTGAAATAACAGCAAAGCTGTCTCACCTGGTTGTGGAGAGATTTATATATAGAATAAACGCCTCCATTTGGTAGTAATTTCAAGACATGTTTCATAAAATGTACTTCCCATAGGCTATCAGTTCTTTCCCCTCTTTAATCCATCTTTCACGCTGTTCAGTTACCATTTTAACACATAGCTCTGATCTCACACCTTTGCCTCCATCCATGTCTTAAAACTTCTGTTGGCTACAAGATATGTATTGTCCAAAGTTTCACCTGACACATGGGACCCTACCTAACCTCCCAACCACTCCTCTCACAAATGCCAGCATTCTCCATATCTCCCTCCACCAAGCTTACTCTTGGACCACATGTAAATGTTTGCCATGCCAGGAACCCAGAGATACAGCTTCTTTGTGTTTTCACACACGCTGTTTTCTGGTTGGGCTGTTCTTCCTCTCTTTTCTGTACTGCAACTACTAATCATCTTGAAGATGACATAGCGATGAAGTGTGGACTCTGGATTTAGACAGTGTTGGTTGGGTTTGAATGTCCGTTTGCATGCTGCTTACTAGCTGGATGACATTCTACAAGTTACATCATTCTCTCCTACCCCGTGAGAAAACTAGTTCTTGTGTTCTGCTCAGATGAAAAATAAAAGCAAATAGAGGCAATTACATGTTTATCGTCATGATCAAAGGGGAGGAAATTGTGTGAAACTGGAGATTATTACTTACAGTTTTGATGTGGGGTAGTAGTCAGTATTTCAGCTTCCTTTTCTGTACTTCAAAGTGGTAGGCATAACTATTTGAACAGCTTGAGAAACTGTGATTTCACTTCAACAGGTAATTGGCTTTCTTGAAGATAGGTGATGGCAAGTGTCAATGCCCTCCAGCCAAACACCACCAGGAGTATACCTGTAGTTGAAGTTGGGTTTATTACTCGTTGCAGTGAGAGAAAGCGCACACATAAGAAATTGTGGGGCCTCTCTGTAAGAGGGTGTTAGAAAGATCTATTATAAGATTTGGGCTTTGGTTGGGTGATTTTTAGAAGGGTCTAAGGAAGTGAAGATTGCTTTATATTGGGTGCTGTCAAAAAGCAGAGCAATCCTATGATAAGATTGATTGAGATAGGCTATCTGTAGGAAGGGCAGAAGAGAGCAAGGATAATGCTGTAATTGGTAAAGAAAAGCAGTCACTCATATACCAGCCAGGAGATGGGTATAGTTGGTCTTTAGTGGTTACACAGTGATTGTGCATTTTCCTGTGCTTAGACAAAGTTACGAAGTGGCTTTGTTTTGTCTCAATTTATCATGGACTCAGTGATCATATCTAATATTGGTGTTCCATAAGATTGTTTATGTCCAACATGAGAATAACAGCCTAGCTTGAATGCCAGGCCAGCTTCAAACAACACAGAAGCCTAGTTGCAAATGTCAGACCAGTTCCCAGATAGCAGTATTTGGTGGTGGTGGTTGTTTTGTTTGTTTTTTTTTTTCTTTTCATGAGACGGAAAAGTGAGAGATCCTATAAGAAGTACCTCTGTAGTTTGTGGCCTTTTTGGATCCTCTGTATAGGAATCACGTAGAAATATGATCAACTGTCTGGAGCCTTCTGGCTGAGACTTGAATTCAGAGATGATTGGAGGCATCGGGTAGGGGCTGAAATCTGACACAAGTTTTACCCTCCCAAGTGAGAGTGAGAGCTGTCTTTGCTGCAAGTGTTGCCAGAGGATGTCAGCCTGGAGGGATCAATAGTAAGAGTCCAGGCAAACAGTCATTTCCTCTGTTTTGTCCATTGACTTCCAATCTCCCCCCATCTGTGTATTTCTCGGTAGTGCTCTAAGTCTGGGTCTCCGTGGATGACTGTAAGAGTCCAGGTGGGCATGCTTTCTGTTCCTTAGTGTCATTTTCAGTGCTGACTTTTCTCCCTCTGTGTCAGGTCTTGCTTATGTCTTTGAAAATGTCAAACTTATTATACAGTATTAAGACACCTGAAAGTCTAAAAAATGTATAACAAATATTAACATACCTACTACTATTTTATTTTGACAACCCAGCTTCCACGTCTATAGCCCTCTCTGATCACCCTCCCTTTCCCCTTCCCTGAGGTAACCATTATCCTGAATTTGGTGTTTCTTTCTCATACATTTATTTATACTTCTATACCTCTTTATATCTCAGAAAGCAATGTATTGTGCTGCTTTGAGTGGTTTTAAATTTCATATGGAGAGCTTCAAATATATTCAACTTACATCTTTTGTTCTACATGTTTGAGATTCATCCATGTTGAAGAACATACAGCTCTAGTTCACCCAGTTTTTTGTTATATATCAATCATTTTTTTGAATATGCTATAATTACTGACTTTCCTGTTTTGGATATTATAATAGTTTTCAACTACAACAAGAAAACTATTTTGTTATGAATATTTTCATATGCATTTCCTGCTATATAGGTAGGTGAAATTCTCCAGAATGTACATGTAGGAGTGGAATTTCTGACTCATAGGTTGTGTCTCTAACTTTAATTCTTAAAATTGATCACATCACTTTACCCACCCACTAGCAGTGTAGGAAAGTTCCCCAATCTCCTTTCACTGCCAGTGTTTGTTATTGGACTTTAAAGTTTTTGTGATGTGATAAAGTGAAATGGTATCATTTTGATTTTCATTTATATTTTCCTATTTACTGGCTAGATTAGATAATTATTCACATGGTATTTGCCATGCTAGTGGTATTGGTCACCTGAATTTCCTGTTCATATTATTTGCCTATTCTTCTACTTGGTTGTTTGCCTTTTTATTAGTTGGAGAAGTTCTTTGCCTGCACTGCATATGATGTTTTGTATGGGTTGCAAGTATTATTTTGTAATCTGCAGATTATCTTTCCATTCTTTATGATATTTTGAATGACTGGAATTTTTTCAATTTGAATATAGCCAGACTGTTCCAGTTTTTAGTGCTGTATAGAGAGCATCCCATAGCTTCATGGCTTAAAACATTAACAGTTATGTTATTACATCCCATGGTTTTTCTGGATTGGAATTTGGGAAGGGCTCAGCTGAGTGCTCTGACTCAAGATCTTTTGTGTAGTTGCAAAGGGATGGTGATTGGAACCAGAACAGTGGGAAGCTGACTGGGCATTTATTTTTTCATGTAGTCCCAGAAATTCTCTATATGACGCATCTGTAGGATCTTGTGTGGGTTTCTTCATGGCATGAGATGACAGGGTAAGGTAGTTGGGCTGCTTGCTTGGCAGTTCAAGGCTCCAGGGTGTATGCTTCAATCAAGAAGGAAGCTGTTGTGCCTTTAATGACCTAGTCTTGGGATTTTGTTGTCAATTCTGCTGTATTCTTTTGTCAAAACAGTCACAGAATCCCACCTATTTTCAAAGAGAGGAGACATAGACCTTGTCTCTTAATGGGAGGAGTGTCAAGGTCACATTGTAAGAAGAGCATATGGAATGGAAAATATCATTGTGGTCATCTTTGGAAAACATCTGCCACATAGATTTATCAATATTTCCCCTTACAGATTATTTTTAACATCTTGATTTAGAAATCCTTCACTAACTGAAAGACAAAAATTTTCTCCTATGTTTGTCTTTATAAGTTTGAGTTTGCTTTACACAATTATGTCTTGAATACATCTGGAATTCTGTGCATTGTGTGAGGAAATAACGTAACTAAATTCTAATTATTCTAGCAGGGATTAATTATTTTTCTTCTTACCATTGATCTGAAATGCTAGATTTTTTTTCACGTATGCATGATTCTACCTCAGAGCTTCTGATTCTGTCACACTGAATTTTCATTAATTGCTATAGCTTTAAAAAAAATCTCCCCACATTGTTCTTAAAAACTATTGTGTGTTCATTGTCTTTTATCTTTTCATAAAATTTGAGTCAGTTTAAGAACCCAAAACACCCTGTTGGAAATTTCTTTGTAATGGAATGGAATTTATAGAATAGTTTGGGCAGAATTGCTATCTTTTTTTTTTTTTTTTTTTTTAAGGATTTTCTTTTTAATTAATTAATTTATTTATTTTTGTCTGTATTGGGTCTTCGGTTCGTGCGAGGGCTTTCTCCAGTTGCGGCAAGCGGGGGCCACTCTTCATCGCGGTGCGGGGACCGCTCTTCATCGCGGTGCGCGGGCCTTTCTCCATCGCGGCCCCTCCCGTTGCGGGGCACAGGCTCCAGATGCGCAGGCTCAGCAATTGTGGCTCACGGGCCCAGCTGCTCCGTGGCATGTGGGATCTTCCCAGACCAGGGCTCGAACCCGTGTCCCCTGCATTAGCAGGCAGATTCTCAACCACTGTGCCACCAGGGAAGCCCCAGAATTGCTATCTTTATAATACCTTGTCCTGTTATATATAAGTATAGTTATAGTTCTCATATATTTATTCTATAATTCAAACAGTTCTATATTTCTCTTTGATGATCAGACATATAAAATTATTTCTAAATTGTTTATTTTTTAAAATTTTCTATTTGTTCTAGGAAACAGAAATGCAATGATTCTTTTAAGTTGATCTTGTATACAAGATCTTTACTGAACTCAATTTCTATTAAGTCTAAAATGTCTATGTGAAGATAAATACGGCATGATACCACTTTTATGTGGCGTCTAAAGAATAATACAAATGAATGTATATGCAGAACAGAAACAGACTCACAGATATAGAAAACTAGTGGTTAATGAAGGGGAGAGGGAAGGAGGAAGGGGCAACTTAGGGGTATGGGATTAAGAGCTACAAACTACTATGTATAAAATGGGTAAGCAACAGGATATATTGTATAGCACAGGAAATTACAGCCATTACCTTGTAATAAATTTTAATGGAGTATAATCTGTAAAAACAACAACAACAACAAAAAGAAAACAACACCTCAATCACTATGCTGTACACCTGAACCTAATATGATATTGTAAATCATCTGTATTTCAGTAAAAAAAAAAAAAAAAAAAAGTCTATACGTTCTCTTGGGGGTTCTAGTGAAAAATGAAAGTTTCTTTTCCTTTTCATTGTATACATCCTCTTATTTTTCTTGTCCTATCCCAGTGGCAGAAATCTCTAATAATATTGGAAAGAAGAGGTAATGATGGGCATTCTTGACTTGTTCTTGATTTTTAAAGCAAGTGGCTCTAAACAGTTCCCCATTAAGTAAGGTAGTTGACGTAGGTTTTTGGTGCATACTCCTTATTTGGTAAAAGAAGTTTCCTTCTATGCATAGTTTATTAAGAGCTGTTAATTACGGTATTGACTTATATGGAATTCTTTTCCAGCATCTATTGTATTGATGGTAGGATTTTTCTTAGTGGCAGTTTATATTACTCAGCTTTCTGTATTTAATCTCATCCTGTATTTATATCTGTTATAAATACAAATTTATTATAGTGTGTATATTTATTGCTATCTTTTACAAACTAGTATTTCATTTAGGTTGTTTGAGTTCATGTCACTGAGATTGATTGGGCTACAATTTCCCCTTCTCGTGTTGTCCTTACTTGGTTTTGTTTTTAAGATTATACTGTGATCATAAAATTATGTGAGGAGGGTGATGTCAGTGAAAATAGCAGAATAAGGAACCCCAAAGTACATTCCTCTATAAAAGCAGAGCAAGAAACTAGCAAAAATGGCCAGAATCAAAATTTTTGGAACTCTGTAAACTAACCAAAAGCTTTCAGCAATCAGAGGAACACTTAATGAAGAAAACCTAATAAATCTTGGTAAGAACAGTGCTTTGTGGTCTTTTAACTTATCTGGGTCCCATACTTCACTCCCTAGATTAGGAGTGGCATCAAAGAAAATATCCCTGTGCAGATATCTGTACCAGAACGAACTTTATTTACAAACAATTGTGGTTTTATCTGTGTTTTTCAAGAAATGTGTCCATTTGATATAAATTGTCTAATTTACTGGCTTAAGTTTATAATATTCCTTTTTTACCCTTTATTATCTGTAGTAATATCACCTCAATCAATGCTGATATTTTTATTTTACGTATCATCTTTTTTCTTCAGTACCCCACCTAGAGGTTTATCAATTTTATTGGTCTTCTCAGTGAAGAAGTTAGTATTATAAATTTTCCTCAATGCACTGCTTTAGCTGCATCTTGCAGATATTATGTTGTACTTTATTTTTATTCAGTTTAAAATTCCTGAATTCCTTTTTGCCTTAAGCTTTGAGATATAATTGAGATATAACATTGTGTAAGTTTAAGGTGTATAGCATCATTATTTGATACACATATATATTGTGAAATTATTAACATAATAATGTCAGTCAGTATCTCCATCTCACATAATTACCGTGTGTGTGTGTGTGTGTGTGTGTGTAGAAAACATTTAAGATCTACTCTCTCAGCAATTTTCAAGTATATAATACAGTACTATAAATGATATTTACTGTGCTGTACATTAGAGCCCTAGAACTTATTTATCTTATAACTTGAAGTTTGTACTCTTTACCAACATCTCTCCATTCTCCCCCACAACCAGCCCCTGGCAACCATTATTTTACTCTGTTTCTGTGAGTTCAGTTTTTTAAAATTTCACATACAAGTGAGATCATAAATATTTGTCTTTCTCTGTCTACCTTATTTTACTTAACATAATGTCCTCAATTTCCATCCATGCTGTCACAAAAGGCAGGGTTTCCTTCTTTATTATGGCTGAATAATATTCCATTGTGTGTATATAACACATTTTCTTTTATTTTTCCATATTTAGTATGATATAATTGACATACAGCATTGTATAACTTTAAGGTGTATAGCATGACCACTTGACTTACATACAACATAAAATAATTACTACAGTAAGTTTGGTGCACATCCCTCTCATACAGATACAAAATTAAAGAAATAGAAAATTTTTTCCTTGTGTTGAGAACTCTTAGGATTTACTCTCATCAACTTTCATATATAGTATACAACAGTGTTTATTATATTTATCATGTACACTACATACCTAGTACTTATCTATTTTATACCTGGAAGTTTGTAACTTTGACTGCCTTCAGACAATTTGCCCTCCCCCCACTCTCTGCCTCTGCTAACCACAAATCTGGTCTTTTTTTCTATGAGTTTGTTTTTGAAGTATAATTGACCTACAACACTATGTTAGTTTGTGTTACACAACATAGCGATCCAATATTTCTATGTGTTTCTTCAAAATGATTACCATGATAAATCTAGTAAATGATCTGTCAACATACAAAGATACTACATAATTATTGACTATATTGCCCATGCTGTACATTTCATACCTGTGACTAATTTATTTTGCTATTGAAGTTTGTACCTATCTCCATCACCTATTTCTTCCTCCCCTCTGGCAATCACCTGTTTTTTCTCTGTATAACTCTGTTTTGTTATGTTCATTCATTTGTTTTTTTAGATTCTACATATAAGTGAAATCATACAGTATTTATCTCTCTATTCATGACTTATTTCACTTAGCGTAATACCATCTAGGTCCAACCATGTTGTTACAAATACCAAGATTTTTTTCTTTTTTATGGTGGAGTAATATCCTATTATATATATACACACAAACATATACACATGTGTGTTTGTATGTGTGTATATACATGTATTTATATATATATATGTCACATTATCTTTATCCATTCATCTGTTGATGGACACTTTGGTTGCTTCCATATCTTGGCATACTGTAAATAATGCTGCAATGAAGGTAGGAGTGCATATATCTTTTCTAATTAGTGTTTTCATTTTCTTCTGATAAATATCTAGGAATGGAATTGCTGGATGATATGGTAGTTTTATTTATAATTTGTTGAGGAGTCTCCGCACTGTTTTCCACAGTGGCTGCACCAATTTACATTCCCATCAGCAGTGCACTAGGTGTGCCTTTTCTCCACATCCTTGCTAACACTTGATATGTGTTGTCTTTTTGATTATAGCCATTCTGACAGATGTGAGATGATAATCTCATTGTGGTTTTGATTTGCATTTCCCTGATTAGTGATATTGAGCATGTTTTCATGTGCCTGTTGGCCATCTGTATGTCTTCTTTGGAAAAATATCTATTCAAGTCCCCTGCCCAGTTTTAAAATCAGTTTGTCTTTTTTGATGTTGAGTTGTATGAGTTCTTTGTATATTTTGGATATTATCCCCTTGTCAGATAGCATTTGCAAATACCTTCTCTCATTCAATAGGTGGCCTTTTCATTTTGTTGATAGTTTCTGTCACTGTACAAAAGCTTTTCAGCTTGAAGTCCCATTTGTTTGTTTTTGCTTTTGTTTTCCTTTCTTGAGGAGACATATCCAAAAACATATTGCTAAGACTAATGTCGAAGAGTATACTGCCTAGGTTTTCTTCAAGTTTTATGGTTTCAGTTTTACATTTAAATCTTTAATCCATTTTAAGTTTATTTTTGTATATGATGTGAGAGAGTAGTCCAGTTTGATTCTTTTGCATGTAGCTGTCTAGTTTTCCCAACACAATTTATTGACGAGGTTGTATTTTCCCCATTGTATATTCTTGCCTCCTTCATTGTAGATAAATTGACCATATAAGTGTGGATTTACTTCTGGACTCTATTCTGTTCCATTGATCTATGTGTCTGCTTTGTGCCAGTACCATACAGTTTTGATTTCTGTCGCTTTGTAGTATAGTTTGAAATCAGGGAGCATGATAGCTCCAGTTTTCTTCTTCTTAAGATTGTGTTGGCTATTTGGGGTCTTTTGTGTTTTCATACAAATTTTAGAATTATTCTAGGTCTCTGAAAAATGCCGTTGAATCTATAGATGGCCTGGATAGTAAGGTAGTGAGGTCATTTTAACACTATTAATTCTTCCAATCCATGAGCATTGTATACCTTTCTATTTGTCTTTAATTTCTTTCATCAGTGTATTATACTTTTCTGAGTACAGGTCTTTCACATACTTAGATTTATGCCCAGGTATTTTATTCTTTTTTGATGTGATTGTGAATGGTATTGTTTACTTAATTTCTCTTTCTGATAGTTCATTGTTAGTATATAGACATGCAACTGATTTCTGTGTATTAGCATTGTATCCTGCAACTTTACCAAATTCATTGTGTTCTAGTAGTTCTGTGGTAGCATCTTTAGGGTTTTCTGTGTATAGTACCATGTCATCTAGAAACAGTTGACAGTTTTACTTCTTCTTTTGGATTCCTTTTGTTTCTTTTTCTCGCCTGATTGTTGTGGCTGGGACTTCCAATACTATGTTAAATTAAAATGGCAAGAGTGGGCATCCTTGTCATGTTCCTGATCTTAGAGGAAATGCTTTCAGCTTTTCATCATTGAACATGATGTTAGCTATGCACTTATCACATATGGTCTATATTATGTTGAGGTATGTTCTCTCTATACCCACTTGGAGAGTTTTATCATAAATGGATGTTGAATTTTGTCAATAGCTTTTTCTGCGTCTGTTGAGATGATCATATGATTTTTATTCAATTTGTTAAAGTGGTGTATCACACTGATTGGTTTTGCAGATATTGAGCCATCTTTGTATCTCTGGGATAAATCCCACTTGATCATGGTGTATGATCATTTTAATGTTTTGAATTCAGTGCAAAATAATTTGCAATTATTTTGTTGAGGGTTTTTGCCTCTATGTTCATCAGTGATATTGGCCTATAATTTTCTTTTATTGTGATATCTTTATCTGGTTTTGGTATCAAGGTGATGCTGGCCTTGTAGAATGAGTTCAGAAGCACTCTTTCCTCTGTAATTTTTTGGAATAGTTTGAGGAAGATAAATTTTAACTCTTCTCTAAATATTTGATAGAATTTACCTGTGAAGCCGTCTGGTCCCAGAGTTCTGTTTTTTGGGAGTTTTAAAATTACTGATTCAATTTTGTTTCTGGTGATTGGTCTATTCATGTTTTCTATTTCTTCATGGTTCAGTCTTGGGAGATTGTACATTTCTAAGAGTTCATTCATTTCTTCTAGGTTATTCATTTTATTGGCATAAAATTGTGTATAGTAATCTTACAATCCCTTATATTTCTCTGTGTTGGTTTACCTTTCCCATTTCTGATTTTATTTATTTGGGCCCTCTATCTTTTTGAGTCTGGCTAAATGTTTATCAATTTTGTTTATATTTGCAAAGAAACAGCTTTTAGTTTCATTGATCTTTTTCTAATTTTTTGTTGTGTATTTTATTTATTTCTGCTCTGATCTTTATGTCTACTCACTTTGAGTTTGTGTGTTCTTTTTCTAGTTCCTTTAGGTATAAGGTTAGGCTGTTTCAGATTTTTCTTATTTCCTGAAGTAGTCTTGTATGCTATAAACTTTCTCCTTTGGACTGCTTTTGCTGCATCCCATAGATTTTGGATTGCTGTGTTTTCATTTTCATTTGTCTTCAGGTATTTTTTAATTTCTTTGATTTCTTCAGTGATCAGTTGGTTGCTTAGTAGCATATTGTTTAGCCTCTCTTTGCTTTTTTTGCAGTTTTTTCTTGTAACTTATTTCTAGTCTCAAAGCATTGTGGTTGGAAAAGATGCCTGATATTATTTCAATTTTCTTAAATTTACTGAGACTTGTTTTGTTGCCTAGCGTGTGATCTATCCTGAAGAATGTTCCATATGCACTTGAAAATGTGTATTCTGCTTTTGGAGGGAATCATTTATATATATATATAAAATCTATCTCCATGTGGTCTAATGTGTCCTTTCAGTCCAGTGTTTGCTTATTGATTTTCTGTCTGGATTATCTGTTCATTGATGTAAGTGGGAGTGTTAAAGTCCCCTACTATTATTATACTCTCAGTTTCTCCCTTTACGTTGGTTAATGTTTGTTTTATGTATTTAGGTGCTTCTATGTTGGATGCATATATATGTACAATTGTTCTCTTCTTCTTGGATGGATCCCTTGATCATTATGTAATGTCCTTCTTTGTGTCTTGTACAGTCTTGTTTTTAAATCTATTTTGTCTGATTGTTGCCCGGGTTTTCTTTTTGTTTCCATTTGCTTGGAATACATTTTTCCATCCCCTCACTTTGTCTATGTGTGTCTTTAGATCCGAAGTGATTCCCTTATAGGCAGCATATATATGGGTCTTTGTTTTGTACCCATTCTGCCACTCTTTTGATTGGAGCATTTATTCCATTGACATTTAAAGTAATTCTTGATAGGCATGTACTTATTGCCATTTTGTTAATTGTTTTGGGGTTGTTTTTGTAGGTCTTTTTGTTCCTTTCTTCTTTTGCTCTTTCATTGTGATTTGATGACTGTATTTAGTGTTATGTTTTTCTATTACAGATTCTTGGTTCGTGGTTACCATGATATAGATATATAGATTCAGTTCCTGATGTCTGCATTTCAAATGCACTTTAGCCACCCTGCATTTTTACACCCCCCCCCCCCCATGTTTACTGTTTTTGACATTTTTTACATCTTTTGTGTATCCCTTATCTACTTATTGTGGATATAAATGATTTTACTGCTTTTGTCTTTAAACCCTCTTACTAGCTTTATACATGATTGATTTACTACCTTTACTATAGAATTGTCTTTACCAGTAAGATTTCTTTCATATTTGTTTATATTTCTAGTTGTGGTCTTTTCTGCTTAGACAAGTCCCTTTAACATTTCTTGTAAAGCTGGTTTTGTAGTGATAAACTCTTAGCTTTGGCTTGTCTGTAAAACTTTGATCTCTCTTTCAAATTTGAATGAAAGCCTTGCTGGGTATTCTTGGTTTTAGGTTTTTCTCTTTCATCACTTTATATATTTTGTGCCACTCCCTTCTTGTGTACTGAGTTTCTGCTGAAAAGTCAGCTGATAGCCTTATGGGAGTTCCCTTGTATGTAATTTGTTACTTTTACCTTGCTGCTTTTAATATTCTATCTTTAATTTTTGCCATTTCCATTACAATGTGTTTTGGTGTGGTTCTCTGTGGGTTGGTTGGACTTTCTGTGCTTCTTGGACCTGGATGTCCGTTTCTTTCCCAGGTTAGGGAAGTTTTCAGCTATTAGGTCTTAAAGTAAGTTCTCTGCCCCATTCTGTCTTATTTTTCTGGAACCCCTAGAATGTGATTGGTAGTATGCTTGATGTTGTCCCAGATGTCTCTCATACTGCTCTCATTTTTTTTTTCTTTTCTGTTCAGCATTACTTATTTCCACTACTGTCTTCCAGTTCACCGATCCATTCCTCTGTATCATTTAATCTGCTGTTGAGTCCTTCTAATGTATTTTTTCAGTTTAGTTGTTTCCTTCATCTCTCTTTGGTTCTTCTTTATATTTTCTAACTTTTTGTTAAAAATGTCTAACTTCTCACTCTGTTCATCCATTTTTCTAAGTTCTTTGAGCATCTTTACAATCATTACCTAGTTCTTCTTCTGGGGGTTTTGTCTTTTTCCTTCATTTAGTACATATTCCTCTGTTGCCTCATTTTGCCTAATTAGCTATTTTCTGTTTTAATTTCTATGTACTTAGGTTTATAATGTTTCCCAGTGTTGGAGAAGTGGCCGTTTGTAGGAGATGTCATATTCATCCCAACAGGGTACTCCCGCTGGTCACCAGAGCTATATGCTATATGGGTGCCTCCTATGTGGGCTGTGTGGGTCCTTCTGTTGTAGTGGGCTGACTGCTCTGGGCAGTCTGGTAGGTGTGGCTGGCCCCTGGTCTGGTTGGTTGCCAGGCTTTTCCTTGTGCAGAGCTTAATGTCCACTGATGGGTGGAGCCCAGTCACGAGGTGGCTGGTTGCTGAGCCCTGGGGGTTCCTGGGGCTAGTACTGGCCCACTAGTGGGCAGAGCCATGTTCTGGGGTGGGTGATTGTAGGCCAGTAGTCTGAGATCTAGTGTCAGCCTGGTGGTGGGTGGGGCCAGTTTCTGACATGGCTGGCTATGGGGTCTGGGGTGTCTAAATACTGATGTTGGTCCACTGCTGAGTGGGACCACATTCTGGGTCATCTGGCTGAGGGGTCCAATGGCTGAGGATTCCCAAAATGGCACTTGCCAGCACCAGTATACTTGTGGTAGAGTAAGCTCTCCCAAATAGCTGCTATGTACCCAGAGTGAGCTCTGATTGCCTCCTGCTTCTCTGGGAAGCTAAGATCAGCAGGTGGGTTTGACTCAGGCTTCTTTCCAACTACTGCTTCTGCCCTGGATCCTGGAGCATGTGAGATTTTGTGTGCCCTTTAAGAGTGGAGTGTTTATTTCCTATGGCCCCCTGGCTCTCCCAAAAGTAAGTTCTGCTGTCTTTCAAAGCCAAATATTCTGGAAGCTCATCTTCCCCCAAGCAGGACCTCTGGGCTGAGCCCTATGTGAGTCTCAGACCCCTTGCTCCTTGGGGAGAACATCCACAATGTTATTACTTTCCATTTGTGAGTTACCCACCTGGGAATATGGGTTTCGATTATACTGTATCTCCACCCCTCTCACTCATCTCGTTGTAGTTCTTTCTTTGTATCTATAGTTATAGCAAGTTGTAGAAGATCTTTTCTGCTAGTCTGCAGGTCATTCTCATCATTAGTTGCTCTGTAAATAGTTGTAATTTTGGTGTGTCCGTGGGAGGAAGTGAGCCAAGTTTCTTCCTACTCTGCCATCTTGGCCACTCCCCCATAACACATTTTCTTTATCTATTGAACTGTTGATGGACACTTAGTTTGTTTCCATGTCTTGTCTATTATGAATAAGGCTGCAAAGAACATAGGCGTGTAGGCATCTATTTGAGACACTTATTTCATTTTCTTTAAATACATACCTAGATGTAATTACTGGATCATATGGTCATTTTGTCTTTTACCTTTTGAGGAACCTCCCTACTGTTTGCCATCATGGCTGTAAAATTTACATTCCCACCAAAAGTGCACCAAGTTTCCCTTTTTCTTCACATCCTTGCTAACACTTGTGTTGGAGGAGGTCATTGAGAGGATGTGACCACCAGCTGACTCTTGAGCTGGACCTGGGCAATCGGAGGCTCCTTAGCCCATCCCCTTGGGGATGATATCTTTTTGCCCTAGGCTGCCTGGGTTTGGGGGAGGTATGACAGGTAATTGGAAACCATCTTTCCTATGTTTTTCAGTGTGTCTTTTCTTTGTTTCACCCAAGCACTGTAATCCCTCACCTGGAATCCTTAACTCTTGTGAAGGTATTTTTGTGTGTGGATAGTTATTCAAACTGATGTTTCTGGGAGGGGCTGAGTGCTAGAAACTCCTATACCATCATCTTGCTGACATCACTCCTGAATTCCCTTTTAACTTATTCTTTGACACATGGGTTATTGAGAACTGTTTTAGTTTCCAAATATTTGGAATTTTCCCAGATATCTTTCCATTCTCTATCTCAAATTTTTTGTTCTGGTGGTGGTTTAAAAAAAAAAAAAAACTTTCCATGACTTGAATCTTTTAAAATTTATTCAGAATTTCGAATGGTTTATCTTGATAAATGTGCCAGATATACCTGAAAAGAATGTATCTTCTTCTGTTTTTAGGTATTGTAATAAATGTCAATTGTTTGTTGTTCAAATGTATGTCCTTACTGACTTTATTATATTAATTATTCAGACAGTGGAGTTAATCTGTGAATTTGTCTATCATTCTTTGTAGTTTTACAAGTTTTTCATGTATTTTGAAACTCAGTTGTTAGATGAATGAACATTTTGAATTATCTCCCCCATATTCTGAATTACTGTGTTCATGCCTTATAATTCTGTTTTAAGTCTGTTTAAACCACACATTATGTAGACATTATGTTTTCATTTATGTTTACTCACATATTTCCTTTCCACTGCTTTTCATACTTCCCTACATTCCCATGTTTCCCTCTGGGATCACTTTCTTTCTCCCTGAACAACTCTTTAGAATTTGTTTTAGAGCAACTCTGCTCAAGATAAATTATTTCAGATTTTGATTTCTGAAAATATGTATGTGAATGATATTTTTGCTCACTATAGAATTCTTGATTAGTAGTTATTTTCTTTCATAAGTTTAAAGATGTCATTTATTGTTTTCTGGCTCCCACTGTTTCTGTTAATTCAGGTGTAAGTCTTATTGCTACTCCTGTGAGGATAATGTGACTTTTTAATCTGGATGCTTTAAAAATCTTAATTTATGTTCTTGGTTTTCAGTAGTTGTACTAGGATGTGTCTAGGTGTGGTGATTCTTCATATTTATTTTGCTTGGGGTTTGCAGAGATTCTTTTATCTGTGGGCCTTTTATTAGTTTTAGAAAATTCTCTTCAAATATTATTGTTTTTGCTCCATTCCCCTCTCCTTCTGGGATTCTAATAAAAATGTATATGTAATACATGTATATATATATTGCATATTTCCTTTTCTTTCATTT
Organism: Balaenoptera acutorostrata; assembly: GCF_949987535.1. Lineage (NCBI taxonomy): Eukaryota > Metazoa > Chordata > Mammalia > Artiodactyla > Balaenopteridae > Balaenoptera > Balaenoptera acutorostrata. Next base: position 36,955,119 of record NC_080079.1, read on the forward strand.
CAAATATTTTCTATTGACCTGTCTTACATTTCACTAACCCTATATTCTGCTATGCATAATCTGCTATAAACCTAACATTGTGTTATTAATTTCAGATGTAATTTTCATTCCAATATATATTATAAATTTCAGTCTGTCATAATTCTCCATGTTTTCTTCTATTTCTCTACTTAAAACACTCTAAGTCACTTATTTAAAAATACTTTCTGCTAACTCCAATATATCGGTTTCTGTCTTTCTTCTTCTGCTTTTATGGTTCTGCCCCTAGGCATGCCTAGAAACTTTTTAAATATAGGACATTGTGTATAAAAATTATGAAGACTCTAGATGAACTTTTGGTTAAGTTCCATAAGACAGGGTTCACTCTTCTGTTAGATACAGACAGAATGTGAAATGCTTTAATGTAATCAAGGCCTGAATAGCATTGACCATGACCTTGGATTGGAGTTTTGGTAAGGCTCAGTTAGTTTCTGTTTAAACTCCCATTCTTTGGGTATAGGCATCCAGTGTTTTCAACTGATAGATGGTGTTTATTCTGGGGACCCCTTCCGGTAAAGATTCCCCTTCCCTGTCTTGAGAATTTGGCAAATGTCTTGAGAGGAAAACCACCTGTGCCTAAGGCATTAATTTTCTCTCTGCAGACTCTCAAACTGCTGAAAGCTCTTCTGGTTTCTCACTAGCCTCAGCAAATTTTATGTTCTGTGCACAATATCATCAATAACCCCAGTAAAAAGTGTCTTTATGTTGTCACTCATCCCTTTGAAGCTCTCCTTTTCCCCGAATGCTTACCCCTCTGCTTCTCAATTTTTTTGTAGCTCTAATACTATTAGTTACGTGAGTTTTAAAATTTATCTAGAATTTTTAGTTCTTAAAGAGAGCACTGGCCTGCTGCAAGTTATTCCCATCCTTTGAGCTTTTAATTTCAATTACTATTTTCTTTTCACAAGTTCTTTATTAAATCTATCTGGCCATTATTTATATAGACTCTTAATTCTTCTTATCAAATTTCTCCTTTATTTTCTATGAACATTTTAACCATACTATTTTTTTTCCTGTTCTGTACCGAATAATTTCATAATCTGAAGTTCTTGGGGGTATAATTGTTACTTGTTACTCCACCTGACACTTACTGATGGGGGCTTGTTTCCTCTTGTAGTGGGTAAATATTGTTAGTGAACCTCTGCTTACCTGATTATGTTAAAACTTAATAGGCCTATGCATTGAGGAGCTTATATTGAAGGTGTATTCTTCCAGAGAGGATTCATGGTGGCTTCTGTCACTTTAAGTTCCTGACTCACTGTCCCCTGGGCCATTCTAAATTCAACCCTCAGATCCAACTCAAGGCTAATGTACTGGCTTAATAATGGTCCCCAAAGATGTAAACAACCTAATCCTTAGAATCTGTGAATATGCTACCTTATGTGGCAAAATTGACCTTGAAGATATGATTCAATTGAGGAATGTGAGATGGAGAGAATCGTAAATAACCAGGTGGCCCTGAGAGAATCACAATAGTCCTATTAAAAGGGAGTTGGGAGACCAAAAAGAAGAGATGATGCTGGCTTTTAAGGTGAAGAAAGCCATTAGGAGCGGTGCCTGGAAGCTGGCAGAGGCAAGTAATGAATTCTCCCCTGCAGCCTTCAGAAGGAACACATTCTTGGTCTTAGTTTGATTTTAGCCCCAAGAGACCCATTTTGGACTTTGGACATCCAGAACTCTATGAGAATAACTTTGTGTTTTAAGCCACAAAATTCATGGCAATTTCTTATGGTAGCAATAAACTAATACAGCTAGCTTGTGATTACAGATTTTCTGGGAGATCCCTAACTTTTTTCCCCAAGCAGAGGCCTGGGATGGACAATCTTCTTGCCATTCCTCCTCCTATGGTCCTGGATGCCTACAGAAGTTTCGTTCTAACACCTCAACTTGTGAGGGCCAAAGATTTTGTCTTCTATTCCCCTGTTACTGTTAAAACAAAATATTTGGGTTTTTTTTGTGTCAGCAGATACTCCCAGGCAGCCTGGCAATCCCATGTTCACTTCTCTCTCATGTTTTTAATTGTGTCTTATCCAGAATTTCTAGGTATTGGTAGAAGGAAAGAGTCAGATTCTAAGATAAATTGCTTTGTGCTGTTATTTTTTTTTAAGCCTATAAAATGAACATTGTCATAGAAATTACATAATAGAATGAAACATTCAATAAATATTTCAGTGATGATAGGGATTATTATGATGACTTACGGCTTCTCCAAGCAAACTGAATTAACCATTTTTTCCTTTGCTTTCATACCAATTTATATAAATATATAAATCTATTTTGTGACAATATATGACACACTCTGACAGGCATTGCATTAAAGACTATATTTTATATGGAGTGTTTTCAAATTGGTCTGGCTTTGTTAGGAAGCAAAAACTTAATTGAAACTATTATTTGAGGTATGCCTATTTCAGATTTCTACCTTTTAAAAATATCTGAAGCAATTGCTTCCTTAATTTGAGACTTTAGAACACAAGAACAAAAGATTGACTTAGAAGGATGGAACCTGCATTTAATTTATTTATTTATCTTTCCTTTCACAGTATACTATTTTTTTTTAAACATCTTTATTGGAGTACAATTGCTTTACAATGGTGTGTTAGTTTCTGCTTTATAACAAAGTGAATCAGTTATACATATACACATGTCCCCATATCTCTTCCCTTTTGCATCTCCCTCCCTCCCACCCTCCCTATCCCACCCCTCTAGGTGGTCACAAAGCACCAAGCTGATCTCCCAGTGCTCTGCGGCTTCTTCCCACTAGCTATCTATTTTACGTTTGGTAGTGTATATATGTCTATGCCACTCTCTCACTTTGTCCCAGCTTACCCTTCCCCCTCCACGTATCCTCAAGTCCATTCTCTAGTAGGTCTGTGTCTTTATTCACGTCTTGCCCCTAGGCTCTTCATGAACATTTTTTTTTTTTTTAGATTCCATATATATGTGTTAGCATACTGTATTTGTTTTTCTCTTTCTGACTTACTTCACTCTGTATGACAGACTCCTAGGTCCATCCACCTCACTACAAATAACTCATTTTTGTTTCTTTTTATGGTTGAGTAATATTCCATTGTATATATGTGCCACATCTTCCTTATCCATTCATCTGTCGATGGACACTTAGGTTGCTTCCATGTCCTGGCTATTGTAAATAGAGCTGCAATGAACATTGTGGTACATGACTCTTTTTGAATTATGGTTTTCTCAGGGTATATGCCCAGTAGTGGGATCGCTGGGTCGTATGGTAGTTCTATTTTTAGTTTTTTAAGGAAGCTCCATACTGTTCTCATAGCAGCTGTATCAATTTACATTCCCACCAACAGTGCAAGAGGGTTCCCTTTTCTCCACACCCTCTCCAGCATTTATTGTTTGTAGATTTTTTGATGATGGACATTCTGACTGGTGTGAGGTGATATCTCATTGTAGTTTTGATTTGCATTTCTCTAATGATTAATGATGTTGACCATTCTTTCATGTGTTTGTTGGCAATCTGTATATCTTCTTTGGAGAAATGTCTATTTAGGTCTTCTGCCCATTTTTGGATTGAGTTTGTGTTTTTGATATTGAGCTTCATGAGCTGTTTGTAAATCTTGGAGATTAATCGTTTGTCAGTTGCTTCATTTGCAAATATTTTCTCCCATTCTGGGGGTTCTCTTTATGTCTTCTTTATGATTTCCTTTGCTGTGCAAAAGCTTTTCAGTTTCATTAGGTCCCATTTGTTTATTTTTGTTTTTATTTCCATTTCTCTAGGAGCTGGGTCAAAAAGGATCTTGCTGTGATTTATGTCATAGAGTGTTCTGCCTGTGTTTTCCTCTAAGAGTTTGATGGTGTCTGACCTTACATTTAGGTCTTTAATCCATTTTGAGTGCATTTTTGTGTATGGTGTTAGGGAGTGCTCTAATTTCATTCTTTTACGTGTAGTTGTCCAGTTTTCCCAGCACCACTTATTGAAGAGGCTCTCTTTTCTCCATTGTATATTCCTGCCCCCTTTATCAAAGATAAGGTGACCATATGTGCGTGGGTTTATATGTGGGCTTTTGATCCTGTTCCATTGATGTATATTTCTGTTTTTGTGCCAGTACCACACTGTCTTGATTACTGTAGCTTTTGTAGTATAGTCTGAAGTCCGGGAGCCTGATTCCTCCATCTCCGTTCTTCTTTCTGAAGATAGCTTTGGCTATTCAGGGTCTTTTGTGTCTCCATACAAATTGTGCAATTTTTTGTTCTAGTTGGGTGAAAAATGCCAGTGGTAGTTTGACAGGGATTGCATTGAATCTGTAGATTGCTTTGGGTAGTATACTCATTTTCACAATGTTGAGTCTTCCAATCAAACAACATGGTATATCTCTCCATCTGTTTGTATCATCTTTAATTTCTTTCATCAGGGTCTTATAGTTTTCTGCATACAGGTCTTTTATCTCCTTAGGTAGGTTTATTCCTAGGTATTTTTTTCTTTTTGTTGCAATGGTAAATGGGAGTGTTTTCTTAATTTCACTTTCAGATTTTTCGTCATTAGTGTATAGGAATGCAAGAGATTTCTGTGCATTAAGTTTGTATCCTGCTACTTTACTAAATTCATTGATTAGCTCTAGTAGTTTTCTGGCAGCATCTTTAGGATTCTCTATGTGTAGTATCATGTCATCTGCAAACAGTGACAGCTTTACTTCTTCTTTTCCGATTTGGATTCCTTTTACTTCTTTTTCTTCTCTAATTGCTGTGGGTAAAACTTCCAAAACTATGTGGAATAATAGTGGTGAGAGTGGGCAACCTTGTCTTGTTCCTGATCTTAGTGGAAATGGTTTAAGTTTTTCATGATTGAGGATGATGTTGGCTGTGGGTTTGTCATATATGGTCTTTGTTATGTTGAGGTAAGTTCCCTCTATGCCTACTTTCTGGAGGGTTTTTATCATAAATGGGTGATGAATTTTGTGGAAAGCTTTCTTTGCATCTATTGAGATGATCATATGGTTTTTCTCCTTCAGTTTGTTAATATGTTGTATCACATTGATTGATTTGCATATATTGAAGAATCCTTGCATTCCTGGGATAAACCCCACTTGATCATAGTGTATGATCCTTTTAATGTGCTGTTGGATTCTGTTTGCTAGTATTTTGTTGAGGATTTTTGCATCTATATTCATCAGTGATATTGGCCTGTAGTTCTCTTTCTTTGTGACATCTTTTCCTGGTTTTGGTATCAGGGTGATGGTGGCCTCGTAGAATGATTTTGGGAGTGTTCCTCCCTCTGCTATATTTTAGAAGAGTTTGAGAGGATAGGTGTTAGCTCTTCTCTAAATGTTTGATAGAATTCTCCTGTGAAGCCATCTGGTCCTGGGCTTTTGTTTGTTGGAAGATTTTTAATCACAGTTTCAATTTCAGTGCCTGTGATTGGTCTGTTCTTATTTTCTATTCCTGGTTCAGTCTCAGAAGGTTGTGCTTTTCTAAGAATGTGTCCATTTCTTCCAGGTTGTCCATTTTACTGGCATATATTTGCTTGTAGTAATCTCTCATGATACTTTGTATTTTTGCAGTGACAGTTGTTACTTCTCCTTTTTCATTTCTAATTCTATTGATTTGAGTCTTGTCCCTTTTTTTCTTGATGAGTCTGTCTAGTGGTTTATCCATTTTGTTTATCTTCTCAAAGAACCAGCTTTTAGTTTTATTGATCTTTGCTATATCGTTTCCTTCATTTCTTTTTCATTTATTTCTGATGTGATCTTTATGACTTCTTTTCTTCTGCTAACTTTGGGGTTTTTTTGTTCTTCTTTCTCTAATTGCTCTGGTGTAAGGTTAGGTTGTTTATTTGAGTTTTTTTGTTTCTTAAGGTAGGATTGTATTGCTATAAACTTCCCTCTTAGAACTGCTTTTGCTGCATCCCAAAGGTTTTGGGTCATCGTGTTTTCATTGTCATTTGTTTCTCGGTATTTTTTGATTTCTTCAGTGATCTCTTGGTTATTAGGTAGTGTATTGTTTATCCTCCACATGTTTGTATTTTTTACAGATTTTTTTTCCTGTAATTGATATCTAGTCTCATAGCATTGTGGTCGGAAAAGATACTTGATACAATTTCAATTTTCTGAGATTTACCAAGGCTTGATTTGTGACCCAAATATGATCTATCCTGGAGAATGTTCTATGAGCACTTGAGAAGAATGTGTATTTTGTTGTTTTTGGTTGGAATGTCCTATAAATATCAATTAAGTCCATCTTGTTTAATGTATCATTTAAAGTTTGTGTTTCCTTATTTATTTTCATTTTGGATGATCTGTCCATTGGTGAAAGTGGGGTGTAAAAGTTCCCTACTATGATTGTTACTGTCGATTTCCCCTTTTATGGCTGATAGCATTTACCTCGTGTATTGAGGTGCTCCTATGCGGGGTGCATAAATATTTACAATCGTTATATCTTCTTCTTGGATCGATCCCTTGATCATTATGTAGTGTCCTTCTTTGTCTCTTGTAATAGTCTTTGTTTTAAAGTCTATTTTTTCTGATATGAGGATTGCTACTCCAGCTTTCTTTTGATTTCCATTTGCATGGAATATCTTTTTCCATCCCCTCACTTTCAGTCTGCATGTATTCCTAAGTCTGAAGTGGGTCTCTTGTAGAAAGCATATATATGGGTCTTGTTTTTGTATCCATTCAGCCAGTCTATGTCTTTTGGTTGGAACATTTAATCCATTTACATTTAAGGTAATTATTGATATGTATGTTCCTATTACCATTTTCTTAATTGTTTTGGGTTTGTTATTGTAGCTCTTTTCCTTCTCTTGTGTTTCCTGCCTAGAGAAGTTCCTTTAGCATTTGTTGTGAAGCTGGTTTGGTGGTGCTGAATTCTCTTAGCTTTTGCTTGTCTGTAAAGGTTTTAATTTCTCTGTCGAATCTGAATGAGATCCTTGCTGTGTAGAGTAATCTTGGTTGTAGGTGTTTCTCCTTCCTCATTTTAAATATGTCCTGCCACTCCCTTCTGGCTTGCAGAGTTTCTGCTGAAAGATCAGCTGTTAACACACAAGGGAATCTCCATAAGTTTATTTCTTGTTTTTCCCTTGCTGCTTTTAATATTTTTTCTTTGTATTTAATTTTTGATAGTTTGATTAATATTTGTCTTGGCATGTTTCTCCTTGGATTTATCCTGTATGGGACTCTGTGCTTCCTGGACTTGATTGACTATTTCCTTTCCCATATTAGGAAAGTTTTCAACTATAATGTCTTCAAATATTTCCTCAGTCCCTTTCTTTTTCTCTTCTTCTTCTGGGACCCCTATAATTCGAATGTTGTTGCTTTTAATATTGTCCCAGAGGTCTCTGAGACTGTCCTCAATTCTTTTCATTCTTTGTTCTTTATTCTGCTCTGCAGTAGTTATTTCCACTATTTTATCTTCCAGGTCACTTATCCATTCTGTCTCAGTTATTGTGCTATTGATCCCTTCTAGAGAATTTTTAATTTCATTTATTGTGTTGTTCATTACTGTTTGTTTGCTCTTTAGTTCTTCTAGATCCTTGTTAAACTTTTCTTGTATTTTCTCCATTCTATTTCCAAGATTTTGGATCATCTTTACTATCATTATTCTGAATTCTTTTTCAGGTAGACTGCCTATTTCCTCTTCATTTGTTTGGTCTGGTGGGTTTTTACCTTGCTCCTTCATCTGCTGTGTATTTCTCTGTCTTCTCATTTTGCTTAACTTACTGTGTTTGGGGTCTCCTTTTCACAGGCTGCAGGTTTGTAGTTCCCGCTGTTTTTGGTGTCTGTCCCCAGTGGGTAAGGTTGGTTCAGTGGGTTGGGTAGGATTCCTGGTGGAGGGGACTAGTGCCTGTGTTCTGGTGGATGAGGCTCAATCTTGTCTTTCTGGTGGGCAGGTCCATGTCTGGTGGTGTGTTTTGGTGTGTCTGTGGCTTTATTATGATTTTAGGCAGCATCTCTGCTAATGGATGGGGTTGTGTTCCTGTCTTGCTATTTGTTTAGCGTAGGGTATCCAGCACTGTAGCTTGCTGGTTGTTGAGTGGAGCTGGGTCCTGCCATTGAGATGTAGATCTCTGGGAGTTTTTTGCCATTTGATATTACGTGGAGCTGGGAGGTCTCTGGTGGACCAGTGTCCTGAACTTGCCTGTCCCACCTCAGAGGCACAGCCCTGATGCCTGGCTGGAGCACCAAGAGCCAGTCATCCACACGGCTCAGAATAAAAGGGAGAAAAAAAGAAAGAAAGAAAGAAAGAAAAAGATAAAAATAAAATAAAGTAAAATAAAATTAAATAAAGTTACTAAACTAAAAAAAAATTATTAAAAAAAATTTTTAAGTATTAAAAAAAAAAAAAAGAAAGAAGAGAGCAACCAAACCAAAAAACAAATCCACCAATGATAACAAGTGCTAAAAACTATACTAAAAAAAGGACAGACAGAACCCTAGGACAAATGGTAAAAGCAAGGCTATACAGACAAAATCACACACAGAAGCATATACATACACACTCACAAAAAGAGAAAAAGGGAAAAAGAAAATATGTGTGGTTGCTTCCAAAGTCCACCTCCTCAATTTGGGATGATTCGTTGTCTGTTCAGGTATTCCACAGATGCCAGGCACATCAAGTTGTTTGTGGAGCTTTAATCCGCTGCTTCTGAGGCTGCTGGGAGAGATTTCCCTTTCTCTTCTTTGTTTGCACAGCTCCTGGGGTTCAGCTTTGGATTTGGACCCGCCTCTGTGTGTAGGTCGCCTGAGGGCGTCTGTTCTTCACTCACACAGGACGGGGTTAAAGGAGCAGCTGCTTTGGGGGCTCTGGCTCACTCAGGCCGGGGGGAGGGAGGGGTACGGATGCGGGGCGAGCCTGTGGTGGCAGAGGCTGGCGTGACGTTGCAGCAGCCCAAGGCGCGCCGTGCGTTCTCCCGGGGAAGTTGTCCCTGGATCACGGGATGCTGGCAGTGGCGGGCTGCACAGGCTCCCGGGAGGGGCGGTGTGGAGAGTGACCTGTGCTCGCACACAGGCTTCTTGGTGGCAGCAGCAGCCTTAGCGTCTCCTGCCCGCCTCTGGGGTCTGCGCTGATAGCCGCGGCTCGCGCCCGTCTCTGGAGCTCGTTCAGGCGGCGCTCTTTGTTTCCTGGTGCGAGAGGAGAGGGGATTCAGAGGCAAGAAAAAGTCTCTTGCCTCTTCGGCAGCTGCAGACTTTTTCCCAGGCTCCCTCCTGGCTAGCACCGAATCCCGAGCCTCAGCTCCCAGTCCCCACCCGCCCCGGCAGCTGAGCAGACAAGCCTCTCGGGCTGGTGAGTGCTACTCGGCACCGATCCTCCGTGCAGGAATCTCTCCGCTTTGCCCTCCGCACCCCTGTTGCTGCGCTCTCCTCCGTGGCTCCAAAGCTTCCCCCGTCCGCCACCCGCAGTCTCTGCCCGCGAAGGGGCTTCCTAGTGCGTGGAAACCTTTCCTCCTTCACAGCTCCCTCCCACTGGTGCAGGTCCCGTCCCTATTCTTTTGTCTCTGTTTTTTCTTCTTTCTTTTGCCCTACCCAGGTATGTGGGGAGTTTCTTGCCTTTTGCGAAGTCTGAGGTCTTCTGCCAGCGTTCAGTAGGTGTTCTGTAGGAGTTGTTCCACATGTAGATATATTTCTGATGTATTTGTGGGGAGGAAGGTGATCTCCACGTCTTACTCTTCCTCCATCTTCGAACCTGCCTTTTAGAATTAAAATTTTGTGGAAACTGATTTGTGATCTTCACCTTCAGACTAAACTCGGGATTAAAAGGGTATTAAATCAGAGTCAAGACATCAGTGGGGGTAAATGCACTTTCTATACACTGGAAATCTGAAGGCAGAGACGTGAATCAGGGACCTGTGGAGAATGACTAATTTCTATTAGAGCGTAGAGCATAATTTCTGTTAGAGCACCTATTAGGGCATAGGTTTGATACTGAATTTTTTTTTAACTTGCTAATCTTTTACTTTCTTTTTTCAAATTTATCATGAATATTCTTTTTTATTCAAGTATAATTGACTTACAGTGTTTCTGGTATACGTCAAAATGATTCAGTTATACATATATATATTTTTCAGATTCTTTTCCCTTATAGGTTATTACAAAATATTGAGTATAGTTCCCTGTTCTATACAGTAGGCCCTTGTTGGTTATCTATTTTATATATAGTAGTGTGTTTATGTTAATCCTAAACTCCTAATTTATCCCTCCCTCACCCTTTCCCCTTCAGTAACCATAAACTTGTTTTCTATGTCTGTGGGTCTATTTCTGTTTTGTATATAAGTTCGTTTGTGCCATTTTTTTTAGATGACACTGAATTTTAAGAACAAAGGAGCCTTCTGTAATTCTCTAAAACAAAAATGATACTTGGTGTTAGTTCTTCCTGAAAAGAGAATTCTAGAGTAAACGATGGCAGTGGGATAGCAAAAATTGAATTTCTTACATTTGGGGAGATCCTAGCTTGTAAGGACAATGTGACTAGCTACTGAATATCTTGTGAGGGTTGAGGCCACCCATGATTAGAAATGCTGCTTCTGTTCCTGTCCTGTATTGCCACCGTACGTTTGGTATGTTTGTGTATTCTTGGTTAAACAAATTGGAAATTTAATCTTATGGTAATCTTTGGTCTATGAGAAGAGCTGCAGAGATTTATCTAGCATTCTATGCAATTACATTAGCTATAATTACATAAATAATAGCATCTGGCTACTATAAATTATAGTTCTGTATTTTTCTACTATGGGATTGACTTCAAGTCTCCCTTGAAAATAATTGATAAAACCCTAAGCAGTGTGGGCAAATGAATTTTAACTTTTCTGATGTGGTATTTTTATTTTCTATTGCTTTTCAGATATTGCTGTGTAACTCAGGGCTAATATTTGCATCTCATGCTGTATCGTTTCTGTTTCAAATAATATATGTGGACCTCAAACTAAATTTTGCAGCTGGAAAGTCCACGACCAAACAAGACTTAGGCATGGCTGCATCTGGGTGCTCAGATGAGGTTGCCCAGCAATTCCCTCCTCTTCCTCTCTCCCTCCATTTGTTTCCTTCCTCTCTGGCTTCTCTCTCCTCTTTTCCTGATTCCCTCCCTCTTTGTCTTTCCTTTTTCTCAGTATGGACTTTGTTTTTATGAGCTCCTTTTTCCCAGATAGCAGGAATGATAGTGACCAGAAACTCACGATTTAGATGGTACCTAGAGCTCTTCACTCCAGAACAAGACTGATGCTCTCTCTTCAGTTACCTACATGACAAGCCTTAGAGATGATCTGATGGGGCCACGGTGATCTGATCAGTGTGGTCAGATGTGTGAAGTACTCTTTGGCTAATCCCAGGAAGAATGACCTGTGGAAAAGTGAGAGGCAAAATCAACCACACTGAAACTACAAGGAAGGTGTTCGCCACAGCCAAGGGGAGATCTTTTATAAGAAGATAGAGAGTCATGATAGATCACAAATAAGCTACACAGTTCTGTGCATCCCATACTCTTCTGTGCTGAAGTAGCTTTTATATCAGGGCCTTAATCAAATATGCAGAGTTTTCAGCATCTTGGTCTGTATTTGTTTAAAGTTCAGACTTTAAATGCTGTCTCTAATACTCTCATTATTTTCACTAATGTTAGCTCTATAAATATGTCTCTGACTGCGTAGAAGGTAAGAAGGGCATTTCTCTTCTAAAGTACTTTGCAGAAATATCTGCTGATAATTATTGAGTGACATCTCGCTCTTCCCGTTTGTGGGAGGTGAAGTTTGCTGGATGCTTCTCTAGCTAAGTATCTTTTGGCCATCAATTAAAGGTAGATGCAGCTTGAGGCCCAGTGGGCTCTTTGCCATCAATTGATCTGAGGCAAATTGTAGTCTTCCCAAGTAGAGTTTGGCTTTCTGCATAATCTCATTCAAATCGTATGCCTTTGTCTTACCTCCATTTAGAGACATTTTTAATTAGTATTAGTCACAGTAATTACTGGCAATTCTCTTTTTCGATTGATTTCTATTGCTTATAAAGTGCGTCATTAAGTGCCACCACAGTTCAGTCTCTCAATTCTGAGGGTGGGCAGAAATAAGCATCTCTGCATGAGCAGCATATCATGGGGGAATTGCTAATTTCTAATTGGTCATATTCAATTTTGGTTCAGAGTTCAATCAGTGATGTACATTCAAAAGTTGTTAATTTTGATAGCCTTTTAAAAATAAAGTTTAATTCTTATGATTTATGCAGTGATTTTTACTTTGACTAGCCAACAAAGTTAGATCCTGAAACAGTCTTTTCTCTCTTAAGCTCACTGTGAAATACATGCACAACGTGTGTGTGAATCAGTGGATACATGTTTGTGTGTAGTAAGCTGCAGGTGAGGGTTGAGACAAGTGGTCCCACTGAGGTGGTGAGAGTGAAGTGGGGTGAAAGGGGAGTCCTATCATTGCCGCTGGCTCACCGTGGCCCCCTCAGCCTCTCTGTTCAGCTGCTCGTCAGTGCATGGGTGTAAGATCCAGTCCTTTTGAGAAAAGGATTACTTTTGTAGTAAGCCAAACTATCTTAGTACTTATCGTTTCATGCCTTCTATTCTGTGGACTACAATAGCGCTTGTAATTCTAATACTATTGGACTTTTTAATTCATGAAAAATATAATTTTGATTATATATTATTTGATATAATTCATATGGTACATAAAAATGTAAAGGAAGCATAAATCTCCTTTTCAGCTTATCTTGAGAAAACTACCTTTAAGATTTTGATGAGGATTTTTTCTCCTTCTTTTCTTTCCTTCCTTCCTTCCCATAGTTTTACATAAATGGGGTGATAAATGCTGATTTTTGTCATTATCTGAAAATATCATGAACCTATTCAGTTCATCTACTAAACATTTTTATGATAATCATATTTCATAGATTCAGTAAGTTATTTGTGCTGTGATCAAATGTCATTTATTAATCTTTTTAACCAACTGCCATCTATTTCAGTAATTTTGTTTTCCCAAGAGTTTCCTGCTCTAGATTGTCTCTACATCTCTCTATTTTTCTCCTCTCAAGCTGAGTTAGTGAGTGACACAAAGGAACATGACCTGAGGCTCAGGTAAACAGTTTGGTCAGTCATGCTAGTGACGCTACTAAGCCCAGCAGAATCTGCATCTTGGGACTGGCTGCCTATTGGACAGTACCAGCTGCACTCGCAAGAATTCCGTTCTGTCAGTCTCCTCTCAAGGCATCTGACACAGGCCTCTTTGCTTCCCTTCCCATCAGCTATAAAGGCTTGCATTCTCCCCGGTTTATTATATAGAGAACTCAACCTACTTCCTATTTGCTTTGAAGGTCCCCAAAGACCAGAATTCTTCCCAGAGTGTTCATGTAGGCCAGCTCTGCCCTTCCTCCCTGGACTCCTCAGAGTTACAGGACAAGTTCTTTCCAGGAAACTCTTGCTGATCACCCCAGGTCTCGCTTGCACTGGGGTCCACGCTCTCCTGCAGCACAGAGGTGGGAGAGTTCGACCTCTATGTCTGGATCCTGGACCTTGCACCCTCCCTCCAAGCCATACTCAATCTCCAACTCCAGCAACTGTCTGCTGTAGGAGAAGCAATCCACTGGAGTTGTCCTGAGAGGGTGGCTGGGCTTCAAGTCTCCAAAATTCCCAGAATGTCCCCACACCCAAATACAGGGAGCGTTTTCTTGTTTAATCTTTACAACAACTCTATGAGAAAACATTTTTATCATCACTAATTTAGTTAGTTGTTTATGAATCTCCTCCTTCAGAACTTTGAACTAAAAAAAAAAAAATGCTGAAGGAAGCAAGAAAGAATAGCAGTGATAGAAGATATTTCTTCATTTGGAAGCTGAGTTTGAAGTGCCACGATGATGTAATTTCATTAGAAGGTAAAATGAAGGTAATTTCATTAGAAGGTAATGTCCATTGTCTACTTCCCAAATGATGAGAATAGGTGAAGTTTCAAAGTTGTTTATGGACCTCTGAATGATCTGTTGAGGTGCTCTAGCTAGAAGGCTTCTTTCTTTCTTGCATTTTCCTTCAATAGTCTCTCTCCTAAAAGTAGGAATGTGCCATCTTTCTGTTCTAGATATCCTAACACATCACAAAATTCTTTCCTACTGAGTTTCCATAGTGCTATATAATAATTCTCAATACACAAGTGGAAGCAGCTGCTACTGTCAGAGTCTGGGTTTGGCATTAGACTCTGCTGTCCTTTGAGGTCTGGTCTCTCAGTCATTCAGCTCATTTGAGTATCAGTTTCGTAAATGGTGAGGGTAGACCTGTACATCCCAGTTTTACTATGAAGATCAAATGAGAGTCCATATATGAAATCATTTTGAAAACTAGACTGCTTTGGCTGGAGAACACATATAACCCTTCCATTCCTTATAGATTTTCTCCTGCTTCTCCAGGCTTTAGTGCTACTTTGTATTACATTATATAGCTTTGTCTCCTCCAATAGACTTTGAGGTTCTCCTGGGCAGGGAATGTATCTTACTGTTTCCTGAGAGCCTAAAACTATGCTTGCTTACAAAATGAATGAGTGGATGAGTGATTGAAATTAGATATGTCATGCTTCTGCCAAAACTCCTCCAATGACCTGAGCTGCACTTAGAAAAAGCAATCCAACCTCCCAGTTGTGGTCTACAATGCACCTGGTGACCAAGACACAGCTTATTTTTCCAGCCACATCTTGCCATTTCTTGGCCCACATCACTCTACGCCAATTCCTATTCTTTGACCACATCAAGCAGATACCAATCTGTTTACTTATGTGGAAGTTGTATACATTATATACAAATCTTTCCTCCTGAACATCCCAGAATGCTGATCTATGGCTCAAACAAAATCAGCTGCAGACAGCATACAACCATGTCATGAGTTTTGAAATGTGCTTGGCAACAGAGATTCATTTCATGCTTTAAGACCAAGAAAGCACAATATCACCCAAGTCTTCCCTGGAAACTTTTGTTTCTTATCTATAAAATGAATAGATGATCTCCAAAAGGCCTTTCTGAGTCCATGATTCAAAGTCATTTTTGAAGGATAATAATGCTTTAGCTCTCCTTACTGATTAATTCTAGGCAGTATGGAACTAAGGGATAAAAAGATTATACAGTGAGTTAATTATGCAGGCCATTTCTTTTTAGTTGACTGAGGCAACCACAGTGCCTTGCATTTAACCTCACAATTGTAATGAAGCTTATCTTATCATATTCTCCATCTTTAGGGGAACTTCAAGGCTCAGAGAAATCAATAATAAAGAGCTGATTAGCAACTAATCTCCTTCTTGGCAGTGAAAATACATATGCCAGCTGGGAGAGTGAGTTTTTTTAATGCTCAACAGTTTCCTCACAGATGTAACTTTTCTTTTTCATGATCTGGTACCCATCATGGGGCTCTGACTTTTAACTGACTTTGCTTTCTTCCATGCCATCAGCACTTGGCCATTTTCTTTCCTCTTTTTTCTGTAAATATTTGATCAGCTTTGGGTCAGTCTTGTGCATTATGGCCTTCTGAAGTGCCTGCTTGATCATTCACAGAAGCTCTAAATAAGCACCCATCTCATTCTTAAACTTCGTCTTGCCTGGAATGACTAGGGTGTTTTGTTTTTATTTGTTCTCTTACGGATATCGTAGCACAAAGAAACTTGGCTTGGGGTAACAAAGATCTGAGTTTCATTGACGATTTCTGTGACCTTGAGCAACTAACTTAATTTTCCTGAATCTCATTTTCCAATTTAAAAAGTCTCATAGGTAGTTACGAAAACAAGTATTCTGTTCCTTTTCTAGCACCTGGAAGGACACAATGATTTCAGGTTCCCCATTTCTTAAAGTCCCTCTCCCACCCTCCTTTTTAAAATTATTAATTCTCAGGCTTCATTTTATTACTTTGAACTTTTACCATGCTTTGCATTTATCTTTTTTCCAAATAGATTATCCCAATTCAAATAATATTTCTATAATTAAAAATCTTTAAGCTATTTCTAAGTCTGAAGACGAGGTATACAATAAAAAGGACATTTTATTTAAAAGAAAACAAATTGCTATTTATTATATATTCCCAACCCTAACCACCTCTTGTCAATATTTTGGGGTTAAGCTATTGTTTACTCCTGTTTAAAAAAAAAAATAAGTTTGAGGAGGATTGACTATAAGTTTGCTCTCATTCAAAATGAAACAGCTGTGATCTACCAAGAGGGAATCTAATAGATGGTTAAGAGCAGAGATGCTAGTGCTGAATGACTAGTGTCTAAATCCCGGTTCTATCACTTTTTTGGTATGACCTTAGGAAAGTTACCTAACCACTGGACCTCAGTTTCCTCATCTGTCAAGTGGGAATAAAAAATAGTAATTCATAGAATTATCATGAGCATGAAATGTGTGCATATATGTAATACACACACATACCTAGAAGAGTCCTAGAATGTAGTAAGCACCATATAAGTGTTAACTGTTTTCATAATCAGCATTATTCCTATTACTATTTCTAGTTTACTATGCCCACTGTAATTGATAAAATAGTGTGTTAAACAATATAGAAAGTTGATTTCTGGTTCACATAAAAATCCAAGCTGGTAGGTAGTCAGAGGAGAAGAGATCTCTGCTCTAGGATGTTGTCCAAAGACCCAGATTTCATCTGTTTCAGTGATCTCCTATTACCTACGGCAGGGGCCAGTAAGCTTTATCTGTAAAGGGCTAATGGTAAATAGCTTAGTCTTTGTACATCCTGTGTTTTTTGTTGCAGTTGCTCTACTCTGCTGTTGCCGTGATGATATATAAATGAATAGGTATGTCTGTGTTGTTGAGCACCCTGACCCAGCATGATGCTCTCATTGATATGATGAGTGCTGTCTTCGTGCTGCCACAGCCATTCCAGCCTATGGGAACAGGAAAGGAAGAAGCAGAGGGCAACATCCTCTTTTTAAGGGAATCAGCTAAAACTTGCATACTTCAGTTGTCACTGATGTCCCATGGGTTAGAATGTAGCCACGTGACCATCCCTGACTACAAAGGAAGCTGGAGAGTGTGGCTTGATTGCCATAGTCCCAGCTGAAAGCAGGGAGATTGTTGTATAGGAGCAGAAAGAAAGAATGGATATTGGGAGACGATCATTTCTCCTAGAAGTTGGACTATAAATGTTATAGTGGAGATAAATATTTTCTTGGAGAAAGAAGTAATGAGCAGTATGGTTCTTTATAGAGTATAATATATATAAAGCATGTTCTTATCCCTTTTGAAATCTGATATTTTCAACTATTCTCTAAAATAAGCGAGTCTTATTATTCTCAGTATCTGAGATAATATTAAACCTCAGAAAAGTTGAGAGTTTTCTCAAGGTCACATTGCTGCTTGTTAGTTGAGTCATGGCTTCAGCTACAAACTTCATGTCCTTCCTGCTTCATCTAAACTTCTTTAAAATCTTAAACTATTTTGTTGATTATTATTGGGAAGTTACCAGCCCCTGCTACTCTGTGATGAAACAGGAACAATCATGGACAGGAAAGATACTGGATGTTTTAGTTTTCTATTGCTGTTATAACAAATCACAACAATCTTAGTGGCTTCATTATACAAACTTAGCAACTTACAGTTCTGTAGGGCAGGAGTTCAACACAGATCTCACTCAACTAAAATCAAGATGTTGCCTGGGCTGCATTCCTTTCTAAGGGCTCTACAGGAGAATCCATTTACTTGCCTTTTCCATTTTCTAGGTGTGGCGTGCATTCTTGATTTGCGGTCCCTTTCTTCTACTTTCAAAGCTAGCAATGGCAGATTGAGCCCTTCTCCTGTAACATCTTTCGGATCAATTCATATGGGAAAAGTTATGGACTTTTAAGAACTCATGTGAAAAGATTGGGCCCATCAGATAATCCAGGATAATTTTACCATCTCAGGCCCATACCCTTAATCACATTCTCATAATTCCTTTGCAGTGCAAAATAATATGGTCTTTCATGGGTTCCAGGGATTAAGGTGTATGCATATTTGAGGGCCATTATTCTGCTCACCAATTTGGACAAACTTTTCTTTCCACCTTCTTTTCTTCACATCTTAATAATTGCGTCCTAAAAATTGATAATGACGGAGTATAACATTTGGTTCACGTATTTTGAAAAATTCTGAAAGAACAGTAATAAGAGTCATCATTAGGGTATGATATTAGCATAAAGAAACTAGAAAGGAAAAGAAAATCGGTAGCCTGATGTAGACTCAGATGTAGTTATAAACTTCAGCGTAACTTTATATTACCTATCACCAAACATTAATGAATCAAGGCTTTTTTTTGGCTGAAGTGTATGTTGCCTTATGAATATAAAACTTGTTATTTTGTGGATATAGGATAAAAAATAAGTAGAGTTGCGAAAAATACAACTCCAGGCCTACCTCTCATTTTTCCATCCAAACTGTGAACACTCTCTTTAGGCCAAAGTCAATTTTTCTGTTTATGGGTACCTCCAAGCTCCTAGTCTATGCTCTCAGTCCCCAGCATGGGGCCAACTGCATGCTTTCTTCCTAAAATTGAAATTTCACATAAATCTCTCTGGTATATAGACTGTAACCTGTGCCTTTATGTTACATATGTTTTCTACACCAGGACCTGCAATCACAGCACAAACCCTGATACTTATCATAGTGTAACAAATCTGGATTTTAGCTGTAAATTTGATAAAATAATAATTTTGAGTCACTGATTATAATACCAGTAATAAAACCTGTTTGGCTGAGCAGAACAACAAATACAAACATTTATCAACCCTTCAAGGGCAAGCATACTAGAGCACTGGATTTGGTATTTGTGCAGAGGATAAATCCCCAGACACCATCCAGATGAGCTAATTCACCACAAAGGAAAAGAAAAAAGAAGAAAATCTTAAAATGCCTTTCACATAGGAACAGCTCAAAATTCATTTCTGTATTCTATTGGCCTGTAAATCCTCTACAGGAAAAATCAAATTACCTCAGGATGCTATAGTCATGAATTCTTCATGTGAAAGAATGCCTTCAGTTAGAATATCCTTGGAACCAATTACTGTTACCACAGAATAGTTGATAACCAGATTCCTTTCAAATAAGGTAACAGAATAACATCTCAGTTTACAGCCTGCGATTTCTCAAGGATCTGTATTCACCTGAAGGTAATGTTTGAATTCCTGTACTAGAAGTGTGTGGCACGTACAACTGTATAGTCCTAAAGGTCTAGATTCAAGGACTTAAAAATATGCAGGGCTGGAAATGATCTTGGACATTGTAGTCAGGTGTGCCTAAGTCCAGCTGTACCTCACAATCTGTGTGGAAGAATTTAAAAAACATGGATTCCTGGGACCAACCAGAGAACCACTGAACCAGAATCTTTGGAAATGAGGCCAGTGGATTAAAATACGCAGCAAGGTCAGCAGATTACTGGTCAAAACCAGTTTCATCTACAACATTCCTGACAGTAGTTTATCTGGTGTCTGCTTGTACATCTCCAGTGATGGGAACTCACTAGCTCCTGAAACAGCTGCTTGCATTTTCAGAACATACCAGTGCTGGATATTGTTTCTAGCATTCAACATTCTGTCTTAGTCTCTTCTATGTGCTCATCTGTATCACAGAAGTTAGGAAGCTAAAACCTGCCTTCCCAAGATTTCCTTGCAACTAAGGATCCGGACTTGACATAGATTTCACCAAATGTCCCTTCTATGAAATTTGAAGAGAGAATGGAAGAAGAGGCTTCTTATCTCCAGCTTCTGGTTGTATGTGCTAGCCAACAAGAATGTGATTTTTCCAACAGAAGTTTCCAGAGTTCATTTTCTAGTCGTTTGGCTGTCAATAATTAGTGGGTTTAGGGGCATCTGACTGCAATCTCTGGATTGCTGGTCTGGGTGTCAGTTATGCAGCTTGGCCAGTATTCACAGGCTGCTGTGCAGTGAGTGAATGGTGCACAGTGAGATGCAGGCCAGCATAACTCCAGTGGTGGCCTCAGAGGTAGCTGCTTCTTTAGGGGGTCAGTTCTGTCCTGGTCTGGAGACTTTCCAAGAGGCTGACCTGGAGCTTGCTCCTTCAGCCTTCCAACAGCAATGTCAACACTTAATTTCTTGTGCTAAATCCATTTCATTTTATAAGGAAACTAGAGCCCAGGGAGAGAACTGACTTGCTCAGAATTGTACATCTTTATAGTAGAAGAGTTGAGACAAGAATCCAAGCCTTCTCACTCCCATTCGAGTGCTTTTCTACTCAAGCCCGCATAGCCAAAGGAGAAAGTAGTTCATGCGGGGCTCCAGTGTCACTTCATGGGTGTGAGTGGTGTGTATGTAAGTTTCTGTAGACATGCCCAGAGCATTTGTATGTATCAGAAAATGGGAGGAAGTGAGTTTGAGTGTGTGTGAGTGCACATCATTGTCTATACCTTTTATAGGTCAGTTACCCTCTGATATCTTCCTTTAATATAAAAGCCCTGTGGTGATAGAGCATTCAGTGCTCAACATCTTAGTATTATAAATTTATCAGATTGATATTTTTTCTATGCAGATGCCAGGGTAGCAAAGGATGATGGGGATGCAACTGGGATTTGACTCGGAGAGGGTGCAAGAAAAAGATCAAGGAAAGACAGAGCTCCCAATTTTGACCTCTAGCATCTACTTCATTGCTTCCATTGACCTGCTTTAGTCTTCTCCAAGGCAAAATTGATAGATGAAACCAATCCTGTAATTATCCCAGGTGCACCATAGTACTTTAATTTCAACAAAGCGTTAGCACTCTTGGCAGGTAAGAAGAAATGTGTGCCTTAAGGTAGAGGAACATGGATTAATAAAAGAAAGGAAAAAAAATCACAAAAAATGTTGGAAGAAAAATGGTTCAGTTAGTACTCTTTGCAAGCATTTGCCCAATACGTTTTCATGAAGTATCTATTATGTGCAGGATACTGTCAATAAAGATATCATATGAGCCCTTGTTCAATGTCTTGCAGAAACTGAAAGTTTCTGGTGGTTTTCTAAAATGTTTATTAACCCTAGACAAGAAAATCTGGCTGCCCAGCAAGAGCATTTCTAGGTGAACCCCTGATGACCCCTATTGATCACAGCTCTCCATTCAGTTATTCAGTATAGAATTTGGCTGGAGATCAACAACAGAATACATCAGTGAACGATTTACCAAGTATTTCTTCTACTTTTGTAAAAATCAGGCAATTGTCTGCTCTGTCTTTTCCCTTTCTAATCCTCTGTTTTTTAATGTTCCCTTTGGGTGGATCAATATACTAATTTGCAAGTTTTCTTAGTACCCTGATTTGTAGTTAAGGAGCTAATAAAACACACATTTATTGGGAACTTTGTGCTAAGATAGGCACTGAGGCTTCAACTGTGAACAGAGAGTACAATGCTTATGCTCAAAGTTTTGACCTTCTAAATGAGCAGTAATTAATTACAATAAATTGTGATTTTACAGCAAGGTAACCCAGCATATTGTGGATACATAAAGCCAGATGGAAGTCCTCCCAGAAACAGCGATAGTCACTGAAGCCAGACCTCATGTAGAGCAACCAGAACTCTTTTATATCCTTCTCACTTACTTTCCTTTTCACTGTCCCTATTTCAGTGCTTAGTTCTACCTTTTCTCACTATCATCCTTTAAAGAAGACAGTAGTGAAGTAACAAGTGAGAAGTTTTGATTTTTTTCTTATCATCTAACCCTGCACTATCTTAATCAGTGGCCTATCAAATTTTTATCTCCTTGCTCTGAATATAGTTTACCTCTCCCCACGTCCCTTTTTTTTGTTGCTTTAAGCATTTTTACAATTCTTGCTCATTAGAGAATTTATTTTCCTTGACTCTTGCTACTGGTCTGAGCCATTCCTTTATAATTGGGTGTTCTGCAGATATTTTTTGAACAGCAGTCGTGCAGGGTCAGTCACTGTTCTAGGAACCACCAAGGAAGTAGCAGTAGACAAAACCAAGTTCCTGCCCTCCAGGAGCTGACCTATGGGAATAAAAGGCCAAAACAATGTAAAAAATAAAAATATTGCATGTTAGATGATATGATAGGAAGTGCTATGGAGATAAGCAGGAGGGGAAGAGTGAGGGTCAAGGGTGGAAGTTGCAATTTTAAAAAGAGAGCCAGGGAAGCTGACATTGATTAGCTGACATTTGAGAATGACCTCAAGGAGGTGAAGTATTTTACTCACACTCTCATTTTTATCTTTGTTTCTATGCTCTTTCATCTTTTATACATAAACTAAAAAACAATTAAAAATCATTGTTTATTACAAAACCTTATTATAGAAAACAATAGAAAATACATACAAAGGAAAATTGGAAATACTCATATTCCCATCCTATACCTAGGTGTGTGTGTGTGTGCATGTATGTGTCTGTGTGCACATACATAAAAATGGGATCAAAATGTTCTTACTCTTTGGAACCTGTGCTTTTCACTGACATTATACCATGGACATTTGTAACAATATTTTGAATAAGTAAATAATCCTCTATTGTTGGGCCTTAAAAATAACTCAAAGGAACAACCTTGTAACTAAGTCTTTGAATATATCCGTCACTAAACATTTTCCTACCAGAAACTTTTAGAATTGTTGAGACAAGTATATACAGTTGGCCCTTGAACAACATGGGTTCAAACTGCGTGGGTCCACTTATATGTGGATTTTTTTCCATAATACTACAGTACTACATGATCTGCAGTTGTTTGAATTAATGATGGGGAACACAGACATCTAGGAACTTTGGATACAGATGTTCTGACTAAGTTATACATGGATTTAAAAAATTTTTTCTTTTCCATTATGGTTTATTGCAGTATATTGAATACAGTCCCCTGTGCTATACAGTAGGACCTTGTTTATCCATTCTATAGATAATAGTTTGCATCTGCTCATCCCCAACTTCCACTCCATCCCTCCCCCACCCCCCTCCCCGTTGGCAACCACAAGTCTGTTCTCTATGTCTCTGAGTCTGAACTTATCTATGAAACAAACATTTGTGTCATATTTAATGTTCCACATATAAGTGATATAATGGTATTTGTCTTTCTCTCTCTGACTGACTTCACTTAGTATGATAATCTCTAGTTCCATTCAAGTAGCTGCAAATGGCATTATTTCATTCTTTTTTATGGCTGAGTAGTATTCCATTGTATATATGTATCACATCTTCTTTATCTATTCATCTATCAATGGTCATTTTGGGTAAAGAAGTTATACACAGACTTTTGACTACACAGAATGTAGGTGCTCCCAACGTCCACATTGTTCAAGGGTCAATTGTATTTTAGCAGCTGATACATACTTTTTAAGTTGCTCTCCCTGAGATGAAAGAGCCCAAAGTTGTAGGATGGTGCTCAGACGTAGTTTCCGAGAAACATCAACATGTGGGGCTAGAGCTGCTATGGCCGTATGGACTCCACTTCAAAGTGAAGGTGAGTGAGCCTTTAGTTGGGACAGGCAGCTGGAGGTTGAGGACAGACTGTACATAGCTAAGGAGGCTCAGGCAAATACCTGGAGTTAGGGAAAGGCCAGCAGTTCCTTTAGTCATGTCCTTTGTCTTCTCGTGGTCAGCGAGGCACACCTGCCTTCATGAGGGCATTTTTCAGGGTTTTAGGATATAGAAATAATAATATTTGTAGCTGATTTACATACTTATAGATGCACATTCCCGAAGGCCAAAACCTCCCTGTTCAATCACCTCACTTAAATTGTTAAGCCAATATAATTTCGAATATACTCAGCTTTATGATGTCTTTTAAAAGAAAACGATTTATTATTCTGAAATTCCTTTGCCATAAAGATGTGAGTAGATTGAAAGTCTTTAAGCCTCAAGGAGGACTTACTTAGAAAGTCTATAATAAGTAATTTATATGGTTCTTGAAACTGCAAACCAAAGCTATCCTGGAAAACTGCCTTTCAGAAAAATAGTGTATGTCTCTTTTCTACTGTCCTGCTGCCCAGTGCACAGAAAAAGGATGAGGCCTCAGTGCAGAGAATTTGTTGTCATGGTCACTACAGATGGATTTCTATTTGTGAGGACCTGACAAACAGGAAATTGACAAAGCAATATAAATGTCTTAAAAATGACCTTCTGTAAGTGCCTTGAACAGGCACTTGCTAACAAAACCTAACTTCTAAGGGATTTGGGGAATATAAATAAACTAACGTGTGTGAAGTGCCTAGCACATTGAAATACTCAAATATATTGGTTGTTATTACCATTGTTATGAAGTTGTCATTATTAAGGTATGAATGTGAGCCAGTATCAGCGATGACGTCTAAATTCAGCACAGACTATTCTGATGACTCTTTTGCAATTTTTTTCCCCTCTTGAATTTCCATCTCCTCAATAAGAAAATATGAGGGTTGGCCAAGATGGCTTCTGAGACATCTCCCAGCTCCAAATGTTGTCTTCCGTTAGCTCTACAATGTAAGAAATGTTTTATGGTGTTTTACATTCACTTTTTTAGATAAGTTTTATGTCATTTTAATTTGGGCCTGTTGGAGGTGAGCAATCCCTCTGTATTACTCTGTATTATTTATTTCTTCTTGACTGTGTATGTGCGTGTACTCATGGCCTGCTTCAGAAAGAAAGGGATGGAGTTCTCTATAACCAACCACAAAATACCAATTTTCATCATAAAATATTGTGTGAAGAAGCTGCCATATTAGAAACAACAATTCCATGTTATTTCAGGAAATTAAAAAGACAAAAGATTTGGATGCAAAGTAGTAGGTAGCAAAGTTTGTGTGGAAGGTGAGACAGGGGCGCTTAGAACAAGCATTTTGAGCCCAAGGAGTTTTGTTTCAAGCCCCAATCCTTTTTCATCTAACAGTTCCCATTCCTTTAGCCTTGAGGAGCTTTAACCATCAGCTTCAGGAAGGCATAGGGTGTCTTAGTCATGATCTTTGAGCTGAGTGGGAGAACTTGAAACAAATGTTTTAGTGGAACGTACTCCTTTGATTTTTGTTTTTCTCAGCACACAGTTGTTTGTCTTTGTTTCACTTTTACTTTTTTTTAAATGAGTGTGTGTGTGTGAATATATATGAAAAGTACTATCTTCATTTTTCCTCCTTTCTCTGTATTTCATCAACAAATGCAGTGTTTTTTTTTAACCTGTGCATAGTCAACTCTATCAATTCCAAATTAGAAGAGATCCAAATCCAAATAATAATGTTTGCAGGTTTCTGGGTTAATATGAAGAAAATTAGTACAAACTGTATATCTTGATCTGCATAGAGAAACTCCAATATATTCTACCATTCTCTAGTTTCTTCCTGAATTTATTTCCTTAGATAACAAAAACTTCTAGACCTTTCTAACATCTGACTCTGAATGCAGATCACCTGGGTTCAGACAGACACCACTTGGTAGATTTAAAATTTGGGATAAGTCATTTTTCTGCGCCTATTTCCTCATCTGTAAAATATGTGTCATTGTAGGGAATCACTGCCTAGGGAACATGGTAAACACTTAATAAATGTTAGTTATTACTGTTACTTTATGCACAAGAGCAATCTTAACTGTATCTGAAGATCCTGTTCTCCCATCAGGGACTATAAGTTTGCATTCTCATTTAACCACATGACATATTAAATACAGCCACTATCTTAGACAATAGCTCCATGTTTTTTATATTATTTAAAATACATAAGTATTTAATGAGAGTATGCTGCTCAAAAATCTTAGTACAATGTTCATTAAATATTTATCCATTTTTAAAATTTGATCTCATTTGCATCTATGAGGTTCAAATAAAGATGTTTCTAAGAACAATTATTTGAAATATGTATTTATTAGTAGATTAAAAATATAAAATTATAGCAGAATAGAGTGTTCTTATGTGATTGAGTTTTGTCTGAAACCACCTTGAGAACTCCCTAAATGTACTTTTACTCCAATTACCTTCCTTACTGCCAGGGTTTCTGACAACTCCAATCAATGTGTCTTGTAGGCAGAATAATAAATGCCCCCTCACCCCCCGAAAGATGTCCATGTCCTAATCCCCAGAACCCATGAATATGTTACCTTATATGGAAAAAGGGACTTTGCTGATTAAATTAAGAGCCTTGAGATGGGGAGATTATTTTGGGTTATCTGGGTGGGCCAGTGTTATCACAAGGCTCCATAACAGGGAGGTAGGAGGATCAGAGTCCTAGAGAGAGTGGCTGATGCTATACTGCTGGCTTTAAAGATGGAGGAAGGGGTCTATGAGCTAAGGTATGTAAGGGACCTAAGCAGCTGGATAAAAGAATGGAATGGATTTTCCCTTAGAGCATCCAGAAGGAAAGCAGCTCTACATATACCTTGATTTTAGGACTTCTGACTTCAAGAGATGCAAGATAATAAATTAGTGTTGTTTTAAGCCATGAAGATTCTTAGAGCAGTGGAAACTAACACAATGTCGAGTAGCTTCGTTCACCTGTATGGAAAAGGATGTTCTAGAGGATCCCCTAAGTATCATGAAGAACATAATCTTATGGTCAATAATTGCATTTTGTGGGCTATTGAATGTCTCAAGAGATTTTGTTCTTATAATTGCAACCTTTTCATCTTCTCTAGGGCAGTTTTATGAAGCTATTTATATTTTGGATGATAAGGCACGTTTAAAAGTCTTTCTCACCAAAGGATAAAATGCATATTTTATGGTCTAAAGTGTCCCTATTTTCCTATAACACTGAAGTAAAAATTTGCATCTCCTAGAAGTAATGTATTTTCATTAATCTCCAGAAATGAGATCATACCCTAAAGAATACTTTGGCTTTTGAAAGGAACAAAAGTGGTGAAGTATAGGCGTTGGTTTCTTGTGGACCATTCCTTTCGGATTTTCTCACTGGGCTCATGCCTTCTTCATTGTCTGGGGATAAATGAACCACCCATTTTGTTTGCTAGGGCAGAATAGGGCATCAGATTGTAGCCCCTGAAACACATCCTTGAATGATGGCTTTTGCACTAGAAATTCAGCTCTGTGATACTGTGGCCCAGTTATCACCTGTATCCAGGTACTGGTCTACCTAGATATGCAGAGAGTTTTAATTAAATGCATGGTATTTACCATTCTGCCTTAGTTTCCTGTCTGATGGTTAAAAAAAAAGCCATATGCAAGCTAGTTAGAACTGAAGTTACTGAAGAAGAAAAACTGGAGATATATCCCTCCTTTCCTGTTAATTTTCATTATTCCTCCTTCAAACCTTAAATCTCCTAACCCAAGTCCTTTTTCTTCTTTATCTCACCTTTGATCTCACATTGTCAACATAAACATGGAGATTTTTCAATCTCAGTCTCTGTTCAGGGTTGCAAGCTCACATGCTTACAGGGGTCCAGTGGGCAGCACAAATAAGTGAGTCAGGCAGTGGCTACTGAGTGGTGGGGATTATGGTGAACTGGAGCCCATATGCCCTCTCAAAGGGGTTAGCTGCTCCCCAGTTAATTTTTGGCATGTTGAAGCATAGGAGTAGTGTTGCCAGATGTTCTGACTTTTTAAAAAAGAGAAGCCAGAAATTTTTATTTAATGTCACCCAATTTTTATACTCTGTGGATCAGACCTAACTTCCCTAGAATGGATTCAGCCTGTGGAAGGATAAGATCTTGGTTTATAATATTTCTATTTTATTTTTATTATAGAAATGCAGTGTTTTCTGTGTTGTTTTCTCTTCCTAGGACCTCATTTATTAATTCTCGAAGGATTAGATTATGCAATGGCAATCCCTAGGAATGTCATTTAAAGAGAATCTAAGAACATCAAGAAAGGAGTCTTTGAAAAAATTGCAGCTAAACTGAGGTCTGAGGGATAGATAGGAACTGGTTCAGTAAAATAGGGGAAGGTATACGTGTGAGATGTGGGAGAGTTCTAAGAGCAATTAGTAAAACAAAGTCACAGAAAAGAGGGTACTATACTTGAGAAGAAGCCAAAGATATTCAGTTTGGCTGGAATTCAGTGTGAGAAAAAGGGAATCATAAGAAATGACCCTGCCCTGGTAAGTAGGTGTCAAAATGGGGAAAATCCCCTGTGCTGTAATGGAATTGAGCTTTAACCTGAGGCGATAAGGGACCCATCCAGTTCTCTCCCGAGGCTACCATTCTTCTCCATCCCAGCAGTGCTTCTCTAATGTATTTGTTTGGCTCAAGGCTACTCAATTCTCCTGTAATGGTGAGCAAAGAAATGACTGGGGCTTGGGGTGGAAGGCAACCTGAGAAAACTAATTTGTTGGGCCAGGGATTTCCCTGGAGCTAGGGACTGAGTCACTGGACCAAATTAAAGTGGTCTGGAGGCCCTGTTGCATGAAATGTAGAAGAGCTCTTCCTTAGAGCAAAAACTGATTTAGGCATATTAGTTTTCATGGCATTTCCAATGGCCGTTAGAGTATCAACACAAGAAATGTGAACTCTCTGATGGTTTTGGACTTATGCTTGGTGTGACTCAAAGAAGAGACCATGTAGATATTAAGTATGGGCATTGAGGGGGGGCTGATATATTGAAACTTTTCTGACCTATTTCCTAAGGCAAAGGAGAATGGCTTCAAGCCTTTGTAGTGACCAGACATCTAGGAAAAAAGATGAAGGAAATAGCAAATGAGAAGACCATCTGAAACATGGAAAACCAAGTCAAGTAGCAGTTTGGTCATGTAGAAGTAGGTCATTCTATTAACAAAACACATAATTTTATGTTATTTCACTGTTTCAAGATGTATTATGCATAATAATATCCTAATGGCTATTTTCTGGGCTGTAGTCTAATCATTTTCCTAAACTGAAATTGTTAGAAAGATGATGACACCAAGTGAGAAAGATACTGCCTTTATCATTGAACAAGCCAGCTAACTGCTCTTTTTCATAAATGAGAAACATTGGGTGTAAATTAGTTTGAAATTAGCATAATTTGCTGTGTTTTTATTTTCAGTATGCAGGAAATAGTATAGCAAGCTCCATTATGAGTTGCAGAATGATTTCATTAGCATAACTGAAGCAGATGCTATTTCTTGAGATAATACGTAAATGTGTGTGCTACTACCATTTTTGTATTTTTCTTGTGTTGCACTGTTTGTAAGCAGACACCTTAACAATGAAGTCCAGAAGCATACAGTCAACAGAATAAAAGAAATTTAAAAATTGCAGCCAAGTTAGACTTCCCTTGGGAAGCACCAGGTTGGAAAATTAGTCATTTTTCTTGGCAAATTAGCACGATATAATTGGAATAAATTGTTTCCTTGAATATCTTAGCACAGTGACTACATATCTGTAAATATCTAGACTTTATCTCATTACTATATACATACTTTTATGTCCATATTTTCTTTACATATGAAAAGGTACATATTCCTCTAATTAAAATGACATGGAGTCCTCTGTCCTGAATTATATTCAAACTTGTCTTTAGGTACTCATGTGTCTAAATCTGATTCCTTACCCTAACTTTCAATGTCTTTTATAAATTACTCCTCTCATCATATATAAAGCTAAATAGCCTTGGGACATCCCTGGTGACACAGTGGTTAAGAATCCACCTGCCAATGCAGGGGACACAGGTTCGAGCCCTGGTCCGGGAAGATCCCACTTGCCGCGGAACAACTAAGCCCGTGCGCCACAACTACTGAGCCTGAGTGCCACAGTTACTGAAGTCTGTGCGCCTAGAGCCCGTGCTCCCCAACAAGAGAAGCCACCGCAATGAGAAGCCCACGCACTGCAACAAAGAGTAGCCCCTGCTAGCCGCAAGAATAGAAACCCCGTGCGCAGCAACGAAGACCCAACGCAGCCAAAAATTAAAAAATTAATTAATTAAAAAACAAAACAAAACTAAATAGCCTTATCTCACTCATTTTCAGAAAAATATCATTGAAAAAAGTAAATTGGTCACCTCAAATTAATCCCACAATGATTTGCCTATTTATAATATTTGTAGCTTAGTTCACAATTTTTAATAACTACTGATTTTGATCACTTTTGTGTCAACCATTATATGCACGTTATCTCATCACAACAACCCTGAAAAATAGGTATTATTTCCCATTTTATGAATGGAAAAAGTGCGACTTAGGTTTAAAAGTATGCTCAAGGTCACATAGCTAATAAATACCACTGCCAGAGTTTGAGCTAATGTTGACCTCACACCCAAACTTGGGCTTTTAACCCCAAGTGCTACATAATCTCAGCTAGAAGTTCCCTAGTCTTTCCCCACCTTTTGGAATCCCACTTTTAAGGCTCAGCACAAGCCCAATATCTTCCAGATGCTTTCCTCTATAAAGTCAATAGACATCATGCTTTCCTGAGTGTCAAGGACAGTGGATCTCAAACTTGTCCTCATGGTGCACAACCTTGGAGGTTCTGACACCCTTTGTTAACACTAGGGATTATTACTATGTTTAATTACGTCATAGCAATTAGAAGCACATTTGTAAGTATAAAATATGATTCTATTAATTTCAATATGAATATAGGTGGTCTTATCAAACAAAAATCCTTGGCAAACTGATGACATAGATTTAAGAAATCAGACTTCTAAATATTCCCATTAAAATTTGAATCTTGTTTTACTGTGATATTTGTTAGCATATTCAAGCAAGCTGTTAAAAACAAAAACATATGTTTTGAAAATGTATTGGAGAAAAAACTAAATTTGAGAATTTTACAAGCTTATTTTCATTCCTTTGACTTGGGACAAATCCACCATATTGTATTTTTTTAATACACTGCCTTAGTGTTGCCCAGAGTACCCTGGAGAACCAAATTAGGAATTCACTGGCATATTGTGTGAATTATCTGAGACAGTGATTATAAGGCCATTATAAGTAGAATTCTTAAAATTCGTGCATTGATAGCTTTTGTTTTTATGTCTGTAGCATGTGTATATGTCAGTTTTCTATGAGGCTGTCTTTTACTTTCAGTACTGCTTTTGCTCTCAGTTTTCTTTAAAATCTACATTCAATGAAATGCACAAATTTAATGTGTACAACGCAATGAGTTTTCTCAAATACATACACCAGTGTAACTGCTAGCCATATCAAGAGGTAGAACATTTTTGTCATTCCAGAGAATTCCTTCTCAGTCAATGACCCCTGCCCCCAGAGGCAACCCTTTTCTGATTTTTTTGTTTTCAATGTAGATTAACCTTGTTCTAGACTTTGATATAAACAGAATCGTACAATACGTGTGCTCTTTAGTGTCTGGCTTTTTCTGCTCTGTGATTCCTCCGTGTTGTTATATATATCAGTAATGCATTTTTTTAAAAATTGTGGAATAGTGTTCCTTTTACAAAAATACTGCAATTTGTTAATCCATTTTCCTACTGGTGGGTATCTGTGTTAATGAAGGAAGTCATCTAGAGGACGTGACTGCTAGTTGACCTGCAAACTGGACCCGGGCGATCAGAGGTCCTTCATCTCCTCTCCAGTCCCTGAAGGTACTCTCTGCCTGCCAGTCTCATGGTGGGAGATGTTTTCAGAGACACAGACTTGAGAGAGCAATGTGTTGTTGAGACCAGTGGGACTGAATACATGATTAAACATGGTTAAGGGGTCTGTATAAACTTTTAAGATTCTGGTTGTCAGGTGTGAAGTTCTACTTATCTTGCAGCCGCCCGACACAAACCTGGTACTTAATTTCCTTGCTTATTAAAATTGTCACCTACCAACCTGGAGGAGCTGCCTCTTTCTTTGGTCATTCCTTGCCCTCTGTATATGGGGGCCAATTTGCAAACCAGGTGTTGTTTACAAGGTTTTTTTGCATTATGAATATATACTATGAACAATCTGGAACAAGTCTTTTCATGGACATGGGTTTTCATTCTTCTTGGAAAACAGGGATGGTATATGTTTAACTTTATAAGAAACAGTTAAACTGTTTTTCCAAGTGGCTGTACTATTTTACATTTCCACCAGCAGTATATGAGAGTTCCAGTTTCTCTATGTTATCCCAACATTTGATTTTGTTACCGGACTCAGGTTCGGCTGCTCGCCACTAGAAAGCCAATAATTGAGAGATTAGTGTTGGTTGGAAAGGAAAGTTTGCTTTATTTAGGAGGTCAGCCACCTGGGGAGAAGGCAGACTCATGTTCAAAAACCGACTCTGAAGATTCTGCTTGACCATGAAAGTTTTCAAAAGGAGAATCATTTGGGGAGGAGGTCAGAATCTTTGTTACCTTCCACTGTGTGCAGACTTCTTTCTGATTGGTTGGTGGTGAGGTAAGAGGGTGCTCTTCCAGGAATTTTGTGTTCAGCCTGAAGTTACCATCCTCCACCTGGGTGGGGGCCTTAGTTCCTGCAGAACTCCGATACCGTTATGTCTATTCCTTGAAGAAGAACCAGGACCCTGCCCCATGCTACACTATAGTTTCTTGATCTCTCCTCCTTTGTTTCTGCATTCCCTCACTTCCCTGATAAGCAACTGTTTAAATCTACCCTTTGCAACGCAAGGAAGATCAAGGAGGCTGAATGAAACCTATTTCCCACAAACAAGAAATGGGGGACACAGAAATGACTTGTACCTGGGAGGGCCCCAGAGGGCCCTGCTTGGTGTCAGTTTTGTAAGTCTTGTTGCCATCCTACTGAGTGTGTATTGGTATCTCCTATGGCCTTAATTTGCATTTTTCTGAGGGCTAATGATGATGAGTGCTTTTATTTTTGAGCTTATTAATCATTTGTATATCTTTCTTTGTGAAGTATCTGTTCAAGTTTCACTCATTTTTATAGGATTGTTTGTCCTTTGGTTATTGAATTGTAGGAGTTATATTTTCTGAAAGCAAATCCTTTGTCAGAAATATTGTTTCATAAACATTGTCTCCCAGTGTGAGCCTTACCTATTCATTTTCTTAATGGTATCTTTTAATGATCAGACATTTAAAATTTTAATTTGTCTAATGTATCAATTTTTAAAATGATCATTACCTTCTGTGTCTTGTTTAAGAAATGTTTGCCCAACTCTAGGCCACAAATGCAGTGTTCTGTGTTTTACTCTAAATACTTCATTGTTTTAGCTTTTATGTTTAGGTTTATGGTCCATCTCATAATAGGTTTTACTTATGGTGTAGAGTTTACAGTTTATTTTTTTCCATGTGAATATTAAGCTGTTATAGCACCTTTTTTTTTTTAAGGGAAAGACTTTCTTTTCCCCAGGTTATTAAATAACCAGGTGTCTTGTGGGAAATTAATTGGCCATATAAGAATTTGTCTATCTCTGGACTTTATTAGGTTCCATTGATCTATTTACCTGTTACTAGACCAGTATTACATTATCTTTATTACTGTAGTTTTCTGCTAAGATTTGAAGTCATGTGATGAAAGTCCTTCAGTTTTGTCCTTCTAGATTGTTTGGGCTATTCTATGTCCCTTGAATTTTCATATAAATTATAGAATCAGCTCATCAATTTCTATAAAATGTCTTATTTATTTCATAAATGCTTATAGATGGCCATCTCCATTGACATGGCTTTCTTCTTGTATGCATGTCTGTCTCCAAATATCCCCTTTCATAAGTATACCAATTCTGTTGGATTAGGCTCATCCTAATGATCTCTTTTTAACTTGACTTCCTCTCTAAAGACCCTACCTTCAAATAAGGTCACATTATTAGATACTAAGGATTAGAACTTTAATGTAAATTTTAGACAAAATTCAGCCTATAATACCTCTATTGGCTTTCTAGTTATACCTCTTTGGATTTACTCTTATGTTCTCTCTAGGAGTTGTAATATATATCTTCAACTCATCACAATCTTTGTAGAGTTGATAATATGCAAACCTTCAGTAGTATAGTGTCATTTAACCTTCTACTCTATCCTTTGTGCTATTGATACCATGTATATTACATATACGTTATTATGAGTCTTACAATATTATAATGTTTTCTTTAAACAGCAAAGGCTTTAAAGAAATTCAGTGAGGAAAAGTATAATCCATTATATTTATCCACTTACTTGCTTTTCTGATGCTCTTCAGTTCTCTGTGTAGATCTGAGGTCCCACACATTGTGATGTCTTTCAGCCTGAATAATTTCCTGTAACATTTAATTTAGTATAAACTGCTGTCAATGAGTTCTTTTGCACTTGTTGTCTTTATTTTTCCTTCATTTTAAAATAGTATTTTCTCTGTCTATAGACTTCTGTGCTTGACAAGATATTTTTCTTTCTATTGTCTTTTGGCTTCCATTACTTCCATTATTTATAGGGCATAAGCCATCATTCATATTTTTCTTCTATGTACTATATTCTCTAGCTTTTTAAAGATTGCCTCTTTATCTTTGGTTTTCACCAGTTTGACTCTGTGGTGCTCTTTAATTTGTTTCTATTTTGGTCCATTGAACTTCAGGTATCTAAAAGTTTGTATTTTCATCAAATTTAGGAAATTCTTGGCTATTAGTTTTCCAAAATTTTTTTTGTCTCCAATTTACTGTTAAGTTCATCAAGTGACCTTTTTACTTTAGATGCTATACTTTTAGTTCTCGAATTTTGATTTAGTTATTTGTTTTCCTTTTTCTGTTTATTTTCCACATACTTTCACTTCTTATGACTGTAATTTCCTTTAAATTATTGAATATATTAATAATAGGTATTTTAAAGTCCTTGTCTGCTTAACTCTAACATCTGAGTCATCTCAGGGTTGGTTTCTCTTAACAGATTTTTTTTTTCTCTTGACTACTGGTCAAATTTTCTTGTTTGTTCACATGTCTAATAATCTTTGATTATTTCACTGACGATGTCTGTTACACAGAGACTCTGAATTTTGTTATTGTCCTCTGAAGAGTGTTGATATTAGTTCTGTTATGCTGTTAACTTGGTTAGACTCCAACTCCAAACTCCATATCCTTTGTGGTGGTTAACATCTGAAATCTGCCTAGTTCTTTCAGCCATCCAGTTGTAGCTTTCTACCAGGCTCCTTGGGATCTCCCACATAGGTGCTGTTCAGTGGCCAGCCAAGAACTCTGGTGTTGTGTATTTATGAATGTATGTATTTATCTGTTTATCTATATTTATTTTGGAATTCCTGATTTGACATCCTCCCTTATGAACTCATCCCTTAGCTTTCAGGGACTTTTGCAGCCTTGAAATTTGTCCCCTGACTCTTAAGCCAGCAAGATTGTAAGTTTCTGCTTGAGTACTAGATAATCTACTATTTTGGGAGCTCCCATAGGCAAAAAGTCACATAAACACAAGTCTTACCCACTGTAGTTTCCTTACTTTGAATGTTGACTTCTATTTTTTTTTTTTTTTTGACTGAATTTGACCACTGTCTTGTATTTTTAAATACTTGCATTTTATTTTAAAAAATGTTTTGTCTTGAGTTTATAATTATAATCTATGGTAAAGTTAATCCAATACAAGCTACTCCACCATTACTGAAAGCAGAACTCTACATGTCTTTTTGATATTAAAACAGTAAACATTTTGAGCACAGCACTGAAGCATTTTTTCAAAGTCCTAAAAGAATCCACTAATATGCTATATATACATTGAGATATCAGTAAATATCTGCTGAAGTAAATGGTTCTGGCTTAACTGAATTATTTGGCAAATCTACATAATAATTCAATTAAATTGTTATTAAAATACCCCATGATGGTGTGAGTTAGGGGACTGTAACAATTCAAGAAATTTAGTACAAGCCACTTTTTTAATATAATAGCTTAAGTTATGTTTGCCACTATTTGTGAATCTGAATTAATGAATTAGATTTAAGTTACTGGTTTCCTTCTCCTGAGGTTATGGCTACAATTCAAGGTGTTGTCACCAGGTAAAAGCTTATTTCCTTGTTGTAGTTATATAAGTCAATAACCTAAGTCTAGGATATTAGGCCAACACTAAATTTATGTAATATTGGTAAAAATTCCAAATGAGTGTTAGTGACCCCCTGGAGCTCAGTATAAAGAAAGAGTTTAAAGTTAAATCTGGGTAAAGCAGGAAAGAATGACATGAGCAAGTAGTCCTGTCTTCATAGGCTCTGGAATGGGAAGTAATGTCATATATGCCATAGGTTTTTTACTTTGAACTAGATTTTCTACTGCATTAATTACTGAGAGACCTAGCCTACTTTACACAGTCTAGTTGTTTTACTCTCTCTTGGTTCCAGAAGAGAGCCCCAGTCAATATTCTGCCTAACCCGTATAAAAATGTTACTTGCTTAAATTAATAAGTAACTGCAGTTTTAAACTTAACAAAAACTGTATGAAATCCAAAAATCTATTTTAATCTTTTTGCTTCATAACATGGTTTCTAGGAACACTTTATTGTGAAAAGTAGAAATTTACTGTTTGTATTATGGAGTTTACTTCTCTGATGATGCCCTAATTTTACCCAAGAAGGGAATTACTGCAAATTCTTCACCACAGGCAAAGTAAATTCTCAGAAATATCTAATAGCATACACAGTCAAATGTGGGGCATTGCCAACATTTTTGTAGAATAATGTTGCATTTAAGTATGCTTTTTAATTTTCCACTTATGCATACTCATAGGGAATGCTCATAACACACATTGCCTTTAGAGGGAAGGTAATAAGGTCTTATTCTAAGGTAAATCAAGGTATCTTGACAAACTTGTAATAATTGGCTTGGTTTTAGGAATTTTAGTCTGCATGTTCACTTCCCTATGCCCTGGCTATCCAGTGTGGGTATCCATTGTGGAAATCTCTCTCTAAAAAGTTTATACCCTGCATGTAATTTCCTTGTAAAACCCTCAGGAAAATAAAAGGAAAAAGTGTATTACCTTTTAAAATATAATTATGAGATGAAAAAATAGAACGTAAATATTTAAATTTTCAGAAATAAAAACATTTGGAAATATGGTAGAACTCTATTGATACTTTTATTCATTCATTCATTTGTTAATTCTACAAAGATTTATGGAGCACTAAATATGTGCCAGGCACCGTCCTATATGACGAAACATGGTTGATGCCCAGAGGGATCACAGTAGAGGAGAATGCACATAAAAACAAATTATTTCAATGGAGCATGTTGCCTGCTATAATAGAGGTTTGTGCACAGCGTCATGTGATTAGATAACACTTATCATGTATCAGAAGGTCTTAAAAAGGATGCAGGGGCAGAATCTAGCTTCTGTGAATATTTATCCAAGATTAAAACAGTATCAAAACAATCAAGAATAGACAGACATTAGTTAGATGAACAGGTGGGAGAACATAATTCTTGTCAAAAGGAATTGTGGATCCTTCCTATGGTAAGCCTTATGCTTCTCTGTCTAAATATCTCATGGCAGATACTACTGGTAAACATTCAGTATCCATTCTCTCTTTTCCCAAATTTTATCTAGATTGAAATATGCCCACTGTTAAATTAGTTAAACAAGGAGGTCATTAGACAGAGATGGCTCTAATGCTGTGGCAACCTAGTTAAGGAAACAAAATCTAATCCTATAAATGCCTCAAGGTTATGAAATTGAAACCTAAGGACAACCAATCACAAAGAGCCAACTAGGCGTTAAGCTATAACCAGTCAATAATTTACTTGCATTTGCTTCCCCTTTTTCTCTATAAAAGTCTCTTCCCAAGTTCCTTTTGGTGGAGTGCTCCTAACCCCTTCCGGTTTGGTACTGCCCAATTTAAATTGAATTTTGCTCAAACTCTTAAAATTTTTAATATGCCTCAGTTTATCTTTTAACACCACTGAAAGATACTTACCTTCCAAGACTCCCTTCTAGTCTCTTAGACAAAGAAAAACCAAGCCAAATAAATCCAAAAAAGCAGTGTTTCTAAAGGCAGTGAAACAGTTTCAAGAAATAATTTCCCTGGGTGAAGAGATTTGCTGAGTTAGTTTTAAAGCCAAATAAACAGATTTTAAAAATTGTATTATAAAACTAACTGTGCTAACTAAAATTCATGTCACCAAAGTACTTTTTCTCTATTTAATTTCTTTGACTTTAATATTTGTTAAAATTCAGATTCTGCTGGAGAACTTTATTTTATTCTGACAATTGAAACCCATTAAAAATGCTCAATTAGTGCTCTTAAATATTCAAATAAAACGAATTTGCATTTCAGTCATAGATGGTGAAGATCTCTAAAATCCATTAAAGCCTTACCATTATGCTTAGTAAGCAGGTCTCCTTTTTACTAATGAGGTTTCAACAAAGGTATAAAAGGTTAAGTGATTAGTGACTGAGAGGTTGGGATAATGAAGGTAGGGACAGTTAATGTTCTTTTTTTTTTTTTTTTAATTTATTTATTTATTTATTTTTGGCTGTGTTGGGTCTTCATTTCTGTGCGAGGGCTTTCTCTAGTTGCGGCAAGTGGGGGCCACTCTTCATCGCGGTGCGCGGGCCTCTCACTGTCGCGGCCTCTCTTGTTGCGGAGCACAAGCTCCAGACGCGCAGGCTCAGTAATTGTGGCTCATGGGCCCAGTTGCTCCATGGCATGTGGGATCTTCCCAGACCAGGCCTCGAACCCATGTCCCCTGCATTGGCAGGCAGACTCTCAGCCACTGCGCCACCAGGGAAGCCCCAGTTAATGTTCTTTTTATCCTAAGCTGGCATTTGCCTTAACTCATTGTTTCTTTGCATGACAAATAGCACTTCTCAGACTTTATTAAAGATTTCAGTGAGGTTCATTCAGTCAGAGGTCTTTGCTTCCCATAATTATTGTAACAGAAACCAGTCCCCAGTTATTTAATTATTCTTAAAATCATATGTATAATTATGATGTTATCTTAGAAGAGAAAATGCCACTTATGGCTCTGATTGTATTAAAAAGAATATGACTTCCGGTGTATGGAAGGTACTTTATCTTTTTGGGCACCATTATTCATTTGGGTATAAAGTTTAGAAATTATACTGCATAATGGTGGGAGAAGAATTTGAAACACTATCAGCAATCTTCGATGAGAGAGGAGAGAAGGGAAGAAGACATGAGTAGGTGACAGATAACATATTCTGCAATATCACTCTAAAGAAAATCCACTAAGATCATAGATGTTGCGTAATCAATTTTTTGAGGAAATCAATATTTTCAGTTTCTTCATGGGCAGGAGCTGTCTCCTGCCTTTTTCTATTCTTGAAAGACTAACCCAGGAGTTCATTAAATACTGAAAATCATAACATTTAAGAACCAGAAGAAGCCTCATTTGCCATCTTGTTCACACTCACTCTATCTTCATCTTCTTTTAATTGGTTGTTCATGGAAAACTAGGTTGTGGAGAAATGACGTTTTTCTGCAACATTCTCCATGGACCATTATCTAGGCTCCTGAGTGTCTAGAGGCAATTGTGGTGGTGACAGTAGTGGCAACTGTGATAGCATCCTAATTCCACTGGGTATCAGATATGGATGTTAGATATGTTGGTTCCTTCATTCAAAACACTAAGTGGTGGCCTTCACAGTAGTGGCTTTCCTGATGGGTCAGTTCTGTATTCTAGGACTCATTCCTGAAGGTCCTGCCTAGATCTTGCTGAAGAGTCTGGTTCTTCACCAAAAATTGCCTTTGTATGATTTTTCAGGCCTGACCATAGGCTTTACCTGGCAGACCTCACAGGGAAAACTGCCAGTCACTATACACAAGACTTGGTGCACATTATAAGGGAGTTAGAATCAAACACTCAGGCCCTCTGGCCCACCATGCTCTTAAACATATTTGTGTTTCTAGACTAAGCATCTGCATTCAGAAGTCTTTTTATCTGGTGTCTTGTTGCCAAGGTCCTCTTCAGGTGCTTCTGCTGAGGTCTCCTTATGGGGAAGAGGATGGGGGGACCCTTGAAGATACTTTCCTCCACTCTGGCTCAGTGCTTTTCTAGTCCTAGCCTTCCCCCTCCCATTCTATTCCCCTGATCCAGAGTCCATAAAATTGCAGGAAACTTTTGTTTGGAGTGCCCTCAACAGTGAGAGCACCCCCCACATCTGTACTGGGTCTATCCCAGGTACTGTATTGGTCTACTGGTCGACCCTCCACTTGTGTACCTTTCCATGGGAGAAAATGGAATATCGTGGGAGAGTCAGCATTTTCTGAGATTTTACCCTCCTGCTTATATTACCACTGTAAGTGATCAAAGACTTGATTGTAACTTCCATTTTGGCTTGTTGCTTTAACCAGCATTTCTGACACTTGGCAGCTCAGTTTTCTTTCAGGCTCTACTGAGATCCTGACACTGCTACTCTAGTGATCTAATAGTTTTGTTTAATTTCTTATATAAAACTCCTTCCAGTTTAAAATCCCTAGAATGATTTCTTTTTCCTATGCTGAACCACCACCATTACAGGATTTGTTGCTTAGAAGTGGAGCTGCTTTGGCTTAGTGGTCAAGCACATATTGTAGGCTGGAAAGTTGATTATCCTTGTCATGCCATAACAAATACTTGGTAAAATGAATACTGTGATCCCTTGAAGACAGGTGTGGGATTCCTGAATCTGAAGCTCTATGGGAATAGGTTAGTAGAAGTCAGAATGCTGGTAGGTGATAAATGCTACTTGCTTCTTTTAACCAAGTTTTAGAGAGAGAAACCAAAGTAAGAATTAGCTCACTTGCAAGCAGGGATGAAAATCACACAGCTCTGCTAAGGGTAGCTTTTGCCAGCTGTAACCTGAATTAATACTGACTGATAGTCCAGTATTTTAGGGCTTCACATGTTGGAAAGGTCAATTGCATCTGTATCTTAGACTGTAAGAGATAAAATTGTGATCTCATCCTTCTTAAAAGTCCCAATAAGTATTTTTTTGGACAGAAAATGGGAACCAACCCAGTGGCTGCTTTTGGAAGGAAGCTTGTTGTTTCAGATGGCCTCACCAATAGCCAAGCATAGAGACCAGTGTCTGACACATAAGAAGGATCAATACTAGTTGTTACTGTTGTTTTTTGAACTAGAAAGAGAGGGCTATGATTTTTATTCTGAGAATCTCGGGGCCTTTTGTTAAAAGAAACTGTTTCAACCAGCAGTCATTTCTAATAGACTAGGATTTAGGATTTGTGGGTGATAGACAAGATCTGTGATGCTGTTTTCTAGTTAATAATTCAATAGAGAAAATCAAATGACCACAATGCACATTTAATCTATGAAGTCTTTTTCTTCAAGCAGCTCATCAGCCTATCTAGGTAGACCAACATGTTATCCATATGGTATATTCTAGGACAATGTATGCTATTACAGAACTTCAAAAACATTAAGGAGGGTGCATTAGTCTGCTAGGGCTACCATAACAAAATGCCACAGACTGGATACTTAAACAATAGAAATTTATTCCTCATAGTTCTGGAATCTGGAAAGTCCATGATCAAGGTGTTGGCAGGTTTGGTTTCTCTTGAGACCTCAGGATAATGTCTTCCATTGATAGCCAACCCTCTTCTGATAGGAAAGTGGTGGGTCAAATATCAGAGTATGGTTGCCAGCAAATTACTAGCAAAGTTAAGAAACTATTTAAAAACAGACACTTATTTTTATTAAATGCAAATAAAAGCTAGAGAGAAAAGGGAATTTTCAAAGTAACAGGATAAATTTTTAAAAGTAGATATAAGAAAGGAGGAAAGAGAATCTCTTGGATGTAGTTTGATTTGGTGGTTAATGGTGTCCTTTTAATTTAGATTTTATTTGAAAAATAACTTTCAAAAGGTAAATATATTCCATTAAATATATAGAAATCAAAGGGTTTTCTTGAGCATTTGGACTAAAGTTGTGGTTGACAACATTTGACAATGCCTGGAGACATTTTTGGCTGTCACAGCTGGGGAAGGAGAGTGCTATTAGCATCTGGTGAGGAGAGGCCAAGGATGCTGCTAAACCTTCTACAATACACATTCCAGCCCTCACAATAAAGTCTCATCCAGCCCAACTTGTTAATAGTACAGAGATTGATAGAACTCTGCACAAGAGCCAAAGACATTTTCAATATGTTCCTGGCTTTCAGTATTGCTTCTGCCTCTTAAAAAGTCTTTGATATGTATATATGGGTTACTGCATAGAGTATATTGCTTTTGCTCTGTCTCAGAGCCTAAAAGCAACAATACCCCAGTAACAATGAGCACTCCTAGTGCCCAGATACTGGTTTCTAATTCCATGCTCCAATAAAAGGAGTCAGAAATTCTTGGAGAAATCACTGATTCTAAGACTGCAAAGGCTTCCCTGCTCTACTCAAAAAACCTCACTATATAATAGTAATAGATTTTTCATAACTTCTTGATGTGTGTGTGACATCGTTGATCTTGATATCCAGACCAGAATTTTGGTGGGGGTCTATCTGGTTTCTTCAGATATACAGATTACAATACTAATGTAAGATGTTAATACTAGGGGAAATGGGGGGGGGGTGGGCATGGGGTACATAGGAACTCTATCCTTGCAGTTTTTCTGTAAATATAAAACTTTAAAAATTTTATATTTCAAAAACTCTTAGCACCATAGTCAAAGAAGATGGAGCTGTAGAGGAGACCTAGAAAACAGAGTAGGAGGACACTGAGCTCACCTCCCCCTATTAACACATCAAAAAAATCTACATGTGGATCAGTTCTCACTGAAAACCAACTGGACACTAGTAGAAAGATTCTTGTACAACCAAGGCTGTAAAGGAAGATCCACACAGAGTTGGGTAGTAAAGGAAGAGAAGTGATCAGGTCATTACATGTACCCCTAGGAGTGACATCAAGTGAGCCAAAATTTGCATTTATAGGGGTCTCAGAAGGAGAAGAGAGAGAAAGGTGCTGAAAACGTATTTGATGGAATTATGACTGAAAACTTAACAGATATCCAGGTATAGGAAGTACAGAAGGTCCCAAACAAGAAGAACCCAAAGATACCCACACCATGACATATCATAATTAAAATGGCAAAAGTTAAAGATCAAGAGAGAATTCTAAAGGCAGCAAGAAAGAGAAAAATAGTCACATGCAAGGGAAGCCCTGTAAGGTTATCATGTGATTTTTATTTCCTGCAGAATCTTTGCAGGCCAGCAGGGAATAGCATGATATATTTAAAGTGCTGAAAAGGAAACCCCTACAATTTAGGATACTCTACCCAGCAAGATTATCATTCAGAATTGAAGGACAGATAAACAACTTCTCAGACAAGTAAAAAAGTAAG
This sequence comes from Balaenoptera acutorostrata, assembly GCF_949987535.1. Taxonomy (NCBI): domain Eukaryota; kingdom Metazoa; phylum Chordata; class Mammalia; order Artiodactyla; family Balaenopteridae; genus Balaenoptera; species Balaenoptera acutorostrata. The sequence continues at coordinate 36,998,067 of NC_080079.1, forward strand.
AGTTCATCAATACTAAACAGACACTGCAAGAAATGTAAAGGATATTCTCTAAGTAGAAAAGAAAAAGCTGCAATAAGAAGAATGGATAGGAGAGGAAAAATCCCACTGGTAAAGGCAAACATATACTAAAGGCTGTAGATCAACCACTTAAATAAGCAAAGTGAAGATTATAAGATAAAAATAAAATATAACTACAATAAATAGCTAAGGGATAGACATGAAGATGTAAAATATGGCACCAAAAAACACAAAATGTAAGGGAGGGGAGTAAAAAATGTAGATCTTTTAGAATGTGTTTGAACTTTAAAGGGCTGTCTGTTTAAAACAAGTAGATATAAGTCGATGTATATGAACCCCATTGTAATTACAAACCAAAAACCGACAATGAATACACAAAAACTAGAGAGAAAACAACACAAGAATACCACTAAAGAAAATTATCAAACCACAAGGGAAGTAACTGAAAGAAGAAAAGAACAGAGAAGAACTGCAAAACAAACAGAAAACAAGTAACAAAATGGCAATAAATACATACCTATCAATAATCACTTTAAATATCAACTGACTAAATGCTCCAATCAAAATACATAGAGTGGCTGATAGGATAAAAAGCAAAACCCATCTATATGCTGCTGATAAGAGACTCATTTCAGAGCTAAAGATATACACAGGTAAAAGTGAGGGAATGGAAGAAGATATTTCATGCAAATAGAAACAACAGAGCTGAGATAGGAGTCCTCATATCAAACAGAGCAGATTTTAAAACAAAGTCTATAACAAAAGACAAACAAGGGCATTATATAATTATAAAGGGATCAATACTAAAAGAGGATATAATATTTGTTAATATATATGCACCTAATACAGGAGCAACTAAATATTAATATATAAAGCAAATATTAAGGGACACAAAGGGAGAAATTAACAAAAATACAATAATAGTACGGGACTTGTCCACTTATATCAATGGACAGATCATCCATATAGAAAATCTATAAAGAAACAGTGGTCTTAAATGACCCATTAGTCCTGTTGGATTTAATATATATCTGTAGGACGTTCCTTCCCCAAACAGAAGAATATACATTCATTTCAAGTGCACGTGGAAGTTTGGCTAGGATAGATCACATGCTTGGCCACAAAACAAGCCTCAACAAATTTGAGGATGGAAATTTTATCAAGCATTTTTTTCCAACCACAAAAATATGAAACTAGCAATCAATTACAGGAAGAAAAGGGGAAACTCACCACCATGTGGAGACTAAATAATATGCTACTAAAATCCAGTGGGCCAATGAAGAAATCAAAGAGGAAATCAGAAAATACCCTAAGACAAAAAAAAAAAAAAAAAAAAAAAAACTTTCCCAAATCTATGGGATGTAGCAAAAGCAGTTCTACAAGGGAAGCTTATAGCAGTACAGGGCTACCTCAAGAATCAAGAAAAATATTAAACAACTTAACCTACCATCTAAAGGAATGAGAAAAAGAAGAACAAACAAAATCTGAAGTCAGCAGAAGGAAGGAAATAATGAAGATCAGAGAGGAAATAGAGACAAAAAAACAATAGAAAAGATCATTGAAACCATTAGCTGGTTTTTTGAAAAGATAAACAAAATTGAGCCTGACTAAAGGCTTATCAAGAAAAAAAGATCTAAATAAAATAAGAAATGAAAAATGAAGATAAAAAATAATCATGAGGATACTATGAACAGTTATATGCCAACAAAGTAGACAATCTGAACAGATCAGTCACTAGTAGTGACATTAAATTAGTAATCAAAAAACTCCCAGCAAATAAAATCGAGGACCACGTGGCTTCACAGGGAAATTCTACTAAACACATAAAGAAGAATTAATACCTGTCCTTTTCAAACTATTCTAAGAAATCAAAGAGGACAGAACACTCCCAAGTTCATTCTACAAGGCCTCCATTACCTTGATACCAAAACCAGACAAAGATATCACCAAAAAAAATTACAGGCCAATATCTCTAATGAATATAGATGCAAAAATCCTCAACAAAATATTAGCAAACTGAATTCAACAATATGTAAAAAGGATCATAAACCATGATTAAGTAGGAGTTATTCCAAGGATCGTTCAATATCTGCAAATCAATCAATGTGATACAACACATTAACAAAACAAAGGATAAAAATCACATGATCTCAATAGATCCAGAAAATGCATTTGACAAAATTCAACATCAATTTATGGTAAAAATGCTCACCGAAGTCGAGGGGAACATATCTCAACATAATATAGGCCATATATGAAAAAAATCCTGGCTAACATCATACTCAGGGCTGAGAAGCTGAAAGCTTTTCCTCTAAAATCAAGAAGAAGACAAGGATGCCCATTCTTGCCAATTTTATTCAACATTGTATTTGAAGTCCTAGCCACAGCAATCAGGCAAGACAGGAAATAAAAGGCATCCAAATTGGAAAGGAAGAAGTAAAACTGTCACTATTTGCAATTGACATATAGAAAACCCTAAAGTCTCCACCAAAAAACTATTAGAACTATTAAAAGAATTAAAGTTTCAGGATACAAGATTAATATACAGAAATCTATTGCTTTTCTATATACTAATAATGCACTATCAGAGATAGCAAAACAATCCTGTTTAAAACTGCATCAAAAAGAATAAAATACCTAGGAGTAAACTTAAAGACGTGAAAGACATATACTTTGAAAATTATAAGACATTGATGAAGGAAATTGAAGATGATACAAAGAAATGGGAAGATATCCTGTGTTCATGGATTGAAAGAATTAATATTCAAATATTCATCCTACCCAAAGCAATCTACAGATTTAATGCTATCCCCATCAAAATACTCATGCCATCTTTCATAGAACTAGCACAAATAATACTAAAATCTATATGGAATCACAAAAGACCCCAAATTGTCAAAGCAATCTTCAGAACAAAGAACAAAGCTAGAGATATCACACTCCCAGAATTCAGACTATACTATGAAGTTACAGTTTGGTACTGGCACAAAACAGACTCAAAAGTCATTGGAACAGAATAGAGAGCCCAAATATAAACCCACACACTTATGGTCAATTAATCTGACAAAGGAGGCAAAGATACACAACGGGGAAAGACAGTCTCTTCAATAAGTGGTACAGGGAAAACCAGACAGCTACATGTAAAAATGAAATTAGAACATTTTCTCATACCATATACAAAAATAAACTCAAAGTGGATTAAAGACCTAAATGTAAGTCATGAAACCATAAAACCCCTAGAAGAGAACGTAGGGAGAACCCTCTTTGACTTAAATTGCAGCAATATTTTTTTGCCTCTGTCTTCTAACGCAAAAGAAATAAAAGCAAAATAAAGAAATGGGACCTAATTAAACTTAAAAGCTTTTGCACAACAAAGGAAACTGTCAACAAAACAAAAAACAACTTAATGAGTGAAAATATTTGCAAATGATATGACCAAAAAAAAGAATGAACTTAGGCCATTTGTAGCAACATGGATGGACTTGAGGGCATTATGCTAAGTGAAATAAGTCACACAGAGACAAATACTGTATGATATCACTTATATGTAGAATCCAAAAAAAAATACAACAAAGTAGTAAATATAAGAAAAATGAAGCAGACTCACAGATATAGAGAACAAATTAGTGGTTACCAGTGGGGAGACGGAAGGGGGCAGAGACACATAGGAGTAGGGGAGTAAGAGATACAAACTACTAGGTATAAAATAAATAAGCTGCAAGGATATATTGTGCAGGACAGGGAATATAGCCAGTATTTTATAATATATTTAAATGGAGTATAATCTTTTAAGATATTGAGTCATTGGTTGTACACCTGAAACTAATGTAAGTCAACTATACTTTAATAAAAACATGACGGAGCAGTGTGTAACTATGTGGTCTGTTATGGGTTGAATTTGTGTCCCTCTCAAAATTCCTATGCTGAAGCTCTAACCCCCAATATGATACTATTACAGCGTGGGGCTTTGGGGAGGTAATTAGATGTAGATGAAGTCATGAGAGTAGAGCACCCATTCTAAGACGAGGAGGAGATACCAAATCTTCCTCTCTCTACCATGTGAGGATACAGTGAGGATGTGACTGTCTGCAGTCCAGGAAGTGGGCGCTCACCACGAACTGAATCTGTCAGCACTTTGATCTTGGGCTTGTCAGACTCCAGAACCATGAGAAATAAATGTATGTTGCTTAAGCGTCCCAGTCTATGGTATTTTGTTACAGCAGCCCAATCAGACTAAGACAGTGTCCACAGAAACTTCTAGGTGAGGCCTCTTTTTCAAGAGATCATTTAAAACATAGAGAACAGGCATGTGGTTGCCAAGGGGGAGAGTTGGTGGGGGAGGGATGGAGTGGGAGTTTGGGGTTAGCAGATGCAAACTATTATATACAGAATGGATAAATAACAAGGTCCTACTGTATAGCACAAGGAACTATATTCAATATCCTGTGATAAACCGTAATGGAAAAGAATATAAAAAAGAATGTATATATGTATAACTAAATCACTTTGCTGTATAGCAGAAATTAACACAACATTGTACAATTTAAAAAAAAGAAAGGACCATTTAGTGTTGCCAGATAATTCTTGTCCTAGGTTTAAGTCAGATTCAGATTAAGCCAAATTTCACTATGAGGTAAATTGGGTTTCCTTGTGATATCCTTTTCTCCAGCAATTTTTTTAAACAATGCAGATAATAGATTTGTCTTTCTCTTCAGTCAGTCATAGACAGAGCAGTTTCAGATACAAGGCTACTCCTTGCCCTTTGATCAGGAATAGTAATAACCTCATGATTGTTGCACTGAAAATATTTTAAACATATCTTAGGAAACATGTTCTATTTGTGCTGCTTTTGTAAAGGGCATGTGTAGCTCAGAGCAGAGGTCTAATCACCAGGCAGAATAAGTTGCTTTCGTGGAACAGTGCTTGTATTTCTATTAGCATTTGTTTATTTGTACCTTATGTAATAATAATGATGGTAATTTTGCATACTACTACCTGGAGATGTGCTAAACCCTTTCCATGTATTATCTGCTTTAATCCTCACAGTACCTCAGAAGGAAGGCATTCTGGTTTATAAGTGAGAAAATTAAAGCCTGGGAGAGGTTAAGAAACTTGCTTAAAGTTTCTCAGCTAATAAGCGGCAAAGCTGAATTCATGACCGTAGACTCTAAGTTTTCCCCACTTGTTATTTATATACCAGTGTCCCTCAAATAGATTTGAATTCCTTGTGAGCAAGAACTATGTTTTATCCATTATTGGATACCCAAACATAACTCAGAACCATACCTGGAAAAGATGTTAATTACATTCATTTTTGATTTTCCCTTAATATAGAAACTTGGTTATCTTTCTTAACCACATGTAAAAATAATCCTTCCAATTATTCTCAACTTCTTAAGTTATAATTTTTATGGGTAACTAATACTGCCAGAAGTCTGAGCTTATAGAATTACATAGAAGAAAAAATTCATTCCCACTTGAAACTGGATAGTAATTATATATGCTGCTGAAACTCATTTGTGTTGTGGTTCTGAATTATTACTTGGCATTCACTTTTCCCTAGGCTAGGAAAGCCATTCTTGTCCTGCTTCTTAAATCTCAGGTAGAGGAGAGACCATCTTTAAGAGCTCTTGTGGGAGAGCATGTGAAATTATTATTGCTTGTATATAGATTCTGGATGATGACCTTGCTGGTGAAAATCTCAAGGTCCGTTCAAATTGCTATTAGCTACCATGCAGCTCTCTATCATGAAGGAGCAGTGTAGTATGTAATAACAATTTTATAACTTAAAATATTTCTGTATCAAGAGCCAGCAGACTGATGTAATAAGAACTATATGTCACGTTCTATGGATTTATTTGTACTCTACCCTGATAAAATGAATATGGTACAAAGTACCATTCTCCATTTATCTGAAGAGGTACTTTATCATCACAAATGTGAAGTGGATTAGGTCCTGCTCTCCTGCATAATTAAAAGAGGACAATTCCTTTGCTATAGCTAGTAATATTCTAAGCTATATTGTAGATCTTCAGATTTCTGAAGAACTTTCAGCTAAATCCAAAACGTGCTCTCATCTGTGGTTCTCTCTCTCTGATCTTGTGTAGAGTGGAAATTCATTACAGGTTTTTGAACAAGTTGAATTAAATTGCTTAGATCATTGTAACCTATATTAACTCAGGCATCCTAGTGCAATTAAAGTACTCAATATTCAGGACTCACAATGAGGCCAGTACCTGAGACTTGAGTGGGTAGTGAGTAAGCATTGCAGACATGAAACTGAAGCCCCAATTTCTAGCCTCCACTTTGCTGCTAGCTAGCTCTGTGACATTGGCACAGCCTTGGCTCCCTCCTGTGTAAAGTTTAGAGTGGATTATTTCTGAATCTAACATTTTATATTTCTGGAATTGTATTATTGGAATGAGGGCGTGCAAGGCACACCATGGTCTATGAGGTTGCTACACTCTGATTTCATTAGTAAGTTTGAATATCCATAGCTCTGAGTTCTGGAGGGAACACAAGTGCCCGAAAATAATTTATGTACTTAGATGTTTATTTAGGAAGACTGGTATTCAGGAATATGTATAAGTTCGGTCTTATTTACAATTTTCATGGAAGTACCTTATAAAGGGAAATTGATACTAGAAAGCTATGTGAATATATTGGGTTAAAAACACTGGCTCAGTTAAGAACCTACCTGCTTACTCAGTTAATTTTCTGCTACTAAAAGGCTTTTTAAAGCTCTTGTTCAACTACTGCTTCAGAAAGTGCCTATTTTGGAGGTACATCCTGGGTTCTCTATGGTCCCACTTAGAGAAACAGATTTATCTGAAAAAAGTAACTGATAGAAAGCACCAGATTGTAACAGGGGTGTGGGAGGGTCATAGAGCTAAGGGGTGTTGGAGAAATGAGTCGTCAGAAAGGATTTTGGAGGAGTTGATTGGATTTGAACATGGTTTTTTCCCCAAGGTAGGAAGAATAGTAGAAGTATATCATATTTCTCTTTCTTTTTTTTTTTTTTTTTTTTAAATTTATGGCTGTGTTGGGTCTTCGTTTCTGTGCGAGGGCTTTCTCCAATTGCGGCAAGTGGGGGCCACTCCTCATTGCAGTGCATGGGCCTCTCACTGTCGCGGCCTCTCTTGTTGCGGAGCACAGGCTCCAGACGCGCAGGCTCAGTAATTGTGGCTCATGGGCCTAGTCGCTCCGTGGCATGTGGGATCCTCCCAGACCAGGGCCCGAACCCGTGTCCCCCGCACTGGCAGGCAGATTCTCAACCACTGCACCACCAGGGAAGCGCAGAAGTATATCATATTTCTTATTTCCAGGTGTGTCCTTGGGTGGGCAGTAGTCTGGGCAGGTACAACTCATTTGTAGCCTGTGGAATTGCAGAGCTTTATGGCATGTCTGCCCAACTAAACACAAGCAGTGCTGTCAACGATAAAGAGATAAAACAATTTTCCTGCTTCTTCTAAGAGTTAGAACATGTTTTGATGCCCTTGGAAAGCTGGGAGGCTGAACAAAGATGTAAATGTTAAAATTATAAACATTAATATTTATTGAGAATTTTCTGAGTGTAAGAGCCGTGTGTTATAAATACCTTTATAACTTGTTATTTAATTAAGTCAATAAACATTTACTGAAGATCTAAATGCTGGGTACAGTTTGGGCACTTGGAACAGAGGAATGGACAAAATATAAAAATCTCTTTTTTTCATGGACTTTATATTCTGATGGGTAATGGTGACGAGACATATAAAAAATATGTTTGTAAATTACATAGTACATTAAATGATGACGAATGCTTGAAGAAAGCTAAAGCAGGAAGTTTAGGAAATGTTGCAGTGTCAATACACACACACACATTTTAAAAATAAGGTGGCCATGGAAGGCCTGATTGAGAAGTTGACTTTGGAATCAAGACCTGAAGGGAGGTAAGGGAGCAAGCCATTCGAATATCTGGGGGAAGAGACTTCTAGGTGAAGGGAAAAACAACTGCAAAAACCCTAAGATGGACCTACGCCTGGTGTGATTAATAAAGATTGGGAGGTCAATGTGGCTGGAGCAGCAAGAGTGCTAGGGGAGTGTAGTAGGAAACAAGGTTATAGAGAGAATAGGGGGCCAGATAATGGGCTTGGAAGGTCATGAATGGACTTCGAAGATGATAGACGGTTTTGAGCAAAGGAGTGTCATGATTTGACTGAAATGCTTGCAGGAATATAATGGATGCTGTGCTGAGAACAGGTTTTTGGGTTGCAAAGGTGGAAGCCCTGAGATCAGTCAGGATATTATCAGAATGATCCAAGTTAGAGTGTCAGCGTGGTAGCAGTGAAGTGGTCAGAAGTGGTCAGATTCTGGGTATCTTTGAAGGTAGAAACTACAGGATTTGCTGACATTTTGTATATTTGATATGAGAAAGAACAAGGAGTTGAGGATGATTGCAAAGGGTTCAGCATGAGAAACTACAAGGTTTTGACCTGAGGACAGTAGATTGGAGTTGTCATTTCATGAGATGAGGAAGTCAGTGAATGGAGCAAGTTTTGGAGTAGTAGAAAATCAGTTTGATTTTGGATATTTCAAATCTGACATGGTTCTAACACATCCAGTTAGAGATTTCCAGTAGTCAGTTGTATACACAAGTCATTTAATCCTCCCAACAAATTTATGAGGTAGGCTTTATTATTATCCTGGCAAGACATGTAATTATTATCCTGATTACATGTGTCCAAGAGCATGTAGATAGTAGTACAGTTGCCATTTGAATCCTGGCAGCTCGAGTCCAGAGCCATATTCCTTACCATGTTCCCAAGACCAATATCACATGAATAATGATGTAAAAGTCCTGAGAAAAAGATAATCCAACAATAGATAAAAGGATAAAAACATCATGATTATTTGGGGTTTATCCCAGGAATGTACAGTTCATTCAACATTCAAAAATCCATCAATGGAATTCATCACCTGAACAGAGTCAAAGAGAAAAGGTATGTTATCATGTTAATAGATGTAGAGAAGGTATTTGACAAAACCAACATACACTCATGCCAAAACTCTCAATAAAATATAAACAGAAAAAATATCTTCAATCTGAAAAAATACACAGATGAAAAACCTTGTATTTAATGGAAAAACATTAGATGCTCTATTCCAAAGATGAGTAAAAAGCAAGGAGGTCCATTTTCACCCATTTAATTTCACTTTGGTCTGGAGTTCTTAGCCAGGACAACTAAGTAAAAGAAATTAAAAACACAAAAGTTGAAAAGAAAAAAAAAAACTATTTTTATTTGCAGCTGATGTGATTGCTTATGGAGAAAATCCTAAGGAATCTACAAAATAATAGTAGAATTAGTAAATGACTTTAGTAAAGTTACTGGATACAATGTCAATATTCAAAAGTTAATATATTTCTTTATACATACACAAAAAATAGAATATTGCTTTTTATTTTCTACTATCTACAGTAACATCATTAAATAGTTAGGATTCATGTAAAAGATGTGAAAGACTTCTATATTGAAAACTATAAAGTATTCCTGAGCAAAAGTCCTAGACAAATGTTGATGGTTTGGAAGACTCAATTTGTTAAGACTTCCATTTCTTCCCAACTTGATCTATATATACATTCAAGGCCATCCTATTCAAAATCTTAACATGCTTTTTCCAGAAATTGACAAGATCATGCTTAATGCTTATATATATGTAGAAATGTATCAATCCTAGAAGAGCTAAAACAGTTTTGAAAAGGAAAAAATTTAAATGAATTATACCACCTGATGTCAAGGCAATGTAAAGCCACAATAAACCAAGGTATTTATGTAAGGAGAAACATAGAGCAACATAACAGAATAAAGAGTCCAGAAATGGAGCTATACATATGTAAGCTATGGATTTTTAACAAACTTTAAGGTAATTCAATGGCAAATGGCTTTATATTTTTAATAAGTGCTTCTGGAACAAGTAGACATCCTATACCAAAAATAAATAAACAAATATCTGCCTCCCCCATGCCAGACATAAAATTTAATTGAAATTTACTGTAGACCTAAATATAAGAGCAAAACCATAAAATTCTAGAAGGAAACAAAAGAACATCCTTGTGAACTTTGGGTAGGCACACTTTTTGACAGAAAACCAAAACAGTAAATATTAAAAATATAAATTAGGCTTATCAGGATTAAAATCACCCATTCTTCAAAAAGCTGTTAAGAGAATGAAAAGATAAGCTATGAACTAAGAGAAAATATTTGCAATATATTTATCTCACAAAAGAATTGTATCCAAAAATAACCTATATAATGCCTTAACTATAACCTAAGGAGAAATAATTTAAAATAAATAATTAATTAAAAATAACATGTGTTACAATGCATAAATGAAGCAGTCAGATGCTTACTTAGAGATATCTCTTAATTAGAGATAGAATTATTCTGAATGTGACAGCTTGGAATTTAGACTAATACCAGGGAGAGGGTTGCTATCTATGACGTGGAGAATTGTTGTAAGTCTCTGAACAAAACTATTTTGTTTTCATGGTTTTTGAATTCTTGGAAACTTGAAAATGTAATTTGTGTTTATGTGTAAAATACAGTTAGGTTCTCATCTTGGATTATTATTAACAAATTTCCTCCCACAAGAGAAAGTCTTATGGTACATTCAAAAGTTACTCAGGCTACAATTCTTCAATGTGTGAGACTGTCCAACTCTTTGCAGACCCCAACTAATAAACACAGTTAAGGGTCTTCAAACATTGTGACAATCAAAAAAAAAACCTCCCCCACAAATTCCTAAAATGTCCCCTAGCAGCTGGTACCAGCTCTGAAGGAAACCACTGTTACATTAATGCAACCAAGAAAAAAATTAAGGTTTCCTGCTTGGGTAATACCTCAATGGGGACTTCTCTGTTCCCATTGGCTTAGTTTCTTCCCACAGATGAATGCATAAATAAAGTCCTACCACTTTCTATGTTTGAAAAATACTTATTTATTTATTTTAGAAATAAGAATATTCTTCTAGCAAAATGATGGAGATCATCTCTGCTGAATTGTTGCCTGGCACATATAAAGAAGCTAGCAATTACCTCCTTGGTTGGTTGCCCATAAAAGCTGACAAACTGAATACTTACAATACTGACAGTGAATGAAGTACATTTAGAGAGGTGCCAGATTAAAAGCTGGTCCCTGAAAATAGCTTGGCATAGATGGGAAGGCCGTGTAGGCTAGACCCACGAGTCCCAATGGGCTTTGAGTTAACAGTGTCTGGGCCCTGCTCTCCCTCCTGGTTTGAAAAATGCCCCCAGAGCATCTGTCTTAGGTAATGGCTGTGCATAGAAGCTTTGCTTTCCAGAGTGACCTCTTCTTGACAGAAATCTTGAAAAGTGCTTCTCTTGGCTCGCTGTGGTTTTGTCACTATCATAAATCTCAGTTTTCCATCTTGATGGTGCTACTGAATAAACTAGCTAAAAAACAGCATAGCTTTTCCATCAGGCTTATAGGTACCTTCATGTTTTTGATACAAATGCCCTTAAGCTCCAGAGTCAATGTACTGTAGACAGTCCCTCAGATGCTTTTGAAAAAATGGGAAAATAGACAGTTTCAGAAATTCACGTGTGTATTGTTTCAACTATAGTTTCTGCTTTGAACGTCCCACTTCTGATTGGGACCTTTGTTGGCAGCCTCTGTCGTAGAAAATGGTGACTCATTCCAAGATTATGTTCTTGGGTTTTTGCAGATATTAAAGTGTCAGTCATATGTGTCCAATAGCCAGTCATATGTGTCCAACAGAGTCAAGGTAGCAATAAAATGATCTAGAATGATGTGGAAAACATTTATTTCATTCTATTCTGGGGTCAAGAAAAAAGTGGTGATTTGAAAATCAAGTGTATGTGCCATTTAGGAAGAGAGCATCTTCATTTCCTTTAACATATTAAAAACATTTTCACAGATGTATTGAAAATAAGGGCTGGAGGTGTCCACAGTTGTCATTTAGTGAAACATCAGATACTTATATCTTCTTGCAGTCTACCATAAACACAGAAACAAATCCCTTGCCATTTGAGAACTTGTGAGATTTATAAACATGGCAGAACTTTGGAGACCCTGATGGGATAGAACACAAACACTTGCATTTAAAAAGTGCTCTCCTTCAAATATTAAACATTTTCTTCTCTGGTACCAGCACCCTTAGCTCCTGATTTGATGTGGCTTCCAGACTTAATACGATCATGTTCATTTTTCTTTATATAGGAATCAGTTTGTCTAAGTCCTTCTTAAAAACTGACTTCTAGAGCTGAACAAAGTTCTTCCAGGTGTCTTCTGACTGGTGAATAATAGAATAGGACTTTCATGGTTCTTTCTCTTGGTGGACGCATATTTTTTCCTTTTAGTTTGAGTAGTGATTATTTATTGAAAGAACCCTCTTAATTCAAAGCAAAAGCATTAAAGCCAATCCAACTTTCTAAGACTAGCTTAGAACCAATCTCTGCCATTTTCCTGTGATTTCCCTGTCAGAAGTGAGGAAGAGGGACTATTAGGGAGAAGTTAGTAATTAAGATGACACCATTGACTAATTGCAGCATTCAGATCTTTGGCAATCAGTCATTGTGTCAGCTAATGGGTGCAATAGCTGGAAACTTACAAATATTACCAGGATGTGACCAAACTTGCGAATAAAAAAAGGCACCTATCAGTTGCATCTTGTTAGATAACTTCATCCACATGGGGAGGCATAAGTGTTGTATACCTCAGAGGGGACAATCTTCCCTGAACTCTGCTAAGCAGTACTGTTCAATGAGGTTGGATTAGCAAATCCATCTTTGCCTGTGCCCTGTTACAAAGTACTGTGACAGGATTAAAACAGCCTAAAATCTTAAATATGGGAGGAATTAATTCTCTAAAATCTTGATCTGTTGTAAATAAATCATGCAAAAGACAGAACGTTTATTAGTATAGATTCAGTCTCTTCCATTCCCGTCTCTAACCTTGCACCAGAAGATTTTTGTCATTGTGTGGTATATTACAGAGAGCCCTCAGGATCAAGGAATAAGTGGGTACTTTTATTTTTCTCTTTTTCTTTTAGCTATTGCAACTCAGGCAGCGAGTGGAACTCATCATACTCCTGCATATATATCACATGATGATAATTGATTCACACAAGATTTACTCCTACGAATTTAATTTTTCCCTTCTAATAGATCTGCTTAACTGTATTATATATGTTTAAGTATATATATTTCTATGTATTTTAATACGTGTCCTTGTAAAATATATGGTTTTGATTTGTGTGTTTATTTTTAATTTACACAAGTGATATTGCACTATAAATCCCATTCTAATAGTTTGCTCACTTCTTACAATGTGTTAAATGTTGGTCAGCGTTATTGTATGTGTGTCTAGTTTGTTGAGCTTAGAGCTTCATAGAGCTTCATAGAATTCCATGATATACAGCTATTTCATTTTACAAACTTCATACTAGAAATATACATTGAACATACCTCCTATTCCTGTCATTAAAAACAATGTCATGCTGAACATGCTTGAACATGTACCCTTAAGAGATTCTCTGAGAGAGCTCCCCTGAGATATAAATCTCCAGGAGTACATCACTGAGTCATAAAGCATACACATACTTTATTTTCCTGGACACTACCATACTGCTTTCTGGCATGCCTGGATCAGTTAATTATTGTTCTTACTTGCAGTGCATGAGTGTTCAGGTCCACAGCTTGCCAACATTAGATGTTACCCATCTTCCTAATTCTTGCATTCTGATGGGTGTACATTAATTTTTCACTGTTGCTTTTTTAGAAAAATTAGTATTTTTCCTGTTAGTTTTGACTTTGAACATGTTCTTGTACTTGTTGGTCTTTCTCTAGTTTTCTATTATACTTCTTATCTTTTTCTTTATTGTCACGATCGTTTTTAGAATCTAAGTATTGTTTCCTTATCAGTTTTAAAGGTTGTAAATATCTTCTTCCAGTCTTCTATCTGCCCAGTTTTTTATAATATCTTTTAGGAAATCCTTCTTATGTCTCCAAATCCCTTTAGCTCTATGACCTTCCCACACCATGTTACAGTCTGGTGCTTTCTATGAGTTACTTTTTCAGGTAAATCTGTTTCTCCAAGTGGGGGCATCGGGAACCATTGCACCTCCAAAACAGGCACTTTCTGATGATAGTAGTTGAGCAAGAATCTTAAAAAGGCTTTTTAGTGGCAGAAAATCAACTGAGTAAGTAGGTATATTCTTAATTGAGACAAAAATTAATTTTTGCTTTTTTTTTTTTTAAATCAGTAGATTCACATAGCTTTCTACTATCTCTTCCTTATTGCTTTGTGGTAGCATCTTTATTATATATCAAGTTTTCATATGTGCAGGGATCTATTTCTGTTTCTTTTATTGTGTTCCATTAGTCTGATGATCTAATTACTATGAATTAATAATATATGTTAATATCTTGTAGGGTTGATCTTCCTTCTTATTATTCTTTTTCAAAGTTGACTTTGATTTTTCTTCCATATAAACTTTAGAATGAGTTTAATGCCTCCAGCTATACTTTCTATTGCTATTGTGTTGAATTTGCAGACTGCTTTGTGAGATAATAGACCTCAATGCCATATTAATTAGTCCATGCATAAACATGTTGTGTCACTCAATTTACTCAAATTTTCTTTCATGTCCTTTAACAGAATTAAACCATTTTCTCTGAAAGATTTTCTGCATTCATTATTAGGTTCATTTCTATACACTTTACATTCTTTGTTTCTATGGTTAATGTATCTTGTTTTCAGACTGAGCCCATTTTGTGAAATGAATCAGGTAAATTGAAAGGTCTTAAATGTGGGAAATGTCCTGGCAGGAAAAGTTGTCCCTTAGCAACACAGATATTTGTCCCAATTCCTGTGTTAAGCCCCTTATTTAGGCAACAAGAGACCCTATTTTCCTGACTGAACTTAGACTGATTTAGACTTACATTACCCATTGTGACATTTTTTATTTGAATGTATGAAGAAATTCTTGAGAGTTTTCAACCTAAATTGGCTCCTGAAGCATAGAAAAAATTTTCCAAAAATATAGGAATTAGTAGAATTAGGAAAGAAGTAAAGTAAATTTCCCAGCCTTGGGAAATCTCTGGGGTAATTCATGTCCTAGATATATAGATATATTGGCACTAGTCAATTTGTTCATATCTTATGTAAGAGAAAAAGGAGAATGATAATGTTATTTGAACTTTATTCCATAACAAGTGCACTAAAGGACAATTCTAAGATCATGTACTTAATAAATAATATTTTGGGATTTTGCAAAGCTAGGCAATGTATTAGAAGAACAATACATTGTGGCAGAGTGCGTTATTGGCCCAAATTCTTCGCTCTTACTGACATCAATACCCTTTGCCATGTAATTGTGCAATTCCTCTCACAAAAGGTGGAGTGCACTTCCCAACCATTTGACTTGGGATTTTTTTAATGTGCTATTTTTTGGTCAATGGGAATTTGGTAGAAATGGTACAAGAGCTTGGAATGAGCTTGTACAATAAAGCTGTTTCTTGTCCCTCTGCCATCTTTATGGGAAGAACACGCAAGGGCTAAACCTGCTCTAACCTGCTGGTCTAAGGGGGATGAGTTGTGTGGAGCAGAGCCAGTTGGCTAACATACAGACTGGCAACTTGATAGAGCTGCCCAGCTCAGCCCTGCTTAAATCAGCTGACCAGCAGACATGAGCACAAACTCACAATCTTAGGTTAGCAGGTGTTCCAGATGCCACTGGTGAATCAGCTTCCTTTGCCATTCCATCCACCTCAGCTGACCAATGATCCATGAGTGTAAATGATTACTGCTCCAAGTCACTGTGTTTTAGGGTGGTTTGTTAATGTAGCATTACTGTGAAATAATATTAATTGATAATACACTATGGAAAACTAGGCTTTTAACAAGATTGCCAGTTTGGTTTAGCTTTAGAAAATGTATTGAGATAATTAACCTCATCCAGATAAATGTAGACAGATATTTAATAAAATTCAACACCCTCTCATTAATTGAAGAAAAAACTTAAAACTTTGCAAACTAGAAAGAAAAAGACTTTGCTTAACCTGGCCAAAGGCAGATACCAAAAACTTACAGGAAACCCAAAATTTAATGGCAAAAATTTAGAAATATTTTCTTTAAAATCAAGTGGAAGTAAAATTTCTCATTACCCAACTTTTATTCAACATTATAATGGGGGTTTACCAGTATAGTAAGAAAAAGGAAAGAAAATAATGAGAAGAAAGATAGAAAGGAAGAAATAGACTGTGGGATATGGATATCCATATTGGATATGATTATCTCCATAGAAAATCCAAGAGAATATACAAGTTTTAGAATTGAGAAGAGAGCTCAACAAGGTTACTGAACATAGATCAATAAACAAAGATAATTTGGTTTCCTATATACCAACAGCAAAAATTTAAATACTATATATATAATATATAGCCACAAATATAACATACCTATGAATGAATCTTCAAAATGAAGTGTGAGAACAAGATAATAAGGTAATATGATTTAATATCATTAATATTCTAGTTCTTCCAAGATTAATCTACGTGTTCTGCACAATTCCCATTTAAGAAAATTTTTAAAACATACAAGTCTTTGAAAACCTGATTAAAAAAAAATATGCAGAAGAAAAGGGCCAAGAGTTGCTAAGACAATTTGTGGAAAAGGAAATTGGTGGGGCAATTTCTCTTCCCAGAGAGCAAGACTTTAGTAAATAAAATAGCATGATTTAGGCCAGCAGCGTTAAAAGAAGAGAAATTGGTCCGTTGAACATAAAAAGAGCTCCAAAATAAACATATATGGAAAATTGATATATGACATAGTTCTTTTGGCAAATCAGTTGGGACAGGATCGACATCTTAACCCTAAGAAAATAAGAAAGTGATGTGATTATATCTCAACATAAGCCATACCAAAAAAAAAAAATCAATTCTAGGTGAAATAAAATCTAATGGTGAAAGTAACATTTAACAGCTTTAAATTAAAATATAGGATTATATCTTTGACCTAAGTTCAGGAAAGTATTTCTTAAACGACAAAGAGTAAACAAAGGAAAATGAAATCTGTACATCTGATTACATAAAATTAAAAGCTTATATGTATCATGACATGCAAACTATCAGAGCAAAAAGGAAGTACCCACTGGGAAAAATAATTGGAGCCTATTTATCAAAGGATTAGATATTATCTAGAATATTTGGAAAAATAACATCTGAAGAGAAATTGGTGAAGATTATGAACTGGAAGTTCACAGAAGAAAACTACATAGCTTACACACTCAACTTCTCTAATAATTAGGAACACAGCAGCTATCATTTCATAGCTTATGGACTGGCCAATAATAAGGGTGGGCAAAACACAAAGAAATGGGAATTCATTTAGTATGGATAGAAATGAAAAATGAAATGAAAAATCACTCTGGATAGCAATTTAACAAAAACTAGTAAAGATGAATTTGCATGTTCCCTTCCAGGCAGCAGTTCTGATTCTAGGCATTTACCTGAATGTAACTCTGGAACATAAGCCCAGGACACATGGGTTATAATGTTCATGGTAGTATTTTTTGAAATATCAATGACTTGGAATCAACTTAAATGTCATCAAGGATAGAATAGATACATTTATTGTGCTGTATTAATACAATGGAACATTATTCACCAGTGAAAATGAATTAGAGCTGTTAATATGGATATGGTTCACAAATATACAGTGAAGGAGGCAAGTTGCAGAAGGCTCTACCCATTATGACATCATACGTATAAAATCTAAAGGTATGCCAAAGAGTATATATTGTTTAGGAATACAAACTCACCTAACAGAGTAGAAAGACATTCACAGAAAAGATAAATACCCAGTTCAAAATAATAGTTACCTGTAGTGAGGGAGAGGAATTTGAATAAAATTGTGGGAGTGTGCATATGGACTTCAAGAGTATTGGTCACATTTTATTTCTTAAGTAGGTAGTAAATAACAGGCACTTTATTTTAAAAATAAATTTGTATGATAAAAATTTCATAATCAAAACCCTGATAAAAGTTGTTTGTAGTTAGACTTATAAAGTTATCCTGAAGAGTCTTCCTTGAGGGGAAATTTTGGGGTGCTTTCTTTTCCATATAAGTGAGTGGGTGCTTGGGAATTAATTTTTATATTTTTCCACTAGACTGCATTCCTCCAATGCAAGAATTATGCCTTATTCATCTTTGTACTCTTGTAATCCCCACTAATCTGAGAACGCAAAACAAATATTTTATGAAGGAATGAATGAATGACTCAGGTGAACATAAAGTTTAGAAACCATGAGTATAAAACCGCAGATTTCCATGTACCAGCTCAAATTGTTTTGGCAACCAGGTAGAGGAACCATTCCAAAGTTTTCTCTCATCTCTCTCTAGAACTGATCTTATTTGCTCCTGAGGGCAAATTTGATCTGTTACTCCTGAATAATTATTACCATGATAAGTTTTTCCTGTGTTCCATGGAACACTATTGTTCAGTGAAATATTAATAAGTGTACTTCAATTGAAGGGCCTCATGGTCAAATAAATTTGGAAAACACAGAATTTAAAAAGTGAAAATAATCTACAAAAAAACCTACAGCTGACATAATACTTGATGGTGAGAAATTGAAAACAAGGAATGATGTCTTTTATCACTCTTATTTCATATCATGTTGCAAATGCTAGCTAGCACAATAAGACAACAGAAGGAAATAAAAGATACACCTGTCAGGAAGGGAGAAATAAAACTCTGATTGCAGATGACATGATTGGCTATGTAAAAACCCCAAAGAATCAACAAAAATCTCTTGGAAATAATAAGTGAGAATTCAAGGTCACAGGTTACAAGGTTAATACGCAGAAGTCAATTGCTTCCCTATATACCAGTGATGAACAATTAGATTTGAAATTTAAACATACCATTTGCAATAGCAAAAATTAAAAAACACTTCATGATAAATATAACAAAATATGTACAAGGGCCATATGCAGAAAATTAAGACTCTGATGAGAGAAAACAAAGAAGATCTAAATAAATAGGTTATTCTGTGTTCATAGATTGGAAGACTTAATATTGTTAAGATGTCTGTTCTTCCCAACTACATCTATAGATTCAATGCAATCCCAATCAAAACCCTAGCAAGCTATTTTGTAGATACTGTAAAGCTAATTCAAAAGTTTATATGGAAAGGTAAAAGATCTAGAATAGTCAAGACAATACTATAAAGAAAAATAAAGTTGGAGGACTCACACTATCCAATTTCAAGACTTATGATAAGGTTTCAGTAATTAAGATAGTGTGGTATTGGTGGAAGAATAGACAAAGATCAATGGACAGAATAGAAAGCTCAGAAATAGACTCACAAAATATAGTGAGCTGATCTCTGACAAAAGAACAAATGCAATTCAATACAGAAAGGATAGTCTTTTTAACAAATGGTACTTGAACAATTGGACATGTACCTGCAAAAAAAAAAAAAAAAAAAGGAATCTAGATGCAAACTTTACATCTTTCACAAATATTAACTCAAAATGATCATAGACCTAAATATAAAATGTGAAACTATGAAACTCCTAGAAAATAACATAGCAGAAGATCCAGGTGACCTTGGGTTTGGTGATGACTCTTCAGATACAACAGTAAAAGCATGATCCATGAAAGAAAAAATTGATAAGTTGGACTTCATTAAAATTAAACTTTTGCTCTGTGAAAAACACTGTTATGAGAATTAAATATAAGCCCAGATTAGAAGAAAATATTTGCAAATGCATATCTGATAAAAGCCTTGTATCCAAAATATACAAATAATTCTTAAAACTAAACAAGAAAAGAAAACAATTTAAAAATTGGCAAACGATCTCAAACACACTAAACCAAAGAGGATATAAAGATGGCATATGAACTACATCTTCTTTATCCATTCCTCTGTTGATGGACATTTAGGTTACTTCCATGTCTTGGCTATTGTAAACTGTGCTGCAATGAACAGTGGGGTGCCTGTATCCTTTCGGACCATGTTTTTCTCTGGATATATGCCCAGGAGTGGAATTGAAGGATCATATGGTAGCTCTATTTTTAGTTTTTTAAGGAACCTCCATACTGTTCTCCCCAGTAGCTGTACCAATTTATATTCCCACCAAGAGTGTAGGTGGGTTCCCTTCTCTACACACACTCTCCAGCATTTACTGTTTGTGGATTTTTTGATGATAGCCATTCTAACTGGTGTGAGGTGATATCTCATTATAGTTTTGATTTGCATGTCTTGAATAATTAGTGATATTGAACATCTTTTCATGTGCCTCTTGGCCATCTATATGTCTTCTTTGGAGAAATGTCTATTTAGGTCTTCTGCCCATTTTTCGATTGGGTTGTTTGTTTTGATGATATTAAGCCATGTGAGCTGTTTATAGATTTTGGAGACTAATCCCTTGTCGGTCACATCATTTGCAAATATTTTCTCCCATTCTGTGGGTTGTCTTTTTGTTTTGTTTATGGTTTCCTTTGCTGTGTAAAAACTTTTGAGTTTAATTAGGTCCCATTTGTTTATTTTTGTTTTTATTTCCATTACTCTGGGAGACGGATCAGAAAAGATACTGCTGAGATTTATGTCAGAGAGGGTTCTGCCTATGTTTTCCTCTAAGAGTTTTATAGTGTCCAGTTGCACATTTATATCTTTAATCCATTTTGATTTTATTTTTGTGTATGGTGTTAAAGAATGTTCTAATTTCATGTTTCATTTTTTTACATGTAGCTGTCCAGTTTTCCCAACACCATTTATTGAAGAGAGTATCTTTCCTCCATTGTATAGTCTTTCCCCCTTTGTCATACATTAATTGACCATAGATGCATGGGTTTATCTCTGGGCTTTCTATCCTGTTCTATTGATCTGTACTTCTATTTCTGTGCCAGTACCATACTTTTTTGTTGACAATAGCTTTGTCTGAAGTCAGGGAGTCTGATTCCTCTGGCTCCGTTTTTCTTCCTCAGTATTGCTTTGGCTGTTCAGGGTCTTTTGTGTCTCCATACAAATTTTAAGATTGTTTGTTCTAGTTCTGTGAAAAATACCATTGATAATTTGGTAGGGATTGCATTGGTGTAGATTGCCTTGGGTAGTATAGTCATTTTGACAATATTGATTCTAGATGTGGTACATATATACAATGGAATATTACTCAGCCATTAAAAAGAATGAAATAACGCCATTTGCAGTAACATGGATGGACCTAGAGACTGTCATACTGAGTGAAGTAAGTCAGACAGAGAAAGAGAAATATTGTGTGATATCTCTTATATGCGAATCTAAAAAAAATACAAATGAATTTATTTACAAAACAGAAACAGACTCACAGAATTAGAGAACAAACTTATGGTTACCAGGGAGGAAGGGTGGGAGGGAGGGATAGTTAGGGAGTTCAGGATTGACATGTACACACTGCTATATTTAAAATGGATAACCAACAAGGACCTACTGTATAGCAAACCAAAAAACAACAAAAAAAAGATGGCATATGAAAAGATGTTTCATCCACAACATTTATTATTGAGAATTTCAAATTAGGACAATAATGAGATACCATTGCACACTTATTATAAGGACTAAAATACAAAAAAAAAACAAAAAAAAACAAAAAAACCTGATGGTACCAATTGCAAATGGGGATGCAGAAGAATAGGAACTCTCATTAATTACTCGTGACAATGCAAAATGGCACATATACATTTTGGCAATTTCTTACAAAGTTAAACAGTATCTTACCAAACAGTCCAGTAATCATGCTCCTGGTTTGAAAAATTATGTCCACACAAAAACCTGCACATGAATGTTTATAGCAGCTTTATTCTGTCATCAAAATTGAAGCAACCAAGATGTCCTTTAATAGAGGAATGTATAAACAAACTGTAAGTACATCCACACAATGGAATATTACTCAGTGATAAAAACATGAGCTCTCAAGTTTCAAAAAGACATGGATGGACCTTAAATCCATATTTCTAAGTGAAGAAGCCAGTCTGAAAAGGTTACATTCTGTGTGGTTCCAATTATATGACATTCTGGAAAAGCCAAAGTAGAGATAGTAAAAAGATTAATGGTTATCAGAGGGTTAGCAGGAGGAAGAAAGAGTGAAGTAGGTGAATCACGGGTCATTTTTTACTGTGGTGTATCATTTGACAAGTGTATAATTGTAGACAAGTGTCAAAACCCATACAACTTTATAGCACAAAGAACGGACCTTAATATATTCAAATAAAGAAAAATCATTTAGGAGGTAGAGAATCCCAGAAAGGAATGCAGATGGAGACAGGAGAAATTAACTGTAGTAAATATATGAAACAACCACACTAAAGGTGTGAGAGGGAAAGGGCTGACCTAAGTCACTTTGGAAATAATAGCCTGCCTGTAAGACTAAAGGCAAATAAACTGTATGTAAGCACTGTACTCTAGTTGGTAGAGTTGTCTTCCATGGTTGTACAGGTTAACATTTCCAATGTTATTACGTATGTGACGAAGACTGTCTCCTTGATAAAACTTTAGTCTGGCTCCTCTGAGCCCTCTTCTTGGATGGGTCTCAGCCTTGAGCTATAAAAACTGCAGACACAAAGCACAAATGCTCCTTCTGGCACACACTAAGGGACTTGATCAAATGCTAGCATAGTTTCTAACAGCTCCAGGCTGCATCCCTAGGTGAAGACTCCAGCCCCCCTTACATTCCTATCTGTTTTGAAAGGTCAAGCCTGCTGAAAGGATTTATTGTTTGTTCTATTAAACACCTGAAGACAGGGCCCCGTCTCCCAGTCTCTGCGGGAGGGTAGGAGCCTAACTTCAGTAAATGTGAGTTAGCAAACCCAGATGGCCTAATTGCATTGACCAATATGTCTTTCTGCGTTCTGTAAATTTCCACTTTCCTGCTCTGCTGGAGCCCCACTTGTTCCCCCCTCCATATTCCCTCATTCTCCCTTTAACATGCCCAGTAACCTCTGTGCAAATTGCACTTGAGTTCAGTTCATGCTGGAGTCTCTTCCCTATTGCAGTGGTTAATGCTGAATAAATCTGTCCTTTCCACTTTAGTGTCTAGCTTTATTTTTGACATGTGTACACTGGAATGGAACAGTAGGTAAAAGAATGGTATAGTAGGCTGAACAATAGCTACCAAAGATATCAGGTCTTAGTCCTTGGAACCTGTAAATGTTACCTTATTTGGAAAAACTCTCTTTGCAGATGTGATTAAGTTAAGGATCTTAAAATAGATTATCGATTATCCTGAATTATCCAGGTAGACCCTAAATGCCATCTCAAGAACATCCTTGTGAGAGAGAGGCAGAAAGAGATTACACAGAAGAGGAACAGATAATGTGTAAATGGAGACAGGGATTGGAGTGATGTGAAGGAACGTTGGCAGGCACCGAATCTGAAAAAGATGAGGAGATTCTCCCCCAGAGCCTCCAAAGGGAATGCAGCCAAGCCAATACCTTGACTTTGGCTCAGTGAAACTGAGTTTGGACTTTGGGCCTCCAGAATTTAAAAAAAAAAAAAAAATTTTTTTTTCAAAATTTCTTCCATGAGAGAATAAATTTCTTTTGTTTTAAACCACCAAGTTTATGGTAATTTGTTACAGTAGCCGCAGGAAACTAATACAGGTGGTGAATAGTGGGAACCAGGTTTCTCACTATTGGAGTAGAAGTTTACAGATGAGCAAGGGGAGGAGACTAGAATGGTCCATATGGTAATGATTAGGGTTGGAGACATCAGCACAGCCACAAAGTAAGGAAGTACCCACAAAACAAAACCTCTTATTGATGGAGGTATGTCAAAGGGATATAGGTGACAACTGAAAGAGCTCCCAATGGCCAAAGCTAGAAAAATTTTGAGCAAGAAAATAAATATTACACTACAATCTGAAGTATAAAATAAATTTCCACAAATCCATATTGAAATAAATAAATACAAATTTCCCGTATAGAGGAATTCCAAGTAATTTATGTAGATACTCTGCCCTCAAGAAGAGGGAACATAACTTCACACGCCTTAAGTGTGAGCTGCACATAGTGACTTCTAAAGAGGATAGTATGGAAAAGGGGAACAAAGAATAACGTTACAATGGAGAAAACTGGTGAACGCTACCTCAGCCAAGTGATCAAAGTTAACATCAATAGTGATAAATCGTGTTGTTAGTTTGTACCATTGATGTGATGTGATAAAAATGGCACTTACCTCTGTGATCTTCCTCCAAACTCATAATCCCAATCATAAGACAAATCCAATAAGGGGCATTCTACAAAATACCTGACCAGTATTCCCTAAAACTGTCAAGGCAGGGAGAAACGGTCACATCCAAGAAGAGCCTAAGGAGACATGACAACTAAATGTAATGCGGTATCCAGATGAGATCCCGGAACACGAAAAGGACATTAGGTAAAAACTAAGGAAATATGAAAAAAGTATGGACTTTTGTTAATAATCAGGTATCAACATTGGCTCATTAATCATTATAAATATAATCATACTAATGTAAGATGGTCACTAATAAGGGAAACTGGGTATGTGATGTATAGGAAATCTCTGCATTATCTTCTTAAATTTTCTGTAAATCTAAAACTGTTCTAAAAATTTAAAGTCTATTACACGTGGGGAAAAGAGTCAAAATAGCTTTGATACTGTAGGATTCCTCAGTGGTGTCTCTGTATTAGGGCATCATTCCACCATTTCCAAGGAAAAACGTTTTGGGAATATGGCTCTCTGCTTTTTCCTGCTCAGTGTAGGATTCTTCAAAGTTAAGTCTGGAACATCTGTGTTCCCAAATAGGAATTACCCTGCAGTGATAACTGGAGAATAAAAGGCATTTTGTCTTCTATATTTATGTCAGGAACTCACCTGTAAACCATTTCCCTTGTTCTGGTTCTTCTTCCTTTCCATATAAAAAGTGGGAGAGGAATTAGCTAAAAATAAATAAAACTAGGCTAAAGCAAAAATTTACAGTAAAGTCTTGCAAGTCTGGTTGGCATACCACTCCAAAGGATGTGCTTTGTGTGAATTAAAAATAGTTAAGGACAGTACAAAGCTCTGCAAAAGCAAGCCTGAGGATCTCTGCAGGGAAGAATTCCCAAAGGAAGGTTTGCTTGCAAAATGGTCAGAGGGTGAGGCCAATGGCCCCCCTTAGGAAAGTTATCTGAGTCTTTTAGCTCTCACCCTTCACCCTGTCCTTCACTTTGTCTTACTGCTGATGTGTTCACAACGTCTCCTATGCCTAGGAAGTACACTGTAATCAGCGGTGACAGGCTCAGCCCCTTCCTTCCCAGCAGCTGTGCTCCTTGTCAGGACACCCAACTCATTGGGACATCTGCCTTGTGGAGGTCTGACCAGGGCTGCTGGAGGAGCGAATGACCTGGGGTGAAAGGAGGGTTCCTCTGGTTGAGATGAAATCATCATAGGCTTGAGCACAGACTGCCCCACCTTCTCATTTCCGTTTTCACCCTCTGACATGATACGGCTGGTATAGCACAAATTCTGTTACAGTGTCAAGTTTAAAAGATATCCTGGCCCAGAAGAAGGAGCAGCAATGGAAAAGTTTGGTGAACAGATTCTGCTCTTAGGTAGGCTACTTAAGAATAGATGACATTTATTGAGTACTTAGTATGTTTTAATCCCCAAATGAAGATCTTTGCATTTGGCAGTTCATTTATTTTCACAACAACTATGTGAGCTAATTCTATGTACCCATTTAATGGATGAGAAGTAAATTAATCCAAGTCACACAGTTAGAAATTGTGGAGGCAGAGTTCTAACTTAGTTTGCCTCCAGAGCTACATTCTTACCTATCATTGTCAACTCTCTCTACACAATTTGAGCCTCAGTTTTCTCTTTTACAAAACAAAGTCAGTGCTTAATAATTGAGATATAGTCTTAGTTATTAATTCTCTGCTATTCCCGACAGGCATGAAATTTTGAGGGATAAAAGATAAAACTATTTTAAAAAAGAATCAGTGTATTCCACTTGACTTTATGGAAGGATTTCACTGCTAGTAAAAGAATTAACTCTCAGACCAAAATGCTATTAGGCATCCAGTTAGGCTTTCGGATTTTGCCTTGCCAGAAATACGTTCATCAAGAATTGTAACTTGCCATGAAAATCTGGAAAGAAATATGCCCTCATTTTCAACAAATGAATGTGATTTGGTTGATATAACTGTGTCTAACCAGACAAGACTGAGCTGTTCAGTGGGTAACATTATAATCTAGACCATCTCAGAATGAAGCAGTTTCCTACTGTTAGACATAAAATTAATTGGCATACACAAAAGGGCCAACTCTCGTAAGACAAATGACTTAGAGGGATTTGATTACTGCTAGGGAGTAATTGGGTGCAAGTAATTAATGGCCGAAGAATAGGAGGAAAGCAGGACATTATTTAAAGTTGAAGCTTGTGCTCTAGGTGGAGGGGGTGCAGATAAGTCAGAATTCAGGGACGTGTAGACATTTTTCAGTGGAACCATATCCAGGGATGGGTTCAAGTGAGGGTTTCTTCTTTTGCCATGAGTGGTAAGACGTCATTTAAGACTGCTAGTGGAAGTATAATTTGGTGACTCTTTTGTTCTTCTCATTCTCTCTGGACACATCCCAATCAGATTTTCTTAATCCTCTTTCTTAGTGTGTATCAGCAGCATCTGATACAGTGGTTCATTTCCTCTTTTTAAAATAACTTTACTCTTGGCTTCTGGCCCACACTCTCTTAGTTCTCTGAACTCACGGACTGCTCCTGTTTGGTTTCCACCACTGATTCTTCATCTCCCTGACCTTGCTGAAATACGAAATAAGGGAAACCATGCCAAACATGTCAGTTCTCAGCTGAAAGATATAATGTGTGTGCGCTTTAAGAATATCTCAGCATTTAAAATGTTAGATGTGAGTTCTCACAGGCAAGGTATAGTTGGGAACTATTCTATATAGTTTTTCCAGTGAGGTGGAGGAGTTACAAGTACATTTCGGGGAGTGGGGAGGTATACATCAGAAGAGATGGGCATAGTGATGAACATCTTAATGCAATTTTAGGACTCAGTTCTCAGATTTTTTTTTTAATTAATTAATTTATTTTATTTTTGGCAGCACTGGGTCTTTGTTGCTGCGCGTGGGCTTTCTCTAGTTGCGGCAAGCGGGGGCTACTCTTCATTGTGGTGCGCGGGCTTCTCATTGCGGTGGCTTCTCTTGTTGCGGAGCATGGGCTCTAGGCATGCAGGCTCAGTAGTTGTGGCTCGTGGGCTCTAGAGCACAGGCTCAGTAGTTGTGACGCACGGGCTTAGCTGCTCCGCGGCATGCGGGATCTTCCCGGACCAGGGATCGAACCCCTGTCGCCTGCATTGGCCACCAAGGAAGCCCATCAGATCTGTTTTCTTAACCTATACTCACTCTCATATGTGATCTCATCCTGCTACATGACCTTATACGTTATCTTTACACAGGTCATCCCAAAATGTATGTATCTCCAATCCATACATTTACCTAAATTCCAAAATCCTATATTCATTTGCCTAATTGAATTTTCTCCACTTAGAGAGGTTCATGTCCAAAATCAAACTTCTATTTCCAATTCTCCCACAAGCTTCCCCATGCCAGGAAATGGAAATTTCGCCTTCCCAGTTGTTCAGTCAAAAATCTCAGGCAGCTTTGCCACCTGTGTCTCATCCCACTTGACAACCATTTAATCTTTGCACCTCTGCCTTCATAATCTATCCAGAATGTGACGAACTGGCACCAATTCTGCTGCAACCACCTTAGTCTGTGCCCCCATCATTTCATAGACTACAATTGTCTCCTAACTACTGTGTTTCTTCACTGAAATTTATCCCTAACATAACAACCAAAGCCAGATTATACTATAATATTTCTTTGCTCAGAAACCTCCAACGGCTTCCCTAGTTATTCAGAGTAGAGTATAAATTGGTTTTTGTGATTTACAAGGTCCTGCATTATCTGGGCCCTGTTTCAGCTCTAAGCTCCCCTCCCTAGCCTCTTTCTTACTGACTCTGCTCTCGCTGCATTGGCTTCTTTGCTCTATCTCAACACATCAGTCATTTCCCCCACTCAGAGTCTTTGCATTTGTGTTTCCTTTTCCCTACGGTAACATTTCCCTAGATATCTACAAGGCTTGTCCCTTTACTTCCTCATGTTTTAATAGTGACGGGCCTATAAAAACCAGAAATGCCTCTGTCCCCATCCCTCTTTTTAGCTCCTTAGCATCTACTGCTATCTCACGTATTTCACATTGACTTGTATAATAGTTGTCTGTCTTCCCCTATTAGAATGTAAGCTCCATGTAAGCTCCAGCTTAGCAACTGTGGGATATCACAGGTTCTTGACCTAAGTTTCAGTTTTCTCACCTACAGAATATAATCAAGACCTCATAAGGGTGTTGGAAGGATCAAATGATATGATGCATGGAAAGTACTTAGCACAGTGCCTGGAATGTTGTATGCACTCAGTGATTAATCATGGTTGCAGGTCACTCACCTGCATAGGCAGCTATGTCCCAATAGCCTGGTGAAATCTACAGAAGGGTCCTAGTGATATAGGTAACTTCCTCTATACAATAATTACAATAAATACAATAATTACAATAAATACAATTCTGTGGGAAAACCATCTTGAATTCCATGATCTCATGGTGCTGGATCAGTAGCTTTGTCTCCTTAAATGATTTGAGACACTGTATTTGAAGACTCTACTAGGAAATGAATTATAACCTCATCCGTATTAGCCTTTGGGTTAGAACTAAGGTAGCTGTAAAAAGTCATACTTCTTTTTTTTTTTTTTAGGAAGATAGGGGAGGGCTTAGAGGGGTAAGGGGTGGGGGAAGGATGTGTGTGAATTCCTGGTAAGGGAAGGGGGGCTGAATTCCATTTTTTTTTGAAGTGCAAGCTTTTTTTTTTTTTTTTTTAATTTATTTATTTATGGCTGTGTTGGGTCTTCATTTCTGTGCGAGGGCTTTCTCTAGTTGTGGCAAGTGGGGGCCACTCTTCATCACGGTGCGCAGGCCTCTCACTATCGCGGCCTCTCCTGTTGCGGAGCACAGGCTCCAGACGCGCAAGCTCAGTAATTGTGGCTCACGGGCCCAGTTGCTCTGCGGCATGTGGGATCTTCCCAGACCAGGGCTCGAACCCGTGTGCCCTGCATTGGCAGGCAGACTCTCAACCACTGCGCCACCAGGGAAGCCCAAAAGTCATACTTCTAAACCATCTCCAATAGGCAGCAGTCTTGGGAGCTCAATGAGTTTGAAGGAATAAAACATTTCAGTTTGAGATCTGGCCTTGCAGGCCAGAGACTTGTCATAGCCAACTCCTTTGATTGATTGCTAAGGCTTCACATATCCTGTTTGATTAAATGAGTGCATTCAGGTGCAGTTGGCTAGAGCTTGAGAAGTTTGGATGGAAGTATGCAGATGAAATATCTGTCTTTTTTATTCGTTGTTTCAATGAAGCTCTTTATTCTGCCACTTAGAGTTCTCCCACGTAGAATCAGTTTGGCTTATTATTTGCTCATGCTGCATCCCTAGCAGGGTTGTGGCCTTCCTTCTGTGCCTTGATCCCTAAGACACATATAAATAGCATCTGTGGCAACTCAGATCTTAGTATCCTTCTACTTTCCCATGACCTTAAACATTCAGTAAAGACGCAGGTTCCTGCTGAGTCAGCTGACCTAAAGAACTTTCTGGCATCCTCTTTGGAAATAAACGTATTCAAACTCAGTCAATGTTACTGGAATATCCATGCAGGGATATCAGATGATGGGACATGGCAAGGGGATACCAGGAGGCTTCCAGCGGTGCCGAGCAAATGGCTGGTCTACCAGGCATTTCAAGCTCTTGGTGCCTTTACGTTTGCAATCTCTTCCACCTCTTTCCACTGTTTCCATCAGATGTAATTCTGCTCATCATTCAAGGCTCAGAATCAGCACTACTTCTTTTTATTTTCCTTAATGAACTCTCATTTCACTGAGTTTCATATACTATGTGTATACCTCTGCTATAATCTTTGTATGAGAGTTTATGTTTTTTTCTGCCCTAGAGCCACCTCTCCCCCAACCCAAGGGAGAGGTCATGTCTGATTCATCTTTGCAGACAGTTCTGTCTATGGAAATCCTTACTTACTCGTGTATTTACTTCAAGTTACTTGACTTCACTGACCTCAGTTATGGTCTCTAACTCTAGGAGGGTCTTGTTTGTTTGTTTGTTTGTTTTGTAAAGAAATTATATATATATATATATTTTATTTGTATTATTTTTTAATTTTTGGCTGAGTTGGGTCTTCGTTGCTGTGCGCAGGCTTTCTCTAGTTGTGGCAAGCAGTGCCTATTCTTTGTTGCAGTGTGTGGGCTTCTCATTGTGGTGGCTTCTCTTGTTGCGGAGCATGGGCTCTAGGCACGCAGGCTTCAGTAGTTGTGGCACGCGGGCTCAGTAGTTGTGGCTTGCGGGCTTTAGAGTGCAGGCTCAGTAGCTGTGGCGCACGGGCTTAGTTGCTCCGTGGCATGTGGGATCTTCCCGGACCAGAGATTGAACCCGTGTCCCCTGCATTGACAGGTGGATTCTTAACCACTGCACCACCAGGGAAGTCCCACTAGGAGGGTTTTTTTTTTTTCTTTTTTGTGGGATAACTAGATTCTGACAAAATGAGAGGAAATAGGTACTATTTTCAGCTGACTTTTGGTTGCTGAGAAGGTGTGGGACTTTGTGTCTTTCTCAATTTTCTTTGTCCTACTCATTTCTTTATACGATTTTAAGGATAGATAAAGAATCTTGTCACAGAAGCCCAAAGACCTGTCTTGCTTATCCTTTAGTGTTTAAAGGTTGAGATTCTTTCATTTTAAGGGTCAGGGAAGAGATGCCAACCCATTAGGTCATGTTGTCCTCACAGATGAAAACACAAAAAGAACCAAATTTAAAGCACATTATTTTAAATATGCTTTAAAATTCCTACCCTAGGGCCTAATTTGAATCAAATTCTACACTTTTTATTTTTCTTGAAAGTTAGTTATTTGATTCTAAATCATTGTTGCCCATCATATGTATAAAAAATAATTCACTCTTGGTGAGTAACTTCTGAATTCATTGTGATTTAAAGTGGCACCAAAAAAAGTGGTGAGGAAGAGCAATGTTTCATTTATTAAGTTTTATAATTCAACAGCTGTTCCACATTTTGGGAGATAAAGATCCTGATCAACTGAAATGTTCTACATTTCAGAAATCATATTTTCTAACTGCCACAGTTAAGTCTTTGGCAATTTTCATGTACAATCATGCAATGTTTCTGAGACATTGACAAAATAATTTATTCCTGCTTTCTTTCTGCTTCCGAATGCTGTTTCAAGTATATTGGTATAAAAAATGTAGGAAAAGTGTCACATTCTCTATGGAGTTTGTCTGCTATCAGAAAGTATAGAAGATAAGTGACAAAGTAAGTGAATTTTATAAATAATTGTTTTGAGTCCATTTTTAGAAAAATAACCTCCAAAAAGTACAATATACATCTTCCTCTCAATACTTTCCCTTGTTCTTTAGGGTATGTATGCTTTCTTGTTCTCTCTGTGGCCTTTTCACCTGTTCTCCATTTCTTTCTTGATATGCCCCATCAGAGACACTCACGGTTAGTGTTCTATCTTTCCTCTTTTAAATCTAAAATTCCTTAATTTCTTCCTCACCCTATGCTAGCCATTTCCATCAGGTATCAGTTTCAATATGCTTTTTTTTTTTTTTTAATCAAAGAACCTCAGAGATCATTCAATCCAACCATATCTTCTTTGTAAGAATCTTCCAACATCCTTGAGAACCATTCTCCTTTTCAGTCTCCTGTAATTCCAGGTGGTGTTTAATCTATACAGACCCCCATGGAATTATTAATTCCCTTGATCTGAAGTTCCTTAATCTTCCTTTGGCCTAAGATTGCATTGAATTTCCTATCAACTGTGTCACTTTTTTAGCTCATAACAAATTTTGTGTTTATCAAAACCACTAGGTCTTTTACTCAATAGTTATTTTTAGGTATGACTTTCCTTATATTGTGTTTGGACAACTTAATTTTTGAAAAAGAAATGAAGGCTTTTCCTTTCGTTAAGTTGTATTCATCATTCGAACCAAATGAAATCATTTGAAATCTTTTGTCATCCAATAGCAATTTTCAGCCTTTAAAAAAAGAAACAAACAACCAGGAAGATGCACTTTTATTTGCTTGCCTATTTCCTAACTTTAATTCAACACCTTAATTTTCAACTCAAAAACTTGAAATGCCAGTGAACGAGAATATTTGTTAACTTAAGTGAGACATAAAATCTCAAACTCTTTATTAAAATGTCTCTACCAAGTTTCTTATTTAATCTTACCTCCTTTCAACTGGGGAAAGAAAGATGTGTCCCTAGAATCTTGTTCTCACTCAACATTATGAGTATTAATACATATTTATACTTTCCAGAAAATAAAACATCAATTTAAATGTTATTATCAGGACAAAGCAGTACATCATTGGATAATATAACAAAGCTGGATATCTCATTTGCCCCCCACCTTCACTCTGCAGTGATTTGTACCCAGGGAGGCGGACCTGTATGAACTGCATCAAGGGCTATTTGTCCTTTGACTTCTGGTTAGGTCAGGGGTTGGAGACTACCAGAAGGAGATTGGTACTGTTTACATAGAGATACCAGCGGGAGATTGGTAATACATAGAGGTAAGAGTGAGGACAGGGTATTAATTCTTCTGACACCTTCTTGGCTAGGTCCCCAAGCCCTGGTTATATCCCACTGTTAAAGGTGACAGCTCCTCTCTCCAGCTCCTTCCCCAACCCCTCCAGGTTTCTCATTACTTATCCTGAAGCACTACTCCATCTCTTATGAATTTCCCTTAACCTTGGCCACACCTTTGTCAATAGTCTCTTCATTGAAGTCTCCTCCATTATCCCCTTGATTGGGCCATCTGTTTCCTGCATGAACACTGAGTGGCCTGGCAATCCATCAGAATTCTAGATTTGTAGAGGTTGAAGGTAACTTTCATGAGACTTACCTACTATGCAGCTTCTTCACAAATGGCATATGCCTCTACCAACGTTTGTCTTGAGATGACGCCGTGCGTCCAGGTTTTCTCTGCAAACTGTTGGAAGCTCTTCATCCACCAGCAAGTTCCAACCTCATTGGACCTTCACTTGGTGTGCACCTAGTTGAAAATACTAAGGCAAATATGGGCCCTGTAATCATCTGTCAGTAGTCAGATGGAAGGTGCTCATCCAGCTAATTCACAGGTTGTGCTTTTCTCAAAATGAGAGAAAAAAAATATGCCTAGATTTGCAGACCCTTGAGAAAAAGACAGTTGACCCCAGAAGAACATAGATGCTGCTGTAGCACTTTCAGGCCGCTGTAACAAAATATTGCAGAGTGGGTGGCTTATAAACAATATTAATTTATTTCTCACAGTTCTGGAAGCTGGGAGTCTGATTTCAGGGTGCCAGTATGGTCCAGGTTTCAGGCTTCTCATTGTATCCTCGTATGGCTGAAGGGGTAGGAAGCTCTCTGGAGCCTCTTTTGTAAGGCACTAATTCCATTCACGAGGGTTCCACCTTCAAGACTTAAATCATCTCCCGAAGGCAGCACCTACTAATACCATCACCTTTGGGAGTTAGAATGTCAACATATGAATTTTGGAGGGACACAAACATTCAGACTATTGCAGATGCCCAGTTTAAGAAACACTGGCACAGTGAATAAGCACATGAGATTTGAAAACTTGATAATGGTCAAATCCTAACTTGGTCACTTTTAACAATGTGATATTACATAACTTAATGTTTCCTAATCTCAGTTTTCCTATCTGTGAAAGTGATATAATAACAGTATCCACTTTATTATTTGGTGGATTAAATAAGATTTTGTTTTTAAAAATCTCAGTGTAGCCTGGCATTTTGAAAACACTCAACAAATATTTAAGAAAAATATTTTGATGGTGAGATGAGGTCACCTGCCTATTCACATGTTAAAAACAGACACTGGTCTTCAGTTTCCTCATTAATAAAAAGGAAAGAGTTTGAAAAAGGGTGAGAATGGGCTTATGGCCTGGTTACCAAATTTTAAAAAGAAGGGCCCACTTAGAAGGGACACAACACAATATACATACATATATATATATATATATATATATATATATATATATATATATATATATATATATATGGCCCCTTTCAGTTGAATTGTTAAAATTTCCCCCCTGAAATAGCTCTTAAAGCTTTATAACAGGTAAAAGATATTTTTGTTTAATGGTATAATCATCATTAAAGGCAAAACAGTGTATTTTAAAGAAAATCTGAAAAGTTATTTTTAAGCAATCTATTACTAGATGCTGAATTAAAGAACTTCGATAGCAATGCAACAATATTTATATCAAAATTAATTAAATCACACAAACATTATTTCAAAAGTGGTAATGAAAAACCAACCTTATACCACTAATAAAAATGAATAAAACTTGGGCCTATCACACATTGCCAGTGTGAAAGGACTTGGTCTTATTTTCCTAAATTCAGTTTTTTAATTGATTTACTCTAATGATTTTCTGGAACATTTTTCTGCTTTTTTCTTTAATCCAATTTAGATTGTTTTTAGTCTTTACAGTGGTAGTGCCCTGAATTTGTTTGAGCTATGTTTGTCACAGCTGTTACCAATTTTATCCCATATGCTTTCTATCTTTCAAGGATTCTTCACAATTTGTGTTCCTGTCCCATTATGGCTTTATCCATGTCTATATCATCTATAGCTATATCTGAATAAATATGTATATTTACATATATGTTTCTTTTCTCTCACTTTAGGAGATTTGATGTAGAAAAGAGTATTGGAACAGGTGCTCCATCTATTATTTTGATTTATTTTGACAGTATTTTTACATTTGGAGACAGATGTATGGAATGTGCTAGATTTTCTCTTGGCCGTTCGGCAACGTTTCTCCCCACTCTTCTCTCCCCTGTGTTGCAGAGGCTGAAAGCCTGGTACTGTATTCTCCAGAATTCCTAACATCAAGGTACCATGTTACATTCTGCCAACAAGGGCGCTTATAAGAATAGAAGAAGCGACTCTTGCTCCTGATGCAGAGGCTCAAGCCCATAGGCTGCAGAGGTGACAGATCTGAGGTTTGATGAGTGCCTCCCTTGTGTCAGCCTGTGAATTAGCAGTGGCAGTTTCCTGTGATTCTTAGTCTTCCTGAATTTTTGAACACTAGCAATGACTTCCCTGACCCTTGCTTCACTGGTCATCCCAATGGTTTGGTAACTCTCCAATCTCTAGATGACATCTCTTTCTATTTGAAATACCTTAAGCAATTTCTGCATTCTTGACCCAACTCTGATACATAGGGTTTCAGTAACTTGCCCAAAGTTTCACAGTTAATTAGGATTTGAATCCAGATCTGTCCAGCTTTTGACAATGTGTATATTGGTGAGTTCTAGATCTTTTTTCAGACTCTTCTGGGATGCTCTATGTCTCTCAGTTGTGAAAAGTATGTTTGGAGTTCTATAGGGGGTGAGATTGTATATATAAAATCTTAATAATACTTTGTATCACTTTGAGCTTTCTTAGGTCCATTTGAGAACTCTGGGGTAAATTAAAATGTATAGCTACAAGGGAATAAGAAAGAATTATTTGAAGATTTGAGTTATCCTCTTTGTTATTTTTTAAGCCATGGGTTAAAGAGAGAGGATAGTGAAGACTAGTAAGGGAAAACAAGAAATTTATTGTGATGTGAGGTGATAGGACTCACTGATCTAGCTATAACCGACCATCCCTGTATTTATATGTGTATGTGAGCATTTTTGAAATATTCAATTCTAGTCGTTGTCAATATTTGTTATATAATGTGACTATTAGGTGGAATTGATTTAGTTTCAAGTTCAAGTCTTTAGTTTGACACAAGAAGAATAAATTAAAAATCACACTGTTTTTTTTTTTTTTACTACTTTTATGATTTGCCATCATTTTATAAAAGCTAACAATTAAATTTAGAAACATGCTTATTTGTGCATTATATTGTCGACATTTCAGAAGCAGTCTATTTTATTTTCTTGTAAATAACTAGTCTGTAACAACATTTTACTTTTCATCAGAATGCTTTAAGAATTCTCTGAAAGGACAGAAGTGAAATTTGGGTTAACAATAAAGTAATTGATTTAATTACAAAATAAATGCCTAAGATATTGTTTGAAAATTCATGACTGGGCAAAACATGAAGTGTAAAGGAAGAAATCTTGAGAAGTACTTGTGTCGCTATGGGGACAGGATTTATAGACCTTAAAAAGAGAATTAATTTGCTTGGATGTTTGTTTTGCACAGTTTTACTCTCAGTCTGAAAATGGTCAAATATTGCAGGTTTGACAAAAAATGGATTGAAAATGGTTATTCTAGATATTTAGTATTTTCAAGAGTTTCATGACAGATCAGATCAATCACACAGGTGATTTGATATATACCCCAAATAATCCAACTAATATAAATTGAGTGTCTTTCATATTTTTAAAATTGTTCAAACAATTTTCAGACTTCAATTTCCTATAGTGCTGGACCAGATTTTCAGCTTAGTCTCCTCCCTTTCACCACCATTCATGTATATACCACACACAATTATAAAGAAAATTGCTGGAGAAAATATTTTTTGAAAGTATAATCAAAATCATCAAAAAGCTGATGAAATAACAAATAATTACTTGATTAAAATTGAATGAACAGTGAAAATTCAGAAAGATAGACTGATCCAAAGCTGCTCTTGCCTGGAGGAAATTTACCAACTTGAATTTTGATGTAAAGCAGTACCAAAGGGTAACAGAAACAATAAAAAATGACCTAGTTGATTTTAAATAACCAATCAGAAATTCTATAAATTAAAATTACATTAACCAAAATTAAAACTCAAAGAGTAGGTGTAGCAATATATTAGACAAAATCTGATAAAGAATTAGTAAACTGAGAAGACAGGTGAGAAGAAAATACTGGACATGTAACACATAGAGACAAAAAGATGGAGAATATGGAAAAGTGGTTAAGAGGCATGGAAGACAGAGTGGAAAATGTTAAAAGACGTTTATTTTTAAATAAATAAACTAAAGTTTTTAAACAGTAAACAAATGTTTTGTTTTTCAAAGCAAAAATAGTCTTATAAATGATATTTTGTTTACAAAAATTTCTCTAAAACAGGTCATAACAGTGTTTAAAATCTCAAGTTTCTTGCTTAGGTGACTTGCAACCTAGTGCACTGGCTTATAGGTTGCTGAGAAGCTGATATTTTGAAAGTGTTTACAGACCTTTGTTATAAAAATGAATGTCCTAAGAAGGGGGGCTGTGGGTGCAAGTGTGGTTCAACAACATAAGAAACAAGAATGTAGTGGTGTTTAAATTTATAGTTGTTAAAAATGTCATCTCAAGTCAAGTCACTGGTCTGTTTGCATTTGATACATTTTTATACTAACTAGCAGTGTAAAATTATTTCATGATTAGAAAATACCTGTGGATATTTGTATAAAAGTGTTAAATAAATTTTTTAATGAAAGTGTTCAAAAAAATAATAATAAGTTCCAAAATGTGTTAAAAGAGAGAATAAGACATGGGATTGTACTTTTGCATTCAAATTCATGGTACATTTATTTATAATTTTCCTGCCATTGTGAAGAGGCATGAATTGTATAATCTGTGGATATATATGTGTTTTAAGAACACTGCAGTATGATTTCTTTTTAAAACTTACAGTGTTAACACATCACTACTACATTAAGTACTACAAATTTAAACAAATGTTAAAACTACTTTTAAAATACTACAGGAAAAAATGAACATCATTTAATAAATTGTAGCTACTGAATTTAATGTTTTATACACTGAATTATAATTATTGTCTTACCCAGATGTACAAACTCAAAAGAAGCACTATTTCACAGGAACATTTTCTGAAGTAAAACATTCTTCTCATTAAAAAGAGAAAACAAATAAATGCACTGCACTTGGTATACACATGGCCTTTCAAGTTTATTGATCCATTGAATTCACAAGCATCACATTTTTTCCCATTTTATAAGAGCAGTATTTAAAAAACAAAAACAAAAAGAGCTAAAGTTACCAAAATAATTAACTTTGGATGTGTACAGCAATTAAACCATTGTCATTACTTTAAAAGAGGACTGGAAAAGTCATGCAGAATTATGTAAGCAGGAGGTATACCAGAATCATAAAAGTAGCTGGTGTTTTAAAAAATATTCACGTGAAATCTCTTATCTGGGATACAGAATGTCTGGAATGTGTCGACCTCTATGATAAAGGCCATAGATTCCAAATCACAGAGATAAAGGACCTGAGATGACATTCAGTTCAATCTTTAGAAAATAACTGTCTCTGAAACGCCTGGATGATTTTCATTCATACTTTTTTAAAAAAGCTTTCCAGTGATGGGTAACTTAGTGTGACCAAATAATTCCATCACTTGTCCTCTGCTGCAACCTCTTTATCTTCTATACCTGTTTTTGTTTTTTCGCTGTTGTTGCTTTTTAATCTTTATTGAGTTATAATTGACATACAATAAACTTCATAGGTTAAAGTGCACAACTGATGAATTTTGACACATGGACACACCCATAAAATCATCACTGCAATCAGGAGATCAATATTTCTATGACCCCAGAAGGTTTCCTCATGGTCATTTGTAATCCATTCCTCCATTTACTTTTTATCCTTGAAAATATCTATTTGTAATAATACTCAGAGGCTGAGTACGAAGACTCCTTCTTCCAGAGAGGATTTGTTTTCACTTCTGGCAGGTCTCTGGGGACATTTCTACTCTGGGATCACTTTTTGAGGGATTTTTCTTTATGACAAAGTTTTATGATTTATAGATGTGAATCTGCTGATATGGAATGTCTGGAATGTGCTAACCTCTCTAACGGGAAAGGCCATAGATTCCAAATCACAGAGATAAGGAAACTGAGATGACATTCATTTCAATCTTCAGGAAATAACTGTCTCTAACAAGAGATTTATGGTTTTTTTCTTTTTTAGTGTTTTTGTTTATTTTTGTTTTTGATTAGTTTTTTTCCCCTTCTCTGAAGCACAACTTTCTTTGCAATTGGGTGGGAGGAAATAGGGCACATATTTTCTTAAATTTATTTTACTGAAGTATAGTTGATTTACACTGTTGTGTTAATTTCTGCTGTACAGCAAAGTGATTCAGTTATACATATATACACATTCTTTTTCATATTCTTTTCCATTATGGTTTGTCACAGGAAATTGAATATAGTTCCCTGTGCTACACAGTAGGACCTTGCTGTTTATCCATTCCATAAATAATGGTTTGTATCTGCTAAACCCAAACTCCCAATCCATCCTCCTCCCTCCCCCTTGAAAACCATAAGTCTGTTCTTTATGTCTGTGTGTCTGTTTCATATATAAGTTCATTTGTGTCATAATTTAGATTCTACATATAAGTGATAACAGATGGTATCTGTCTTTCACTTTTTGACTTACTTCACTTAGTATGGTAATTGCTGGGTCCATCCATGTTGCTGCAAAAGGCATTATTTCATTCTTTTTATGGCTAAGTAGTATTCCATTGTATGTATCATATACCACTTCTTTATCCATTCATCTGTTGATGGACATTTAGGTTGTTTCCATGTCTTGGCTAGTGTGAATAGTGCTGCTATGAACATAAGGGTGCATGCATCTTTTTGAATTATAGTTTTGTCCAGATATATGCCCAGGAGTAGAATTGCTGGATCAGATGGCAACCCTTATTTTTAGATTTTTGGGAACCCTCCATACTGTTTTCCAAAATGGCTGCACTAATTTACATTCCCATCAACAGTACAGGAGGTTTCCCTTTTCTCCACATCCTCTCTAGCATTTGTGAGTTGTAGATTTTTTAATGATGGCCATTCTGACTGGTGTGAGGTGGTACCTCATAGTAGTTTTGATTGACATTTCTCTAATAATTCGTGATGTTGAGTGTCTTTTCACGACTAGGGCACATATCTATTCTGGTTCATCGTTACCTGGGATGTTACTTCTCTGAGGTTCCATCTTAATATCAAGTGGGTCTCCTGCTAGTCTCTTTACCATGGGAAAGCTCTAGGTTTGACTTCTTTCTTTTTTTTACTGTATAACATTGTTGAATCTGGCGTTTAATTTTGCCAAATTTGGTAAATGCTGTAGGAACAAAAGCAGCTTGAGTGCTCCACTTACACTTAGGATTTCATGCTTTTCCTTAGTATTTGAACAGCTAATGCTATCTTCTCAACTGTTCTGTACTCTTGAGTTTTAAAAAAGTACATTTTACCCAGTATTTTTAGATTTTCTTTAGCAAAGGGATCAGTTTGATAATCTAACCTACCATTTTCTCTGAAATGGGACTTCTTACTTTGAATTTTTATTATAGTTCTATCAAAGAAATTTCCCCTTTCCACCTGAATGGTTTTATTTAGACTCACTTATTCTATTCAATTTAATCTTGGCATTCTAATCAATTAAAAAACACCAAGTCTGTTTTTGATAAACAAGGTTCTGTTCACTTGTTCAAAATTTTTTCTTTTTTTCTACTTATATTTGATGGCTTTATCTAGAGTCTTGCTACTGAAAACTCAATCAAAAAGTACATTTTTTTTTTTTTTTTTTTAGTGCATATGGGTTAAGACAGGATTGCATATATTTCTCTTTAGTGAGATTATTATTCAATCAAGATTCTTCTTTAATTTCCGGTAAATCAATCTTTGATCAGTGGATGACACCAGAATTGGTTATCAGCTTACAGTATAGTTTGTGGTGAGTAAGAAAGAGATCTAATTTTTTTCATTCAGAGGGGAAGAAGTTAGAATACATGTTATCTTCTAACCATCAGAGTTTCTCTTACTTAAATAGCAAACCAGTCACATTTGGATCAAGGAATAGAATCTCTTTCCATATGTATTAATTCACTTTCATATAAGTTTTAATTTTGAATGAGGTTTTGGCTTGCTGTTGATGAAGCCATCCCAGAGGACCATTTCTGAATTATAAAAGTGAAATTTTAGGGTCCAGACTTTAGTTTTAGCTCTATCACTAGTTTCCATTCTCTGAGCCTCAATGCTCTCATTCAGAAAAGAAAGGCAGAAATGTAAGTTTGCCAGTTTAGGATCAGCAGTGTCTGTTAAATATCATCTAAATGCATCCTAGATTTCATGAATTGGAAACCCTAGGGATGAGTCCTGGGGAATATTTTAGGTCCAAGGGCTATGTTACTTGTTTGTAATTGAATCCTTGCAACAAACCAGAAGGTGGGTATCGATATCTTCATTTCACTAATGAGGAAATTGAGTCTCAGAGCAGTTAAGTGTGTGAGGTTACACAGCTAGAAAGAGGAAGAGGGAATTCCCTAGCGGTCCAGTGGTTAGGACTCTGTGTTCTCACTTCCAAGGGCCCGGGTTCGATCCCTGGTTGGGGAACTAAAATCCCACAAGTCGTGTGTATTATTTGGTGCAGCCAAATAATAATAAATGATAATGATGATAATAATAGAAAGAGGAAGAGTGTAGGGTCTCAGAGCCAAGTTTACTGACTCCGGATTCAGCCCTCTTCTCACCACACCAGAGCTATATACTACATTTTAAGTTGTTAATGTATCAGGAAAGACTACAATAAGGGAAAAAAATACATTGCAAAGTAATTACTTACAATACTATAAAAAATTATGAAACACTGGGTTAGAATAATATGCTTCCCTAAAACAAAATATCATCATTCATATATTAATTTTACTTAGGAGTTACCAAACAATAACTTCCACAAATCATAATGCTATTAAATCTGTCTTTTAAAAACACAAATATGTTCTTGACATTACGTTGCTTCAATTTTATACACAGTGGCTACTGAATGCAATTCAAACTTAAAATCTTAACAATAGGAGTCAATTTTGACTTGACCCTGCCTAACTCTCAGCCTCATTTCCACTCATATAAATTGCTGTAGGCATACCACGTATCTCATATCATTTCTCAAAACTCCTATGCTGTCTTATGGCTCTGTTCCTTCTCCTTGAAATGCCCTCCCCTAAACATTCCTCTCACACCCTCCTCCACAGCCCTTCTTCCTGTCCAATGGATTTCTGTTCTCCATTTAAAACTGCTCAGATGTCACCTTAGCTGTGAGCCCTTCCCTGACCATATAGACACAATTTTCCAAACCTCAATTCTCTGGTGGTACCATGTTTATACTTCAATTAACCTTTAGCTCACTGCATTGAAATTATTTCTTTATGAGTTTGTGTTCCCCACTGGACAATAAGTTCTTTGAGAGTAGAGTGACTTATTCATCTCTGTGTACCAAGAGCATGGCACTGCATAAATGCTTAAATAAATTAATTAATTTAAAATACCAGACTTCTATACATGAGACAGTTCTTTTACATGATTACAACCTTAAAAGTTTGAGTCTCTTCTATGTCTGTTCCTCCTCCCTTCCACTCCTTCATGCCATGCCTAGAGCCATAGAGAGGACACGGAAGACCTTCTACACTCTCAGCATAGGAGTAGAAAGGCTCTAGAGATTTACTCGGGAGGCACATTGCCAAGTCTGCTATGGTGGAAAGTGAGATAAGTCAGATTCAAGAAAGAGTTTGCATCTATTTAGGAGATGGGGGATACTCTATTACCTGTGTATCTGTGCCTAGATGCCTTCTACAGAGGTACTCTGATTGTGCGGGAATAAGATATTGTAGGGAGACAAAAAATGTCAGCAGGAAATGCTGAAAAGAGTAGGAGAAAGCTTTGGTCAGTGAGGGTCCAGCACTGCCAATGGGGCAGAGTCTGGGTTTCCTTACTGAGACTGGCTTCATAAGCAGGAATTTATAACAGCAAAGAC
The DNA here is from genome assembly GCF_949987535.1 of Balaenoptera acutorostrata. Classification (NCBI taxonomy): domain Eukaryota; kingdom Metazoa; phylum Chordata; class Mammalia; order Artiodactyla; family Balaenopteridae; genus Balaenoptera; species Balaenoptera acutorostrata. The sequence goes on from NC_080079.1 coordinate 37,041,000, forward strand.
TCAAGAGCATCCTTCTATTTCAAGATTAATTCCACAGATCATCTAGTTCTCTGTGCTTTGATACCGTACTTCCAAGAGACTCTTTAAACTTAATTCATTTTTCTAAATTGCTTCCCTCTGGGGTCATCTACGGACCATTGACAGGAGGATTAAATGAAATCATGGGTAAGAAGGCCTCAAGCTCAGTGTTTGACACATAGCATACTCGAAACAAATGGTAGCTGAATCTGAATCACTGTAAATTAGCAAAGTGATTTTCTGGTTTACAAATCAGCCTTGGGTGAGCCTGAGTGTTGTGAGCTAGTCTCCTGTGGTTTTAATGAGTCGACCTACAAGGGCCTGGAATATCAGGAGGTAGAAAACCTTGGCAGACAGGGAGAAACCCCTGCAGCTCAGCCAAGCATGGCTGGCCCTCACATGGCAAACCAGGACAAGCAGCAAACTCATCTTTGTATACTGCCCTTTAGCCCATAGCAAGACCTCCACTCGAGACTTCTGGAGTCCTGGGAAAACCAGTTATTTTCCTGTCCTCTACTTCTGTCTGATCTTAATCACTTTCTCGTCCTCAAAGTGAGACTGGAAGCATGTGATCTGAATTAGGAAAGTTGGAGGCAATGGAAGTGAGAGGTCATAGAATAAATCACTAAAATTATAGAGGCTCAAAAGAGGAGGGACAATTGCCAAGTCTAATCCTCGAAACTCTCCCACTGTTGGTGAAGTAGGTAAGATTTGTGCTAGTAGGTGCATAGCTCATGCTTGGGTTATTTCAGGTATTTAAGTCCTTGGAGTGTTTCTCTATTGCTGTATTTCTTTTCTTTTTTTTTTCTTTTTATTTATTTATGGCTGTGTTGGGTCTTCGTTTCTGTGCGAGGGCTTTCTCTAGTTGTGGCAAGTGGGGGCCACTCTTCATCGCGGTGCGCAGGCCTCTCACTATCGCGGCCTCTCTTGTTGCGGAGCACAGGTTCCAGACGTGCAGGCTCAGTAGTTGTGGCTCACGGGCCTAGTAGCTCCGCGGCATGTGGGATCTTCCCAGACCAGGGCTCGAACCCATGTCCCCTGCATTGGCAGGCAGATTCTCAACCACTGCGCCACCAGGGAAACTCTATTGCTGTATTTCTATTATTCAAAATTGTGAAAGATTTTGGAGTTTGATTAAACATTCTTACCTCAAATTTACATTAGAAAGTTTAAAAGATAGGGAATACTACATTAGTCATATGTATCCTGAATACCTCCAAGCTATCCAGCCTTTTGAAGGTAATTTATCTGACATTCACATGAAATAATTCAAGCTTCCAACTTAAATAACCAAGAGAAGTCCAAGACTCTCAGTATTTCTGTAGGTTCCCAAGAAGAGAGGCTAACTCTGGCCTAAAATTATGTATAATTTCCTGCTTTGGATCACTGCGAACTTCCTACCTTCACTTCACCATGGACGTTGCCTGTTCCAAATCTGTCTTATGCCTTCTCTTCTAAGTGGAAATGAAAACTCCTCTCCTTTGTTATCCAAAGCAGTGCCATACTAACTCTATGCTAATAGGGTAACAGAATTGCCCTGAAGATTTAGGGATAGTGGAGGGCATTTCTACTCAGATCCACAAACAACTAAAAATCAAATACCAGTCATCACTCTTCTAAAAGTTTCTTGCCTCCCCACCATTATTAATCAGTGCTCTCTCGTAGTACCTGTCTGTTGGTCTGTTGCAAGAAACTCCTGCTCTACCTTCACCTTTCTTCCTTGAATTCTAGGGCTCCAATTTCTTATTTCTCAGCTAACTAACCACTACCTAGATATGTATATCTAGAGAGAGAGAGACAGCGATGGGTAGAGAGAGAGAGAGATCCAGGTTCATGCTATCTCTCTAACAGGATATTAACTGTGGCTTTTCTCTCTATCTAGGAGTTCTAGAAGGGATTACAGAGGCTGAGAACAATAGCTGCCAGATTATCTGTACAGGGCATGCAAAGATTGTGGGTAACTGCAGGAAGGTATAGAAGAGATGAGTAGAGGGGTGTTTAACTCTGGCCTCATATCTCCTGAGGGATGCTTTAGATTACCACCTGGAGAGCTTGACCTGTGTCTGCTGATATTTAGGAACCTGATTTATACCTAAATATTGTAAAGGAAAGAGCTTAAGGGGAACTATTTGTAGCAGGAGAGCAAAGACACAGGGCTGCATTCAAGAGGTCTGCTTGTCTAGACGTGGACAAGATGTAAATTGATGTAGGAGCTGAAAATGGGCCATCTTGAAAGATCCTGCCCTGAAGGATCTCCTGGAGGGTATGGGGACCCCATGATGGGCGATATCCGTGGGGTAAAGCACTGGATGCTAGAGCTGTGGGGAGGGTCATGAGCAACCAGCTAGAGGTGGTATCTCCTGTGACAAGGGAACAGCAGGTGAGAAGTGCACAGTAATTGAGGTTTCTGAAGATTCCACATGAGTTCCAGTTGAGAAACCACGAATGAGAGAGGAAAGGGAGGAAAGGGGCTGCTCTCTCAGTGGTCACCAATGTCAAGGGCAACCATACCAGTCAAGTAAATCTTTTCATCCTCATCTCTGTCCTCTGGAGCCCTGGAAAAACCAGAGACTGTCTAGTGTGAAAAAGAAAAATGAGAACAAGGGCAAAGTGCAGAAGTTGGTCCAGCTCCCCTCCCCCACTGCAACTCTCCGAGCCTCAATCAGCCCAAGATGCAAGATGGTAGGGAAGTAGATTGGACTCACGCAGGAAAATAGGCTTTGATATTAGGCCAGACTAAACGGGGCTTTTATATTGACTATTTACTTATATGTGAGAGTGACAAGAAAAGCTATTTTATGTTTTTGAGATTTCATCCAGAGGCAAGAAAATGATTGACAAAACTTGTCAGAAGGCAGTGGCATAGAACAACAGAAAAAGCTAAGTTAAAATTTCACCCCTACTGAATACAAATCATTCACTAAAGCAATTTCTCAGTCTTTGTCTCTCTGCATCTTTGTCTCTCTGCATCTTTCTCTCTCTACATGTCACTCTCTTCTTTCTTCCATCTTTCTCATACACACTTACATTTCTGTTATATTTTGTGTGCAAGTAAGTTTATCTTTCTTTGTCTCAACTTCTTCTTTCTAGATAAGCATAGGGCCTTCCCTTTCATAACCAAACATCCATGTACTTGTTTGTTTACTTATTTTGGTTTTTAAATAAAAGGACATGTTGCCCTCCCCATATGAATTCTAATTGAATTCTGCTGCCCCCCTATGTGTGAGCTGCCGCAGTTGTCTTCCTTGACCAACTATACATCTTTTTGTTCCTCCCTGGTATACATTACATCTATTAAATGCTGCGTATCTGAACATGGGAACTAGATCTCCCAGGATTATTTCTTGATGATCTTTGATCTAAACCTATATAAAACTTTGACATATATTCTGATTTTGGTGCAGACTTCAGAATGTCTGTAACCTGGAGTTCCATAAGTGATGATGAATTAAGTTCTTACCATGGTCAAATACTCAACACATCTTCACAAAGTTATGTACCATACTTCACTCCCCCACGCCCTTAAAACACACACCAAACCTCAGGAGTTGGCAGAAACCCTCTAAGATAAAGCCCAGCAGAAACACAGCATTGCTACTCTTTGCCTGTATCCTTGGAACTTGTGCTGTAATGTCATAGTGCTACAATGCTACTTTCAAACTTATGGGCTATCAGTCCTTGCAGATTACTTAGCAGGCTCTCATCTGCCTCCCAGCCAGAGAACTCTTCTGAGCCTGCTGGGAACAGGGTCACCATCTTTTTTATTTATCCCATTATTTCCTGCAATCGTCAGCTTCCTTCCTGGCCTATTTCTTCCAATTAGTCCTCAGTGGGTCTCAGCTAACACAGGTTCTAACCTCATTCTTCTTTTCAGCATATTCTTGTATTTTAGCCTTTTATATATTCATATCAGTGTGGAATTGGCTGTAGAGTACACGTGGCTATTTTAATAGAAGGGGTCTCTCTTGTTTGGGCAAAAGAGGCTCTTGGAGAACAGAGTAAATATTTGGTTTAAAACAATGGTTGCAAATAGGCAGGCAAGAACCAGAGACATGTTTTGTTTCACCCACTCAGTAATTACATATGGTTTTAAACATTTTGAAAGCTTTAGAATTCTATTCATTTTCCAGTTCACCTCCCTTTTACCATTTTTGGTCTGTTTCATTCATTTGTTATCTACCTGCCTTCTGTGGATTTTGAGTTTATAGCTTCTGGAATAAAGCCTTTATTGACAAATTTGTCAGTTCTAGACTGAATAATGGTGCCCCAAAAGATATCTACATTCTAATCCTCAGAACCTGTGAGCATGTCACCTCAGCTGGGAAAAGAGACTTTGCAGATGTGATTAAATTAAGGATCTTGCGATAGAGAGATTATCCTGCATTATCTGGTGTCCCCAATGTAATCACAAGGGTCTTAATGGAGACAAGAGGGTCCAAGTTATAAAAAGGAGATATGATAACAGAAGCAGAGATTGGAGTAACAATGCACTTTGAAGACAGGGAAAGGGGCCACAGTGAAGGAATGCAGGTGATCGCTAGAAGGAAAAGCAAGAAAACAGATTCTCCCCTAGAGTCTCCAGAAGGAATGCAGCCTCACCCATATTTTGATTTTGGGCTCATAAAACTCATTTCAGACCTCTGACCTCCAGAAATATAAGATAATACATTTGTGTTGTTTCATACCACTAGGTTTGTGGTAGCTTGTTACAACAACAGTAGGAAATGTATACACGATCTAAGTTTAAAAACTGCCTATCCTTCATTTATACCAGTGTCTTCTCCACTTGGTCTTAGTGTCCATACTGATGTAGCTTTAGTGGCAAAAGAACTGATTCATTGGAGTGTGAGACTCAATGGTTAGGAGTTTGCTTCCTTTCTAAAACATGACACATGACAAGAATTGTTTCTTTCCATCTATTGGCTAAATAATGACTCATAAACTACAGTTCAGTAAAGTAATGCCTCCACGGGCTCTAGACTCTTACCTTTAGCACTCTTTCACCTAGTTAGTAACCAGAAAGGGACTAAGACAAGCCTTTTCCTTCTTTTATCTAAGACTTTTAATAATCATCCACTAGTTGTTTTCCCACATGCCCGCTCAATCATACATAATGAATAGATGATAACTTCAACTTCTATTTTTCTTACTTTCATCTCTCTTCTCCCTACGTGTTATTTCTTGCTCACCCTTCCTTCAATGTCATCACCTCAAGGACACTCTCTTGTTTCTCATGCTTGAAAACAAACCTTCATTTTAGCAACTGGGATATGGGTTCAGGAGAAGGAGCCTCTAGTGCTCATTTTAAAAAGCCACTTCCTATGTTAGCAATTATTATAACAATCAGACGTGGTAAAGGAGATAAGGAGGAAGGTTTTATATTTTACCTCCCCAGTGGTGCCAAGGAAGATGTCTTTGACTATTTCTTCATTTCTTTCACTGCCAACTGTGAAATGTAATTTGGTTTGGCATATGGTGGCAAAGCCAGGAGACAAGTACATTTTGGGTTTTCATCAACCTTTGCAGATCAACACCATGGACCTGGATTTCAAGGGAGACGGTGATAACAGATGCCATCCCTGGAGGATCTCCAAGTCAACCAGGTGTAAAGGCTAAAAGAGAGACATAAATAGGAGTGTAGGATGAAACACCTGTTGGTATGATGCCTGTTGTTATTGGCTGCTAAAGAGTTTAATTTGAAATAGTCAACAGGGGGGAGATAAAAATGGGTCATTTCCCACAACCAGGTATTTAAAGCTTATAGGAAGCAGATTGCATGAATTTGGATGGAAATTCATCATTTTGTTTCATTATGAGAAAAATATCTTGAATTATCCAGGGTTCTTACATAGCACAGACTCAGGCAGTCACCATCTTTCCTTGCTTTATATCACGTAGACCTGGTCTAACCAAACAGTGGAACGTCGTAGGGCAGGGATCCCAAACCAGCCACCTAACACCAAGTCAGGTCTGGGTTGTACTAGTTTGGCTAGTCTAGTATTTTTTAAAAGTATGATTGCCTTTAGGTAAGACATATGCAGTGCCCATCATTCCCTCTTCTCTTATACAAAGCCGTTTTGCATATTATGCATATTTTTGCATACTTGCCTATGATACACAGACTAATGGTTCCCCAAATATGTCCGTGTTCAAATCCCCAGAATCTGTGAATATATCACCATACATGGTAAAAGGGCCTTTGCACAGGTGATAAGTTTAGAATACTGAGATAGATTATCCTAAATTATCTCAGTGAGCTCAGTGTAATCACCAGTGTCCTTATAAATGAAAAATGTTAAAGATGGAGGCTGGAGTACCAGACACTTTCTGTATATTAACATATTTACTCCTCAAAACAATTGTGTGAGGCATGTACCAATATGAACCCCACTTTTCAGATGAGGACTGATGCCCAGAAAGGACAAGTTTCTTGCCCAAAGTCAGGTGACAGTGACAGGGTATGAATTCACGTACCTGGTCTCTAAAACTCATGTCCAAGGATACTACCTCCATGTTAATGGACATTAGAAAATCTGGGCAGGTCTTAGTCATCTATTACTAACTTGATCAATCACTTAACCTTTCTGAACCTCAGATTCCTCATCTATAAATCAAGGGAGTATGGGGATATATGTATACATATAGCTGATTCACTTTGTTATACAGCAGAAACTAACACAACATTGTAAAGCAATTATACTCCAATAAAGATGTTAATCAATCAATCAATCAAGGGAGTTGGTGTAAATCAGAGTATTTTAAACTTTTAAACAGAATTCTTTTATTCCTAGCAACTGAAATCTTGTGTGGGATTCCATTTTTTAAAATTTATTTTACTGAAGTATAGTTGATTTACAATGTGTTAATTTCTGCTGTACAGTAAAGTGATTCAGTTATATATATATACACCCTTTCATATTTTTTCCATTATGGTTTATCACAGGATATTGAATATAGTATACTGTATACTGTGCTATACAGTAGGACCTTGTTGTCCATCCATTCTATATGTAATAGTTTGCATCTACTAATCCCAAACTCTCAATCCACCCCTCCTCCACCACCCTTCCCCCTTGGCAACCACAAGTCTATTCTCTATGTCTGTGAGTCTGTTTCTGTTTCATGGATAAATTCATTTGTGTCATATTTTAGATTCCACATATAAGTGATATCAGATGGCATTTGTCTTTATCTGACTTACTTCACTTAGTATGATAACCTCTAGGTCCATCTGTGATGCTGCAAATGACATTATTTCATTCTTTTTTTTATGGTTGAGTAGTATTCCATTGTATATATGTAACACATCTTTATCCATTTATCTGTCAATGGACATTTAAGTTGTTGCCCTGTCTTGGCTAGTGTGAATAGTGCTGCTATGAACATAGGAGTGCATGTATCTTTTTGAATTATAGTTTTGTCAGGATATATGCCCAGGAGTGGGATTGCTGGATCATATGGCAACTCTATATTTAGTTTTTTGAGGACCCTCCATACTGTTTTCCATTGTGGTTGCACCAATTTACATTCTGTGGAATTTCATTATTAAACAAACAAATGAAACAGAGAAGAGAATTGCTGCTTGAGTTGAAACAAGGCAGGGAAGCTGGATCTTGCTCTCCCCGGTTTGGTCCCTGAGGTGTCACATCAGAATCCAAAGGCACTGGGGATCACCATTTGAGAAGCACCCAGCTGCATGGTGTCTAAGATCTCTTCTAACACTAACAGTATCTGATGCTACATGTGACATCTTAGAAAAAAAATGTGGAAGTTGAACAAATAAATTATGGCCCCTCTGGCCTGATGAAACAAAGTGTATGGGCCACTTTCTCCTTGATTCTATGTCATTTTATATTTTCATTTTTGGTCTTGTTCAAATGAGTTTGGAAGCCTCTCTGTGTTGGGCACATTTCCTATTTCCAGTCTTTTGGCACTGTCCTCTCTTCCGAGGCTGAACTAGGTCTGCAATGGGCAAATCTCCAGTGTAAAGACAGAAAAAAAGAGCATTCCAATTTTGTAAGCTGATGCATTGTAAACCCTGGGTTGGTTCTTACCTTCACAAAAGGATGAAGATTTGCTTCATGTCATTTTCCTCACTCGGTTCTTACTTTCCTCATAATGTTTAGGAAATCCAGTCGAGCTGTGTGCCTGATAAATGGTCTGAAATAACTCATCAATAATAACACACATCTGCATTGGCACTTGACAGAGACCCACACATGAGACTGAAAGGGACTCTAAAGGTGATCAAAGGAAAATCCATCTTTTTTTTTTTTCAAATTTTTATTTATTTATTTTATTTATGGCTGTGTTGGGTCTTCGTTTCTGTGCGAGGGCTTTCTCTAGTTGTGCCAAGTGGGGGCCACTCTTCATCGCGATGCACGGGCCTCTCACTATCGCGGCCTCTCTTGTTGCGGAGCACAGGCTCCAGACGCGCAGGCTCAGTAATTGTGGCTCACGGGCCCAGTTGCTCTGTGGCATGTGGGATCTTCCCAGACCAGGACTCGAACCCGTGTGCCCTGCATTGGCAGGCAGATTCTCAACCACTGCGCCACCAGGGAAGCCCGGAAAATCCATCTTTGCATTCCACATCTGTTCTTCCCACTCTAACCCTGCCCGTTTTTACAGGAAACGTTACAAAACTGCCTTTAAGGAATTTACCCAAGAGACAAGATTCAGACATCAAATTTCCAAAGCAACTTAGGCTATTGGCATAATAGGTGGTAGTGTTGGAAAGCTGTTGAAGTAAAAATAACTCTTTTTTCTTTTTCCAAGTCAGCCTCACCCATATTGGCATGTATACATTCATTTGAGTCAATTTCTTCAGAATACTGGCTCTGACTCTGTCTAACACTGTGATGAAGGTGCAAAGTTGTATAAACAAAAATCTTAACTTCAAAGAAGGTATAACCTAATAGAAGATAGATAAATACAGAAAAAAATATTATGAAGGGACAATTATGTATTTTAAATATATTCAATGTGTAGAGGGAAAGGAGATTCTAAGATATCAGGAGTCAAGAAAAATTTATAGAGCAGATATTGAGTTTAAGACTTAAATTATAAGTGATAGTTTTATGGATGGACAAGAAGGGGTCAGGATTCTGTGCAAAGAACAACCCAAGTGTGCACAGACCTGGAGATAAAAGTGAGCAAAGGCATTTTCTAAGAACTGGAAAACAAAGTGTTTAGGGTCATATAGGACTTGAGGTCACGGGGAGGGGGAAGGGTAAGCTGGGACGAAGTGAGAGAGTGGCATGGACATATATACACTACCAAGTGTAAAATAGCTAGCTAGTGGGAAGCAGCCACATAGCGCAGGGAGATCAGCTCGGTGCTTTGTGACCACCTAGAGGAGTGGGATAGGGAGGGTGGCAGGGAGACGCAAGAGGGAGGAGATATGGGGATATATATATATGTGTATAGCTGATTCACTTTGTTATAAAGCAGAAACTAACACACCATTGTAAAGCAATTACACTCCAATAAAGAAATTAAAAAAAAAAAAAAGAGACTGGTGAGAGAGGAGGCAGGAAGTCAGGTCAAAAAAGGTCTTGTAAGCCACGTGAAGGAGTTTAGCTAATATTCTGTAGTGATGAGCCATTACGAATGTTGACAATGGTAGTGATGTGATCAGAGTCATGAATTAGATAAATCCCATGACAGTATGGAGTGCAGACTCCCATGACAGTATGACTGTCTGATGGGAAGGATGGACACGTAGAAGAAAAACAGCTATTTGTATAGCTGTATAAATTGTTCAGATGAGATATGATGAGGGCCTGAACTGAGGCAGCAGAGTTGGTAATGGAGAGGCAAGAAGGATTCTAGCTGTATTTAGGTAGAAGAATTCAAAGAACTTGCTGATGAACTGAATATGAAGGGTAAGGAAAAAAGAAAGACTCCAGGGTAATTTCTTGGCTTCTGGTTTGAGGTATTATACTCTCATTCAAAGAAGCAGAGGATGTAAATGAGAGAATGGTTTCATTCAGGATAACAAGTTCTGTTTTCACCATGTTGATTTTGAGGCATCAGCAAGATAACTAAGAAGATAAATTGATTAGCTCTTAGATTCTGGAGTTAAGAAGTGAACTTTTGTCAAGAGCTGCAGGTTTTGAAGTCACAAACTTAGATTAGTTTAAGCCACGGGCATGGATGAGATTGTCCAGTTTCTGGGAGACCACAAATACTAGGCTAAAAATATGGACCATTTCTTTTATGCACATGATTCCCGGTAAAAGTATTTTTCTTTTGGAAATGACGGAATAAGATGGTAGTGGTAGATTGGGCTAAGATTTTGAAATAATTTTGCCAGTAGTATATTTGATAAATATTGGAGGCCCTCTGAAGCACATTATTTTTCTTAACAAATGAAAATTTGGTGAAACAGGTGAGGTGCCTCAAGATTAGTCTGTGACTCCTCAAGGGAGTCCAAGTAGAGTTGTACTTTGTACCTTATAGAGGCTCAATCAAGATTTGTATTATTACTTTCCTTGAGAAGAGGATAGTACTTAACAACTGTAAGAAATTCCGCACAATAGAGGTCTCAGAGTGCTACTCTGAAAACTACCTAGCACCTGTTTAATTAATACAAGAGAACAACATAATTGGGAATTTTCACTTCACAGAATCTGCTCAATTTTTCATTCCCCCTGTATCAGAAAACTGTCATTATAAATCAGTCTGAGAATTGAACTATTCACTCTTTTCATTACTGTATTTTGTATTTACAACAAATAGCTGTCAATGAAAGATGTGGCTTGGTTAAAAAAATGAATTCTTTTGACTGGAAGGCAAGGCCATATAACTAGGAATTTTTTTTTTAAATCAGTCATCAATTTTTATACACATCACTGTATACATGTCAATCCCAATCGCCCAATTCAGCACACCACCATCCCCACCCCACCACAGTTTTCCCCCCTTGGTGTCCATATGTTTGTTCTCTACATCTGTGTCTCAACTTCTGCCCTGCAACCCGGTTCATCTGTACCATTTTTCTAGGTTCCACATACATGTATAACTAGGAATTTTTAAAAGTTAGAAAACCTTCTTGTTGTTTTTGCTTTTGTGATGACTCATTCAAATTGCTGCAGGATTTCATTGCTATACTCATCAGGCTAGATGGAGGGAAGGAAACGTGAAAAATCAAGTCCAGTCTCTAAAAACGAATCCCTATACCGGGAGCCTTCACTGGCATCACTAGTGATGTTCTCCTAGTGATCCAGGTTCATAAATCTTTCTTTTAAAAGATTACTTGATTACTGAGTATGGACATAGTTTATTCTTTTGTAAAAATTTGGGCTACATATAAAAGAATAAAGAATAAAATAAAAATCACCTGTGCCTTATGGGATAATTGTTAAGAGACCAAATAAGGTAAAAATAGAGATCAGCGTTGGCTTGGAGTATTGTTTTTCTCCTTTTGTGCACAGCCAAATACTACTCATCCTTGTGTCTTAGCTTAAATACTTCTTCCTTTCTCTCCTTACCAACCTTGGCCCCATTTGCTAACGTTAGTGTGTGCCAGTAGAGCTTGTATACTCAACAGAGAAGGTGGAAGAAAGGTGGAGGGCAACCCCAGGCAAGCCGTGTAACGTTTGAAATGTCCAATGAACAGCAGGCAGAGATTTGAAATAGGAGTTTGGACACATTGGTTTGTAGCTCAGTGGTGAGACCAGGCCTGGAAATAAACTAGCGATCTGCATAAATCACCAAGTGAGAGAATGTAGACAGAGGAGAGGGCTGCGGGGCTGAGCAACATTTAAATGTTGAGTAGAGGCTAAGCCTGCATAGAGGATTGAAAAGAGGTGGCTGGTGATGTCAGTCAGTCCAAGAAGGAGGACGCACCGATTCTGTTGGGTCTGTAGAGAAGTCAAGAGAGATGGTAACAGAGGGATTTCCTCATCTGAGGTACTCCTTTCCTCTTCCTTGCGTGGCTCTTAACTCAGCCCTTTGATTCAGATGAATACCGCTCCCTTGAGCAGATCTTCTACTATCACTCCTTGGGGAAGTTTCTCCCGATCCACTCGACTTTCTCTAAGATAGCTCTTGCAATTTTGCTATTACTAGGCTAAACATGTGTCTCCTTTACTGGATTGTAAGCTCTTGGAGGGTAGGAACATGTCTTTTGTGTTTACCATCATGTTTCCAGGACTCAGCTCTGCAATACCACATAGTAGCTACAAAGAAATCTTTATTGAATGAATGAATAAATAATGAACTAGACCTTTCACATTTTTCTTCTTTTCCCCCAAGTCAGGAGAATGTATACAACTGTCCTTCCCTCTTCCACAATTAATATTTTGCTGTTATTTTAAAGAATTAATGCCTAGCATGATTTGCATCTCCCTCCTTCCTTGACTTCCTTTCTAGTCACGTCTTTCAGGCAGTGTACTTGGACTAGTTCTGGGCATATCTTGAAGAAAGCCTTGATTTTTAGCTTATAGACTAACGTCTAGGGGCTTCCCTGGTGGCGCAGTGGTTAAGAATCCGCCTGCCAATGCAGGGGACACGGGTTCGAGCCATGGTCAGGGAAGACCCCCACGAGCCGCAGAGCAACTAAGCCCGTGCACCACAACTACTGAGCCCGTGTGCCACAACTACTGAAGCCCGCTCACCTAGAGCCTGTGCTCCGCAACAAGAGAAACCACCTCAGTGAGAAGCCCACACACTGCCACGAAGAGTAGCCCCCGCTCGCTGCAACCGGAGAAAGCCCAGGCACAGCAGCGAAGACCCAACGCAGCCAAAAATAAAAATAAATAAAATAAATACATTTATTTAAAAAAATATGTTAAGAGCACTTAAAAAAAAAAAAAAAGAATACCGTCTAGGGCATATCTATATTCTGTGTTTCTATGTTTTGTTTTTTTTTAATTTTGGAGTATAGTTGATTTACAATGTTGTCTTATCTTGTGCTGTACACACACAATTTGAGAGACCAACTGAGAGACCAATCAGTTATACATGTATATATCCACTCTTTTTTAGATTCTTTTCCAATATAGGTTATTAGAGTATTGAGAAGAGTTCCCTGTGCTATATAGTAGGTCCTTATTAGTTAGCTATTTTATATATAGTAGTGTGTATGTGTCAATCCCAGTCTCCCTATTTATCCCTCCCTGCCCCCACCTTCCCTCCTGGTAACCATAAGTTTGTTTTCTACATCTGTGACTCTATTTCTGTTTTGTAAATAAGTTCATTTGGACCATATTTTTAAGATTCCACATATAAGTGATATCATATAATATGTGTCTTTCTCTGTCTGACTTACCTCACTCAATATGACTATCTGTAGGTCCATCCATGTTGCTACAAATGGCATTATTTCATTCTTTTTTTATAGCTAAGTAATATTCCATTGTATATAAGTACCAAATCTTCTTTATCCATTCCTCTGTTGATGGACATTTAGGTTGCTTCCATGTCTTGGCTACTGTAAATAGTGCTGCAATGAACATTCGGGTGCATGTATCTTTTCAAATTATGGTTTTCTCTGGATATATGCCCAGGAGTGGGATTGCTGGGTCATATGGTAGTTTTATTTTTAAGTTTTTAAGGAACCTCCATACTGTTCTCCATCGTGGCTGTATCAATTTACATTCCCACCAACAGTGCAAGAGGGTTCCCTTTTCTCCACACCCTCTCCAGCATTTGTTGTTTGTAGATATTTTTGATGATGGCCATTCTGACTGGTGTGAGGTGATACCTCATTACAGTTTTGATATGCATTTCTCTAATAATTAGTGATGTTGAGCATCTTTTCATGTGCTTTTTGGCCCTCTGTATATCTTCTTTGGAGAAATGTCTATTTAGGTCTTCTGCCCATTTTTTGATTGGGTTGTTTGTGTTTTTGATATTGAGCTGCATGAGCTGTTTGTATATTTTGGAGATTAATCCCCTGTTGTTCATTTTGTTTGCAAATATTTTCTCCCATTCTGTGGGTTGTTTTTTCATTTTGTTTATGGTTTCTTTTGCTGTGCAAAAGCTTTTAAGTTTAATTATGTCCCATTTATTTTTTTTTAATTTTCATTACTCCAGGAGGTGGATCAAAAAAGATCTTGCTGCGATTTATGTCAGAGAGTGTTCTGCCTATGTTTTCCTCTAAGAGTTTTATAGTGTCTGTTCTTACATTTAGGTCTTTAATCCATTTTGAGTTTATTTTTGTGTATGGGGTTAGACAGTGTTCTAATTTCATTCTTTTACATGTAGCTGTCCAGTTTTCCCAACACCATTTATTGAAGAGACTGTCTTTTCTCCATTGTATATTCTTCCCTCCTTTGTCATAGATTAGGTGACCACAGGTGTTTGGGTTTATCTCTGGACTTTGTATTCTGTTCCCTTGATCTATATTTCTGTTTTTGTGCCAGTACCATACTGTTCTGATGACTGTAGTTTTGTAGTATAGTGAAGTCAGGGAGCCTGATTCTCCAGCTCTGTTTTTCTTAAGATTGCTTTGGATATTTGGGGTCTTTTGTGTCTCCATACAAATTGTAAAATTTGTGTTCTAATTCTGTGAAAAATGCCATTGGTAATTTGATAGAGATTGCATTGAATCTGTAGATTGCTTTGGGTAGTATAGTCATTTTCACAATATTGATTCTTCCAGTGTAAGAACATGGTATGTCTCTCCGTTTATTTGTGTCATCTTTGATTTCTTTCATCAGTATCTTATAGTTTTCTGAGTACAGGTCTTTTGCCTCCCTAGGTAGGTTTATTCCTAGGTATTTTATTCTTTTTGATGGGATTGTAAATGGGATTGTTTCCTTAATTTCTCTTTCTGATCTTTTGTTGTTAGTGTATAGGAATGCAAGAGATTTCTATGTATTAATTTTGTATCCTGCAACTTTATCAAATTCATTGAGCTCTAGTAGTTTTCTGGTAGTATTTTTAAGATTTTTCTATGTATACTATCATATCATCCACAAACAGTGACAGTTTTAGTTCTTCTTTTCCAATTTGGATTCCTTTTATTTCTTTTTCTTCTCTGATTGCCATGGCTAGGACTTCCAAAACTATGTTGAATAAAAGTGGTGAGAGTGGACATCCTTGTTTTGTTCCTGATCTTAGAGGAAATGCTTTCCATTTTTCACCATTGAGAATGATGTTTGCTGTGGGTTTGTCATATATGGCCTTTATTATGTTGAGGTAGGTACCCTCTATGCCCACTTTCTGGAAAGTTTTTATCATAAATGGGTGTTGAGTTTTGTCAAAAGCTTTTTCTACGTCTATTGAGTTGATCGTATGGTTTTTATTTTTCAGTTTGTTAATATGATGTATCACATTGATTAATTTGCATATATTGAAGAAACCTTGCATCCCTGGGATAAATCCCACTTGATCATGGTGTATGATCCTTTTATTGCATTGTTGGATTCTGTTTGCTAGTATGTTCTTCTGTTTCTTTTCTCTATTTTTGTAGGCTCAAAGTGGTAGAATGGAAAGAAGTCTAGAATAAGAGCTAAGAAGCACATGGTTTAGCTTCAGCTTGGCCAATAACCAGCTGTCTCAATGGAGGTGAGTCAGAGCTCTGGGGCTGCTTGTTTCCTTATCTGTGAAAAGCTGTAAAAATGTCTTCTCACTCTATTAAAAGGTCTGTATCTTTTTGTTTTTCTCATTTATGTCTCAGCATCTGTTGAGTATTCTCTACTGTAAAATGTGCTGAACATTTAAAAAATTCTTCAGTTAACATATTCAAGAAGTAGAATTTACAGTTTGCTTGGCTTTATAAACTTAAAAAAAACCTGGAAATTATCTTCAGGGTTGGTG
This sequence comes from Balaenoptera acutorostrata, assembly GCF_949987535.1. Lineage (NCBI taxonomy): Eukaryota > Metazoa > Chordata > Mammalia > Artiodactyla > Balaenopteridae > Balaenoptera > Balaenoptera acutorostrata. The sequence continues at coordinate 37,056,786 of NC_080079.1, forward strand.
ATTCCCACATCCTGATGCAATGTACACATTTTCTTATGATCATTTTAATATGTGGTTGAATTCAGTTTGCTAGTATTTTGTTGAGGATTTCTGTGTCTATGTTCATCAGAGATTGTGACCTGCAGTTTTCTTTTTTTTTTTTTTTTTTTTTTTATACTTTATTTATTTATTTTATTTATTTATTTATGACTGTGTTGGGTCTCTTAGTTTTCGTGTGAGGGCTTTCTCTAGTTGCGGCAAGTGGGGGCCACTCTTCATCGCGGTGCGGGGGCCGCTCTTCATCGCGGTGCGCGGGCCTTTTCACTATCGCGGCCCCTCCCGTTGCGGGGCACAGGCTCCAGACGCGCAGGCTCAGTAGTTGTGGCTCACGGGCCCAGTTGCTCCGTGGCATGTGGGATCTTCCCAGACCAGGGCTCGAACCCGTGTCCCCTGCATTGGCAGGCAGATTCTCAGCCACTGCGCCACCAGGGAAGCCCCTTGCAGTTTTCTTTACTTGTAAAGTCTTTTTCTGGCTTTGGTATCAAGGTAATGGTGACCTTGTAAAATGAGTTTGGAAGTATTCTCTTTTCTTAAACTTTTGAAAGCATTTGAGAAGGAATGGCATTAATTCTTTAAGTGTTTAGAAGAATTCATCAGTGAAACCATCTGGTCCTAGACTTTGCTTTGTTGGGAGATGTTTGATTACTGATTCAAACTCCTTGTTTGTTATTGGTCTGTTAAGGTTTTCTATTTCTTCATGATTTAGTCTTAGTATGTTGTATGTTTCTAAGAGTTTATCCATTTATTTAGAAGTTCTCCGTCCACCCCAAGAGAGTTACCCTCCCCATCTCAACTGGGGGGAAAAGGGTGTTTACTCTGTGGAAATGCTACACACTATGTTATTGGGAACAGCAGATACAGTTGGGGTGCAGGGGGAAAGTGAGGCACCATATGAAAACAAGGGGATTGAATGAAAACCATACTGAAAGGTGAGATACCCTGTCCCCAAACCCAGGTCTCACTGGACTCCCAGAACACTAGCAGCCAAGCTTCTGACCTCAGGGCAAAAGACTGAAATGTATCTTTGGAGAAACCGACCAAACTGAGAGCAAAGGTTCTAACCCTTGGGAGATGCAGGAACTACATCCAACAAAACTGCTGGATCCAGAGCTCCTCATTCATAATGTGGCTTGCCAATTCACCAATTCTTTCATCCAGTCCGCTTTTTAACATCTCGCTCTTAAATGAGAGGCTGCCACCAATCTCCTGGGAGAGGAGAGGGATTGGAGGTTGAATCAATCACAAATGGTCAATGATTTAATCAATCATGACCATGTAATGAAGCTCCCATTAAAAACCCAAGAGGACAGGATTTGGAGAGCTTCCAGGTTGGTGAACATGCGGAGACTAGGGGGAGTGGTGCACTAGGAGAGAGCATGGAAGCTCTGCACCCTTCCCCTATGTAACTCTTCCATCTGGCTGTTCCTGAGTTATATCCTTTTATGGTAAACCAGTGATCTAGTAAGTAAAATGTTTCTCTGAGTTCTGTAAGCCATTCTAGCAAATTTATCGAACTTCTGATTCATAGCCAGTCACTCAGAAGTACAGGTGACAACCTGAACTTGTGACTGGTGTCTGAAGTTTAAGGAGGATGTCATTGGAACCCTGCTATTAACCCTATAGCAGGTTACTCAGAAGAAGCAAAGGTAATAACCTGAAGCTTTTTCTGTTATTTATTAAGTTGAGGTGTTCCCTCCTATTCCTGGATTTCTGAGAGTTTTTATAGTTTTTATCATGACCAGGTGTTGAATTTTATCAAATACTTTTTCTTTATCAATTAATATGATCATGTGATTTTTTGTTTTTAGCCTGTTAATATGGTGGATTATATTGATTGATTTTCAAATATTGAATGAGACTTGCTTCCCTATTCTAAACCCCATTTGATCATTTTTTATATATTACTGAACTCTATTTGCTAATATCTTGTAACAAATTGTGCATCTATCTCCATGTAGGATATTACTCTGGTTTTCTTTTTTTGTTCTTTGTCTTGTTTAATGCCAGGGGAATGCCTATCTCATGGAAGAAGTTAGAAAGTATCCCCTTTTCTCTAATTTTCTGGAAGAATTTCATAGAATCAGCGTTAATTCCTCTTTAAACATTTGGTCGAATTCTTCAGCAAAACCATCTGGCTCCGGCGATTTCTTTTTTGGAGGAAGTTTCAAATTACAAATTCAGATGATCTGTGTAATATATTTTTAGTGTTATATATTTCATATGAATTTCATAGTTGTGAACAGTTTATACTCTGAGAAATTGGTACATTTCATCTAATTGTCAAATTTATCTGTGTAGAGTTATTCATGGTATTCCCTTATTATCCTTTTGATGTCTATAGGGTCTGTAGTGATATAGCCTGTTTCATTCCTGAGACTAGTAGTTTGTTTCTTTACTCTTTTTTTCTTTGCCAGTATTACTAGAGGCTGATCAATTTTGTTCTTCTTTTCAAAGAACCACCTTCCCCTCCATCCCATTAATTTTCTCTGTTTTTCTATATCCGTTTGTATTTATTTCCATTCTTTATTTCATTCCTTTTTTCTTGTGTTGGGTTTATTCTGTTCTTTTTTTTCTAATTTCTTGAGTTAGGAGCTTAGAATATTGATTTGAGACCTTTAATTTTTTTCTAATATAAGCATTTATTGCCATAATTTTCTCTCTGAGTATTGTTTTGGCTGTGTCCCACAAATTTTGATACGTTGTATTCTCATTTTCATTGCGTGTTTATACAGATATCTTAAGATTTCCTCTTTGACCCATTATTTAGAAGTGTTGTTTTATTTCCAAATGCTTGAATAATTGGAGATTTTCTGGTTATCTTTCAGTTATTGCATTTTACTTTGATTCCACTGTGGTCAGAACACAGTATGATTTTAATTCTTTTAAATTTGTCTTGGTTTGTTTTATGGCTCAGGATATGGTCTATCTTGGACTACGTTCCCTGAGCACTTGAATAGAAAGTTCGACATACCTTGTTTAAGCACACTTCACTTTATTGCCCATTACAGATATTGCGTTTTCTACAAATGAAAGGTTTGTGGCAATCCTGCATTGAGCAAGTCTTTTGGCACATTCCAGCAGCATTTGCTCACTTTGTGTCTCTGTGTCACATTTTAGTAATTCTCACAATGTTTCATACTTTTCATTACTGTATTTGTTAAGGTGATCTGAGATCAGTGATCTTTGATGTTACTACTACAACTCACTGAAAGCTATGGTGATGGCTAGCATTTTTTAGCAATAAAATATTTTTAAATGAAGGTATGTACATTGTTTTATTTTTAAACATAATGCCATTGCACACTTAATAGACTGCAAGATAGAGTAAACATAATTTTTATATGCACTGGGAAAACAAAAATTTTGTGTGACTTGCTTTATTGCAATATTCACTTTTTTTTTTTGTAGTGGTATGAAATCGAACCTGTAATATCTCCAAGGTGTGCCTATATGATCTGCTGTTGTTGCATTCTATAAATGTTGATTAGCTCCTATAGGTTGATGATATTTTTGAGTTTTTTCTATACCTCTGATGATTCTCTGTCTAGTTTTTTCATCACTAGTTGAGAGAAGGATGTTGGGGTCTCCAACTGTATCTATGGATTTCTCTCTTTTTTCTTTTAGTTCTATCATTTTTTACTTCACATGTTTTGAATATCTCTTATTTGGTGCATACAAATTTAGGATTACTGTGTCTTCTTAGTGAATTTATCCTTTCATCATTATATAATATCCCTCTCTGTCCTTGGTAAATTTCTTTCCTTTTGTCTGATATTAATATAACTATCCCTGTTTTTTTTTTTTTTTTAACTAGTGTTTGCAAGGTATATCTTTCCATCTTTTAAATTTTCAGCCTCTCTATATTTTTATATTTAAGGTGAGTTTCTTATAGAAATCATATAGTTAGGCCATGTTTTCTCTTGTAGTTGTAGTTGTTCTTTTTAACCAACTGCCAATCTCTATTTTTTAATTGGTATATTTAGACCATTACTTTTAATGTAATTATTATTGATGTTTTAGAAATGCTATTTTTTGGTAGGCTCTCTCCTTTTCATATTTCTCTTCTCTTTCTCTTCTTCACTGTTGTTTATTTGACCATTTTTAGATTCCCATTTGATTTATTTGAAGTGTTTTTGAGTGTATCTCTTTGTGTAGCTTTTTTAGTAGTTGATCTAGGTATTAAGTTACACACACATAACTTACCACAGTCTACTGGTGTTAACATTTTACCAGTCTGAATGATGTGTAAAAATCTCCCCCCCTTTACATCCATTTACCCTTCACAGTTGTAAAATAGTTGTCTTAAATATTTCTTATATATACATGGAGAACCACTTGCTAGTGATATTAATTCTGCTTCAACAAACAAACATAATTTAGAAAACTCAAGAGAAGAAAGTCTATTATTATTTTCCTATATTTTTGTTCTATTCATTGTACTTTCCTCCTTCCTGATGTTCTGCAATTCCTTATTTTATTATTTCTTTCTGTTTAGAGAATTTTCTTAGCCATTCTTTTTAGGGTAGATCTGCTGGTGACAAATTCTCTTATTTTCCTTTCATCTGAGAATATCTTGATTTTTCCCTTCATTTATGAAGGATATTTTCACTGGTTATAGAATTCTGGATTGACAGTTCTTTTCTTTCAGCACTTGCATAATCCTGTGCTACTTCTGGCCTCCACAGTTTCTGATGAGAGATCTACTGCTTTTTTCTGTAGTGTTTGACTGGGCTAGAACATTTGCTGACTAAAAATTTTATATCTTGGTAAGCTGTTCCTTTCCTGGTCCTTTGACTAGAAAGGACCAGGACTCTTATTTCCTTGGGGCTTTTTTTGTATCTTCCCAGTGCCATTTCCTGGTTACTGGCTTCTCTAGCATCCAGTTTGGGATATGTGAGTCAAAAAGAAAACCCTTGGGAACTCAAAACTATGTCACTCCTTAAGCCCCTAGCCAGTTTGCTTTCTTCACTTTACCATTCAGAGTCTTCTTACATTTGTTTTACATATAAGGTCAATCATTTTTAGCTGTACTTAGTTGGAGGACTAGGAAAAAGTGTCTACTCCATCTTTAAAGAAGCAGAATTCTTCATCCCTATTGTTTAATTTTGTTTTGTTTTTCTCTGTACCCTTCTATAGGGATCTGCCATGCATGGCCCTCCCTTGCAGTGTTTTGCACCTCTCTTTATTTTTACTCTTTGTGACAGAATTATAAGAGACTTCAGTCATACAAAGCTTTTGTGTATTTAAGAAAAGGCCTGATAAATTAATTCACTTTAAGATATTACTGATTAAATCTGACTTATTATGCTATAAAACCAGGTTTATTTTCATTTTAACAGATAAGAATTCTAAAGCCAAATAAATTAGTCTCAAGTGCTTGAATTAGTGGCCCATGGCAGTCCTGTCAAGGTAGGCCTTATGGTTAAAGACACTTTCTTTTGGTAACCTAAGTCACTTTCAATTTTGATCGTATCTGTAGGTGAGTAGTTTTGCAATATAAGTCAGATTCTTAGCTTCAGAATTAAATCTGGGCCGTTTAGGTATGTCGTCAAAGGAGAAGCTTCTCCCTAGTAGCACCATAATATCATTTTTAAAACACTGTCATTTTTTTTCCCCAAATACTCTAATGTTGCCATGGAATGTTTGTAAATCAGCAGTTTTAATGAATATTTTTTGACTCATGGAAAATGACATTACTGCATTTTACTGCCTCTTAAATAGACATGTTAGCTGAACATGAGCAACATTTTTCCTTTACTTGCTTTCTCAGGGAAAATGAGTCCCTGAAGAGTGGTTGAAATGCAGTGCCTGTGGCAGCCCTTGTCCCAGGGGAATTTTCTCCAGTGATAATCAGTAACCCATGATCGTGGCATAGTTTAAAGACTTCCACGCAGTTACCTCATCTAAATTTCTGGAGGAATGCAGTGTGCCTTGGGAATAAAAGATTTGACAAACTATCATTCTTTACTTGGTAGCACTGTTGTCTTCTCCCTTTGATCCTCCTGTCTCCTTTCTTCAAATTGGACAAGACTGGCACAGGCTCTGACATGGGGGGCTTGGGAAAGCAGCTTTTGGTGGTAACAGAATGGCTAGATATGGAAAGGCTGGCAGATAAACAACAATATCTTGGGGAGCACTGAAATTCAGAAACAGACAAATGGGCTTCTTACCACGTGGGGAGCGAAGCCGAAGACATTCAGAGCCAGCTTTCATTGGAATCGAATGAGGTTAAACAAAAAAAGGGAAAAGGGCCAAGAAAATACATAGGACTGGATCTGTGAGGACTAATTCTTAATTTTCACTGACTGTTGGTTTGTGATTTAGCCTAATTTAAAAGCCCAGGCCCAAATCCTGTATGACCTTTAACGGGTTCCTGGCAAAATCTTCAAATTTCTTTGAATGGAACTGTTTAACTATGTGTGCATACATGTGTGTGCATGTGCGCTCAACATGCAGGCACAAGCATGTTCACATGCACACGTGTGTGTCAGGGAGTGCAGTGGTAGTAATGGTGATACAAGACTGGGTGAAAAAATAACATCGAAGTAACTTTACTTCAACCTGCTTTTTTTCAGCAGGATTCTAAAAATGTTGAAGATTTTTAAGTGCCTGTTGCTTATTTGCATTTAGAAAAGAAGGTCATATCATTTAAGAAAATAATAGCCTTAAATAAAGGATTTGTTTAATTATGAGGTATATATACCTCAAATATATATATAAGGGTCAAATAGACCAAAATATCTTAAGTGGATCACAGTCTATCTTTTCATCATGATTAGTTGCATAAAATATGCAGAAATATAATGGCCAGTCTTCAAAATCATGACCTCCAAAGTGATGAAAACCAGAAAAAGAAGGAATTAAGCCAGAAAACGAAGATTTAATACTTATATAGAAATTGTTAGTGATTACTTAGGTTGAAGTCATTCTAGTGCCAATTCATTTAACAGTGGTTGAAAAACTAAGCAATTTATAGTCTATAGCAAATGTCCAGGAAAAATCTGGTCAGCTTGACTGATTGAAGCATAACTGAAATTTCTAATTTAGAATTTAGAGATGCAGAGACTTCAGTGGTTACCAATATAAGAATTATTTGTTCTACTTCTCAGCCACCTCACTATTAATTTGACTCTTGGACCGAAGGGAACTGTGCTTGTCTGTAAAACAAATCATCCCATTGTTAAACAATTCAAAAAATTACGAAGTAAACATTCCCCCTAATATCTTCACATCTGTAAATTTGGCCACTGGAGAGGAAATGACATCGTAGTGGCCAGGACACTGGATCTGCAGTCACAAGTTCAAGTCAACATTCTGGCTCTTCCATTCACCAGCTTTGCTCCCTCATAACACTTAATCACTTTTTGGTGGTTTCCTCCTGTATGAAATTGGAACAAAATATCATTTCTAGCCTATGGGGCTGTTATGAGATTTCAAGAAACATTGTGAAAGTGCCTTGGAAATCAGCAAATGTTAAATACATAGAAAGCATTATTGCTCATTCTAATAGACTTACATAAAATAAGTCTACAAGCTCATCCACATTCACAATATGACTTAATTTTAGTAAGTCAATGATCATAAGATTATAAGCTAAAGGCTCATAAATCACCTACTGCATAAACAATTTCAGGATTCTGCTATGAATATTACAAGCTTATAAAATCTGTAATTTACAGCATTTTGCCTTTTTTTTCTCTTTCAAGTATTATTTGCCAGTCTCTACCTATCTGGCAATGCCCCCATTCTCCATGTTCTCTCAAATTCAAGGGTACAAACTTTGAATTATAAAATGAATAAATTCTAGGAATCTAATGTCCAGCATGGTGATTATAGTTAACAATACTCTATTTTACACCTGATTTGCTAAGACAATAGATCTTAAGTGTTCTTATTAACATGCACGCACACACACACACACACACACACAAACACACACACAAATGTAAGTTGATGGAGGTGTTAATTAGCTTGATTATGGTAATTATTTCATAGTGTATACTTATATAAAATCATCATCCTAAACATAGACAATTTTTATTTGTCAATTATACCTCAGTAAACGTGGGGGAGAAAACAGTGGATCTATCATCACATCAACTATTTGAGAGATTTGCCATTTTCAAAGGAATCAGAGCTTCTTCTAATATTTTATGTTTGGGATTTCTGAGTCTTTTTGAAGCCAAAGTTAAATTAAGTGGGAAAGTACAAGATAGGACCCAAACCCTCAAAATAACTTCAAATCTTTCTTTTGGTCTGAAAATTATTGATCTAAATTGAGGCAGAAATAAACTAGGGAATATGCTTTACCTTCTTTACCTTCTCTATGACTTCTGGAAAGTTCTTGGCACTGAGAGACCATGGGTTAAAGGGAATATTTAAAAAATAAAGTTCACATAGTGTTTGCCTGAACTGAAATATCTAGTCTGATATCACTCAACTGAATTATTTAGTCTGATATTTTTTATTGCTCAGAGAAATGACTAGTATCTCCCAGGGTCCAGGGCCCAGTGATGGTATCTAACTAGATGTGATAGTCCAGATGTGTGGCTGCTTCTGTGACTCACGTGCCTTGCTCCTGCCTGGTTTTAATGCAGGTTGTCTCTGCAAGGCAGGGAGAAGTGAACAGAGTTGGCCTAACATGGAGGTAGACCAGGCAGCCTATCACATAGGGTATGATAATGTAAATGAGTTTGAAGGGCAACATCCATGGCTGTACATCCATGAATGCAATGTTTACAAATACGTGATCTCTTGAAATCTTGTGAAGAAGCTATTACAGTTATAGTATCTAATATATTGACAAAGAAACTGAGACCCTTAGGAGTTAAGAAAACTGAGCAAGAAAGTGGCAGATATGGGTCTCAAACTCAGGTCTTATGATCTCCAACTCATCTGACACCACTGATCCCTTAAACACATATTGCTCTGTGATGTAGCTCACATTGTTGTTAGTTTTTAAAACTCTGGTATTAATTAGTTGTTCTTATTTATAGTCTCCCAAAGTTGGGTATAAGAGCCAGGCTTGCTATTTCTTTATTTTTCCCCAAGCACCTAACATGTACTCTTATAACAAAGTGTTTGTGAAAAAATTTCTACCGAGTCGTAGTTAGTGTATTATCTCATTAGCATCAACTGGTATTTAGCAGACATCAGGATGTATGCATTTTGACAGGTAAGAGAGGTATAAATCCTGAGCAAAGGACATGGACAGAAATAATATGCAATTCTGGGAATTACGAACTTAAATTCGTAAGGGGAGCTGAGGTTGGGCTCCTGGAGGAACTGCTGAAGAAGGAAAAACAGCTGAATGATAAGAGGGTATCTGAGGTGGAAGTGATACAGTACAATATTTTACCATCTGGCCAATGGACCGTAGGCATAGAGAAGAACTTCAGGGGAATTAAAAGACAAAGTCCTTTTGAGGATTTTGTCTTTTATTCTGATCTTGTTACTTTTTCCGCATTAGCACTCTTTGCTGCCAAATCTTTGAGTTAGGGGATGTCGCTACAGATTCTTCTCCGACCTCTTCCCAGCCTCCTTTCTTGCATGTCTTTCCAGAATGAAAATGACCATAATGTTTAATGTGTATCTAATTATAAAAGGAATATATATTCAAAAATCACAGGAAATATGACCAAATTAAAAAAGAGGAGAAGAAAATCTCTAAAAGGAGTTTCAAGAAATAACCACCATTCAGGGACTTCCCTGGTGGCACAGTGGTTAAGAATCCGCCTGCCAATGTGGGGGACATAGGTTTGAATCCTGGTCCTCACGCTGCGGGGCACCTAAGCCCGTGCACCACAATTACTGAGCCTGTGCTCTAGAGGCCACGAGCCACAGCTACTGAAGCCCACACACCTAAAGCCCGTGCTCCACAATGAGAAGCTGGCACGCAGCAATGAAGACCCAACTCAGCCAAAAATAAATAAAGTTATTAAAAAAAAGAAAAGAAATAACCATCATTCAGATTATATGGCTCTTCAGACTTTCTATATGTATAAACACACACAGTAGAATTCAATACTATTTTATCAACCTCTTTTTTAACTTAGCATCACTTCTAACAGTTGCAGAAGATGCCGTTGCAAGGTGTGGTCCATATTTAAAACCGATTTCCTGTTATTGGGCATTCAGGTTGTTGTAATGAACATCTCTATACAACCATCTTTGTCAGTTTGCATGATTATTTTCAATAGATAAAGAATAGAAATGGAATTTCTGGGTCAAAAGAACTGCAAAATTTGAAGACTTTTCAAAAATATTTTTAATATTTCCTTGAGAAGTCTTCTAACAGGAATGTCCTTGTACTCTCTCCAATACAGGTCATTATCAAACTTTTTAATCTTTACAAGTATAAGAGTTTTAAAAAGATTCAATTTGTTGTTGTTTGATTGAAGTATAGTTGACTTACAATGTTGTATTAATTTCTGCTGTACAGCAAAGCAACTCAGTTATACATATATATACACTGTTTTTTATATTTTCCATTATTGTTTATCTCAGGATACTGAACATAGTTCCCTGTGCTATACAGTAGGACCTTATTGTTTATCCATTCTATATGTAATAGTTGGCATCTACTAACCCCAAACTCCCAGTCCATCCCTCCCCCACCCATTTCCCCTTGGCAACCACATGTCTGTTCTCTGTGAGTCTTTTCATAGATAGTTCATTTGTGTCACGTTTTAGATTCCACATATAAGTGATATCATCTGGTGTTTTTCTGAGTTCACTTAGTATGATAATCTCGAGTTGTATCCTCAATTTGTATTTAATTACTAGTAAAGTTGATCATTTTGAAAATAGAAGTGGGACATATTTTATATTTCTTAATTTTGTAAATTTTCTATTCGTGTTCTTGCTGTGGTAATTATATTTGTTCCTGATTTGTAAATATACTTTATATATATTTATGGCTGGGTAATGTTCTGAGATATAAATTTTATTTTTCTTCCTGCATTCTCTTGTCACCCCCTGGAATTTTGTCTTCCCCTCATTTATGACTTTGTGCTTTACTGCCTTAGGGGAGATATGAGTTGTAGGAAACAGAAGTAGCCTGCAAGAAATTCTGGTTTCCCTTCCATCTCCCTCCACCTCAAATCCTTAGGCTCATCGAAGAGCACAAGATTTGAGGAAACTGGTGAAGGGCCAAGAGAAGTGGGAAGGGGAGAGAGTTTTCTCCTAGACCAAAAAAGTGATTCTTCTGTCTGGGGGAATTAGCAATATTTGATCTGACAACCAAATGTTTATATCCATATTCATGAGAGAGTGTAACTAAGCTGGGTAGCTAAGTTTACAGGAAGCAGCTCTTTTATAGCTATCTCCAACATAGACACATCTCCAAGACTCATTACATTGTTTGCAGCCACTGTAGGTATTTCACTCTGTCACCATGAAGTTAAGACAGGTGATTGCTGGGAAATAGGATAGTGTCGTGGAAAGATCACTCTCAGGACTTCAGAAAAGTCATCTAAGATGTGCTTCTGTCTGCTGCTGATTGACCTTGGATACTCATGGAACTTCTTAAAACTTCCCTTCTCATTATATGAGAGACATAACCAGTAATACCAACAGGAGAAAATCATTTCAGAGTCCTTGGAATCTGTCATGTCACTTATCAGACATTGATTCAGTGCCTGCTGTGTGCCAAGCACTGTTGTAGGCACAGAAGCTACCAGAAAGAAAGAAACAACTTCTCTGCCTTCAGGGAATATGGACACATATACACAGGGAATTCTAATATACACAGGGAGTTCTAATACCTCATAAAAACCTGTAATGTAATATTCTATATTTTATAGTTTTTATATAAAATGTTTATTGTAATTTTATAGCAGTATTATTTAATGCTCCAATTGAGTGAACAAAAATCACAGTAGAGCAAGTAAAACAAAAACTAATTGTTTATAAATTATAAAAAAAATTTTCTCTGGAACACAAATGGTTTAGTACTACTGGATTTTTGGAAAAATAATTGTTCAGTGCTTGATGATCTAAATGGTAGGCAAAGTTCATGCTCAGGGAACAGTAAAACAATTGTAACCTCAAAATGAATGAGCAGAAATATTTGTTCATAATTGAATATTAGGTATCTCCAAAGAAAGGGAAAATAATCATGAAGGGTAAAATGAGTGTTTTATTGGGCTTCATTGCATTTCATCTTGTAATTTAGAATCTTTTACCTTTGAAGGAAAAATGATGGGAGCACCAAAGGGCTTCACCCAGTCATGCTGCCTGCAGGTACCCTGATTTAGTGGCAGTCTATTGCAAGACTGGTTCCTTTGATATATGGATCACTCCCTGGACTCTCCTTGCAATTAATAGACATTTTATTCAAGCATTCCCACTACAAGGTTAGCAGATGTGGGCAAAGGAGAGGAAAGCAAAAAAGCCTGATTTTGGAACTTGCTGGCAAGGGTTTTGTGGCAGGGGGCTATTCAAATGAGGCCTTTCCTTGGCTTCTCTGCTATATTCATGTAAGCAGTTAAGAATTGGCCTTATATCTAAAATTTATTTGGGCACCTTCATTCCATTAGGATTACTATCAATGTCTCCAGACTCCCCACTTCCAAAGTGAGAGACTAAATAACTTAGGATTTTTCACGAGTCTCATTCTTTAAGAAGGTTTGCTAATACTCAGTTGGAAAGGTTAAAATCTACAAGCTTGATGACTTAAATGTTCTTGAAAAATCAGTTAAAAAAAGGTACCTCCTGCCAGCCACTGGAACTGCCGATGAGTTGAAATCCTTTCAATTTCTCTTGCTATTCAAAATGAGTCTCTAGTGTTTTTGCACTTTAGCCAAAAGCTTTTAGGCTTAGTAAAAAGCCCTCTGAGTCACAAGATAAAATGTATGTGCATTTTCCCATTGCCTATCTTCAATCCAGATTTTCCATGTTTAAAAAGGAAATAACAAAAATGCAAATTTAAGAAGTCCCTGGTCACCTGCAGTCAAAACTGCCTTTTACTCAGTTAACATTCTCTAAGCTGAACACAAGACTGAGTGCTACATTATCCAAGTAGTTTCTTATTTTTAGCATCAGAAGAGATTTGATGGTCTATATTAGTCTGATCACTCTCTTTAGCAAATGTACCGACCTATAAGAAAATATCTAGGGAAAGTGGGCTTTTTAAAGATTGAAACCCATTGTGTTCTATATTGCTTCTTTGTAGGATGGTGCTCAACTCTGTGTTTTCTTGAGTAGGAAAGGAAGATGGGCAGGCTCAAACCAAGGCTGCGCCCGTGCATGAGTCGGGCAAGGCAGTGAGGAGGTGGGTGGCAGACACAGGTAGTATGTGTTGTACCCAAGGTCATGTGACACCATGCGCATATTACATATCTTGTCTTATTTCATCTTCATAACTGCCTTGCAGATGTGGGCATTACTATTCCTGTTCTACAGATGAAAAGACCAAGAATTAGACAAGTTCAGTGACTTGCAAAGATCAGGTAGCAAACACCTGGTTATGAATTAATCTCAGGTTTAGTCTACTCGAAAGTCTATATGCTCCATGCTGGTTTTCTACATCTGCCTGGGAACTCAGAAAAATGGAAATTCTCCCTCTTCCTGCTGTGTTCCTCACAAAATGGCCATATGATTATTCTGATGGTTTAGTGGAAAGTATACCAGATTTAGGATCAAAGGCGCTTGGTCCTAGATCTGGGCCTTGATCCCACTACTGATCAACAATGTGATCCTGGCCAGGTAGAACTACTCTTCGGTTTAGTTCAGTGCTGGGTTTAGAGAAGGTGAAAGACCAGACCACCCGCTGCCCTAGGAATCTAACAGTGAAGTCTGCTCCTTTCCTTCTGTTTTTATATTAGAATTTGCCTAACTCAAAAGTTGCTTTAGGATCAAACTAGTCTTGTATTCTCTGAGAAAGGACTTTGTATACTACAAAACACAGTGTTGATCTACGGGTCTTTTTTAGACTGAAATTTTCATATTATCACCTCTGCTTTAAGGCACTGAAGACATTTATTTAAATTAAAATGTTATATGGGAGTGGTAAACATACTGAGCCACTGTATAACATTAACAACTGAGCATAATTCATGACTAGATTAGCTTTCTGGTGATCTAATTCGGGTTCAAAGAGAATTATTAGAGGATAGTACAGATTTTCATTATTTTTAATACCTTTACATTAAGAAGCATAAAGCCTTATGAAAAGTTTTAGAAATAAAAAAGTTAGGAATAAAAGATATACTATTTTATTATCCAAAAATAAATACTGAAAGTTATTTGTGTATTTCAGAAGCCTTCTTTTTCTCCCTTGCCTTCTCTCTCTCTTTGGGAAGTAGTTGTGTATGTGTGTTTTTGTGTGTACACATACACATGTATGTGTGTTTTTGTGTGTACACATACACATGTGTGTGTGTTTGAATATATGATATAGGGGTCATTCAATAAACACAGCTTTATATTCTGCTAATTTCACTTTATGTTACACTGAAATTTTCTGTGCTCTGATTGATTTTAGATATTCTTTAATTACTTCATAAGAGTCCCCTAATTTTGGACATTAGATTCTTTCCAATTATTTACAAATCTAAATGATGTTTTAGCAAATATTCTTTAATGTTTGTGATTCCCTAAAATTCTGATTATTTCTTTAGAATAGATTTCTTGGACTAGGTCAAAGAATATAAGCTTTTTAATCCTTTGCATAATGCCTAGTTTCACTCTAGAATGTTTACACTAATTAATATTCTCATCAGCAGTTTCTAAAAGTCTCAGTTTTACTTTCTCCTTGCCTACACTGAATATTTTTACAAGCCCATTTTTTTTTTATTATGTTTATTTTTGGCTGTGTTGGGTCTTCGTTTCTGTGTGAGGGCTTTCTCCAGTTGCGGCGAGTGGGGGCCACTCTTCATCGCGGTGCGCGGGCCTCTCACTATCGCGGCCTCTCTTGTTGCGGAGCAGAGGCTCCAGACGCTCAGGCTCAGCAGTTGTGGCTCACTGGCCCAGTCGCTCCGCGGCATGTGGGATCCTCCCAGACCAGGGCTCGAACCCGTGTCCCCCGCATCGGCAGGCAGATTCTCAACCACTGCGCCACCAGGGAAGCCCCAAGCCCATTTTTTTAGTAGATTGAAAGGACATAAAATTACATTTCAAGAAATGTAATTAGAACAAACAACATAGGATGAAAGAAAATAATTACAAAAGTGCCCATTATTCACTGAAAGTATGCATATAGGTGATTAATATGGAGAATCACTCTTACACTCCCAACTTTTTGTCATTTCACTGTGATAGCAACTAAACAAAAAGTTGGGAGTAAAGTAGCAATTCCCCACATTACATGCTATACAAGCACTGTCTACATTGAACGTCATTGTTCAAAATCATAGCTGAATTGGTAAGTAACAGCTTGCTGTTTGTTTGGTTTGATTTGTAGTTCTTTGATTATTAGAGATATAAGCATTTTTTTCGATACTTATTGTCTCTTTCATTTATTCTTGAAAGACAGGACTTTCAGTCTTTGAGAGAGTGGTCTTTGGAGTCAGGCAGCCTGGTTTGAATCCAGGAACTGACGCTTTCTAGACATTTGACCTGTATCAGGTTATTTGCACTTTTCTATACTTTAGTTTCCTTACCTAAAAAGTGAGGGTGATGTTACTAGTATGTATCTCATAAAATTAATTCATGTAAGTAATCAGTGTGTTAAGTACATATAAGTATGTACATATAAGAATGTACATATAAGAATATACATATAAGAATGGTATATTAATCCTTAACATATGTCAACGATTTTATTTGTTTATTTGTTCATTTTGTATATGGATTCATCGATATCCTTTTGTCTATTTTCTATTACAGTTCTTTTCTCCTATTGATTGACAAAAATGTTAACATTAGCTTTACGGTTTGCTGTTTTCCTTCTTTCTGAGGGTGGGCAGTAAAGTAAGAGATCAGAAGGAAGACGAGACTCAAAACTGGCACAGAAAACACACACACTCTTCTTTTTGTACGAGGGCTAGCCTAGATATCGCCTCTCATCACTAGCCTATAACTAGTGCAGTGGAAAGAGTCTGGGATAGCGCAGATCATTGAATCTGTAGGCATAATGAATTCAGCTATCCTAAACACGTCCAAGGTATCTCAAAGCACCCAAGGTATTTGTGTGTTCTTTTGAAAGACCTCATCTTTTGTGTAGGCAAAAGATGAGACTCATTCACAATTTAATAAGGTGATAAAGCTAGTGCAAGTCAGACTGCAGGACAAAGTTTTGGCTTGTCAGTCCACTTTTGAGATTGGGATCTAATATGTCATCAGTCTGTGCAGCTCCCTTATGAAGTGGTTGCTGGGCAACCAGACTGATTTGGTAGAAATAGTAGGCACTTCTTTGAATCATGATCTCACTGACCATTTTCACTAACATATTTACTGTTCATCACAATTCCCTTCCATTTGGTTTTCTGACAATCTAATGTCAATGTTCTCTGACTAAAAATACTTTCAAGTTTAATGAGATTTCCACTTTTTACACTGCTCATTCTCATCTGCAAAACTACTAATGGGTTGCCAAGACATTTTTTTTTTCTGTCACAGAGGTTATAACCATAACTTTACTTACACTCTGAACTAGAATTGGAACCTCCTGATGATCTAGAGCTGCCAGCTTTCTGGATGGCTATAAATCCAGAAGGCTATGAATGCCCCTATGGCATTCACTTATGAGCTACATGTGGTAAATTTTTGTTGTGATGTTGATCTAGGCAATGGTACCATGAAGTAGGAAAAATCAGTAATCCTTTGATTAAATTCATCCAAGTAGCCTCATTCATTCTGTAAGTCACCATTCCACAGATGTTTTCAAAGTGTCTGCTATGTGACTAGCCCTGTGCTACTGGGCTCTGAGGATTCAATTATGAGTATAATAGAGCCTCTGTCTCCAATTTGCTTGTTGTCAGTGGAAGAGGCAGAGAAGAAGAGAAGCTTTCATTAATCAGAGGGACAAGTACTAAGTGAGCACAAAGGAGGGGCACTTAACCAAGACTTAGGAGGTCAGGGAAGCTCTCCCAGAGTGACAGTATGAAACATGAAGTATGAGTTAACCAGGAGATTAGGAGAAGAGAGCATAAGGGAATAAGATGTTCAGAGACTGAAAGAGACTTCACAGCAGGGTTGGGGATCTGCAAGTGGTTGAGTGTGACTGGAGAATGATTGGAGGATGAGAAAATTCAGACTAAGAGTGTCTGCATTTGGAGGAGAGGTGTTAGGTCTGTTCCCTAAGCTGCTGTCTCATGACTTTAGTTTTCCATTCCAGACAAAATATAATATTTTATGCCCCTTGGCTACTGCCCTAAAATTTCAGGAACTTAATCCCATAGAGAATAGGGTGCTATAATTATATGATCCAAGCTTTTCCATATATATTTCTTGTAATAAAGATGGTAGCTTTTCATTGCAGTTTAAGCATGGATTCTCCACATTTTATTTACAGCAAATATAACAAGCACTGTACTTTCAGTTAATTATCTCCTAGCAGCAGCTTTGCCAATTGTGCACCCACAGCACTGGATCTTGACTCTTTGCTTTTGCAGGACCACATTGTATAGGTAAGCAAGTAGGCAGACAACCACAGGTAGTTTTCAATGAATGTAATTGCCCACAAAACATACTTTAATGGTCCCTGCCACAAATAAGTGACTGTCTTTTGGATTATCAGTCTGTACTGCAAAGAAGCTGAAATATATCAGTTCTCTCAGCAGTTCTCAATTTTCTGATTTGGAAGAAAATAATAGTTGTATTCAAATGAGCACCATACTTTTTTTTTTTTTTTCACACACACACACACACACACACACACACACAGTATTTTATTTTTACAAGAGATAAACAAACTGACACCAAGCATTGTAAATGGATGACCACAACAAAAGCAGCAATGATTGCAATTACCAAACATGAAACACACTCATACTATGTCATAATATTGACATTCAGTCCAGTAATCCTCCACTGTAACAGCTCCTTTACTTTGAAGTGAAAAGTGATTTGTATATTTTTTGCCTCTGAGTCCTTGTGGGATTTTTTTTTTTATTCAAAGAGAAAGTCACAAAAATTATAATCATCCTCATCAGTTCACTCAGTCCCATGTAATTAATTTTTTTTAAATCTTGATCTTTTGTTGGCACTTTTATGAATTCATCAGTTTTCCAATAGAGTTCTGAAAATGCTTATTCATTCAGTTCAACAGTATAGTCAGTTATCAGAAACCTGTACTTGTCAGAGTCTTCTCCATGAATTCCTTGAAGATGAAATTCTTTTATAGGAACATTTTTGAAAAAGCATCAGAGTACACCCAGAACTGTCTGTACATGACAAAAGACTTAAAAATGACCATGGTTAAAGATTTGATGAAAGTTCATAATAATGCAATTGAAAAAGGAAATTTAGTTATTTCTGAGATATACGTTTTAAAGTAACAACTAGAATTATGACTTATAACATTATACCAGAACATATAAGATTTTTAGAAATTTCATGTAATGTCTGAAACATTTATATTAACATATTTCCATACAAATAACCCAAAGAAAGTTTAGTATCAGTTGTTTTTTGTTTGTTTGTTTTTTTATACTGTAGGTTCTTATTAGTCATCAATTTTATACACATCAGTGTATACATGTCAATCCCAATCGCCCAATTCAGCACACCACCATCCCCACCCCACCATGGTTTTCCTCCCTTGGTGTCCATATGTTTGTTCTCTACATCTGTGTCTCAACTTCTGCCCTGCAAACCAGTTCAACTGTACCATTTTTCTAGGTTCCACATACAAGTGTTAACATATGATATTTGTTTTTCTCTTTCTGACTTACATCACTCTGTATGAAAGTCTCTAGATCCACCCACGTCTCAACAAATTACTCAATTTCATTCCTTTTTATGGCTGAGTAATATTCCATTGTATATATGTACCACTTCTTCTTTATCCATTCGTCTGTCGATGGGCATTTAGGTTGCTTCCATGACCTGGCTATTGTAAATAGTGCTGCAATAAACATTGGGGTGCATGTGTCTTATTGAATTATGGTTTTCTCTGGGTATATGCCCAGTAGTGGGATTGCTGGATCATATGGTAATTCTATTTTTAGTTCTTTAAGGAACCTCCATACTGTTCTTCATAGTGGCTGTATCAATTTACATTCCCACCAACAGTGCAAGAGGGTTCCCTTTTCTCCACACCCTCTCCAGCATTTGTTGTTTGTAGATTTTCTGATGACGCCCATTCTAACTGGTGTGAGGTGATACCTCATTGTAGTTTTGATTTGCATTTCTCTAATAATTAGTGATGTTGAGCAGCTTATCATGTGCTTCTTGGCCATCTGTATGTCTTCTTTGGAGAAATGTCTATTTAGGTCTTCTGCCCATTTTTGGATTGGGTTGTTTGTTTCTTTAATATTGAGCTGCATGAGCTGTTTATATATTTTGGAGATTAATCCTTTGTCTGTTGATTCGTTTGCAAATATTTTCTCCCATTCTGAGGGCTGTCTTTTCGTCTTGTTTATGGTTTCCTTTGCTGTGCAAAAGGTTTGAAGTTTCATTAGGTCCCATTTGTTTATTTTTGTTTTTATTTCCACTACTCTAGAAGGTGGATCAAAAGAGATCTTGCTGTGATTTATGTCAAAGAGTGGTCTTCCTATGTTTTCCTCTAAGAGTTTTATAGTGTCCGGTCTTACGTTTAGGTCTCTAATCCATTTTGAGTTTATTTTTGTGTATGGTGTTAGGGAGTGTTCTAATTTCATTCTTTTACACGTAGCTGTCCAGTTTTCCCAGCACCATTTATTGAAGAGACTGTCTTTTCTCCATTGTATATCCTGCCTCCTTTGTTGAAGATAAGGTGACCATATGTGCATGGGTTTATCTCTGGGCTTTCTATCCTGTTCCATTGATCTATGTTTCTGTTTTTGTGCCAGTACCATATTGTCTTGATTACTGTAGCTTTGTAGTATAGTCTGAAGTCAGGGAGTCTGATTCCTCCAGCTCCGTTTTTTTCCCTCAAGACTGCTTTGGCTATTTGGGGTCTTTTGTGTCTCCATACAAATTTTAAGATGATTTGTTCTAGTTCCATAAAAAATGCCATTGGTAATTTGATAGGGATTGCACTGAATCTGTAGATTGCTTTGGGGAGTATAGTCATTTTCACAATATTGATTCTTCCAATCCAAGAACATGGTATATCTCTCCATCTGTTGGTATCATCTTTAATTTCTTTCATCAGTGTCTTATACTTTTCTGCATGCAGGTCTTTTGTCTCCCTAGGTAGGTTTATTCCTAGGTATTTTATTCTTTTTGTTGCAGTGGTAAATGGGAGTGTTTCCATAATTTCTCTTTCAGATTTTTCGTCATTAGTGTATAGGAATGCAAGAGATTTCTGTGCATTAATTTTGTATCCTGCAACTTTACCAAATTCATTGATTAACTCTAGTAGTTTTCTGGTGGCATTTTTAGGATTCTCTATGTATAGTATGTCATCTGCAAACAGTGACAGTTTTACTTCTTCATTTCCAATTTGTATTCGTTTTATTTCTTTTTCTTCTCTGATTGCTGTGGCTAGGACTTCCAAAACTATGTTGAATAATAGTGGTGAGAGTGGACATCCTTGTCTCATTCCTGATCTTAGAGGAAATGCTTTCAGTTTTTCACCATTGAGAATGATGTTTGCTGTGGGTTTGTCGTTAGCTCTTCTCTAAATGTTTGATAGAATTCACCTGTGAAGCCATCTTGTCCTGGACTTCTGTTTGTTGGAAGATTTTTCATCATAGTTTCAATTTCAGTGCTTGTGACTGGTCTGTTCATATTTTCTGTTTCTTCCTGGTTCAGTCTTGAAAGGTTATACCTTTCTAAGAATTTGTCCATTTCTTCCAGGTTGTCCATTTTATTGGCATAGAGTTGCTTGTAGTAGTCTCTTAGGATGCTTTCTATTTCTGCGGTGTCTGTTGTAACTTCTCCTTTTTCATTTCTAATTTTATTGATTTGAGTCCTCTCCCTCTTTTTCTTGATGAGTCTGGCTGATGGTTTATCAATTTGTTTATCTTCTCAAGAACCAGCTTTTAGTTTTATTGATCTTTGCTATTGTTTTCTTTGTTTCTATTTCATTTATTTCTGCTCTGATCTTTATGATTTCTTTCCTTCTGCTAACTTTGGGTTTTGTTTGTTCTTCTTTCTCTAGTTCCTTTAGGTGTAAGGTTAGATTGTTTACTTGAGATTTTTCTTGTTTCTTGAGGTAGGCTTGTATAGCTATAAACTTCCCTCTTAGAACTGCTTTTGCTGCATCCCATAGGTTTTGGATGGTCGTGTTTTCATTGTCATTTGTCTCTAGGTATTTTTTGATTTCCTCTTTGATTTCTTCAGTGATCTCTTGGTTATTTAGTAAAGTATTGTTTAGCCTCCATGTGTTTGTGTTTTTTACGTTTTTTTTCCCTGTAATTCATTTCTAGTCTCCAGCGTTGTGGTCAGAAAACATGCTTGATATGATTTCAGTTTTCTTAAATTTACTGAGGCTTGATTTGTGACCCAAGATGTGATCTATCCTGGAGAATGATCTGTGTGCACTTGAGAAGAAAGTGTAATCTGCTGTTTTTGGATGGAATGTCCTGTAAATATCAGTTAAATCTATCTGGTCTGTTGTGTCATTTAAAGCTTCTGTTTCCTTATTTATTTTCATTTTGGAAATGAAATTCATTTGTCCATTGGCGAAAGTGCAGTGTTAAAGTCCCCCACTATTACTATGTTACTGTCGATTTCCTCTTTTAGAGCTGTTAGTACTTGCCTGATGTTTTGAGGTGCTCCTTTGTTGGGTGCATATATATTTATGATTGTTATATCTTCTTCTTGGATTGATCCCTTGATCATTATGTAGTGTCCTTCCTTGTCTCTTGTAACATTCTTTATTTTAAAGTCTATTTTATCTGATATGAGTATAGCTACTCCAGCTTTCTTTTGATTTCCATTTGCATGGAATATCTTTTTCCATCCCCTCACTTTCAGTCTGTATGTGTCCCTAGGTCTGAAGTGGGTCTCTTGTAGACAGCATATAGATGGGTCCTGTTTTTGTATCCATTCAGCGAGCCTGTGTCTTTTGGTTGGAGCATTTAATCCATTCACGTTTAAGGTAATTATGGATATGTATGTTCCTATGACCATTTTCTTAATTGTTTTGGGTTTGTTTTTGTAGATCCTTTTCTTCTCTTGTGTTTCCCACTTAGAGAATTTCCTTTAGCATTTGTTGTAGAGCTGGTTTGGTGGTGCTGAATTCTCTTAGCTTTTGCTTGTCTGTAAAGCTTTTGACTTCTCCATCAAATCTGAATGAGATCTTTGACAGGTAGAGTAATCTTGGTTGTAGGTTCTTCCCTTTCATCACTTCAAGTATATCATGCCACTCCCTTCTGGCTTGCAGAGTTTCTGCTGAGAAGTCAGCTGTTAACCTTATGGGAGTTCCCTTGTATATTATTTTTCGTTTTTCCCTTGCTGCTTTCAATAATTTTTCTTTGTCTTTAATTTTTGCCAATTTGATTACTCTGTGTCTTGGTGTGTTTCTCCTTGGGTTTATCCTGTAGGGGATTCACTGCACTTCCTGGACTTAGGTGGCTATTTCCTTTCCCATGTTAGGGAAGTTTTTGACTGTAATCTCTTCAAAGATTTTCTCTGGTCCTTTCTTTCTTCTCCTTCTGGGACCCCTATAATGCGAATGTTGTTGTGTTTAGTGTTGTCCCAGAGGTCTCTTAGGCTGTCTTCATTTCTTTTCATTCTTTTTTCTTTATTCTGTTCTGCAGAAGTGAATTCCACCATTCTGTCTTCCAGGTCACTTATCCATTTTTCTGCCTCAGTTATTCTGCTACTGATTCCTTCTAGTGTAGTTTTCATTTCCGTTATTGTATTGTTCATCTCTGTTTGTTTGTTCTTTAATTCTTCTAGGTCTTTGTTAAACATTTCTTGAATCTTCTTGATTTTTGCCTCCATTGTTTTTCTGTGGTCCTGGAGGATCTTCACTATCATTATTCTGAATTCTTTTTCTGGAAGGTTGCCCATGTCCACTTCATTTAGTTGTTTTTCTGGGGTTTTATGTTGTTCCTTCATCTGGTACATAGCCCTCTACCTTTTCATCTTGTCTATCTCTCTGTGAATGTGGTTTTTGTTCCACAGGCTGCAGTATTTTAGTTCTTCTTGCTTCTGCTCTCTGCCCTCTGGTGGATGAGGCTATCTAAGAGTCTTGATGGGAGGGACTGGTGGTGGGTAGAGCTGACTGTTGCTCTGGTGGGCAGAGCTCAGTAAAACTTTAATCCACTTGACTGTTTATGGGTGGGGCTGGGTTCCCTCCCTGTTGGTTGTTTGGCCTGAGGCAACCCAACACTGGAGAGTATCTGGACTCTTTGGTAGTGCTAATGACAGATTCTGGGAGGGCTCAAGCCAAGGAGTACTTCCCAGAACTTCTGCTGTCAGTGTCCTTGTCCCCATGGTGAGCCACAACTCCCCCCCTCCCCGCCTCTGCAGGAGACCCTCCAACACTAGCAGGTAGGTCTGGTTCAGTCTCCCCTGGGGTCACTGCTCCTTCCCCTGGGTCCCAATACGCACACTACTTTGTGTGTGCCCTCCAAGAGTGGAGTCTCTGTTGCCCCCATTCCTGTCGAAGTCCTTCAATCAGTTCTCACTAGGCTTCAAAGTCTGATTCTCTAGGAATTCCTCCTCCCGTTACCGGACCCCTAGGTTGGGAAGCCTGAAATGGATCTCAGAACCTTCACTCCAGTGGGTGGACTTCTGTGGTATAAGTGTTCTCCAGTCTGTGAGTCACCCACCCAGCAGTTATGGGATTTGATTTTACTGTGATTGCGCCCCTCCTACCGCCTCATTGTGACTTGTCCTTTGTCTTTGGATGTGGGGTATCTTTTTTGATGAGTTCCAGTGTCTTCCTGTCAATGATTGTCCAGCAGCTAGTTGTGATTCTGGTGTTCTCACAAGAGGGAGTGAGAGCACGTCCTTCTACTCCGCCATCTTGGTTCTTGTCCCCCAGCACCATACTTTTGATTGAGAATATTACTGCAGGATTGAGGGAAAAATATGTTGAATCAGACTTCCTTTGCTTACACTGTGGTCACCCATACAGGTTCTACTCATTTCGGGTATGAGCTTTGAAGAGGAGCTTGCTTTCTTTCAGGGTGTGTCTTTCATAGTCTTCAAACAAGTTCAAGAGAGTTTTCTAAAAAGAAATGTTTTGAAGCAGCATATTAGCTGGGGCAATGATTTCTCCTTCAGTTATCCCTAAAGCCACCTCCTTACCCTTGAGTTAAAGAGCAGAAGTCAATTCACAGAAGGGGAAGCATATGCTAGTAAATGACTCATTCAAGATAGCACAACCAGTAGGGTTGGGGCTGAAATTAGAGCAGGCTTACCAGGGTTGCTGATTGCACAGCAGTTATACTTGACCAGAAGTTGGTGCTTTGTACTGTGGTTTGCTATCTGCAAATACTCTCAGAATGTGGACATTCTTTCTTTGGTTGGAGTAACCATTTGTCTCAAAGGATAAAAGTCCTATAATAATATTGGCTAATATTATATCATTGGCTTTGTGCTACACACTGTGCTATGTTCTTTACATGTATTATATCATTTAATTCTCGCCATTTACTCTCTGTGAGGTAGATATTATTCTCCTTACATTACAAATGAACCAGTTATAACGTAGAGTGGTTAAGCAGCTTTGCTAAGGTTGCACAGCTATAGTAAGCATTGTTTGAATATATTTTACTAAATAGCCAGGAGCTATGGGAATTGGAGATAATTTTGATGCAGTGAGCAGATTTATGTCATCCCCAGATCCTCAATTTCCCGTCTGTACAGAACCCCCTCATCCTCGTCTTTTCCACATGAGCTCATGGACCCTCAGCACACTATTACCCTCTTCCCACTCAGCCTATCACCTTTCTCTTTCTGATAACTCATCTTTGTCTCTCTGCCTAACTTTGGGCAGCTCATGTTATGGCTATCTCTTTCTTTACTCAACTTACTGTCCTTTGTGTTTCCTATCATGTTCCTCCCTCTGCTGGACCTCTATTTTGCTCTACTTTCTCAAGATCATACCCCAAGATAATTTTTGACTTGTCTTATTCTCTTCATCTGTTACAACATAGACTTTGGAGGCAGACAGTGCTGGGTTTTAATCTCAATCTAGCTATATTCTAGCTATAGTAACTTTGAGCAAATTATTTAATCTCTCTTTAAAAAACTTGCCTAAACATCTACAATAACTCATTCACAAGTACAAAATCCAAAAACATCTGAAAATATATTTTGCAAATATATGGCAAGTTTATTGATGATAACTGATGTACCTTTTTTAGTGTGTGTGTTTTTAATCCCACTTAATATGATGACTCATGTGGTTCACTGAAAATATTTTATTTGCTTCCAAAACACTATACCAGATCTCACTTGGTTGCAAAACATGTGATATATGCACCTTATTATCTTTTTCTTTTTTTTTTGGCCTGTGCCACGGGGCTTGTGGGATCTTATTTCCCCAACCAGGGATCGAACCTGGGCCCTCGGCAGTGAAAGCACGGAGTCTTAACCACTGGACCGCCAGGGAATCCCCGCCTCCTTTTTTCCTTATTATCTTTTAAAATCCAAACAATTCTGAATTCTGGAACACACAGGGCTGCAAGGATTTTGGATAAGGGATTGCATATCTGTAATACTTTCTTACATCGTGTTGCAAGGATTAGAAATAAACTATATAACCTGTTTAACGCATTGGCACACAGTAGGCACTTAGTAAATTGTAGCACTTAATTCCAAAATGTTTCTTTTAAGTTCCTGTTTCTGTGTTTTACATAGGAGGAAAACCCCAAAAAGGATTATGAGAGTACAGTGAAGCAGAGCGAGCGAAAACCCTGCATTGCAGTGTTAAAAAAAAAAAAAAAACAACATTATTCTTATAAATTATTTTTAGTTCACTCATGACTATTGTTATGCATCAGTAAGCTACTATCTCTATTAATGTCCACCCCAAACCTAAAAATTATTTCCAGGCTTGATTTGTTACCTGCCTACCTCTTAAGGAACAATTTGGTCACAGAGAAAACATTGATGGGGAAGAAATGTGTTTAATTATACTTGAATTCTCTGCTCTGGGAAATCACTTTATAGAAGCTGGGCTTGCTTTAAGCATAAATCAGTATTTTGAAGCAGAAAGTTAAGTGCTACTGCTCATCTGGAAGAAATTATACATAATGGCATCAAGTTCACTACCACTAATAGGAAACATGGTGTCCTCTGGTGAGTGACAAATGCAAGACCGTGCTGCCTCTGCAAATAATGACAGTGACTATGCATTATGTATTGTGAGGCTATAAGAGAGGAAAAAATAAACTTTCTTTATTGTGGGTGTCAAAGGAGTGAAAAAATAAAAGGAACTACTGCATAAAGTGTCACAGCTGTCTATGACAAAATGTAGTTAAAAATGGCCTGATATTTCTTTCTGCTAAACAACTAGAACTATGCTTGGAGGAACAAACTTATCCTACTCCCAAAAGATAATTGCTGTACCAACCTCCTTCAATATTTCTGTATATTATCTTCCTGAGTGGTCCTAAGTCTCAGATAAGAGGATGCTTCTTGGCAATAAAGCAACTGGAACACCCACACCAAATGCCTTTTTGGTGCCCAGCTTTGTGCTAGAAACTGGAGCAAGGTAGTCGCTCAAGATAAAAACTTATCAGCAGGACAATTTCCACCTCTGATGAAATCCAAACTCAATTACAACCCAGGCAGTGTTTTCCTCATATAAAACCTGCAGTCAGTCTGTTTGCCAGTCTCATGGAAGTAATTCAATTTCCCGTGACTGTAGAAGGGCAACTTCTGAGAACACCTTCATAATCAAGACACTTGTTGTTAAAGCAGACCATTAGAGCCAGACCTCAAATCTGTACAGTGTGGAGGAAAGGTGCTTCACTAGTTCTTCCTATATTTAATCAATCAAGAGAAAAAAAAAAGATAATACTTCCTGTTAATATATCCATTCCAAGCACAGTAGCATTTTCATCTAATTTTTATTTTAGTCCTCCAAACACTATTACCTAAAAACAGTTCATCCTGAAAAAAGTAGGACTAGAAGGATAGA
Organism: Balaenoptera acutorostrata; assembly: GCF_949987535.1. Taxonomy (NCBI): domain Eukaryota; kingdom Metazoa; phylum Chordata; class Mammalia; order Artiodactyla; family Balaenopteridae; genus Balaenoptera; species Balaenoptera acutorostrata. The sequence goes on from NC_080079.1 coordinate 37,083,961, forward strand.
GTTTAATGAAGAAGTTAAAAATAACGAAGATGGCAAAATCGATGTAAAATGAGGTTAAACAGAGATAAGCAAAAATTTTTGTTTGCTGGTTTCTAAAAACATCTTGGAAGGAAAGAAACATAACTCTCCTCCAATTGTTAGAAATTATCTGTTTTGCTTTTTCTGAGGTCCTTCTCTTTATAGCCTATGTGATTTACTATGGAATGAAATAATACATTCAATGTCACTCCCCCATCCATATATTAAAGCCCTAACCCTCAATGTGGTGGTATTTGGAGATGGCTTTTGGAAGATAATTAGGTTTAGATCAGATCATGAGCATGGAGCCCTAATGATAGGATTAGTGCCCTTATAAGAATGGTCACCAGAGGTTGCTTTCTCTCTCTGCCTCTGTCCCTCCCTCCCTCTGTCCCTCCCTCCTCCTACCATGTGAGGACATAGTGAGAAGGCAGCTATCTGCAAGCTAGGAAGAGAATCCTCACCAGAAAACAACCGTGCCTGTGCCTTGATCTTGGACTTGTAGCTTCCAGAGCTATGAGAAAATAAAATTTTCTTGTTTAAGCCACCCAGTCTATTTTGTTATGGCAGCCTGAACAGATGAAGACAAGATCCAACCGGCCAAATCTGAAATTTAGTTCACATGGACATGAAGACTGGTCTATTGGACTGTGCTATTTAAAAGTTTTTGGTAAATTGTTAAACAACTGTACAAATATGAGCCATCAATTTGTTGTACAGAGAAACAGCAACACCATGTTAACTCATACCAACTGTGTGGTTCTTTTGGGAATCTAGCAATTGACAGATTTACTACAATGATACCCTCAATAGCTAATGACATCTTAAAATGGGAATATTAGTATGTAGATGCATATATAGAAATGTAGCTATCTATATCTATCTAGCTATCTTAAGAGCAGGAGCAAAGATAAATCACGCAATCATAGAATGTCAGAATTAGAGTCTTCATATTTGTCTACCCTAGAAGCTTTCAACCTACCCTTGAAGTTATGATTTCTTGGGCAGAGATGTGGACATTTTAGTTGATTCAGGATCACTCTTGTGAGATAAGACTCCCTCATTCTAGCTTTAACAAGAGTGTCAGTAGGTTAATTTGCTTTACATATTGGAGTTCCACAAGACTTCACTTGAAGAAAGTGTTCTCACACCCTTTGCTGTACTTCAGCCTTTAGTTCTGCTAATGAGGAGAATGAATTCCTGAAATTAAAGGGTCACCTCCTTCTTTCTCCAGTCCAGGCAATATCTATGTAGTTCCCTCCAGCTTCTCTGAGAGATCCACTTTCCTGTTGGCTTTAGCATCACTATAATGCTATGGTCTTCCTTCTGCCTTCTATTTCCTGCTCTCCTGATCAAGAGCCTATTGTCTTGTGATGGACATTAACTTAAGCAAACCTCTATTCCCTCTCCCACACTAGGCAAAAAGAATAGCCTAAGCCAGAGGTTGGCAAACTACAACCTGTGGGCCAAATCTGGCCCACTACATATATTTGGTTAAAAAAAAAAATTATTGGAACAAATCAGCCACCCTGATTTGTTTATGTATTGTCTATGTCTGTTCTCATGTTACAATGGCAGGGCTATAGCAGTTGCAGTAGAGATCGTGTGGCCTGTAAAGACTAAAACATTTACAGTCTGTCCCTTTATGGGCAAAGTTTGCCAACCCCTGACCTACATCTTGAAGACTGTCCGGCCTACTGGTTATTTAGAATTGAAAGCTACAGTTTAGATAAATTTGATTCTTGTATTTTTCCTTCTTGTTTCACAAAGTTCCCAGTTAGGTGATCTTCTAACTAGACTCTTCACCAATGGAAGCAGTCACCCAACATCTAAGCAACATTTAGAAGTGTTCAGAAAACACCAAAAAATCTTAAAGTTGTTTTTCTTTTTGTTACGTCTTATTTCTTTGATTTATAGTCCACCACTCAATATTTGGAGAGTTAGTTTCCAAGTGTTGTTGTCGTCTCTATTTTCTGTGATGTATTCAGTTTGACAGATGGTCTAAAAGGAAAACTTGACATCATGATGATGATTTTATGTATAATTTTTTGTTAATCTGTTGTGAATTGCAGTGACTTGCACTGGGCTTTTTGCCTAGATTTCAACTATGCTTTGTAGGAACATAGTCAAATCTATTTCCCTTGACCTTATGCTAACAAGCTTAAGTCTACAACTTAACCAACAAGGAAAGTAAGTGACGCATAGGAAGTGAGAGGCAGGAAGATGGAGTCGTATGGACAAAGGCTTTAGAATGAAACAGACATAATTAGAATTCCAGCCCTAATACTCATTAGTTGTGTATTTGGGGGCAAATTAGTGAGCCTCCTGGAATCTCAGTTTCTTCATCTGTAAAACTAAAGTTATAGTTCCTTCTCTACTGTGACGATTAAATGCAATCATGTATGTGAAACTACTTCCCAATATTTGGCACAGAGATGTTCACAACCTTATAATTACCTTCTTTTGTTCTCTTCCTCCTTTTCTATCTACTAGGCTTAATTATTAACATTTTAGAATACAGAAATTCATCATTACTTGGAGATAGTAAATATTATGTGAAATAGTTTTCGGTGAAAAGAGTGGGTTTATCTAGCTTAGGGTAATAAATAGATCAAACATCACTAAAGTCCTTGACAAAGCTCAGTCTTCAGTTCAGCCAATAGGTGAATTGAGTAGGTTGACCAATACCATGGTACAAGTCACATTCTGTGCAAACATCATTTAGGGCTGTATTTCACAAATGTAGATGGAGCTAGACAATTGATAGTATATGTATTCTTTTTTTTTTTTTACTTTTTTTTGATGTGTACCATTTTTAAAGTCTTTATTGAATTTGTTACAGTATTGCTTCTGTTTTATGTTTTGGTTTTTTGGCTGCGAGGCATGTGGAATCTTAGCTCCCCGACCAGGGGTTGAACCCTCACCCCCTGCATTGGAAGGCGAAGTCTTAACCACTGAACTACCAGGGAAGTCCCAGTATATGTATTCTTGAAAGTGACCAAATATCCCTTATTGCCTCGATATTCCAGATGAATATGTTTTGTGCTATAGATGTCCCAGATTAATTAATTTACTTTTCATTTTCACTGGGGCATACACAGTCCTAATGGCTTAACTGATTGGATAACTTGTAGTTAGATATAATTTGAGCAGATTATTTGTGGTTTACTTAGGAGTCACATGGACTTTATGACTTTATTATCTCCATCAGAGTTACCACTCTCTTCTGTAAAAATTTCATTCATTACCAGCCTTCCCGAGAAAAGTAGGGGAGGGAGAGATAGAGAAAAAGAGGAGGAAGGGAAGAGGGGAAGGAAGAGAGAAGAGAAGTAGAGAGAGAATATCTATTGGCACTGTCTCAATTCTGATAGCAACCTTTCCCTATTGCTGTTCTAATAATGCAGGATTTGTGCTTCCACAGTGATTCACCGGCATCTAAAAACAGTTTAGCTATACTTTGGTGACCTGGGTCTTAGAATAGAAGTAGTAGGAGAGTACTTTAAGAGGTAAAATAAGAACCAGTGCCCATATCGGTTAGATAAATATGGCTTTATGCTCTATAAGTTATATTTGTTATCAGAAAATGACAGGAGATGTTTTATTATTTCTCCAAACTGATATAAAACCAAAAGCTTACTGGGTTTTAATCTTTGTCAATACAAAATAAATAAAATTAAAAGATGGACACAACTTTCCTAAAATTATTTACCTAATTAACTCTGTAATTTACCTTTATATCTTCTATATGGTCTGAATTAAATGTCTTTTTTCCTCATTTTTGGTACAGACTCCTTTTGAAGTTGTTTGTGGTAGAAAAATCCCTTAGTTGTGTGTTGACCACCAAACAAAGGTCTTACATGACTAGAATGGCGGGGGCCAATTTTGCTGGCCCCATCATATCAGATATAAAAGTACAGCTGTCCAAATGTTCTTCAAATGGCCTGTCTTAGCAGCCCTGGGTATGAGCTGCTGGATACTGGAACTCTGTAGATAGTCAAGCAGTACTGCATGGATAGAGTGGAATTGACAATTGGCTTCTGTCTAGGAGACACTTGACACCCACCGTTCTCTGCAGCAGACTTTATTAGTTGTGCAACGTAATGGTTATTGGGGGCTCAACTATAACCCAGAAAGTCAGCTAATGCCTTATCATTGAGGTCAATGGAGAGTGACTCTAGGTTCTTTATAGCAGGTACCGAAACTCCTGGTGCTTGGTAATTAATTTGGACTGCCCATCCCTGCTTTTTCCCCCACTTAGCTACTGAAGTATGTCTCCTGCCATTTGATGCCATAATTAGCTTCCCTATAACTTTTATCAGTCAAATTGTGCCTTATCAAGGTCCATTAGAAAGTTATTTATGGCAGTGTTTCTTTGATTGGACTTGGGGACAAGACAATGAAATTTCAAGGGGACACAGAGGCTGGAACTGGCTGTCTGCAAACACATGATCTCCTCTCTCTTCCTAGGTGTGTGAGGTCTAGAGGAGTGGGTGGATTTATAAGGTAGATAGCCACCTTAGCTAGGCAATTGGGTACAGTTCCAAGCACCCACAGATTGTATATGTGCAGTTAAGTGGTAATTGCCTAAGATAGAGTTCTAGAGAGTTCCCTAGTCAGTAACAAGGTAGTCATGTAATCATTCAGGGACCTACGCTAGTTCTGTCCTCTGCTTTAGCTTTCTCTTTTCTTTCATCCAGCACCTGGGGAAAGAGACCTCTCCTAACCTGGGGGTGACACATGCCACTTCCCCTCACATTCCACTGGAAAATTCTAGTTACAGAGTTCTACCTGCATGCAGGGAGCCTGGGAAATGCAGTCACTGGCTGCCCAGCCTTTCCTTGGAAACAGCTCTATGTGAAGGAGGACATGAAAGGTTGATTGTAAGCCATCTTTGCCACAATAACAGATTTGAGTAAGGTTGAGTCAGAAAGGGAACCAAGATGGACGAGGTGCACCAGGAGGAGAAAGGGGAGTCTGAAGGAATTTCCTAGGTCAGTCAGAGTTCAGATGATTGCAGCAAAGTATATTACATTTCTGAATCTTTTAAAATGTTCTGTGAAATTTTAAAGGAGTAAATATGGACCAAACATAAAAATTCAAAAAAAGATTCTTTTCCTTCTTTCATTCATCTTGGCCTAAAGTGTGGATCTTCTTCTTTCCACCCCTCTTTACATAGTGCCCTGGAAGTCAGAGCTTTTGCAGAATCCTCTCTTCTGCATCATTACACATGTTAACGTTTAAGAAAATCCAGCTTATAGAAGTTGATTGGCCCAGGCTCCCACTTCCAAACTGCTACCATTACTGAGTGCTTGGTATGTACCTGCCCTTTATTAACGTTATCCCACTCAGTCCTCCCAATGACCTAAAGAGGTACATATTTTAACTTTAACATTACTATTAAAATACGCTTTAAAGATATTCTCTACGAACAAAGCGGTCTTCTTAGACTTTGCTTGTACATCCAAATCTAAAACATTGTTAAGAGGACAAGAAGATTCTCTCAGATGGATCAGAATTAATAATGGGAATAGTGATCTTAGTAAAAGAAGTAAACAGAATAGGAAAAAAAAAAAGAATATACTAAACAAAGGTAATAGGAGGCTGAACTCAAAAGAAAAATTGTTGATTTGTTGTATCTTCTTCCTTAAAAAAGGCTCATAAGTACTCTCATAATTCTTCAATCCAGTTAAGAAGAGAAAATACCCTCTGCCTTCCTCTCTTGAGGTTTCATTTATTGGTAAACCATTATTGTGGCAGTTGCAGACGTTCTACAAAGAATAAAAAAGTTACCACAGGCTCACAGTGTGTTATGACCCAAGTGGTTTTTACAACTGTTTCCTTCAAGTCTATGTCCATATGCCTGCAAGTGAATAAACCATCTTGACATGCACTTCACAAGATAATATTTCCAGCTTTATTTGCCCTTTGGTAAATGCTAAAATGTTCTCAACCAAATGTGAAATTTTTAAATGTAGAAAATAAATGCACATATAAACTAATTTTTAAATAGGCTAAACTGTTAAAAGTAGTTGTTCATGAAAGGTTGAATCATAGGTAAATTTATTTTTCTTATACTCTCCTAGGTTTTATAAATGGCTATTTGTTACATTTTTGTTACATTTTTAAATCTACAAGAGGATATCTCATCACAGACCTGGTATTGTTTTTTTGGAACTCTAAAGGAAATAGCTATTTTCCAGATTTAGGTAGTTGATTTTTTAAGAGAAGCTAAAGAAATGCATCCATTTAAAGTAATAGCTTCAAGACAGGCTATTATTTTAGATTTTTGATTGATTATTAAATTCAAGTTTTTTATGCCTTCAGTTGAAATTATTTAACAATAATTTGTAGAATGAAGCCCATGTTGCATGTCTAATCTGACAGATTGCTACAGTGCAGTAGACCCTCTCTAAGATAGCCCCCAATGATCCCCACCTCCTGGTTTTCATGTCCTAGTGTAATCCCCTCCCCTTGAATAAAGACTAGACCTAGTGACTCAGTTCTAACAAATAAAACACAGCAACAGTGATAGAATGTCACTTCTGAGATTAGGTTACAATGAGACTGTGGTTTCCTCTCTACCTCCTTCATACTCTCTGCCTCTCATTCACTATCTCTAAGAAAAATCAAGAACCATGTTGTGAGCTCTCTCATGGAGAGGACCATGTGATAAGGACGACATGTCTCTGACCAGCAAAGACCTAAGGTGGTCTGTTCCAGCCATATGAGTTAGCTTAGAGGCAGATCCTAACCCAGTTGAATTTTTGTCTTGAACCAGAGGCACCCAGCTAAGCTATGCCTGTATTTCTGATGCACAGAAATTGTGAGATAATAAATATTTGTTGATTTTGGTCACTAATCAACATGTTAGGGTAATTTAAACAAAGCAATGGATAGTTAATGCATATTAGTACTGGCTGCCTGGAGTAGGGTGCTGCAAAGGATTTTGAGGCTCTTTTTACTCCTTAGGAAAGTACAGTCCTTCAATTATAATTGTCTGCCATGGACATAGGAGAGGAAGAATGGTGACATATGTTATTATTTTAAATTCATTGTCTAGTTGGTCTTGATTATAGTGAGCAGAATGGTAGTCAACAGAATGGATTCACTTAGGGACTCTGAGAACATGCTGGCATTAATATGACCTATTATTCCACTGTCAGTCATTAATATCATGACATATTAATTGGTCAAATTGGTCTGTGTGGGACCTGATTTGGGTCTATCTCCTTGGGAATACTGATTATATGATTCAAGGGGGCAGGCAGGAACAGAGGCAAGATTCTGTACAGCCCAAACCAGCCCAGGGTACTGGTGTTTCCTGTAGTGATCCCCAGAACAGGGATACAGACAGTGAAAGAGAGCGGAGAGAGAATGAAAGATGATTTTCTCATACGGCACAGTGGGCTTGATGTCAGTCCCAACTTCTGGAAGATTAAAGAGCTCATGAGTGCAAACCAAGTGGCCCAAAAAAATATGACTCTTACATGTGTTAGAAGGATGACTGGCTCTGAGGAATTGCTGCTTTCCAAATATTGACACTGAAATATCCCCAGAAGACCTATAAACCCAGTGTTCATCAAAACACATCTTGGAGCACTGTTGAAATGACAATATGTTCCCTTATCCCCGGGGGGTGGGAGGACTGTGGGTGTTCCAACAAGTCTCTAATGAACATTGACCTGTGATCCAAAGGAGTGAGAAACTTTAATAAATTATATTGAATGAAAGTTCCATATATGTCAGACCCATTTCATTTCATAGGCAACTCAAAGTTCAGGCATGTTCCTTGTTTATGGGTGGGGGGTATACTTTGCACAACCAAATGCCATAGTTTTGAAAGCCTGAAAGAAAGTTTTCTTTAATTCCTTAGAAGTTGAAATAAAAATGAGTTTTTTGTGAGATATGCCTGAGGACTGCTGAGGATATACTTATATAGATGAAGCATGAACAGTGCTAAGAAAACGTTGATGTAGCTGAAGTATACTGAACCTATTCTTTAATGTCTAGTTTGAAGGCTCTCCTAGAATTTAAATGACTTTAGTCAGACACTTAGAGTATTTTCATGGACATGATGTAGAGAAAAATAAGTGTGTGTGTGTTTAACCCAGGTAGATTATACTTGCTTCTTATTGAGTTATTTGCGGTTCCTGAAGAATCAACTGTGATAGGAGCTTGCACATTCTCATATTTAAAGAAATTCCGAAAAGGATAACAAAATGTGTGAGAAGTTTGAGGTTTCAATGGTATTTATGTTCTGCTTTCTTATCTTGTTAAACTATGTTGAATATAAATACAAATATTATAAAAGACTCCCACATGAGATTTCTCCCCATGGCTGGAACATTCCTTTATTTCTCTCTATTAAAATGTTCTTATTTATTCAACCTCAGAAACCTTTGTGCATAAGGGAAATATTTTTCTATTTCATCTGACCCCTTTTGGAAGTTCCTGGAAGGCTTTTTGTCATTCAGGTCCATTGGGAGACACACACATACATACACACCCTCTCACAGAAGCAGAGAGAAAAATATCTTGTTTACCTAAAGCTGACAAGAGAAATGCTAATAATTTCCTTAGCTTAGTCCCGGCAAGTCCAATACAATGGAGAAGGTAAAAAGGACCTAGTGGGTAAATGACTGTTTAACGCTTATAGTGGAAAGAATGAGGCCATCTTGAGTTTGAATCTGGGGTCCTAGCTTGGCAATGACACATTCATTATCCCTTAAGAAGCTAATGGTGTTTTAAATATTATTGATAGGAGAGGTAAAAGATGCTTCCCCTAAGACTTTCAAGACATACTTGATTTTTTTAAGCCCAAGAATAACATATTCAGTTACTTGCCTGATGTTTTCTCAAATTGTTTCCTGGACAGACTTTGAAATGCCAGCTGGTTTGGATCAAAAGTCAGTGCTTGCTCCTTATCCCACATTGTTCCTCTGCAACCCCTCTTGTTTCTTCCCCACCATTTTGATCACCTATCTCTTCACAATAGAGTCTGTCATTGCAAACTGGATTCAAATTTTAGTTTCACCTTAAAGTGTTGGCTTTCACAAGAACTAGTGGAATTGAAGATGATTAAAATATTCAGTTATTCTCCGGCCAACTGAACAATCCCCAGCGTGATAAAGCAGGTATATCTGCTCCCTTAATCTTGTGGACTCCTATGGTTCCTGTGGTTATTTTCAACTGAATATTGCAACCCTATCCATTCCACCATGCACACCGATTATATATTCTACATCTTCCTGACAACAGACTGTATTATTTCTTAATAAGGCTCCAAAGGAAATCTATGCATTTTCTATACTACTCAGAGGGTGAACTTTGGACCTGCTCTGGTTGGTGCTACCTGAGCTGTGGGTGTGTCATCTGGGGTTATGAAAGAGAGTCAGACACTCAGCCAGCTCAGTAGGGACACAATCAGAATTAGGAAGTCATAGAATATCCTACTAGAGTCCTAGGAAAACAATGAAACTGAAAGAACAGTTTTCAGTTATCGGTACAAAAAATTCTGGCCCCAAACTAACTTCATTTATTTACGGTCTATCTGAGCAGAAGCATGAATAGACACCCTTTCCCGTGTCCTTTCATTGGCGTCAAAACCAAAATGTCAAGAAGTGAGTCTTGCTGTTCCTTGAAGTTCCTAGGTGCTTTATTTATAGGTTTCAATGGATTGAAAACCTGGTTGCTTTGAGGAAGAGGCATAAATAAGATCCTTATGTGGGACAATAATGAAACTGTTGCCCATCCCGGTTAACAGCACTGTCATGCTCTTAGTTGCTCAGTTGTCCCAAATTGGAAATTATCCTCAGTACCTCACTCTGTCAACCCTGAAATCCAATTAACCACCAAAACATATTGATAATTGCCTCCAAAATATATCTCAAATGAATACACTTCTCCTCATCTCCACTGTCACCACCCTAGGTTTGTCTACCATCAGCTCATTTTTTTTTCTTTTTTTTGCTGCTTAAATAGTTTTTATTTATTTTTTATTATTATTTTTACATTTATTCTTTTTTTTTTAATTGGAGTATAGTTGTTTTACGATGTTGTGTTAGTTTCCACTGTACAGCGAAGTGGGGTTCCCTGTGCTATACAGCATGTTCTTATTAGTTATCTATTTTATACATATTAGTGTATATATGTCAATCCCAATCTCCCAATTCATCCCACCCCCACCCCAGCTTTCCCCCCTTGGTGTCCATATGTTTGTTCTCTACACCTGTGTCTCTATCTCTGCCTTGCAAACTGGTTCATCTGTACCATTTTTCTAGATTCCACATATATTCATTAATATATGATATTTGTTTTTCTCTTTCTGACTTACTTCACTCTGTATGGCAGTCTCTAAGTTCATCCATGTCTCTACAAATGACCCCATTTCGTTTTTATGGCTGAGTAATATTCCATTGTATATATGTACCACAACTTCTTTATCCATTCATCTGTCGATGGACATTTAGGTTGCTTCCATGCCCTGGCTACTGTAAATAGTGCTGCAATGAACATTGGGGTGCATGTGTCTTTTTGAATTATGGTTTTCTCAGGGTATATGCCCAGTAGTGGGATTGCTAGGCTGTATGGTAATTCTATTTTTAGTTTTTTAAGGAACCTCCATACTGTTCTCCATAGTGGCTGTATCAATTTACATTCCCACCAACAATGCAAGAGGGCTCCCTTTTCTCCACACCATCTCCAGCATTTATTGTTTGTAGATTTTCTGATGATGGCCATTCTAACAGGTGTGAGGTGATACCTCATTGTAGTTTTGATTTGCATTTCTCTAATAGTTAGTGATGTTCAGCAGGTTTTCATGTACCCCTTGGCCATCTGTATGTCTTCTTTGGATAAATGTCTATTTAGGTCTTCTGCCCATTTTTGGATTGGGTTGTTTGTTTTTTCTGATATTGAGTTGCATGAGCTGTTTATATATTTTGAAGATTAATCCTTTGTCCATTGATTTGTTTGCAAATATTTCTCTCATCCTGAGGGTTGTCTTTTCATTTTGTTTATGGTTTCATTTGCTGTGCAAAAGTTTTAAGTTTCATTAGGGCCCATTTGTTTATTTTTGTTTTTATTTCCATTTCTCTAGGAGGTGGGTCAAAAAGGATCTTGCTGTGATTTGTGTCATAGAGTGTTCTGCCTATGTTTTCCTCTAAGAGTTTTACAGTGTCTGGCCTTACATTTAGGTCTCTAATCCATTTTGAGTTTATTTTTGTGTATATTGTTAGGGAGTGTTCTAATTTCATTCTTTTACATGTAGCTGTCCAGTTTTCCCAGCACCATTTATTGAAGAGACTGTCTTTTCTCCATTGTATATCCTGCCTCCTTTGTTGAAGATAAGGTGACCATATGTGCATGGGTTTATCTCTGGGCTTTCTATCCTGTTCCATTGATCTATATTTCTGTTTTTGTGCCAGTACCATATTGTCTTGATTACTGTAGCTTTGTAGTATAGTCTGAAGTCAGGGAGTCTAATTCCTCTAGCTCTGTTGTTTTTTTTTTTCCCTCAAGATTGCTTTGGCTATTCAGAGTCTTTTGTGTCTCCATACAAATTTTAAGGTATTGTGTTCTAGTTCTGTAAAAAAAATGCCATTGGTAATTTGAAATGGATTGCATGGAATCTGTAAATTGTTTTGGGTAGTATAGTCATTTTTACAATATTGATTCTTCCAATCCAAGAACATTGTATATCTCTCCATCTGTTTATGTCATCTTTGATTTCTTTCATCTATAGCTCTCTGCATACAGGTCTTTTACCTCCTTAAATAGGTTTATTCCTAGGTATTTTATTCTTTGTGTTGCAATGGTGAATGGGATTGTTTCCTTAATTTCTCTTTCTGACCTTTTGTCGTTAGTGTATAGGAATGCAAGGGATTTCTATGTATTAATTTTGTACCCTGATACTTTACCAAATTAACTGATTAGCTCTAGTAGTTTTCTGGTAGCATCTTTAGGATTCTCTATGTATAGTATCATGTCATCTGCAAAGAGTGATGGTTTTACGTCTTCTTTTGCAATTTGTATTCCTTTTATTTCTTTTTCTTCTCTGATTGTTGTGGCTAGGTCTTCCAAAACTATGTTGAATAATAGTGGCAAGAGTGGACAAGCTTGTCTTGTTCCTGATCTTAGAGGAAATGCTTTCAGGTTTTCACCATTGAGAATGATGTTTGCTGTGGGTTTGTTGTATATTGCCTTTATTATGCTGAGGTAGGTTCCCTCTTTGCCCACTTTCTGGAGTGTTTTTATCATAAATGGGTGTTGAATTTTGTCCAAAGGTTTTTCTGCATCTATTGAGATGATCATATGGTTTTTATTCTTCAATTTGTTAATATGGTGTATCACATTGATTGATTTCAGTATATTGAAGGATCCTTGCATCCCTGGGATAAATCCCACTTGATCGTGGTGTATGATCCTTTTAATGTGTTGTTGGATTCTGTTTGCTAGTATTTTGTTGAGCATTTTTGCATCTATGTTCATCAGTGATATTGGCCTGTAGTTTTCTTTCTTTGTGACATCTTTGTTTGGTTTTGGTATCAGGTGATGATGGCCTCATAGGATGAGTTTGGGAATGTTCCTTCCTCTGCAATTTTTGGAAGAGTTTGAGAAGGATGGGTGTTAACTCTTCTCTAAATGTTTGATAGAATTCACCTGTGAAGCTATCTGGTCCTGGACTTTTGTTTGTTGGAAGATTTTTAATCACAGTTTCAATTTCATTACTTGTGATTGGTCTGTTCATATTTTCTATTTCTTCCTGGTTCAGTCTTGGAAGGTTATACCTTTCTAAGAATTTGTCCGTTTCTTCCAGGTTGACCATTTTATTGGCATAGAGTTGCTTGTAGTAGTCTCTCATGATGCTTTGTATTTCTGTGGTGTCCCTTGTAACTTTTCCTTTTTCATTTCTAATTTTATTGACTTGAGTCCTCTCCCTCCTGATGAGTCTGTCTAAAGGTTTATCAATTTTGTTTATCTGCTCAAAGAACCAGCTTTTAATTTTATTGATCTTTGTTATTGTTTTCTTTGTTTCTTTTTCATTTATTTCTGCTCTGATCTTTATGATTTCTTTCCTTCTACTAACTTTGGGTTTTGTTTGTTCTTCTTTCTCCAGTTCCTTTAGGCGTTGATGGTTAGATGGTTTATTTGCGATTCTTCTTGTTTCTTGGGAGGTAGGATTGTATTGCTATAAACTTCCCTTTTAGAACTGCTTTTGCTGCATCTCATAGGTTTTGGGTTGTCGTGTTTTCATTGTCATTTGTCTCTAAGTATTTTTTGATTTCCTCTTTGATTTCTTCAGTGATCTCTTGGCTATTTAGTAGTGTATGGTTTAGCCTCCTTCTGTTTGTGTTCTTTACGTTTTTTTTCTCCTGTAACATTTCTAATCTCATAGCACTGGGGTCGGAAAAAATGCTTGATACAATATCATTTTTCTTAAATTTACTGAGGCTTGATTTGTGACCCAAGATGTGATCTCTCCTGGAGAATGTTCTGTGTGCAATTGAGAAGAAAGTGTAATCTGCTCTTTTTGGGTGGAGTGTCCTATAAATATCAATTAAATCTATCTGGTCTGTTGTGTCACTTAAAGCTTGTGTTTCCTTATTAATTTTCTGTCTGGATGATCTGTCAATTGGTGTAAGTGAGGTGTTAAAAGTCCCCCACTATTATTATGTTACTGTCATTTTCCTCTTTTAGAGCTGTTAGCATTTGCCTGATGTATTGAAGTGCTCCTTTGTTGGGTGCATATGTATTTACAATTGTCATATCTTCTTCTTGGATTGATCCCTTGATCATTATGTGTGTCCCTCCTTGGCTCTTGTAACATTCTTTATTTTAAAGTCTATTTTATCTGATATGAGTATTGCTACCCCAGCTTTCTTTTGATTTCCATTTGCATGGAATATCTTTTTCCATTCCCTCACTTTCAGTCTGTATGTGTCCCTAGGCCTGAAGTGGGTCTCTTGTAGACAGCATATATATGGCTCTTGTTTTTGTATCCATTCAGCGAGCCTGTGTCTTTTGGTTAGAGTGTTTAATCCATTCACATTTAAGGTAATCATTGATATGTATGTTCTTATTACCATTTTCTTAATTGTTTTGGGATTGTTTTTGTAGGTCCTTCTCTTGTGTTTCCCACTTAGAGAAGTTCCTTTAGCATTTGTTTTAGAGTTGGTTTGGTGGTGTCGAATTCTCTTAGCTTTTGCTTGTTTGTAAAGCTATTGATTTCTCCGTTGAATCTGAATGAGAGCCCTGCTGGGTAGAGTGTTCTTGGTTGTAGGTTCTTCCCTTTCCTCACTTTAAATATATTGTGCCACTCCCTTCTGGCTAACTCAGCTGTTAACCTTATGGGGATTTCCTTGTATGTTATTTGTTGTTTTTCCTTTGTTGCTTTTAATAATTTTTCTTTGTCTTTAATTTTTGTCAGTTTGATTACTATGTGTCTCGGTGTGTTTCTTCTTGGGTTTATCCTGCCTGGGACTCTCTGCACTTCCTGGTGGTAAATTCCTTTCCCATGTTAGGGAAATTTTTGACTATAATCTCTTCAAATATTTTCTCAGGTCCTTTCTCTCTCTCTTCCCCCTCTGGGACCCCTATAATGTGAATGTTGGTGTGTTTAATGTTGTCCCAGAGGTCTCTTAGGCTGTCTTCATTTCTTTTCATTCATTTTTCTTTATTCTGTTCCATGGTTGTGATTTCCCCCATTCTGTCTTCTGGGTCACTTATCCATTTTCTGACTCAATTATTCTGCTATTGATTCCTTCTAGGGTATTTTTTATTTCAGTTATTGTATTGTTCATCTCTGTTTGTTCTTTAATTCTTCTAAGTGTTTGTTCTTTAATTCTTCTATGTTTTTGATAAACATTTCCTGGATCTTCTTGATCTTTGCCTCCATTCTTTTTCTGAGGTCCTGTATCATCTTCACTCTCATTATCCTGAATTCTTTTTCTGGAAGGTTGCCTATGTCCACTTCATTTAGTTGTTTTTCTGGGGTTTTATGTTGTTCCTTTATCTGGTACATAGTCCTCTGCCTTTTCATTTTGTCTGTCTTTCTATGATTATGGTTTTCCTTCTGCAGGCTGCAGGATTGTAGGTCTTCTTGCTTCTGCTCTCTGCCCTCTGGTGGATGAGGCTATCTAAGAGGCTTGTGCGAGTTTCCTGAGGGGAAGGACTGGTGGTGGGTAGAGCTGGCTGTTGCTCTGGTAGCCAGAGCTCAGTAAAACTTTAATCCGCTTGTCTGCTGATGGGTGTAGCTGGGTTCCCTCCCTGTTGGTTGTTTGGCGACCCAACACTGGAGCCTACCTGGGCTCTTTGGTGGGGCTAATGGCAGACTCTGGGAGGGCTCACACCAAGGAGTACTCCCCAGAACTTCTGCTGCCAGTGTCCTTGTCCTCACGGTGAGACACAGCCACCCCCCGCCTCTGCAGGAGACCCTCCAACACTAGCAGGTAGGTCTGGTTCAGTCTCCCCTGGGTCACTGCTCCTTCCCTTGGGTCCCAGTACTCACACTACTTTGTGTTTGCCCTCCAAGAGTGGTGTCTCTGTTTCCCCCAGTCCTGTCAAAGTCCTGCAATCAAATCCCACTAGCCTTCAAAGTCTGATTCTCTAGGAATTCCTCCTCCTGTTGCCGGACCCCCAGGTTGGGAAGCCTGACGTGGGACTCAGAACCTTCACTCCAGTGGGTGGACTTCTGTGGTATAAGTGTTCTCCAGTTTGTGAGTCACCCACCCAGCAGTTATGGGATTTGATTTTATTGTGATTGCACCGCTCCTACCATCTCATTGTGGATTCTCCTTTGTCTTTGGATGTGGGGTATCTTTTTTGGTGAGTTCCAGTGTCTTCCTGTTGATGATTGTTCAGCAGTTAGTTGTGATTCCGGTGCTCTTGCAAGAGGGAGTTAGAGCACTTCCTTCTACTCTGCCATCTTGAACCAATCTCCCTGCCTGTATGTGTTTTTGATTATCATATTTTGATGATCATGCAACTTTATTAGATTCATTGATTATAGGCATGAGCTCAACACCACGAATAGAAAATTCAGTCAATTTTTCAAATAGTTATGCTATTATAATAATGTCTGAATTGCATCTGGATATGATGGGAACTTTTCTTTCAGCATTTTGATTGTCATCTGAGTCCTCAGTTTAATGGATAGAAATGTTTACAAATCCTGCATTTTTTTAAACAGGATTTTTTTCAAAAAATTCCATGCTCCTCCCCATCTGAGTACCTTCACACTATAATTCTTTTAAAAATATGTATTTCTTTCTTTTTAATAAAAATTGTGTATATTTTTAGGTATACAACATAATGATTTGGTATACATATACAAGGTGAAATGATCACTGCAGTCAAGCTAATTAACACATCTCCCATAGTTACCTTTATATATATGTGTGTGTATGAGATAAGAGATAGATAACCTGAAATCTACTCTCTCAGCAGATTTCCAGTATTCAATACAGTATTTGTTAACTGAGTCCCGTCAAATCCATACAGCAGCCAGGATCTTCTAAAATGCAAATCTGATCACAGCTCTACTCCACTTAAGTTTTCCCTTTGTACTTAGGCTCCATGTGGTGTGCCTAATACTTAGTGGTCATTCAGTAAAAGAATGACTGAATAAATTCATGTATTTTGGCTAATCATACTTTGTGGTCTAGATAAGTAGCAAGAATTTTTTGTTTTTTAAAAAAAGGGAAATTCACATACCCCAGAATTATAGAGTTTCTGGCTCTAAACTCTATAAAAACTGCCCAAACGCCTTCAAAATCATTATCTTCAGGGTCACTTACTACAACAGATCATCACTTTGCAAAGTATACTATTTTCAAGACAGTGAAACACATTGTTCTGTATGTTGTTGACTTCTTATTTATAAAGAGGAAAGTATTGACAGTATTTCAAAACAGAAATAGACCCACAGATGTAAAAAACAAACTTAAGGTTGAGAAAGGGGAGAGGTGGGATAAATCAGGAGTTTTGGATTAACAGATACAAACTACTATATATACAATAGATAAACAACAAGGACCTACAGTATAGCACAGGGAACTATACTCAATATTTTGTTATAACCTGTAAGGGGAAGAAATCTGAAAAAGAATATATATATATATATATATATATATATATATATATATATATATATATATACATACATACACACATATATTTCTTAATTTAAAAAATTCTAGTTTATCTCTTGATGTAGAGAGATCTAATATTTAACTCTCATTTTCCAACCACCTTCAAGGGACTTCCCTTCCCCTCATTCACTCAAATACAATTATATCAGAATTTTTGGTTAAATCAATATTCAGTGTTTACATCATCATGATTATGAAAATACCGTTTCTAGCTGAGTCACCTAATATATTATGATCACATTTCCTTTCTTGCCTACTTTATAGAATTAATAATTGCAATTTATTTTTGGTTTTGTTTTCCATATGCTTATCACTGCTACTCCATACTCTCTGACTGAGTGGGATTTCTCACTGTGATCAAACACACTAGGTAATCTTGATCAGTTCAATTTTTTTCCCCATTGAAAGCAATCTATTTTTCTACCCAATCTGAAATGTTTAATTTTTAGGCCTGCTTCACAGTTTTTAATCCCAGAATTTCCCACTACCGTCATTCTAGAAATATCTTCCTTGTCTCTCTCCTTTTCCTTTCTCCTGGGCTAGAGCCCCTGTTTCCTGATACAGTACTGCTTGTTCTGGAGAAGCACACCCGCTGGTAGCTTTCTGACCCTTTGTGTCCAAACATGTCTTTATTCTGCCCTTAAACATCCAGCATGGTTGCATTGAGTATGGGATTCCAGGCTGAAAATAATTTTTCCCAGAAGCTTAAATACATGACTCAGTTGTTCTCTATCTTCCAGCATTTGTGGTTAGAAATCTGAGAGTATTTTTATTTCTGATTATTTGTAAATTATCTATATTTTTTTCTTCTCTGGACCTTTTTGGATCTTCTCTTTAAACACAGATTTCTGGAGTTTAAGAATCATGTGCCTCAGTAAGGGTTTTTCAGTCATTCAGCTGAGCCTTCAGTGGGTTTTTTCCTTCTAGAAAAGTAGGTTTTGAGCATTTCTTTGTGAGTTATTTCTTCGATATTTTTTTACACACCATTTTTTCCTACATTCTTTTCCTGGTGTTTGAACTCTCCAATTGATTCCAGTTAGAGTTGATCCTCTCATTTTCTTTTTAAAAAATATTACTTTTCATTCTCTTTCTTACTGTGTTCTATTTCCAGAGAAAGAGCTTTGAGATCATCTTAGTTGTATCTTCCAATTTGTATGTGTGCAAATGAGTATTCCTTCTCTCACGTATTCTTAATTTCTAAGAACTTTTTTGGAAATTCTAAGACTGTTACTTTTTATAGAATTTTTTCTTTTTTCTCTGAAGAGATTAATTATAGTTTTGGAGACATTCCCCCCCCCCGCCCCCCATTATTTGCTATAGCTTCCGAATTCCCTTTCTTGTTAGAAGCTTTTTGCTAGTATATAGTCTGTGCATATGTGTATATTTAAGAGTGAGGTATACACACACACACACACACACACAAACACAAATCTGGTGTGATGTTTGTTGTGCATATGCAGGGCTTTTCAACTAACCATGCACTATAGAATGATTAGTTGGGGATCCAGCCATTTGGGGGCTCAGCTTTCTCTGCTAGCTCAGGGTTTTTCAACTTCTGAAAAATTGGTATTTGTCTATTGTAGTCTCCTCTCTTGTGCTCTTTGTTATTGTCAGTTTGCCTTTTGCATTTATTTATTTTCATATATTTGCAGTGTCCTGAAAGATATCATACATTTTATATTAAATAATATATATGGAGGGTTACATTTTAAGTTATGGAGGCGAATGGGAGCTGTCAGTTCTACTTGAAGAGAGGGTGAGGGTGCCATGAAAATACTTCATTAAGAGTTTGACCCTTGGCCAAGTGTTGAGAGATGAAGATGCCGGGAAGACAAGGGGCTGAAGAGGATATCATGCAGATGGCAGAGTAAGAACGAAGGCCCAGACGATTACACGGCATAGTTTTTTCCATAGAACTTCAAGTAGAACAACATGAATTCAGGTAGTAGGTGAGAATCAGAAACGAGGCTCTTAATCAAATTCAGGTTATAAGGCTCCTTGTGCTCCATTCCGAGGCCTGGTACAGAGAGCATCATAGGTAATGAAAAGTGGACAAGACTTTATTTCTTCCTCAAGCAGCTCACAATCTAATATAGATAGAGAGATATAAAAATAAATTGCAGTAATGTTGGGCATAACTGTGAATTGAAATGTGTTTTCCAAGGAGAAAGAGATTGCATCTGAATGAGGGAAAAATTTTTATGAAGGAGGAAACATTTGTAAGGCCTCAAGTTTACATAAAGAGAACTCTAGCAAGAACAAACTGAGATGGAAGGGAATAAAATGAGGATAAACATGGCACTGGACACGGAAAGGATAACTGGAGAAGAACAGGCAGTTCAATCTGGTTGTTAGGCAGGTAGGCAAGATAAATCCAACAATTTGCCTGGGACATGAGGTGGATGTTTTTGGTTGCCAGGCTGGGCAGTCTGTGCTGAATTGTCTAGGCCAAGAGGACTTGCGCACACAGTCAAACCTACTTAAATTGAAAATCAGTGTCCCCAGTGTACACCTTTATCTCTCTTCCTCGTTTCTGGTGAATAGCCTTCCTTCCCCTTTAAGCATAAAACATCCTCGAACAAGTAGCAGTTTTTAAACTTGTTTTTCTCCTTATGTTCATCCTCCCCTTCAGTTCATTCTTCACACTTTATCCAGTGAGTGGAAAATACAAATTGAGTAATCTAATCTCTGTTCTTAATGGCTGACCATTGCCCTTTGTATGAAGTTCAAACTCCTTACTGTGGCCTGCATGTCCCCAAAGGTCCTGGCTCCAGCCTGCAGCTCAGACCTCATGTCATACCACTTTCCTTTTCACTCTCTACCCTCCCATCAGATGTCAAATTGGCCTTCCTCTACTACAAGCTCACTCCCATCTCCAGGCCTTTGCACTTGCTACTCCCTTTGCCTGGGAGGTTCTTTTACCAGATCTTTGCATAGTTGGTTCCTGTGTGGTTTTTAGGTGTCAGATAGAACATCATGTCCCTTCAGGGGCTTTCCCTGGCAATCATGTTGAAACTATCTCTGCCCCTTCCTCCTCTTACACTGTTGCATTGTCCTATTTATTTCCTTTGGAACACTTTTCTTAGTGTATCGTTATATTGCTTAGTTATGTGCCTTAATCATTAATTATCTATTTCTCAGTCCACTAGAAATCACCCTTCAAGAAGTCAGGGACCTCATCTTTTGTATTTTCTGCGGCATCCCTGATGCCTAGCATAGTGCTTGGCACAAAATAAATACTCAATAAATACTTGTGGAATAAAGGAATAAATGGATAAGTGATTATGTGAAATACCTCTCCTCATTATCGTTACACCAATTCCGTAAATATTGAGTGGATCCTGAAGGACTTTTTTCTTTAGCCAAATCATTTTTTCATTGTTTTTATTCTATATACTTCCTTGTTCCTATAAATACTTATATACTGTAAGCTCCATGAGGGATGAGACCAGGTTCTATCTTTAAACATTTTACTCTTGGTGCCTTAATTATAGTAGATACTAAATAAGTATTTTAAAGATGCCTGCATGTTGAGGAAATGTACATAAGGAAGTAAGAGATAAAGGATGGATGGGACTCCCTCTTGCATTGGAGGCAGGAGATTTGTTTCTAATCTTCCATAAAACATTTAACAATTTCTTCTTCTCCTTTCCCTCCTACTCCCCCTTATTATCATCATCATCATCATTATTATTATTATCATTAGTAGTAGTATTAATTATTACTTGTCCTGCTCTGCTGATAAGTGGGTCTTTGACCTTGGGCCCACACATTTGTATTTCTGAAATGCAATTTTTTCATCTGTCATGTAGAAGTAACGATGCTTCAAGTGTGGTCTGTGGGCTAACTGCATCAGGGTTCCCTGGAGTGCACATTAAACATGCATTTTCTTAGTTTCTGACTTTATCTCCACCTGCCCAGCATCTCTGGGGCTGGGGTGAAGGGATCTGAATTTTTAGCAAGCTCTTTCAGTGATTTCTATGCACACCGAAGTCTGAGAAGCACTGCTGAGTGTTTGTATTAAATGATTTTCTATGATTCTGATTTCACCCATGGAGCTGAATTAGTATATTGGCCATCTGGTGAGAGAAAGAAAGAGCTATATTCTTTGGTTATTGCTCACGTAGATTGCTGTTGCAGGAAGTCTCCTAGTAATTCTTGTCAGCTGCTAAGCAATGTGCTGTTTCTTGTGAATAATGGTCTATTCTTTGCATTATATTGTACTAAATTACATTATTTCTCATGCTTTGTGTCTCAGGGAAAAATAAAACTGTGGTATGGTAATTTCTCTTAGGAAATGTTTCTGCTTATATAGACTCATAGTTCATGAGTCAGATTCTTCAAATATATAACTTTTGGGGAGTAACCCTTATATTTTGGGGAAGCTGCATTAACTTCTTCCAGCTATGGGTTCAACTTGGTACACTGATGCTGTTTGATCTGCAACATGATGACAACAAGGCACCATGGAAACTCTGTGGTCATTGAGGACCACTGAAGACCAACTGGGGAAAAGTGACTATCAAGGCAGAATAGATGATACCAAAGTTGAAAAATAATTGTAAAAATACAAACAAGGAGTAATTTCCCTCTCCCTAGCAAATTTAGAGAAGGTCTTAGGGAGAGGGTAAATTGGATGAGCAATAACTGCCGACAGTGTTTCCATGGAAGGAGGGGAGTACAGAAACTGCCAGCGACCACTGTGCACAGGTGCAGGAGTGGGTTAGAGGTGGACTCAAGAGGAGAAATACCTCTTCCAGAGGCCCAGCTCAAAGGAAATTAATTTCTGTCTGCATCCATGGTTCAGCAGGTTTAATAGAGTTCTAGAAAATGTTCATAAGCTGAAAATGGAAGCAAAGGCACCCCTAAGAACTCACATGGACATTTGAGGAAAGCCTGACTCTAACAGGGATTTGGTATGAAGGCAATATTTCTCAGTCTCAGTATTTCAGACTGAATTTCATGTCTATATGACATTTACCCACTTAATGCTTGAGATACACACACATACACATATAATAGTTTCTATTAATTTCACCTCTTAATATAACTTGGCTGAGAACTCTTGCCTTATGTTTCAGATATTCCCAGGAATGCTGAGAATCACTCAACAAAGCTCTAAAAATTAATTATGTTGGGAAACTCATCTAACTTTCATTTATGCATAAACTAAATTAAACATAAATTATTACTAAGAATAATGACATGACACTTAATATTGGTGCCACAATTTTATAATTTATAAAGCATTTCTTTTGTTTTTTTTTTTAGAGTTTTTTTTTTGCTTTTTTGTTTTGTTTTTATTTATTTATTTTTGGCTGTGTTGGGTCTTTGTTTCTGTGAGAGGGCTTTCTCTAGTTGTGGCAAGTGGGGGCCACTCTTCATCGCGGTGTGCGGGCCTCTCACTATTGCGGCCTCTCTTGTTACCGGGCACAGGCTGTAGAGCACAGGCTCAGTAGTTGTGGTGCACGGGCTTAGTTGCTCTGCAGCATGTGGGATCTTCCCAGATCAGGGCTCGAACCCATGTCCCCTGCATTGGCAGGCAGACTCTCAACCACTGCACCACCAGGGAAGCCCTATAAAGCATTTCTAATTCCTTTTTGTCATCCTCATTTCCTAGCATCATCTCATTGAATTCTCACCACAATCTGGTAAGGCAGGTCTTATCTCCCAACATTCAGAAGGCACAAGTGCTTTGTCCAAAGTAAAAATACTACTTAGTAGTTTGAATGGCTAAGAGAAATAGTCATCCACCTTTGCATCAGGGTAGGCTTACACCCAGCCTTGTTTGTGTTTTAAAAGAAGTGTCTGGAAGTTGTGAGGTCCTGGATAGCAGGCAGAATTTTCCCTTTTGAATTTTGGGACCCATCCTCAATGGTCTAGGGTAGAAACTCTGAAGGAGAAACAGAATGTCGGAAAAATGTTTGGACTGGAAGTTAGCTGACACCCAAGAGCACCCCTGGGGGGTTTGGAATTGGACAGGGTCTCATAGCTCCTTTTTCATGAACAGGGAAATGGACAGCTGAAGTGGGCATTGACACAGTGATGCATGATAGTCAATGCCCAGATTAGAGGACCAGTCTCAGCATCACTTTTCCAGCAATAACTTGCCTGGGCAGATTGCCACTCTGAGGTCAGATACAGGACTGTTTCTTTACTTTGGTAACACCACCTGCTAATTTTCCAGTTCATATTCTATGTAGTATTGAAACACCCTCAGTGCTCATGAGCCTAAGGGGATCACAGGATAGCTCATGGAAAGTGGGAACAAGAGTTTTGTTCTGACTTGATGTTATCATGTGCTGGGGCAGAGCTTGAGTACCTACACTCTAGCAAAGAAATGGTACACCGTATGAATTCCTACCTGAGGAAAAGAAGAACGCTGTTGTATAAAAGATGTTCGGGAGGCATGTCTTAGCGACCAGCAAAGGGCATTGAATGAGGACAAGCAAAATGGAACTGCCACATCGAGGAAGAATCTAAGCAGTTGATTTGAAAGGTTAACAGCATGTTATAGTATATTTGTGACTTTCAGCTTCCAGAAAAATTAAGCCACTTAGTGAACACCAGACAGGAAATCAGTGGAGAAGTCAGGAGAAGAATCCCCAGCCCAGAGTTTTTCCCTGGTTTCTACTCTGTCTCCCAAGGTGAGCGTTTCATCCATGAGCAAAATCATAGGCACCGGTCTGCCCAGCGTAACAGAGAAGCCCCAGAGTGCTGACCTATGTCTTTCCCAGTTCAGGAAAGCATGTTAATAAAATACTTGTACTAATCATTCCACTAAAAGCCCCACATTTCCCTTTTTAATGCAGAAAGCAGAGTGTAAAGACCTACAATTGCACTGCAGTGGAGAAATACATGAGCTGTAAAAAAGCAGTTCTTGGTAAATTGTGCATCCTCTCTATTTAGTATGCCATAGGTCATTTTGGATGAAAAAAATCAGAGCTCTGAATGTCATCTCCTCCTGCAGCCTGTTTCCCACATGGAGACCTAATCACCTCTGCTACAGTGACTCTGGGTCCTTGGCAGTGCTTGGTATGACTTATGGGGTTTAGACCTCCAAATGTGGCAATACCCAGCAGGAGCAGATGCACTTCTAAGCAACCAGACAATAATTTCCTAATGCAAGTACTGGGAGCTGGAGCCAAGCACGTTTCATTTCTTACCCTCCCTATGGTGCAGAGGTTGATGAACAGACATGAGGTTTTCCAAGATAACGTATGCAAGCAACCTACTTACGGCAAGCTTTTCCCATGTGTCACCATCTCTCTCTACTTGCAAGTGGAGCCAGTAAGACGATCCAACAGGGACCCACAAGGTGGGACAGAAAGCTTTAGGGGTTGAAGACTGTGGTAGACAGCACAGAGGATGATTTAAATGTATCATACTTGTCCTTCTTTTCCTTGGGTTTAGTGTGACTAATGTATGGGACTTCATCTGCACTTACCTTTAAATGAAGCAATACTTGTTAAAGCACATGAGAAAGTGGCTGGCCCAGAGAACCACTGCTAAAATAACAACTACTGCTAGTAAAATCTCGTATGAATAGAATTCATACGAGAGGCCATAACAAATGTGTTTTTTTTAATTGAAGTATAGTTGATTTACAATATTGTGTTACTTTCAGGTGTACAGCAAAGTAATTCAGTTACATATATATATTTCAGATTATTTTCCATTATAGATTATTACAGGATACTGAGTATAGTTCTCTCTGCTATATAGTATATCTTTGTTACTTATCTATTTTACATACTGTAGTTGGTATCTGTAATCTTAATTTATCACTCCCCTTCCTACCTTTCCCCTTTGGTAACCATAAGTTTGCTCACAGACCTAGAAAACAAACTTATGATGATATCATTGTGGTTTTGATTTGCCTTTCCCTGATGATTAGTGATATTGATGATCTTTTAATATACCTGTTGGCCATTTGTCATCTTTGGAAAGTGTCTATTCAGGTCCATTGCCAATTTTGAATTGAGTTTTTGTTTTTTGGGGGGTTTTTTTGCTATTGAGTTGTATGAGTTCTTTAGATGTTTTAGATGTTAACTCCTTATAGGGTATATGGTTTGCAAATATTTTCTCCCATTCTGTAAGTTGCCTTTTCATCTTGTTGATTGTTTCCTTTGCTGTGCAGAAATTTTTAGTTTGATGTAGTCCCACTTGTTTATTTTTGTTTTTGTTTCCTGTGCTTTTGGTGTCATATCCAAATAATCATTGCCAAGATCAACGTCAAGGAGCTTTTCCCCTATGTTTTCTTCTAGGAGTTGTATGATTTCAGGTGTTGCATTTCAGTCTTTAATCTATTTTAAGTTGATTTTTGTGTATGGTATAAGTAAGGGTCCAACTTCACTTTTTTGTGTGTGGATAGCCCTACTCCCCAGCATAGATCCTGAAGCAGCCCTGTGACCCAGGCCCAGTCCTGCTCATCCAGGACCCAGTGGGAGTCACACCTACCCATGCTGCTGGTAACAGGCCTGCCAACCTGGAACCCAACTTTGAACCAAGAGCAGCCTTGTGGCCTGGGGCCAGCCTCACTTGACTGAGATCCCAGAGGCTATCCCATCAGTCAAGGGACCCAGCAGGAGAAGTTCTTTACCTGCTGAAAAGACAGAAGGAAGTGTTTTCTCCTTCAAATGCATAGACACCAAGACAAGGCTACACAGATCATGAAGAATGAGGAAAACATGATTAGTTTACCAAAGGAAACTAATAAAGCTCCAGCACTTGACCCTAAAGAAATGGAGAGCCAGAAATTTCCTGATAAAGAATTCAAAATATTTGTCTTAAGGAAGTTCAGTGAACTACAAGAGAACACAGATGGATAACTCCACAAAATTAGGAAAAATCAATTCTTAAAACACCAATATCTATGTCATTGCCCTTAAAAAAAAAAAAAAAAAAAAAAGCTTTGGCAGTGCAACAGTTTCCTGAGAAAGTCCCATTCAAAAATGGGGTTTCTAAAATCATAGCAGCCTCATATAATACATAATTTTAACACATAAATCCTTTCTCATACCCCTTCAATCTTATGAAATACTGGACTATCTCTTGATCTATCACCCTTGTACCCCAGGACCTACTCTCCTAACCCTGTAGAGAGAGCATGAGAAGCTTATGCAGGACTTTATGCCTTATACAGAGTGGGTGTGAATACACACTTATGAAATTGCCAGTGTAGGGGGAAGCAGTACTGAGCAGTGGTAGAACATGAATTCTGGCTCACAGAGTTCCAGCTATGAATCGGTACCTGAGTGACTTTAAGAGGCTCCTGAAAAATTCTGAGCTTCAGTTTCTTCCTATGCAAAATGGGAGATAATAATACCAACTTCTCAGTGATATTGAGAAAATAGAATCAGTTAATGTAGGCCAAGCACTTAGGGCAAAGCAGTAGCTCAACAATGATATTTTCTTTCTTAGCTTATTGTCCCAAATCAGCCCCCCGACTCCTACCTCCCTGTTCTTAGTACTATTCATGTCCAACTGACAAATAACCTCTCACTTAAAGTTTAAAATACTGAGAAGGCTAGTAATAAACAATTTATAAGTAGAGATCTAGGTCACAAATAGAAAACGTGGAGAGGATCAAAACCTGCAAATCTAACAGCCAATAAATATATGAAAAACATTGATTTCTCTAGTGGCTAGGGAAATGCAAATCAATGTGAAATATAAATATATAATCATCAGATTGTCAAAAAGTCTAGAAAGTGATAATACCTACTCTGGGATTGCAAGAGAAGGGGTACACTCAAGTATTGTTTGAGGGAATGTGAATTTTTACACCGTTTTTGGAAAGAAATCTCTCTCTGTGTGAGTATGTGGTATCTGTCTATCTATAATTATATCTTAGAAGTAGAACCACTAGTACAAGGATGTTTATTACAACACAGAGGTGGTAAAAAAAAATCTAGAAACAATGTACATATTCATAAAAAATAGGGTTCAAATATTTGTTTAACTTGTACATTTATTTGGTGGAATATAATGCCACAAGAGAAATCTATTTTACTTGGAGAAATGTCCATGATACATTAAGTGAAATAGCAAGACACAGGAGAATAGATGATTCCATTTTGGAAAAAGAAACAGCGGCAAAAATACCTCTTGTCTCTATGCACAAATGTGTATGTAAGTAAGTATATGAGCATGGAGAAGTCAATATGAAGAGACCCACTGAGTAACTAACATTACTTACCTGCGGTGTGTCTAGGGCTTGTAGAAAAAAGTGGGGAGCAACAGGAGGGAACAGTAGGTAAAATCAAAAGTTTACATAATATATGTTGTAGGTCTATGCACAGTATATACGGGGTCTATGATTACAAAGAAGTGGCATTTATGTTCCAAATTTTGGAAAACTATATATGTATGCATATGTAAAGAAATGTATGAAAGGCTAGCTGCCGAAGCATTAAAGGCAATTATCATGATAATATTCATATAACTTCTCTTGTTTATTTTTATGTTTTGTTAGAATTATATTGGGTCTGTATTATTTATATAACCAGAGAAAAGCTATTTTTACTGTACAGAAAAGGAGAGCAAGCAATACCACCCAGGCTGGCTATAATTGCACAAGGTGAATTTAGAAAGAAGGAAGAGCCTTTGGAACCTGTTTTGAATTTGTTTCAAATCAAGGAAAAAATTAGGATGCAGGTTTGGAACTTAGGAAGCAGACTCTGAGATGCAGTTTAGGTGCAGGCTGCTTATTAAGGAGAGCACTTGAGATGCACACCTGAGAAGGGGAGGAGAGGAAGGAAGGTCGAACAGAGGACAAGGCGGAGCTGTCATGCTGGTCCAGTGACAGCCTCAGCTGACCCCACAGGGAGCTCTCAAGTTGAAATGGCCCTTCAGGGTTGACCTCGGTTGAGTTGAGATGGCCAGGCCTTTATAACTCCAGTCAGGGATAAGGGTGTACCTGGAGCAAGGACAGTCAAGTTCCATCCCTGAAGGGGCTGAAGCTGAGTGTCTTATGACAGCATTGCCAACAGTTGGGGCATCAAGTCCTTCCCTGAGAGGGACCTGGGCAGTGGATCTCATTGTCTTCCCAGAATGGCCCCAATGATCCCAATGGGCTGGGAACGCTGGTTGGCCTGGCTGAATTTAGGCGTATTCTGCAGGATCATATCTGTGTTCAGTTGAAAGAGACAATTGCACAGGATAATTGATTTGCTGTCAGGGTGAGTTTCTTATGAAACCATCCCGGCACTCACTCCAAAGCTGTAATTGGAGCATTTCATCAACCAGGATCAAGGATTTACTACGCTCCTACCATGGGCCCGGCACTGAGCTAGGCTCTGGAAAAAAACAAGGATCTATGAGGCTAGTCACTATCTTCCCTCAACTTTACAGAGGAGATAAAGCATGGTGCACAGCACCAGCTCTTCAAGACAGTGAGTGATAAGTGCTGCCAGATGGGCACAACAGAGTGGCAGAGGAAGGTGGAGAGGAGGGAGCATCTCGATATTAAAACATGAGTGTCATGAAGTGAGCAAGTTAGATGACTTTGGAAGCTACGTTCATATTTCTGGATGTAGTAGGGCAAGTTCGCAAGAAGCAGGCATCTGTGATGTCGCGGAAGAACGTGAAAGTGGAATTTAGCATACCTGGGCTCAAATTATGTTCCTGCACTTACTTGTTCATGGATTGGGGGCAAATTGTTTAAAACTGTATAAGCCTCAATTTCCCTATATCTCAAAGGCAGATAAAGCTTATCTTGCACATTGTTTTTAAGATAACATAAGATAATGTCATGCTAGATGTTGTGAGGATGACAGGGAATAAGGAGGCTTTGTAAAGAGTTAAACGCTACACAGACATGAGGTATAATTTTTGTTATGTTACTAAGTTGTAGTTCACTGCTCCATGAGATTTGTAATGAGTTTCCCAGATAATCAATTTCACAGAATATTGTTGGATGACCTACCATTCTCCAATGGCTTCCTGGGAAACTCTTGGGAATATCTGAAACTGAAGACAAGAGCTCTCAGCATAATATTATATTACACATGTTAATTGATGGGATTATGTAATAAATGTATCAGATATTAGGTGGAAGGACTTTTATATTGATACTGATAAGTCCTGAGCAAACTCAAGCATCATGTCTTTCCCTTACCCCAACTCCTGTTACTAAATCCTTTTCCCAAGTGATGACACAGAGTCTTGTGGATGGTATTCCTTTTTTTTTTTTTCCAGTTATTTATTTATTTTTTATTGGAGTATAATTGCCTTACAATGTTGTGTTAGTTTCTGCTGTACAATGAAGTGAATCAGGTATATGTATACATATATCCTCTCCCTCTTCAACATTTGCTAGGACTCTATTAAATCATTTGCTGAATCTTGGAAGCAGGCAGAAATTTCCTTTTAGCTAAGTCCCCAACCAAAGTTTATTCTTTTTCCCCTGATGCCTGCCACACTTTTCCTGTTGCCCAGGTACCAAAAGGAGCAGAAATTGTTCACCTCACCCCATGTTACTCTAAGTATTATTATTTATTTAGCATCTCTGACTTAGGAATCAATTGTACCTTATTCCCTGGACCCTTTTCTTCCTTAACTTCAAGACAGATGTGTTGCCCAAGAATGCGTTAGGAATAGCAGACTCCCCTTTTAACTTCTCAATCAACTGCTCTGCACCCAAGTCACTCCTTGGAGGCTTTTTTATTTAAAATAGACAGTTATCATTTTCTAAACCTGAAGTAATGTGTGAATTAAAGCATCTTTACCAAGCTTTTCTCTTTTTATTTATCTGTGATATAAAACACGGATTAAAAACATCAATTGCATGCTTGCTTGGCAAGTGTAGTTTCAAAGCAAGTGTCACAAACTCTCCTTTCCAACCAGCTTACTGCTCCTAAGCTCCTGCTATAAAGAAAATTTAAAGCCACCACTCCTTAAATGCAACTGCGTTTATGAATATTTCTCAGTTGTTGATTCTCACACTTTTCCCCTCTGGCTGCAGTGAGACCAAGAATTACCAACAATGATCATGGCCTGATGATGCCAGTCTTCTAGTGCTATAAGAGGAGCCCAGTGCCTTACTCAATTTGTTTCCAAACATCAGACTGCAGAGCCAGGACAGGTAAAGGGACTCATCATGGGGAAGTGACCACTATCCTGGGGTGGAGTTAGGAGAACACAGGTGCAGAGCATAGAAATCAGAGAGACTGAGAGCTGCCATGTCACAAAGGCACTCATAGTAATTACTCAAATGGCAACCAACACATTGCAGCATATACTAGAGGGAGGAGAAAGTTACAGCTGTAATTGTATCAGATGCTCCCTTTTTCCTGACTAACAGAACTCTAAATGTATTCATGTATCCTGCTGTAAACCGGAAATCCATGTGCTTCTAGGAAGTCTAATGACGTTGCTAGTTATAGTGGGCGGGTCTTGATTAAGTCTTAACCAGTGATTCTCAAACTCTTTGGTCTCAGGAACTCTCTGTATTCTTAAAAAATTGAGGATGACAAAGAGTTTCTGTTTCATGGTTTATATCTATCGACACCGTTGTAGAAGTGAAATCTTAAAAATATTTCATAATATTTATCTATACTTTTTAAATTGAATTATAATTGATGTACAGTATTACATAAGTTACAAGTGTACCACATAGTGATTCATAGTTTAAAAGGTTATATTCCATTAATAGTTACTACAGAATACTGACTGTATTTCCTGTGTTTTAGAATACGTCCTTGTAGCTTATTTATTTTATACATAATAGTTTGTACCTCTTAGTCCCATTCTCCTATCTTGAGCCTACTCACTTTGCCCTCCCAACTGGTAACCACTAGTTTGTTCTTTGTCTGTAAATCTGTTTCTTTTCTGTTATATTCCCTAGTTTTTTTTAATAGTCCACATATAAGTGATATCATACAGTATTTATCTTTGTCTGACTTCTTTCACTTAGCATGATAACTTCCAAGTCCATTCATGTTGTTGCAAATGGCAAGACTTCGTTCTTTTTATGGGTTAGTTGTATTCCATTGTGTGTGTGTGTGTGTGTGTGTGTGTGTGTGTGTATGTATCACATTTTCTTTATCCATTCTTCTGTTGATGGACACTTAATGCTGCTTCCATATCTTGAGAATTGTAAATAATGCTGTCATGAACATTGGAGTGTATGTATCTTTTTGAATTACTGTTTTCATTTTTTTCAGATATATACACAGGAGTAGAATTTCTGGGTCATATAGTAACTTTATATTTAATTTTTGGTGAAACCGCCATACTGTTTTCCACAGCAGCGGCACCAATTATGTTCTCACCAATAGTGTAGGAGGGTTCCCTTTTCTCCACATACTTGCCAAAATTTTTTGTGTTTTTTAAAAAATTATTTTATTTTTTTTAACAACTTTATTGGAGTATAATTGCTTTACAATGTTGTGTTAGTTTCTGCTGTATAACAGAGTGAATCAGCTGTGTGTATACATATATCCCCATATACCCTCCCTCCTGAGTCTCCCTCCTACCCTCCTTATCCCACCCCTCTATGTGGTCACAAAGCACTAAGCTGATCTCCCTGTGCTGTGCAGCTGCTTCCCACTATCTGTTTTATATTTGGTAGTGTATATATGCCCATGCTACTGTCTCACTTCATCCCTGCTTACCCTTCCCCCTACCGAGTCCTCAAGTCTATTCTCTATGTCTGCGTCTTTATTCCTGTCCTGCCCCAAGTTTCTTAAGAACCATTTTTTTTTTTAGATTCCATATATATGTGTTAGCATATGGTATTTGGTTTTCTCTTTCTGTCTGACTTCACTCTGTATGACAGACTTTAGGTCCATCCACCTCGCTACAAATAATTCAATTTCATCTCTTTTTATGGCTAATATTCCATTGTATACATGTGCCACATCTTTATCCATTCATCTGTCGATGGACACTTAGGTTGCTTCCATGTCCTGGCTATTGTAAATACTGCTGCAGTGAACACTGTGGTACATGTCTCTTTTTGAACTATGGTTTTCTCAGGGTATATGCAGTAGTGAGATTGCTGGGTTGTATGGTAGTTCTATTTTTAGATTTTTAACGAATGTCCATACTGTTCTCCACAGTGGCTGTATCAATTTATATTCCCACCAACAGTGCAAGAGGGTTCCCTTTTCTCCACACCCTCTCCAGCATTTATTGTTTGTAGATTTTTTATGATGGCCATTCTGACTGTTGTAAGGTGATACCTCATTGTTGTTTTGATTTGCATTTCTCTAATAATTAGTGATGTTGAGCAGCTTTTCATGTACTTCTTGGCCATCTGTATATCTTCGTTGGAGAAATGTCTATTTAGGTCTCCTACCCATTTTTAGACTGGGTTCTTTGTTTTTTTTGATATTGAGCTGCATGAGCTGCTTGTATATTTTGGAGATTAATCCTTTGTCTGTTGCTTCATTTGCAAATATTTTCTCCCATTCTGAGGGTTGTCATTTCATCTTCTTTATGGCTTCCTTTGCTGTGCAAATGCTTTTCAGTTTCATTAGGTCCCATTTGTTTATTTTAGTTCTTATTCCATTTCTCTAGGAGGTGGGTCAAATAGGATCTTGCTGTGATTTATATCATAGAGTGTTCTGCCTATGTTTTCCTCTAAGAGGTTTATAGTGTCTGGCCTTACACTTAGGTTTCTAATACATTTTGAGTTTATTTTTGTGTATGGGGTTAGAAAGTGTTCTAATTTCATTCTTTTACATGTAGTTGTCCAGTTTTCCAAGCACCACTTATTGAAGAGGCTGTCTTTTCTCTATTGTATATTCTTGCCTCCTTTATGAAAGATAGGGTGACCACATGTGTGTGGGTTTATCTCTGAGTTTTCTGTCCTGTTCCATTGATCTATATTTCTGTTTTTGTGCCACTACCATACTGTCTTGATTACTGTAGCTTCATAGTATAGTCTGAAGTCAGGGAGCCTGATTCCTCCAGCTCCGTTTTTCTTTCTCAGGATTGCTTTAGCTATTTGGGGTCTTTTGTGTTTCCATACAAATTGTGAATTTTTTTGTTCTAGTTCTATGAAAAGTGCCATTGTAGTTTGATAAGGATTGCATTGAATCTGTAGATTGCTTTGGGTAGTATAGTCATTTTCACAATGTTGATTCTTCCAATCCAAGGACATGGTATATCTCTCCATCTATTTGTATCATCTTTAATTTCTTTCATCAGTGTCTTACTGTTTTCTGAGTACAGGTCTCTTGTCTCCTTAGGTGGGTTTATTCCTAGGTATTTTATTCTTTTTGTTGCAGTGGTAAATGTGAGTGTTTCCTTAACTTCTCTTTCAGATTTTTCATCATTAGTGTATAGAAATGTAAGAGATTTCTGTGCATTAATTTTCTATCCTGCTACTCAGCAAATTCATTGATTAACTCTAGTAGTTTTCTGGTAGCATCTTTAGGATTCTCTATGTATAGGATTATGTCATCTGCAAACAATGACAGCTTTACTTCTTCTTTTCTGATTTGGATTCCTTTTATTTCTTTTTCTTCTCTGATTGCTGTGGCTAAAACTTCCAAAACTATGTTGAATAATAGTGGTGAGAGTGGACAAGCTTGTCTTGTTCCTGATCTTAGAGGAAATGGTTTCAGTTTTCACCATCGAGAACGATGTTGACTGTGGGTTTGTTGTATATGGCCTTTAGTATGTTGAGGTAGGTTCCTTCTGTGCCTACTTTCTGGAGAGTTTTTAATCATAGATGGGTGTTGAATTTTGTCGAAAGATTTTTCTGAATCTATTGAGATTATCACGTGGTTTTTATCCTTCAGTTTGTTAATATGGTGTATCACATTGATTGATTTGCATATATTGAAGTATCCTTGCATTCCTGGGATAAATCCCTCTTGATCATGGTGTATGATCCTTTTAATGTGCTGTTGGATTCTGTTTGTTAGTATTTTGTGGAGGATTTTTGCATCTATGTTCATCAGTGATATTGGCCTGTAGTTTTCTTTTTTTGTGATATCTTTGTCTGGTTTTGGTATCAGAGTGATGGTGGAATTGTAAAATGAGTTTGGGAGTGTTCCTCCCTCTACTATATTTTGGAAAAGTTTGAGAAGGTTAGGTGTTAGCTCTTCTCTAAATGTTTGATAGAACTCGCCTGTGAAGCCATCTGGTCCTGGGCTTTTGTTTGTTGGAAGATTTTTAATCACAGTTTCAATTTCAGTGCTTGTGATTGGTCAGTTCATATTTTCTATTTCTTGCTGTTTCAGTCTTGGAAGGTTGTATTTTTCTAAGAGTTGTCCATTTCTTCCAAGTTGTCCATTTTGTTGGCATATAGTTGCTTGTAGTAGTCTCTCGTGATCCTTTGTATTTCTGCAGTGTGAGTTGTTACTTCTCCTTTTTTCATTTCTAATTCTGTTGATTTGAGTCTTTTTTCCTGATGAGTCTGGCTGATGGTTTATCAATTTTGTTTATCTTCTCAATGAACCAGCTTTTAGTTTCCATCTTTGCTATTCTTTCCTTCATTTCTTTTTCATTTTTTTATTTCTGATCTGATCTTTATGATTTCTTTCCTTCTGCTAACTTTGGGGTTTTTTTTTTTTTTTTTTTTTTTTTTGAAGATTAGGTATGGTTATTAAGTGTCTGATATGTGAGAGGCACCGTATCCAGTCTGATTTAGCATTTTTTTTTAATAGCTACTTTATTTATTTATTTATTTATTTTTGGCTGTGTTGGCTCTTCGGTTCGTGCGAGGGCTTTCTCTAGTTGCGGCAAGTGGGGGCCACTCTTCATCGCGGCACGGGGACCGCTC
Source organism: Balaenoptera acutorostrata (assembly GCF_949987535.1). Lineage (NCBI taxonomy): Eukaryota > Metazoa > Chordata > Mammalia > Artiodactyla > Balaenopteridae > Balaenoptera > Balaenoptera acutorostrata. Next base: position 37,118,869 of record NC_080079.1, read on the forward strand.
TTCATCGCGGTGCGCGGGCCCCTCACCATCACGGCCCCTCCCATTGCGGGGCACAGGCTCCAGACGCGCAGGCTCAGTAGTTGTGGCTCACGGGCCCAGCTGCTCCATGGCATGTGGGATCTTCCCAGACCAGGGCTCGAACCCGTGTCCCCTGCATTAGCAGGCAGATTCTCAACCACTGCGCCACCAGGGAAGCCCCTAACTTTGGGGTTTTTTTGTTCTTTGTTCTCTAATTGTTTTAAGTTTAAGTTTAGGTTGTTTGTTTGAGGTTTTTCTTATTTCTTGAGGTAGGATTGTATTGCTATAATCTTCCCTCTTAGAACTGCTTTCACTGCATCCCACAGGTTTTGGGCTGTCGTGTTTTCACTGTCATTTGTTTCCAGGTATTTTTTGATGTCTTCTTTGATTTCTTCAGTGATATCTTGGTTATTTAGCAGCATATTGTTTGGCCTCCGTGTGTTTGCATTTTGTACAATTTTTTTTCCTGTAATTGATATCTAGTCTCATAGTATTGTGGTTGGAAAAGATACCTGATACAATTTCAATTTTCTTAAACTTACCAAGGCTTGATTTGTGACCCAAGATATGAGCTATCCTGGAGAATGTTCCATGAGCACTTGAGAAGAAACTCTATTCTGTTGTTTTTGGATGGAATGTCCTATAAATACAAATTAAGTCCATCTTGTTTAATGTATCATTTAAAGACTTATGTTTCCTTATTTATTTTCATTTTGGAAATGAAATTCATTTGTCCACTGGTGAAAGTGCAGTGTTAAAGTCCCCTACTATGATTGTGTTACTGTCAATTTCCCCTTTTATGGCTGTTAGCTTTTGGCTTATGTATTGAGGTGCTCCGATGTTGGGTGCATATACATTTACAATTGTTGTATCTTCTTCTTGGATTGATCCCTTGATCATTACGTAGTGTCCTTCTTTGTCTCTTGTAACAGTTTTTATGTTAAAGTCTATTTTGTCTGATATGAGTATTGCTACTCCAGCTTTCTTTTGATTTCCATTTGCATGGAATATCTTTTTCCATCCCCTCACTTTCAGTCTGTATGTGTCCCTATGTCTGAAGTGGGTCTCCTGTAGATAGCATATATACAGGTCTTGTTTTTCTATCCTTTTAGCCAGTCCATGTCTTTTGGTTGGAGCATTTAATCCATTTACATTTAAGATAATTATCAATATGTATGTTCCTATTACCATTTTCTTAGTTGTTTATGGTTTGTTATTGTAGGTCTTTTCCTTCTCTTGTGTTTCCTACCTAGAGAAGTTCCTTTAGCATTTGTTGTAAAGCTGGTTTGGTGGTGCTGAATTCTCTTAACTTTTGTTTGTCTTTAAAGGTTTTAATTTCTCTGTCAAATCTGAATGAGATCCTTACTGGATAGGGTAATCTTAGTTGTAGGTTTTTCCCTTTCATCACTTTAAATATGTCCTGCCACTCCCTTCTGGCTTGCAGAGTTTCTGCTGAAGGATAAGCTGTTAACCTTATGGGGATTCCCTTGTATGATATTTGTTGCTTTTCCCTTGCTGCTTTTAATATTTTTTCTTTATATTTAATTTTTGATAGTTTGCTTAATACTTGTCTTGGCAAGTTTCTCCTTTCATTTATCCTTTATAGGACTCTCTGCACTTCCTGGACTTGATTGACTATTTCCCTTCCCATATTAAGGAAGTTTTCAACTATAATCTCTTCAAATATTTTCTCAGACCCTTTCTTTTTCTCTTCTTCTTCTAGGACCCTGATTATTCAAATGTTGGTGCCTTTAACGTTGTCCCAGAGGTCTCTGAGACTGTCCTCATTTCTTTTCATTCTTTTTTGTTTATTCTGCTCTGCAGCAGTTATTTCCACTATTTTATCTTCCAGGTCACTTATCCGTTCTCCTACCTCAGTTATTCTGCTATTGTTTCTTTCTAGAGCTTTTTAAATTTCATTTAATGTGTTGTTCATCATTGTTTTTTTGCTCTTTAGTTCTTCTAGGTCCTTGTTAAAAGTTTTTTGTATTTTCTCCATTCTCTTTCCAAGATGTTGGATCATCTTTACTATAATTACTCTGAATTCTTTTTCAGGTAGACTGCCTATTTCCTATTTATTTGTTTTGGTCTGGTGGGTTTTTACCTTGCTCCTTCATGTGCTGTGTGTTTCTCTGTCTTCTCATTTTGTTTAACTTACGTGTTTGGGGTCTCCTTTTTGCAGGCTGCAGGTTTGTAGTTCCCGTTGTTTTTGGTGTCTGCTCCCAGTGAGTGAGGTTTGTTCAGTGGGTGTTGTAGGCTTCCTGGTGGAGGGGACTGGTGCCTCTTTTCTGGTGGGTGGGGCTGGATGTTGTCCTTCTGGTTGGGTGGGCTGCATCTGGTGGTGTATTTTGGGGTATCTGTGAACTTAATATGACTTTAGACAACCTGTCTGTTAATGGCTGGTGTTGTGTTCCTGTCTTGCTAGTTGTTTCATGGGGCATCCAGCACTGGAGCTTGCTGGATATTGGGTGGAGCTGGGTCTTAACGTTGAAGTGGAGATCTCTTGGAGAGCTCTTGCTGATTGATTTTACATAGGGCCGGGAGGTCTCTGGTGGTCCAATATTCTGAACTTGGCTCTCCCAACTCGGAGGCTCAGGGCTGACAACCGGTCAGGGCACCAAGACCCTGCCAGCCACATGGTTTGGGAGATAAGGAAGAAAAAAAAGGAAAAAAAAAATAGATAGAACCCCAAACCAAATGGTAAAAGCAAAACTAAACAGACAAAATAACACAAAGAAACATACACACACACACACTCATAAAAAGAAAACAAACAAAAAAATAATTGTTACAATCCTAGTACAAATGGTAAAAGCAAACTTAAACAGACAAATCACACAAAGAAACATACACATACACATTCACTAAAGGAGAAAAACAAACAAACAGATAAATAAAAATGAAAAAAGAAAAATAAAAGAGAGCAACCAAACCAATAAACAAATCCATCAATGATAACAAGCACTAAAAACTAAACTAAGATGAACATAAAAGCCAGGAACAAATCAGATGCAGAAAGCAAACCCCAAGTCTACAGTTGCTCCCAAAGTCCACTGCCTCAATTTTGGGAACCTTTGTTGTCTATTCAGGTATTCCACAGATGCAAGGTTTATCAAGTTGATTGTGGGTATTTAATTCTCTGCTCCTGAGGCTGCACAGAGAAATTTCCCTTTCTCTTCTTTGTTCGCACAGCTCCTGGGGTTCAGCTTTGGTTTTGGCTCAGCCTCTCGTGTAAGCCACCCTCAGGCATCTGTTCCTGGCCCAGACAGGAGGATGTGAAAACAGCGGCTGATTAGGGCTCTCTTGCTCACTTTGGCTGGGGAGAGGGAGGGGTACAGTAGTCATAATTGGAATGCAGAGCAAGCCTGTGGTGGCAGAGGCTGGCCTGACATTGCAACAGCCTGAGGCATGCCATGTGTTCTCCCTGGGAAATTTTCCCTGGATCACAGGTCCCTGGCAGTGGTGTGCTGCACAGGCTCCTGGGGGGAGGGTGTGGGTAGTGACCTGTGCTTGCACACAGGATTCTTGGTGGCAGTGGCAGCAGCATTAGTGTTTCATGCCCGTCTCTGGGGTCCAAGCTGATAGCCACTGCTCACACCCATCTCTGGATCTCACTTAGGTGGTGCTCTGCCTTCTGTGGGCACATGGAGGAGGAATCCCCTCTCTTCCTGCACCCCATAACAATGGTCTCTTCCCTCTTCCGCACGTCCAGACTTTTTCCTGAACTCCCTCCCGGTTAGCTGTGGCGCACTAGCCCCCTTCAGGCTGTGTTCACGCAGCCAACCCCAGTCCTTTCCCTGGGATCTGATCTCTGAAGCCCGAGCCTCAGCTTCCAGCCCCCACCCGCCCTGGCGGGTGAGCAGACAAGCATCTCAGGTTGCTGAGTGCTGGTCGGCACTGATGCTCTGTGAGGGAATCTCTCTGCTTTGCCCTCTGCACCCCTGTTTCTGTGCTCTCCTCCATGGCTCCGAAGCTTCCCCCCCGCCTATCCCCCGTCCCCACCAGTGAAGAGGCTTTCTAGTGTGTGGAAGCTTTTCCTCCTTCACAGCTCCCTCCCAGAAATGCAGGTCCCATCCCTATTTTGTCTCTGTTTTTTCTTTTTACTTTTGCCCTAGACAGGTACATGGGAATTTTCTTGCCTTTTGGGAAATCTGAGGTCTTCTGCCAGCCTTCAGTAGGTGTTCTGTAGGAGTTGTTCCACATGTAGATTTATTTTTGATATATTTGTGGGGAGGAAGGTGATCTCCCCATCTTACTCCTCCACCATCTTGAAGGTCTCCTGTTTGTGTTCTTTTTTATGATAGCCATTCAGATAGGTGTGAGGTCATTGTGATTTTAATTTGCATTTGCCTAATGATTAACAGTATTGAGCTTCTTTTCCTGTGCCAGTTGGCCATCTGCATGTCCTCTTTGGAAGAATGTCTATTCAGCTTTTCTGCCTATTTTTTAATCGGGTTGTTTGATTTTTGATGTTGAGTTGTATGAGCTATTTATATAATTTGAATATTAACTCCTTATTGGTCAGATCATTGGCACATATTTTCTCCCATTCAGTATGTTGTCTTTTTGTTTTGGTGATGGTTTCCTTTGTTGTACAAAAGCTTTTATGTTTAATCAGGTCCCATTTGTTTGTTTTTGCTTTTGTTTCCTTTGCTTTAGGAGAGAGATCCAAAAAAATATTTCTATGACGTATGTCAAAGAGATATATGTCAGAGAGCCTATGTTTTCTTGCAGGAGTATTCTGGTTTCTGGTCTTATACTTAGGTCTTTAAACTGTTTTGAGTTTATTTTTCTATATAGTATTAGAGAATGTTCTAACTTCATTCCTTTACATATACCTGTCCAGTTTGCCCAGCACCACTTATTGAAGAGACTGTTTTTTCTCCATCGTGTATTCTTGCCTCCTTTATGGTAGATTAATTGACCATAGGTGCGTGGGATTATTTCTGAGCTTTTGATCCTGTTCCATTGATCTATATTTCTGTTTTTGTGCCAGTACCTTACTGTTTTGATTATTGTAGCTTTGTAGTATAGTCTGAAGTCAGGGAGCCTGATTCCTCCAGCTGTGTTCTTCTTTCTCAAGGTTGCTTTGGCTATTTGGGGTCTTTGGTGTTTCCATACAAATTTTAAAAATTTTTGTTCTAGTTCTGTGAAAAATATCATTGGTAATTTGATAATGATTGCATTGAATCTGTAGATTGCCTTGAGTAGTATAATCATTTTTGACAATAGTGATTCTTCCAATATGAGAACACTGTATATCTTTCCATCTGTGTTGTCTTCAGTTTCTTTCATCAGTCGCTTATAGTTTTCAGCATACAGGTCTTTTACCTCCTTACATAGATTTATTCCTAGAAATTTTATTATTTTTGATGTCATGGTAAATGGGATTGTTTCCTTAATTTCTCCTTCTGATAGTTTTAGTGTATAGAAAGGCAACAGATATCCGTATATTAATTTTGTATCCCGTAACTTTACCAAATTCATTGATGAGCACAAGTAGTTTTCTTGAGGTGTGTTTAGTATTTTTCTATGTATAGTATCATGTCCTCTGCAAACAATGACAATTTTACTTCTTTCTTTCCAATTTGGATTCCTTTTAATTCTTTTTCTTTTCTGATTGCTGTGGCTTGCACTTCCAATACTATGTTGAATGACAGTTGCAGAGCGAGTGTCCTTGTCTTGTTCCTGATCTTAGAGGAAATGCTTTCAGCTTTTCACCTTTGAGTATGATGTGAGCTGCAGTTTATCATATAGGTGCTTCATTATATTGATGTGTGTTTCCTCCTGGAGCAAGGTCTGAAGGCATCCACATCCTCAAAGCAATGTCATTTAGTCGTCTTAGACCCTTGTATGAGGAAGTGCCTCTTAGGCTGTATGTATAAGAATACTTGTATAAAAGTGTCTTAAACAAATAATAGAGGTTTATTACTCTCACATAGCAAAAGATCTGTAGGTCAGTGGTTCCAGGGACAATTTAGCTGCTCAATAATATCATTAACTTCTCTTCCCCTTTCAGTTTTGTTATCTTCAACATTTCAATCATGCCTTTTCTCAGGTTGCTAAATGGCTAGAGCAGCTCTAAACATTATGTCCTTACGGGACAAAATCTAAAATCAGGAAGGAAGAGGTGGCAGGGTAGGATCGTCTCCTTTTATACCTCTATCTTTCATCAGAGAGAAAAACCGTCTCTAGGAATACCCAGCAGTCTTCTCCTTATGCTTCATTGACCAGGATGGAATCATATGCTCACCCCTATAATGCAATCATGAAAGAAAATGAGATTATATGATTCCAACTGGGTATATTGCAGAAGCTTGCAAATGAGGGTCTGTCAAAAGGAAGAAGAGGAAATGGCTGCTGGGAGCCAATAAATAGTACCTGCTACAACCCTTTCCCATTTCAAAGCCACAATGCAGAGACTGACAGCTGAGTAAAGAAATCAGTAGTAATTGTGCTTTATTAAGCTATCTACTTGGTTATCATCAGCCTCAGATTAAGCTGACAAATGCATGGCTGAACTATAGAAAATGCTTTTAGAAACAATTATAGGTGACCTACCTAAAACACACTTTAGATTAGGGTGTCAATCTGACCTGGAACGCTCAAGCTGGAGATATGAAAAGTAATCAAAGAATGTGAAAGTACAATGGAATGTCAAAAATCACCTGGCTTCACATCACTATTTACTAGTGAGGTAACTGTGGCTAAGTGAGCTTCCCAAGTCACACACTGAGTTCAAGGACTGGTCCTTCCAGAGAATCACTAAGTGGATTGGGTACAGTGTAGGCAATTCATTTATTAATCCTAAAGAGACAAGAGGCCCACATGCTGGACCACGGAGACTGTTCTTTTCTGGAGATAACCTCTCTGCTCTGTTGGAAAAGAGGGAGGAGCTGCTCCCCCCTGGGCTTTGGTAATTAGATTGCTCTGGGTTTCAGGGACCTGAAGCCTGGACTCCTTGGCATATATTTGGAAAATTCATCCTAATTCTTCCACATTTCATTTGCTACTCAGAGCCCCTTTTCCTTGCAAATCATGAAGGTCCTCAGTACCTTCTGTGACATGCAAGGCTGAGAAACTGCCGATGCTTTGGTGCTGAAAATAAAATTCTTGAATTTTTATGTAGTTTTTTTTCTCTTTGTATCCACTTTTTCCCACTGTTATCTCACTGATTACATTATAAGTTGGGCAGAGATAAAGAGGCATCCTAGAAATAATAAGATAAGGAAATATTTAGTTGGAAGATGGAAAGGATTGTTAAAAATTTTTCTTCTTACTCTTTTTTCAAACATGTTCCCTGTAGTCTTTTCATCTTAAGCCTGAGGATATGTATTTGAATACTGGGTAGATCTTTTTTATATGGGATGCCTTTGGCTCTGGAAGCCTAAGAAGCCAAGGTGAAGCTTCTTTGGACTCTAAGGTTTAAGAAAGAGAAATGAAGGAGATGATAAACAGGTTTTACCTTATATGTCAGTTTTGATAAATTTGTAATAATGGCCTTGAGTGCTGTATTAAGAAGGATTAAAAGCACTGGGTTTGACTGGAGAGAATGTTGGCAAGGATGGGAGCAAGTAGACCTCTCCTCCACTGCTGGTTAGAGTATAATTGGTTCAACCACTTTGGAAAACAATTTGACATCATCTCATAAAGTAAATGTGTGTATCTTCTGGTCTGACAAGCCTACCTTTAGCTATCTACCCTAGAAAAACTCTTTCAATGGGCACCAAATGATTTATATAAGAACATTCATAACAGAATTGTGTGTAATAGCTCAAGTATGAAACAACCTAAGTGCCCATCAAGAGCAGAACTGACACCTAAATTGTTGTTAATTTATAAAGTGGAACAGTATACAGAGATGGCCCTAAATGAACTATAGCTTTACACATCAACAGAAAAAATTTCACAAAAATTATATTGAATAAAAGAAGCAAGTCTCAAAAGAAAATGCAATATATTTTCGTTTGTGTAAAGGTCAAAACCAGGCAATGCAAAACTAGGTTGTTTAGATATGTACATTAGGTGTAAAGCTATAAGGAGAAGGAAGAAAATAACTGTCATAAAAGTCAGCATACAGTCACCACCAGAAAACAAGTGGATGACAGAGTCATCCTCGGGAATAGTATTTGCATGATTATAATGCTGTAGGGAAAGCTTTAGTTGAAGTACATCCTGAGTACAACATTTTCCCATGTGCTTCATCAATTTGAGGAATTAGAGAATTAGACTATGTCCTTAACATCACTTCCTGTCTGAGAACATTGGAGACCTAACAGAAGATAGAATTCTGAAAATGAGACAGTGCTTCAGAGCTGTTTGTAAGAACATCCATGTAAGCAATAGCTTCGAGAATTAGAATTTGACAAGCCCACAAATTGATTGAAAGTAATCCACAGGAAGGAAAAGTGGAGAGGGAGATCAAATATGGGCAGGAGGGAAGCAAGACATTTTTGAATTATTTCATTTACCTGGTATAAACTAAAATGCTTAAGTAGTGGGGGAAAAAGTCAGAACAGCAGTTTTCTCTGAGATCAGTATGCACACACACACAAGTCTCTATCTATGATGTTTCAAAAACACTGTTTTAATTTAAACAAGAAAAATTTTGCCACGGGCACAGGGATGAGAAATGATGGTGCGTGTGCCATGTAGAGGTCAACACTCTTCAGCATGGACCTGTCTAGCTCATCAAGCTAGAAAAGGGTTAGGACTTAGGGGAAGAAAGTATGTTTAAGGATAACTGTAATGTGTTTGAGGGTTCTGTATGATCTGTCTCTCAAGAAACCCAAGTTGGCAGAAGGTAGCACTGGAATATGATGGTCAGAATTAGAACGTCCTCCAATATGTACAGATGAGCAAAGATAATTTACAGGTTTAAAGGAAGAAGTATATTTAGTGTTTATTGTGGGATGGGGCACTCTTAACAAGCATTCTTGCAAGTGTATTAAATTGATTCTTTTTTCTAACTTTACTTGCTGAAGTAGCATATTTAGGTTGGATTTTCAACCAGAATATCCCCAGGATAATTCATCAGAGTTTGCCAGCAATCCAATTGAGGATTGGAAGTGTGCCCAATTTCTTTTCTCCTACATTCTTCTGCAGGGAGGGGAAATAGGAACAATCTTCTTCCTTGATTGATGGAAGGAGCCAAGGAAAAACAGAACTTTCCCACCACCAGCCACCAGCCACCTGCCTCATTTACTTCTCCCCTTTCTTCCCAGTGACCACAGGTCTAAGATCCTTCTCCAGAGGGTTTTATGTTTTGTTTCTATTCTCTAGCTGCATAGAGCCTTGGCAGGGTTGGGGGTAGGGTAGTGTCAGAGGATGCTGGATTATTCAGAGAATGAGAAATGGGTAAAATGAAAATGTTGAAATCTCTATTTTAACACCTGTGACTACTCTAATCTATGTCCTCTTAGATGATGTACATCTTTAAAGCAGCTATTCCTTATTTATTTAAAAAAGACTAGCACTTTTAATACTGCTACTTGGGTTGGAGGAGGGAGAATACCATTACTGAGAAAGTGGCTAGATTTGATATGCAAGGTTTGTAGGTCAGAGATCTGCTGTTTGAGTCTCACAGAATTTTATTCATGGATCTTTGGAGCTAGAAGACAAACCCTAAAGTTTCGGGAAGACAATTTTGTACTGCGAGTACAGCAGATGATGCTTTATAGGCCATTCTTAGGCAAAAAATAGGCTTGTCTGTGGGTTCTGAAATAATTTCAAGAAATGCTTCATCAACACTGAACTGATTTGAATGCTAAAATACTCCTATGCGCCACAGTGAGCAATTGATTCTTAGTAAAAATTAGTTCTTACATTGGGAACAAAGGAGCAAAACCTTTTTTCCTTCTATAATCGAAAGCAAGTTGAAGAGCTCAGTTGGGAAATGAGCAAAAGGCACATTCAGATGTTAGTAATCTGACTGGAGTAATCATAGAATCCCAGGGCCAGGAGCAGACAGTGCGAAGATAGATCACTTACATAGTAATCAACTGTAGAGGGGTGGGTGATTGTTAAGCCCTGGACCTCCCTGACTGGCTGAGTCAGGCTCCCTGAGGGTGCAGCCCAGGAACCTGAGTTTTAACAAGCTCTCTGGATGATTCTGACACAACTGTTTCAGAGTATCATCCAAAACCTCATTTGTAGGTGAGAATACAGCAGTCAACCCCGAATTAAAGGTAAAAAACATTGAGCACTGACAAACTACCAGGTACAAGACTGAGTAAACTATAGCTCTAACCCTTAAAGGGCTTGAGGTTTAGCTGGAAAGGCTCAGGTGCCAAGTTCTTTTGCAGCAGTCTGAACGAAGCCCAGCAGGGTAAAAGGCTTCTTCTGTAATGTTGGGAAGCCGATGAAGGGGTTACAAAGTTGCAGTTAAAAAAGGTTTCACAGCAGGGATGACATTTGATAATGACCCCCGGATATGTGTTCTAGGATGAGTGCCTTGTGTTTTCCAGACAGACAGCTTGCTTGGGGGCATGAGTATCCCTGTTTGGTTAACACAGATAGATGAGTATTCCTAGAATGTAGGATTTACTCATATAAGTATTGTTGTTAATAATAATAATAGTAACTATCATTTATCAAGTATGTAGTACGTACCAGACTTGATTTTAAATGCTCTGTATCACTTATTCTCTGTGACTACCCTGCAAGCTGGTATTATTATCTTGTAAAAATGAATAAACAAAAACCTTAATCAAAATAGAGTCAGGAGGCCAGAAGCAGGAGCTCTCATGCCCCCAGACAATAGCAGAGCCTAACAGGAAGAAGAAAGACTTTCTCTGCTTGCCCGGCAAGAGGTCAGCCAATGAGAGACTGCCACAGCTCAGCCAATGAAAAGCCACTATACTTCAGACTCTCAGTTCCTCCAGTGGACTCTTTGTTTACTTCCCAACTTCCTTTCCCCCTAGAGGAGTTCTCCCCTCCATTTTTGGGGGGATTTGCACATGGCTAGCCATGGTTGCAGAACTCGAATTGCAGTTCTTTGTTGATCCCAAATACACCCATTTTTGCAGGAAAAATAACTAGAAGCCTCTTTGTTTTAGGTCAGTAATTCTCATTTTACAGATGAGGCCATGCCAGAGAGGGTAAGTGACTTGCTCAAGATCACTCTTTCTTGCAGAGACAACATTAAAATTTAGGAATGGGATTATGAGGGTGAGGTAGATTATAAAATTTTGAAAACACACTGAGGGAGGAAGAGGATTTACTAGGTTTGAATAAATACCTGCCAAGCAACTCTGCTACACTTCATTTATGAGGTATTTGACTTCGGAGACTCACAACAGGTACATATAACATGCAACTCCCTTAAGCCTCAAGACTGCTCACTTTTTAGACCCCAGATTTCCCATTCTGACCAAAAAGACTTTTTTTGCCTCCTCAATCCCATTTAAAATTTAGGCCGGTCCATTGGTTTCTGTAATCCAGTCTTACTACTAAAATGTTACCACTTGTCCCTTCCTGGGCCTAACTGAGAGGATGAAGCTACTTGGGAAAGGGGAAGGTGTGGTTAAAGAAGGTGTGATACTGTGATTTATAATAAGAACCATAGATTTGTTCTTTGACCCTGACTCTTGCACAAAGCTCCTAAAGCCCTTGGAATTTCCGAAGTGAAGAGGGCAATGAAGGTGTCTTCTGTTATGTTAATGAGTGACTTTTGGAAAGCCCCTAGGTAACCAAAGGATGGGGGCTGGTTGCCAGGGCTACCAGCTAAATGATTAGAGGGTTGGAAATTTCAATTCCATCCTCCTGACCTCCAAGGAGGAGAGTGGGGCTGGAGATTGAGTTCCATCACCAATTGACAATGATTTTATTAGTCGTGCCTATTTAATGAAGTCTCCCTAAAAATCCAAAAGGACGGGGTTCGGAAAGCTTCCAGGTTCTACTCTAAGGAAGCAGGATGGTGAACATGTGGAGATTTGGGGAGGGTGTCCTGCTCAGAGAGCGTACAAGCCCCATGCCCTTTCCCCATACCTTGCCCTATGCATCTCTTCCATTTGGCTGTAAAGTGTTTCTTTGAGCTGCTCTAGCAAGTTAATCAAACCTGAGGAGGGGGTTGTAGGAACCTCCCATTTACAGCTGGTCAGTTAGAAGCACAGGTGACAGCCTGGACTTGCAATTGGTGTCTCAAGGGGGACGAGAGAGCCCTGTCTTGTAGTACTGAGCCCTTGGCCTGTGGGATCTGATGCTCTCTCCAGGTAGTGTCAGAATTGAGTTGAAGTGTAGGCCACCCATCCGGTGCTGGAGAATTGCTTGGTGGTGGGAAAAACCCCCCTACACATCAGAATTATCATCAGAATTGTTAGTAGGATATAGTCTGCTCCTTCCAACCGTCTCCCCTGGTGATGGAAGGAGGAAAAACACTTTCTCTCGCTGATGGCCAATATGGTGGCAGTTCCAAATTCACCATCCCCTTTTAATGGGTTGCTGTAGCTTTATTGACCCAAAATAGACAGACACTCAGATATTTCTCCAGCAAAGATGGGTTTATGCGGCATCAGCAAAGAATTGCAGTTCAGGGTCTGCAACCATGGTGAGGATCATGCAAGTTCCCACGTGGCAAGGGCAGGAGAACTTTTTCATAGGGAGGAAAAGGAAGTCGGGAGGGCTATAGTAAACGAAGAGTTCATGCTTTTCATTGGCTGAGTCCTTGCCAGAAAAGGACTCTTCTTCCTGTTGGGCTCTGCTAATATTGCAGGCATAAGATCTCCCCTTTCTGGTCTCCGAACTCTATTTCATTGAGGTTTCTGTTTATTAATTTTTTAACAGCCTTTATGTCTATTCTTAACTGGCTGTTGGTCACCAGTGCCACCTCAGTCTGAATTGCGGAGGGCATCTCACCTGTGGCTTGTTCAGGGGCTCCTCCAGGTGAGGGCATTTTCCTGGGCTGTTCCCTGGCATGAGTGAGTTGGCAAGGCTGGGCTTCTTGCTGACCTTCATCCTCCCAGTAGTGAATTTTCCCCAGATCTCCTGCAACGGGTCCCCTTGCTCTAGTGGGAGGCCCTCCTAGGGGAAGACTTTGTGCAGCACGCACTCAGCCCGCAGGAGACTTAAGTGTTCCCCCCACAACAAACAGAGGATGGTTCCCTCCCAGGTTCATCCCCTAACTCCTGCCACCCTTCCTTATACTGGCAGCATCAAAGAATCAGGTACCCTGCAGATTCAGTGACTCAACAACCTTCAGGTCAGTGACCACTGACCCTACCTAGTGGAGGAAAGATTTGGGCTCATTCTTGGAAGGAGAAATGGGTACTAAGTCCAATGTATCCTCTTCTCCCATGGGGAGAGAAAGATGAAGGTATAGTGTATTAGTCTGATAGGGCTGCCATAACATCATACCATATCAGACTGGGTGGCTTAAACAACCGAAATTTATTTTCTCACCGGAAGGCTAGAAGTTCCAAGTTTTCTAGCCAGAAGGCTAGAAGTTCAAGATCAAGGTGTCAGCAGGGTTCATTTCTTCTGAAGCCTCTCTCCTTGGTGTAGATGGCTACCTTCTCACTATGTTCTCATATGATCTTCCCTCTGTACCTGTCTGTGTGCAAATTCCTTTTCTCAGAAGGACACCAGTCATGTTGAATTAAGGTCCATACTAATGACCTCATTTTAACTTAATTACCTCTGTCCAGGCCCAAGCTCCAGAAACAGTCACATTCTGAGGTACTGGGAGATAGGACTTCAACACGTAAATTTGGGAAGGGACACAACTCAGCCCGTGATTCTCAGCTTGGGGACACCCCCTAGCCTCAGCCTTCTCTATATAGGTGCATCAGGTGGGACTTTCAGAACTGATTTTTCTGAAATAAACCCTTTTGGTCAGCTCTGTGGTAACACAGCAGACACATTAATAGCAATACCAGTTGTACCTGTGAATTTAGAGGGTGAAACATTTATTGCCTTTTGATCCCAGCTGAGGCCCATCTCCCTAGAAATTCCCACACTCTCTGGTGAGAAGTTGGGTGGAGACTTGCAGCTGTAGAGGCCCTCTAAGGTAGCAGGAAGGGCCTCTCTTGGTGATACTTCTTGTGAGCGGTTTTTACACTTATAAATACATCTGTTTTCCACTTCAGCATTTCAAAGCACTTTCCACATTATCTGGGCGGTGGGCAGGGCAGGCATTCTTCCCATCCTGTTACATGTGACGAAACTAAGCTTTCCAGAGATATTAAGTGATTTACCCAAGGCACATGGATACAGGGAAGCCCAGCTAGGACTGAATTTCCTACATCCTCACTCCCTATGGGAGGTAGAACAGAAGCGGAGATACAGGTGGGCTCGTTAGTTATCTTACCTATATGGAGGTTACTATATGATAAAAAAAGGAGAATTAGCAAAGAGGAGACTTTGTATATGATAAACTTTCTTTGATATGTTAATGTCCACAATGTTTACCTAAGATTAGAAATTATGTTTTAAACATATTTGGTAACATGGCACTGAAAGAAAATTATTTTATTACTGCTAAATTGTTCTGTCTTATTTTTAATATATGTTGTAGTATTTTTTTAAAAGCCTTTGTCAAAAATATAAAAGCTTTTATCAAACGCCTTTAGAAGAACTAAGTTGTAAAATGCTAGCTCTCAGCTTCATTACTTGCTTTTCAGAGTAAAAGGCTGATATTTGCTAGGAGAGAGATATTCCTTTGTTGGTCACCAGTTCATTCATCTATCGGTCAATCAATAAGTATGCATCAAGGGATTACTCTGTGTAAGGTACTGAGTTGCATATGGCTTGGAGAGTGTTTACATAAAGATAGAGCTACCAGAATATTTATATCACTGGAGAAAAGATTGTCACACACCAACAAACCATCACATTGCTAGAGTTCTTGATCAGGTTATGAAGAAATGCTAGCATTGACATTTTATAGGTTAATTTCTATCATTCTGATACAGTTCACTAGTTTTCTGGATGGACAGATGCTATGGTTCTGAAAGATGCTTTTCCCTGACTTGGGCTCACCAAGTCCTGTCTGATCTCTGTGTTCCATCCTTTTAACCTAAGCTAAGGAAATGTCAACAACGAGGTTGACAGGAAGTCATGTATCTGCATACTCCAATACAGCTGAATGCCTCAGAGTCAAGGGCAAAGGCACATGACCTCTTTCCCTGGATGGAGGTCACTTGCTCTGCCCCTCACTTCTGCTCTTACTCACTCTCACTCCACAGACTCAAGATCCCACCTACGAACACTGCCTGCCTTAGCTGACATGGCTGGATTGACATCCTGACTCCTCCAGTTATGTTCTGGAAGGGGACTTGTAAGATCCAATTTGATATGACGAGAGCCAGAAGGATAAGATGACTGAGGATTTTTGACCTGATGGTGAAAAGTACAGCATTCTCACAGAGAGGAGAGTTGAGAGTTCAATAGGAGAAGAAAGGTGTTACAGTATATTATCAGACAATTAGCTAATTAAAATGCTCATACAAGGTCTTCTCAGCCATCCCACAGCCTGAGAGTCTTCTGGCAGAAAGCATCAAGTTCAAATGAATACCAAAACTGGGAAGTTTAAACATCATGGTTTTAACAAGGAGACATACCTGTCTTGCTAGTTGGGTTTTTTTTCAGTTTTGCTCTATTTTGCATTTTATCTCTCAGAGTTAACACACAAAAGCCCCAAAACTCTGCTTGCATTCTGTTTTTTATACTTAAAATGGCAGCAAAATGAATCATATTTTTAAGACCAATTTCTTTTTTTATTTGAATATATAATTAATTAAAATCCACAGTTTATACCATTATGTCAGAAGACAAGAGATAGCAATTTTTAAGAAGAAAGTTGAATCTCACAGAGAAAATTTTAATACTCTCTTTTTGAATTTCAAATTGAAATGTAATCCACAGATATAACATTATCACAGTGCAAATAATATATGATTAATAGCAAAAAAAATTACTAGCTTTAATAAATTATGTGATTTTCATTTCATGAGATGGAAAAACTGTCAAAACTTATTAATACAAAATTTGCATTTATTTTGTGGGTATTTATTGCCTTCATCAACATAAGATTTTAATTTGTCAATGAAATGATTTTTGTAACTTTATGAACGCTAATACACCACCTCTTAGAGCTAGTCATTGCATGTTGCCTTGTGAAGATTAAATGAGATTCTTTCAAGAAATAGCTTTGAATGTTGACTGTGGCACTATTCTGGAAGATAGGAGTTACAGCAGTGAACAAAACAGACTCACATCTCTGCCTTTATGGAGCTTAGAGTCTAGAGGAGAGAGGCTAAGCAGAATAAATAAGGACGTTTTACAGCTCTTTAGAAGAAGATAAATGCAATGGAGAAAAATATAGCAAGTATGCAGAGGGTCTGGAGAGATGCAATTGTAGATGGTGTGGATGGAGAAGTCCTTACCGGGGAGGCAAAGGTTTGAACAAGGTAAGGAACTGAGCCATGGGGTGATCTGGACAGAAAGCATTACAAGCAGAGGCAGTAGCAGCTGCACAGGCTTTGAGGCACCACCTGGCTGGTGAGCCCAGTGAACAGCAGAACCAGAGGTGGAAATGAGCAAGGGAAAGTAATCAGAGGTTAGAGAGGGGATGCACCCCATCCCTGTTCATATTACTTTAGGAACTCTGACACTACTCTCACTTGAGTTGCCCAGAGAACATGTTGAAATGAATGTAAATGAGTTGCCAGCGAGGGTTTTTGCACTGCTTTCTCCATAACAAACTCCTCCCACATCCTTGTTGGCTGCCTTTCAATAGCTCCAGCCTGCCAAGCCTTGCCCCCACCTCAGGGCCTTAGCACACACTGCTCTTCCTTTCTGAGATGCTCTCCCTGCCACTTGTCCCCACTCTTCTCACTCCCTTTCCTCTTACGCCTTCATGCCTCAATGTGAACATGAGTTCCTGGAGCTAATGCCCGAAGAAGGTTTACTCTATTTTCTCTCAGGACTCCCTTTTTCTCCTTCTCCATGGGCTGCATTATAATTTGCAAAATCATGCTTATGGGTTTTTGTTGTTACATTGATTCCAATTATTCTTATTTACTTGTTATTATCTATCATAGGCTCTGCAAGAATAGACTAAATATCTGTTTTATTATTAATGCTGTTTGCGGAGTGCCTAGCACATGGTAGGTGCTCTGTAAGTATTTGATGAAAAGATGAAGGAACAAGTGAAGGACTAAATGAATGAATGGGAACAACTTGGAGGGTAGCAAAACCAGGATTTGTGTCATCGCTTGACTCCCAAGCTCTGCTTTACTGATAGAGATCCCGAGACCCAGACAGTGTTTCAGGGTTAAGCATGAGATGGGCACAAGCTGAAGTTTCCTAAGCCTCTTGTCATTCATGTGCCTGAGAACAACACACTCTCTTAATGAACCTCCCCATTCCCTGTCACTGAGGGCGCTCCTGCTTCCTGTTGAGGCCACAGAATGTTGTGCCTTATTATACTTATTAAACTCACTTTATATCTTTCAGTGAATCCCTCCGGCACTTGAGAGCAAGGACCTAGTTTTATTTGGACAAGGATGGATGGTACATGGCACACAATAGGGGCTCAAAGTTTGGGGAATGAAACTAATTATCTGCTATGTTCCTGTTATGTGGAGGTATTCTGCTTGGCACTTTATTTTTTTCCCCCCAAGGTGGCTTCTGAGTTTAACCAAATCCACTTATATATATGCCCGTTTCAGTTCTCTCAGTCCATCACATATTTGGATCAAGTTAAGTATGTATTAATACTAAGCCAAGTTCCAGACACAAAAGAAAAGGTAGAAATGGTATCAATTGTCTTTGGCATTCTTAGGTTGGACAGAGCTGGACACAGAGCAAATGCTGATGACTTCTTTTGGGTTGAGACTCGGTTGCTGCTGAACCCTGATGTTTTCATGACTTTTCTCCTTCTCAAAGGAGAAGTCTGAATTGGTTCTCAAAGTACCACATGAATAAAGAGACATGTACTGAGATAGCCCTACTTCCTGGCTGCTCTGTTGGAGCAAAACTAGCTTCTCAATTGTCCCCCAAAGTTGTTATTTTTAAAATAGGGACTTTGTTTTCAACTACTTTAATTTACTTAGGAAACATGATTTAGCCTACTAGAAATCAGAATGTCTAACTAGCAAGATCGTGCTCACCAGTCTAAAATTATCTCCAATCTACAGTATGTGGGAAACCAAAACGCTCATTCTTTGAGCCCTGACAATTAACATGGCTTGTGTTTCTCTTCTTCTATGGAGGATATGTGACTAATATCACTATTTTGTAGAAGTAACTCCAGTACAAGGTTAATAACTGCTTTACTTTTCCTCATCTCAATCAAGATTAAATAATTATAAATTAAACTTTACGAATTATCCTTACAGCAAGGGCATACTCCACAATGCTACAATGACATATTGGTTAGGTATTTTATATATTCATTTCTATTTTACAAAGAGTAACTGAGGCCCAGAGACATAATTAATATTAAATAGTAGAGTCTGAATTCAAGTCCAGGTCTGCTCAGTTCTAAACACCTATGCTTTCTCCATATTAAGCTTCTTCTATTGTGGATAAATGGATGAATGGATGGATGGATAAATTAATGAGTGAATGAACACAAGAAGCAATTGTTATATGTATACTTGGGTCACATCTGACTAGGTGGATGTAGCTTTTGTACAAATTACCTAGGAAAATATTACATTTGGAAATCAGTAATATTTCATTTGGGTCATAATTTGTGTATAGAGGTTTTAATAATGCTAGATCTATTTAATGGAACTGTATTCTTGTGATGGAAATGTATCAGAAAATAGTTGGAATTTTCCCACATGGTAGATACTACACCATGGATAATTAAACTTTATTAAACTCAATTTAGAAATATATGTTGAATATAGTAGTCACCTAGGTTTGACCTAACCTAATGGAATCCTCCATGTATAATTAGTGTGTAGGCTGTAATTTTCTGATGGTTTTATTTGTATGGAAAATAAAATTTGCAAATCTGAATTTTCATCCACAGGATGTCAATATTCTTTCTCTTCAAAGTAGGAATGACAGTGAAAATGGGTAGCTCCAGTTATAATACTCTGGGGGGCTGTTACAAAGTCTGGGGGGTGGTATTTTTCCCTAGTACACTCAACTATGCTATCTCATGTGTCATCTACATGCATATGGGCTCTGCCTCCAGATTGTAAGCTTCTTGAGGGCTTTCCTTCCCTTTTACAGAACACTGAGTATATTGCTAGACATGCATTGGAAGTTCAATTAAGCTTATTGAATGAATATATCTCTCAAAGCTAAAGGGAACCCTTTGTGCAAAAATGGACTATTACATTTCAGAGTAAGTAAGTACCTGCTCAAAGAGGGAAGTTAGTATAACATGGAAGTAGGGGAGATAGGCGAGACCCAAAGATGTTCCCTCATTGCAGACCTCATTCAATTTTGAATTCCACTGCTGTGCCCCTTCCCTTCATACCAACCCGGCAAGACATAATCTGGCCTTTGGTATGAAGCCATATTACTGCCTGCCTCCAGGACAAGTGTGGAAGTAGATACTTCCCAACAATAGATACTTGTTAGAAAAAGAAATATGTTTTCAGGTAAATTTCAATGGCTGAAGGTAGGTAAGTAGTCTCTAAGGCTGTTAAGAAATAGAAATAATATATTCTTGTTTGTTTTCCATCCTGAAATTTTTATTGGAAGACAGCAAGTCGTGAGATTTTAATATTGCCTCCTCTTGTGTAACAGTGAGAATAACTTACACTGCATATCCTTTTTGCATATATTGTTTCATTTGAAACTTGCAAAAACCTAACCAGACAGGGAGAGTGGGTATATTTTCCCCCATTTAGACAGGAAAAATACTTGAGGTTCAGAGAGGTTATGTAACTTACACGTGCAAGTCTGTATAACGGAAAGAAGACTTCTGACTCCTAAATCCAGCTCCCTTCCCTTTCCACCCTGCTGGCTCTCTAATAACAATAATTGTAGGACAGTCATCACTCAGTTTTATGTGAGGAGGCAAAGATTTTGTACTCCTTTTCTCTTTCATGCTTTCCTCTTGTCTCTACCTGCCTGCCTTCTGCTATTCTGAAGCCTGTTGTTTTCTCTGTATACCAAAGGAATGAAGAGCAATGTTCAAATGAAACCTTGGTTACTTTTTTTTAGCTGATTTTGGAGCATTTGGCTTAATAGTCTGAGAGGCTCTTGGCTTATTTCACCATTTTGCCATTATAGAGTGTGTTTTTTGGGGAAAAAAAACAGCTCTTGGGGATAAAGATAGAAATCACTCACCAGTATTTATGAGATCAAAATGACCCTCATTAAGACTATTGAAAATGAAGTGTAAATGGCATTCTATCATGCTGCTTGGCATAGCAAGGAGGAATTTTAGAGAAATTCCTAAAAGCAACAGGGAAATTGCAGTAAATAACACAGTATTGAGCAGCAGGGCAGCAGAAATGGCGAGGGAGGAGTTGTGCAGATGAAGCACAGGAGGTTGGCTCTGCCAGCAGTTCCTTGAGGCTTGCACTGTCCAATACAGTAGCTGGTAACTATGTGGACTGTTTAAATTTAAAATAAATTCATATTAAAAAACTCTTTAATTACACTGGACGCATTTCAAATGCCCCATGAAGCTAGTGACTACCATATTAGATAGTGCAAATACAGAACATTTCTCTTGCAGAAATTTAATTGTATCATGCTGCTCTAGGCAGGAGAGCAAAGCCCCTCATGCCATATCAGAGTCATTTAAATAAGGAAAGAACAATGAACTATCCCTAAGGATTCCTTCCTTCCTCTTTGCCTCCTTTCTCTCTTCTCTTCCTTCTTCTGTTTTTCCCTTCTCCCCCTTCCTCCCTCCCTTCCTCTCTCCTTCTTCTCTCCTTTCCTTTCATCTTCTCATTATTGCTTTGTCCCTCCTTTTTGTTTTTTCTTCCAATAAATATTTAGTAAACAAATACAATGAGCCTAGCCCTGTTTAAGCATTTGAGCTACCATGGTAAACAAGAATTAACGTGACTCCCGCCCTCAGACAAGTCACAATCGAGTAAGGGATTCAGACAAGTGAAAACTGGTGTTGGGGAGAAAAAAAACTTTCCTCTACTTTGTAGGTTCTTTGGCTGGTCTAATGATTAAATTGACACAAGTCAGATTGACAGGAGAAAAGCAAATTTAATCACATACATACGGGATCCTCATAAGAATGTGAGACCCAAAGGAAGTCAGACAGTTGAGGCTTATATGCCATCGTGAGCTAAGGAATCCTCAAAGTGGAGGAAGACAATTTACACGAAGATAGGAAGAGCAACTGTTTGGTAAATGTCTACCAGGCTCTGCAGAGACAACAGGACACAGAGAGGAATTTGCTCTCCATGCCCAGCTGAGCTCTTCCCAGCTCTCCACACCTAGCCCATATTCTTTGTAGTTATCTCTGGTGATAGTTTTCTTTTTGGATGAGACTATCTAAATTCTTTCAGGCAATTAAGGGAGAAGTAAATGTTTTTCTTAAATCTTCTGGGTTTTGATTGCTTTCAGTTCAAAGTAGTCCAGATGCCAAAGTGGACCATTTTGGGGAGACTCATTCTGAACCCTTTAACTGGCAATTATGATCCAGTGTGATAGGTTCTATGTGACTCCTAACCTAGTTTTTGGGCCTCAGGTTTACACAGAGAAAGAGATGTTAGAACATCAAGAGCTAGAAGATTAGTATAAGATGTCTAGGTATAAAAGGCACAAGGAGAAGGAAGGAAGAAGAGTGTTCCCGATAGATGAATAGGAATGAAAAAAGAAAGAACAGGATGTATTCCAGGAGAGAGACATTGAGGATGAACAGAGGATACAACGCAAGCAGAAAGAGAAGAGGCTACAGAAATGTGCAAAAAGCAGATCCTAAAGGGTCTTATAAGCCATGTTAAGATGTTTGTATTTCATCCTAATGGCAATGGGGAGTTCCCAGGAGATTTAACATAAGAGGGTGACTCAATTATATTTGTGTTTCTGATAGACCACTTTTTCTGCATTGTGGAAAATAAACTGTGGTTGGCAGAGCCAAGAGGAGGATGAGAACTGAGGCAGAAAAACTAATTAGGAGTCTGTTAAGTTGGTCTAGATAAAGATGTTGGTTCGTGGCATGGACAAGGGTTGTGCAGGTGGCAAAGAGAAAATTTATTTTGAATAAAGAGATGTTACCCCAAAAATTGGGTTCACCTTTTCGTGGGTATCGAGCCAAAAGAGAAAATGAAGTCAAAGATCAGAAGGAAGAATTTATTATTACTTGCAGCATGTAAGGAGAACACTTGGGAATCTTTCCCAAAATAGTGTCTCTCGGAACAGCAGAATTGGGGAAGTTTTAAGCTAAGGGAACATGCATATTCATGGAGGGACTTGAGCAGAGAAGAATTCAGCATAGAATTGGGGCAAAGGTTGAGAGAGTCCAAGCTTTAGTTGATTAAAATCACAAGAGTCAACATCATTATTCCATCCTCCACCTGGGTAGGGGCCTTTGAGTTCCTGCAGAACTCAAAGAGATGTATCAGATAGTTATGTATATCCCTTGAGGAGGAACTAGGACAGTTTTATCACTAAACTATTGTTTCTTGATTGCTTTTCCATTGTTCCTGCATTTCCTCACTTCCCTTAAGATCATTAATTACTGATACCTGTTCAAGGGCAAGCATTATGACCAGGCTTAGATTGCAGAATGGCTTAGGCCCAAAATGGCTTCTTTTATGTCAAGAAAGCCATGCCTGGTTCTCTTTCTCTGGGGAACCCCTACCCTATCTGCTTACAGAGAGACAGAATCTCATGATTCAGTGGGAGATGAGGAAGAAAGAGAAATCAAAGATGAGTTCTGTATTTCTTTTTTTAGCAAACAGATAGATAGTGGAGCCATTCATAGAGATGGAGAATGCATACAAAGAAGCTAGATTGAGGAGAAAGTGATAGATGTAGATCTCAGCTCAGATCCTACTTTAGAGGGAAATCTTCCTTAATTCCCCCAGACCATGACAGGCCCAGGAAGTGTTATTCCTTCTCACAACACAATGAGCTTTCTTCCACAGTCATTACAACAGTTGAAATTTTATATTAATTTGTAGGATCACCTTATTATTTGATTGTCAGGCTCTATCACTGGATTGCCAGATCCATGATGGCAGAGGCTGTTTGATTTCACTCATCATGGAATCCCCATACCTAACACATTGTCTAATTTTGCCCTGACATGGTGAGTTCTAGAGCAATGTGATAGCAGTGCCTTCCTTCATTTCTCTGAGCATGATTTCAGGACATGCAGATACAAAATGATTTTCAGCCTTTCATTCTAAGTTCCCAATCTAACCTTTTAAAGGGAAGGAAAAATAATTTTCTCCCTATCCTTCTAGTTTCTTGGCTAAGACACCCCCTGTAATAGAGGACAGATTAACAGGAGAAAAACAAGTTTAATAACGTGTATATTCCTGTATACATGGGTGATATCCAAGAAAACTAAGTAACTCTCTGAAATGGCCCAACTCACCACCTTAAATATCATCTCCAGTTAAAGACAAAAGAAAACATAGGGTGGAAGGGGAGTCAATTATGGGAGGTGACCAAGAAATCACAGTAAACACGGGTAAGGTTGTTATACAGATTTAGGTCATTGCCTTCTCCACTGATTTAGAGTCATCCATATCTTCCTGGTACAGAGAGGGAAACACCCTTATAGATGGAGATTTCCCTTATAAGTGTAAATGTCTCTCACTAAAGGGTAAATTCTACTCAGTTTTCAAAGCTTCTCTTTTGGCTGTTTCTTAGAATTAATCAGTCTAAAATAATCCTTATGCCAAAG
Organism: Balaenoptera acutorostrata; assembly: GCF_949987535.1. Classification (NCBI taxonomy): domain Eukaryota; kingdom Metazoa; phylum Chordata; class Mammalia; order Artiodactyla; family Balaenopteridae; genus Balaenoptera; species Balaenoptera acutorostrata. The sequence continues at coordinate 37,142,681 of NC_080079.1, forward strand.
AGCCATATTTGGGGGTGGCAAACCCTGTTCCCCCTCACTTTAGTCCCAGTGCCTTCACTGCCCTATGAGCATAAATCTCAAGAAAAGAAAGAATCTTTATGAGTCATTTATACATGTGAAATTAACTCCTTGTGTTGCATTTTTGTTTGCAGTTTAACACTTTATTCTCATTACATTTATGAAGACTTTACCCCTCTTGAAAGGTAGAGAAAGAATAGTCTTTTGGAAAAGAGGCTTTCCCATATTAGACCTTGTATTCTGCTTCCTTGTAGTGTAAGTTCTACACCCCTTTTTGACTGTGAATGTAGAGATCCGTCCCCAAACCATTTCTCTCTCTCTCTCTCTCTCTCTCTCTCTCTCTCACTAATACACACATACACTCACACACACTCATATAACTTACCCTGCTATTGTCAACCAAGACCTGAGTGGGGACAACACATTGCAACTCAATGTTGCCTGGAGAAAAAAATCATATAATATAAAAGTGTGGGTTCTAATGTCAGTTGAACTTTGTTTTAAATGTCAGCTTTACTAATTCTATTTGTAAGGTTTGGTCCAAGTTGCTGAAAGAGAACAGTTGATAACTATTTATTAGATGAATGATGGAATGAACTCATTTTTCTGAGCCTTGGGCTTCTTATCTGTCAAAAGGGAAAACAATAGTACTTACCCCATAGAACTGTTGGGACGATTAAATTAGGTCATTGAGAGAAAGCACCTACCACATAGTAGGCACTTGATAAATGACTTTATTTTTCTGCCCTCCAATTGTGCTCTCCCCTAGGAAAGTGTGACCAAATTAAACTCGGGTCTGCTTGCCCACCATGCAGCGAAGCCAGTTTACTGACACTGGGTTGTGGTGAAGGAAAGTACAGTGTTTATTGCAGGTCATCAAGCAAGGAGAATGGGAAGCTCACGCTCAAAAGACTGGAACTCCCTGACAGCTTTCAGGGAAGGGTTTTTAAAGGCAGTTTGTGGTCTTTCTTCTAATTGGTTGGTGGTGAGGTAATGGGGGGATGTTTCAGGAATCTTAATATTCAACCTTCTGGTTCTAACCAGTCTGGGGTCTATGTGGTTGTGGTCAGCATGTAGTCACCATCCTCCACCTGGGTTGAGCATCTTTAATGTCTGCAGAACAACTCAAAGATATATATCAGATTGTTAGATATATCTCTTGAGGAGGAACTAGGATTCTGTTTTATCCTGAGCTATTTGCTTTTCCTTTGTTTCTTCATTCCCTCACTTCCCTAATTAGTTAGTTCTTCAGCCAGCTCTTTGGAACTCAGCAGAGGGCCTAGGAGACTAGATCCTTTTTCTACAAACAAGAAAGTGGTGACACAGAGGGGCTTTTGTACTCTGGAGGGCCCCACAGGGTCCTGCTTGGTTTCAATGCCCCCTTTCCTTTGATACTCCTCAATCCTGAGGGGGACAGGGGGTGGGACAAGAAAGAGAATGAAGATTTAGATAGAGAGGTTAATCTTAACTGGGCAGGGGAACTCAATTTTAGGGGAACTCATTTTCAGTGTTCTTCCAACATCAATATAAAGTCTCAAAGTATAAAACTTCTGATGATGTTTAGTTCCTATGGATGCTGTAAGCATTCTCTGCTAAGTTCAGCACAGAAATTGTGGCCAGAATCTCTTGTTCAGTGAAGTAATTAATATAGCCATCCCTTCAAATGTTGCCATAGTAGTTACCATGATGATGAAACAAAAATGCAATTTGAGTAATTCATAATACATAACGCTTCCCAGAAAAACAAAAGGAGTACTTTTAGGATAACTGAATCATTTTGGTGATGTCTCAGTGCAACCTGTTACTCACTTGAATGATTCAGACAAAAGACTGTAATGAATAGAAGATTAGACTGTTTGCATTTGCAACCAAATGTACCAAATACATTCTTAATGTGTTAATTAACATATTCTCCAAGTGCAAAAGAAAAACATTCCATTTGAGAAGACAGGTAAGAATCTGAATGTAATGCAGACTCATCTGGCATTCGAAAGAAAAAAAAAAAAAAACCTTTGGAAAGATGAGTTAAGTAACCACAACATTCAAAAAAGAAAATTCTAAATTGCTAAGTCATAAACAAGGTCATTTCTGGTAAATAATGAAATGGATAAAGAAAGAGTGGCCATTTTGTAGGTATACTGGTATATCATATGCTTATCTTCAAGATTTGAAGAGCTAAGTAGAAAAATCCCTTTGAAATTCTTTTTTAAAAAACTGGAAAACAGTTTAAAATGTTAATACCAGAACATTTGTATAACAATATGCAAAATATTATCTAGATAAATGATAAATATAAAAATATAACCCCAAAGTCTCACATCGCTCCTTCAGCCCCTACGTCTCCCAAGGTACGAAAACTGGTCCATCTATGCCTCCCCATTCCCCAAGGTCTTTCCTCAATATCATCTTTACTTTCAAAGATCTCCGGGTCTATGAACTGACTCAAGTCAGAGAAATAAAAAAGGGACTTGTGACTCTCATGGCTCTTCCAATCAGATCTCTGTGCACTAGCTTTGAAGTTTGTTGGGTTTCTGCTCTTGTCAATACAAACCAAGTAACACCTTAGTGGACTCCACAGCTGTTTTAGACCTAGCTAGTCACTGACCAACTGAAAATTATTTAAGAGCTCTGTGTGTTAGACCATTCTGATATATGCCATGTGGCATGTCCATGGCCATGCCCCTTGCGATTTCCTGATATTACTTAGTTTTTTCGCCACCTCAGAATTCTCCCATCCACATTGAAATCAAAGGCTCATCTCATCTCTAGTGCCTCTGACCAAGCATTCCTTTCATCTTCAAATACGCTGACAGTCCCCTTGCCATTTCATTGGTGAAATGACTAGTTTCTGGGCCTATTGGTAACTTAATTGGGGAATGTATATGCTTGGTCAGATTACACAAGACAAGGTTATTCCAGACCATCTATTTCAATCATTGGATTCCTTTCTCTACTTCAGTCCATTTCACATTAATATTATGTGAACACCATATTTAGTTCAGGATTTTATTAATTGAGTAAATAATTAGAACTATTCTCAGCTGCTTGACTAATATACTTAACGCAGAAACTCTGGGACTCATATCAATAAATTCACATTGATCCATCCTTAACCAACCCCTCTTAGAATCCATTTCCACAGGTATTCTCAAGGTTCTAGCAGATATAAATTAATGGAGTACGAGGATGTTTGTAAGCCTTCTCTTCTTTTTCTTCCCTGATTTGTCCTTGGAGACAAAGAGGGGGAAAGAGTGAAATATGAGAAGAATTGGCTCCCTTGGGAAAGTAATTCCCTTAGGTGAAGGAAGACAGTGTCTTCAAGCCAGGGAGGATGGCCTCATTGACAGGGAGGAGGCTGGCAGAGGATGTAGGTGAGGATTCGGGGTACTTCAAGTTTTTACAAACCTCCTGTATATTCTCAGGAGTACCACCAGCCCTAGAACAATGGGAGTGAATTCAACAGACATAATTCTCTGAGCCACTTTGCATCAGTAGATACAACATTCTTTTAGCTTGCTCATAAACAGTCCCTGTTTCATTTAGTGTCTTTATATGAGAACTTTGGAGACTGTTACTCTCTTTCAGTGAACTTTCCAGGAAAGTGACAGACCAACATCTCACTCTGTAGTCCTTGACTTCTACATTCCTTTCAGTTTACTATGGATGTGGCAAGTTGACCCCAGAGAGACTTATCTTCACTGGGCATTTCATTCCTGGTAAACAGCAATGAGAATTTACCTGGCTGATGGCATTACATTCTGGGGTCTTTCAGATTCCCATGCTCATGGGATTCTCCCTGACTTCAGGACCACATGGTCCATATTATCCAATCTCAGGTTTTTCCTCCATCATTTCTCTGAGGATGTGTTTTCTGTTACCTACTGGCTGGTACTAGTTTTGGTATCAATCAGCATTCTGGATTATAAGCAGCAGAAACTGAACTGACCAACGAAAGCAGAAAATACATTTATCAGAAAGAATCAATCAGAAGGTTGGAGAACCACTCTTGGAGAGTGGGCTGGAGCTAAAGGAGGTAACCTCACACCCAGAAACAGTCTGGTTATGATGCTGCCACGGGCACTGCCAATACTGTTCATTCACTGCTGCTGTGCCTTAATCGTCAACACTGACATTGGAAATTCTCCATAGTCTCTGCAACAGATATTATCATGACAGGCCCTCTGTTTTTGCACCACTTCTTCAGTTTCAAAGTGCTAGACGTGACAATGCAAATGGTCAAACCTTCCATTAAGACTTTCGTATTGAGGGACACTGCCAAAGAGAGAATGTTCTCTGCTATTGTATAAACATCCCTTACCAACCTCCTATTTCTCACCAAATAAAAACAGCTTTCATCATAAGGTATCTGCAGACTTTGAGGTTCCTCCACTGTCATCTAGACAATATTTATGCTCAAAACATGAACATGTTTTTTAAATTAATTTTTAGTGGCGTATAGTTGATTTACAATGTTGTGTTAGTTTCTGCTGTACAGCAGAGTGAATCAGTTAAATACATATATCCACTCTTTTTTAGATTCTATTCCCATATAGGTCATTACAGAGTATTGAGTTCCCTGTGCTCTACAGTAGGTTCTTATTAGTTATCTATTTCATATATTGTAGAGGGTATATGTCAATCCCAGTCTCCCAATTTATCCCTCCCCTCCTTTTCCCCTTTGAAAACATGAAAATGTTTGAAGGACCTTTTGCCTTATGCTCCCAGATGATACTGAAAGTAATGGAAATAACAAAATACCAATTGGGCACATAGTGCCTGGGGAGAGAGCAGCAAAAACTTGCTTCAGCTCCTAAAAGTTATTTCATAAACTCCTTGAGGATAAAAGCTGCTTTGTGTTAATATCCTTATTACCTTGTGCTTAAAACATATGGGCACTCAATGTACATTTGTTGAATGAGTGAGTGTTAGATATATCTAAGGCTGTTATCTTTTGAAAATAAGGATTGGGATTTGTATCCTATTCTGGATTTCCTAGGCCACTGCTGTGGAACCTAAATCTTTAGATTACCTGCATTAGAATCATGTGGGGTACAAGTTAAAATGCAGATTCCTGGGATGCACCCCAGACCTAAACTAAATCAGAGTAATTACGAATGAGTCTCAAGAACCTACGTTTTAAGCAAGCACTCCAAATTATTCCCATGCACACTAACTTTGAAAGCTAATGCTCTTTGTGGGTTATTACTAGGGGCTGGAGTTGAAGGATTCTAGTTAGCAAAAATTAGAGTGTTGGGAATAAAACTCTATAAAGCCTCATTTATAAAGCCTTAATATTTATTTTAATGACTGATATGTGACTCTTAGAGGATAATTTCTCCCACTGTGAAATTAGTGTTACATGGGGAGAAAGCTTATAAATGAGAAAGAAAGTAAAAGCCCAGTTTTATCTTTTAAATTAGGATATTATTCTCATTTCTCTTGTTTCCCTTGGCTGTAACCTGAAGTGAAAAACAGAGAAAGCAAATCAAAAGATAAATAAAGCTACTTTGGCCACCTCTCAGATAACCATGCTAATAACCTCTCCCCGGTTCAGAGTAGGGAGGGAGAGGATGGGCGGCCTACAGTGAAAACATTCCAGAAGTATTCTTTGGCAGGTCCAAATCTACATGGACAGTCATGGTTATAGGATTTTCAGAAGCCTGGATTGATGAGAACTGTGCAAAAACAAAGCTTTTTTCTACCTTCTGGAATGGCAATGCTTCTACATGGATATTTTACATATACCTTGGTTTCTCAACAGAAATTTTAAAAAAGACTAATCTCATGCTTATATTATATTTTTTCTCCAGCTACAGAACATTCTTGGAAGCATCAGCTCATTTGAGCTTCACATCTCTGGTCAGAAGGGCATGCCCTTTTAACAGAGTTGGAAAATAAAGATAAATGTGAAGAAATTTGTTTCTTCAAATTCCCACAACTAAATGGGGCTGCAAAACACAGAATTTTATTTTATAAGTATATATGTTTTTTAAGAAATATGGACAGACGCTAAAAGAAAGTGAAATCTGCTACTACTGCCATCAATTTTTTTTTTAACATCTTTGTTGGACTATAATTGCTTTACATTGTTGTGTTAGTTGCTGCTGTATAACAAAGTGAATCAGCTATGTGAATACATATATCCCCATATCCCCTCTCTCTTATATCTCCCTCCCCTATCCCAACCTTCTAGGTGGTCACAAAGCACCTAGCTGGTCTCCCTGTGCTATGCAGCTGCTTCCCACTAGCTATCTATTTTACATTTGGTAGTGTATATATGTCCATGCCACTCTCTCACTTCGTCCCAGCTTACCCTTCCCCTTCCCCGTGTCCTCAAGTCCATTCTATACGTCTGCGTCTTTATTCCTGTCCTGACCCTAGGTTCATCAGAACCATTTTTTTTTTTTAAGATTCCATATATATGTGTTAGCATACGATATTTGTTTTTCTCTTTCTGACTTACTTCACTCTGTATGACAGCCTCTAGGTCCATCCACCTCACTACAAATAACTCAATTTCATTTCTTTTTATAGCTGAGTAATATTCCATTGTATATACGTACCACAACTGCTTTATCCATTCATCTGTCGATGGACATTAAGGTTGCTTCCATGTCCTGGCTATTGTAAATAGTGCTGCAGTGAACACTGTGGTCCATGTCTTTTTTTGAATTATGGTTATCTCAGGGTATGTGCCCAGTAGTGGGATTGCTGGGTCATATGGTAGTTGTATTTTTAGTTTTTTTAAGGAATGTCCATACTGTTCTCCATAGTGACTGTATCAATTTACATTCCCACCAACAGTGCAAAAGAGTTCCCTTTTCTCCACACCCTCTCCAGCATTTATTGTTTGTAGATTTTTTTGATGATGGCCATTCTGACTGGTGTGAGGTGATACCTCATTGTGGTTTTGATTTGCATTTCTCTAATGATTAGTGATGTTGAGCATCCTGTCATGTGTTTGTTGGCAATCTGTATATCTTCTTTGGAGAAATGTCTATTTAGGTCTTCTGCCCATTTTTGGATTGGGTTGTTTGCTTTTTTTGATATTGAGCTGCTTCATGAGCTGCTTGTATATTTTGGAGATTAATCCTTTGTCAGTTGCTTCCTTGGCAAATATTTTCTCCCATTCGGAGGGTTGTCTTTTTGTCTTATTTATAGTTTCCTTTGCTGTGCAAAAGCTTCTCAGTTTCATTAGGTCCCATTTGTTTATTTTTGTTTTTATTTCCACTTCTCTAGGAGGTGGGTCAAAAAGGATGTTGCTGTGATTTAAGTCATAGAGTGTTCTGCCTATGTTTTCCTCTAAGAGTTTTATAGTGTCTGGCCTTACATTTAGGTTTTTAATCCATTTTGAGTTTATTTTTGTGTATGGTGTTAGGAAGTGTTCTTTTTTAATTATTTTATTTATTTTATTTTTGGCTGCATTGGGTCTTTGTTGCTGCATGCAGACTTTTCTCTAGTTGCGGCGAGCAAGGGCTACTCTTTGTCGTGTTGCACGGGCTTCTCATTGCAGTGGCTTCTCTTGTTGCAGAGCATGGGCTGTAGGTGCTTGGGCCTCAGTAGTTGTGGCACATGGGCTCAGTAGTTGTGGCTCACGGGCTCCAGAGCACAGGCTCAGTAGTGGTGGCGCACGGGCTCAGTTTCTCCATGGCATGTGGGGTCTTCTCAGACCAGGGTTTGAACCTGTGTCCCCCCCATTGGCAGGCAGATTCTTAACCACTGTGCCACTAGGGAAGCCCTAGGGAGTGTTCTAATTTCATTCTTTTACATGTAGCTGTCCAGTTTTCCCAGCACAACTTATTGAAGAAGCTGTCTTTTCTCCACTGTATATTATTGCCTCCTTTATCAAAGATAAGGTGACCATATGTGTGTGGGTTTATCTCTGGGGTTTCTATCCTGTTCCTTGATCTATATTTCTGTTTTTATGCCAGTACCGTACTGTCTTGATTACTGTAGCTTTGTAGTAGAGTCAGAAATCAGGTAGCCTGATTCCTCCAGCTCCATTTTTCTTTCTCAGGTTTGCTTTGGCTATTTGGTGTCTTTTGTGTTTCCATACAAATTGTGGAATTTTTTGTTCTAGTTCTGTGAAGAATGCCATTGGTAGTTTGATAGGGATTGCATTGAATCTGTAGATTGCTTTGGGGAGTATAGTCATTTTCACAATATTGATTCTTCCAATCCAAGAACATGGTATATCTCTCCATTTGTTTGTATCATCGTTAATTTCTTTCATCAGTGTCTTATAGTTTTCTGCATACAGATCTTTTGTCTCCTTAGGTAGGTTTATTCCTAGGTATTTTATTCTTTTTGTTGCAGTGGTAAATGGGAGTGTTTCCTTAATTTCTCTTTCAGATTTTTCATCATTAGTGTATAGGAATGCAAGAGATTTCTGTGCATTAATTTTGTATCCTGCTACTTTATCAAATTCATTGATTAGCTCTAGTAGTTTTCTGGTGGCATCGTTAGGATTCTCTCTGTATAGCATCATGTCATCTGCAAACAGTGACAGCTTTGTTTCTTCTTTTCCGATTTGGATTCCTTTTATTTCTTTTTCTCCTCTGAGTGCTGTGGCTAAAACTTCCAAAACTGTGTTGAATAATAGTGGTGAGAGTGGACAACCTTGTCTTTTTCCTGATCTTAGAGGAAATGGTTTCAGTTTTTCACCATTGATAAGGATGTTGGCTGTGGGTTTGTCATATATGGCCTTTATTATGTTGAGGTAAGTTCCCTCTATGCCTACTTTCTGGAGGGATTTTATCATAAATGGGTGTTGAATTTTGTCGAAAGCTTTTTCTGCATCTATTGAGATTATCATGTGGTTTTTATCTTTCAATTTGTTAATATAGTATATCACATTGATTGATTTGCATATATTGAAGAATCCTTGCATTCCTGGGATAAATCCCACTTGATCATGGTGTATAATCCTTTTAATGTGCTGTTGGATTCTGTTTGCTAGTATTTTGTTGACGATTTTTGCATCTACGTTCGTCAGTGATATTGGCCTGTAGTTTACTTTTTTTGTAACATCTTTGTCTGGTTTTGGTATCAGGGTGATGGTGGCCTCGTAGAATGAGTTTGAGAGTGTTCCCCCCTCTGCTATATTTTGGAAGAGTTTGAGAAGGATAGGTGTTAGCTCTTCTCTAAATGTTTGATAGAATTCACCTGTGAAGCCATCTGGTCCTGGGCTTTTGTTTGTTGGAAGATTTTTAACCACAGTTTCAATTTCAGTGCTTGTGATTGGTCTGTTCTTATTTTCTATTTCTTCCTGGTTCAGTCTCGGAAGGTTGTGCTTTTCTAAGGGTTTGTCCATTTCTTCCAGGTTGTCCATTTTATTGGCATATAGCTGCTTGTAATCTCTCATGATCCTTTGTATTTCTGCAGTGTCAGTTGTTACTTCTCATTTTTCATTTCTAATTCTGTTGATTTGAGTCTTCTCCCTTTTTTTCTTGATGAGCCTGACTAATGGTTTATTAATTTTGTTTATCTTCTCAGAGAACTAGCTTTTAGTTTTATTAACCTTTGCTATCGTTTCCTTCAGTTCTTTTTCATTTATTTCTGATCTGATAGTTATGATTTCTTTCCTTCTGCTAACTTTGGGGTATTTTTGCTCTTTTTTCTCTAATTGCTTTAGGTGTAAGGTTAGGTTGTTTATTTGAGATTTTTCTTTTTTCTTGAGGTAGGATTGTACTGCTATAAACTTCCCTCTTAGAAATGCTTTTGCAACATCCCATATGTTTTGGGCTTCGTGTTTTCGTTGTCATTTGTTGCTAGGTTTTTTTTTATTTCCTCTTTGATTTCTTCAGTGATCTCTTGGTTATTTAGGAGTGTATTGTTTAGCCTCCATGTGTTTTTATTTTTTAGAGTTTTTTTTTTTCCTGTAATTGATATCTAGTGTCAGCGTTGTGGTCAGAGAAGATACTTGATACAATTTCAATTTTCTTAAATTTACCAAAGCTTGATTTGTGACCCAAGGTATGATCTATCCTGGAGAATGTTTCATGAACACTTGAGAAGAAAGTGTATTCTGTTGTTTTTGGATGGAATGTCCTATAGATATCAGTTAAGTCCATCTTGTTTAATATATCATTTAAAGGCTTGTGTTTCCTTATTTATTTTCAATTTGGTTGATATGTCCACTGGTGAAAGTGGGATGTTAAAGTCCCCTACTATGATTGTGTTACTGTCGATTTCCCCTTTTATGGCTGTTAGCATTTGCCTTATGTATTGAGGTGCTCCTATGTTGGGTGCATAAATATTTACAATTGTTATAACTTCTTCTTGGTTTGATCCCTTGATCATTATGTAGTGTCCTTCTTTGTCTCTTGTAATAGTCTTTATTTTAAAGTCTATTTTGTCTGATATGAGAATTGCTACTCCAGCTTTCTTTTGATTTCCATTTGCATGGAATATCTTTTTCCATCCCCTCACTTTCAGTCTGTATGTGAAATGGGTCTCTTGTAGACAGCATATATATGGGTCTTATTTTCGTATCCATTCAGCCAGTCTGTGTCTTTAGGTTTGAGCATTTAATCCATTTACATTTAAGGTAATTATTGATATGTATGTTCCTATTACCATCTTCTTCTTTGTTTTGGGTTTGTTGTTGTAGGTCTTTTCTTTCTGTTGTGTTTCCTGCCTAGAGAAGTTCCTTTATCATTTGTTGTAAAGCTGGTTTGGTGGTGCTGAATTCTCTTAGCTTTTGCTTGTTTGTAAAGGTTTTAATTTCTCCATCAAATCTGAATAAATCCTTGCTGGACACAGTAATCTTGGTTGTAGGTTTTTCCCTTTCCTCACTTTAAATATGTCCTGCCACTCCCTTGTGGCTTGCAGAGTTTCTGCTGAAAGATCAGCTGTTAACCTTATGGGGATTCCCTTATATGATATTTGTTGCTTTTCTCTTGCTGCTTTTAGTATTTTTTCTTTATATTTAATTTTTGATAGTTTGATTAATATTTGTTTTGGCATGTTTCTCCTTGGATTTATCCTTTATGGGACTCTCTGTGCTTCCTGGACTTGACTATTTCCTTTCCCATATTAGGGAAGTTTTCAACTATAATCTCTTCATATATTTTCTCAGTCCCTTTCTTTTTCTCTTCTTCTTCTGGGACCCCTATAATTTGAATGTTAGTGCATTTAATGTTGTCCCAGAGGTCTCTGAGACCATCCTCAATTCTTTTCATTCTTTCTTTATTCTGCTCTTGGTAGTTATTTCCACTATTTTATCTTCCAGGTCACTTATCCGTTCTTCTGCCTCAGTTATTTTGCTATTGATTACTTCTAGAGAATTTTTAATTTCATTTATTGTGTTGTTCATCATTGTTTGTTTGCCTTTAGTTCTTCTAGGTCCTTGTTAAAAGTTTTTTGTATTTTCTCCATTCTATTTCCAAGATGTTGGATCATCTTGACTGTCATTACTCTGAATTCTTTTTCAGGTAGACTGCCTATTTCCTCTTCATTTGTTTGTTCTGGTGGGTGTTTACCTTGCTCCTTCATCTGCTGCGTATTTGTCTGTCTTCTCATTTTGCTTAACTTACTGTTTTTGGGGTCTCCTTTTCGCAGGCTTCCGGTTCATAGTTCCCATTGTCTTTGGTGTCTGCCTCCAGTGGGTAAGGTTGGTTCAGTGGGTTGTGTAGGCTTCCTGGTGGAGTGGACTGGTGCCTGTGTCTGGTGGGTGGGACTGGATCTTTTCTTTCTGGTGGGGAGGACCACATCTGGTGGTGGGTTTTAGGGTATCTAAACTTACTATGATTTTAGGCAGCCTCTGTGCTAATGGGTGGGGTTGTGTTCCTGTCTTGCTAGTTGTTTGGCATAGGGTGTCCAGCACTGTAGCTTGCTGGTCATTGAGGGGAGCTGGGTGTTAGTGTTGAGACAGAGATCTCTGGGAGAACTCTCACTGATTGATAGTACGTGGGCCAGGATGTCTCTGGTTGTCTAATGTCCTGAACTCAGCTCTCCCACCTCAGAGGCTCAGGCCTGACACCTGACCAGAACACCAAGACCCTGTCAGCCACACGGCCAGGTACTTGGGGAGTTTCTTGCCTTTTGGGAAGTCTGAGGTCTTCTGCCACTGTTCAGTAGGTGTTCTGTAAGAGTTGTTCCACATGTAGATGTATTTTTGATGTATTTGTGTGGAGGAAGGTGATTTCCATGTCTTACTCCTCCACCATCTTGAAGGTCCTCCCAGGACCACTTGTTTCAGGGGACAACACAGTATGTAGAGCCAGATTTATATAGGTGTTCAAGCCCCAATTTATAATTGGGTTATGTTCCTCATACTCAGTTAAGTGTCACATATACTCTCTGCAGCTGAAGTGTTCTGAAAAATATTCAGAGAGAAGGGGCTGAGGACCTGCCATCAATTTTAAACCTTAGTATGTGTAATTAAGAAGAGAGAGTGCTTTCCTCCACCTATCTTATTTGACAACGAGAGGTAAGTATAGTAAACAATTTGGCCAATTTGGTATGCTTTCAGACATTTCTCTAGACTCATACAGACATATCCATCTATATGTGTGTGTGCACACATGCACTCTCTCATACGTATACATGCAAAACATAAACACATACATACATTTTTTAAAAACGCAGATGGGATTATGCTTTGTTTTTCTATAACTTTTGATTTTCCCCCATTATGTTTTCACTGCACTCTGAAGCTTCTAGGAAAGAGCAAGGTCGGTTGCTTAGCTTTGCTGTTTTAATTTTTCTGCCACATAGTGGCTTTGGGATCCCTTTCCTTTGCAGATCACCTTTGAGGGCCATGAGGTTGCTGCACATGACATGCTTGACATGAATAGTGCTGCCACTGTGTTATCAGCAGCTTCTGAACAACATTGCTTGGCTCCCTGACCCTTTGGCTCCTCTGCCGTAGTCTACTTGGTCCTACCCTCCATCCGTCATGTCCAACATCACAGCACTCTGTCCATGATGCTGTGTCTTCCCCAGCTAACCATGGCAACTGCTGCTCTGCTGTCCCTTAGTTTTCAGAATGCCTGCCTGTTCTGATGGACACCTGTCTTCAGAAGGGGCGTGGAAGCCTACTTGTCAACCTGGCAGGCCAAGCCACCATCAGTGAGGGACCTGGCTGTTCTCCTCTCCAGCCCATAGCCTATGCTTTGCTCTATTCCTTCTTAGGCTTAATCATGAGCTCCTGTTGTAGAATATTGAGAGCTGTTCTGTAATTTCATCATCCAGTATTTTAAAAAGCTCAGGATTCTAGCCAGCTAGCCAAAGACCAAATACCTTTGGCTACAATTAAATATCCAGATCGAACATTGGCTAAAAAGGTGCTGCAGCACTGAGGATTTGGTTCCTGGTGTGGTTGGTGTGGTGAAGTGAGGGGTGTTTATGTTTATGGAGCAGAACCACTGTTCTTTGCATTTAGAGGTAGAATGAATATTGCTGGTAAATTTCTAGAAAACTAAAGTCCTTAAAAAGCATCTCAAGGTGCCCCTGAGAGGGAGCTGTGAAAGAGGAAATGTTCTCCCACCCTGGGGAGTCCCCTCGCCAGTGGGGAGATCAGACAGGATGGAGGGGGAGCCTCAGAGCCACAGAGGATAGCACAGCAACCGGTTTGCAGATGTTTTGTGTTTGTATTGAACTATTCTGTTATGCAGCAGACAGAAATGAGGTATTTAGAAACTTAGGGAACACATATGAAGGTGATATATCTTTGTACCATGTGATTCCACACAGCTAAAGTTTGAATGCCTTTTGAAACTAAGAGAAAATAGCATACTATTTGTTTACGCTTTCATAAAAGCATTTTTATGGCATATTCTAAAAGAGATTTGTAGTCACCAGAGATTAAAATTTCTAAAACTATAAGAGTATTTGGGTTTACCTCTCAGTTCTGCCATATTGGATTAGGATTGGTCAGTTTCTCTCTCTGAACTTCAGTTTCATTATCCAAAAATTAAGCAGTTTAGAGTTTTCCCGAAAATCTATCAAATTCTAGCCCTTTCAGTTTCTAATACATATGGTGTTTCTATTTTTATCTAGAGATTTTTCAAACTCTCACTTATGTGTGGTTGGGGCTGTAGAATCACAAGACTTCGACTTAGAGGTTGACATGTGCTCTTTGTGAGCCTCCGTGAACACAGTTGCAACCTACACTGGGATTGGATACAGAAGTCATCTTCAAAGGAGAACAATCACATATGGTCCAAATTACCCTTGAGGATACCTTAGGAAGTGGTTACATCAGAGCCTGACATACGGTCTCTCAGTAAGTCCAACACAGCCCGTTTTCCCTGCAGCAATGGAACAGATTGAGTCCCAGATGAAGTGTTTGACTTTTGTTTAAAGCCAATGTTTTATGGAAAATACATATTCTTAAATATGAGAATCACACTCAGAGGGGCTAGTTGGTCATGAATAAAATGTACTTGATAATGAAAGCTCCAAGGAAACAGTCTCACACACAGTCTGGAGTTTGCTATCATTGAGTGCAGCGGCAGGCTCACTATCCTGAAATAAATAAATGACTCTTTCCCTCATTTAGTTATTTTTGGCCAGGTGCATGCAGTTTAATTTATCTAAGAAACACGTGTTTGTGACTGCACTATACTGCTAATATTGGCTTAGTTCAGACCTCATCATCACTTGACTAAATCTTGCAAAAACTGCCTAACCTCTACTCTTGATCTTTCCTTTCTCTCTCCTCTAACTATTGACTTTCCTGTAAGTGACTTTCCTAAAATGGAAATCTATTCTGCATGAAATCCCTGCAGTGGCTCTTATGTCTATTGTAGCTTTTTCTAAAGTGTAATCTGTGGAATAGTCATTAATATACTTCATAACAGATGAAGAATTTCATAGGTTATTTTTTAAGATAAAGTTACAAAAGGGTGGGTAGTCTATCTCTTCATAGAAAATTCAAAACTCATACTACTACACTAAAGGCTGTCAAAAGTCCAGTGTTTCCCATTTATTTCATCGTATTTTTTTTTTCAATTTACCTAATAACATTCATTGCACAGAAAAGTAAGACATGTTGGAAGTTCTTACAGATAAAATTTAAGTTCCTGAGCATGGTATTACAAGGTACTGCATGAGCTGGCCCTAGCTTCCTTTCAGTACTGCCCTTAGACTTGGGCAAATTTTGGCCCTGATCTAGGCTTGGGCTTCATGAAGCCTACTATGTTTGGAGCAACTTCCTTGAAATTTTCTCAGTCTCCTTCCTGGAAATCCTGGGACCAGCTGGGTAGAAATACCACCTACATGAGGCACTTTGAAGTCAGACTGGGACCCATGGGGGCCCTTGACTTCATTTATACCCTTCAAGGTTCTCTACAACCTGTGAAGTTGACCAGACACTTACACGAAACTCAGGGACCCGGGCTATGGGGTTTTCCTGGGGCCTGTGGCTGGCCCTGGTTGCAGGATCTCTCTTGCCGAGTAGCACAGTACTTCTTTGGAATGATTACATGAAGATGGACCACCAGAAGGGTGCTGACATGTGGGTTTTGGGTGACTGCCCTCATAATAAGCACAGGATGAGTTCGGAGCTGTGGGCTATTGACAGTTCCAGTGCTGGCCTTTGTGCTTGTGCTACATTTGTGGCTCTCACCCATTTGTGTTCTGACTGTGGTGCCACCTCTAGCCTACAGCACCACAGGGTGGCAGGAGTGGTGGCAGGTGTCACTTACTCCATGTAAACCAGCCAGTGCTGGCTTGCCACCCCCTTCATCGGCTCCGTGCCAAATGTTCTCTTCAGTTCTCTGCAGGTGGATGCTTGTATAGCATCTGAGGGCTTTTATGATGGCAGCACCAACAGCCCTTTCTGACTGATGGCCTCTCTTATCCACACCCACGTGGTGACGTGTTCTCCTCAATCTGTCATGCGCTGGATGAGGGACAGGCATTACTTATATGAATGAGAATACTGTTCTTACCCTGTCTGGCCCCTAGCCTATATTTCCTGTTTGTGGCAGTGTGTGGGTACAGATTCACATAAGAAAATCACATTTTAAGAATCCTGTGATCGTGGCCCAAAGAGTTCAAGAGAAGATACGGAAAGAGAAATGTTGTTCTACCATAACATTCTGAATGATAAATCTGTTATGGCCATTAAATTATCCTTCACATTTTCCTGCATAAGGGTTGCATTTATGATCATCATCAAGGAAACATAATAACAACTTTTAAGAGAATCACTGGAAGCCAGTAGTATCCACAGGTGGCATGAGGGATGATACAGAATCATGAATAATGATATAACCAGCATTAAACAGGTGGTATTAGGGAACTTCAGAGTCAAGAAAGGCTATAGCGTTTCCATACAAGCAGGTTCTGAGGAGCTATGGCATTTTAGAGTTATAATACTGTCACTATATTTTTCTTATGGTGGGAGATAAGAAATTAGGCAGGAATGGTGCATTTGACAATACAGCACTTGAAGAGATCATTACTTGACGTGATCAGGAAGAGCCTAACTACTACAAAAAAATCTTCACATGCACTGAGACACAATAAGAAAACATGTATAAACCTCCTTTCTACCCATTAGTCTGAATCTTCACCAATAAATCACTATACCTCACATGGGTCCACAAATTTTGTAATACGGCTTTAATCAAATTACTTATATAAACAAGGACGCTGCAAAATATATTTGCCTGAGGTCCTACATGCTCTCAGGATGACCTTGTTTACCTTGCTATACTCATCTCCTGCCATTCCCATGTGTACCCTTTGATTTCCAGCAACACCAAACTGTTGATTCCATGATTTTGCCCGTAGTATTCTCATCCTTTAAGACTCATTTCAGGCTTCATCTGGTCTGTGAAGACAGCATGATCTTCCCACCCAGGCCATATTGGGGCACCTCCTCTGTACTCCTAGAATGCTTGGTCCACCTTTACTTGAGCATCTACTGCCCTGTGTCAGCACTGGCTGTTTATGTCTGCCTTTCCTGAGAGATTAACGCTAAGGCAGCAACTCTGTCTCCTTTATCAACTTATTCCTAATACATCATTTATCCATTTATGCCTAATACATTATATGGCCGGCTAATTTAGAGAAACTAAAATGACTATAACAGATAATCCCATAAAGTCTTTATTGCTGTAAGAGCCTCTGAACCCAACAGAGAAAGCCAATTGTGTGATGCTGACATTTACAAATTCCCTTGTCCTACCCTCACATATATGATACAAGCACGCTTATGTTCTCTGGGAACTTTGTATTAGTTAACTTACATAAGATGAAACTACCTTCCCCTTCCTGCACAATTCTAGCTTAGAGTTGGCCAAAGAGACATTTGTGTAATATCTGGATGGGAGAATTAAAGCAGCAGCTATTACTCTCTGAAGGCCATCCTGGTTAGGTGGAGTGAGAGACACATGCAGAGGTATTGGCAGATTCAAGCTTGTCCTCACTCAACATGCAGTGAGAGACATAGGCAAGATACTGACGGACTCCAGCTTGTACTTGATCTTCCTTGATTTGATTCCTGCTCTTCTTCCTCACTGGCAACACAGTGATCAACTGTGAACCCAGGTTCATCATCAGAGGCAGAGGCATCAATGCTCGAGAGGTCCCTCTACCAGTGCCTGGCAGCTAGACATGCCTGGCTTCACAGATTTCCCTGCTGGCTCTAGCTTGCCCACCTCTACCAGTGCTTCAGCAGGGCTGGCTGGTGACTTGCCTCTGGTCCTCCAGCTCCCTTTCTGGGACTTTAATTCCCCAGCTCCTCCCATAGCCATGTAAATGATAATTCCTATGATCAGTCTTTTATTCCATAACTAGTAGGGTTGACTTCCCTGATTGAAACCAACAGATTCAGTCTCCTTGCTTCTTTCTACTCCTTTAAAAAATTAGTTTGCTATCCTTTAGGGTTCAATTGACATGTGAGACTGAAAAATTAAAGGTGAAGAAAGGGCAAGAGAAGGGCTGAGATCAGGAAAGGAAAGAGTAAAGAAAAAACATATGATATTGAAAATGAAATAGGGGGATTTCCCTGGTGGTCCAGGGGTTAAGACTTTGCCTTACAGTGCAGGGGGTGCGGGTTCAATCCCTGGTTAGGGAGCTAAGATCCCACATGCCTCGTGGCCAAAAAAAAAAAAAAAAAGAAAATCCAAAAACATAAGACAGAAGCAATATTGTAACAAATTCAATAAAGCCTTTAAAAATGGTCCACATCAAAAAAAAAATCTTAAAAAAAAAGAAAATGAAATAGGAAAGAGAACAGCAAGGCAAGTTTAGGTAAAGGAGAAAGACAATTTACAAAGAGTCCTATATGGTTCCATTCCACTAGGAATTTATAACCTGTTTAGGAAAGAAAAGATAATCATACTTAAAAGTCTATCATAGAGTTTTAAACGTTCATTATCACATGTACTTAATACGCAGTAATTCCATCTAATCAAGTGGGTACACACACATACATGCACGCACGCAAAGTAATATTACCTCTAAGAAAGACTGTGAGATAAAAGTTGAATTTTCCTTTCTCCTCGTAAACATTGGCAGAATCTTAATCTCAGGGTATCCATTTGATGAGGTATTAACTGCCTTTTTATTTCCTACTTGATAAAAAGGGTATAATACCTATCGATATTTTCTATGAATGACATAGCCTGAATGTTTGTGTCCCCTCAAAATTCATATGCTAAAATCCTAATCCCCAATGTGATGCTATTAGGAGGTGGGCATTTGGGAAGTGCTTAGGTCTTGAGAGCAGAGCCCTCATGAATGGGGTTAGTGCCCTTAGAAAAGAGACCCCATAGAGCTCTCTAGTGCCCTTCCAACATGTGAGGATACAGGGAGAAGATGGCTGTCTATAGGAAGGGGTTTTCACAAGACACTGAATCTGTCGGCATCTTGATCTTGGGCTTCCCAGCCTCCAGAACTGTGAGAAATTGTACTGTTTATAAGCCAGCCAGTCTCTGGTATTCTATTATAGAAGCCCGAACTAAGACAATGAATAAAGAATAATAGATTTTAGACTCTGTGGGTGCCAAGTGCTGAGCAGAGTTGCATTCAAGGCATAAATCAGAACAAGTAATTTTAAATGTCTTCACTCTGATTTTCAAAGAACATGAATGGATCCAATTATATAACATGAGGAAACGTTATCAAATCCCTCTTTGTCTTTATTCTAACTTGATACCTATGGATTCTCATTTGTCCATAAATGAGACAGTAATTACCCAGTTTATCTTTGCCCATGTTTTTCTCTCCCCAACTTCCACAAACATTTTCCCATTCTGTGTTTTGATAACTGCTGGGCCTTCATAATTTCTGCTGCCATTGGAGGGCTGGGATTTATCTTTGGAAAATGCCAAGAGGACACAGTCACTCTATCTTCCCTGATCATCTACCACCCCTCCTGGGAGTAAGCGTATGGAAACCCATGAGAAGCATCGTCCTGATGTTCCATTAGGTCCCATCTTGCAATCTTTGTATTTAAGGATTGGAGAGTTTCCTGCAGGGAAAATGACAGTTGAAGGTTTCAGTTTTCTCCCCTCAAAGGTCTGTGACCCTGGAAAGGTGAGGAATATGATGTTTCCTAATTTCTCTGTCTCTTGTGAACAGAAGGCTGCTAGTTGTTCATTGCTGTTCTAACTGAAGGCAGAGCTCTCTGAAACTGTTAAAACTGTAGACAGCATGACCATGGTTATTTAGAGTGTTCCACTATGCTATGGAAGAGGAAATACGAGGGAATGATTATAGCAACACAACCTCATTGGAATCAAGTTTCAGAATTCAGCTTCCAACCTTCCAGGGGTCTGTCCCCAAATTGGGATGAAGGAGCTTCTTACTGCACTTACCAAGACCTGGCTTGAGTAGGGAAGATCTGACTTCGGGACACCTGATTTCCTTCAGCACCCAGGCTGCCTGAGTCCACTAGGTCATCACTGAGCAAAGCTCTAATATTCTGCCTCATTGTGAAAGTACCGATGTGAAATCCTTCTTCCATCCCTGGGCTTTGATTAGCTTCACTTACAGAGAAAATTCCGGGAACCCCTTTGCGTTACCATGAATTACAAAATTGCTTAGTGAATCTGGGCCCTAATTGGTTCCACCATTTGCTCCAACATTTTTTTCTGTTGTTTTAGTTTGGTTTTAATACTCTGAGCATCATTTTACAGCCCTGGTGGGAAATTCACTGTTGGAGTTCCGCTCTGAACACTTAGCCTGTAGCAATTCTGCCCTGTCCACTGATACCTGGTCATAAGTTAGTCTTGTAAGTCGCAGCTGCTCTCTACCTACCCCACACTTGTCTTACAAAGTACCACAGTTCTCCCTGGGGACAACTGTCTCTGTAGCTGCACAACTGGGAACAGCCTTGAGGGTGTGTGGGCTCTCACTCAGCAAGAGCGTTTATCAGCCTCTGAGGACTTAAATCCCGGCACCGCATTAATGACATATTTAAACCATGACTCAAAGGTCTTTTCTCTGTCCTCTGGCTTGGTTCTTCATGAGAATTTATTGTTTCTGGAGGAAGACCATTTATACCCATGGATTAAAACCCTGTTTCACTAAAGTTCCACAGAAACAGCCCAGTCCTTGGGGAATCCCTCTCCACTGGGGCAGCAATAATGTACAGCTGTTCCAAGTGGGTCTGACATTGACCTCCTCTTTTTTTATTGAAATATAATTGATTTATTGAATACAATATTATGTTAGTTTCAGGTGTACAGCATAGTGATTCAGTATTTTTTCAGATTATACTCCATTAAAAGTTATTACAAAGTAATGCCTATAATTCCCTGTGCTGTACAATATATCTTTGTTGCTTTTCTATTTTATGCATAGTAGTTTGTATCTCTTAATCCCTTACACCTATCTTGCTCCTCCCCTCTCTCCTCTCCAAAATGATAAGCACTAGTTTGTTTCCTATATCTGTGAGTCTGTTTCTGTTTTGCTATATACATTCATTTATTTTATTTTTTAGATTCCACATGTAAGTGGTATCATCTAGTGTTTATCTTTGTCAGACTTATTTCAATAAGCATGATATTCTATAGGTCCATCCATGTTGCTGCAAATGGCAGAATTTCATTCTTTTATGGCTGAGTAATATTCCATTTTGTATAATATATAAAGTAATATATATTTTGATTTTATTATAAACATAATATATAACTGTATTTATTATATATATATATATATATATGCACACTATACCTCATTTTCTTTATCCAGTCATCTGTTGATGGACATGGGTTGCTTCCATATCTTGGCTATTGTAAATAGTACTGCTATGGACATTGGAGTGCATGTATCTTTTTGAATTAGTATTTTTGGTTATTTTTTCAGATATATACCCAGGAGTGGAATTGCTGGATCATATGGTAGTTCTATTTTTAGTTTTTTTTTTTTTCTTTGAGGAACCTCCATACTGTTTTCCATAGTGGCTGCACCAATTTACATTCCCACCAACAGTTCACAAGTTTCCCTTTTCTCCACATCCTCGCCAACATGCGTTATTTGTAGACTTTTTGATGATAGTCATTCTGACATGTGTGAGGTGATATTTCATTGTTGTTTTGATTTACATTTTTCTAATAACTAGTGGTGTCGAGCATTTTTTCATGTATCTCTTAGACATCTGTATGTCTTCTTTGGAAAAATGTCTATTCGGATCTTCTGCCCATATTTTGATTGATTGTTTGCTTATTTGATATTGAGTTATATGAGTTGTTTATATATTTTGGATATTAACCCATTATTAGTCATATCTTTTGCAAATATTTTCTCCCATTCAGGAGGTTGTCTTTTTGTTTTGTCAATGGCTTCCTTTTCTGTGAAAAAGCTTTTAAGTTTAATTAGGTCTCATCGTTTATTTTTGCTTTTATTTATTTTGCTGTAGGAAGCAGATCCAGAAAATATTGCTGCAATTTATGACAAAGAGCGTTCTGCCTATTTTCTTTTCTAGGAATTTATGGTTTCCAGTCTTACCTTTAGGTCTTTTTAACCCATTTTGAGTTTACTTTTGTACATGTGTGAGGAATGTTCTAATTTCATTATTTTACAGGTAGCTGTCCAGCTTTCCCAGCACCACTTATTGAAGAGACTCTCTTTTCTCCATTGTATATTCTTGTCTCCTTTGTCATAGATTAATTGAACATAGGTGCATGGATTTATTTCTAGGCTCTCTATTTTGTTCCATTGATCTATATGTCTGTTTTTGTGCCAGTACCATGCTGTTTTGATTTGGCTTTGTAGTATAGTCTGAAGTCAAGAAGGGTGATATCTCCAGCTTTGTTCTTTTTTCTCAAGATTGCTCTGGCTATTTGGGGTCTTTTGTGGTTCCATATAAATTTTAGGATTACTTGTTCTAGTTCTATGAAAAACGTCATGGGTATTTTGATAAGGATTGCATGAAATCTGTAGATTGCTTTGGGTAATATAAACATTTTAACAATATTAAGTCTTCCAATCCATGAACACCGGCTACCTTTCCATTTCTTTGAATCATCTTCGATCTCCTTCATCAGTGTTTAATAGTTTTCAGAATATATGTCTTTCCCCTTCTTGGTTAAGTTTATTCCTAGGTATTTTATTCTTTTTGATGTGATTTTTAAATGGGATTTTTTAACTTTCTGATAATTCATTATTAGTGTATAGCAACAGATTTATGTATATTAATCTTGTATTCTGCAACCTGTCTGAATTCTCTTATTAGTTCTAATAGTTTTTTGGGGGAGACTTTAGGGTTTTCTATATAAAGTATCATATCATCTGCAAATAGTGACAGCTTTATTTCTTCCCTTCTAATTCGGATGCCTTTTATTTCTTTTCCTTACTGATTATTGTGGCTAGGACTTCTAATACTATGTTGAATAGAAGGAATGAGAGTGGGCATCCTTGTCTTCTTCTTGAATTTAGAGGAAAAGCTTTCAGCTTTTCACTGTTGGGTATGATGTTAGCCGTGGGTTTGTCATAACTGGCTTTATTATGTTGAGAGATGTTTTCTCTGTACCCACTTTGATGAGAATTTTTATGAATGGATGTTGAATTTTGTCAGATGCTTTTTCTGCGTCTATTAAGATGATCAGGTGATTTTTTATCCCTTTGTTAATGTAGTGTATCATATGGATTGATTTCAAAATTTGAACCATCCTTATAACCCTGGAATAATCTTATTTGATCATGGTATATGATCCTTTTTATATGTTGGATTTGGTTTGCTAATATTTTCTGAGGAGTTTTGTATTTATATTCATCAAAGATATTGGCCTATAATTTTTTTTTCTGTAGTGTCTTTTTCTGGTTTTGGTATTGGGGTAATGGTGGTCTCATAGAATGAATTTGGGAGTGCTCCATCCTTTTCAATTTTTTGCATAATTTGAGAAGGATAGGTATTAGCTCTTCTTTGCATGTTTGTTAGAATTCCCCAGTAAAGCCATCTGGTCCTAGACTTTTGTTTACTGGGAGGTTTTTTATTACAAATTCAATTTCACTCCTAGTGATCGGTCTATTCAAATTGTCTGTTTCTTCTTGATTCAGTCTTGGCATGCCGTAAGTTTCTAGAAATTTGTTCATTTCTTCCACGTTGTCCACTTTTCGGCATATAACTGTTGCGGGGTCGCAGTGCAGGGCAAGCAAGGCCCACGTGGACCCTCAGTGTATATCTGGGTGTGAGTGGAACACTGACAGAGTTCTGGGCTTCTTCTGATGCACTGCTTGAGTACGTGTAATAATGACTGCTGCCCCTCCCCAAGCCAGGCTCCATCCTGGGACTAGGTTGCCGCTGCATCCCATGGCCAAGTTTTCTCTTTGGTTGTGACAGCCCTGGATCCTGTGCCATGATGTGATGTGGAGAAAGTGGGGCTGAAGGGTTGGCTTGGCTTGGGCGGGGGCTCACATAGAGGCAGTTGCAGGAAAACTGGCAGCCACTAGAGCATTCCTCTAACTGCCCTCTCCACTCTGCTTTTGGGGGCAAGCCAGTGGGTACAAACTCCTCATGAGCAAGGTCCAGGCTTCCCACAGCCCTCCTGTTAGTCCCAGAGGTCCTCCAACCAGCCAAGGGCACTCATCTCCTCTGTGTGGGACCCCAGGCCTGGGGTGCCCAATCTGTGGTTTTCACCACTCACTCCCCAGGGGCAGGTCTCCACCTGTGTATTCTCCCTTCTCCTCTGAGTCCCCTCCAGGGGCACAAGTCCCAACCTGTTCACTTTTCTTCCCTTCCTACCTGATTACATGTGGATCTTTCTAACACCCTTGGCTGTACATGAGTCTTTCTGCCAGTTTCCAGTGAAAATTGTTCTACATGTAGATGTATTTTTGATGTGTTCATGGAGGGAGATGAGTTTCATGACCTCCTCCTCTGCCATCTTGACTGATTTCCCCTGACTCCTCTTGTTGTCCTAAAAGGACTCTGATATCTTATGATATTGAGGGTCCATGGAGTTCAGATTAAAAACTACACTCCTTTCAAGTTTACAATTTCATGTAATGCTGTGTGAGTCTGTCTGCCTGCAGCATCCTGCCCTCAATTGTACATTCTCCCCACTGACTTTGTACTTATATTCCAAGAACCATAATGACTCACATCTAATTTATCCCTACTCCCTACACCCTGTATCCAGTGGTCAGGCAGTCATGGCGAAAATATACCCTTGGCATAAGTCTGTGTTGATTTTGTTCATCAGAAGCATAGCTGAGAATTGTAACTAAGTACAAAACCACAGGCAAGAAATGAAATCCGAAAAGAACAACATTAAGGAAAAACACCCACAAAAACCAATAAACAAAAGCCAAACCAAAAAAAACACAACCCTGTGGCCCAGTCTCTGCACAACACTGCAGTCCAAAAAAAAAAAACCAGTCTAAAAGCCAAAAGTAATTAAAGAAGGAATTCAGTATTGGTTAAAATGTTAAAATTACAATTTATAATCCACAGCAATACTTACCTTTTTCCCTTTCCCTGCCTTCCCAGTCCTTGGCCCTGCACAGCTGCTCTCTTTTTTTTGCAAGACATCTTTATTTTATTGTCACCTTAGTCCACATTCTTCAGTTTCTCTTCCTCTGCCTGTAATTCTGCACCAGCAGCTGATTGGAGTGACTGGCCCCCAGGGCTTCTGGTTCCCACTGCAGGTCCCACCAGGCCAGGCTGAGATGACTGGAGGACTCTGGTTCTGGGCCCCAAGTCTTCCCTCTCCGTGGACACAAATATTCAGAGTCCCCTGGGAAATTTGACCTTTATCGCTCCAACTGGCTTTCTTATGGGCAGTTCACACGAAGCATTTTGGGAGAATCAAATTCTCCACCAAAACACATACTTGCTTCACATATTAGGAGAAGAAATTTTCAACCTTAAGTGGAGATTCTCTATAGATTCTCTGTCCCTAAATCCACAGTTTTCCCAAAATCTTATCTGATGCTTGCTGGCTTTTGGGGTTATCACGAGGGTCCAAGGATTTCCTCCATAGTGAGGTTTAAAAAGAAGAGTGAAACACTACGACTGGAGAAAGTGCTGACAAGCAAGAAACCTCCCCAGGTTGCGGAGCAGGCAGGCAGAAAGGGAGTGGAAGCATGCCGGGCTTTAATCCCAAAATACCTGCTAGAAAGAGACAAGACAAAGGCAGCAGAAACAGATTTGAAAGATACCTGTATATGGCTCTCTGATCTTCAGCAAGAACCACAAAGACAAGGAGTATAAGAAAGAAAAGGAAAAAAAGTGTGGACCACAGTGAGGGGAAGAGGCTATTTAGCGAACGTTGTCAAGAGGAGATTGACCTTGGTCTGCTTCACAGGCATTGAGAGGAGCTCTTTAGCCATAGAGTACAGGGGAGACTCTTACGGACAGAAACCATACGACTCTGCTGAGCAAACTAAGGTTGAAAGAATCAACAGCTACATATTGGGAATTGATTAAAGAGATATTTTGAATCTCTGAGAGTTCAGCAAATATGCTTATTTGAATTTGGACTGAAAAGTATAAATATAAAATTCTGGAATGGAGGGAAAAATGAACCTTCTGTCTGCCATGTTGTATTATAGTAGAGGATGATTAGCTTTGGTAGAGGAACTAGTCAAAGAAGAAGTTATATTTACTATGAGAAGTAATGGGAAAGGGATGTGCAAATCACATGTTCATTCATTCATTCATCCATGCAAGTAATCCTGAGAATTTACTATCTGCCAGGCATGGTGGTAAGTGCTGGAGTCGTATCCTTGAACAAAACAGCAACTTATGGTCTGGTGCAGGAGGCAACCAGTTGACAAGTAAATATAGAAGTAATTTAATTTTAATAAATGTGTCTCACAGAAGCACAATATACACTGAATACATAAAATGAGAAACCTGAGAGATCACACTAAGTTTCCTGACATCTAAGTTGACATATAAAAGATAAAAAAAAAATATTGATCAAGTAAACAGGAAAGAGAAGAAAATTCCAATCAAAGGGACAAGGAGGCAGGAAGACCCAGAGCCCAGAAGCAGATTGGTGTGTAAGTCAAAGTGAAAGCTTATCACTCAAATTAGAGTCAGAGAATGAGGAAAACAGGAGAGTGATGTCAAATAAAGCTGAAAGAAGGAGGCAAAAAAGAGTGCGGAAGTGTGAAGGGGTAAGAACCTAGCAGTAGCCTCTGTAAATTCAATAGATGTGAATTTGTTTGTAACTTAATGGACCAAAGGGGCAAAGTTATGAAACTTCTCCAAGACCTTTATTCTAAAGCAAAGGGGACACAGTTGGCCCAGCTGCCTGGCCAAGGAAGACAGGGAGAGAGAACAATTGGTGCTAAGGACACCTGCCCAGGTGAACACAGAGAAGATGCTCAGATGGCAACAAAAGAGAATATAGGGAGTTCAGGCTTTCCATAGAAATAGAGATGAAAAACCATTTGGCCTTGAGGGAGGAATAATAGAGAACAGCAAAATAAGATAGAACTGAGAAACCAGGAGAAAAGAGCAAGATGCACAGAGAGCTGAGGAGTTCCCCTAGAGGACAGTTGTCTAATGTTATAAAATTTCTATATGGGAATCATGCCAATTTTTCTCCCCCTGATATCCTTAGAAGTAGAAAGGAAAAAGACAAAAGACCTAGAAGAGTAGATTAATAATCTCACTTTACATGAATCCCAAAATGAAATAATAATGGCTAAGATTTTGAACATTTACTGTAGGCATGGAGTATTGCCTATTTCATTTAATCCATCTAACAACCCTAAAAATAGGTACCATTATGTTCCATTATTAGAAATGAGGAGATTGAGTCATAAAGAGATGAAATAACTTGTCCAAGATCATGCAGCTATTAAATGGACCAGATGGCTGATTCTAAAACTTGATAATAGTACTTTGCTATTTTTCTACACTGCCTTCCTAGGATAGGAGGGAATCATACTGGGCAGATGATAGATTGAAATGCACCAAGTAAGGAGTCAGAGAAAGAAGGAATAGAGAAGAGGAGTTGACAGAACACTTGGCAGATTGTCATCAGTTCCTCACACAAGTGTCACAGATTATTTCTAGTTGGATGGGTCAGGGCCCTCAGATTGATGCTTTCAATGTTAATATTTTTAAATACAAAGTTCATACATTTGTGGGAGCCAGCTACCCTGGGTCTCCTTTTCTAGATTAACACATGGCAAAAATGTGCCTTCTGGGTTTATGGAAGGGAAAAAAATACATTTCCTCTGCTGCCCCAGCAAGGAGGCAATGAACTCTGCTTGCCAAGAGCCAGCTTTTTTTTTTTTTTTTTTTTCCCCCTACTTTATTTATTTATTTATTTATTTTTGGCTGTGTTGGGTCTTCGGTTCGTGCGAGGGCTTTCTCCAGTTGCGGCAAGCGGGGGCCACTCTTCATTGCGGTGCGGGGACCGCTCTTCATCGCGGTGCGCGGGCCTTTCACTATCGCGGCCCCTCCCGTTGCGAGGCACAGGCTCCAGACGCGCAGGCTCAGCAGCTGTGGCTCACGGGCCCAGCCGCTCCGCGGCATGTGGGATCTTCCCAGACCAGGGCTCGAACCCGTGTCCCCTGCATTAGCAGGCAGACTCTCAACCACTGCGCCACCAGGGAAGCCCTTTTTTTTTTTTTTAATTTATTTTTTATTGAAGTATAGTTGAATTACAATGTTGCTGTGTAGCAAAGTGACTCAGTTATACATATATACATATATATACACACATTCTTCTCATATTCTTTTCCATTATGGTTTATCACAGGATATTAAATATAGTTCCCTGTGCTATACAGTAGACCTTGCTGTTTATCCATCCTATTGATACCACTTTGCATTTGCTAACCCCAAACTCCCAATACAACCATCTCCCACCCCTCTCCCCCTTCACAACCACCAGTATACTCTCTATGTCCCTGTTTCTGTTTCATAGATAGGTTCATTTGTATCATATTTTAGATTCCACATATAAGTGATATCATATGGTATTTGTCTTTCCGACTGACTTCACTTAGTATGATAATCTCTAGTTGCATTCATGTTGCTGCACGTGGCATTATTTTGCTCTTTTTCATGGCTGAGTAACATTCCATTGTATATATGTACCACATCTTCTTTATCCATTCACCTGTCGATGAACATTTAGGTTGCTTCCATGTCTTGGCTATTGTAAATAGTGCTGCTATGAACATAGGGGTGCATGTATCTTTTCAAATTAGAGTTTTCTCTGGATATATGCCCAGGAGTGGGATTGCTGGATCATATGATAACTATTTTTAGTTTTCTGAGGAACCTCCATACTGTTTTCCACAGTGGCTGCACCAACTTACATACCCACCAACAGTGTAGGAGGGTTCCCTTTCCGAGTGCCGACCTTACCTCCACTCTGCCAGGACTCTCACCAACTGGTCAGAGAAGAGGCCTAAGTTATTTTTAATGACTTTTTCTTTCTCTTTTAAAAAGAGTTGTAACATTTTATGACCTACAAGGTCAAACTAACTGAAAGGAAAAATGGAAGTTTGGGTAATCTGCCTTGTACTAATAATAAGAATGTCTTAGTCCCATGGGAATGGCTTTAAAAACATCTAGGGGTAAGAATTGGTACTTTTTATGTACTTAGAATTTCTTGTGTGCAATAAACTTTTTTTTTTCTTTTTTATGTGCTGACATCTATTTGAGGGTATTGCTAAATCTCAGGTACCTAAGTCTACAGTGGCATTAAAACGTGATTCCTTCACAACTGACAAAGGATTAATCTCCAAAATATACAAGCAGCTCATGCAGCTCAATATCAAAAAAACAAACAACCCAATCCAAAAATGGGCAGAAGACCTAAATAGACATTTCTCCAAAGAAGATATACAGATTGCCAACAAACACATGAAAGGATGCTCAATATGACTAATCATTAGAGAAATGCAAATCAAAACTACAATGAGATATCATCTCACACCAGTCAGAATGGCCATCATCAAAAAATCTACAAACAATAAATGCTGGAGAGGGTGTGGAGAAAGGGGAACACTCTTGCACTGTTGGTGGGAATGTAAATTGATACAGCCACTATGGAGAACAGTATGGAGGTTCCTTAAAAAACTAAAAATAGAACTACCATACGACCCAGCAATCCCACTACTGGGCATATACCCTGAGAAAACCATAATTCAAAAAGGGACATGTACCACAATGTTCATTGCAGCACTATTTACAATAGCCAGGACATGGAAGCAACCTAAATGTCCATCGACAGATGAATGGATAAAGAAGATGTGGCACATATATACAATGGAATATTACTCAGCCATAAAAAGAAATGAAATCGAGTTATTTGTAGTGAGGTGGATGGACCTAGAGACTGTCATACAGAGGGAAGTAGGTCAGAAAGAGGAAAACAAATACCGTATGCTAACACATATATATGGAATCTAAAAAAGAAAAAAGGTTCTGAAGAACCTAGGGGCAGGACAGGAATAAAGACGCAGACATAGAGAATGGACTTGAGGACACGGGGAGGGGGAAGGGTAAGCTGGGATGAAGTGAGAGAGTGGCATGGACATATATACACTACCAAATGTAAAATAGATAGCTAGTGGGAAGCAGCTGCGTAGCACAGGGATTTCAGCTTGGTGCTTTGTGTCCACCTAGAGGGTTGGGATAGGGAGGGTGGGAGGGAGATGCAAGAGGAAGGAGATATGGGGATGTATGTACATGTATAGCTGATTCACTTTGTTATACAGCAGAAACTAACCCACCATTGTAAAGCAATTATAGTCCAATGAAGATGTTAAAAAAAAAAAAGTGATTGCTTTTGTTGATCTCAAGACAGAATCTTGATACTGAGTGAGCTAGTATCAAGCCAGTAATTTTAAATTAGAAAAATAAAAAGCACAAATGAGTTTTCTACTGCTTGGTATCCTGACATATAAAAAGCACAGAGGTGGGTGCTAAAGACCGTAAGGCTTTCATTTCACATGGGTGCTGCAAGGCAACATATTGTTCAGTATTTTCCTTCTTTCCCAGAGTCTCACCAGAGAGCAGATTCTTTGCATGCATTTTTCCATTCACCCCATGTGCTGGTGGTGGACCAGTAGGCACAGTCCATACCAGTGAGACATTGGCAGCCTAAGACAAGATCTCAAAGTCTCACATATATTTGACTGTTGTATAAATTTTCAGAATTTATCTCCCAAACAAGACTGAGATATGAATCAATTTTTCCTTCAGGAATAAACGTCATTTCTAGAAAGGTGGGCAAGTTGGTGTCTTAATCTGCTCAGGTTGCCATAACCAAATCCCACAGGTTGAGTGGCTTAAACAAGTGAAACTTATTTTCTCACAGTTCTGGGGACAGCAAATCCAAGATTAGGATACCAGCAGAGTCAGTGTCTGTAAGGGCTGTCTTTCTGGCTTGCTACTGGTCGCCCTCTCACTGTGTCCTCACATAGCAGAGAGAGAGAAAGAGAAATCTCTCTCTCTTTCTTGTAAGGCCACAGACCTATGAAGTTTTGGCCCAACCCTTATAACCTCACTTATCCGTAATTACCTCCTAAAGACCTTCTCTCCAGATACAGTCGCCTTGGGGGTTTGAGTGTCAGTATATGAATTTGGGGGATACAATTCAGTCCATAGCAGTTGGGAACAGTGTAAAGGCATTTGGCTAAATTTCTACCTCAATCAAAACAGTATTTGAATTTTTACAATTTAGTGGATTAATATTATACAAACTTTGTGTTTAAAAGGATTTAAGATAACCTAGTCTCATCTCCCTCTTAAAAATAGAAACTCCTTTTCCAACCAGGATGTTTCTAAAAGAAATACTTCAGGATTCTGTGATCCCTATATTTCTGTATTATCTTTTATTCTACACGAGTAAAAGTAATAAATTCTTTAATGTCTTTAAAAAGTCCTTGACTCTCTGAAAAAGACGAAAATCACTTTGCCAAGACTACCTGTTAAAAATAGGAAGTTTTATGGTGATTTTCAGATACATTTCTCGATTGAGGGAAGAAAAATGTGGCATTAAATCATTGTTCTTTGGCTTCACTTTCCCTTTCACTCCCAGGGACAAGAAACAGTACTGGCTTACCACCCTATTCACGGTGCACTGTCCAGGAACTGTGGTCCCCACTGTGCTGCCATTACAAGGGGTCAGGAAAGGTCATGGTGACTTAAGGCGAGCACTGGAGGTGAAATGAGCTGGGTCCGTGAGTCAGTGATGATTCATGCTCATATCCTTCTGCCATGCAGAGCTGAACAGCGTCTGGCATCACAGGGTGGGATTCAGACACTGTAAAACTCCACAGATATTCCAAGTTATGCAGTATTTCTTCATCTACCTTATCTCCACTGTTCAAATCTAACTAATGTTTATTGATGCCTTATCTCAGTCAACAAACTTTTACCGAACTCCATCTTTTGCATTGGTTACAAAGCATGGGTTACAGTAGTTACCCTTCTGAACTAATTTCTTCCCTTTATTCTCTTTTGATTGACTCAGGTCCAGCCACACGGGCTGCTCATTTTTTCTTAGACCTGCTGAATACTCTCTGTTTCCTCTGCTTGGAACACTCTTACCCAGATCTACATGGTTTGCTTCCTCAATGCATTCTGGCCTTTGTTCAAGGGTCATCTTCTCAAATCCTTCCATGACCATTCTATTAAATTACAATTCACCCTACCAATCTCTTCCCCTGAGATTTCTTACTCCCTTTTTTTTTTCTGTAGAATTTATGACGATCTGACTTTCCATATATTTTGTTTTCTTATATATGCAGTCAGAGAAATCATTCTTTATTACACTAGAAAAGAAGGTTCATGTGAAGAGGAAATGTTTATTCCTTTTAAAATTTATATCTCTTGTATCTTAAATCATTTCTGGCATATAATTGGCTCACAGTAAATACTTGTTGAGTGACTAAGAAGGAAGTTGGCAGTCTAATTGGGGGAAAAGCTGAATTGAAATAACAAGCTGTGCATTCCAGCCTGCACAGGTGCACCTTCTTGACACTCTACTTTATAAATCAAGTCTTTCACTCATTCATATGAGTGTATTTGTGAAAGAATCAGAACCTTTAACCATGACGAACCTCATGTCCATCTTCTCAATGTCCTACTGGTAAGAATTGTTAATCTTTAGCTTTTATTCAAAGACTGCTCTTGAAGTGTAGCAGTGTTTATTATCTTTTAGAGAAACTCTCCTGTTATGGCATTTCTTTTACACTGTGTTGGTATATTTCTGGTGTTTGTCCTAGTCTCCTGGGCTCAATCCTACATGGTTATGAGTTGTGTGGAGACATCTAAGATATCTGGCAATCAAAAGTCTCAATAATTATCCACTAGAATTCTCACACAAAGAAGGGGAAACCACATGGGTAACACTCATTCATCCTGTTTTTCTTTCTTTCATTAACTCATTCAGTAGATTAGTTTTCAGTGTTGACTATGTCCATTCACCACTGGAGTATGCTAGGTCTAATAGTACTGCACTTAAGGATCAGAAAAATCTCAGTTTTAATTTCACCTCTAATACTTTCTCTCTGTGCATGTTGTCCTGTTTTTCCCTCTGTTCCCTATAAAAGGATTATAGTCCCTCTACTTCTAAAAATAGGCTTGAACATGTGACTTGCTTTAGCCAAAGAAATGTGAGTAGAGTGTTGTATTCCAAGTCTCAGCCAAAGCTCTAAGAACTATACGTGGTTCCACCATTTCCCTTTCACCTCTGCCATGCAAATGAGAGAGCTGCTACTTCAGCCTTGGTCCTAGAATAAAGGAGATATGAAACACAGCCAAGGTAATTCACAACTACCCTGTACATGAGTGAGAAGTAGACACTTGTCTTTGTAACCCACTGAAATTTGGGGGTTATTATCCAGCATGACATAGTGGATAAGTGTCACAGTTTTCTCATTTATACAATATAGACAACAATGATATCTTCCTTGTCTATCTCAGAGAGTTGTTGAGAGGATCAAATGAGAAATAGAGGTGTGAAAAGTTTCATAAAATTCTGCTATATGTTTTGAATACCTGTTGGCACTCTTAGTATATGATATTCCAAGATCTAGAGGTACCTGTATTTCTTCATCCCTGTACACCACTCTTTCAATGGAAATAGAGCACTTGGGAGCACTTTGCATGGACAAAGTATGCTTTCCTCATTCTTATTTATTTAAAAAAATAAGGCTGATGTCTGGACAATCAATGAAGGATATTAGTGAGATATAAAAACCACATCCTTAAGACTTTATTCCTTTAAGATGGTGCCTGCCTCACCTCTCTGCCCACACACATTTATTACATAAATCTCACATTGCTTTTCTCTTTCCTCTCACCATTGCATGATATTACTTTTACAGGATTTCTAGTTTGTGTCTGAAGTCTTAGAACTCTGAGTTAACTTGATGGGTATCCTGAGGAGCATGTCAGTCAGTGTGAGTGGCAGAGACTGCCCAGTGTTGACTTAGTGTAGGCACAAGGTTAAGTGCAGCTTCAGACTTTGTCCCCACTTCCCAACAGAGGCAAGGCTCATCAGTGGGCTGGAAGGAAATGCACACCGAGACCAGCGTGCTAGTTAGTCCCTGTTGGGTGGGGTGGGAGGCAGTGAGGCATATATTATCTCATTAGTCTTCATCACAACCTTACCACATACATATTATTATTTACACTTTGCAAATGAGAAAACGGGTTCAGAATGGTGACTGTTTTGAACAAATTGGTAAAAGCCAGAAACAGTTCCACAACCCAAGGCGTTCCACTCCAAATTCCCAAGTCTTTTCCATCATGTGCTTTATCTGGACATTTTAGCTTGTATGTGGCATCCTGTCAAGTACAGAACTGCTAACTTTGACACAGCATTTATACACCTTATTTTTTAGCATGTAAGTGAATGCAGCTTCAGTGAGAACCCCTGGATTTTGTTTTGTGGCAGGGGTTTTGAGGAGTAGGCAGAGAAGGTTGAATGGTGACTATGATTCCAGTCTTAATGATTTTAAAAAGTAAAATGAAAGTGTCATCAGATATTAGGGAGAGCCTAAATTTGTTTACACAGCACAGCTGAAATGGGACTGATAAGAAAATCGGAAAGATCATAAACTACTGAACTTTCTGTAAGATTAACTTTGATAAGTACTGGGAAAAAAGCAATTGTTAAGAATAGGGTCAGTGGCTAGCTTTCTATAATGGAAGGTAATTTTATTATACTCTCTGAGTTACTTATTTATCAATATTTTTTTGTCTCGCAGAGGGACTACTCCCATATTCTCTACATCTGGCCTCTGTAGATTAGTAATCCAGGTTATTGGCCTCAATCATTTTGGTAATAGAGAAGTCTGAGACAGCTATGGTTTCTGCTTGTAAAATAGCCTTGAAGATACCTTAGAGATTGGTTGAGGAAACTTTGGGCAGACTAGCCTTCCCTGAATAGAAATCTCAGAAAACAAAAACCATAGAGAGAATGGGAGAAGTGTGATTAGGGTGCTTTTAAGTAATGTGAGAATGTTGCATTTTGCTGTAAGTTAGCAAATAAATTGTTTGCTGGAAGACATCATGATGCAGTGAAAAAAGTTTTGCTGTTGAAAACATGAGTTCAAATCCAGCCTCTTCCATGTGCTAGCTTCCAGATATCAAGAAGGCAATTAACTCCTTTTGTCCTCTTATCAGTTAATGAGTGAAAGACACTTAAACTTTGGTATAGAATAAGCACATAGCAGATGTTAGCTGTTATCATTACTGATGACAAATTGAAATTAGAATGGAGTAATCACTGTTCAGGCACACACAAATCGAGTCTCGTGGCCCTTGAGGACCTGGCCTCAGACACATCCTTGCACCACTGAGAAAGTTCAAGTTAATCTTAATCTATACCTAACCCAAGGACAGAAGCTGTTTTCAGAACAATATCTGCTAGCTGTAACCTTGTATCTTAAGGTTTTTCCCCCTTGTAACTATGCAATCATTTCAGACCCCAGCCACTTCTTATTTAACAAGCACCCTTACTTTTTGCCAGCTCCGGTGATAATTCTTGATACACAACTCATGTAACTGACTATGGCCTTGCAATTTTGGCCTTTATAAACCTCCCCCATTTTGTAGTCCAGCGGAACACAGTTCAAGCGCTTCTTGAATCTGTATCTTCCAGGCTGCAGTCCTAACAAACCCCAAAGAAACACCTCTTTATTTCAATCAGATCTCTGTTTCTGAAATTTTGGTTAACATTATTGTTTATTATTATTACTATTACTATCATTATTATTAGTGTAACATAGCTGTTAACATCAACTTTATAGGATTTTTGAGAGTAATTTAAATTGATTGTTGAGAGTATTTTAAATACAATAACTAATAGAGTACTGAGCAGTGCTCAATGCAGTAGATAGATTACATCAGTATCTAACAACTCCTTAGCCCTATTACTCACAGATTCAGGAAACCTGAGTAGGACCTGGATTTTGCTTTACATTACCCAAATGGTTCTAATATATATAGGTTTGGGAAAAACTCACCTAATCACTAAAAATTGTGTTAGGAAGATTAGCTATTATATTTATTCCGCACCTACCATGTTCCAGGTGTAGTGCTGAGTCCTAAAGAAAAATTTAAAAACAAATAGAAATCGTGTTTATCCTTAAGAGGTTATCATCTAGACAAAAATGAAACACACATATTAAAACAAAATAAAACAGTAAAATGATTTGTGGATTGTATAAATCAGACATTGAAAAGTTTTATAGAGGTTGAGAAAAGTTAGAGGGCTTATTCTACTAAGGTAAATGCAAACTAAAAAGGTAAATTGGAGTGGCCACTTGAGCCTGCCCTGAAATTATACATTGCTTTTTCTATCCTGAAACTTGTCATCCAAACTTTTTATGATTTTAGACAAAGAAATAGCTGAAAAATTTTGAAGAATATTCTCCCATTTCCCATGAATAGTGATGACTTCCTATAGAAAATGCACTCTAATTTAAAATATATTTATTTTCATCTTACATATTAATAAAAGAGAAACACACATCCAAGGAACCTCAATCACTTCTCAAATAGGATGGCAATTGCCATTTATAATGAAGAATTTTTTTAACATTTCATATTCCTTACAAGTTCTTATCAACAGATGTTATTGACTTATAGTATTAGTCTAAAAGGAAATTTAGATTTGACTCATGGTCTGTCTTGACATGCATGTAACAAAATATGTCTTTTAAATACGTTTACTTGATAGAGAAACATTTTAAGAACAGAAAATATAGAATTTTAAACTTAGATGGGAAGACTTAAGTCTTTACCCATACTCTTGAGTGATCAGAATTCAATTCATACAACTTCAGGAAAAAAAAATACTTCCTTGTATCAACTATAATTAAAATAAGGGACTTTTGATCTACTTATCACTGACAGAGTTACAGCCACATCTCTGAGGAACTAATTATAAAAGCTGATGACCAGAGAGCTTATTGTGGTCTTGAAGCCCTTTTCTTTGAATTTATACTCCAAAATGAAAAGAATTGGTTATAAACACCAAGGAGAAGTTGAGTCATGGAAAGTGAGAGTCAGAAGTCTGCATTCTCTTATTATGAGCTCATTTAAGAAGAAACAAAACAAAATAGTACTGAGAGGGATTGAGTTCTTGATCTGACATGCTTTTTCCTACATGGCAGCACGCTGATCAGTGATTCTTATGGGAGAATAGTCTTCCTTCACCAAGGAGAGTTAGCCACTGTACCTTCAGAAAGGACACACATGGAGTGGGGAAGGATGGAAGGACTCCCCCTTGTCCAGCCAGAGAAATGGAATCAATCCTGCTGAACAGTGAGGTGACAGGTGACCCTTATACAGTGATACCACTTTTTGTAATGACAAAATCTAGACTATGACCAAGTGAGCAGGTAGTAGAGAGGCGGTGGAAGAAGGAATAGTTAGAAATGAGCAAACTACAAGCTTAAAACCCAGGGTATTAAATGTAATGCTAAATTCACCAAAATGAGAGGTTGTATAGTTGGTTGGAATGAAAACCCTGGTCCTTATTTCTGCGTGGAAACCAACATCGTTATATCCACTTAACTGTGTTTTCCTTTTGCCCCAGTATTTTCCCCACCCATTTTTTTCCTGCTGCTAAATTCATGTTACTGGGAAACATATTTTGACATGGCTATTCCTTTGCTCAGCACCTGCTGTGGCCCCTTACTGTTGGTAGAACTAGGGGGAAAAAGTTTCTTATTCTGCATTTCTAGGTCTTCTGAAACACCCATCCTTTCCAGCATATCTAAATCATCTTTCCCCTTTACTCTCTACTCTCTGTTCTCTTATCCGGCTACTGTCTCTTTAAAAGTGTGCAAGGCCTTCAAAATCATTGGCTGTACGAGTGAGTGGTCAAGAAAGGTATTAATAAAAACCTTAATTAAGAT
The DNA here is from genome assembly GCF_949987535.1 of Balaenoptera acutorostrata. Taxonomy (NCBI): domain Eukaryota; kingdom Metazoa; phylum Chordata; class Mammalia; order Artiodactyla; family Balaenopteridae; genus Balaenoptera; species Balaenoptera acutorostrata. Next base: position 37,180,460 of record NC_080079.1, read on the forward strand.
GATTCATGAGACATTTTTTGAAGGAAAGTCCTACGGAGATTAATATGTTACTAACTGAATGTTAGGGTAAACTGTGGTAGCACAGAATCTGTTGTCTAGTAATTATTTGAATGTTTCTTCCTTTCCAGGTTATAGCCCTGGACAAAATGCCAACAGATGCTTCTCTGCTTCCAAGCAACTTTCTTTTGTGCCCTGGACTAGGGAACAATGAAAAATGAGATCTCCAAATTGGGAAATAGTTATAGGGTTCCAAATGTGTGCCAGGGTGCAGGACCGCTGTGAGAAACATCCCTGCAGCTTCCAGAAGCATTAGTGTCTAAGAGACAAATGGTAGGGACCATACTTGGTAGGAATAGAATATCCTGTAGCTTAGGAGCATTGAAAAAATGATAAATATCATGGATTAATAACTTGGTCCCTACATCTATTTTCTGTAACTACTTAAATCCAATATTTTTTTTAAGTTTCTTTGAGGTAGAAGGAGGCCCTAAGAATGACAGTGAGTGAGTAGGGGATTGAAGGACATTAAATTAAAATTAGAGAAATATAAGAATGCATCATTTCTTATAGCCTGATGTTGGTGTCTAAAATTCTTTCTCTGTGTCTCTCTTTGTCTTTCTCTCTCTGTCTCTGTGTTCTCTCTCTCTCTGCACACACAGACACTTGCAGTGTCCATGTGCATAAAACAAATTTAAATTCATAATTTATATACCAATTTCAACTTGCTTTTTAAAAAATTAAATGTACTGATCATTTCCTAGTTCTGAGTATTCCCAAACATGATATTTTATTGGCTGTATGGTTTTCTACCATCTATGTAGCTGTTGCATACTTCATTATCCATTCTCCTAATGGTGGTGGAACAATGGTTGTTTCTAGGATCTCCCTATTCTAAAAGTGCTTCAGTGAATATATTTTTCACAGAAACTTTTGTGTACAGCTCTCACTGTTTCTTTAGAATATATATATTCCTGGAAGTGGGATTACTAAATTAAAGAGAATATTCTTTTTTAGACTTCTTGGTACCTAATTCCAAATTACCCTTCAGAATACTTGTAATAGATTACATCACACCAACAATGTGTGAGGGTGCCGTGTTTCCCCTCATTTGAGAATGGACTGAAGATTTTAACCATGTCACTTCTGAAGGAATTGCTTCTGGTATACTCTGACAAAATCTAACTAGCCAGAATTGTGAAAAAGGAATGGATAGGATAATGGTGCTGATGTTTTCTGAGTTTTCAAGAAAGGAGAATGTAATGGATTCTGAATACTGCCTAACAAAATTGATGTTGATTTCTGGGAAAAAATTCTAGAATAGGTGCATTATTAGAAAGCTTATGACTGCTTGAACTTTCATTTGGCTTCACAGGTTTACTTGAATAACTAAACACAGCAGCACACAAGCCAATTTAATGACATTTTCACCCCCTAAGAGAAATCTGTTTAATTAGGTACTGTAGTACTGACTGTATACATTTAAAGAATGTCCTTTAATCTTCTTCCTGAATTTGGAAATCCTGATAACTGTTGTTTTAAGATATTCTTGAATCATGCAGGGTGTTAGGCAATGACTCATTAGTAAGACTGTCTATGTCTTAGACAAGTCAGTCATTGGGACTGATTGGCCCCAAAAAATAACATCCTGAGTAAATACTGTGAGGGTAATATAAAAGTGAATAATTGGCTGAATATGATGATTCATCGATTATCTTTAAAAAGCTATGTTAATAATATCAAAATCTCACTTCTCATGTGATTTTGGGGAGCTTGAAAATGAAACCCTGGCATATGGCCCATTAGAAGATGTGGAAATATGCCAACTCCCAAAATATCTTTAGCTTATTCAGGTCCAGATGGGATCGGTGATAACTACTGAAAGGAAAATCATTCTAAAACTAATGATCATGTTTTTCTATTGAAAGGCAGAAGTTTTGAGAAAGATGATGATTCTGGGTGTATAATGGAAAAGTTGCTGCCCCCGGCCCCAGAGGAATACTTGGCATTGATCTCTCAGGTTCCAAACCGCTTTCAAAACGTCTGAGTCATAGCAAGAATTCAGCTAAGAAAAATTACTGAAAGTGATCCTCTAAACAGGGCAGCTCATCATCTTAGAGGTTGTTCTTGGATAATTGTCATGAGAATGCTTATGGCAATTTATGGACTCCAGGAGTCCATGGGAAAAGTGAGATAATGTTTTGAGATAATGTTTTCAAGTCTTCCATGAGGTGAAAATTTAAACAGATGTATTTTAATCATAAAAGGCAAGATGAGGGAGATTCTAGGAAGGCAGTAGAGGAAGTATGGTTTAGGTAACTTACCAATCCCCTTAGATAGAGCAACTAGATAATAAAACTAAAAACTTACGGATAACAAAAATGGTACTCCCTCTAACCCCAAAGTACAAGTTTGTGACCAAAAAATTCACCAATTTCTAGAACTTCCTAGTGTCATAATTTCTGAAGGAAGAAGCACAAATGGAGTGACTGAAAAATGGAGTGACCTAAAGAATATAGAATCCCAAATAACCCAGGTACTCACTGAAAAGCAGGGGGTGCCAACTTGGGAACAACATCTAAAGCTAACAAGGGTTTTGACCACTCTAAGAGTAGAGACACACGAGGGACCCATGGAAAAGTCTAAAGAAATTGAGCAGTAGCTCCTGTGAACTCTTTACACTGAGCAGGACTCTCTTCCATGAGAGGGCTCAACATTGAAGAGAAATTGGTGGGAGTGGAATCAAAATTGAAAAGGGTATGGACAATGGAGACAAAGGACAGAGAAGGTCAAAATAAAAATTGAGAGGGAGACAGAGCTAGAAAATTCAGAAAGCAAATCACCATATTCTCGCACACTATGTGAATACAATAGAAAAGGGGGTGGGGGGGCCTGTTAAACTAGAAAAGATACCCTGAATTCTGCCTTCTAAAAGTCCAAGAAAACTAGTTGCAAATAAAATTGATCAGTATATACTGTATTGGGAACAAATCCCACACAAAATTACTATAAAACAAAAGAGAATATAGAGCAAAATAATATTCCCATAGACAACTAAAGCATACCAGATAGGCATCCCATAAAACAGATTTAAACGGTAACTTATTATTTCAAAACAAACAAAAATATGTTAATAAAATGATGTGATATAAAGAGCCACATAAATCAGAATTAGAAAAACTCAGAAATGAGAAGACAGAACTCAAGAATTAGAAATAAGGGGGGAAATAATTTTAGAAATTAACACTGGACTAAAAAATACAGTGGACAAAAATGAATAAACACAGTAAATAATGTCTTAATATAAATAAAAAATAAAAAGTAACACATAAGAAAATGAGATGAAAATAATTTGAGGGAAAAACCAATACTGAAGATAGACAAAGAAAATCCAACACACAAATAATACGCATTTTTGAAGAAAATGCCAAAGCAAGGGAAAAAAAATATGATAAACTATAATTCAAGAAAACTTTTCTGAATTAAAAATAAGATATCTGTAACTACAATTTGAAAGAGTATACTGTGTACCTACGAATATCAACCTAGAACCATCAACAGAAAGATACTTCTTTAGTATGGACCCTAAAAATAAAGTATTTGGGTGCCTAGACAAAAAATAGTAAATGAGAAATAATATTAGATTATCTTCAAACTATTTTACACTAGTACTTTATACCACAACAAATTGGATTAATATATTTTAAATATTTTAGGAAAGGACTTTATATCCAGCAAAACTGACTTTCAAGTATAGATAGCACGTGTGTTATCAGCATACAAGAACTCAGGAAATGCTCTCGCCATGTTCCCTTTCTGAGGAATTAAATAACAAACTTCAGAAAATCAATATGTATAGAGATACATCAATATAAGACTGGTGGTGAGCATCAAATATACACTTACTTATAGAATTAATACTGAATGTAAATAAAAGGGAGAGAATATAGTATGTAATGGCTATATGCTCTTATATGCAACATACAATGCTAAAAGCCACAAGAAAATAGAGGAAATGGGAACAACCAAAAAAATTTCTTAATTATTTTCAGTAATCATAATTGGTGGTAATAGTATTGGTATTACACATGGAATAAGAGGTAAAGCAAATGGGTAATTATGAGACTATTCTTATTCGATCATCTCCACTGTACTTGAGAACCAGAATTCTTGGTGAGGAAGTATGGTGTTTTAGATGTAATAAAGAAGAGGTTAAGTGAAAAAGATGATATACCAGCTAAGTAACACTTACTTGTCTTTTAATTTCAGGACATGCACACTCTCTGTCATATATATAGAATATGGCTTTTCTCTCTGGAAAGCTCTTCCTCCAGCTTGGTCACCTCCCACACTTATTTCACATCTTGATGTAAATATCACCTTCTCAATGAAGCTAATCCTAACTCTGCAATATGCCCCACAAGCCAGTTACTCTTATCTCTTCTACTTTTTCCATTCTCTGTAGCATATATCCATTTCTAACATACTATGCAATTCATATATTTATTATGTTTATTACATATTGCTTGTCTCCACTGCCAGAACGTGAGCTTTAGGAGCACAGAAATCTTTCTCTATAATTCAGTGATGTAGCTCAAACATCTAGAACACTTAGAAGATACTCAAAATATGCATTGGATGAATTGTTGAGTTTCATTAGACTACTAAGAACTAAAAGTTTGTTTCGTTTGGGTTACCTTAACTGATATAGATACCACCTGGCTCATACTGTAAAGAAAAGCATTTTCAAACTCAGTTGAAAGCTGTTAGAGATACTTTCACTGGATTTCAGTTTATGTACTTCCATCTAAATCAAGAGAGAACTAGGCTGTGTAGATGCTCCTTTTAGTGCCATAAGGGTATAATTAAAAGAGCAGTCAAGTGGGTAAAATGAACTCTCACATTTTAGATTATTACTTGTAGAGGCCAAAAGCAAACAATGTAAAATGAAAATAAATTACAGTCATACTTCATTTTAGTGCACTTCACAGATACTGCATTTTTTACAAAGTGAAGGTTTGTGGCAACCCTACACAGAACAAGTCTATCAGCGCCATTTTTCTAACAGCATTATTTTTTAATTAAGGTATGTACATCTTTTTAGACATAATGCTATTACACACTTAATAGATTACAGTATAGCATAAACATAACTTTTATAGGTACTGGGAAACCAAAAATTTCATGACTTGCTTTATTGCAATACTCACTTTATTGCAGTGGTTTGGAACGAACCTGCAATATCTCCAAGGTATGCCTCAAAGAACATAAAAAAATCTTATAGAACAGTGAGAATAAATATACTTCTCTACTCTATACTGTTTCTAAGAAATTATTTTTTAAAACTGATCCCTCGAGGACTCTTTTTGTAAAGCATCGAAAAATAGTACTATTTGAAATTGGTATTATAGACTAAAATGCTCTATTTTTGTAATCTAATTTTGAGAATAGGTTGTTTTGTAAAGTATGTTCCCAGTAGAAAGATAATTTATGCACTTGAATCAAAAGAGGAATTTTAATATAGTGTTTAAAACTAGCCTTTTTAAAATAATAATATAAAAGAAGTTTTCCATTTCCTAGTTAAAAATTGTTTTGTCATGTATGTGCATTATACATTTTTTAACATTTAATAACTGTAGACATTTGTCATTTGGGAGGGGCACCAAGCATCAGAGCCTCTGTGTCAAATATCTTTGATCCATCCTTCCAGATACACTCTCTACCCTGCCTCATCTGCTACCTGTGCTGGCAGTCTGGCCATATGGACTATATCCACATGTCCATATCTCTCTAGTTTCTGGTTCATTTAAGCCAATAGGGAGCTTTGGCAGGAGATCAGAATGAGGTAGGGGAGTGAAGTGAGTGCATTTATTTCCCTTGGCTCTCTCTCTGAAATGTTGTCTTGATCTGGCTGCCTTCAAAGTCACTGTTTCTGGGTCAATGCTTCTCTCAAGGGTGATGACTCTACCAAAGTAACCTACGTGAAATTGCATTTTATTGGTTAAATCTGCATTTCCTCCTGTTATTTAATTTGCATTTCTAGCAAAGTTGACTATAGTTTCATATTCCTGTTCCTTTGTTCATTTTTCTGTTGGGTTATTCAGTTGTAAACTTTCCCTAAAAATTCAGAATAACAATTCTTTTTCGTTGTATGCATTGCAAATAACTTCTTTCAGTCTTTGACTCACCTTTTGAATTTATTTGTGGGCTCTTTGTAATAAATAACATTTTAATTTTAATGCAATAAAGTTAAAATCTTTTACTTGTGGTTTGTTCTTTTTTTTTTTAAATTTTTTAATTTTTGGCTGTGTTGGGTCTTCGTTTCTGTGCGAGGGCTTTCTCTAGTTGCGGCAAGTGGGGGCCACTCTTCATTGCGGTGCGCAGGCCTCTCACTGTTGCGGCCTCTCTTGTTACGGAGCACAGGTTCCAGACGCGCAGGCTCAGTAGTTGTGGCTCACGGGCCTAGTTGCTCCGCGGCATGTGGGATCTTCCCAGACCAGGGCTCGACCCCGTGTCCCCTGCATTGGCAGGCAGATTCTCAACCACTGTGCCACCAGTGAAGCCCTGTGGTTTGTTCTTTTCTGTGTTTTTTTACGTAGTCTTCTTTTCTATCCGTGGGGAAAAGACAGTTTCCTGTATTTTCTTCTTAAATCATTAAAATTTTGTTTTTGACATTTGGGACTTAATTATTATTCAAACTCTTCTAAAATCTGCAGAAACAGCAATAAAATAAATAAATAAAACTTCAACTCATAGCTTACCTTAGCATTATTTTGAACTCATCTACTATATTGGGCACCATATTGAATTATAAAAGATGTGAGAGTTACCATTAGAAAACCTTATACTGAATTCTATTCTGCCACTTACCTGCTATGTGTCTTTGAGTTGCATAACCTCATATTTATTCATCTATAAAACTGGAGTAATCATAAACTTTCTAACTAGACTAAAAATTAAATTCTTGTGATTATACTTTACAAATTATAAAATTATAAATATTCTTTTTTGAATTTCTATCGGGACTCCCTGTTAAAAATACTAACTGGCATTAGTTTTATATTCATTCATTAAACTAATATGTACTGAACAGCTAACATTAGCCAATTTCCCTCATAAAAATCTCTACTCTCTTCCTGAGAGTAAATTTTAGAGCCAGCTTAGGTGAAAATGAGAAAAGCAATAGTTATCATTCTACTTCAAAATTGTTATGAGTGAAAAATTTACTTTGTGTCTATATAAGGTTCAACATCTGGATAAAAATATAAAAACATTAATTTATTACCCACATTTCAAATGTTTTTGGTTTCTACCTAGATGCCTGTTTAATCATCTACATGATTTTACCCAATTATCTATCTTGCAACCAATCACCATGTAAGACCCGTGGGTGTAGCCAGTGCCCTGACACTTTGAAAAACATATGGTAAAATTGGTCTACTCTGGTGTGTAAGACGCCAGAAGTACCAGGATTTTCAGCAAAACCAACCAACCATTTTGGCTACCATATCAACTGATTCAGATTGACTGAGGAGCAATTTTATGAACTCTGTGGGGAGTATGTGTTGTTATATCTGGAAACATCAGGTGCCAAGTGGCCTACTCTGGGCGTTCAGCCTTAGATGAGAAAGTGCATACAAATCAGTGTGTTCACATTGTTACCATGGTGACCATTGGGCTAAATGGAAGTCCTGAAAAATGCCCATCATAAGGTTGTATGTTGTTTTAAAAGCATGAGTAGAAAAAACATATATTTATATCACAGATTTGGTCTCACTGGGGGTTGAGTTATGTTCCTAATATGCGGCCAGATGTTTTATATCACTCTCTTTTCATAAAGTAGAAAGTCTGATACACAGGCATTCTTGTTTATGAATATTAGCATACATGTTTCCACAGGGTATTTTTTTGGGGGAGGGGGGAGGAGGTGGTTTCCCATGTGGCCCAAAAAACCTACTAGACAAATTCTAAAAGAGCTGTAACACTTCCACAGAGTATTTTAAATTGGTTTCATGTAGCTTGTATTGAGGGAAAAAAATCTCTGAAACGGATCAACGGAATTTCTGAAAAACTGTTACATATACAAAATTTATCATCTTTTAAAAATTTTTATTATTTATTTTTATTGACATATAATTGATATATAAGATTGTGTGTGGCTAAAGTGTACAGTGTGTTGATTTGATATATTTATATATTGCAATATGAATACCACCATAGCATCAGCTAATACCTCTCTCATGTTGCATAATTATCATTTCTTTTTTACGGGGAGACCATTTACGATCTAGTCTCTTCGCAACTTTGAGGTGTATAATACAGTATTGTTAACTATAATCACTAGATTATAGTGATCTCCAGAACTCACTCATCTTGTAACTGCAAGTTTGTAGTTTGTACTCTTTAATGAAGATCTCCCCAGTTTGCCCAACCCTCAGCCCCTGATAACCACTATTCTGCTCTCAGTTTCTATGAGTTTGGCTTTTTTAGACTCCACATATATCAATACCTGCTATCATAGAGTATTTATCATTCTCTCTGACTTAGCATAATGCTCTCAAGGTCTGTGTTGTCACAAATAAGATTTCTTTCTTTCTCATGCTGAATAATATTTCATTTTATAAAGATAGATAGGTATACATAAAGAAGATATAGAGATAGAGATAGAGAAGATATATGTATCTTCTTTATTCATCCATTTATGGAGACTTAGGTTCTTTCCATATCTGGGTTATTATGAATAATGCTGCAATGGGAGTTCAGGTATCTCTTCAATATCCTGATTTCATTTCCTTTGGATATATACTCAGAAGTGGGATTGCTGAGTCAAATGGTAGTTCCATTTTTAATTTTTTTAGGAACCTTCATTCTTTTCTCCATAGTGGCTGAACCAATTTATACTTACATACTGAGTAATGCACAATTCTCCACATCCTCACCATCACTTGTTAAATCTTGTCTTCTTGATGATAGCCAGTCTAATGGGTGTGAGGTGATATCTTATTGTGGCTTGGGTTTGCATTTCCCTGATGATTAGTGATGTTGAGAATCTTTTCCATGTACCTGTTGGCTATTTGTATATCTTCTTTAGAAAAAATGTCTATTCATTCCTCTGCCCATTATTTATTGTTTTGTTATTGAGTTGTATGAGTTCTTTATAGATTTTGGATATTAACCCTCTATCCAATGTATGGTTTGCAGATATTTTCATCCACCCAAAGGTTACCTTTTCATGTTGTTGATTGTTTCTTTTGCTGTGCAGAAGATTTACAGTTTGATGTAGTCCCATTTGTTTATTTTTTATTTTATTGCTTGTGCTTGTGATGTCATATCCAAAAAAATCAGTGCCAAGATCAACATGAAGGTTTTTCCCTATCTCTTTTTCTCGGAGTTTTACAGTTTCAGGTCTTCTGTTGAGGTCTTTAATCAATTTTGAATTAATTTTTGTGAATAATGTAATATAGGAGTGCAATTTCATTTTCTGCATGTGATTATCCAGGTTTCTTAATACCATTTATTGAAGATACCATTCTCTCCCCATTGAGTATTCTTGGCTCCCTTGTTAAATATTCCTTGATCATATATATAGGTTTATTTCTGGGCTCTCTATTTTGTTCCATTGGTGTATGGGTCTATTTTTATGCCAGTATAGTATACTGTTTTAATTGCTATACTTTTTAGTATAATTTGAAATCAGAAAGTGTGATGCTTCCAGCTTTGTTCTTCTTCCTCAAGATTGCTTTGGCTATTTGGGGTCTTTTGTGATTCTATACAAATTTTAGGATTGTTTTTTCTATTTCTGTAAAAACACCACTGGAATTCTGATAGGGATTTCATTGAACCTATAGATGGTTTGGGATAATATGGACACATTAATAACATTCTTACCATCCATAAACGAGAGATCTTTCCAATTGTTTGTATCTTCTTTAATTTTTTTCATCAAAGTCTTGTATTTTTCATTGTACAGATCTTTTACTCCTTTGGTTAAATTTATTTATGAGTATTTTTTTGGTTTTGATGCTACTATGAATGGCATTGTTTTCTTTATTTCTTTTCTAGATATTTCATTGTTAGTGTATAGAAATGTAACTGATTTCTGTATGTTGATTTTATATTCTGCAACTTTACTAAATTTGTTGATTAGCTCTAACAGTTTTTTGGTTGGGTCCTTAGTATTTTCTATATATATACTATCATGTCATCTGCAAATAATGACAATTTTACTTTTTCCTTGCCAATTTGGATGCCTTTTATTTATTGGGACTTACTGAACTATGTTGAATAAGAGTGGTGAGAGTGGGCATCCTTGTCTTGTTCCTGATCTTAGAGGATAATCTTTTAACCTTTCACAGTTCAGTATGAAGTTAGCTGTGGCCTTTGTTGTATATGGCCTTTTTCAGGTAGATTGCCTATCTCCACTTCACTTAGTTGTTCTTCTGGGGTTTTATCTCGTTCCTTCATCTGGGACATATTCCTCTGCCATCTCATTTTGTCTAACTTTCTGTGATTGTGATTTCCGTTCCTCAGGATGCAGGGTTGTAGTTCTTCTTGCTTCTGCTGTCTGCCCCCTGGTGGATGAGGCTGTCTAAGAGGTTTGTGCAGACTTATTGGTGGGAGGGACTGGTTCCTGCCCACTGGTAGGTGGAGTTCGGTCTTGTCCCTCTGAGGGGGCAGGGCCATGCCAAGGGCCGTGTCCACAGGGCTGTGGACTCAGGAAGACTTGAGGCAGCCTGTCTGCTGATGGATGGGGCTGTGTTCCTGCCCTATTGCTTGTTTGGCCTGAGGCATCCCAGCACTGGAGCCTACAGGCTGGGGGGTGGGGCCAAGTCTTGGTAAGAAAATGGCGGCCTCCAGGAGGGCTCACGCCAATGAGTACTCCCCAGAACTGCCACTGCCAGTGTCTTTGTCCCTGCAGTGAGCCACAGCTGCCCCCTGCCTCCACAGGAGACCCTCCAATACTATCAGGTAAGTCTGGCTCAGTCTCTTATGAGGTCACTGCTTTTATTCCCTGGGTCCTGGTGCGTGTGAGACCTTACGTGTACCTTCCAAGAGTTGAGTTTCTGTTTCCTCCAGTCCTGTGGAATTCCTGTGATCAAACCCTGCTGGCCTTCAAAGCCAGATTCACTGGGGGCTCCTCCTCCCGTTGCCAGACCCCCAGGCTGGGGAGCCTGACATGGGGCTCAGAACTTTCACTCCTGTGGGAGAACTTCTGTGGTATAATTATTTTCTAGTTTGTGGGTCACCCACCTAGTGTGTATGGGACTTGATTTTATTGCACTTGTGCCCCTCATACCGTCTTGTTGTGGCTTCTTCTTTGTCTTTGGATGTAGGTCTTTTCTGGATGTATCTTTTTTGGTATGTTCCAGCATTTTGTTGTTGCTGTTGATGGTTGTTCAGCAGTTAGTTGTGATTTTGGTTTTTTCATAAGAAGAGGTGAGCTCACGTTTTTCTACTCCACCACCTTGTCCCATAGATGGCCTTTATTATACTGAGGTATGTTCCTTCTGTAGCAAATGTGTTCCTTCTATGAGCTAATGAAAAGATGTATTTTGTCAAATGCTTTCTCTGCAAGTATTGAGATGATCATATCTTTTCAATGAGTTGTTGAATTCAGTTTGCTAATATTTTATTGAGAACTTTTGCATCTATATTCATGAGGAATATAGGTTTATAGTTTTATTTCATTGTCCTTATCTGGCGCTGGTTTTAGCATCTCAATAAATAGCTGTTCAATTAATTAAAGAGGTAAAAAGTACTAACAGTATAAGAGGAAATAGTCTACATGTCTGATCATCAGTAGAAATGGTAATAAACAGAAGTTGAGACACTTTTGATATTCCTATTTTATTCTTAATGCTTCTCTGAATTTTATAGCATTTTATATATTTTATTTGATTCTTATAAAATTTGATGATACATTTAAGGTAAGTTATTGTTATCTCTATTTTGTGCATGATAGAAATGTCCCTATATAGCATTCAGAATAGAGCAAGTCATGCTGTAGTAACAAACAATCCTAAAATTGTAGTGGTTTAATAAAAAACATTTTATTTCTCATTTATGCTACATGTCTACCTTGAATTGTTAGTGTCGCTGCTCCATGTTGTCTTCAGAATAGGAATCAGGTTGATGGACGCTTCACTCTGCGTTATGGCAGGGGTCAGGGGAGGACAACTCATATAATTCAAAGTGGAAGGCCCACATTTTATCAGCCAAAGGAAATCGCAGATCATGTGTAATTTCAAGTAAGCTGGGAAGTGCAGTCTTACTCTATGATCAGAAAGAGGATAATCAGAAATACTAAATGGACAGCACTAGGCTGTTAGAGAGGTATTAGGACTCAAGCCAGGATTCCTACTACTATCCTTACCATTCTGCCTAATTGTTTAAGTCAAAATGACTAAATTGTTAGGGAGATAAGGTAAATAAACTTCATATGAATATTCAATTTAATGAAACAGGAGGGGAATTGGTATCATAATTCAAATATGACAAGAACTTACGTTTGTTGCAAATTTTAGTGGGGGGAGTGGTTGAATTTGAAATTGATCTTAAAATACTAGTAGAATTTGGAGAGAGAGAGCTGGGTAAGGGCTCATGATAAAAGCATATTAAGTGATCTGATAATGAGAAAGGAGAAGCAAAGTGTTATGCAAAGAAGTCATTATAAACTTGCATTTAGTTTATTTGAACTCAATTACAAATCTGGTGGTGTGAGAAAGAAATAAGAGATAGAGGTAGAGACAGGGGAAGAGAGAGACAGACAGAGGCAGACAGACAGACAGAATTTAAACTGTGTGGGTGCTTCCATCCCCCATAGCACTGAATGAGCCATATGTCCTGGTGAGAATGTGAAATAAGGGATTTGAATCTGCTTTTCCACCCCTTGTTCCTCAGTCCCCTCCTATCTCTGAATGTACATAGTATGAATATCACAGAAAATTTGGCATGATCTAATGTTTAGCACATATTTTTCATGCAATCTGATCCCTAAGCCAACTACTTCACAACTTGTTCAACTGAATCAACAACTACTTTTTCAACATTAAAAAATAAACAAGCTATGTCGAACTTGTGTGTTTATTTATAAACCTAAGAGATTATTTATCAGTCTCCAAAACAGTGTCTTCTAAGTGATTTCTAAGGGTAACGTGGCTGTCTGTGAAGTTAACCTTATGTTTTGACTTTAGAACCTAGCTTCCATAGACTGTGAATTCATAACTGCACTGTATAAGACACTACTGTCCAAAAGTTAAGGGGGTATTAGAATTTCTATTTATATTTATTATTATCCTCATTTTTAAAAGTTTGTGTGTGTTTGTATATTTATATATATTTATATATACCATATTAACACAATAGTGCATGTATGATATTCATAGGTAAATACTGGATTGGCCAAAAATTTCATTTGGGTTTTCCCATAACATCTTACGGAACAACCCCAACGAACTTTTTAGCCAACTCAATAAATACTAATATATTGGGGGTACTTGCCCAAAAACTATGGGTATATAATCAAACATGTTTAGAAATCTGACAGAATCAATTTATCAGAAGTGTAAATAAGCACAGGTGTCAATACAACCAATATGATTTACCTGAATGGCAAGAAGGCCCACATCAGAAAATTCTGGGGAGTTGGAAGATACATTTGTATAAGTAGGTTGGGAGTAGAGATGGGCAACGTTGAAAACTAATCTGGTCTTCATATTACCTTTAAACTAAGCAAAGCAGCATATATCAAAACATTATTCAGATATCCAATGCTAAGTTATTAATCTGAGAAGAATTCTAGGTTACATCTCAGCTCAGCAACAGCAACAACACAACAAAAATGCTGTAAACAATTAGCGATGTCTAGACACTGGAAAGGGGAATGGAAGCAGGGTTGTAATATTTTAAAATCTTCTTGATATCTCAAATCCTTTAGTTAAATAAATACTTGTAGTTGTTGCTTGCAAAAATGAGCAACAGGTCTACCTGAATGATTTTTAAAACCATATACCTTATTCTGTTTGTAGAGACTCACCTACTACCTTATATTTTACAAGTGAAAGAAGCTAATAAAATTCTAATCTGATGCTGAATTTCTATTACACAGACTGAAAATATTTGATATCCACAGCACTAATTTGATCTCTATAGGAAAAAAGTACATAATTTAAAGCAATGCAGTATTTTTTAAAAATATGAATTATCCAAGTTGACCATGAAGACAGGCTAAATGAATCATATAGTGCCCCAGGGCTGCCTCTATACTTCCACCAGGCAGGCACTAAGGTCAACTCCACCTGTGACAGACATAGTATGGAGAGAATTCAGGTGGTTTAGAGAGAAAGTTGGGATAGAACATGTCCATGGGTGCTGCTCCTTTGTGCTGCAGTGTTCTGTGAGGCAGTAACACTTGGTCCAGGACTTGTGATCCCTACTTGTGGGTCCTACTTAAATTGTGGAAATTTCAGACATCTCTACTTTACATGCCCAGCAGTGTTTCCAGCGTACATGAGACAGAAAGAAGTTGCAGCATTACTTAAAAATGAAAAGTAACATCTGTGCCTTCCAGAGACATTTCTAACCACACTCTCTTAAGAGCTGTTCAGTGGAGAGGCAATCTGAAAGAAGAAAGAGATGACACAGACCTACTGCTTAGTCTCAGTTCTTTCACATTCCAGGTTATAATCTTAGGCAATAAAATAATCTCCTTGACTCACAGTCTTATCAATGACAAACGTAGGGATTCCTATGTGTCAGGATTGAAATAATGTAAATACCAAACTTGTGCCTAGTCCATAGTAGATACAAATAGAAAGGATCTATGATATTATTATATTGTAACTGAGTCTAGTGTCTTCTCTGTGTAGCTACCCTTAACTGCCACTTCCAAGATAAGAACCAGTAGTTCCTAGTGGTGTAATACATAGAAACAAGAAGGTTAGTGTCAGTTACACATATTTCTAAGTGGAGCTCCCTGTTACTGGTTCTCATTCTGACTCTGAAAATAATTGGCTCATCTTTAAGGATGAGTTGGGTCACAGGAGGAAGAAGTTTCCCATAATGAGGGGCTAGGGCAAGGATATAATTTATCACCCCAACAGGCTCAATTTTGACAGTGAAATAAGGTAAAAAAAAAAAATTATGTGATTTTTGAGATATTTACTGACCAACCAATTGATCTTATTTTATTGAGAAACTTAGAAAGTAGTTCTATTCAAATTCTATTTTCAAAAATAAAAATTTTAAGTAAATGGATGGAAGAAAATATACCATGTTAGAATTCGTTTTTAAAAAGCAGGATTAGGTATGTTAATTTCAGAAAGAGCAGACTTCAGAGCAATAAAGGCTATAGGGGATAATGAAAGGCATTATATAATGATAAAGGGGTCAATTCTCCAATAAGACACAATAATCCTTAACATGTATGTGACTAACCAAACAGCAGCAATTTATATGAAGCAAAAGCTAATATAATTGCAAAAAGGAATAGGTAAATCCACTATTATAGTTGGAGAGTTCAGCACCCCCCATTAGAAATAGACAGATCTAACATGCAAAACATCAGTAAGTTGAATAAGTAAAATAGCAGACAGTAAAATCAGTAAGTTAGACATAGTTGATGTCTAACTAACATCAATCAACTGGATATTACTGACATCTAAAGACCACTACTTCCAACAGTAGCAGCTCACATGGAATATTCACCAAGATAGACCAAATTCTGTGCCATAAAACACACCTTAGCAAATGTAAAAAATAGAAATCATACCATGTCTGCTCTCATACTGCAGTGGAATTAAACTAGAAATCAATTACAGAAAATAAATGGAAAATACCCAACTACATGGAAATTAAACAACACATGTCAAATAACACATGGGTGAAAGAAGAAATCTCAAGATAAATTAAGATATAGTTTGTACTAAATGAAAACAAAAACACAGCTTATCAAAGTTTGTGGTATGCAGCAAAAGCAGTGCTTAGATGGAAATTTATAGCATATAATGTGTGTATTAGAAAAAAAGAGCTAAAATCAATATTCTAAGCTTCCTCCTTAGGAAACACACTAATGTGTGTATTAGAAAAAAAGAGCTATTCTAAGCTTCCTCCTTAGGAAACTAAAAAAAAAAAAGAGCAAATTAAATCCAAAGCAGAAAGAAAGAAAGAAAAATTAGAGCAGAAATCAATTAAATTGAAAAGAAGAAATCAATAGAAAAAATCAACAAAACCAAAAACTGGTTCTTTGAAAAGATCAATCAAATTGATATGCCTAGCCAAGCTAACTAAGGAAAAAAAGAGAGCAAACACAAAGTACTATTACCAGAAATGAAAGTGAGAACATCACTGCAGATCCCATGGCCATTAAAAAGACCAATTTAGATGCTGAAAAATGTAGGTCTTCTTAATTACATCCCATTCCAGTTCATAATAAAAGTTTATCTACAAATTTATTTTCATAGAAGCTCCATTAAAAGCATCTTACAAGGTGAGATATCAAAAGTAAAATTGCTGGAAATTAAAACTAAATCTTGCATATCATTTTAGTTCTCATTAAAAATATGTTTAGTTCCCCTTTTTTGAGATAAATTTCTAAATCTTTATAAGCTTTATTTTCTGTAATTATAGTTTGCTGAAAGCTTCAAAGGCTGAAATTTTGTGGCAGTCCATTTGTTGAATAGTTGACTACAGATTTCCAAATAATTTTGGAGAAGGAGCACCAAAATTTACCAAACTAAGAGTATTACAAAATTTATCAAAAATTTTAAAAGAATTTAATACAATTATAGGATATTTAAATTGACTTTAAAAACAAGTCTTCAAGTGTGCAAACATTTTGAAAATCCTCTTGAGAATTGTAAGTGGAATGTGAAATTGTGTACTGTCATGTGGAAGTTTATCTCATATTTAAAAAAACTTCAGTATTAAAAATAATACATCTGGAGTAGGTGAAATAAAAACATTTTGAATCAATAAAAACTACAAAAATTTTGTTGCCAGCTGAAGTACTATAAAATCATTAAAGGAATTTCTTGAGACTGAGGGAAATGATAACAGAGGGAAACTCAGATCTTCAGGAAGAGATAAAGAATATCAGAAATGGTATATATCTGTGATATAAAATATATTTTCCTTTTAATTAAAAATAAGACTAAAAAATTATTATTTTGTTGGATTTTATAATGCATTCAGATGTAATAGAAAGGAAAATTAAAGCATAAAAATGACAGGTTAATTGACTTATGTGGTTCGATTTTATGTCAAGTTGTATATTAACTAAAGATTGACTGTGAAGAATTAAAAATGAATATTGTAATCATTAAGCAACCACTAAAAATGC
This sequence comes from Balaenoptera acutorostrata, assembly GCF_949987535.1. Lineage (NCBI taxonomy): Eukaryota > Metazoa > Chordata > Mammalia > Artiodactyla > Balaenopteridae > Balaenoptera > Balaenoptera acutorostrata. Next base: position 37,197,795 of record NC_080079.1, read on the forward strand.
AAAGGTCTATTACTAACAAGTCAACAGATAGAGTAAACAGATGCTTTAAAATGCGAAAAACCTAAAAGAGTCAAGAAAAAAAAAAACTGATGGTCTAAAGAGATAGCAAATAGTAAAATTATAGACCTACTCATTTCCAATTCAAACATGTCTATAATTACATTTAGTGGACAAAACACTTTAATGGTCAGAGATTGTCAAATCTGTTTAAAAACGAGGTCAAACTATAGGCTTTCCATAAGAGATGTATTTTAAATAAAAGGCATCCTGTATTTTAAATAAAAGATGTATTTTAAATAAAAGATCCTGTGTCATTTAAAAGATGAAAAAAGATATGCCATGAAAATAATAAGCACAGAAGTTTAGGGATATTAAAAGAAGGGATATCAAAAATAATGTAGGCTTTGCAAAGAGTTTTACCAGAGACAGAAATTATTACCAGAGACAAAGAAGGATATTTGGATATTTAATAAGGAAAATTGGTGAATTCATAAGACAGATAGAGCAATCATAAATATTCATGCATCTAACAACAGAGCTTCAAAATATAGGAAGAAAAATTTGAAAGAATTAAAAAGAGAAATAGATAAATCCATTATCATAGTTGGAGAATTTAACAGTCCTCTCTCAGAAATTGATAGAATAACTAGGCAAAAAGAGAGTAAAAACATAGATCTGTATTTACAACCTAAGTTGATGAATGGATAAAGAAGATGTGGCACATATATACAATGGAATATTACTCAGCCATAAAAAGAAACGAAATTGAGTTACTTGTAGTGAGGTGGATAGACCTAGAGTCTGTCACACAGAGTGAAGTAAGTCAGAAAGAGAAAAACAAATACTGTATGTTAACACATATATATGGAATCTAAAAAAAAAAAAAAAGTTCTGAAGAACCTAGAGACAGGACAGGAATAAAGACGCAGATGTAGAGAATGGACTTGAGGACCCAGGGAGGGGGAAGAGTAAGCTGGGACGAAGTGAGAGAGTGGCATGGACATATATACACTACCAAATGTAAAATAGATAGCTAGTGGGAAGCAGCCACATAGCACAGGGAGATCAGCTCTGTGCTTTGTGACCACCTAGAGGGGTGGGATAGGGAGGGTGGGAGGGAGACGCAAGAGGGAGGAGATATGGGGATATATGTATATGTATAGTTGATTCACTTTGTTATACAGCAGAAACTAACACACCATTGTAAAGAAATCATACTCCAATAAAGATGTTAAAAATAAATAAAAATAAAATAAAATAAAAATAAAATATTTAATGTATACAGCAAAAAACATAGATCTGGAAAATACTATCAACTAGCATGCTCTAACTGACATTTATAATACAACACACACAACAAATGCAAAATAGACCTGTTCTTTTAAAGTGCACATGGTAATTTCAACAAGTTGTATTATTTGTGGGCCATACAAGAACTCAATAAAATTTTTAATGAAATTTTACATAGTATATTCTCTTATCATAATAGAATTATGAAAATAGCTTATCGTAATAGTAAGCTATCCAGAAACTTTAATCTTTTTCCTGGCTCAGTCTTTTCTGCTAATTAAATCATGTGGGAAGTATATTAGTTATCTATTGCTGTATGACAAATTACTCTAAAACTTAGCACCTTAAAAGAATAAGCATTTGCTTTCTTACAATTTCTGAGCGGCTGGGAGTTGTTTAGCTGGGTAATTCTGGCTCAGGGTGTCTCATGAGGTTGCAGTCAAGATGTGGACAAAAGATGCAGTCATTGAAAGGCTTGATAGGGCTGGAGAATCGACTTGCTAACTCACTCACATGACTATTGGCAAGAGGCCTCAGTTCCTTGCCACATAAGCCTCTCCATAGTGCTGCTTATGACATGGTGGTTGGCTTCCCCAGAGCAAAAATCTGAGAGAGAGAGAGAACAATTAAGATGGAAACTGCAGTGTCTTTTATAACCTAATTATATCATCACTTCTGCACTGTTTTATTGGTCATGTAGAACAGCCCTTGGCACAGTGTGGGAGTGCCTTACCAGGATGCAAGTACCAGTAGGTGGAATTCATTGGAGACCATCTTGAAGGCTGGCTACTAAGGGGAGCATTGAAAAAGTATTTAAGCCCTGGTTCAACCTCAGATCTATTAACTCAGACTCTTTTGGGGATTGGGCATCTGTTGTTTGTTTGGTTTTTTTTTTCCTCTTAAGCTCCCAAAATGATTCTCAATGTACAGGGTTGAGGAATATTATAGTAGAGGAAATCCACTGTAAATCATCAAGTAATATCTGTGCATTAAGATCTGGGTAAACTTAATGAAACTCCAATCCTAAAAGACAGAAAAGGAGTCATAAAAGGGACATAGATTTATAAATCAATTAATCAAACAGAAATTCAATCAGTAGGTCAGGATTTTCAAAACATATTAATGGAAATTTCCATAACACCACTGAATATTTGCAACCTTTGTGAGCAGCTAGTACTTTTAAAGTTCCCCAGATTATTCCAATGAGCAACCGTTTGGGAACCAAATCTTTACATGATACACGCCACTGGAGCTCACTTTCCTTCTACCTAATTTGTTGCTGGGGAGGCTCTCAGACTCACTCAGGCTTTCTGAAAGGATGGTTTCATCTAACTGGCCGTCTTGAGAAATAGTAAAGCTGAAGTTGGAAGAAGCCACCTTCGGCACTGGGGAGAAAAGTCTGTATTCCATGTTCCAGGGCAGCTTTTCAAAGCTGCGCATAAGGTTTTCATGACTTTAAAACTCCAGGTAGATAAGAGGAGGCCTGTATTGTCTTTCAGTTTCATGCTCATCTTTGAAAATATTCCCCTTAGATACAGACCTCAGAAGCACCAGGCTGATGGAAGTAATTTGGTTAGAGAGTATTCTCAATTGCAAGACCTTCGTTATATTTGAAAGTTCCCCATCTTAGGCATCTCTGTATTTGGAAAGTACATAGAAGGTGAACATCATTTTAAGAATGAATTCACAATTTTATGAACAGGAAGAAGTTTTTAAAAATAGCCTTTTGTTTTAGTTTAGATGAACCTAGAAAACACACTCAAAGGAAAAAATATGAGTTAGTATTTGACTCTCTCATCTTTTTCTAATCATACTTGTTACTTACAGATTTAGGCTTAGAAATGGATATCAATTACAGGGAGTTAAGTACTGCAGAGGAGGCAGCATTTTATATTAGGAAAAGCATACTTTTTAGTATCAGAAGACCTAGGTTTGATCATGGCTCTTTCGATAACTCCCTGTATAAAAATGGACAGTCTATCTTAATCTCTCTGGACCTCAGTTTCTAATTTCAAACAACCAGAAGTTGAACTTCCTCATTTTAAAAGTTATCTTTCATCTCTAATATTTATAGGTTGTGATTTAAATGTGCTGCTTCTTAAAGGGCTGTGGGTAACTTTACAGTGTGAGATTCAGCTTAAGGAGAGAAACCTTCACAAATGAAAATGAAGAAAAACTTGGAACAGCAGGAAGCTCTTTTCTGGATATAGCTTGTGATCTTCATGTTCCTACAACTAGGCTTTCTGGGGTGCATATGGTGAAGGGGGCTGTCTGCATTTCGAAAAGCAAAGTGTTTTTAGTAAGATTTACTAGGACACAACTGCCACCTAGGAGCTGGCTAAAATATGGCGATAAGAAAGTTAAGTGTCCTCTAAACAAATCCAGCGTATAAACATTTGAATTTATTTTTAAAAGAACAGAAGTGATTGTTTGCATTATAAAAGCATTTGTTGTTATGAAACAATTCTTTTTAGGAGGGCTAATAACACTGATAAGTGATTTACCTCTTACAAATCTCATATGTGATTTTGTATAGTTCCCAAATTATGACTAAATTTTAAGAGCATATCTCTTATGGGACATGAGGTGTGTCTATATCTCTCTAAGGCATTTATGAGCCCATCTGTGGATCTGTAGCTTTCCTTCAGGGCATGGGAGTTTCGGGAAAGCTAAACATAACATAAGGGTCTTCCAGGTCGTAAGACTTGATTTGTCCTGGTGGATTTGCTGACTATCCAAAGAAAATTTCAATTCCAGTGTTGCAGTTCAGATACATCAATAACTTTCTGTGCTGGTATTTACAAAGATTAATAACTGGATTCTCCAAACTGAGATGTTAAAGATCAGCTATTGAAATGAAGAAACTGGGGTTCCAGGCTATTGGATGTAAATTTCTACCACTTTATGGTAGAGTTATAATGGTAGAAGGTTTTATTTTTCCTGGCCCATGAATTAGAAAGAGGTGGTTTAGCTGAATGCCTGAATCAATCCGAAATATCCAGAGACTGGTTAAAGCATTCATCCCCACCCTCACTTCTTCCTTCAGCAATGGAAGTTGCTGTTTTCCTGAGTTGCTATTTTGTAATTTACTCCCTAAGCCCTGATTTAATGTGGGCTATAGATAAGTGGTGTGGGATTTAAGGTGACAAGAGATAATAGACCATTTCTCAAAAATAAAGACCCTGTACAAGGCTGTGGGGAAAACTGTCACTTTTGTTGGAAGATGAGGAGGACCAAGAGAAAAAATGTTTCAGATTTCCTGATGCTGACACCTCAGGATGATGATGGTTTCCTGAAGTGATGATGTTTCCCTGAAATTTTAGCTCTTTTTTGATAAGTTTTTTTTTTAAATTATGCATTTTCTATCTTTTTAACAAGAAGACAATTTAGTTTAGTCTTTTCTTGATATGTCCAAGGCATCAATACATATTGAAGACGGTGACTTTCTGTGCAGTGATCAGCTTGTTTCTCTCTTTCCCTTTCTTTTTATCTTTCTTTAATTTCATGCTGACATTTATTCTTCTTTCAATTTGTCAATCTTTAATTGTTTTCTCCATTATATTTTTTTCAGCTTGCTCTTTCTAGTATGATAGTGAAGAAAAAAACAACTCAGGAAGCAGAATTTGTAGGAGAAAAGATTATGGGTTGCACTTAAAAAAAAAAAAGTCTACATATTTATATCTGGAAGGAAATATATCTTAATGTAGCGGCAGTTTTCTCTGGATTGCTAGAGTAATATGAATTTTATTTTCTTCTTTTTAGTATTTTTCCCAAATTTCTGCAATGACCATGTACTTACTTAATAATTTAACAAATTTTTGATGTAATATTTCAATATACTTTACTGGTTTTGAATCTAAGCTCTGCCAGTACAAGGTGGAAGTCATCTTGGTTAAATTACCACTAAGTGACCTTTTAAAATTAGAACACCTCTCTGAGCATCAATTTCTTCATTGGTAGACTATCTCCCTCATAGAACAAGGAGAATTAAATGAAATAAACTAAGATGAGTGCCTGGAACACAGAATGATTAAAAAACATAAGTTTCATTTTTAAGAATTTTGTGGTAATTGAGGAAAAAAGACTTAAGAGGCCAAATTACCTAGATTGAAACTAGAGATTTGGTGAAAATGACAATTATTTTGGTACTTGGAGTTGATTTCTCCTAAAGTTTGCATTTCATGCTGTGTTCCAGAAAGCTTGACTTATGAATAAGTGGGTGTACTGTACCCCACTGAGTTGTAATATTTTAGAGTTAGGGGACTTCAGAAACCACTGAGCCTAAAACTTGCATTTTATAATTGAAAATATTGGGAGGAAGTTTTATCTAAGTCTTATAGTAGCTTCGTCTGCAGAACATTCTCCAAGAGTGGATCTTCACTGAGTTTTTGGCAATGTACTTGGGATTATTTGCTATCATCTTAACAGTATTTTTCTGAGCCCCTGGGCCTCAGGCTAGTGGCTGGAATGGAGAAGAGACCGGGAGAGAAAAACCAGAAGAGAGGAAAAAATCGCTCAGGAAAGGATATGTTAAGGCATCAACCCAGCAGCAAGTCCAGAGTGATAACAGTTATCTTCAACTCTAGCTAAAATTATACTTGCAGAGGGCAAAGCTCTTCTGTGCAATTTTATAAACTGTGGAACTAAGCAAATCAGGTATTTCCTCACTGACATGCTGGGAGTTCCATATTTCAGAAGGATTTGCATGCCTTGTATGGTGTCAGTGAGGAACGAACTCAGCAGAGTTCCCTGTGCTGCATTTGGAAAAGAGGCAGAGCTGTAAGAAGAGTTACTGTTTAGCAGGAACCTTTTTTGTGTCCCTAAGGTTGCTGGTGCTAAAGGCAAAGAGAAGTGTGGTATTTAGAAGAATTTCTATGCGATCTTTTGTTCTTCAACACAAAAATCCTTCATATTCTTAATTTGAGTAATAAAGCTCATAGAAATATTTGTATTTCCTAGACTAATATCAGACTTTCCCCCCTTGGCTAATCATTCTCACAAAGAGGCTAATTTGGGGGAGGAGCAAGGAGAGAGTTCCTTCTCAGCTTGTGAAAAAAGTGTTAATTATTCCTTTGACAAGGCTTCTAACTCTTGGGAAACTGCTCTCCCATTGATGGAACTGTTTCTGTCTGTGGCTGTTATCTGAAAGCAGCCACCTGGTTTCAGGTCAGACAAGGGGAAAGAGTTTAATTAACTTTCCCTAATACTGATTTGATTTCGAAAGACTTAAGAAGTACAGACACGGTAGTTGTGCCTATGATCTACCTGTCTCAGTCTCTCACATCCTAGACCACCCTCCCTTCCAGATGATTTCGCTAACTTTCCACATTCTGGATTTCAGCTGGACGTTTTTCTCCATCTAAAATTGTCTTATAACAGGTGTATAAAAATTATGAAAGAAGATACAGTTCCACATGCCTTGACACAAGACACTCACTGTGTACAGATAAACCAGTGTGGAGAAATAGTAACATTAGTCAGTTAATTTAAAGTGAAACAGTTAAGAAAGATAGTGGTTTGAACATCCAGTTGGACATTTACTTATGCATTCATTCAATATTTGAGAATGTACTGAGCATCATACTAACAAGTATTGATAGAATGACAAAACACATTTGGTCCTTGCCTTCCAGAGGTTATTATCAAACACAAAGAATATTAGAGAGTATTCTTATTTTAGCCTGGAGTCCTGAGCATTAGTATTGGCTGTTCCCTTCCATAGTTGTATGTCTCGGATTGGTCATTCTTTCTCTCTGTGCCACAGTTTCCACATCTGTAAACCAATGGACCTGGTTGTGACCTATAATAGTCTTACTCAAAGCATGGTTCAGTGTCCGTGTGCAGATGGTTCAATTCTGGTTCTGACAAGTTTAGTGCAGAAATTAAGAATGGGCATTTAAAAATGTTCAATACAATTTGACATACTTCACTCTGTATAACAGTCTGTAGGTCCATCCACATCTCTACAAATGACCCAATTTCGTTCTTTTTTATGGCTGAGTAATACTCCATTGCATGTATGTACCACATCTTCTTCATCCATTCTTCTGTTGATGGACATTTAGGTTGCTTCCATGTCCTGGCTATTGTATGTAGTGCTGCAATGAACATTGGGGTGCATGTGTCTTTTTGAATTATGGTTTTCTCTGGGTCTATGCCCAGTAGTGGGATTGCTGGGTCATATGGTAATTCTATTTTTAGTTTTTTAAGGAACCTCCATACTATTCTCCATATATGTGGAATCTAGAAAAATGGCACAGATGAACCAGTTGCAAGGCAGAAATAGAGACACAGATGTAGAGAACAAATGTATGGACACCAAGGGGAAGAAGGTGGGTGGTGGGATGAATTGGGAGATTGGGATTGACATATATACACTAATATGTATAATATAGATAACTAGTGAGAACGTACTGTATAGCACAGGGAACTCCACTTCGCTGTACAGTAGAAAAGAATGCAACATTGTAAAACAACTATACCCCAATTAAATATATAAATAAAAGTAAATAAATACAATTTGACAGAGTAATTCTACGTATCTAAACTCTCATAAATATTGGAGGTTTGAATTGAAGTCTTTGATTATTTCAGTTTTTACTAATTCATTTTTGCAAAAGTATCAGTTCATGGTGGATTTGAAAATATAAACTGGTCTATCATCACAGATAAGTGGTCATAAGAGAATTTTTATAAAGAAAGAGTTCCATGGCCAAGACTATTGGAGAGTTGAAATGTAAATTAGTGTATTAAAGATACTGAACATACCTACAGAAAACAAACCTGTAGACCTTAGCATTTCCAAGACATAGTGCCATGGGACTTTTTCTTTTCCCCCAAATTTTGTCAGCACTGATCCCCTGTGCATGCCCTCCTCACTCTTCTTGGTTTCTGACATTGCTGCCAGGCCGGTCCCCTGCACGGATGCCCGCCTCATCCTTCTCAGGCTCCGATTCTGTTCCCCGCAGTCACCCTCTTCATCCCCTCACTCTCACACTGGCATCCCACTGTGGGTCATTGAGCCCCTACAGTAGCCCAGCACAGACCTCACTACTGGTTTCAGGAAGGGATGGGAGGTAAAGAAAGAGTCAGAGGAAAATGTATTTTTTGTTAGAGATTTCCTATTATAGTAACTTCCTTTTATCCACAGAAAACGGTCAGTTTTTTCTCTGATTATAAATGTCTATATAAAGGATGCTAATATATTTTCTACTCGTTGAATATCTACTTCAGTTAGTCATTGTGTGTTATTTCTAATTCTCACCACACTCTGTGAAATTAGTATTATTTTTCCTGTTATACATGTGAGGAAAAACACTCAGAGAGCTTCAATAATTTTCTAAAAGCTGGCAAATAAGAGTATAAAATCTGAATCCAAGTCTGCTAGGCTCTTTTCACCATTCTGTGCCACCTCTATACTTCAAATCATCAAAACGGCTAAGTCAGTGTGGTTTCCTGATCGAGGACCTCTTTAAGAATCAACGGAACTCTTAAGACATATAACACTCCTACTTCAGAAAGACGGGGCCCAGAATTTGGGGTTTAACTTTAGAAATTTGGCAAACTGTAACCTAAGAGACGAGCTATAAGCACACCTTAAAAAAATACAGGCAAAGTACTAAGTCCATGCAACTATGTACAAATATAGCCTATTCCTAAGATAAGGGAAAGAACATTTTCCTTGATGTTTCCTTGCAGCCTTTTCTCACAATTGTTTCTCGAAGATAATGAAAAATCCTTTCACATCTTGTCCTGCATTTTTTTTCTTTTTCTTTTTTTTTTTTTTGAAGGGAGACTGAGCTGATTTCTTTATTTCAGTATGTGTAGCTCCTACAATGACTAGATATTAAAAGATGGCCTATTTAAAAAGAGAGCCCAATTCTGACACAGGAGAGAAATAAATGTCTGCAGATAGGGTACTTGTCACCTAGTGTGCCTGCCCAGTTAATTCAAACAATCAGCCAGAAAGCATTTGGGCTTTACTAGTGGAGGAAAAATAGAAGGGAAAAATAAATAGGAATTTTTCATGTGTTTATTGAAATTCTGTATTTTTTAACTTTTCATTCCCTTCTTCTCCTAAATGTTACGGACTTTGGGAAGTTCTTATTTGATTTTTATTCCAGTGGAAGTGAAGCAGAAAATTAAACCATACTATGATTTCTTTAAATAAATTGGCTTTTTGAAATCATTTTTCAAAATTTCTAAGGCTGCAACTCTTAGTATGATTCTCTCTGAAGTAGAATTGTGGAGGATTTTGGTTTTCCTCTTTACACTTTTTCTGTATTTTTCAAATTTTGTATGATGAACATTTACTACTATTTTATTCAGAAAAAAAAATTGCATGAATGTCGTAAAATATATGTAAAAAGAAACTGATTCTATAGATGTTTAAAGGTGCAGGAAATCCTTAAATATGCAGGTTATGCATATCGAAACTATTTATGAAATTGGACCTGAAGTTCGGATTTCTTTTGTAAATTTCTCTTTTAAAACATGAGTGGTGGTAGCCTTTGTAGTAATGTGACCCTGCTGACTTACTTTTTTTATTAGTCTCCAATTAGGACATTTTATTTAAGGTTAAACAGGGGACATATACCCCTCTGAGGAAAGTGCCCTTCCTTCTGGCCCTTGATCCTCTACTGCCGGAAGTTCCTTTTCCTTGGTTGGAGATTTGTCTCAGACAGGGATTTAGCACAAAAGGAAGTGGTGAGGGGCCAATATTTAGTGATTTTGATCAATGTAGATAGAAAGCCAGAGCAGATGACTCAGTGCAAACAGTCCCCACTCTAGGGCCAGGATTGGTCAATTCATCAGGCTTCTCCAACAGAAACTTGATCAGGGCTGCCCTAAGTGATTAAGTGATTGATCGTATATATGAAAGGACCAAGTCTGGAGGGCTGGCCACATGCTCTTCAGGTTGAGGTAGATGGCTTCTCATCTCAAAGGCAGTATTCACCACTTTACTGTGACCATGAACAAGCAGCCTCTGCTCTTCTATGAAAGTAGGGCTCTTGGCTGTAGGGAGTCCTTTCCCATCATTCCCCTTGCCTCTGTGTGATACTGAATTGAGAAATAAACCCAGACTCTGCTTTTGCCTCTAGATTCCCAAGAACTGTAGCTGGGAAATACAGGAGTTGCAACTAATCATATCCTGACATTTTGCTCTGTACAAATAAGTAGCCAAAGAAATACCAAAAATGTGTTTCACTGCTCCCTGATAATGGGAGAAGGACTCTGAGAGATTTTAATAGAAGCAGTGACTTCATCCATATGTGAACCATTCCAAGAAAATATATTTGAAGCAGGCAACAGCACATATGCCCTAAAAGGGCTGTTTTATTTAGACACCACATGTCCTTTTCAAGATGGAAAAGCACTCGTCTCTGGAAAGCCTTCTTGGGTAAATACAAAAAACTAAATATGTTTTGTCTCTCTCTCTCATATGTATATATATTTATTTATTATATCCCTTTTAATAAGTTTTGTATTTTTTTTACATTTCTTCTCCATTAGATTATCAGCTACTTAAGGGCTTGAGGTGTTAATTATCCTTGTTTGATTAAGAACATTGTCCAGAAGGAAGTAGGTGTTCAAATATGTGTGCTCAGTTGTAAAGCAATATTAGCTAACTTTTATTGAGATCTTGTGGTGTCAGTTACTATGTCACACGGGGAATTTCTTCTAGTCTCTGTGAGGTGAGTGTTATTATACAGATTGTACTGGTGGAGGAAGACACTGGGGTTTGGAATGGTTACTGTGCCAGGTCACATGTTGGCATAAAGCAGGACAGGTAACTCCTACACAGGGGTGCTGACAGGTGAGCCTACTCTTATCACTCTGTGATCGCTTCTACTCACATGAAAGACAAAGAAAATGCCTTGTCCACAAACTACACTTATTTTTAGGATCACTTATTGCAAGATTTCAGCCCTCTGAACTCCTTAGGAATATTCTAGTTGAGAGGCCACATGATCAGGGAGTCAAACAGTCCTGAGGTTGAATTCTAGCTTGGTCATTCACAAGCTATAAGATATAGCTTCTCTGAACCTTGGTTTGTTTATCTTTAAAGAGGATAATAATAAACACTTTGCAAAATTATTGAGGATTAGCATTAAGGTGTGATCTTGGCACAAAATAGGTGTTCAATAAATGTAGCTATCTTTTATTTTTTTCTTGTTTAGAATGAGTGGGTCTATAAGGCTAGGGCTTCCATATTTGAATTAATCTGGAAGTGGAAACATTTCTAAAATGAATTCCATATGCTTTTGTTTTCTAAAATAGGTTATGGTATATAGAATTTATTTTTTTTCCTTGATGGACTCAGAATCAACATTTCTGGCAGCTTCAAAACAGTGATGCTTGAGCCCTAATTATTAAGTGTTTGAGTCTTTTGTCTCCCTACTGAATAATCTGAAATTGCTAGATATTGAAGGTTCATGTGTTTGCTTTTCCCCATCATTTTGTTTAATGTAACTCTTATTCTCAGTCAAGCCTAATCTTTTTGTAGGATATCTGCTAAAGGAAGTCCCATGTACCTTGTTCACATTTGTTACATGCTTTAACACAGGGCAACAATGACTTTTAGAATTGTATACAAAATCTGAGGTTATAGACCTGAAGCTCTCCTAAAAACAAAACAAATATTTTAATACGTGAAAATTTGAAATATCCCTTTGAACCTCTATGAGGCTACCCCCCACACCCCTCTTTCCTGAGTTTTTGCTGCATTCTCAGTACTTGCTTTTGTCAGCTATGTGACAGTCTCCTTCTTCTCAAAGTCAATACATTGTCCGTCAGTCATTTTGATGCCCTGTGCCTTCCTTCCCCCTTCGACATTCCACATTTCCAGACTGTTACCTCCTCTATTTCTATATTTCAACATCTAAATCTGGCAACGCTAGTTATCGTTCAACCAAACATTTTTTATTACTTTTTTATAAGCTGTCAGAACAGCTGAGTGCTAAACAATTGGTCAGTTGCCAAAAACAGCATTAAGAATGGGGATAGAAGAAGTGATTAAACCAGCGCTGTGAATTATTCACTCTGAGGCAACATCTTGGAACCAGAAAATGATTACGTTCACAAGGGTGCTTATAAAAACAATTCGTTGATCTTAATTTCTATTTTTCTCCCATCTGAATCACAGGGGAGTTAACACACCATTGCATCGATCAGCGGTGTAGGAAGCCAGATTCATCATATGATGCCACAGGGCAAGCTTCAGCAGTTTCTTAAGCGGCTGATTAAGGAACAGGAGAGAATTTAACATCAACCCAAGTGCAGATGGGCCCCTTTAAAGGCTTTGCCACGATATGGCAGGCACGAAGCAGTAGGTCACAGAGACAACATTTGGTACAGCCATGTCTCAGGTCTCTAGTCTGGCCTTGAGGTTGGTGGATAGCTTACGTTCCCTCAGCCTTTTCCAGTTTCAGGATGGCAGCTGAGGCTACCAACCAATTCACTATATCCACCCTCCTTCCAGTGTCCAGGAGCCCCCAGCAGAGTCCATAGTCATAAGTCAGTCTCTCAATATGTCACATACATCAAGTTAGGTAAAAAAGCCAAAGGAGCCCTTTTTAATTCGTTTTTGTTTTAACTGACTTGACTTTTTAGAGAAGTTTTAGGTTCATAGCAAACTGAGGGGAAGGTACAGAGATTTTCCATATACTCCCTGCCCACCCAGCCCGCAGGCATAGCACCCTCCATTATCAACAACCGCATCAGAGTGCTACATTTGTTACAACTGATAAACCTACATTGACACATCAGTACCACCCAAAGTCCATAGTTTACTGTTGCAAATAGGCCTTAGTAACGTAGTGGTGAGGTGAGGGGAGAGGGGAAACATTCTGTGGTCCCATGATGAGGGTCAGTCTTTAAGTGAGCCTATGTCTCCAGACTTGTGAAATTCATGCATGCTTTCTAGTCCCTCCACCTGCATAGGTGGGACGGGATGATTCATGTGGGCTGGAGTTGGGTATTTTCTTTCCCTCCGGTTAGTTAGGCTCTAATAAAGTCTCAGCAGATTAGGATCTGGTTGAATAGTTTCTCCCAAGGTTAAACTTTGTAAAGAAGGACCGAATGCTGTGGTTTATTTCAAAACGGTTCCTTTTCCACTCCTCCTGCAGGAAGCACAAGGGGATTTTTTTTTCCCCCTGATGTTCACTGGGAGAACCTGGTAGAGATCGGAGAAGTAACACTCACAAAAGTGGGGACCCCCCACCCACCCTGTGATTGCCCCCACCTGGGTTTTTTAACTCTGAGTTGTCCTCTCTGAGCCTCCAGAAATTAATTATAGTGCAGGTTTCCCTACCCCAGTCCTGGCTCCTATGGAGGTTTCTGATCCAGTAAAGTGTGATTCTCTGAATTTGCCTGCCAGTCTCCAGTTTTAGAGGCAGCGATTTTGTCTATGACTTCTCTTCTCTTACAGATCTGAGAGAGTTGTTGACTTTTCAGCTTTTTATTTGTTGTTAGGATGGAGTAGTGACTTCCAAGCTTCTTGTGTGCTGGACTGGAAACTGGCAGTCCCCTTTTTCCACTCTTTATCCTTTTATTTTTGAAAATTAAATATGTCAGTCATACACATCATATATACATCTATACATATATATTCAAATATTACCAAGAAATATATAATAAACAGTAATTCTTTCTCCCATACTAGTGCTCCCAGCTCTTCTCTTTGAAGGCAAATTCTGTTTGTAGTTTCTTGTGTCTCCTTCCAGAAATATTTTCTATCTACCTAAGCATATATATATTTTTAATAATTTTAATTACACAAATAATAAACTATTTCTCTGGAGGTACTGGTGTAATAGAATGAGTTGGAAAGCATTATCTATTTTTCTATAATCTGGAAGAGTTTGGGCAAGATTGTGCTATTCTGTAAATGTTTGGTAGAATCTACCAGTAAGATCATCTGGAGCGGGGGTTTTCTTTGTTAGGAGATTTTCACAAATTCTTTGAATTTTTCTTTAAAGAATTGAAATGATTCAATTCTTTTAATAGCTGTAGGACTATTCAAATGTTCTATATCCTCCTGTCTCTATCTATATTTTTAAATGTAGTATCATAAGTTGTCTGAGTGTTCTCTTACTATCAGTATTATTCCTGAATTAGCTATTTATGCCTTTTCTCTTTTTTCTTTGTCAATCTTTTTAGAAGTTTATCAACTTTATTAGTCTTTTATTTCTGTCAGTTTTTGTTTCATAGATATTGAGACTCTGTCATTATTATATCTTCCTGGTGTATTGACCTTTCATTATGAAATATCCATTTTTATTTCTAATATTACTGATTGCTTTAAAGTAAATTTATCATATCAGTATAGCCACAATAGCTTTTATTTGGTAATTTTTGTAAGTTTTTCTGTTATGCTGACACTTTGTGTATTCTTATATTTAACTTATGTCTCCTGTAAGAAGCATATATTTGTTTTCTTTCATCCAAATTGACAATTGTTATTTTAAAATGGAATATTTTTTCCATATTTTTTGTACTTGAGTTTAAATTTATCATCTTAATATTCATTTTCTATTTATCCTGTCTTATAATTTCTTTCCTTCTTTCATATAGTTTTACTTTTGATTTTGTGTGTGTGTGTTTCTGTTATGGTCCTTTCTTATTTTACTACTTATACATTCTTTTGGTAATTACCATAGAGATTATGACATATGTCCATGACTTATTAAAGTTTCATGAAATTAGAAATTTAACATCTTCCAGGAAATGCAGGGATCAAAGAACAATTTAATTCCTTTCACCCAGCTACCCACCAGATTTTGTGCTATTATTGCATGGATTTTAATTTATATATTAAATGTCACATGATATTATATTATTATTGTATTATATTGTAAATATTCATTTTATTTTTACCACATATTTACCCCCTTCTTTGTTCTTTTATTTGTTCTTGCAGAACTTTGTATTCATTGTGAATAATTTATCTTATGTTTGAAGAATATACTTTAATATTTTCTTTAGTATAAGTTTGATTATAAAAACTCTGAGTTTCTGCTTGTTTAAAATTTTCTTTATATTTCTTTCACTTTTAAAGGTTGTATTTGTTGATTCAGAATTCTAGGTTAGCAGGCATCATCATTCTTTACTTCAAAGATACTATTCTACTGTCTTTTGTCTTTCATCATTTCTGTTGAGAAATCATTGTTAATCTTATTGATGCTCCTCTTCAGGAGGTACGTTTTTTTTGTTTCCTGGCTGCTTTTAAAAGATTTCATATGTCTTTAATTTTCAGCAGTTTTCCTATGATGCAGTTATATATACATTTTTGTTGTTATTTTCCTACTTAGAAAACTACTTGGGGTTCATACACTTATTGAACCTGTGTATTTATACCTCTTATCAGTTTTGAAAAGTTATTAGTCAGTATCTCTTCAAATACTTACTCTGCCTTACTCTTTCTCTGTTATCTTTCTGGAGCACCAGTTGACTCTTGTGACAACTCTCCTCTGTGTACTATATGCCTCTTAGACTCACTTCTGTATTTTCCAGATTTTGTCTCTTCATATTTCAGGCTAGATTTGTCAGTCCTATCTTCCATTTTATTGTTTCTTTTTCTAAGTCTAATATGCCATTAAACTCATCCTCTGAGTTCTTAATTTCAGTTTTGTATTTTTCTTAGCTATATACTATTTATTTATTACTTTAGTTTTGCTTTCTTTTTAAATTCTCCACTTGTAATTTAATTCCTTGATCATATTAAGCATAGTTTTGTGTTCTTACTAAATATGCGCCTTAAAATGTCAACATCTTGATCTTTTGGGGGTCTAGTTCTAATATTTATTTCCCCTTTGATCAATTTGTGTACTTGTAAGTCTCAGTAGTTTTTATTAAGGGCTGAAAGTTGCATGTCAAAAATTGTAGAAATAATTTAAAGTTCTGTATGATGGTATTTTCCTCCAGAAATTATATATTTCACTTCTGGTAGGCAGCTAGGCTAGAGACAAGCCACATGAACTAAACCTGATTTGAGATAATTTAAAGATGTGCTTCAGTCCTTCTGAGATCTAGCCTATTTTCTGTTCATTGTAAATTTCAGAGTGTACCCCTTCAGAATCTGATTTTGAAATATGGAATATTAACCCCTGACATTTCTTCTTCTTGAGTCTTAATTTTCTTTCTTTTTTTTTTCTTCTAGTTCCACAGACTAATGAAAACTGTGCTCAGCTTTTCACCTTTTCATTCAGTGCTTTTTGTGGAATCCATAGTCACCCAGCAGGTAAGTGATATTCTAAGTGCATAAATACTTCTCTTAGTTTCACTATTTTTACAGGTTATGGCCTGAAAATTCTCACTTCCTTGATAGCTCTCCAATAACTTAAATCGGATGGTTTATACATTTTGGACAGATTCTGTAGTTTTTCTCAACTGAAAAGTTAGTCCTAATCAACCCAGTCATCCATGCTGGCAACAAAACTTAAGGTTATAAAATTTGAGGTAAAATAATAAAATGGTGGCTATGAATCCATCACCTTACTTAGAATATTCCTAATGTAACTGAATCTACCTATATCCTATGTTGTCTTGCCAATCACCCAGAAGTAACCATTATCCTGAATTCCTTTGTTTAAAATGTATTTTACTCTATATATTTATAACTCTAAGCAGTATATTGTTTGGTTTTGCTTTATAAAAGTATATACTTTCTATAGTCTTCGGAGACTTACCTTTTCCCCTGAGTATGATGGTTCTCAGATTAACCATGTTATCATGAATATCTGTAATTCTTTTATTCATATATATATATATGTATTTCAAATATATATTTTCTTTTTACTGGGCATTTATGGTTTAGATCCCTGCTTTTTAAAAAAATTAAACTAGTTGCTCTGAATATTCTTGTACATGTCTCATATTGTCAATAGTCAAGAGATTCTGTAAGGTATACAACTAGGAGTGGGATGTTTGTGTAAGAGCATATGCACATTTTCAACTTTTTAAGATAGTATCTGGTTCTTTTTCACAGTTGGTATATCATTTTACACATTCATAAACAGTTGCTTATGAGTTCTCATTGATTTTTATATTCACTAATACTTGGTATCATCAAACTTCTAATATTTTGCCAAGATATTGCATGCAAAATTGTAATCTTTGTGGTCTTAATTTACATTCCTCTGATTACTAATGAGGTTCAGCAGCTATTTATGTACTGATTTACTATTCATGTTTCCTTCTCTGTAAAATATCTGCTCTTAATATCTGTTCTTTGCCCATTTTACTCTAAAAAATTGACTTCTAAGCATTATATGTATTTGGGATACTAGTCTTTTATTAGTTAGTTGTATTGTAAATATCGTCTTCCAAACTGTGACTTTTTCACTTTGTTTTCGTGTATTTTAATGAAAAGAAATTGTTAATATTTAGAATCAGTTGCATCCTCAAAAATAAATAACTGGGCAAAATTGTATTTCACTAGTTGTTGCAGTAGAGAACACAAATACTTTCTTTATTAAAATACATTTATTTATTTATTTTTTAACATCTTTATTGGAGTATAATTGCTTTACAATGTTGTGTTAGTTTCTGCTTTATAACAAAGTGAATCAGCTATACGTATACATATATCCCCATATCTCCTCCCTCTTGCGTCTCCCTCCCACCCTCCCTATCCCACCCCTCTAGGTGGTCACAAAGCATGGAGCTGATCTCCCCCTGCTCTGCAGCCGCTTCCCACTAGCTAATATTTAAAATAAAGGTTAATTGTTATGTTCATATTTGTAATCAAAACAATAAAAATAATTTCACATGTTTTTAATTTTTAAAAGTATTATAGATTACTGTGGTATTACTTCTATATTTTGAAATCAGAAATAAAATATGTGTACCATTTCAAAAATCTTTACGGACCACAAAGAGTTACATCCAGAATTTTGACATTAAGCCAGCATGTAATTGAGATGGAATAACATCAGTATATGAAATGAAATTTTATAGTTACCTAAAAAAAATCTTGACATTATATTGTTCAACAGTTTGGCAATTAGAGCCTAGTACCTCTTGTGGCCTAAAAACTTTGTACTTTTTGACGTTTTTTCTATTGAGCTTATTAGTCCAAAAGTCTTTTGTCAATTTCCTTGCACATGAAATTTTATCCAGTCAGGAATAAGAAACACCAAAAGAATATCTGTGTGTGTTACACTGCAGTATAATACGGCTTTAATAAGTTGTATGGCACTGCTAACAGTATGAAACAGAAATTTTTGAACTGTAAAACTTAAATCACTACTAATATTAATTGAAATTAATACTTTTGCTGTGAAAGACTAACAAAGATTTTAAATTAAATTGTGTTGATTTTAAATTTTTCTTTCAATGTGAAATTGTTCAAAGGATTTTTTTCTCTTTTATTTATTTGTAAGTTGAAACTTACTTGCCATCCTTGGGTTAGAGCAACTCCAGCCTTCTCAGCAATATGAAAGCCATCTCTTCCACCAAGAAGTCACTAGTGTATCTGTTTATGTCAAGGGTCCTCTTTTCTGGGGAGATTCAGTCTTAAATTTGGTGAGCCCTTCATGCATTCAATCAGTTATTCACTCGGAAGTATTTACTGAGAGACTAGTGCTAAGCTTCTTTTAGGCACTGAAGATTCAGTAGTAGACCAGATAGGCAAGATCCCTGCTCTCAATAGGACTTATATTCCAGAGGAGAGAGTAAGATAAAAACAAACACAAAAAAGCAATAAATTAGTAAGAAGATATCAGGTAATTCTACATTAAGAATAAAAACATGGTGGGACATCTGACGTAAAATAACTGGGTGGCTGTAGAAGGACATAGGCAAAGATCAGGAATAACAGCACTACTGATAGAGGGAATAGACAGTGCATAGTCCCTGAATGGCATTTGAGAAACAGAATAGCATTGATGTTGAAGGGGGGGATCTATATGAGATGAAGTTAGAGAAATAGGAAGGTTATGTAGACGTTTCTAAGATAAAGAATTTGGGGAATATTCTAGTTGCAATGGGGAGACATTGGAGGGTATTAAATGACAGATGGCATGATGTGATTTGGGTTTTTCAAAGATCACACTGACTGCAATGTAGTAAAAATATTGTAAGAATATAATTGTAATGGGGTGAATAATTTTAAGAATGTTTTGTGGACTCACACCCATCAAACATATGCAAATTCATAATGATAATAAAAACAGAACTAAACAATAATTTAAATATTTTTGATTGTTGTAAGTTTCCAAAGCACTGGCTCATTATTCTGAAAATTGGTAAATTAAGGGCAAAGATTTAACATACATCCCGTCTTTCCTGTATAAAGCGGCTTTCAGGATAACAAAATAGTTGCTGATGGAATGTTCTTTACAGAGGAGTTTCAGCCAACATATGCAGGTGAAAGGACAGAATTTTTTAAAATCACCTTTTGTAACCCATACAGAAACAATGGATCTAGACAGTGGTCATCACTGTTTCCTAGAACATTAAAGCAAAAAGTTATTTGAGAATTATATAATGAATGGGCCAAACTGACATCACCTGAACCCACAGATTAATCTCATTATCACTTAAAGTGGGACAACCAGACGTTTGATACCCCTGATATGATGCAATTGGAAGTACATAGCACATCACTTATAAGGTGAAATTATTTTTGACAAAATAAGATTGGACCTAGATATAGTAAAGTCTCTAGGTCTGATAATCTAAGGAAAAATGTGGAGAGAGAAATATGTTTAAAGAACTATGAATATGCAACCAGCCAATCTAGAATGTGGGCAACACTACAGGACAAATAAGTTGGTTTCTTTAACAAATGGATGACATGAAATACAGGAGGATATTATAGGTTAAAAGAGGTATATGCAGTGTGTGGGCCTTGTTTGGAGTCTTATTCAAATAGAACAACCATAAGAAGACATTTTTGACACACTCTAGGAAATTTAACAGTGGATTGGATATTGGATGATGCAACAAAATTATTGGGGTTTTTTGTTAGGTGTATAGTTATATTATGTTAAAAACATAAGTCACTTTCTGCTATTGATAGATATTGGGATTTTTATAGTGAAATCAAATGATGTCCATGCTTTCTTTTATAGTACTTCATTGATCAAAGGAGGCGAAAGAGAAGATGATAGATGAAACAAGACTAGCAGAATGTTAATTGCTGAAACTAGATGAAGTTTTTATTAGGGATTCATTATAATATTCTCCATAGTTTTGTGTGTGTTTAAAAATTACTCTAGTAATAAGTTAAAACATAAACAACAAAAGATAATATCCAATCATGGAGTAAGGGGGAAAGGCTAATGTAGTAGTTCAGGCAAGGCATAGAAGTAGATAGGACTTGGGTAAAATAGTTGAGATGGGAAGAGTGGATGGATTCTGAATACATGTTGGAGATAAAGTAAGTAGGGTTTGATATTGCATTAATTTGAGGTGGGGAAAAAATTGTACCTGGATTTTTGGTTTACGTAAACTGGGAGAATGGTGATACTGTTCTAAATTAGGGAAAGCAGACAGAGGAACAGGTTGGACTCAAAGTCAATAGTTCTGCTTCAGTCATGTGAGGTTTAAGATTCCTGTTGGACATCCTAATGGAAATTGTAAGTAGATAGTTGGCTATTCCAATCCAATTCCAGGATTATATGAAGACTAGTGGTAAAAATTTCAAAGACGGGGCATAGCTGGTATTTAACATCATGAAAATGGATAAGACTGTGTAGAGAAAGAGAGTGGAAATAGAAAAGAAAGGAATTCCAAGACTGAACTTGGGAAGTACCAATATTCAGAGTTCAAGCAGAAGTACTGAGTTAGCAAAGGAGTCTGAGAATAAAAGTCCAGGAGAGAGTGCATCACAGAAACCAAGAAAAGAAATTTTAGGAAGGAAAAATTGATCAGTGATATCAACTGCTGCTTAGAAATCAAATAAGATTAAGGATAAAAAATGACCACTGGATTTGGTAGTGTGAGGTCCATTTTGGATATGAGAAACAGAACAGGGCCTAGAAGAAAAAGCAGATTGGGAATAGAGGCAGGAGAGTGAAAGATTCCTTGTGTAATGATTACCACAATCAATCTCATTAACATATCACTTCATGTAGTTACCATGTTACGTGTGTATGTGGTGAGGACACTTAAGATCTCCTCTCAGCAAATTTCAAGTGTACAATACATTATTATTAACTATAGTTACCATGCTGTACATCTAATGATCACTGGAACTTATTCATTTTTAACTGAAAGTTGTATCGTATAATCACAACCACCTAAAACACCACAATAAACACCACTTAAAACACCTAATACACCTTAAGTATTTACAGTTTTAATTTGTCAATTATACCTCAATAAAGCTATTTAAAAATCCAGTTTATAAGAAAGGAAATGTAATCATATTATACCAAAGGATTCAACTGTAATAGTTACATAGCCATAGCCATTTGAAAATTAAGTAGAGGAAGTGAAGTAGGTGAATGTGTGCGTCATCATCATCCATAGTGGGAAATAGTATGTAAAGAATAAAACTTAAAATCAATATAAAAGTTTTCATATGATATGTACTTAATTTCATCAAGTTTGTTGCAATACCTTTTAGGGCTTCTCCTCAAGGGATGATATCTACAAACTGCTTAATATCTGAGTTATTATGAAAGATTCACACTCATGACAATGAGCTTTTTAGAGCATATAATATCTAAGGACTCATAGAAACTTCACTAGACAATATTATCATCTTAGTAGCAGCATACATTAGAAACAGGTACATTTAATGGCAGCAGGAGCTCATGTTTCTTGAGGTCATGGTTTCTGTCAAATGGGCTAAATAATGTTAAAAAAAATCAGCTGTAATGTAGAAAACTCTTCTTGCCTGGGTTTTCATTGATATATGGCTTGCAAATGGTACACTATATGTTTATTGTAGATTTTGCTTCCTGCAAGAAGGATAGGTGATCTAAAATAGGTGGTCAGGCTGATTTCCTTTATAATCCAACTCAAGTCATAGAAACAATGTTCACTTTTCTTTTTCCTGTCAACAAAATAAAGTACGCTCATTGTTCCAAAATGCTGAAATACAAATGAGCAGAAACAAGATAAGGCATGAAAATTCATCTGGAAACAAAACAAAACAGAGTGAAAGATTCCTTGAGGACTAGATTGTAATCACAATTCTTACATTATGGGGAATAGAAACTTTCACCTCTTCAATCAGAGCTCTTACCCCAAAGACACTGAACTTTATTTTTATTTATTTATTTATTTATTTATTTATTTTAATCAAAGATAAACTTAGGTTTATTGAGCTTGCTGCAGCAAAGGAGAACGCACACTGAGGAATCATGGACACCTCAGTAGGAGGAAGCTGGGAGGAGCTTATCACAACATTTGGGCTTGTGCCTAAGGTTTATAAGGAGGGTTTAAGAAAGCCAAGGGCCGGTTGATGACTGGTTTTTCACTTTCTGAGGTCCTTGTGGATGTTGGTGCTTATCAGAGTGTGGATTAATTCTTGTCCTGGCTCATGACACTGAACTTTAGAAAGCACAAAAACAGATGGAGATGAGTAGAGTTCAAGATCAGAGAGTCTGAAAGTACAAGAACCCTCTTGTGCCCAGGGGTTGCTCCTTTCCTTAACACATGATTTGTTCCCATGACACCTACTGTCTCCATTGTTTAGAAGGTGAGGTTAAAAATAGGTATTTGTTGTTCTTCAAAATTGCTGGTTTGCCTCTAGTGCCAAGCTGGTTTAGACCGAATCCTTGATCATCTTATTTTATAGGCTATGTTACTTGCAGAGCTCGATCTTGGGACGCCCATATCAACTTCTCAGAACATAATTTCAGCTGTTACATTCCATCATGAACCATGACCAGACGCTTACCACAAGAAATCAATGCCTCTCATAGACGTTGTCATTACAAACTAAGAAAATAGTCCCCTAAAAGTTTTTCCTTATTAGCCTAAAAAATGGAAATAAGATGTTCAGCCAGAAAAAAAATAGCTTTCAAGTCCTTATTAAGAGTGGTAGGAAACATAATCTGAGTCCCAGGGGATAAAAGCTAAACACGCCCTTTAAAGGAGTCAATATTTGAGAAATGTGTGAAGCAAATATCTTAGCACATCTGCTCAAACAGTTTAAAATAAAAACTTTAGAAGATATACAATGAATTTTCTAGTGGTGTAATTCTTCCAAAGAGTGCCACTAGAGGCCATTTATTGGGGAAAAAAAGATTACATGTCATTCTTGAAATGTTCTAAAAACTATAAGGTCTAGCTTTGTTCACTTTTCCGAAAATGGAATAATCTGCAACCTAACATCTCGGTTCTCATAAACCTAATTTATAAATGGAACATGAGCTCTCCCAGTGTGATTTCTCTATGAAAAAGATAATCTCATTGGACTGAACTAGGGAGAAAGTGAAAGAAAAAAGAAAACACCTCAAATAGAAAATTATTTAAAACCTTTTGTTCTACTCCTAAGTCTTTATGGTTGTTAACAACGTGGCTCTTTGCAGTGGTCCTCACCAAGAAGTGGAACTATTTCCTTAGCCCTGGATTCTGGCTGGGCTTGCTACTTGCTTTGGTCAATAGAGTGTAATGGAACCAAGCAAGTGACATTGTGTGTATTCTGAGCCTTAGACACAGACAGCTTTGAAGCTTTCGTTCTTGCCTTCTTGGAGTGTTGTTTCCATGTGAATGAGTCTAAGTCAGCCTGATGGAGAGGTCATGTGGAGGAGAACTGAGGCGTCCAGCCTAAAGCTCTTCCTGCAAGTCATGTTGAATGAGGCCACCTTAGACCATTCAGCCCCTGTTTACTTGCTGTCCCATAGGTGAGTCCAGGCAAAACCAGTGCAAGAATCTTCCAGCTGAGCCCATTCCAAATTGCTGAAACACAGAATCATGGGAAGATAAACGATTATTGCTTTAAGCTTCTATATTTTGGGGTGTTTGTTACTCAGCAAGGGTTAACCAATACAGTCATCCTAAATGTTTCCCAGTGCTGCCAGTCTCTTACTGACAGATGCATAATTAACCAATCCAAAGGAAACATCTGTTTCACACTTAAGACCTTTCATGTGAATGCTAGAATTATTTTTATTTTTAACCACCATCAGGCATTAGTGGTGGCCAGATCTCAATTAAACAAGTAATTCATTGCTGTTGTCCCTATCATCAAACTTGTTTCCCTTACACACACACACACATACGTGTGTGTGTATATGTGCATGCATTTTCATCTGTGTTTGGATTGCTGCATGAGAACCATTGTTATTAACCTTGGTATGTTGAAGAATTTTGTGAAACCAGAGTAAAACCATATTTGGGAATGAGATGGCCAGACAAAATTGAATTTAATTTCTGCTGCCCTTCCCTAAATCTCTTTTCCTGTCAAAGCCTGACTTTTTTTTTTTTCTTCTCTTTGATAAGTTGTCTAAAAATTTCACTGATGATAGATTTATTTGAGTTAACAGGCTTTCTCTTCCAAAAATGCAAATATCTGGGGGTGTGTAAAAGATCAGTCATTCAAGTCTTTCTGTGAATTGGTTTAATCAGCTGCATTCCTTCATACCCCTGTCTGAGCCAGCTGTATAGAAAACATGTGGGTTTGGGGTAGAGGTAGGAGATAGGAAATTAGGAACTTGCAGACTTTTAGAAGTAGAGTAAGCCAAGTTGGGAAATCACAGTATCATAGTATCTTAAGGCATTATGATGGTATGGGATTCGTGAAGGGCTGTAAGAGGTAGAATGAACATATAAGAGAAAGGCAGGGAGAATATATAAGGTAGAGTCTTTATTAAAATATGTCCTAGGACCAGCTCTTCCCCTGGCACTGGGAACAAATTCATCATTAGATTCTCTTTCTATCATATGATGCTCTGATTTCAGGGTCCGGGTTTAAATTATACCATGTATGCTATTTTTTCAGACATGATAAAGGAAAATAGGCTTTTGTGGGTGAAGATGGTAGATTTGAGTTGTTACTCTGAAAATCTAGCTTCTGTAGACTCGTGAGAAGGATGTGCAAGAGGGAGATTCCTGGTAATGGTACTCTATTATTAAAGCAGGACTTCATCCACAAACTCCTATTTGGAACCTCTTAGGTGGCTTTGGTCACAAACTCTCAAATAGCACTTGGTGGCATAATTTGTCCCTTCTGTCAAAGCTTTGGCCATAAGCATGCTGAGAGCCCTCCTCTCCTTCTTTACCTTTGATCCACTCCTGAATCTTGGCTTCCAAGGCAGGTCTAACTCTGATTATTTAAGAAGAAATGAGCCTTTTCTCCATAAATATTAGAACAGAGCTAGTTCAGACCTACTATCTTTTAATACAGTCCTCTGAGACATGTTTCTGATGGGTCATCTCATTGGTGGCATGAGAGGAAATTATTCAAAAAAGGACCAAGATTAAAAAGCTATAGATCATAGAGAAAAGGCCAAGAGAGAATCCCCAAACAGTATGCTTTGCAAAAGTAAGCACATTTAGCTACCAGGTAGGTCATCCTACCTGGTTTATGGCTGATATATTGGTGTCTTAACTGATTTAGCATTGATTTCCTTTTTTTTTAATTTGTTTCTGCACAAAAATTTTAATGACCTTGGCACACTGCATTTATCATAATTTTTTGCAGTTGTACATCACTCTATACAGAGGATACTGTCCTCTTCTTTCTGATGAGGAAAACAAGGCTCAGAGAGATGGGGGAAAGTGTCTAAATATTATCTGCCCTTCTGCATTATATGATGTTGCCACTACATAATCACCATCTCTTCCCTTCCTGTGGTATTGACCAGATCTGTTTCTAAGTTTTGTACAATGATTCCCTAACATATTATTAAAAACAAAAGAAAAAAAATCCTAAAATAAAAAACAAACCAAAAAATCTCTCACCTCTCAGGCATTTCTCCCTGCTACAGTACTATTCTCAGACTTACCAAACCCATGTCTAAGGTAAAAGTCACTGGTGTTTAAGTTTTGCTGGTCTTTGGAGAAATTCAAATTGTGATTTCACTAGATTATTCTGCCCATTCGTTCCCTAGAAATTCTTCAAAAATCCCAATTTGAATTTACTTGCTTAGAAAAAAACTGGTCTGTTTATGTTTTCAAAAGCTTTATAGTCTTTCTCTATAAGATACTTAGATGTGTTTAACTGGAAAGGAGGAAAATGTGTTTGGTAACAGCCGTGTTTTGGAGAAAGCTGTGCATAGAGTATCTAAATTCAAATCAAATCAGAGCAATTTAGGTTTTTTTTTTTTTCTTGTAGAGAAGGAAGCACCAAGAGAATCTTTGTTTAATGATCTGAACTCTGTCAGAGGGCTTAAGCAATAATGATCAAAACATATGTGTATATGTTGGAAAGTAAGAGAATATTTGTCTCACAGTGCCTAGGACCAGGGGAATATACCAATTAAAATTATATGGTCATCTTCTACATTAGTTGGGTAGGATTATCAACTTGGAATGTAAGACTACAACTGAATGTATCTAACCCCAAATTATCTGTGAAATATGGGATCAAATTCTACAAAAATAGAGGCAGAAGTTAAAATCAAATTTAGTTTGTGTCCAAGGGAAAAACTAAAAATAAATTGAAAACTCCACATTGCAATAAACCAGAAGCAGAAAATTAGGCATAGAGCACATTTTTAAAACTAGTAAGAGGTCACTGGCATACAGTCTCAGGAAAGATTTGTTTTTAATTCCTGTATTTGCCTTTTACGTTTAAGATAAAGAGAAACTTGAGCATCTTGAGAGAGGTAGAAATCAAATGGCTGCAGAGTGGGGCTAAGAAAGGAAGTGATGGAGGTGAGAATTTAGGGAAGACCCACAGGCAATGTTAGTATGTTCAAAATGGATTTAGTCTGTGAATGAGAGAGTTCTTCTGAAACATGTTCCTAAATTAAGAGATTAGGTCAAAATATGTAGTGATGCAAAAGTGACTGTTTACTTGGTAAAAGAAAGGGATATTTAAATGATGCTAGAATTTGTACTATTAAAGATTAGTCAATGACCAGAGTACAAAAATTATGTCAAACTACTACTGTTAGTTATGCATGGCAGAAAAGTGCTTCTTATAATAGAATTGACAAGGTAGGAATCAACATTTGTGAAACCATTAAGAAATGACCAGGTTTTGAATTTTGTACTTGAAACCTAATGAAAAAATTATTTTTACTCCCACTAAATTTATCTAACACTTTAAATTGAAGTGAAAGTATGGTAGCTACATTTTTACATTTTTAAAGATATACCTTGTGAGCATCCAGAAGTTTCCACATAGTACACTATTGTCGATATTAACTCTTTCCTCTCACCTTTCCAGATGAAAGGAAATGCAATGCATGTGGATCATTCCCTAATAAAACAAAGTACTATCAGGTACTAGCAGTGGGGATAGCTACCTATTTCCTGCCCTGAGTGGTGGTGGGAGAAGTAAGGAATGCAGATGCCCCTGCTGGCCAGCTGTGGCCAAGGCCAGGAAGAAGCATAAAGGTACCAAGCCACCAGCTGGCAAGGTCAATAGTGAACAGGGGAAGCTGCAAGTTAGACATACATGAAGTCTTTATGAGAAGAGGCTGAGCAGTTCTGCCATGGAGTGTAAAGAGAGTAGTCTGGCCTTCCTATAGCAGTTTATCACTTAATATATGGTACAAAGTTATACATATTTATTTCTTGGTTATGCATACTTATTTTACAATAAACCCTTTACACAACAATGAGCCAAAGAAAGAAGTGTACATTTAATAAAAATTTAAGGATTGAATTTTGTTTTTCATTCTCAAGAAAAGTGATAATGACCATGTACAAAATGCTTATTGATATTTACGCAATATCATGGTATCATGTCAAAATCACTAAGCTCGCGAAAATCAGAGGAGACATATCTGCTGAAGAAGAATTAGAATCACCTTTAATTGTTCGGAGGTATTTTAGGGAGCCTGTCTCTGATGATGGTGATTTACCACAAGCAGCTGTCCACTGTGAAACATCACATTTTTTATTTAAACGAAATGACTCTTTTTTTTAAAGTTAATTTTGCTCATTTTCAAATCCAAGGTTCTTAAATGTCTAAGAAAATTGAGGTGATGTTAGTTACTATATTGGGTCTTTTAAAAGCATGATTTTTCTAACAGTTAAATGATGCCAGTATTAAATCAGTACTAATCATTCAATTTTTAATAACAGTTTTTGAAATCAAAAGTAAAGCTTTTAAAAGATTACTCTGCCAAAAGTAAAACATCTGATATCGTTATATACGCTTATGTAAGTTCAATTAGAAAGTTAAACAACTGAAGATAAAATGATTTTTGTAACAATTATGCAAATAATAAATTTTGGTGGCTCACAATGTCATTGTAAAAATAACATTCTTAATAAATGTGACAGAAGTCTACTTGGAATTCGTTGTGGTTCAGAAACAATTCATATTTGCATTTGAACAATCTGATCAATGGAAATAAAAGTTGTCAAAAATTTATAAACAATTTATATCATGTAATTATAATTGCATAATATAAGCTAACTATATTTTTATATAAAGAAATGCTGTTCATATATAAGTATACCATAAATTTTAATTTATAAAATTATTTAAAATATATAAATGAAACTAATACAACTAATTATAAACTTTTACAATATGATTATGATATTATACATATTTTGTACCAAAAATGACAACTTGCAATAATACCTACTTAAAAATTGTTATCATTTATTTTTATTGGGTATAGATGATTTATAATGTTATTTTCAGATGTACAACAAACTGATTTATTTTTATAGATTATACTCCATTTAAAGTTATAAAATATTGGCTATATTCCCTGTGCACTATAGTATATCCTTGAAGCTTATTTATTTTATACGTAGTAGTTTATACCTCTTAATCCCCTACCTTTATCTTGCCCCTCCCTCTTCCTTCTACCTATGTGTAACCACTAGTTTATTTTCTATATCTGTAAGTCTATTTCTGTTTTCTTATATTCATTTGTTTGTTTCATTTTTCAGATTTCACATAGAAGTGATAACATACAGTATGTTACTTTCTTCGTCTGACTTATTTCACTAGGCATAATACCCTGCAGGTCTGTCCATGTTGCAAATGGCAAAATTTCATTCTTTTTTATGGCTTAATAGTATTCCAGTGGATGTATATACCACAGCATCTTTATCCATTTGTCTCTTGATGGACACTTAGGTCGCTTCCATACTTCAGCTATTATAAATAGTGCTGCTATGAACATTGTGGTGCATATATCTTTTCTAATTAATGTTTTCATTTTCTTTGGATATATACCCAGTACTGGAATTGCTGGATCATATGGTAATTTTATTTTTAGTTTTTTGAGGAACGTACATACTGTTTTCCACAGTGCCTGCACAAAATTACATTCCCACCAACAGTGTACAAGCGTTCCCTTTTCTCCATATTCTCGCCAACATTTGTTCGTGATCTTTTTGATGATAGCCATTCTGTCCCTCACTCATGGTGGTTTGCTTTAACCATAATATGTAATTTGTAATTATATCCTTTTACTTATTCAAACTTTTTTTGAGGAATTATGGGTGGCCTGCATTGAGGGTATGAGCCTGAAACATGATTTGCTTTTCCTTTGCCAAGTTTCTTGGGTTGCTATTAGCTCTGGACACTGTAAATTAATTTTTTAGGTTAAAGTATTCTTGACTGCAGCGGGAGAATACATTGGAATTCAATTCTATATGAGGACAAGCTTATGGTTGCAGAAATTTTTTTCTATCAAAGACCGTGCTGAAATAGAAGAGTTTTACGTTATCTCCCTTTGCAATGCATAGATTTCTTCTCTAATTTTCCTTTTCACTAAGGGTTTGCCCTTACGGGGTCTCAGCTTTATTCAAAAGTCTCAGTAACAATTGTCCTACCTTATACAAGCCCAACAGCTTATCTTATATCTTCGTGTGGCTGCTGAAATCCCAGACCCTTGTAATGGGTGTTGTAAATGCCAACCATTCGCAAGGCAACCATAGCATTGGTATTAATTTAATGCTTTTCTTTCTCTTGCTTTGTGGCCCCTGGGGATTTCCCTTGCTTTCTTGTGAGCTCACTTATGATTTGAAAATATGTTCTTTATGCTTACCATTTCTGAGTGCTTTGCAGCTTTTTAAGCTATTTATTTTTAATTTTCTCATAGGAAAACATTTAAAGAAAGGACCTCTTTACTTTTCATGAACTTCCATTTCAAAGATCTCCACCTTATAAAATCAAAATGATAAAGTACATAAAGAGTCAAACTGTAATGCTCTGAATTATCACTTCAGCTTGTTGGGGGGCTGGGTACACACAGTGGTTTTACTAGGAAGTACTCCATGCTGAGTACTAGTTTCCAGCTTTTGATCTGAGCAAGAAGTGACCCTTTCCACTAAAATCAGTTTAAAATTCCCCTCCCATTTACAGTGTTGAGAAGTTGGTGATCACAGAACAACTAGGGGTGTAAAGAATTTGTACAGCCAGAACAGGATTGATTATTTTGGAGGAAGCAAAGCCTTCTATAGAAATTGATTCCAAAAGGCTCAGAGCAAAATGATTCTACTTTAATCAAGTACCTACATAAGTTCAAGAAATCATAAATAATGGCCCTGAAGCCATATGTGACACCCCTTATTCTGTCCCAGAATTCACGGGACAGAATAAGGTGACATCGAGTTTGAAGAAAGGAGAAGGAAATCTGGATAAGAATCATCTCTTTTGCCTTTCTGTTAAGGAATTGACACCAGTTCTTTATTGGAGAAGAATTATAAATAAATATATCTTTTGAAATGTGCCATCCCTAAATGTATATTATAAATTGGTTACAGAGCTAAGAGAATGGTTTGAAACATGGTCAGCAAATCCTTTTGCCATCTTCTTAAAGTCCTGAGTTTAAGTATCCACGTTATGTATTTTTCTAGAAGGAAAAACGTCCTTGATTCTTGTTCTTACAGAAGATAAATCAGGCGAGGAGCCCTCCTTAGAAGATTTTTGCCTAAGCAAAACTTACCTTCCTTCCATTACACAGAGTGTCACACATTGCATGGGAAGGTGGGGCCCCATTCTTTCTTGAGCCTTTGAATATGGCAGCTGTTTAAGTGCTCAGTTGGTCATGCTACCATCAGACCAATTCAATTGTAAAGACATACTGGTAAACCCCATCACAGAATAGCCTGGTTGGTTGTTTGTTTTAGTTGTGGTAGAGAATATATAACATGAAATTTACCATTTAACCATTTTTAAGTGTATAGTTCAATGGCATTGAGTGCATTCACATTATTGGGCAACCGTCACCACCATCTATCTCCAGAAATTTTTCATCTTCCTAAACTGAAACTCCATACTGATTAAACAATGACTCCCCATTCCTCCCTCCTCCTCCCCTCTGGCGATTACCGTTCTACTTTCTGTCTCTGTGAATTTATTCTAGGTACCTCATATAAGTGGTCCCATATAGTATGTGCCCCTTTGTGACTGGCTCATTTCACTTAGTACAATTTCTTCAAGGTTTATCCATGTTGTAGCATGTGAATGCAGTAAAATACATAGCATAAATTTATTCTCTTAACAAATTCTAAATGTGCATTACAGTATTGTTAACTACGTGCAATAGTGTGTTAACATTGAACAACAACTCTCCATTTCCCCCTCCCCCAGCCCATGGAAACCACCATTCTATTTTTCTATTTCCATAAGTTTGATTCTTTAGATACCTCATATAAGTGGAATCATGCAGTATTTGTCTCTTGTGATTGGCTTATTTCATTCAACATAATATCCTCAAGGTTTAACCATGTTGTAGCATGTGACAAAGTTTCCTTCTTTTTTAAGGCTGAATAATATTAGGCAGTCTGCTTTGAGTATGAGAAAGAAAGGTTGACCCATTCAAAGACAGGATATAACTATACAACTTTTTTTCTTACAGAGCCCATGATGAAAGAGAACATTTTCTTGTATATTTTAATCTATTTCTTATATACTGATTTTTTCTTGACAAGTATGAACTTTTTCTGAAAAAGCAAAATTATAATAATATTCATTAAATTCATTGTGGGCTCTGTATGTGCCAGGCAGTGTCCTAAACGCTTTACACACATTGCCTCAGTTAACCCTGACAGTCATCCCATGTGGTAGACATTACCATTATTGTTTCTGTTTTAGAATGAGGATATCAAGGTGCAAAGACAATAAGTAACTTTTCTGAGGCTAAGGTCCCACCACTAATAAGTGGTGGGACTGAGATTTCCACAATCCACTGTGCTCCCAAGAACACTGTCTTCAATGGCACATTCAACTACTTTCCTGTATTTTGGCCAACATGGTGTAGAAATTATTTAATCTGCAGATTGAGCATAGCCTAATTTGCTAAATCTGCAGCTATTCTCCATCAGGAACATCCTTATTTTTCACACCCTCATTTTCTTGGCTATACTGCCAGTTCCTCCCTACCACCACACTTTGAGTTTGATATACACAACTCTTCATCAGTCTTCCTCCAGCCTTTAATTTCTTTCATTGCTTCTCTCTCTTTGTCTTTCAGAGGTAGAAATGTAAAACCATTATGAACACAATGCAGTTTGAGCTATAAGAATTAAATCATTTAAAAAAAAGCAAATACAGCCCCATGTGAGAAGTATCCTTGGGAGTTAGTTAACAGCTGGTTTAACAAAGAAGCAGCTGTACTGAAAAAGGTTGTTTGAAGAAAGTATTTTTAGTCCTTTAGGATTTTCATCTTCTTTTTGGAACTTTCGCATGAGTTGTACTCCATACCATATGTTCTGAAAGTTTATAGTTTGCAGCTGAGTCCCTACTTAAGAAAATTCTAAAATATCCTAAAGTTTTCCTTGATGGAAAGTGGTGCATGATAAAACTGCTGGTTGCTACAGGAGAAAGGATCCACGTGTTCTGTGGCTTCAAAGGCCAAGTTCTGATGTTCATACGCATAGCCTACAGAGGAGCCGGTGAGTCCAAAGTCCCTTCTGTACTATCTGGTCACAAAGTCTATCCAGGAGCATTGATCTTCAAAAAAAAAATCAAATCAACTGATGAACTGTGTTGGTCACTAGGATGATCCCAGTAGTGAAATGCAATTCCACTTTGAAATTATTTTAAATTATTATTATTATTATCATCACCATTTGTTGCAATACATGATTTCATTTAATACACCCAACAACCTTACAAGCTTAGAATCCCCATTTTATATATTATAAATTGAACCTCAGCATAACAGAGCTGGGATATGGGTTGGCCAAAAAGTTCGTTAGGTTTTTCTGTAAGATGTTATAGAAAACCCGAACGAACTTATTGGCCAATCCAATAAAACCAACTTTTAGGTTCCAAACCACTCGTTTAAATTCAGAACCTATATAACTAAGCTGTTTGTTAAGATGCTTCTGGAAATTTTCCTTGCTCTCAAATTGAGACATAAAGAAAAGAAGATACTTCTTAGTGCAAGAGACTTCCAATTTCTCCTCCATATTCATTCTCCTTTTATTCTTTGTTAATAAATTTTTAATTTTTAACTGCCTATGTTGTGGTCCTGCTGTAAGACCACATGTCACAGATTTCCTTGCTGTTACATGTGGCATTGTGATTAAGTACTACCCAATGAGATGTGAGTAGAAGTTTTGAGTGTACTTTTGGAAACTCCCCTTAAAACACAAGGGGTATACCTATTTTCTTTCTTCCTCATTGCATTTTACTGGATAAAATAGCCAGAGCTCCAACAGTTATATTTGTCTCTGAGGATGGGGTCTCATCCTAGGGATGATGGCAGTAAAGAGCTGGAAGGAACCTGAGTCTGAAAACTTTAGGGAGACACCATACCAACTCCAACTCCAGGTTTCTTTTACACAAAAAGAAATAAATTTCTGTCTCTTTAAGCCACTATTATTTGCTTTATTTTAGTTACTACCATTAAACTTTTTCATGTCTGCAAGTTGCAGAGTATAACTTAGGTAGCCATCTTGCAATCATGGAGACAAAACAGTGTGCTAAGGATGGCAGAACAGATGGATGTAAATTACCTGGGTCTTTGAGGGCTCTATCGAAGTGTTAAGTTAACCATTTCTGGAGCTACCCTACTTCTGGCATGTACTATGTAAGATAATAAATCTTCTCCCTTTTAAATGTCAGTTGAGTTAGGGCATTCTAACATTTGTAGATGAATGCATTATTGATGCTACACTACTACACGTAGAATAAAATACAAACTTCTTACCCAAATCTCTATGTCCTCTGTGACCTGGCTCCTGCCTACTTTTCCTACTGTCAAATGTCACTTGCTCACTGTATGTCATGAGGGCATTTTTTTCCCTGAATTTTTCTGTATCCCCTGTACCTAGGACAGTGCCTGAGTTGTAGTAGTTGCTCAATAAACATCTGTTGAATGAGTGAGTTAGTGGATGAACAGTGTTTCCCAGAACTGGTTATTTTGCTAGATGTTGTCTCAGAATTTCTCAATTACTCTGCTCTTTCTTCCCACCTGAGCCTTTAAGTTTGGAAGCACCGATCCCAAATTTTCATCAAAATTATTAATGTCTTATTTCTGCATTCCCCAGGACTCACTTCTCTCCTCCGTCCCTTCAATTTCCCCCTCATTTTAAAATGTAGACAGTGGTCATGTCAATCTAGTAAACTTGGGCCTTTAGTAGGCACCTAACGTAGTTAGATCAGAGTTATTTTGAATGTTCCTCAGGCTTACAGTTAAAACATAAAGTCACAAATTCCTTATCTTTACAAATCCAGGAGAATGAAATTCAAAACCTCAGAGAATTCCTTCCTTTAAGCTGAGATTATGTTCCTATCTCAGAGAAACCAAAAACAATCAGTGCTACCAGCCGTGAAAATATTGATTAGTCCCTTTACAATTGGTCCTCATGGCCTGGTAAGGCTGGGGACAAGAATATGCCTTCCCAGACACTGTTATATGGCTCAAGTGCCTCATTTTTTTTCTTGGATGTGATTACAGAACTACTCTGTTCATGTTAGAATCTCTGATAAATAAATCAAACTTCACACATGTTTCTATAAACCATAGTCATTGCTCTAAAGGGAACACTTCGTCATCCTCTAGGAGCTAAGGACTATCAGTGTAATGAAGGATTGCCTCTGCCCTGCTACCAGCCCTGGGTGCTTTTAGGTGGCTTGGACCACCACTCCCCATCCTCCACCCACAGAGACTGTGCAGTAAATGGATAAATTGACTTAAAGGCACTATAGAAATAATGGTGCCAGATGGATCCAATGAATTTTCACGCTAGTGTCACTTTTCTTCTTTGACAGAGCACTGCTTTGCAAGTAACATATATCTAGAGGTTACCTAAGTCCTTTGCAATCATTGTCTCTCATTCAGTGAGCAAAAGCAAAACAGACAAAACTTTGAGATGGGCACTTTTGTTCTCTATTTTGTACCAGTAGATTGTTATTAGTATTGATTGTGCAGAATTTTTCCAGTTTGCCTCTCCAGATCAACCCTCTACCCTTCTCCATCCTGCTCCATGCCTTAGGAGGCTGATGTCTATGGACTGCATCAGTGGCCTCCCATGCCCTCTGACTTTCAGCTGGCTTCAGCCAAAGGGAGGTACTGGCAGGAGATGAGTGGGTGGGAAGAAAGAGAGGTTGGAGTATTTATTCTTCTGACACCTTCTTGCCAGGTCTCATGGAGTTCTTTTTATTGGCCCTGGCCCATTGCTCTAGAGGTAGTAGCGATTTCCCTAGGTTGCTAATTTCAGAGTTTTTCTATTCCTTCTTGACTTTTTCTTAACCCTCCTACAACTTTGCAAATAATCTCTGAAAGTCTCTTCAATCATTTTAGTCCTCTGTCTCCTGCTAGGACCTGACTGATAGACTTGCCCAAGGTCTGGCTGTTCAAGTCTAGTGGCAGAGCTAAGGTGATATTTAGGCTGTCTGATTCCAAATGTATGAGTTTGTTCATGGGGCATGACTTCTTCCTCCTTCTCCCTTTCCTCTTCATTCTCTCCCAGGCGAGGAGAGGACACATTTTGTCCAATTATGGGAAGCGTTCAATGCCACCCTTTTGTAGACAATATATTATTCATGAGCCCAGCAATGATTATGTTCATCACAATGCATTGCTCCAATAGCACCTGTATATTGTGGGTGCTATCGGAGCACCCACAGAACCCTGTATATTGTCAGGGTTCTCCAGGGAAACAGAACGAATGGGAGGTATATGTGTGTGTGTGTGGAGAGAGAGAGGCTTATAGGAATTGGCTGACATGGCCAGTTGTCTGAGAAGTCCCACAGTCTGCCATGTGTAAGCTAAAGAACCAGGAAAGTCAGTGGTGTGATTCAATTCAAGTTCAAAGGCCTGAGAATCAGGGGCCAGTGGTCTAAATCCTGGTATGAATCCAAAAGCCCTATAACTAGGAGTGCCAATGACCAAGGGAAGGAGAAGATGGATGTCTCAGCTCCAACAGAGAAAGAGAGTTCTCCCTTCCAACACCTTTTTGTTCTATTCAGGCCCTCAATGGTTTGGATAATGCCCACCCACATTAGGGAAGGGCAATCTTCTTTACTCAGTCTACAGATTCAAATGTTGATCTCTTCCAGAGACAACCTCACAGACACACCCAGAAGTAATGTTTTCCCAGCCATCTGGGCATCCCTTGGCTCAGTCAAGTTAACACATAAAATTCACTACCACATCTTCCACTGGTCACACTCCTTGCATACACTGGCTATAACTGTGATGATCCATGGGGCCCACACCATGTGTAGGATACAAGCAGAAGACAAGGCATGGGAAGGTCTGCATTCTAGTTTTAGACCTTTAATTTTCCAGCTTCAAGTCACTGCAACTCTATGACTCAGATCTTTTGTCCATAGAATGGGAATCATGTATAAGTCCTGCCTAACTGATAATGACTTTGTGAGGTTAGAGTGCTGTCAGGAATGTGAGATTAGAAGGAGAAAAAGGACTAATCTAATATACAGTTAATCCTGGCTGCAGAATTCTTGCAGGCAAGAACTGTTTTGTTTAGCCAAACAACCTATGGTTCTAGAACAAAAGCCCTCAAGGCCTGGTCAGGATGAGCAGAGAGTGAGGTAGAGAGAATTAAATCGCTCTGCGTAATAAAGTAGGAAGAAGTTGAAACTTGCTTGGAAAGTCTGAATGTGTGAGGAGGTAATATGGGGAGATGAGGGTAGGGAGGGGAGAAGCAGCAGAGCAGCATGGCGCTGGGCCAAGGCTGTCCTTGGAGTAGCAGCCCAGGCTAGAATCTTTAGTGAGAGGGACAGTGGAGGCACTCCAGGTAGTTAATATTCCTTCCAATCATTGGTGTTCTAGCATGTAAAACACCTGATGCCCCCAAACATCAGGAAAAGTCAGGTGGTACTTTGGGAATCAAAAGAATGTGGGTGGTATCCTAGGGGAAACCCTGGCAGAAAAGAACATGTGTGCATGGGTACAGCTGCATGGAAAGAGGGGATTGGACTTCGGACCTCATATGAGGTATAGAAGGGTAGAGAGACACGCTGTGACTCCCAACTGCTTTTTAACAAACAATTAGTGAAATCAGATGTCAGACTGGTGTGCGTGGAGATCTATGTCCTAGGTACTCAAACCCTTACTAAAGTAGCTGCTGGAATTTCTGAATCTGTCAGCAAAAAATTTGTTTTCCATGTGCTTATAGATCAACGAAAATAAATAAATATCCATTTTGAATGTCCCTAGCAAAAGG
This sequence comes from Balaenoptera acutorostrata, assembly GCF_949987535.1. Taxonomy (NCBI): domain Eukaryota; kingdom Metazoa; phylum Chordata; class Mammalia; order Artiodactyla; family Balaenopteridae; genus Balaenoptera; species Balaenoptera acutorostrata. The sequence continues at coordinate 37,235,772 of NC_080079.1, forward strand.
CAGCATTCAGATGACGTATATTTATTCTCGTTAGTGGAATGTTGAAACTGTACTGGACAGGCTTACAACGTGCTGCCCTGCCAAGCATGTGCAGTATTAGGGTTCATTTCTGGTTTCTGAATCACAGCACCGATTTATAGGAAGGGAGGGAGGGAGAGGGGGGAGACAGAAAGAGGTCCTACTGTACCACCACCAAGAACAAGAGATGTCTGAATGATATATGGAGAATGGCTGACCTGACTATTTGCAGAAGCCCCTGTTTGCAACACAAAAGAAAAACGGGAGGCTCATTAGCAGAAGGAAGTAATTAAGTCTTTATTTTAAAATTTCTAAAATGTAAATTGTTTAACACTTATTACCCACTGGACTTAATAATATCATGGGATCACTCATGAGACTTCAATGACAGGCACCCATCCGTTTCCTATTTTTATTTCCATTTTTTAGTTAAATACTTTGCATGTAAGCTCTATAAATAAGAGACTGGATAATTTAGGTACCAGAAATGGATGCTTAATGTTCCATTAAATTAGAAACCGAAGCGGTGTGATTTGGGCTGTGCCTTGCTGGCCAGAAATAAGTAGAATCCAGGGAGATTACAGACACATTTTGCTAGGTACTGAAAGATTTGCCCATAGTTCTAAGAGGAAATATCGATGTATATCATTTGGAAATGGATTGAATGTTAAATTAAAACCGTGTGACTGCATGTGACTTCTCATATAAGCATAGCCTAAGATTGCGCTAGAATGTTTTTGCAGTTGTGGGCTCTAGATAGTAACACAAAATTCATGCTGAGACTATTAGTGAGCAATATGGTAGAAATCAAGACTGCATACATTTTGGGTTTTGTAATCTTTTATTGATATATGTGAGTTTGATTTCTGTCTCAAACATTTACTGAATTCCTTTGAGCTGAATGCCTTTGGGCAGTTCACTTAACTTCTCTGAGTTTCAGATTCTTCATCTGTCAGGTGAGCGTAGTAATGTCAACTTCATGGATTGATTTTTAGGATTATATGGATATAAAGCACTTAGCACACAGCCCTAACACTTAACCCACCCTGATCAATCGTTACTAGTATTTCTCGACTCTGAAGAGTTTTTCAGCTTTAATACTGCATGATTCTAATCCTCAGCCAGTTGGACTATAGAGAAATATTACCTTGTCAAGAACTCCTTTGTTTCATGTTCCTTTTCTCTTCCACTATAGTCATATTTACCCATTTGCCCCAATCTTTGAACTCCGGGACCAGCTCTTGCCCTGGGCAGGAAGTACTAAATAAGTGACTCAAAACAAAGTAAATAGCTAGCTGCCTTCTGACTCTAATACCTTATACCTGTTACTTGGAACTTTGTATAGGTATCTAGATAATGTCTGGAGTTTCTGCTACCTTTCTGCCTAGAACCACTTTTTGATTTCCTGAACCTTTTATTTCCAAGCTCCTACCCTTTTCTTTCTGTGCCTCCCTCCCATTCAAGCAGATCATAGGCTTTGTAATTCATGTACCTGGTGATAGATAGAACTAGTCAGGAAGCAGAAAGTGAAAAGGTGTCTTCTAGGCTTTGGTTTCTAAAAACCCAAACTCATCCAGGTGACGATGAGAAAACATTTCATTTAGAGAGAAGTAAATATTTCCCTTATTTCACCATATTAGAGAGAAAGAAAACGTGAGGTTGGGGAATCAGAGATCCTAAGAGAAAAGCCAGACCTGAAGGGCCATAGCAGTTGCATTGAGAATTTGTCCTCAAGAAGCTACCATGAGAGGTATAGTTGAAAGAGGTGTTATTGAAAGTCAGGGCTGATTCATCAGTAGCAAATGGACCACACTTCACTCAAAGAAGGCCTATCCCTCACATCTAGCTATCCATCCCAGAGACCTCTGCATCCATGAGATACTCCTTTCAATGTCTTGGCATGTGTCTTCCTGGTAGAGGCTTTTATCACTCCCATGTGTGTTTGAACAAAACCAATTGCATTCGTTTTATATGGCTGCTGTTACAAATTACCATAAACTCAGTGGCTTAAAATGACACAAATATATTACCTTACGGTTCTGGAGGTCAGAGGTCCTAAAATCAAGGAGGTAGAAAGCCTGCACTCCCTCTGGAGGCTCTAGGGGAAAATCTGTTTCCTTGCCTTGTTTAGCTTCTACAGGTTCCCCACATTCCTTGACTCATGGACCCCCATCACTTTGACGTGTGCTCAGGTAATCACTTTGTCTCTGACCCTCCTGCCTCCCTCTCGTAAGAACTCTTGTGATTACGCTTGCCCATCAGGGTAATGCAGGATATCTCCCCATCTCAAGATGTTTAACTTAATCACATCAGCAGAGCTCCTTTGACCATGTAAGATAACATATTCACAGGTTCCAGGGATTAGGACATAACATCCTGGGGGGGTGGGGTGTTATTCAGCCTACCACATCCATCTTCCAAGATCATGTGACACCAGAACCTCGCTCCTCTTATCTACTGCAAATTCACATTTCTTGAGCTTCTTGGCATCTGGCCGAGATGTTAGCTCTTCCTCTTAATGTATCACCATCCTGGGTAATTGAGCTGCCAGGTGGATAATCCAACATCAGGGCCTTTCCTTCCACTGGTACCCTCAATCCTGGGATTTTTATTTCTATTTCTATTTCTATTTTTATTTTTATTTCTACTCCACTTCAGTCCTACCACAGGCCTTTTCATCATCCCCCAAAATGGCTCTAAATCAGTTCACTCAAAGTAACTGACTTTTTTTTTTTTTTAACTACAATCTCCAATCCATTTCATTCTTTTATACCCCGTTTCTCATGATTCTCTATTTTACATCACTAAGTCCTCCAAATATTTTTATCCTTTCTTTTTACCACTTCTCTAGGCTTCACTTACTTCTTCACTCTGCCAGAGCCTCATGGCTATTTCACCCAACAGCTCTCTCACCGGCGCCTTCAACACAGTACTCTACTGCTACAGCACCCATTCAGTAGAACACTCAGCCATTGGGAATCAGTACTGCAATATATCATATCCATTCCACGCAGGCTACTGAGTGCTATTGGGGAAAGTTGTACACCTGATAGACCCCAACCAATATTTCTTTCACTTTTGCTTAGTCTTCTCCTTTCCCTGACTCTGTCCAAAGTCATTTTAAATTCTCACATTTTCACCAAATCTCCCATCCAGCCTAACACCCCCCACTCTCAAAAGTGTGCCTTTTCTGGAAAATTTCAAACACACCTCACCCTGAGACAATCGCCAATATCACCTTCCTGCCTCTAGGTTCAGAGGATGGGGTTTCTCTCCATCTGTTGTGGGACAATTCCTCCTGATGGTCTTGATACCAGCCTCTCCCATCTTTTCTGGTATAGTTCTCTGTTAGTCATCACCTCTCTTTCCTATATTTTCAACATTATCCTCTTTACTGTTTTCTTTCCCTCACTCTGCAAACATGCTGAAGTCCCATAAAAAATAAAAAACATTGGATGAAGATGAGTTTAAGTTTGAACATGTTAATTTTGCTGTGCCTGTGGAACAGAACATATAACTTGGGATGTGCAGCAGGTTGCAGCTTAACCATCAAAAAAATCTTTTCATTTTAACTTCCACTCTAGCCCCCGCTTTTCTTACTTTTTATTACGCATTCTGTGATTTCATTCATGCTCTCATTCTTCCTTCAAACTCACAATATAGTGGCTTAAAATTTTCTTCAAGGAGAGGATACTTCAGTCCTTACCTTGGTGGACTTTTTTGTTGTCTTTCACCTTACAGACTACTCTGATTTTGGACACCCCTTCCTTGCACTTGCTATTACATCAGACTCTCCAGTTCCTATCTTATCCTGATTATACATTCTCAGTCTCCCTAATAGCCATTCCTTCCTTTGACTGCCCCTTTGATGTTTGCACTTCCAAGAGCAAGTACCACTGACTCACGATCCAATACCTCCGGCCTTCCCTTGATTTTGAATCCTACTAAACAAACTCCTATAGCCTTCTTGTTAGATGGCCCATAGACCCATGAAACTCATCACATCCAAACCTGAGCTCTTCATCTTCTCTTCCGGTTTTGCTTTTCCTTATATGTTCTTTATTATATGCATAACCATTCTCCTAGTTAGCCCTTTGTGATAACTTGATTTTTGACCTACTTTATTCTCCCTCTCAGTTATAATTAATCACAAACTTTCACTAAGTTTATCCTATATGTGTATGGATATATAGATACGTATATAAATATGTATATGTACACATACATAAACACATATGTATGTGTATATGAGGCTTTGACCCGCTGTAATCCACTTACCACCCCATGAAGAGAGTTATCTATCTAAAATACAGTCTGTCTTTATCATTATAAATTTCAAAGGTTTTTCTTGTCGAGACAACCTTTCAAAAACTACCCATCACTTCATAAAATGTGAGCCCTTTGACATGTCATCTAAAGGTTCTCCACGACACGGCCATTGCCCATCTCAGCAGGTTCTTCCCTGCCACTCCTCGCCTTTCAGTAGATCCCATTGCTTGTATTTCCCCCAAAACACTATTTTGTTTCTTGTTTCATGTCCTTCCTCTTTCTATTCCTTCTAACTAGAATTCCTCTGGCCTTTTATTTTAGCTAATTCCTAAAATAACAATGATATTAATCACAGGCTTTTTAATTGCTGCTCTATGCCAGGTCTGTGCTACCTATTTTACATGGATTATATCTAATTTGCAATTATTATTAGGCCCATTTGACAGATGAGGACACTGAAGCTCACAAGGATTAAGGAAATTGTCCAAGCCTTACAACTGGCAGAGCTAGGTTTCAGACCCAAGTTTGTCTGATGCCAAAGTCCATGTTGTTAAACTTTGCCCCAATCTGCTTCCCATCATTTGGGTGCAGCTCAGGATCTTGTTCAGATCTCACGCTCAATGAACTTGGTTCTGAATGACAGATGGATAGACTATGGCATTTGTGTTAATATGTAAGTGCTACATTTTCATTATAGGCCTGTTTGGAGAGCAGAGGTGGACTCAGTCCCATGCCATGGCCTACACACCTTCTCTCCCTGCAGCCTGCACTCTACTCTCACTATCACCAAGTTACCTTGAAACTAGAAATTATCAAGGTGCTAGACTGTGGATGAGTGGGCATTTCATGGTCACTATTTGCCCATATATGTCTCCAGTGTATTAGCACGAGGATTATTTAGATTAATAATAATGTCTGGGGAACATATTTGATTTTTTTCTTGTATAATTTGTTCTGTCTTTGGTTTTGTCTTTGATGTTGTCTTTTGGAGGAATGCATTGATATTTTTCAAGAGACCTACTACTTCATATATTTTTGTAAGCTTTCATGGGTATTAGAATAAAATCATCTATTTTGGAGATACAAAGTTGATATACAACCAGATAGATCTATTAGATCAAACTTATATTTTGTGTTACTCAAATCATCTATACCAACACTGTCCAATAGAAATATAGTGTTAGTCACATATGTAATTTTAAAATTTCTAGTAGCCACATTAAAAAAGCAAATAGGTGAAATTGATTTTTATAATATATTTTGCTTTACCCAATATATCCAAAATATTACTCTTTCAGTATCCAATCAATACAAAATTAATAATAAGATATTTTACCATTTTTTGGACTGTTTTTAAAATTCAGGTGTGTGTTTTATACTTACAGCACATCTCAATTTGAATTAATCACGTATCAAGTGCTCAGTAGCCACATATGGCTAATGACCGCTGTGTTGGACAGCACAGCTCTGGGCCCTTATACTTTGTCTCCTAATTGATCTGTCGATTTCTGAGAGAGGCCTGTAAAATTCCCAGTAAGTTTGTGGATATTGTTAATTCTTATAACAACTCTTTTATAATAACTTCATACATTTTGAAGCTATATTATAAAAAGAATAGAGGCTTATGTTGTATTTTCTAGGTGGATTATGCCTTTCATCAGTATGAAATGTCTCCCCCTTGTCCAGTTCAATTATTTGGGGCCTTGAATTTTAGTTTGATATTAATATTGCCACTCCTAGTTTTTGTGATTTTTGTAGGCTTATTATATCTTTCTTTCACCCCCCTGTATATCCTAACTTTCTCTGTTATTTTTTAGGTATACTTATTAAAAGAACAGAGTGAGGTTTTCTTAATTATGATCTAAGTTTTTCAAGCTTTTACTAGTGCAGTTTAATCCATGAATACTACCGGGATTCCTAAAACAGTGTTAAACTTTCAGTTTAACTATGCATTCTACTGGATTCTTTGCTCACTACTATTTCTTGCCTCCCTTGTTTTGGCATTCATTTTTTATTTTGCTGCAATATATTCATAAACAGCTCTTTAGCAAAGTTCTGTGGATGGTCACCTTTGCAGATTTATAGCTTTACTTTGCCTTCACATTCTAATGCCAGTGGGGCTGGGTATGAAACTCTAAATTTGAACTCCCTTTCTCTCAGAACTCTAAAGCTACTGTTCTACTATCTTCTAGTATCTGCATCTGTAAAGAATTTAATATTTATCTGGTTCTCCTTCTTATGTAAATAAGCTGCTTTTCTTCCTTCTGAAATCTTTGAGAATACTCTTTTTATGTTTGAGTATTTGCAATTTTATCAGGATGGATATCTGTCTGTCTGTTTATCTGTCTATCTACCTATCATCTTTTGTCTATATGTTTACCCCATTCATCCCATTTTGGCACTTAGAGCTTTCCACCTGTGACTTACCTCAGCTTGAAAAAATAATCATCTTTTAAAAATTATTCCTCCCATCTTCACTTTCTAATTCCTATGCTTTTGGATCTCCTTTAGATAAATATTGGACCTCTGGAATAATTTTCCACATCTCTTCATTTTCTCCATTATTTTTCTATTATTTTATTGCATTATTTTATTTGCATTGTCTTCTAAGAGATTAGCCGCACTTTGTTTTCCAGGTCAAAATTTCTGTCTTCAGCTATCACTCTAGATCTTTTACATTTTAAGGAATTATGTTTCTAATTTCTAAGATGCTATCTTGGTCCTAAATATCTTAGTTTGCATTCCAAAATGGTTTTATATTATGACTACAATATATTTTAAAATTTCTCTGAGAAAAAGTATTATTTTTAAGTTCTTTTTTATTTGCTACATTATCTCTAGTTCTTCTGGTATCAGTTCTATTAATTGATCAAAACCTTTCCCTTTTATATATTTCCCCCCTTTCAGCTATCTGATGATTCTTCTCATCTCTACACATGAATTAATTTAGTGACTAGTTAATTAGAAAGGGACTGTGTAGTTTTCCTCAGTGTTTAAATAAGTCTGTTCTCCCAACAGTTGTCTCTCTCCTGTATGGGAAAGGCAGAAAGTCTGGTTCCACTGAAGGGAGAGCAAGCAGAAAGCAGAGTCGAGCTTTGGACCTCTTCAATTTCTTTTCTTTCTTTTTTTAAATTAATTAATTAATTAATTAATTTTTGGCTGCATTGGGTCTTCGTTGCTGAATGCGGGCTTTCTCTAGCTGCGGCGAGCAGAGGCTACTCTTCTGTTGTGGTGCGCAGACTTCTCATAGTGGTGGATTCTCTTGTTGTGGAGCACGGGCTCTAGGCGCGCAGGCTTCAGTAGCTGTGGCTCGTGGGCTCTAGAGCTCAGGCTCCGTAGTTGTGGCGCACAACTTAGTTGTGGGCTTAGTTGCTCTGCGGCATGTGGGATCTTCCCGGACCAGGGCTTGAACCCGTGTCCCCTGCATTGGCAGGCAGATTCTTAACCACTGTGCCACCAGAGAAGTCCCTGGGTCTCTTCAGTTTTCTAAGTAAGAAGGACTCCACCCTCGAGTATAGAGAATTCTAGAGTATTTCTCTCTTGGATAGGGCTGCTGTTCCTTCGTGTAACCCCTCCTTATCTGTTTGGGGATTGGGAATTACATCAAGCTCTTCCATGCTTCTTTCTCATCTCCTAACATTCACAGGGAAATTCCTCTCCAGGCATGTGGTTCACTTACTTTATTGTAGAGCTCATACTGCTTGCTCAAGTATGGGGATTAGGAGCAGGGTGAAAGCTACTCCAGAAAGATTCCAACTTGTTCTATGTTTGAAAATGTAGTTAATTAAATAACTAAGCTTCCTGGACTCTTTTCTGTTTTTTGTATTATGCATTCTTGGTGTTGTGCTGTGTTCTTTACAGGGCCTTGTTCATATCTGGTATCCTCATTTAATCATCTCAACAGCCTAGCAATGTGGGTAGAGCAAGAACTATTGTTCCTATTTTGCCAATAAAAACTGAAATTCAGAGAGTTAAGAAATTTACCCAAAGCTGGTGTGGTGGGAAAGAACCAGTTTTCTAAATTCTCAACCAGGGCTTTTTTTTTTTTTTTTTTTTTAACTACCAAAGCTAGAGAATATAGAAAGAGTAATACCTAACCTAAAATGCAATGCAAAATAAACAGTTCGGACCCTCTGAATGAACCAAAAGGAAAAAATTGAATATGAGCGATCTCTTTGCACCTTTTATTTGGAAGATAGAGCCTGGTTTGGAACAAGGTTGGAATGCTAAGGAGGATGAAAGAAAGAAAAATGAACTTCTAAATTGGGACCCCTCAGATTTCCAGAAATATGCATGATGAAAAATTGCAAGTAGTATGTGTAGTTGCAATTTTAACTTCCAAGCATTTGTCAATTTTAAAACATAGCAATTTCAATGACATGCAAAAAAATTTTTTTTAATTATGCAGTGTTCATGCATAAATTGATAAGCAGTTTGGTCTGGCTAAAGGTTTTCAGGATAATACAGATGTTTCCAATTACACAGTTGAGTGAATTAGAGGAAATTTTTGTATGTTTCTGAAGTGTCTGGCCTATGCCAAACTAGATGAACCATTGAGGAAAAAGGAACAAAGTAATTCAAATCATATTCCACTGATGGAGCTGAGTCATGAATGTATCTTTGGTTTCTTCCTTCTTTAGAGTCAGGGTTGTAGTTGGGCATCCCTGTGATGTTCACAAACTTCCTCCAAGGTGTCTGAGGAAGCAGACTTGTGACCATTGTGACAGTTTGAAAAACACATAGACCCATGATGGTTCTGGTAAAGGGAACCAAGTTCATTCCTGGTGGCTGAGCCAAGTGAGTGAAATCAAGGTGAGAAGATGGCTGTACTATGGTATAACCCATCTCAGCCCCCTAAAAGGGACCTGCTCAACCTATACACGTGTATGTGTAAATTTGGCCTCTGAAATATGCCCATCTTTCCTGTTCACAGTCTATATTTCATCTTATTTTCATCTTCCCCCTTTTTTTTTTTTTTTTTTAACTTTGGACCTTAACTGTCAATTCTTCTTTTGTAAACTGCTGGCTTTGAATGTCCACACTGCATTTATTACCCTGGTCCCACCTTGCTGTCCCCATCCTGCCACGGTGCATAAAGCTGACCTTCTGAGCTCATGCATTGACACTCATATTGACAGGCATTCCAGTACCTTTCTCCCATCTACCCTAACCCAGAACAGACAAACCAGTCCCACCACCTCTCCAGACACCTAGAGCCTCCCATTTCATGTATATGCTCTTAGCTCAGACTGCTATAACAACATACCATGGACTTGGTAACTGAAACAACAGACATTTATCTCTCACAGTTCTGGAGGCTGGGAAATCCAAGATCAAAGTGTTGGCTGACTAAGTTCCTGGTGAGCTCCCCATTCCTGGCTTGCAGTTGGCCATCTTCTCACTGTGTTCTCACCTGGTAGAGAGAGAGCAAGCTCTGGCTCTCTTCCTCATCTTATAAGGACCCTAAAACCATCCTGGGGGGCCTACCCTCATGATTTCATCTAAACCTAATTACCTCCCAAAGGTCCCACCTCCAAAGACCATCACACTGGGGATTAGGGCTTCAACATATGTATAATGGGGAACACAAATATTCAGTCCATACATATGCTGAGCATCTTGAGTCCTGATATAATCTCCCAGAGACTTCCCATATCCTACCATAGCCAGGAACAGGATCAGCCACCTAAATTAGGAAGTGGCCTAATCCAACACAAGTCATGCAATTTCAAGAGTCCCTACAATGTTAGAGACCAGAGTGACCTTTTTTTGGCCTAGTTCCAGTCCTTAATGGAGAGAGGTTATTGGCACAACTTATATTGTTCAATCTTTTTTTAGCAAGTGATACAGGAATAAAGCTAAAATAGGAAACAAGAGACTACGGTCTGGTCCTCCAACTGGCCGGCTATGTTACCCTTGACTGTACATATGCCCATACACTCCATTGTGCTGGAAATATCCCTCTGTATCTGTATCCCACCATAGAATCTGTGCTCCTTAGGGATAAAGGTCACCATATCAGCATCTTGTAACCCTAACGCCAAGCAGGCAGTCACAAATTTTGTTTGAATGAATGGCTAGATTAAGGAAGAAAATGAATTGAAATGTACTTCTCTGGGTTTCATTTTGCTTCCTTCTTTTCTTTCATTTCGTTTATTCAAATTAACAATTTTCAAGTGTGACATGTCAGGCATTGTGGTAACACCTGGAAATATATGGGTTAACTTTTGTCCTTGAGGATCTAAACTTTTAAAAAACAGGGTTGGAGTGTTTAAAAAAATAACGTCTAAATTCATCCCAGTTCTCAAATTCTTAGATGCACACATAAAATTCTGGCCCTCTGAGGAAACTTTTCTGGACAGACTATACAGGTAAAACAACAATGACAAAAAAAACAATAAAACTAAAGCTAGAACTGAGTATCAGGAAGCTGAATCAGGACAGTTGTAGTTACAGTAAAGATAATTGAAACTTTTTTTTATTGTGGTAAAATATATATAACATAAAATTTGCCATTTTAACCATTTTTCAGTGTGCAATTTAGTGACACTAATTACACTCACAATGCAATGCAACCCTCACCATTACTTATTTTCAAATGTTTTTCATTACCCTAAACAGAAACTCTATAACCAATAAGTAGTAACTCCCATTTTCCCTTCCCCTCTGACCCGTTAACCTCTAATCTGCTTTCTTTCTTTATGAATTTGCCTATGCTAGATATCTCATGGAAGTGGAATCATACAATATTTGTCCTTTTTGTGTCTGGCTTATTTCACTTAGCATAATATTTTCAAGGTTCATTCATGTTGTAACATGTGTCAGAACTTCATTCCTTTTGATGGCTGAATAATAGTCTATTGTATGCAGATTGTGTTTTGTTCATCCATTTCTGTGTTGATACTTCAGTTGCTTCCACATTTTGGCTATTGCGATAATGCTGCAAAGAATATTTGTCTATAAGAATCTGTTTTAGTTCCTGATTTCAGTGCTGGCTATATACCTAGGAGTGGAATTGCTTGGTCATCTGGTAACTCTATGTGAGCTTTTTGAAGATCCACCAAACTGTCTTCCACATAGGCTGCACAATTTACCTTCTCACCTACAGTGCACAAGTGTACCAGTTCTTCCACATCTTAACCAATACATATAATTTTCTGTTTCTTTGATTATAGCAATCCTAGTGGAAAGTGATCTTATTGTGGTTTTGATTTGCATTCCCCTAGTGGCCTGTGTCAAGCCAATGGAATGTGAAAGGGTCTTTGCATTGTATTAGAGAGCTTCTCCCTTGATCACTCCTGCCCTGTCCTCATGTCAAGAACCCCTTGTGTATGAATTGCAAGGAGTGACAAATTAAAAAGTAAAGTACATAAATTTTAGAAATTAAAAAAATTTTAATTGAAGTATAGTTGATTTACAATGTTGTGTTAGTTTCAGATGTATAGCAAAGTGATTCAGTTATATATATATGTGTGTGTGTGTACATATATATATATATATATATATATATATATATATATATATATTCTTTTTCAGATTCTTTTCCCATAAAGGTTATCACATAAGATTGAGTACAGTTCCCTGTGCTACACAGTAGGTCCTTGTTGGCTATCTATTTCATATATAGTAGTGTGTATATGTCAATCCCAAACTCCTAATTTATCCCCCTCCCCCCTTTCCCCTTTGGTAACCATAAGTTTGTTTTCTATGTCTGTGGGTCTATTTCTGTTTTGTAAATAAGTTCATTTTATCATTTTTTTTTGGATTCCACATATAAGCGCTATCATAGGATATTTGTTATTTTTTATAAAGCAATATAATTATTAAGAGCACAGCTTTTGCAGTAAACAGACCTGAATTTGAATGCTGTCTCTGCCACCCACTAACTTTATAACCCTGAAGAAATTATATAATCTCTCTGAGCCTCAGTTTTTTTTAATGGGTAAAATGGGGATTACAATAGCTACTTAGTAGGATTGTTGTCAGAAAGGAATTTAATTGTGTATGTAAAATTGCACAGTTCTATTTTGTTCTCACAACAATCATACAAAATCCTGAATATCTACAATGTAGTGATTAGTAGAGACGTAGTGCACAGCACACAGCCACTCAGTGATTGCTAGCACTGTTGTGGTTTTTGTGGTTGTTGTTGCTAGCACTCAGAAATGAGAATTTGCTAACCAAGCACATTTCATAAACGTTATAACCTGCAGACTTTTTGTAAATTTTTTCTGACAATATTAGCCTAGTTGACATGGAAAAAAATGGGTAGAACAGCATTTCTAATGATCTCCAAAATCTTACCCTAATAAGAACAGACCTACACACTAAGACATAATTTCTGTTAAAGTCTTAACATCTTCAACTTAGTGTCAGAAGATCCTTTCAGTTATGTAAGACTTTTAATTTCTCTTTCTAATTTTAAAGGTAGTTGTCATAGCAACTGCCACACACTGCTGCAAATGGTACTAGAGGGATATGCAAACATTTCCAAAGAATTTTTCAATATGTTGCAAAAACATTATACAATATTTAGTAGACGTGCTGCAAGTCATAGTGGAGGGAAGTCCTTCATGGAGAACTAAAACTGTACTTAACCAGGAATTTTAAATGGGAAGGATTTCAATATTTATATTTTCTTGAAGGGTGGGAGTGGAGAAGGCATTGTTAACAAGTCCTTCTGGAAAAAAAATGAGTGAATTATTGGGCTCAAGCAATAATCAACAATTAGGAGGAAAATGATGAAATGAGAACAGACAGAATGAGACTGGGAACAATTTCTTCTGTGGTGTCAGATTAGAACTTGCTCAGCTGTTACCATCTGGTGATTGTAACACTTGAGTTCTTGTTATTTTATAATAAAACATTTGCTCTGGGGAAAGGTTGAACCCTTAGGGTCTGGGGACCGAGACAAGGTTAAACTGACTGAAAGTAGTAAGGTTTGGGCTGCTGTAAGGTATAAGCCAGGATTTTGGCACTTTATTGATTTCCCAAAGTCTACAGTGAGATGTTTAACCTATTAAAACCATTAACCTGTTAGAAATCTTGGCATCTCTCAGATTTCCAGAACCTATGATATACTTTGTTCATTGTGACTCTCCAGGAGTGAAAGAAGGTATTGGTGTGTCCCAGACTCAGCACAATGACCACATTTCTTGGAGCATTTCAAAAGCTGACTAGTGCTCCATGGATACATTTTGAGATTCAAGCCTATAGTCAGATAAACAGAATCAAAGTTTGCCTTCTAAAACTGCTTCATACTCTCCCTTCCACCACCTCACACTCCAAAACATGTCTAATATAGTTTAAAGGTGTATTATATATGAACTTATTATATACATTTACCAAATGATTTCCATAAAATGGAAGAAAATATTTTCTTTTTCTAAAATTTTGCTATTATGATTTTAAATAATATATTTGTCATCTACTGCCATATAACAAATTACCTCAAAATTAGTAGCTTAAAAGAACAAACATTAATTATTTCACAGTTTCTGTGGGGTCAGAAATCTGGGCACAGCTTCACTGGGTCTTTCTGACTCAGGGTCTCTCATGAGGTGCACCAGAGCTGCAGTCTCATCTGAATGCTCATCTGGGGAGTGACTGTTTCCAAGCTCACTCCTATGGTTGTTGGCAGGCCTTAGTCACTTACCACATGGACCACTCCACAGGGCTGCCCTACCACATGGCAGCTGCCTTCCCTTAGGGCACACAACCCATGAGACAGTGAGAGGGAGCACACTCAAGATGAAAGGCAGTCATTTTATAGCCTAAACCCACAAGTGTCATTTCATCATTTATGCCATATTCCATTCATTAGAAGTAAGGCAATAAGTCCAACCACACTCAAGGAGAGGAGATTACCCAAGAGCATGAACCCCAGAAGATGAGGACCACTAGGGCCCATCCGAAGCTGCCTAATGCATATGTCCCAGGGCTTTCATATAAGTGCTACCTTTTAATCAGTATCTAATATATGCCAAACCCTTACTCACATTATATACATGACCTCTAATCCTCACAGTGACCCTACATAGCATAATTATTATCTCTAATTTGTAGAAAAGGAAAATGAGAATCTGAAGCTTAAGTAGTTTTCCAGTGATCACATAGTTTATAAATAACAGGGACAAAATTTGCAATAACCTCTACTGACATCTAGTCCAGTGGCTCTTTCAACCATGTTTCCACTACTTTAGGTACCTATGTCACTGAAAGCATCATCTAAGGATATATTAGAATGTTTCACTTGTCAAGCACTAAAATGTAAATGAAGTCAGTAAACTGAAAGTAACATAAAACGTCAGAAAAGAAAAATATTTCTATTATTCTGTTCACTGAGAATCTTGCCTTGAGATGAAAATTTATTATTGGTGGTCCTTTAATGAACAGATGTTTAACTCTGATTCCTGAATAATATAAGGTAAATAAGAATTTTGGAAGTGATGATTCTCCAAATGGAGAAATTTTTAATTATCAGAACATGACATAACAGGTAGAGGACAATGGTTGAAGATTCTGCTACTTTGAAAAGTATAAATGCATGCAGCTTAGTTTAAGAAGCATATATTCCATAGGACTCATGGTCAGTATTCTATCAAATATTCTTTGCAGAGAACCACGAGTTCAATTTTCATTGGAATCGGTGTAGAGCAAGAAAGGAGTGTTGTGTTTATCCTATGAGCTTTTTTCTATACTTTGTCTGATTGAAGAGAACAGAAACAAATAGATACTGCCCAGGAACAGACATTGAGTTGAAAGCATCAGGGAAATGTGTTTTTCTATCATCACAATTGGATTTCACCAGAGCTGAAGTCACATTCCAGAATGATGATATCAGTGATGACAGAGATGTAGTATGTCTCCTGGCTTTCTAGACTCCAGGTAGGTACTACAAATCTAAGTTAGCTGAAATAATCAGGAGACTGTGTCAGGAGTTGGAAAGAGAGTGAATATTATTCAACCTAAGTTCATTAAAAAAAATCTAAACCTGACATGATTGACTTTCTTATCTTAAATTAGTTCATTGTTATAAAAGATGCTAACTCCTATCATAGACAAACTCAAGGTTTGGGGAGAGACCAAAGCAAAACTAGGACATGAGTTAAATTTTGACTTCCTTACCCTTACCCATATCCCCATCACTCTTATTCTGCCCTCTACCTTGGCCACCCTTACAAGCTGATGCTCTAGAGGGTTACATTATATTCTCAATTTTTTTTTGGCTTCCAGCAAAAATTGACCTAGTCTGAGTCCCATCCTCAGATTTTCTCTCTGCTACTATGGTAAAAAAACACTTTTAAGCAAAGAATATCTTAGTTGATAATGGTTTTCCCTACAGTACCAGCACAACTCCTTATAGAATAAACCTCAGTTATTTTGCAACCATTGAAAGTAACTCTTACTTGGGCAAATAAGAGTAACCTAAACATATTCCCCTCAAAGAACCTGTACAGAAGCCAATGTTTTGATACTGAAATCTGTATCAGAGAATGAGGTACCCTATTAGGTCAGTTAAAAGGGAAAGAGGGGCAGGAGATAGAGTCAAAGTCCTGACAGGAATTTAGAATGAGCATAAATATTGTCTGTTCTGCTATGATATAGTAGTTGCAGATAGATATCATCAAGATGGCATCATGTTATCAAAAATTAAATTATAAAAATAAATGTTTCATTGGGGAAAAAGAGCTAGGAGCTAAGGAAATTTTAACTTTCAATGATAATGTGATCTTTCCTAGAGGGATTTTTAAAAAGGTTTTTAAGAATATAAGGATATATTCTTATTTCAAGCTAAAGATAATAATGTGTTGGGACTTCCCTGCCGGTCCAGTGGTTAAGACTCCATGCTTCCACTGCAGGGTGTGCGGGTTTCATCCCTGGTGGGGGAACTAAGATCCCATATGTGGTGTGGCACAGCCAAAACAGAACTAACTAACTACATAAATAAATAAATTTTTAAAAATAATGTGTTGATCATATTTGACTAGAGCAAGTGCACTTTACATTTAAAAGTCTGGGGATAGGATATAAGATAGGCAAAATGTATTCATTTTCTAAACTATCAAAATAAACTGTACCACAGAAGCCAACATCCAATGTAAATTAAAGAAAACAATTCCAAGTGAGCAGACACTCGAGAACAAAGCTCTATGTTACTTGTCACTGCATGCGGCAGCATGGCCCCATCAAGCATTTAACTTATGAATTAAAAATGTTTTCTTTCTTCTCTGCTCCTTTGAGAGAGGGCTTAGACAGCCCCCATGTCATCCTTGGGAACGATTCTTCTCATTGAGACTTAGAGGTTCCTTCCCTTCCAGGTGGAAGTAGGAATTTAAGAACTCTCTTGAGGTTAAAAAGTTCTCCTGTTGTAGAGGCAATATACGTAAAGAGACCTTTGTGTCTGAGTAAGATGAGCTGCCCATCCTGGAGAGGCAATTCCGCTACAGGAAAAAGAGTGGTTTTAGTTCCCAAACAACAGGCTTCTGACCCACTTCTCTCAGCACTCCTGGAGTGACTGGCACCTTGGCAGAATGACTATTGCTGGGACTGAATGAGTCAAGAGCTAACAGCTGTGACCTGGAGAACCAAAATAAGGGATATCCTTGGTGGCACTAGCACCAGGCACTGAGGGATTTTTTTTTTTTTTGCCACACCACGTGGCATGCAGGATCTTAGTTCCCCAACCAGGGAATGAACCTGTGCCCCCTGCAGTGGAAACGCAGAGTCTTAACCACTGGACCACCAGAGAAGTCCCCACTGAGGGATTTGAATCATCAAAGATGACTGACCACCTGACCTTACAGGATGGGATGAATTTCCAACTGTGACTCCATGGGGCAGCCAGAAGTAATGGCACGGACCAGCTGATGTGATCTCCGACCTTCCCTCTCACACCCTACAAATTGGGTGTGGAAGTTGATAAGTTTTCTAGGTTTTTTTGTGTTTTGTTTTTGACCATTCAACAGAAGAAGACACTCAAAAAAAAAAAAAAAAAAAAAAAAAAAAAAGACACTAGACCTGATGCCAAACTGATGTATCAAAGTTTGAGTTTAATTTGATTTATAAAATAAGAGGTATGACTGCATTTATACACCAGATTTGTATAGCAATTAATACTTTTGTAAGTACAACCATATTTTATGGTTTTCTCTGAAGTATAATCATCCCCACAGTAGTCACTGGATAGATTGATACATTTCATATGCAAAATGTTTCCTAATTCAATTATCACATTTTAGCTAATATGCATTATTAAAATTCCTGTCAATGCCCTCCAGGCAAATTCCATCAGGAACACATTCTTAGTTCAACAAGTCAAGTTTATTGCTTGTTGCAGTGACAGAGAATGCGCATCTCTAAGCCAGGGGGTGACTCAGGAAGAAGGTATTAGAAAGAATTTAGTATAAGGTTTGGGGTTGTGTTATGTGATTTGGGGAAGATTTAAGGAAGGGGAGCTTTGTTCTGGATCAGATGCTTTCAGGAAGTGGGAGCAAGTTTAATGATTTATTTTAATTAAATTTATCTACCAGGGGAGAGGACTAGACCAAGGCAAAGCTGTAACTGGGAAAGAAGCAGCAGTCACTCATATTAGCCAGATAAAGAGAGATTTGGTCTTTTGTGTGGTTTGGACAGTGTTTGTATCTTGCTCTGTGTTCAGACATGATTATAGAGTGGTCTTGTTTTTGTCTTGATTCATCATGTTCACAGTAGTTTTATTTATGTTCAACAGGGAACATCAAGGCCTGGCTGTAGTTGCCAGGCAGCTCATGGCAACACCAAGGCCTGGATGAAAATACCCAGCCAGCTCCCGGATGTCAGGGGCTGTTTTTCTCTTTCTCGTGTCTGTATCAACAGTCTGTGAACACTTAACCCCAAGTATAAGAGCTGGGTCTTAAATAGGGGAGAAATCAGGAGTGAGGAACCAACAATCAGATGGATGTAGAATCTGAACAGGAGTTGGTCAAAAATAAGAGGATGGTATTATAGGTTGGATTATATCACCCCCCAAAAGATATGTTGAAGTCTTAACCTCCAGATTCTCAGACTATGATCTTATTTGGAAATAGGGTCATTGCAGATGTAATTAGTTAAGTTAAAATGAGGTCATACCAGAGTAGGGTGGGCCCCAAATCCAGTCTGACTAGTGGCCTTATAAGAAAATGGCCATGTGCAGACAGAGGTACACAGGGAGACTGTGAGACAATAAACTTCTATTGTTTTAAGCCACCCAATTTGTCGTACTTTGTTACAGCAGCCCTAGGAAACTAGTATGGATGGGCTAGGGTAACTCCTGACAGTAATACGGTGCTTTATTGGATGAGAGACTCTGCTAAGTGAGTGTGGGTCTAGCTGGCCTCAAGGGTCAGCATCAGCAATGATCCAATTCTAAGATTTGGGAAACAGTTGCCATTTGGGGACCATTATAAAAGCAGTCTTGGTTGGAGGTTCCTTTCCTAGATTCATTTGAATCATTTTCATTAAGGAAATGCCAAATGAATGCCAGGTTCAAGAGTGATTTTCATACCTGGAAAACCTGGGGTAGGAAAAGCAGAGGCAGAACAGGAAGTATAATGATCTCTGTGCCTCCTCACTCTTCTTCTCTGTCTCTGTCTGACACTCTCTGTCTCTCTCTCTGTCTCCCTCCATAATTGACCTCCTTCACCTGTAGACTCTGTAACCCCATTCCCATCTCACCCAGGCTCAGCAAGCCATCATATCTGTATCAAGAACCCTACTTTAAATTCCTCTGCAACAAGTTAACCTCACTGGAGGTCCTGTTTTGATTTTATGTCTATAGTATAGACAAATACTATTAAGTCTATAGTATTTGATTTTATGTCTACAAAATCTTATGGAAAAACCCGAACGAACTCTGTGGCCAACCCAATACTTCACCAGCACTCTTGCTCTTGCTTCTTTCCTTAGTTTAGAGCTTTACTTTGTTTCAACGCCAGCGACTTCTCCTTCATGACTGAAGTTTCCTGGAACCTCGTAAAGTGCCTGATACCTATAAGGTCTCAATAAATGACAGCTTTTACAGGGAGATTTTATGATAAATATATAGATTGCAGATAATGAAAATGAGATTTACAGTGCTGAGTGAACCAGTCTAAGGTAATAAAATTAAGAAAGAGTGTAGCTTAGGCTTGTATCCAGACCTTGAAACCAAAATCCAAGGCACTTTCCAATAGGTTGAAGATTCCTGAATGGACTCTTTGGTTGCCTAGAGTTAAGTCTGATCCAAGCACCAGTACTTCTCAGTAGGAATCTAATTTCCAGACCTTGATCTCTCCTAAACTGACCTTCCTCACAGCTGACCAATTCCTGAATTTCCTATACTGAAAACAGGATGGTGGACTAATGTAAACTGAACTTATCTGTCATGACCTCTCCAGTTAACAGGAAGCTCATAAATATATATTCGGGAAAGCTAGAGTTCTGGGAATAATTTAAAGTCCACAGAGTTAGAGCTTAATTACGTGATCTAACTATTCATATGAGTTTTGGTTGAATTTGTCACTGACTTTAAGCTCCCACCATAATAAACCACTTGTAGCTCATTCAACATGTTGTAGTAGACAGCTACTATTCCAATTTACCCTACATTCTTGTTCCCTTTCTTTTGGTAGAAAATCTCTCATTTTTTCCCAAATTAATGGGCACATGACCCCAGCTGGGCTAATTGATATCATTCACCCCAAGAGCTTAGTTCAGTGATTGAACATTTGACTCAAAATAGACCAATCAGAATATTTTCATGGCATTTTTTCCAAACTGGAACCAAGATGGAAAAATATTTTTCTCTGAAATGCCATGATGTATGAGCCCAGGGCAGCTAGTGACCAGATCCCCTGCCCCATGGGGAAAGCTGCTCTCAGAGAATAAAGCCAATAGATTGAGAGAGAGAGAGTAGAGAGACACAGAAGATGGAGAATCTGGTTCCAGTTATACCTTCTCTTCTTGAGGCTTGATTTCCCAGCTCTTCCTTCAATTAAATTTCAAGTAAACTAAGTTTCAAGTAAATTTCTGCATTAGTTTCCTATTACTACTGTTACAAATTACCACAAACTCAGCGGCTTAAAAAATTTATTATCTTCCATTTCTAGAAGTCTGAAGTCCAAAATGAGTGTTACTGGGCTAAAATCAAGGTGTCAGAATGGTTGCATTTCTTTCTAGAGGTTCTAGGGGAGAATTTGTTTCCTTGTCTTTTCCGGCTTCTGGGGACTTCCCATTTTCTTGTCTCATGGATCCCTTCCATCTTCAAAGCCAGCAGTGGCTGGTTAAGTCTTTTTCATTCTGGTTCTTGTGTTTCTGCTTTCCTCTTCTCCGTGTAAAGACCCCTGTAATTACAATGGGCCTACTTGGATGATCCAGGGTAATCTCATCTTAATTAAATTTAGTTTATTACCAACCTTAATCCATCTGCAACCTTAATTTTCCTTTGCTGTGTAACACAACATACTTACAGGTTTCGGAAGTTAGGATGTAGACAGTTTGGGGCTGTCATTATTCTGCCTTCCTACTGCTATTTCCAATAAAAATCCCCTTTTCTTCTCAAATCAGTTTTTCTGATTTTTGTCACTTTCAACCAAGAGATATGAGAAAACACACATGTTGTGCTATTTTGTGCCTCCCCTGACTATAATGCTCTCCTTGGTCTACCTTGAAATGCCTATTAATCATTTTTTTTTAAACATCTTTATTGGAGTATAATTGCTCTACAATGGTGCGTTAGTTTCTGCTGCATAACAAAGTGAATCAGCTATATGTATACACATATCCGCACATCCCCTCCCTCTTGCGTCTCCCTCCCACCCTCCCTATCCCACCCCTCCAGGCAGTCACAAAGCACCGAGCTGATCTCCCTGTGCTATGCAGCTGCTTCCCACTAGCTTTCTATTTTACATTTGGTAGTGTATATATATGTCAATGCTACTCTCTAGGCATTGGCCTCCTATTAATCGTTCAAGAACCTACTTAAGCCTTATCTCCTCTGTATGTGTATTCCCTGACTTCTCCAGGTAGAAAAAAGTAACTCCTTTCCCCCCCACACTCATCATACCTTGTTTTTACTTACCATGCTCTATTGAAATTATTTCCTTACCAGAATATCTCTGTTATGAGCCCATGATTTATTTGCGGGCAGGGACTATGAATTATTCATCACTACATCTGCAACATCAAGCTCATAAAATCTTACTTGGTTCTTAATAGTGTTTGTTAAATGAATAAGTTATCTATGGTTTTCTACCATAGTCTTTAAGGCTAGTATTTTTCTCACTTTATGAGAAAAATAAAATAGCTGCAATGTTAGATAGTAGATCTGCAAATATTTTGTTTTGCCCAGAGAAATATATTTGTATATTAATTAAACAACCATATTTCCCCTAAGACTTTGCCTAAGTGCACGATAAGATTAGTCAGTCTTATGCTGGTCACTGCACTATTGATCAAATGGCAAATGGCTAATCGGATCTAGTCATTTACATGATTAAAATAGCTAGACTGTGTACAGGGTTGCTAAGGTTACAGCATCAGGCCACTTAGTGATCAATTCTTATTTAGTAATTGACCATTATGGTGGCTGATGAAACCAAATTGACAAACATAGAAATCGACTGATTATGTTGAGAAGCAGGAATGAAGTTATGCACAGAGATAAAGGTCATCTCTTTTCTATGATTGTCTCCATTCCAGGAGGAACACAATGTTCCATAATAAAACAATGTAAACACCTTCACATACAAAAATGATGGACAAGTGTGCTCTGGACCTGTGTGGCTAAAACAAAATGAATCATTTCTTAAAGAACAGAGCTAAAAACTCCTAGACACATAGCAGACAAATATAGTTGTGGGCACTTGTGTAGTAAATTCAAATTAGTTTAATGCGATTTATCAAAATAAGTGAAATACATTTCAAATATACTTTTTAAAGTCTTTTATGGTGGACATCCTACTTAGTGTCAACTTCAACAATTTAGAATACTAGCTGCAGGGTTATAAAACTTGGATCTGTTGTGACAGTGTGAGTGATGATTTAAAGTCAACTTCTGAAAAATAGCATCTCTTCAAGTATCTAATGCCCAGTGATCTATCATGTCATCAAAGAATAAGTTTCAGCCATCTGGATGATTTATCTTCCAGGAGTATTCTGGGTGAAAATATGACATCTATTTTGTTGGGAAGCAAAACTATATTATTCTGGAGAAAGCTGCCCAGTGGCATTAAGGTATCATTGGCTGCAGATCATCATGTCAACAGTGCTTGTTTGTATTGACCTAATTTCAAATATTTTAAATAGAATGTCTTCTGATCAGTTAGCATTTCCACTGGGTTATTTGTAACGTAGGTTGAAATGAAGTCCCCTATACATAACAGAGCTGTTTTTTTTAAAAGTCACATTGTGCAACCTAATATATACATTTTTTGTCAGTCATATCTCAATAAAGCTGGAAAAATATAAATAAATAAATAAGAAATTCCTTTTCTCCCTTAAGGATTAATGGCTATTCCAGTGGTTCTTAATTCAAACTGAGCAATAAAATTATCTGGAAGTTTTTAAGATATTGATGCCAGGACCACACTTCAGATCATTAAAGTCATAATCTCTGGTGGAAACCCTGAATTAGTTGAATTGCTCACATGTTTATGCCACCCATAGTAGAGGCACTGAATTGCCCATCAAAATTCATGTTCGCTTTTCATGCAAAGCAACTGCCCAGCCAGGAACCCCATTTCTCAGCCTCGTGTATCTAGTTGGGTCACATGACTAATTGTCATCAATGGATGGTGAAGGTGGTTAAGGTGTCAACGTGACTTCATTCTTTCTTTCTTGAGGCTGGATAGATGAAGAAGGATCTGAGCCTCTAGAGGATGAAACAGGAATAATATGGGAAGAGCATCAGTTCCTGGAAATTCCACATAAAGGAAGGTCATCTGCCACCCAAAATACCCTCATCCGACAGATATGTGAGGGAGAAATAAATTCTATTTTGTTAAGCTACTTCACTGCTGGAAATTATGTGATATAGCAGAGAGTGTTACCCTAATATATGAAGCACCAAGTTTCTCTCTCAGGATTAAGTTGCCTCTTGTTACCTAAGCAACTATAAATATGTACTGTTAGTCTCAAAAATTGTATGGCATCTCAAGTATGTTCCATGCAATGCTACTTCTGCAAATGCTCTGAAAAAAGAGGATTATATAGACAAATAAATTTGAGAATGCTATATACATCAAGATAATAACCACTTTGAGAATATACAGTTTAATTTTGTTTAATATGGGACTCCCATGGAACACACCTACTTTATAAAATTCCTAATTAGCCTTTCAAGCTCAAGACTTCCAACCAGTCTTTTTCAGTGGTAACAGCATTAACAGCTTCCTGCAAAGTATACCAAGTTTTGCTTCTTGATCTTAAGGATATGTGAAATTGATTTCTTCTTCTATGTTGACTAATTTCCAATTCCAGATAAGTTATTACATTTAAAATATTGCTTATTATGAGAAATGTCAAATATACAGAATAGCACAGTGGATAGTGTAATGAGCCCTAGCTTCAACCAATTATAACACTTGGGCAATCTGATTTTATGTATACTTCCACCTACTTCTCTCCAAACCATCAGGTTATCTTGAAGAAAATCTCAGATCTCATTTTATCTATAAAAGTTTTAGCAAAAATTTCTAAAACTCTTTAATCTCTAAGACGCTGTCAGATTTATTGAGGTATAATTCACATACAGTAAAAGTCACCCTTTTAAATGTACAGTTCCATGTTTTAGGCTATGTTTATAGTCATGTAAACACCATTAAAATTAAGACATGGAACATTTCCATCACCCCCAAATTTCCATTATGCCTCTTTGTAATTAATCCTCCCACTAACTCCAGCATTACTCATCTGCTTTCTGTTGCATAATTTTGTCCTTTCCAGAATGTAATGTAAATGGAGTCTAGCTTCCTTGACATAGCATAATTGATATTCATCCATGTTGTTTTCTTCATTAATAGTTTGTTCCTTTTAATTGCTGAGAAGTATTCTGTGTTATGGATGTATCACAGATTGTTTATCTACTCACCAGTTGAAGGGCTGGGATGTTTCAAGTTTGGGTGATTATGAAGCCACTATCATCATTTGTATTCAGGCATTTGAGTGAACATAGTTTTCATTAGACTTGGGTAAATGCCAAAGAATGGGATTAATAAGAGCCTATGGTAGGTGCATGTTTAACTTTCTAAGAAACTACCTAACTCTTTTCCAGAGTGACTGGGCCATTTTTTGCCTTCCATCAGGAATGTAAGAAAGTTCCAGGAGGCTTTTTAAACATGTGACTGCCATTATCACATGTGAAAATAATTGAGAATAATTATTTATTTGTTAGTTCTCATGTTTTTGCTTTCTAAATGATTACTTTTGCAGTTTTCTTTGACATTTCTTACCTTCTGTTGTCTTTCAGTTTAAATTTTTTTTTAACTATTTGAGTGGGATAGTTAATTAATTTACTGGCATTTTAGAAATCTTTATTAACATAAAGTATTTAAGGCTATGTGTTTTCCTCATACCACTGCTTTGGGTATAACAATTCAGTAGGGGTGTTGGGTCTTTTTGTTATTGGCATCCATGTTTGTTTGGCTTGGGTTTTCCTAGAACAGCAGTATTATAGGAGTTTGAGTGGTTTACTTGATTTCTTGGTTTAAGAATGCCTTCTTCTATTGCTACAGTGGGGTATAATTTCTTTAATAAGTGACTTTTTTTGGTCTGTTTTCTTCTGAATCTTTGATTTTATCATGTTAAGTTGTGGCTTTCACCTTCAGATGCTTCCTTCTTTCCCTTTACCTCCGAGTCACCAAGAGACACTTGCAGATTCTGTGGTGTTGCCACCTTTTTCCCCAGAAGTGGTGCCTTCCTACAACACTCACTTTCTAAGCCTCCTTCTTTAGACTCCTTAGTAGCCAGGGCTCCTATCCGCCAGGTTTCTGAACCTACACTTCATATTATTTCTCCATTCAGAGTAAGACCCAGTCCTTTTGGGGATAAACTTCAACTGATATTATCTGTGTCACAGTGACACTCAGGTGCCACTGCCCTCTCTCCAATTCTACAGAATTCCCATCTGATTCTTGACTCATTTGGACTCCTGAGCAGACTTCACTGTTTTTAGACATGTTCTTTCACCTACGTGCAAATTGAAATTTTTGGTATTCTTTTGCCTACTAAAGCTGTAGCTGTGAGCTATGGGAGATTTAATTTCCTCTTCTTGTTATCCTTTCTGCATTTTAGAAAGCTAGATAGAGAGGTTCGAATTTAAGCAGCCTCCATTATCTTCTCCAAAACCCAGAAGCCTCCCCTGATTGAGTTTAAACTCCATGAATGGACGGTGTTTGCTTTATTCACTAAAGTGTTCTCCACGCCTAGCACAGTGCCTGGCTTATAGTCATCATAGTTGAAATAATACAGTTCAGGTAAGAAAACTGAGAAGATCAACTAGACTTACCTAAATTTACACAGCTGCTAAACAGACTAACTGAAATTCACATGCAGGCAGACTGGCTCCCCTAGGCAGTCAATATTTGTCAAATGAATGAATGGATAGATGATGCCTTTTAATTCTAGAGGATATTAGTTATGATATTATACAATGGCAGTGTTAACGCAGTGTGTGTCCTGGTGCGTTTGAAATCCTGGAAGCCAAATTCTTTGAGATCTCTTGTCCTAAACATGAGAATAGGTGAGAGTTGAGGGAAAACAATGGTTCAAATAGAATCCACAATATATGAAAGCCACATATGACCTTGAGGATTTCTGCTTAGCACTGTGGCATTTGGAAACTTTGCTACATTAATGCCAGGCAGGAAATCAGGCTCAGCAGAAACCACACATAAAAGCTCAACTGACAGCTTGGACCACAGAGTCTACCAACTTTTCCACTGCTTTATACCGGGACAGGCAATCATGGAAAACAGCACCTCCATGGGGCGAATTCTGAGAAAATACTCCCAATGCTTAGAACTGTAATCCGGGAAGAGGTATTTTAAAATGTCTAAAGTTCAAACAGCAATGTGAATTAGAGCTGGAAATGGAAATTTTTATGAAGATGCCAATTATTTCTCACATTTCAATTTACACAGAAACTCAGTCACAGTTCAGTACCTCTCTGACAGTTCTGATTTGTGTTAGAAGAAACATTTTGCGCAGAGACAGAGAGACTTAAAGTTAAATAAAACTCTGCATCTATGCTACTTTTGAAAACAAAAAAAAACAGATACTAAGTATATCTACTAAAAGTTGAAAAGTCTCCATGAGGTCTATCTTCATGGAGAGTTGGCTACTATTAAGCTTGAGTGTCCACCCAGAAGGGAGATTTTAGTGATGGTCATCGGAAAATCCAGCTATGAGAGTACATAACAGAGGGTAAAAAGATAGCCATCTAGTCAGTTGAAAGTGAGCTAAGAAGAGCAGAGCCAGCTTCTAGTTCTCCTGATATAAAGGATGATATATATTTATATAGAAGACAGTATGTCTAATATGTTTAATTTTAAAAACAGTAATGCAAATCAATAATAAAAATATTTGATAAATTGGCAACTGACATAAAGAGATGATTCAAAAACCGTGCAGTAATAGTAAACTTGGAAGATTTTTCAAACTCACGTATCATTAAGAAAATAACTCTATGTATTTAAATCTATAAATATAGATATATTAGTAAATATTTGTAAACAATTAGTGAATATTTTTTTAAAAATTAAAACCATGATGGGTCATGCGAAATCATCATTTTCATATATGGTTAGCCCTCCGAATCCGCAGGTTCCAAATCTGTGGATTCAACCAACTGCAGATTGAAAACATTTTTTTTTAATTCCAGAAAGTTCCAAAAAGTTCCAAAAAGCAAAACTTGAATTTGCTGCACCCGCCAGCAACTATTTATATAGTATTTACATTGTATTTACAACTATTGACATAGCATTTACATTGTATTAGTATTATAAGTGAACTAGAGATAGTTTAAAGGATGTGTGTAGGTTATATGCAAATGCTATGCCATTTTATGTAAGGGACTTGAGGGGGGTTCCCAGAACCAAAACCAAAACCAAAACCCTGCGGATATCAAGGGACAACTGTATTTCTGGGGGTAGCAATTTGGCAATATATTATTTCTTATAAATATCTCTTCTATCTGACTTAGTGATTCCAATTCTGTGAATTTGTCCTAATAAATCAAAACATGCAGAAATATATAACAGGAAAATTAATAGGAGCATTGTTTATGATGGCAAAAAAGAAACATAAATGATCCAAGATAAATAAATGGTTAAGTAAACTGGTACATTCATTTAATTAAGTCCTTGACAACAATGCTTATGTTGTGA
This sequence comes from Balaenoptera acutorostrata, assembly GCF_949987535.1. Classification (NCBI taxonomy): domain Eukaryota; kingdom Metazoa; phylum Chordata; class Mammalia; order Artiodactyla; family Balaenopteridae; genus Balaenoptera; species Balaenoptera acutorostrata. The sequence goes on from NC_080079.1 coordinate 37,263,443, forward strand.
TTTTAATATAACATTAGAAAATCCAACTATGTTAAATAAACAAAGCTTATCCATAGCAAAAAGGCTGAACGTAAATACAGAAAAATTACTAGTTGTTTGTTAGATGAGAACTATGCATTTTTTTCTGTACAAATATCTGTACTTCTAACTTCCTACAATCAACTACATTACTATTATAATTGAAAGAAATTAATCTTTAATGCTACATCCCTTACTGCATTGAAATTACTAAAAAAGAAATACAAACACAACATAAAGTCAAAATGGTATATGTGTATTCCCAGCTCCTAAGTTTCTCTTGTCTTCAGCAGAAAATCTGCCTACTGATATAGACATTCTGCTCTGATCTGGGCACAGTCTTTGTGGATAGAGACAGCTCTGTCAGTACTTATGTTGTGACTAGTCAGTTCCGTTGATCAGATCAAAATCATAGTTCAGTCTCCACACAAGCTTGTCACTTTAGTTCTTTTCCCTGACAATCAACTCTGCTTCTATAACGGTAGATCAGGCAGGAGATCATCACCCATCACCACCACCACATGGATTATCTTATTATAAATTCACAACCTTGTGTAAGTTGGATGCTATTTTTATTGCCATTTTATAAATAAAGAAATTGAGGCATAGAGAAGTTAAATAATGTTCTTAACATGCATGGTTAGTTAGTAGCAGAGCTGGGATATAAACACCCATCTATTGATCTTAATGACCTTATTCTTAACCTCTAAATGAACATGACCTTAAAATATAACACTTGCCACAAAACGAGCCTTTACTGTGCCAGACACTGCTCTGTGCTTTGCATAATCTCAATTCATCTTTGCAGAAACCCTGGAGATATTCTTTGTCCTCTTCTATAGATGAGTGTTCAGTGATTCCTCAGAAACAAAGCTTCAGATTTCAACGCCTTAACACAACGCAGGGTTGTCACCCCAGCACAGTCCTATGTGGGTTGGGTGGCTTTCCTGTGTTAGTCTTCTCCAAAGAGTGGTTCAGAGATCCATACTTCCTTCAACTCCTGCTCTGCAGAAGAGAAGAAAATGAGCCGAGGATCTTGGGGCAGATTTAACGGGCCATGTCTGGAAGTTTCCTATCCCCGCAGATAGGACAGGAAGAAAATCCTATAGCCAGAATCTGTCTCAGGCCTCACTCCAACTGCAGGTGGGGTGAGTAAATATAGAGAAGCATGTGGATTTTTCTTTGATATTTCATGAGCAGAGAATAGACTCTGCCAGAGAAACTGAGGCTCAGAGAAGTGAAGTGACCCACCAGGTCAAAAAGCTAATAAACAGTATAGCCCAGATTCCCATCCAGGACAGTCTGAGATCTGTGTGCCCGAGTCCTTAACCTCCAGCCTCTCTATATAATGGACTAGACACAGGTTTTAGAAATGTTATCCCACAAGGCCTTTCATTTTCAAACTAACACGTCCCTGCCACGTTCCTCATTTTGACTCTGTCCTCTCTATGTCCCAGTTCAAGGACTATGGTCCATTATATTATTGTTCCCAAGTATTCATTCACTTCTGTATAAGAAGAGTACATAACACTACTCCAGCCTGCACGTGACTTTCAGGGCTTCTGTGTTGGTGGCAGATACTTCCTCAGTCTAATATCAGGCTTAGTCAGATGATTTGTTTTGGCCAATGGAATGTAAGCAGTTGTGACATATGCCACGTCTGAAATGAATCATAGCAGTGAGTTTGTGTTTAAATATTGCTTCTTGTGTTTCCTTTCCCACGAGAACGCCATGTCCCAATAAGTGCTTCTCCTTCAGCCTGGATTTGCAGTAAAGGGATGTTGAGACAGAGCTACAGCTGACTCAGAGCTAACATGAAATGCGCATAAGAAATAAGCATTTATGTTTGGAAACCATTGAGATTGAAGGGTCATTAATCACCACAGCAAAGCTGATAACTACGAAGACAGACTTCCTGCCTCAGGTCCTCTCACTTTGGCACAGCTGAGAGCCCTCTCTCAGGCATCTCCACCAGGCTCTGAGACTTGGGTCACACCCTTGAGGATGTGAGGTGCCAGTTCTTTATGAGGATGCCTTCTTGGATGATGATGACATCAGTTGGGTTTGATTATTTCTTAACAAACCTGAAATCCTGTTGATTACCTCTTAATTAAATACTTTTCCTGTATGTAATTGCTTGATTAAATTCTCAGAGTTTTATCACAGGCTACTATATTTAGTTTGCAATTTCTCAAGATTTGAGAATCTGTTTAACACAACACATCCACGGTTCCTTGTTCATATTTTCTGCCATTCTCACTTTATAAATCTTTTCTCAGGTTATATGTTGCAATTCATTTTATCTTGTAATCATCAGAGCATGCAAATGAGCAGAATCTTATATTCATTTTTATGAAGGGCAGCCAGGTGATTTTGACCTAACCAGCTCTGCATTTGCCCAATCTGCACATTTTTTTTATGACAAGAATTTAAGTGACAAGCAAACACGTTAATATCCGGTATTAATTTTAGAAAGAATTTTCTAGGGCACACGCTCAGGTAGCTAAAGATTCAATGTAAATAGTTTATCTGCTATCTTTTTTTATAGTGCATATAGAAAACTGATATTTAAACTGATTAAATTTTATGCTTTTTCGTATCAAGGAAAGCAGTACATTCATTTATTTAATTAAAATATGTAGAGTGACTTCTATATATAGTCACTGGGTTAGGTGTTGGGTTTTTAATGGTGAGACTTATTACCATGAAGGTCCTCCCAGCCTTGGGGACATAAAGAGGTAAACAGGGAATTTTAGTCCAAAATATAAGTGCTGGGATGAAAGATGTTTAGTGATCTTCTATGGGATCACTACAGATACATGCTCAACTGGGCTAAGGTTCAAAGACGTATCAGAGAGGCATGCAGCACTCTTGGATAAACCCGTGGTGAAGCTGATATCTGAAGGATGGATATGAATTAGTCATGCAATGGGATAGAAAGTGTAAAACGGGAAGACAATGGTCTAGTCAAAGAGGCAGCAGGTGCAGAGGCCTGGAGGCCAGGAAGTAGCCAGAGGCTTCTGCGACGTGAAAATCATTTTTCTAATTAGAGGATAGACTGAAGGTGTAGAGATGACGCATGTGTGCCGAGTGGGATTGGGATATAGAGAAGGCTGATGGATGTATGACCCTGAAAAGTAAGTATGGTCTAGACCATACTGAAAATTTTGAATTTTACTCTGAAAGAATAGCCATTGTTCTAAGCAAAGGAGTAAAATTATGAACTTCTCTTTTTAATAATCTCTCCAATTTCAGAAGGAAGAGTGAATTAATCAGGGGTGGGGAAAATAGGGCTGAGTCCACATACACGTATATTCCAAAGATAAATTTTGATAGGCCTTGGTGCTCATGAAATAAGTAAATAGATGGAGTTTGAGCCACATGAAGATTCTGAAATTCCCCGTGACTGTGAAAGATAAGATTAAATGATGTGTTATATAGTGCTTGTGATTTTGCTTAATTTCTGGAAATGTATCACATAATTACCAGTTAACCAGAATGGTCCATTAACTGTTAGTGTCCATTCCTTAATTATTGTGCCTAAATGAGAGTTCACTATATATGTGTGAGCTGAATAGTAATATATGCAATTAATGGAGATTCATGAAGTGCAATAGTTGTGGGCAATCATTTGCAAATGATTTAGCTATGGAAAAAAATCTGTTTACATTCTAATAACACTGTTTGATTAAGGAGAAAGACTTATAATGGGGAAGGGGAAAGGAAGAAAAATTTATGTAAATTGAACCAACTGAACATTTATTTCCAGTCATTCACGGAATAGAATCCATGGACTAATTTCACAAATATGTACCTTAAAAATATGCGAAGCGCATAGTAAGTGCTCAAAAGACATGGCATTGAAGTAAACAATTCATGTTCTACCTGTCCACAGGTAGAAAAACCTATATTAGTAACATTTGCTTCTGTTTACCTTATATTACTGGACCCAAAGTTAGCAACAAAGCTGGAAGAGTCTATTCTGTTTTAGGCTTGACATCTGCACAAATCTGGCCTCATGTAGCAGACTGAGCAAATGGTTCTGGAAGTTGAAGGCTCTTTTCCTGCCATTCATTTTTAGCTTCTTCCACATATATGCATTTACGCCTATGCAGGGGCAATCACTATTCACTCAATTGTACTTTGAAGAAGGTAATAAGCAAAATTCATTACAAGAGTAAGAATAAAGCATCAATTGCTTTCTTTGTTCACTCCCTAAGAGCGTCATCTTTTAGACAAAATTATAGGCCTCATACAACATTCAGAAACTGAAGAAGATGAAATTCATGCATCCTGGATTGATCTTGATCATTTCTGCCCAATTCTCCAATCAAGGGAAGGATAAAAAGGTAGCTGACTTTGTGAGTCTGCAATTTGCTAGCTGTTGTAGGATGTCTGACTTTCAAATTCAAATTGCTGCTAAATTTTCAATCTTTAGAAAAAGATTTTTAAAGAAATAGTGACTCTGGTATGCATCATATGTTAGGATATTGTACTCTTTGGGATTACAAAAGTACACTGATGATTTATAAATATATTCAAGGAAAGAAATAGTTTTTATTCCTTGAGTGTTACTCATGCATAGAGTTATTCTTTACAGCCCCTTTAGAGGTGAATAAAACATTCCAAACAGTAGTCTTGACCATATATACCATAGAAATAATAGATTATTTCTATGACATCCAAATAGTTTAAAGTCATCAGTGTGAGGACATAGGACACCATCGACGTTTGAGCTGCGTGTCATAGAATTCATCAAAATTAAAAACACTTTCCTCTCTGACCATGGTCTTACTTTGACTCCTATAATCACTGTGAAGAAAAAGTTTTCCTAACCCTGTATTTCCTATTCAAGACACTGCAGGGAAATATTCAAATGCCCACACTGCTTCTAAGACTTAACCAAAGTTGATTTTTTTACTTTCCCAAGACCTGACCATTCCCAGATCCTTGGCTGCAATGTTGCACTTAGCATTCAGGTAGACTTGTTCAGGGCTCTGCCCATGACACAAAGCCAAACTCTGTAAGCAAGAATGTAAGCAAGAAACCAACTGTGTCTAAGAGGGGAGATGCTCTGTCTCCTTTTCTTAACCCCAAACTGGGTAGAATTTGTGTTCCTGTGGTAGGGGGACCACATGATTAATATTTAAAACACAGATACTTTCAAAAATGATAAAGGGAGTCACTATTAATAATTACAGCAAAACAACAGGTAAAGACGAGGCCATCCTGGGCAAATAGAGACATTTCATCACTTTCGTCTGAATTGATATCCAGTCATCATTCTCTTATCTCATTTGGGATACTAAAGGAAAAGTTCTTCTGCCTATTCTCTAAGTATAGAAGACAATAAGTGTTTTAATCGGTGACATCCCTATATAGATGTAAAGGCAAATTTATTATGACTGCTTTTTATAATTTCTCTCAATCCAAGCAAATGGAGCAATGAAGGGGCCACAGAACATACAGGCAATCTTCCATGAATTTTGTATAATTTAGCTTTGGATAAAAACTCAGGCACTAGATAATGTTAAGTTACTCCTCTGAAAAATGTTCAGAGTTACATGTATTCTGTATTGCTGATTCTGGACCATCTTTGGTCTTTAAAAACTGGTTGACAATAAAGAGGTTGATATCTTCTTAAAATTAAGGCCCCCAATCAACACTTCTGTTTGTGTAGAGATTACTCTACCTTTGTTGGTTGGTGGGAATTATTCAGACAGGAACATTGCATAACACAGGAAAGAGTTATAAGTTAGCACCAACAGAGAGTGAATGACTATACAAGACTCAGCTCTAAACCATAGAGTATGATCACAATGATGATTATAGCCCAGGCAATTTTAATATGGAAGTCACCAATCACCCTTAGATTCACCAAAGAAAAACCTTAATGGTGAACACATCAAACTATCTTATTTGGAGAAATACAGATTTCCAGGATACATTGCATTATGAAATATTCTAAACGACCTAGCCCTAGAGAGTTGGTAGTATAACTCAATGATATTCTCAAGTTGATGTCAGGTTTGAGTGATTGAACCCTGGCAATTCTTTCTGTGGACCTTCTTTAGATAATAAAGTGAATTTATTTGTTAAATTTCTAACAAAAATACCTTATTAGCTTAGAGGAAATATTTGGTATCTATTCTCATCATTCCCAAGTAGCTTCAAATTATTAAGAAACAAATTAAAAAGAAGGGAAGCCAGAATAATAGCTGCCTTCTATTTCTCAAAATTATTAGCTTATCTGTCCAGGGATAATTTCTGATGGTTGTTTTTCTTAAGACCATATTAAGATCCACCCAAAACAAGTGGTCTCATCTAGATTAGCTGTCAGCTCTGCATTTACTTGCATTATCTCCAGAACACAAGCTGTTACTTGGTCGATTCAGTCAAACAATGAATTATTTGAGGAAAGAAAGAAAATCAGTCAACCTGGTTAAGGGAAATGAGTAATTGAAATGACCAGGAAATGGAGTGGTAATGAATAATCCAGTGGTCCCACATGCAAACAGCCTCTATGAATAAAAATTGCCTAGTTGCTGTAAATACCAGACAACAATGATTTAATGTAGCTGCAACTCTGTAAGTAGCTAGAAACTCGTTTTATATTATAAATAATTTGTTTGAATTTGGGAGGCCATTTTGATTTTTTTTTAATTTCAAGGAATGTTTGCCATTATAAATTCTCAGTCCTATTTATCTCCACATCATATAGGGCTGTAGTGTTTATGTGTGCACGTGGTTAGGAAAATAGGAGGGCATGTAACATAAAACTTAGTGGAAACTTCCCTAGAGTTCAGAGACTGGGAAAAATATGGGCCATAGAGCAAAGTTTTTCACACTGTGGGTTGTTACCCAGTAATTGATATGAGATCAATTTATGGGGTGAATTGTGTCCCCCACAATATTCATGCATTGAAAGCTGAATGCCCAGTGTGATGGTATTGGAGATGGGTCCTTTGGGAGGTAATTAGGTTTAAATGAGGTCATGAGGTACTAGTGTCCTTATTAGAAGAGATGCCAGAAAGCACCAGAGAACTTTCTGTCTCTCTCTCTCTCTCTCTCTCTTTCTCTTTCTCTCTCTCTGTCTCTGCCATGAGGACACAGTGAGGAGGCAAGCATCTGCAAAGCCAGGAAAAGGGCCCTCATGGGGAACCAAATCTGACCACCCCTTGATCTAGGACTTCCAGCCTCCAGAACTGAGAAACAAATTCCTGTTGTTTAAGCCATCCAGTCTATGGTATTTTGTTATGGCATCCCGAGCAGACTAATACAGGTGGATATCACTATTTAAAAAAACTAGAATAGACTAGAAAATATATTTTGCATATGTTAAGGGTAATAAACATAAGTGATATTTTTCAGCTTATGTTAATGCATAGGTAAATGAACACAGGATTATAATGGAAAATGTATTTCTTTCTGTGGGATATATTAAAAAGTGTTTGTGCACACTGATAATAGTGAAGCATATGGTACAGTAGATACAGAGATGAAGAGGGTGATAAAGGTCCTTTCCTTTGTTATCCACATGGTTCAAATAACCACAAAGTGACTTTTGTCAATAGACTCTCCAGTGCAAACAGGTTAAAATTCTAATAAAATATCATAGGAAAAGGGAGCTGTCACATTAGAATGAAATGAGAGAGGGAGGGAGGAAGAAACAGAGAAAGGGGCAGCTCCCCTTTTCAGTAGAATTCTTAACATTGTATGTGAAATAAATGAAATAGAAAATCATTATTTTCAAAGTCTATAGTATTAATTGATTCAAGGAAGAATCATTACAGATATTTAAACCATTGGCTAAAATGTTTATTTGGGAACAAGATACTTCCATAGTCTGAAAGTATCTCCTCACATATTACTATATTAGATACAATAATATACTTAATAGAGTGAAATAAAGCTTTTATACTATCCTTCATTCTCTTTCTACTGCCAAATCCTGCACAGGATTCATTTTTAACCATATGATCAAAGCTAATGTCACCAATAATGAAACAAAATAACATCACAAAATTCCAGATTTGATGTGCTGAGACGGACACAACATTACTTATGTAGAATTTCTGCAAAAAAAAAAAAAAAAAATCTTTGCCTGGATCTAATCATAAGGAAACCATCCTACAAACACAAACTGAGGGACTTTCTACAAAACAACTGGCCTGTACTCTTCAAAAATGTCTAATTCAATTCAACAAAAGGCTGAAAACTGATCTAGATATAAGGAGACTGAAGAGAATTATTACTATGCTGAGTCTTGAATCAAAAAATGTAACTTGTTATAAAGGCCATTACTGGGACAAGTGGTGAAACTTGAACATGGACTATATATTGAAGAATAGTATCATATTTGTGTTGAACTTCTTGATTTGATCATTGCATTGTAATTCTGTAAGGGAATGTCCTTATTCCTAGGAGTGAAGGATTGTGGCACTACAACATTCTCTCAAATGATTCAGCAAAAATTATACATATAAACTTTTCTGTGGGTTTGAAGGTTTATTTTTAAATAAATAGCTTTGTAATAAAAACCTAGTTAGGTCTGAGCAATTTTAAAGATAGGTATTTTCTTCTTCATTTCTTAGACTCTCTTTACTTATACTGTCAAACCTGCCACTTCTTTCATGTTCAAGCACCGACCCTGAATGTGTGTGACTGAAATAAACTGGCTTTCACCTGATTTTCATATAATAAGTCAAGGAAGACGGCAAGATATTTCAGCTCCAGCAGAGCAAGAACTACCAAGCTCGGAAGGAGAAAGTCATACAGTGGTCTGGACACTAAGTTATACAAGATAGGCAGAACCAAGCAGATGCTCTGAGTCCAAGCCTGAGACCAGATGCCTCCCTGCTATGGAGGGGACACTGGTCTCCCTTTGATAATCCAGCTTTGTGTTTGCAGCCTGGGCTAAGTGCAGCCCCAGACATTCACAGGTCTGCAGAGGAATTCTCCTTCAACCTAAGGCAAGGGCAAAGAAGTATGAACAAACTTTCACTGGGCAAATGCCTCTTCCTTGATGTTCTCTCTACTCCCCTTTCTTGGACATTTTACTTCTATAGCAATAAGTCCCTTCAAGATGGCTATGAAGTTTTGGAGCTCTTGTGTTTAGGGAAAGAAACATGTTTGGGTACCCTGCCAAGGCCTTCCCTGGCCAGGCTCATGGCCATCTGTGGGGACACAGCATCAATTGATGACAACTTCCAGAGAAGGAAACAGATGAACAGTGTTTCAGTACTGTTGAATAGGCATATTCAACACACACTCTCTATTGTGAGCCTGCCTTTTCGCTCAGTCTACAACTACAAACTCTACTTGGGAATCACTGAGCCAGCCTCCATCACTAATCCTACAGCTTTCAGTTGAGCTTTTCTGCTCTGTTCCCTAATCATAGGCTGCACTTTATTCATGGTTCACAGGCTTGCTCAGGATCTGCCCTGGTAGCTTACAGGAAAGCACTATAACATTTAATAAAAAATTTTAAAAATCAACTATGTTTTTAGTTAATTATAGGGGTTGGGTGTGTGAAAGAATAGTGGATAGTTCTGTTAAGGTGCCCCTGAACAAGCACACAAAAATGATATACAGTCTAGAAAGACAGATGTAAAAAATTTTTACTGACAGAGTATTTTGAAATTATTTTCTCTTGAAAGAAATGAAAGTGACAGCATGCCAAAATAAATATATCTGCTGTATAAATTGCAGGCATTCTGTGAAATTTCTTCAGGAAGAAAGCAAAACAAATAATGATGCATGTAAGAAATATTAAGTCAAGAAACAAAGGGTAAGAGGAAAGTTTCAGGAAAAGAAATGTCTCTCTCCTCTCTCCCTTTCCCCTATAAGCATATTTGTGTAGTGTACACCTATAAAGGTGTGTGTGCATGTAGCACAAAACCGGGTATTTGCTCCCAGTATCACAGCGCTTTCAGCCCTGCCCCATCCCTAACCATATCCCAACTATTTCTGGTATTCTGCACAAGTATTCCACAAGTGGTACTAAATGATTCTGCTCCTACTGGCATCATTGCCCTTCCTCCAGAATCATTTTAGCTCTAAAAAGGAAAAGAAGTCCCTTATTGAGTATTGTTAAAGGATAGTCTTCCAACAAATATAAAATTCTGACTCTCATATAGATATAAAATGAACACGTGTCAGAAATATTTTTGACACATTAAGAAGGGAACAGGGGCTTCCCTGGTGGCGCAGTGGTTGAGAATCTGCCTGCTAATGCAGTGGACACGGGTTCGAGCCCTGGTCTGGGAGGATCCCACATGCCGAGGAGCAACTAAGCCCGCGAGCCACAACTACTGAGCCTGCGCGTCTGGAGCCCGTGCTCCGCAACAAGAGAGGCCGCGATAGTGAGAGGCCCGCGCACCGCGATGAAGAGTGGCCCCCGCTTGCCACAACTAGAGAAAGCCCTCTCACAGAAACGAAGACCCAACACAGCCAAAAATAAATAAATAAATAAATTAATTAATTAATTAATTAATTTTTTAAAAAAGTAACAAATGTTCAAGTACAATTGGTGTCTTAAAAAAAAAAAAAAGAAGGGAACAGGTAAGGTGTTAGAACCAGTCCAAATGAGGATTTGATTTACAGAGATTTATATTCTCTACTGAAAAAAATTCATTTGCATTGCCATGAACAGGAATCATTTGCAGAGCTTTGCATTACCATCCATTTTCTACTAGTTAAATAACAGCCTAGTGAAAGACAACGGTTCACATCCCTGTAAGAGCAGACTATCCGGGGACTCTGGCATTCTGCTGAATAGATATCTAGTAATCCTTTTTCCCTTTCTAAAGTCTTAAATTTTTCCTTACAGAATAATGAACAAAAATAGGTAGACGATAGATAGATAGACAGATAGACAGACAGACAGACAGGGTTGTTTATTTTTTTTTAACTCAGGGATTGCTGATAGAATTTTACCTTCAACTGTTGATGAGAATGAACTCACTTCAATCTTAAAGTCAGGTCTCAAACACCTGTGCAAGCAATAAGAACTCTACGTAAGTCCTGCCCCTGACCAAGGCTCAGTGCTCTCTCATCTTGAGTATGATTGTTTATTTTTCTTTTTCCAAGGAGAATCAAAGACATTGATTTCCATATCCTTTAGGAACCTCATCATATCCTCATTCCTTTCACCATCTCTTAGGTGCTTGAGATTTGTGTCCTTGGTAAGCTAAGACAGTGAGCATTTTTGTTTCATTTGGTTGTATCTGACATTATAAAATCTGAAACTGGTCATATGTTTGAGAAATTATAATTAGGAAAAAGAGAGTGAAGCTCAGAAACCTTAGTTAGTCCTGAAAAATAAAAAGATAGTAATAACCAGAGATTCATCTAAAGGCTGAGCAACGGGGAGAAGCACAGAAATTATGAACCAGTCACAGAAGGATCTGGCTTTGCCTGGCGCCAGTTCACGTCTGATCATGTCTACATTCAAAATGGATGACAGTGACCAATAGACTTCTCTACTCTATCCCTTTAAATCAGCATCTACTCTATATTATTTTCAGGGAAAAATAATATTAGTTTTAGTTCTGTCTTTTGCATGGGTTCCTTCCAAAATCCAAGTTAAATCATTTTAGATGCTACATTAAAAACAACACAGTAGTAATGATATTTTACTATCATGATTCCTTTTTATGAAATTACCTCTGAATTACAAATTATCTCTATGCTAAGGAACTCTACCTCTGTAGTTTTTTAAATACATCATACCGGAATCTTCTCTGAAAGCCTGTGGTGGATTTTAGTCCACAGCAACAAAAAAAATCTGAGGATATGACTACAGAATTGATCCACATTTCGAGCAATGAGAAGTGATTTATAGGAGAGTGACAAAGAGCTTTTAATATGAGAATAAGAGTTCAGTTCTTCATCCATTTAAAAGTAGAAAGAGGTTTGCAATATTTTAGCATCTTTTCAAAAATTCTTATGAAATATTTCTCCCCTTTATCAGAATCTGGCTTCTTCTATAATGGAAGCAATCAGTATTATTTGATAGTAAATTGCATGTGTGATAAGTGTCTTTTCAGATGCCTAACATTTCTCAGCTTCTCTCCAGTTACTAATCCATCTCAATTTATTGCTTCATATGATTTTAAAAATATAGTTAAATGTGATGTTAATGTATCCTAGTTTGACTATCTTGTATTTGATCTATGGAATGTCACTTACTTTTCTGGAACTGATTATAAATTAGGAATAAGTGCCTTTTCTGAAGTCACAGAAACTTTGAAACTCTCATGTTTGATTAGTGGTGACAGATTATATTTCACTAGCTGTCCTGATTATTAAAAGAAATCAGTCAATCTCCCTATTTCTCTTCTTTATGGGGCAGAGATTTTGAGAACTGGCCCAAGATGTGATTACAATCCCCAGTCTACATTTCCACGTGGAGCAATAACTTAGGTAGCTATGCATGAGCATGCTCCGAGCCTCGGGCCCTGCCCACATACAGAGCACCTCTGTGAAGCCCACAGGCGGGGGGGACATAAGAGCATGGAGTGCTTCCTGATGCATGTGCACAACTGTGACAGACAGTAAGTGTGCACACTCACACACGGATAACATCACTCAGCGGGCCTAAGTCAGAGGACGGACAGTGCAGGAGAAGGAAGCTATTGCTGGTGTAAATGGTGGTTATAGTTGGCTGGTTATAGAGTGTGTATTGCAAGAGGACCAACCTTCCTCTTGTTCTTTTACCAAGGAATGGTGTCAGTTGAATTTGGGAGAGCCAGATTCAGCCCTCTTTGGAAAGCGTGCGCTTTGAGCAACTCTGGAAGGAGAGAATTCTCTGGAGAACAAAGACTAATCAAAATGAAGTACCCATTTTGACAGAGACAAGCATGGGAAATGGAATGAGCCGGGAGGAGGATCAATGAAGGATGGAGAACATGGATGGCATGGAAAGATGAGGACACAAATGAGGCAGGGTCAGAAGCATTTCTCCCAATCCTTGGGAAGAGGGATGGAAAGTTAGCACTAAAACCATATTATGCATTCCATGTAATTTGCTAGGTTAGTTAGATGAAACACAGCATGTAACTCATACCATAGAGAGGGTTTAGTGCCTCTTAGCAAATACTTTTATTGTTCTCAGTGGAAGATTCACAACTGACTGTGGTTCTGGTTCCCAATGAAGGTCAATCACAGTGTTAAAAATAGATAGACTCTTTCCTGCCTGGGGGTGGCACACAAGTTCATAGCCCATAATGGCACCTGGAACAGGAGAAAAGAGGTAGAGATGACGAGACCCCCTGGTTACAAGAGAGTCCTGGAGCAGGTATGCTCCCAGGAGTGATTGGTAAAGTGATGGTCAGCACTGAAGAAATGTTAACACAGCTCATTCAAATAAATGTCATTGTTTCCACTATTAATCAGAACAATTATATACCCAGTAGAAATAAAGATGTGAAGAGAAGCTGCAGAAGGAAAAAAAGGAGAGGGGCCTTTTAAAAAATGTAGCAAGTTGTGAGTACTAATAATTCATGTTTTATTAAGAAACAGTAATAGAATTTGTCCTGCTTGACTTATTACACCAACAAACTGATGATTCATCCAAATATAGGCTTTCAAAAATGTGAAATTAAGAGAGGGAGGAAACAAAACAATAACAAAAATGGTCTCCTTTTCCCTTCAGTTCCAGGAAAGCTCAAGGGAAAATATTGCATGTCACACAAACTCTGTGAAGCCATAGGTCTTATACAGATGATTTTTTTTTTTTTTTCTGTTGGAACTAAAGAAATTGCCCAACTTGTGTAACTGTGCAATCTTTGAAGATGCCCTTTGGAATATCTGTCTCTTCCTTATGTTTGTCTTGCTTTGGGTGCTTTTATTTTTACACTTTTGGTTCCATAATTTTGGGAAAAAAAATTTATTCCAAAGTTACACACACACACAAAACCCAGCAGGAAGCACAAGTCTTGGAGTCTAGAGTAGGCTCCTATGACATTCTTTCACCTTCTCTTTGCATCCAACTTCTGCTTGCCTCTGATTGCTTTGCTGATAAACGCTCCTAACTATAAGGTTGCTCTGCAGAAAGGGAAGTGGCCGGGCCAGCCACAGATGAACTGAAGAGGGAGCACAAAGTCTTAGTTCATTTGCTCAAAGCAATATCTCAATCTGAGGCTTCATCTAAAATTGCACGCTTGTCTGTTTCCTTGCCCATCCCTATCCTGCTTCCCTGCTCCTGGGAACACTTTCTTCTTCATCACTTGTACTCAAACTTGGCTCAGGGTCTGCTTCTGGGAGGAACTACTTCAAGGAGAGTCAGGAAACCCTGACTTACCAGCTGCAAGGCCTTGAAACCTGTCACTTAACCTGGAGGTATGTCAGTTTCCACCTCTAAAAAAAATTCCACAACTCTTATTTTGCTGGGTTCTTGTGAAGATGAAAGGAGGTGATATATGGGAAGTGCTTAGCATGGGCCTTAGTGTACAGCTGGCACTCAATAAATGTTAGTTGAATGTGACTATTTACTGGCAAGTCTTGGCTTCCACTATTTTAAAATCGACAGTATCATTTTTAGTTTCCCACTGCTCCTCACCAGCTGGTGTGCTAGATTCATACTGATTGCACAGAATTTGTATATCTTTTTCCTGAGTTACTCAGCTCTTGTTCCCTTGTTTATTCATTGTGTTTAGCCGACTTGAGTAGAAGACAGGATTCTATAGTCACAGGCTGGTGGCTTTAACCCCAACATGTGGCTGGATTATATGAATGGCCTCATCACTCAGCTCATGCTGAACCATAAAATAAGTTAATAAATGAACTAAAGAAATCCAAAAGGTGCTTTTGTCTCAAAAAAATGATGGCTGTATTTCCTTACACAAAATGCAACAAATATTCGGACAATTATCTGGGAAATTCAAGACCAAGAAAAGCTAACATGCTGAATTTCTCTTTAGTTTTCTCTAGTTCCTTACTTGCATGGACTGTGCCTTTTGAAAAAATATTTGTATAATACGGTCTTTGATACCCAGAGACCCTTTGTTTTGGGGAATAGTGAAAAACCCTCCTATATTTTTACACTTGGCTTATGTTTTGAGCTTAAAACCCTGGGAGCTGAAATACACTCTGAACTGAGAACTTTCTTGGGGGAAAAATTAGAGATCCGTTTTCCACTCTTTGAGGAGATGCATCTAACATAAAATATGGGCATCTGAACAACAGTTGTGGTTTGTGATCCTTTTAGCAAGTTGCCCAGGCTTGTTCGCATAATTGTCTTTCCCTTTATTCCTGGAATAGCTACGGACAAAAATCAAAAGAAATAATTATTTAATATTCTCAGGTCATATAATTTGGAAGGGCTTAAGACATCCTAACAGCTTTGAAATGTCACTGTCCTTAAAATAATAATGTGTTTTGAATATGGGTTTTTAGACTGTGTAGGGGTTTGACGGCATTGATTTTTCAATTCTATTATAAACATTCTTCCCTTTATGAATTTTCTCAGCATACATTATTCAAATGTTATTTTTATTTACCTTCAGCTGTTGACAAAGAACATTAGAAAAGAAAGGTTTATGAACATAAAATTGTATTTAAATTGTGATACAAGCAGTAAGTAATAATGTTCCCTTTTGAAAAGATAAAAACTTTATATTTCAAAAAAATTATCCCAAGGCCCAATTACAATGGTTAAGTGGCCTTGCCTTCTGTGATGGGATTCAAAACAAGTGCTAGAAAACAAGCATTTGAGAATTGGTCATTATTTTTCTGGCTTACCTCAATCTTTCACATCACACACGATTGATGAGGCATGTGATTTGACCATTTTTCTTTACTGTGCAGGCAAATTTCCAGATCTTCTCCTGGGGCTGGAAATAGCTGGGTATGACCTGAGGTCTGCCCATCCAGACCTCACCACCTTGGCTTGACCGTCCTAGTCTTACTCTCTTCTTATAAAGAGGCAGTTGAGCTGAGTGATGACACAAGGGGCTGGTGACATCATCCAAAGTCAGGATGGAGAGTATGAACAAGGGATGGGGGACTGGTTTGGAGGAAACCAAGGTCTTGAATCCTCAGGGAGCACTCTAGGAGTCTATGTCCACTTAGGAGAGCCATTGCCCTTGCCATTTTGATTGTAGTTGAGGAGAAATGGCTGTGACGTCAGTGGTGAGTGAAATCTAGTGGTTATCTCTCCTTCTGTGCAGGGTGGTGCAGGGTAGATGACATTGCTTTATAGAAAGGGCATGGTCTTCAGAAGTCAAACAGGTCAGAGTTCAAACTGCACCTTTGCCCATTCCCAGTTGTATGATGGTGAGCAAATTACTTGAGTTCTCTGAGAGTTTCTATAAAGATTAAATGAGAAAAACATAAGGCTCTTAGCAGAATAATAAGTGTTTTGAACTCCATAAATATATATGTTGATGTAGTTGATTTTCTCTGCTCAACCAACCCAATAAAGATGGACTTTTCAATATTACTGTGGCAAAGGAAGAGGTTATTCAGAATGTCTTGACTAGACCTCATTTTAATATTTTCGGATATAAAGTAAGCAGACCTTAGCTGTACTAGATGCGTTCACAGAGATAACCTTCTTTTAAACTTGGGAAGAGAACAGGAGGAGGAGATGATAATGGCAGTGTTTAATACAGTAATTAATAACTTAAAATTTACTGAGCACTAACTGCCACATGCTGGTCACACATCCCATTGTATTTTTTCTTTATTCCCAATACCACACACACACACACACACACACACACACACACACACCCCTTAAGTAGATACTATTATAATATTCAATTTAAAGACAAGAAATTTGAGGATCAGAGAGGTCAAGCAACTTTCCCAAAATAACACAGCTAGAAAGTGTCAGAGCAGGGATTCAAATAGAACTGAATGAACACAGAGACAAATTTTTGTGCCAGGAGGCTATGCTGCCTGCCTCCTTAAGTGCAGGATCGCCACCAGCCTCATCTGGAAGTGCTGATGATGATTTGGAGCTAGCCAGAGCATCAATAGCAAGTTGCCTGCACTATTAGGATTTCCTATGAGTAGAGTACGCACTGAGCAAAAATGGGTTCATGCTGTATGGATGAGTGGAGTATAAATGTCAACTGGATCACATTTCACAGAACAGTGTTCATAAATCAAGACGCTGCCAGCTCAGATCAACAACTTGGATGGATTTCTAAAAATGTGACGTAAAATTGCCTGGCATCATAATGACTGGAAACTATAGCTGTGGAGAGGGGGTGGTAGCAAACCTGTGAAGAGGTGATCAACTTCCCTAAGAATGTCAAGCATGGACCAAGAATAATCTAATTAGTGAAGTACAATGACTCTCAAAATCTCTTGTCCACCCATTATCAAAGAGCTTAGCTTCCTCTTGAAAGAAACATGAACATTTTTTTCTGAAGAGAATATTTAAATGTGTATAGTATCCTCTCTCATATTCCACTTTCATGGTAGATTTTTAATTGCAGAGGCCTTATGGGGAATAAAGTTGCTGTAATTTCCATTATGAAAGCCTCAAGTTCCACCTAAAATATTTCCACACTTCTTGGTGGTATGGGGTCAATCAAATGAGAATCACTGGGTAATGGAAAGAGCACTTGGGGTAGGGAGATCTGGGTTCTCGTCCTAGTTCTGACCCAAGCTGGCTTTGTGGGGAAAACCACTTTCCCTCTCTCGGTATCAATTTTGTCATTTGTCAAGGGAAGAGACAGGTGAATTATATGACCTCCAATGTCCTTCCAATGTTTAATACTCTGTGGTTCTTGGGTATCTTTTCCAGAATAATACTCATCAAAGTAAAAGCTCCTTGAAAGGCTCAAGTTGATATTTTGTATGTGTTATTACTTACAACTAGGACCAGTGGAGACAGAACTGACCCTTTCTTCTAGGAACCTGCAGCAGAATTTATTAAGATTGAGACTTTGATGTAGAACTAGAAGCTTCCAGCATCTGAAACATCAACCAGAGCTGGGAAGGCAGAAATCAAGGTGAGGTTGAAAAAGAACAGGAGAGGAAAGAAGAGGAACCAAAAGGAATAAAGTAGGAGGGGGTAAAAGGAGGAAAAAGGAGGGAGAAGGAGAGAAGGAAGAGGAAGGGGAGGAGAAGGGGAGGATGGAGAGAGAGAAAACAAGAAGAGGAGAAAAGATGGGAAAGGAAATTGAGAGATAAAACAGGTCAGGAGGGAGAAGAAATTGATTCGGGAGGAATCTATGGCCCTACAATCAAGGTCCTAGATCCTTGGTCTCTGAAGTGGATTTGCAAGACCACCAATAGTCTTGGCTAGACCTCCAATAGTTAGCCCTGCCTCAAAGGTGAGCCCCTGCTTCTTAGCCAAGTCTTGACAGGCAAAGCACTTGACATACAACAGGCATTAAATGAATGCTTGTTGAATGCTACAAAGTATTTGCATAAGAGGAATAAATGGTATCATGCCCACAAATTCACTGTAGGCTAACATTCAACAAATATTCCTGATAATATCCTGTGTGTCAGTTATTACGCTAGGGGTTGTCATGCATACCTCATTGAAGCAGAGGTTTCCACTCTCTTCACTCCACGCACTGTGGGAGAAATGGTCAGAAAGTACAACTGCCCACTGTACACCGTCTGCCTTCCTAGTGGTGGCTGTCTCCCAAGTTGATTTACACAGTGACCTATTTTAATCTAGACAGATTTACGATGCTTGGATTCTAAATTCTGTACATACCTCGTATTATTTAAGGCAACTCTAGCTGCTGTAAAAAAATAAATACCAAAACCTCAGTGGATGAACACAATGTAAGAGGTACTTCTTTCTCATGCAGCCGTCCAGTGTGGGTATTGGGTGGATACCTTCCAACAGGTGACTGATGAACATTCGCTCATCCCCTTTTACGGCTCTATCATCTTCAGCACAATGTTTTCAGGCACATTGCAGAAGGGGAGAGTGGAGAAGGCAAATGGGCTTCTTCTTTTTTTATTTAATTTTCATTTTATATTGGACTATAGTTGATTTACAATGTTGTGTTAGTTTCAGGTGTACAGCAAAGTGATTCAGTTATACATATAAATATAACCACTCTTTTTCAGATTCTTTTCCCATATAGGTTATTACAGAATATTGAGTAGAGTTCCCTGTGCTATCCAGTATGTCCCTGTTGATTATGTACTTTATATATAGTAGTGTATTTACATTAATCCCAAACTCCTAATTTATCCCTCTCCCCACCACCTTTCCCTTTTGTTAACCATAAATTTGTTTTCAAAGTCTGTGAATCTGTTTCTGTTTTGTAAATAAGTTCATTTGTGTCAATTTTTAGATTCCACATATAAGTGATATTATATAATATTTGTCTTTCTCTGTCTGACTTACTTCATTATTGTGATAATCTCTAGTTGCATCCATGTTGCTGCAAATGGCATTATTTCATTTTTTTATGGCTGAGTAATACTCCATTGTATATATGTACCACATCTTCTTTATCCATTCCTCTGTCGATGGACATTTAGATTGTTTCCATGTCCTGGCTATTGTAAATAGTGCTGCAATGAACAGTGGGGTGCATGTATGTTTCCGAATTATGCTTTTCTTGGGATATACGGCCAGGAGTGGGATTGCTGGATCATACGATAGTTCTATTTTTAGTGTTTTAAGGAACCTCCATACTGTTCTCCATAGTGGTTGTACCAATTTACATTCCCACCAACAGTGTAGGAGGGTTTCCTTTTTTCCACACCCTCTCCAGCATTTATTGTTTGTAGACTTTTTAATGACAGCCATTCTGACTAGTGTGAGGTGCAAACCGGCTTCTTAATCCCAGTGTTCTGGAACATGGGGAACAAACATTTCTTCTGCTCGCAGTTAATTGGCAAGAACAAGTCACACAAGTTCATACTCAGATGCTGGTGGAGGAGGTGGAGTCCGAGGTGATTGGTGAGAAATGTAGTCCCTGGCTTCAGCTCCTTCCCCAAAATGACTCTACACTGTGTAAGGGGAGCGTGAATCTTGGTGGACAGCTAGCCATTTCTTCCACCCACCCACGTCAGTAAAGAGAATAAGGCTGTGATTTTCAACCAGGGGTTGGAGTTCTACCAAAAGATAAACATGGAAAATTTACTTTATGAGGTCATTTTTTCCTATTAAAACAAAGATATGTTCTAGATTAGAATAAAATTTTCTCTTACACTTTTAAACTAAAACATGAGATTTCAAGCAAATGACGTTTCCATCATCACTTACACACACACACACACACACACACACACACACACACACACACACACACAGACGAGCATCCATCATCCTTGTTGTAAGCGGAAAGTTTTGAGGGAAATAACTGTTGAAAAACATAGATCGTAAATTTTAGCAGTCTCCTTTTCTCCTTTTAAGTATTTCTTCTCTTCCTCTGATAATGTAGTCTTACAACAGATTTCAGAAATGAGAGATTGCCTCCTCTTTTCCTCTTCTCTCAAAGAGGAAGCTCTGCCCAGAGCTTCCTATTGTAGGGAGAGTGGTTCTTCCTTCCTTTTGTCTAAAAGTGGACAGCCGTCATAAAGAAAGGAATAAGATGACAATCCAAAATCTCAGGGCATTGCATGTAAGTAACTTACAGTCCTAGACTGACTTACAGTCTAGAGGTAGAAGAGAAAATGGGAGGCAATGGGGGAAGATGTTATAAGACAAAAGGATAGACGTGGAGAGGTGAGCAGGCTGAAGCCTGGGAGTGCACCCCATTGGGGAGGGGATGGCAAGCTGCCCTGGGGGAGGTCACACGGAGGCAGGTGGGGGACTGAGGACCCCAATGAGCCTCTTTTTCTTTCTCATCAGCTGCAGACAACTGTGGTATCTGGGTATCTCCCACCTCAAGAGAGTACGTTAAATTCCTGCCTCACAAGTGAGGTATACTCACCTGTAAAACCTGGGGTAGCCAACATGCGTCTGGAAAAGAAAATTTTCTCAAGAGAGAAAAGGGATTTTCAAAGTTCACCTAATTCATCTCTACATATCACAAGAGCAAGGCTTGGCTAGGAGTTGTAGTGTAAACAAGCTGTGATGTGGTGTGAGGGAACCACCACCTCACAGCAAACAGGTGAAAGCCTTTCTGGTTCTAGAGCCTGGGGAGCCTTATGCAAGTCTTCCTCCTTTCTACATACGCTTTTGAGAGAGAGGAAATGATATAGCGGGCCCAGATATGTTGCAGCAGAGGGAGAAGCTGAGCCAAAAAGAATCTGTGTTGCTCTTCCTGAGAGAAGCCAGCCTCAGAGGATGCAGGCACACAGAGTTAAATGCTGGTGGTGGAGGCGCAGGGGTATTGGGTAGAGAAAGGGCTGCAGATAGGGCACCAGAAGCACCCGTGGCCTCACAGGAGACAGTCAGGTAGCTGATGACTCTGGTCCAATAAGTGCACTGAATGAGGGCTTCGAGGCAGATGGGCCAGGCCTCGGCTGGTCAGCACGGAGATGACGGAGCTCCCAGGGAAGGTTGCCTGGATTGAGAGAATAGGACATGAGTTTCACCAGCCACGTACCTCAGATAAGAGCCGGTCACTCAGTGGACAAGGACATCTCAACCAGAGGTCAGTAACTCAGCCATTCAAAAGAATGAAATAATGCCATTTGCAGCAATGTGGATGGACCTAGAGATTATCATACTAAGCAAAATAAGTCAGAGAGAGAAGGATAAATGCCATATGATATCACTTATATATGGAATCTAAAATACGACACAGATGAACTTATCTATGAAACAGAAACAGACTCACAGATATAGAGAACAGACTTAGGGTTGCCAAGGGGAATAGGGGGTCGGGCAGGGAAGGACTGGGAGTTTGGGATTAACAGATGCAAACAAACTATTATATATAGAATGGATAAATAACAAGGTCCTACTGTATAGCACAGGGACCTATATTCAGTATCCTGTGATAAACCATAATGTAAAAGTATATGAAAAAGAATGTATATATGTATAACTGAGTCACCTTGTTATACAGCAGAAATTAAGCACAACATTGTAAATCAACTATACTTCAATAAAATTTAAAAAAAAAAAAAAGAACTACAGGATGACACAAGGACCCATACACCCAACAGCTGCCTCTGACCTCCAAAGGACGTGAGTGATTTGCCATCCTTACAGATTCCATCTTGGGGAGGCACGGAGGGAGACAATATGAGATGAACACTTGAAAGGGAAACACAACCTGGTAGGGAGATGAACCTTGAACCCAAAAGAGACTGAACTAAATAAGAGGAAACTATTTAATCCTAGCAGAGACGGAGATACATTGAGTTGTCAAGATGGTTCTTCCAACAACTCCCAGCCCCTCTGGAAGGAAATCTTTCTGATTAATATATATATATATCAACTCTTTTTTAGACATCTGAGTACATTGTATAAAAAAATGTTGACCCCATGATATCTGCATAACGTACACCTAGCAGAAGACTTATCACATAGCATATGCTCGGAATATATTTGCTATATAAAGATTTCAGACATAATGCAGACTCCTCTATTTACTTAATCCAAAAAACAAGTTAACACCATGTTCCATCTCTGTATATAGAGGTAACTTTCATAGTCATATGTATATGCATAATATATTTTTTAACTCAAGTCGAAAGCCAAAAATATTTTACCACAACTGATTAAAAGTACTTACAACGACCAAGTCAAAACATTCAGTGTGAAATAATTAAAGTGATATCTGAAAAGTAAAGACCCACACCTCATACTCACCTCAATTCTGCAACTATTTTGAGAAGACTGTAATATTTTGTCCTATATTTTCTGCTCCTTTTTTCATTTCTCTGATTTATTTTGTTGCTCAGGCTTGATGAGCCCCAAGGCAGTTTTGAGTCTCTGCACTGATTCTAAATAATGGGATCAAAAGATTTATTTTAGGTAAAAGCAAAGGGCAAAAGTGGGTTAAGTATATGGAGGCAGTAGTAACTTTTATATTTAACATGTTAACTGCAATCAGCTGGCTTCTCCAATTCCTTTGCAAAAGAAGAATGAATTTCATGCAGGAATGGCTTGAGGATTTTAATATTTACACAAGAAGCATACGGCAATATTTTTACAAAGATAAAACAGAAGTTGATAAAGGTTATCTACACCATAAAATATCCAGTAGAAAATTTAATATTATAAACAAAAGCTTTTGCACACACAGAAAATAAAAGAGGCTGAAGTTCTCCTGACAAACAATTTAAATAAACTATAGAAAATAACAGCTCTAGCAATGGACTTCTGTCTTGACCCATTAACGTACAAGGACAAGGTTAAATAAAATGAAGCTCACAAATAGCACAATAATCTTGAACTGGTTGTTGGTTTGGTTGGTGCGTTTGTTTTCGCAAAATGTCATTTTCCCCTGGTAGCACCAGGCAGGACGTCAGCCCCATTCTATGCCCATACTGACAGAGCAAAGCGGGAGACTGTCGGTTTATCACATCCATAAAATTGCCCCAATTCTTAATTTTACTCTAGTAGATTATCATTAGTCTTCCTGCTGTAAGGCTCTACTGCATTATGATTCAAGTGTTATAGTGGACTTTTTCTAAGGAGAAAACTGCTTCTCTTTACATATTTCAACCTTATCAACCCATTGGAAGGGTAATTTAGTTTCTCCCCTGTCTAACGTGATCCATCAGAGCCTGAACTGTTGACACTCTGTGCTGTCAAGTTATTTAAACCGGGTTAGTAATGGGGCCAGCTTGCCAGTGTGGAAGCGTCCATTGACTGCTTGACAATTTTCCTCAGTAAGCCTCCAAATGATCAATGTGCTATCCTGCTGAGAAAATCTATAAAAATCTCTCGTCAGTTGTATAACTCTGATGTAGCCATATGGGCAAGTGAGAAGGATGGAGAGCATAATTTGGCACTTGAAGTTCCTCACATCCTACTGCACAGATTTTCAGCAGCCATCCAGGATCTTCAAAGCAACTGTGAACTAAATTCCTATAAGATCTATAAGCCTACAGAAGATTTGTTTTTCCAAGGCGGCCTCTCGTGATTCTTTTCTGTTGCCACTCTGTCCTCGTGTTCTCCCACATTCTTGACTATGAAAATAAGAACTTCTGACTAGAGTGATAAAGACATGCAGCCTCATGACAACACAAGAGTCCAAGGGACAGATAAGAGAATTTTTCGGGGCTGCTCAATAAGAATGTTATACAGAAATTCTCTTACCTTTGACTATGAGGATTAGAAGGGACTTCAAGAGTCATATGATCACCTGGAAAAGGAAACCCAAATCCCCTCAATAATCCCTGCTTACTAGAAGTGTCCAGGCTTGAGTCACTCAAAAACTCGCTTTCACTAGAGACAGTGCAATCTTGAGACCTTTCTCACTATTAGGAAACTATTCATGAAACCCGGATGTTCTAGGCATCACCAGCCAACTGAGAATACAAGTGAAATGCATTTACATTAATTCCATAAAACTCCTGCTCTGAAGACTCCCCATTTGCTCTTTAGTTAGAAATACTCTTAGCCAGAGAGGAGGGTTGACCTTCCCCAAATAGTTCTGAGATTCCTCCAAAACACATAATTCAAACATTTCCCAGGTCTCAGAAATTGTGGGTCCTAGATACGATCACTTTCCCTTTTGAAGTCTCCACATCATCAGGTTGAAGGAGGCAGTGATGTCTCAGCATATAAACCAAACTACTGCAACTGCTTCTGTCATGTTCCAGGTCACCTGGAGTCATTGATGACCTCTTCCAGATCACTAAGCTATTTTCTCTGGGTCTGGGAAGGAGAAACATGACTTTGCTTCTTAAAGAGTACCTCTTTCAGAGGGAGTTCCTTCAGTAGAGCCATTGAAATCTTACTGATTTAGCTCTTTTATGCCATTACCCCAAGGGTTGGAGGGCTAGATCCTGGTATTGAAGGATGTTAGGCAGTGGAAGAAGCCAGCAAGGACTTTTTTCTAGCATAACTACAAGGGACATCCCTATGGGTTGAGGAAGAGCTCTTTGTTAGTAGATGTTATGGAATGAAAATGCCTGGGTTGCAGGTTACATCACCCTGTTATTTATCCAAGATGTGTCAGGTTTATGTTTGCACAAAATTACAAATTGTGAAAGCTGAAGCTGCTGATGTGTGGGGAAGCTCCATCACCAAAGGAGGATATCCCAGGCCAGCCAGGGTGAGCTCAGCTGAGGCTGTGTAATCAGCTGTGAATGACAAAGAAGTTCTGGATCACCTCTGGCTCTGAGGCAGTCTATCCCTAGCGCCTGGTTGGACAAACTCCAAACTCTTTTCCTTCAAACAACTCACATCACAGATGGGCAGTAAGGGCCTGGGGAATCTGACCGGGAGGCAGTCCTCCTTCCGACAAACAAACTTGGTAGTGAGTCCCTCTCGGGGGTACAGGAGGCTTCTCTGCTAACTGTCCCCCTAAGTCCATTTGAAAATATTTAGATTTGTAAGACCAACTACTGCACATTTTTGTTGTTCTAACTGCCTGTGATAAGCACATTTCACCCTGTGTCTGTAACCAGAGCACAGAGTACCTGCTGATTCCAGGCCCTGCTCTCCTCTCTGCCCACCTGACGGTAGCCTTTGGCTGTGTGTGTGTGTGTGTGTGTGTGTGTGTGTGTGTGTGTGTGTGTGTTTCCCATTCCGCTTTCCATCTAGGAAAGGATATCAAGTCCCTTCCTCACTTTCTCTATTTCTCTCAGATCTGCTCCTTGCCCTTTCTCTGCTCTGCTGTGTCTCACTTTGTTTTGCAGGCTCTTGTGTCAGCTAGCTTCTGGCTAAGTTTGGCCTGTGGAAGAACAGGCAGGTGATTGTGGAAAGGAAGGAAGGAAGGGAGGGAGGGAGGAAGGAAGGAACAGATTTTCCCTTCTCCTTCCCTATGTCAGGCATTGTCTCAGCAATAGCAGTGTCACTTCCATGGCTCCAGCTCTTGCCAAGAAACAGGAATTCTACTTTCTGCCTGGTGACTCTAGTCCTTGGGCTACAGTAACCCCAGCTCCTTTCTCTGCCCCCACCCCACCCCTGCCGAGGGTTGTCAGCAGCTTCTTGCTATTGCTAATCTCTGAGTTATCTTACTGCTCCCTATATACCTCTTTAGATTCACCACTGGTGATACCCAGTCGCTCTGTTAAATTTTAAATACTTAGAGTATTTTGTTTGCTGGTTGGATCATGACTTATGTCAACAGTAGTAGCTGGATGGAAAACTTTAGGAGGAAGAGTCAATAGAACTTTCTATTTTATTGTATATAGGAGCTGAAGACAGTGACTAATAAAATACGACTCCAATATCTTTGTAATCAATCAATTTCAGTGCCAGAAAATGAACTTGAGAGATAGAGCAGTGATTAAGAAATGAAGACTGCTGTAGGTTTTCCACTAAGAAGTTGGTGTGAGAGGTGGATGGACCTAGAGTCTGTCATACAGAGTGAAGTAAGTCAGAAAGAGAAAAACAAATATTGTATGCTAACACATATATATGGAATCTAAAAAAAAAATTGTTCTGATGAACCTAGGGGCAGGACAGGAATAAAGACGCAGACGTAGTGAACGGACTTGAGGACACGGAGAGGGGGAAGGGTAAGCTGGGGTGAAGTGAGAGAGTGGCATTGACATATATACACTACCAAATATAAAATAGATAGCTAGTGGGAAGCAGCCGCATAGCACAGGGAGATCAGCTCAGTGCTTTGTGACTACCTAGAGGAGTGGGAAAGGGAGGGTGGGAGGGAGACTCAAGAGAGGGGGGATATGGGATTATAAGTGTACATATAGCTGATTCACTTTGTTATACATCAGAAACTAACGCAACATTGTAAAGCAATTATACTCCAATAAAGATGTTAAAAAAAAAGAATGAATATATGTACATGTATAACTGAATCACTTTGCTGTACACCTGAAACTAAAACAACATTGTAAATCAACTATACTCTAATAAAAATTTTTTTTAAAAAAGATATATTAAAAAAAAGAAGTTGCTGTGAGTCTAGGGCAGGTTTCAGACCTATCACAGGCCATCAGACCAATCCTTTGAGCAAAATTTTGAGGGGTGAGGGTCATCATGGTTGATGATGCTGTAAATTAGTTCAATAAATGTAAAAATAACTGGGTTCTCAAAGTTAATATAAATGAAATCAGAAGAGTGAGGGTGAAGAGAAATGGCATAAGACATAAGGGAGGAAAAGAAGAGACTCAGCAGTGCTGGAAACAATAACCTTTAGACCAGAGGTGGCCAAACCACATCCCACAGGCCAAATCCACTGGCTGCCTGCTTTGTCAATAAAGTTTTACTGGAACACAGCCATACCCATTTATTTTTTTTTATTTTTATTTTTTTTAAACATCTTTATTGAAGTATAATTGCTTCACAATGGTGTGTTAGTTTCTGCTTTATAACAAAGTGAATCAGCTACAGATATACATACGTTCCCATATCTCCTCCCTCCCGCATATCCCTCCCTCCCACCCTCCCCATCCCACCCCCCCAGGCGGTCACAAAGCACCGTGCTGATCTCCCTGTGCTATGCGGCTGCTTCCCACTAGCTATCTATTTTACATTTGGTAGTGTATATATGTCCATGACACTCTCTCATCCTGTCACATCTCACCCCTCCCCCTCCCCATATCCTCAAGTCCATTCTTTAGTAGGTCTGTGTCTTTATTCCCATCTTGCCACTAGGTTCTTCATGGCTTTTTTTTTTTTTTCCTTAGATTCCATATATATGTGTTAGCATACTGTATTTGTTTTTCTCTTTCTGACTTACTTCACTCTGTATGACAGACTCTAACTCCATCCACCTCATTACAAATACCTCCATTTCATTTCTTTTTATGGCTGAGTAATATTCCATTGTATATATGTGCTACATCTTCTTTATCCATTCATCCGATGATGGACACTTAGGTTGCTTCCATGTCCTGGCTATTGTAGATAGAGCTGCAATGAATATTTTGGTACCTGACTCTTTTTGAATTATGGTTTTCTCAGGGTATATGCCCAGTAGTGGGATTGCTGGGTCGTATGGTAGTTCTATTTTTAGTTTTTTAAGGAACCTCCATACTGTTCTCCATAGTGGCTGTATCAATTTACATTTCCACCAACAGTGCAAGAGTGTTCCCTTTTCTCCACACCCTCTCCAGCATTTATTGTTTGTAGATTTTTTGATGATGGCCATTCTGACCGGTGTGAGATGATACCTCATTGTAGTTTTGATTTGCATTTCTCTAATGATTAATGATGTTGAGAATTCTTTCATGTGTCTGTTGGCCATCTGTATATCTTCTTTGGAGAAATGTCTATTTAGGTCTTCTGCCCATTTTTGGATTGGGTTGTTTGTTTTTTTGTTATTGAGCTGCATGAGCTGCTTGTATATCTTGGAGATTAATCCTTTGTCAGTTGCTTCATTTGCAAATATTTTCTCCCATTCTGAGGGTTGTCTTTTGGTCTTGTTTATGGTTTCCTTTGCTGTGCAAAAGCTTTTAAGTTTCATTAGGTCCCATTTGTTTATTTGTGTTTTTATTTCCATTTCTCTAGGAGGTGGGTCAAAAAGGATCTTGCTGTGATTTATGTCATAGAGTGTTCTGCCTATGTTTTCCTCTAAGAGTTTGATAGTGTCTGGCCTTACACTTAGGTCTTTAATCCATTTTGAGTTTATTTTTGTGCATGGTGTCAGGGAGTGTTCTAATTTCATACTTTTAAATGTACCTGTCCAATTTTCCCAGCACCACTTATTAAAGAGGCTGTCTTTTCTCCACTGTATATGCTTGCCTCCTTTATCAAAGATAAGGTGACCATATGTGTGTGGGTTTATCTCTGGGCTTTCTATCCTGTTCCATTGATCTATGTTTCTGTTTTTGTGCCAGTACCAAACTGTCTTGATTACTGTAGCTTTGTAATATAGTCTGAAGTCAGGGAGCCTGATTCCTCCAGCTCCATTTTTCGTTCTCAAGATTGCTTTGGCTATTCGGGGTCTTTTGTGTCTCCATACAAATTGTGAAATTTTTTGTTCTAGTTCTGTGAAAAATACCAGTGGTAGTTTGATAGGGATTGCATTGAATCTGTAGATTGCTTTGGGTAGTAGAGTCATTTTCACAATGTTGATTCTTCCAATCCAAGAACATGGTATATCTCTCCATCTATTTGTATCATCTTTAATTTCTTTCATCAGTGTCCTATAATTTTCTGCATACAGGTCTTTTGTCTCCTTAGGTAGGTTTATTCCTAGATATTTTATTCTTTTTGTTGCAATGGTAAACGGGAGTGTTCTCTTAATTTCACTTTCAGATTTTTCATCATTAGTATATAGGAATGCAAGAGATTTCTGTGCATTAATTTTGTATCCTGCTACTTTACCAAATTCATTGATTAGCTCTAGTAGTTTTCTGGTGCCAGTTTTAGGATTCTCTATGTATAGTATCATGTCATCTGCAAACAGTGACAGCTTTACTTCTTCTTTTCCGATTTGGATTCCTTTTATTTCTTTTTCTTCTCTGATTGCTGTGGCTAATACTTCCAAAACTATGTTGAATAATAGTGGTGAGAGTGGGCAACCTTGTCTTGTTCCTGATCTTAGTGGAAATGGTTTCAGTTTTTCACCATTGAGGACAATGTTGGCTGTGGGTTTGTCATATATGGCCTTTATTATGTTGAGGAAAGTTCCCTCTATGCCTACTTTCTGTAGGGCTTTTATCATAAATGGGTGTTGAATTTTGTCGAAAGCTTTCTCTGCATCTATTGAGATGATCATATGGTTTATTCTCCTTCAATTTGTTAATATGATGTATCACGTTGATTGATTTGCATATATTGAAGAATCCTTGCATCCCTGGGATAAATTCTGCTTGATTACGGTGTATGATCCTTTTAATGTGCTGTTGGATTCTGTTTGCTAGTATTTTGTTGAGGATTTTTGCATCTATGTTCATCAGTGATATTGGCCTGTAGTTTTCTTTCTTTGTGACATCTTTGTCTGGTTTTGGTATCAGGGTGATGGTGGCCTCGTAGAATGAGTTGGGGAGTGTTCCTCCCTCTGCAATATTTTGGAAGAGTTTGAGAAGGATAGGTGTTAGCTCTTCTCTAAATGTTTGATAGAATTCGCCTGTGAAGCCATCTGGTCCTGGGCTTTTGTTTGTTGGAAGATTTTTAATCACAGTTTCAATTTCAGTGCTTGTGATTGGTCTGTTCATATTTTCTATTTCTTCTTGGTTCAGTCTCGGTAGGTTATACATTTCTAAGAATCTGTCCATTTCTTCCAGGTTGTCCATTTTATTGGCATAGAGTTGCTTGTAGTAATCTCTCATGATCCTTTGTATTTCTGCAGTGTCAGTGGTTACTTCTCCTTTTTCATTTCTAATTCTGTTGATTTGAGTCTTCTCCCTTTTTCTCTTGATGAGTCTGGCTAATGGTTTATCAATTTTGTTTATCTTCTCAGAGAACCAGCTTTTAGTTTCATTGATTTTTGCTATTGTTTCCTTCATTTCTTTTTCATTTATTTCTGATCTGATCTTTATGATTTCTTTCCTTCTGCTAGCTTTGGGGTTCTTTTGCTCTTCTTTCTCTAATTGTTTTAGGTGCAAGGTTAGGTTGTTTATTCGAGATGTTTCCTGTTTCTTGAGGTAGGCTTGTATTGCTATAAACTTCCCTCTTAGCACTGCTTTTGCTGCGTCCCATAGGTTTTGGGTCGTCCTGTCTCCATTGTCATTTGTTTCTAGGTATTTTTTGATTTCCCCTTTGATTTCTTCAGTGATCACTTCGTTATTAAGCAGTGTATTGTGTAGCCTCCATGTGTTTGTATTTTTTACAGATCTTTTCCTGTAATTGATATCTAGTCTTAAAGCGTTGTGGTTGGAAAAGATACTTGATACGATTTCAATTTTCTTAAATTTACCAAGGCTTGATTTGTGACCCAAGATATGATCTATCCTGGAGAATGTTCCATGAGCACTTGAGAAAAATGTGTATTCTGTTGTTTTTGGGTGGAATGTCCTATAAATATCAATTAAGTCCATCTTGTTTAATGTATCATTTAAAGCTTGTGTTTCCTTATTTATTTTCATTTTGGATGATCTGTCCATTGGTGAAAGTGGGGTGTTAAAGTCCCCTACTATGATTGTGTTACTGTCGATTTCCCCTTTTATGGCTGTTAGTATTTGCCTTATGTACTGAGGTGCTCCTATGTTGGGTGCATAAACATTTACAATTGTTATATCTTCCTCTTGGATCGATCCCTTGATCATTATATAGTGTCCTTCTTTGTCTCTTGTAATAGTCTTTATTTTAAAGTCTATTTTGTCTGATATGAGAATTGCTACTCCAGCTTTCTTTTGATTTCTATTTGCATGGAATATCTTTTTCCATCCCCTCACTTTCAGTCTGTATGTGTCTCTAGGTCTGAAGTGGGTCTCTTGTAGACAGCATATATATGGGTCTTGCTTTTGTATCCATTCAGCCAGCCTGTGTCTTTTGGTGGGAGCATTTAATCCATTTACATTTAAGGTAATTATCGATATGTATGTTCCTATTCCCATTTTCTTAAATATTTTATGTTTGTTATTGTAGGTGTTTTCCTTCTCTTGTGTTTCTTGCCTAGAGAAGTTCCTTTAGCATTTGTTGTAAAGCTGGTTTGGTGGTGCTGAACTCTCTCAGCTTTTGCTTGTCTGTAAAGGTTTTAATTTCTCCATCAAATCTGAATGAGATCCTTGCTGGGTAGAGTCACCTTGGTTGTAGGTTTTTCTCCTTCATGACTTTAAGTATATCCTGCCACTCCCTTCTGGCTTGCAGAGTTTCTGCTGAAAGATCAGCTGTTAACCTTATGGGGATTCCCTTGTATGTTAATTGTTGCTTTTCCCTTGCTGCTTTTAATATGTTTTCTTTATATTTAATTTTTGATAGTGTGATTAATATGTGTCTTGGCGTGTTTCTCCTTGGATTTATCCTGTATGGGACTCTCTGTGCTTCCAGGACTCGATTAACTATTTCCTTTCCCATATTAGGGAAGTTTTCAACTATAACCTCTTCAAATATTTTCTCAGTCCCTTTCTTTTTCTCTTCTTCTTCTGGGACCCCTATAATTCGAATGTTGGTGCATTTAATGTTGTCCCAGAGGTCTCTGAGACTGTCCTCAGTTCTTTTCATTCTTTTTTCTTTATTCTGCTCTGCAGTAGTTATTTCCACTATTTTATCTTCCAGGTCACTTATCCGTTCTTCTGCCTCAGTTATTCTGCTATTGATCCCGTCTAGAGTATTTTTAATTTCATTTATTGTGTTTTTCATCGTTGCTTGGTTCCTCTTTAGTTCTTCTACATCCTTGTTAAATGTTTCTTGCATTTTGTCTATTCTATTTCCAAGATTTTGGATCATCTTTACTATCATTATTCTGAATTCTTTTTCAGGTAGACTGCCTATTTCCTCTTCATTTATTAGGTCTTATGTGTTTTGATCCTGCTCCTTCACCTGCTGTGTGGTTTTTTGTCTTCTCATTTTGCTTATCTTACTGTGTTTGGGGTCTCCTTTTCACAGGCTGCAGGTTTGTAGTTCCCATTGTTTTTGGTATCTGTCCCCAGTGGCTAAGGTTGGTTCAGTGGGTTGTGTATGCTTCTTGGTGGAGGGGACTGGTGCCTGTGTTCTGGTGGATGAGGCTGGATCTTGTCTTTCTGGTGGGCAGGACCACATCCGGTGTTGCATTTTGGGGTGTCTGTGAACTTATTATGATTTTAAGCAGCCTCTCTGATAATGGGTGGGGTTGTGTTCCTGTCTTGCTAGTTGTTTGGCATAGGGTGTCCAGCACTGTAGCTTGCTGGTCATTGAGTCGATCTGGGTCTTAGCATTGAGATGGAGACCTCTGGTAGAGCTTTCACCATTTGATATTACGTGGAGCCGGGAGGTCTCTGGTGGACCAATGTCCTGAACTCAGCTCTCCCACCTCAGAGGCACAGCCCTGCTCCCTGGCTGGAGCACCAAGAGCCTTTTGTCCACACGGCTCAGAATAAAAGGGAGAAAAAAATAGAAAGAAAGAAAGAAAGAGGATAAAATAAAATAAAATAAAGCTATTATAATAAAAAATATGAAAAAAAATTATTAAGAATAAATGTATTCAGAAAAAAATTTTTTTTAATTTTTAAAATTAGATTTATTAATTTTTTGTAGTAAAAAATAAGAAAAAAATTATTAAGAAAAAATTTATTAAAAAACGCTTTAATTTTTTAAAATAAAAAATATGAAAAAACTTATTAAATTTTTTTTTAATTTCTAAAAATAGAAAATAAGGAAAAAATTATTAAGAAAACATTTATTAGGAAAAAAAATTTTTTTTGAGTAAAAAAAAAAAAAAAAAAAAACACGGACGGACCTAACCCTAGGACTAATGGTGAAAGCAAAGCTATACAGACAAAATCTCACCCAGAAGCATACACATATACACTCACAAAAAAAGGAAAAGGGGAAAAATTAATATATTCTGCTCCCAAAGTCCACCTCTTGAATTTGGGATGATTCGTTGTCTATTCAGGTGTTCAGCAGATGCAGGCACATCACGTTGTTTGTGGAGCTTTAATCCGCTGCTTCTGAGGCTGCTGGGAGAGATTTCCCCTTCTCTTCTTTGTTCGAACAGCTCCCGGGGCTCAGCTTTGGATTTGGCCCCGCCTCTGCGTGTAGGTCGCCTGAGGGCGCCTGTTCCCGCCCAGACAGGACGGGGTTAAAGGAGCAGCTGCTTCGGGGGCTCTGGCTCACTCGGGCAGGGGGGAGGGAGGGGTACGGAGGAGGCGAGGCGAGCCTGCTGCGGCAGAGGCCGGCGTGACGTTTGAGGTGCGCAGTGCGTTCTCCCGGGGAAGTTGTCCCTGGATCACGGGACCCTGGCAGTGGCGGGCTGCACAGGCTCCCGGGAGGGGCGGTGTGGAGAGTGACCTGTGTTCGCACACAGGCTTCTTGGTGGCAGCAGCAGCAGCCTTAGCGTCTCCCGCCCATCTCTGGGGTCCGCGCTGATAGCCGTGGCTCACGCCCGTCTCTGGAGCTCCTTTAGGCGGTGCTCTGAATCCCCTCTCCTTGCGCACCATGAAACAAAGAGGCAAGAAAAAGTCTCTTGCCTCTTTGGCAGCTGCAGACTTTTTCCCGGACTCCCTCCCGGCTAGCACCGAAGCCCGAGCCTCAGCTCCCAGCCCCCGCCCGCCCCGGCGGGTGAGCAGACAAGCCTCTCGGGCTGGTGAGTGCCACTCAGCA
Organism: Balaenoptera acutorostrata; assembly: GCF_949987535.1. Classification (NCBI taxonomy): domain Eukaryota; kingdom Metazoa; phylum Chordata; class Mammalia; order Artiodactyla; family Balaenopteridae; genus Balaenoptera; species Balaenoptera acutorostrata. Next base: position 37,297,626 of record NC_080079.1, read on the forward strand.
CTGATCCTCCATGCGGGAATCTCTCCGCTTTGCCCTCTGCACCCCTGTGGCTGCACTCTCCTCCGTGGCTCCGAAGCTTCCCACCTCTGCCACCCACAGTCTCTGCCCACAAAGGGGCTTCCTAGTGTGTGGAAACCTTTCCTCCTTCACAGCTCCCTCCCACTGGTGCAGGTCCCGTCCCTATTGTTTTGTCTCTGTTATTTCTTTTTTCTTTTGCCCTACCCAAGTACGTGGGGATTTTCTTGCCTTTTGGGAGGTCTGACGTCTTCTGCCAGCGTTCAGTGGGTGTTCTGTAGGAGCAGTTCCACGTGTAGATGTATTTCTACTGTATCTGTGGGAAGGAAGGTGATCTCCGCGTCTTACTCTTCCGCCATCTTCCATACCTATTTATTTACACATTATCTATAGCTGCTTTTGAGCTTTAACAACAAAATCGAATAGTTGCAACAGGTAACTATATACCTCTCAGAGCTTAAAATGTTTCCCTTTGATCCTCCACAGAAATTTGCCAATCTCTGCTTTAGTCTCACATGTAGCAGTCCACAAGCCCTTCCTGATGAAGTCCCAACCTTCCAAAGCAGAATTAAACCCACTTGTATCTGTGCTTTCATGGCTCTTTTTATATACAGTGTCATAACACCAATCACATGGTAACTCGAGTCACTGCTGAGATTGTGTTTGCCGTCACCCATCTCCCCATGGGTTACAGCAAAAGCCAACTTCTTGACCCAATTCTATCTAGCCCCTGCACAAACTGCCAGAATAATCTTTTAACAACATGAGTCAGGCTATTTCAATTTTCAACAACTCCCCACCACAGCAGCTCCTATCACACTTAGGATAAAATTTCAATGCTTTACCGTGGTCTCGAGGTCCCTGCCTACATCTATGACCCCATGTCCTGCTCTAGCCACGCTGGCTTGCTTATGGTGTCTCCAACATGCCAAACTTGTTCTTCTCTCATGCCAAACTTGTTTCTTTTGAAATTGTTGCTCCCCTGCATGGAAAACTCCTCTTTCATACGCTCACAGCTGGCCACTTCCTCATATTCAGATCTCAGCATAGATGTCACCTACTCAGAGAAGCTGTTCCTAATGATCCCAGAAAAGTACTATGCTCCCTAGTGCATCATCTGTATCAATTCACCCACTTTACTTTATTCATAGCTCTCATGGCCATCTGAAATTATCTTGTTTGTTTACTTATTCATTGACTGTTTCCTACAATGCAAGCTTACCAAAGCAGGAACCTTGTACCTTGGGTTCATTGTTGCATTCCCAATGTTTAGAATAATTCCTGACATTTACGTGCTCAATAAAGATGTGTTGAATACATGAATGAATGATTTGCAGAAGCATTCATTTATTTGTATTTTGCATCAAGCCAACATCAAGGTCTTAGAGGCCAGGGATCATACAATTGTTATACGTTCAGCACATAATATGCTGCCGGGAATTGAATTAATGCATTTAGTAAATGTTTGTTGAACAAATCATTAACTTATTGAGTGAATACTTAAAGACAATGAAAATGCATGCAGCCATAGAAAATTGGTGTTTCATTCTTGAAATATACAAACTACAGTTGAGTTAAATATTAAGGTATTCTTATAAAATGACAGGTATTGATATATTGAACTTTACAAGTTTTGAAAAATTTCAGAGAATGGTAATGGTTCCAATTTACCTAATTGGCCAATTATTTTTGCCTTTAAACTACAACAAATATCTGCAAACATCTTTTTGCAGATTTTTGGTTTGTTTGCACTAGTATGTGCGCATCCATAGGTGAAGCCGACAAATTCTCTCAATTGGTAATAGAAAAGATTGCAAACCTGGCATCTTCTAAAGTGGTGCATTTCAGACCCAATCATGGAGTTAGATGTCTGACAGTATTGCAATGAAAAAAATAAGAAAAGAGTCTATTTCTCTCCAAGTTCTGTCTTTGATGACACTAATCATGTGTGCTTTTTGTTAGTTCAGGTTTGGTTCAAAATGAATAGGGAATAGAGTAGACAGCTGAATGTCATACTCGTTTTCTTTCTAAGGTAATTTACCCCCTGAAGAAAAAGAAAAATCAGTTTTTGCAGGTGCAAATTCATTCAAAGTCAGCTATCCAAAATCCCAGTGTTATAACTAAAGATACTCTGACTGAGGTTCAGATTCCAGCCATTGAAATGAATTGCTAATGAAAAAAGAAACTGGTCCGAATTCCATAAGAAATGGAACCTTAGACGCATCCTACCTTCTATCTGCTCACATGCACGTGTGTCCAGATCTGATGCAGTTACATGCCAGTACACTTGCGGTTGGAGAAGGGGTAAATGTGTCATCTGGAGAGGCAGCTGTTGGGCCTGGCAGGGCGCAGTCACGTCTCAGGGTCACAGCATTCCAGCATCTGTTCCTCAGCTTTGCAGATCCTGAAAATGGAATGTGTCAGTGTGCTTGTAGTTGATTAATCCCTGGGAATTTACAAGAGACTGGGGTACAAAGCAGAGTGCCAATTTAGCAATTTATACTAAGAAATGTTACTGCCAAGTGGTTCCAAATGTTTATGTCAGCAGGAGAATGCAGCCTGCTAAAGACAAGAGGAGGTAAATCATAATCTGAAGTTTCCTGGGTGAGCATGGACTTGAGGCAGGAGGAGGAAGTTGGATGGCCTTAAGAACTGGTGTCAGTAAGCCTGACACACCCATCTCCAAATTGAGATTGACCTGCCAGGAAGGCACGACACTTGGATTCTCTGGCCAGTGCTGGAAACAGATTAACAATACTTGCTCACTGGCCTTCCTTTGTCTAGATTCCTTGCTGGACACCCGCATATTCTGTCTTCACCTGCATTAATGCCATTGAAGAGCGTCTGTCTTTTTTCTACATTCAATGAGTCCTCATTATTAATAGTCATGAGCTAATATTTATTGAGTGGTAGTAAGTGGTGGATGTATGCTCACTCCACAGTCCGTTCTGCTTAAATGCTTGTTTTGAAAACACAAACTTGTTCCAAAACAATTGATATATTAGGGAACGATTGGAACATAATGAGAATTCGTTTGCTTATACACTGTTTTGTCTGCAGGAAGCTCTAGGCCAAAACAAAAACTTTACTCTGCTGAATCCAACTGTTATGAACACACAAAGCACATACATATACATACATATGACACCTACCAGCTGCCTCAGTTCCCCACATGTTATGAGTCAACTCAGCCATATCCAGTGTCACAACTTTCCTTCCAATTTCAGGTAACCCTCCATCCACCGCTCCACGATAACCCACAAGCTGCAACACTTTGGACACTCAGTTCCACAGAAAACTCCAGGTCTTTTTCCCCATAAAGGGACATATTTATTGTAGTAGCTATATATTTCTTAACCACTTATCATGTAAAATTGCACTACCATTTTCATTAAAGTGTCCTCTTCTTCTTTTTTGTTGTGTTTCACCGATGTTTTAGTGAAACTCATCTTTCCTGTAAGCTTGTGGTTTTTATTTTGTAATTTTGCATAGTACAGTGATTTTAGGGAATGCATATGTTATGTTACAGTAGAACTGACTGTATTATTATTATCTTGTTTAATTCTTACAAAAATTATCATTTTTCATAGCAGGACATTGAGATTTGAGGAGTTTGAGTAAACTACCCAAGAACAAAGAGCTGGCAAGTAGTTAAGCAAAGATTCAAACTATCTGCTCTAACATACTCTGAAAGCCTTGGGATCCTGATTTGATAGAAGAGCCAGCCTGTCTTTTAAGGTGGTTTTCACCATGAATAATAGCTATAATATACTCAGAGGCAGTGCGGTAAAATATGCTTTTTGGAGCCCTGCTGCCTGGGTTCAGATCCTGGCTCTGTCACTTACAACCTGTATAAGAATGGGCGAGTTACATAATATGGCCAATTGTTGCAAAACAGCCCTAAGACTCTGCTTCTTGTATCCTCACCCTTTGTAACATGATTTTCCATCAAGAGGCAGATTCTATTTTCCTCACCCCATGGCTCTGGGCTGGCCTTGTGACTGGCTCTAATGAACAAAATACAGCAGAAATGACATGGTACTAGTCCCAAGGTTAGACCTCAGGAGCCCTTCAATGCTTCACTCGTTCTCCTGGAATGCTGCCACCACCATGTGAACAAGCCCAGACTGGCCTGCTAGGTGATGAAAGATGACATGGCCCAGTCACCCCAGTATCCCCAGATAACTCATCAACGGCCAGAAGTGTGAGTGAGTGAGGCCACTGCAGACGCCCCACCCCTCAGTGAGCCAACAGCTACTTACAGATGCATGAACGAGGCCAGCTAAGATCATTTCAGCCACACCCAGACCAGCAGAATTATTATTTTATGCTACTGGATCGGGGGTTATTTGTTACACAGAAAAAAAACCCACCTGATGCATTTAACTTCTCTGTACATCAACTATCCAATATGTAAAATAGGAAGAATAATAGAGCTAGGAGGATTAAATGAGTTAAGCATACAGAGAGAAACTTAGAACAATACCTTAGGTGTTAAGCTCTGTTCTGGTATAACAAAAATAATGCCTTAAACACCAATAATTTATTTATTATTATTACTATTTCTCAAGGTTCTGAGGGTTGACTGGGCTCAGTTAGGTGGTTCATGCTGGGGGGTCTCTCAGACAGATGCAGGTAGACAAGGGTTAGGGCTGGGATCGTCTTGAAAGCTTCTTCACTCACATGGCACCTGGGCTAGAAGACTCAGAAATTGGGCACTGGACCAACTGGAGCTCAGACACCTCTTTCTCTCTCTGTCTTTCTGTCTTTTTCTTTCTCCCTCTCTCTTTGGGATCTCTCCCAATAGTGAACTTGCATTAGTTAGACTTCTTACTTGGCAGGTGAAGATTGCCAGAATCCCAGGAGAAGACAGGCAGAAGCTGCATGGTCTTTTCCAACCTAAACTCAAAAGCCATGCTGTGTCCTTTTACCGCATTCTCTTCATCCAGGTCATCACAAAGTTTTGTCCAAGTTTGAGGAGAAGGGACATGCACTCCAAGTCTGGATGGGAACTGTGAATTTGCAACTATGTTTTAAAAACACCATGATCTTTTTTTTTTTTTTTAATCTTTATTGGAGTAGAGTTGCTTTACTATGTTGTGTTAGTTTCTACTGTACAGCAAAGTTAATCAACTATACGTACACATATATCCTCTCTTTTTGGATTTCCTTCCCATTTATGTCACCGCAGAGCATTGAGTAGAGTTCCCTGTGCTATACAGTAGGTTCTCATTAGTTATCTATTTTATACATAGTATCAATAGTGTATATATGTCAATCCCAATCTCCCAATTCATCCACCCCCCTTGGGATCCATACATATGTTCTTTACGTCTGTGTCTCTTATTTCTGCTTTGTAAATAAGGTTGTCTATATCAATTTTTTTTTCAGATTCCACATATATGCGTTAATATACAATATATGTTTTTCTCTTTCTGACTGACTTCACTCTGTATGACAGTCTCTAGCTCCATCTATGTCTCTACAAATGACCCTATTTCATTCCTTTTTATGGCTGAGTAATATGCTATTGTATATATGTACCACATCTTCTTTATGCATTCCTCTGTTGATGGACATTTAGGTTGTTTCCATGTCCTGGCTATTGTAAATAGTGCTGCAATGAACATTGGGGTGCATGTGTCTTTTTGAATTATGGTTTTCTCTGGGTATATGCCCAGGAGTGGGATTGCTGGGTCACATGGTAGTTCTATTTTTAGTTTTTTAAGGAACCTCCATACTGTTCTGCATAGTGGCTGTATCAATTTACATTCCCACCAACAGTGCAAGAGGGTTCCCTTTTCTCCACACCCTCTCCAGCATTTAATGTTTGTAGATTTTGTGATGATGGCCATTCTGACCAGTGTGAGGTGATATCTAATTGTAGTTTTGATTTGCATTTCTCTAATAATTTTTTTTCATGTGTTTGTTGGTCATCTGTATGTCTTCTTTGGAGAAATGTCTATTTAGGTCTTCCACCCATTTTTTGATTGGGTTGTTCGTTTTTTTTGATATTGAGCTGCATGAGCTGTTTGTATATTTTGGAGATTAATCCTTTGTCAGTTGCTTCATTTGCAACTATTTTCTCCCATTCTGAGGGTTGTCTTTTCATCTTTTTTATGGTTTCCTCTGCTGTGCAAAAGCTTTTAATTTAATTAGGTCCCATTTGCTTATTTTATTCTCATTACCCTAGGAGGTGGGTCAAAAAAGATCTTGCTGAGATTTATATCAAAGAGTGTCCTGCCTGTTTTCCTCTAAGAGTTTTACAGTACCTGGCCTTACATTTAGGTCTCTAATCCATTTTGAGTTTATTTTTGTGTATGGTGTTAGGGAGTGTTCTAATTTCATTCTTTTACATGTAGTTGTCCATTTTTCCCAGCACCACTTATTGAAGGGACTGTCTTTGCTCCACTGCATATTCTTGCCTCCTTTGTCATAGATTAGGTGACCATAGGTGCGTGAGTTTATCTCTGGGCTTTCTGCCCTGTTGCATTGATCTCTATTTCTGTTTTTGTGCCAGTACCATACTTGATTACTGTAGCCCTGTAGTATAGTCTGAAGTCAGGGAGCCTGATTCTTCCAGCTCCGTTTTTTTTGTTGTTTTTTTTTTTTCCCCTCAAGACTGCTTTTGCTATTTGAGGTCTTCTGTGTTTCCATACAAATTGTGAAATTTTTTGTTCTAGTTCTGTGAAAAATGCCATTGGTAGTTTGACAGGGATTGTATTGAATCTGTAGATTGCTTTCTGTAGTATAGTCATTTTCACAATTGATTCTTCCAATCCGAGAACATGGTATATCTCTCCATTTGTTTGTGTCGTCTTTGACTTCTTTCATCAGTATCTTATAATTTTCTGCATACAGGTCTGTTGCCTCCTTAGGTAGGTTTATTCCTAGGTATTTTATTCTTTTTGTTGCAATGATAAATGGGATTGTTTTCTTAATTTCCCTTTCTGATCTTTCATTATTAGTGTGTAGAAATGCAAGAGATTTCTGTGTATTAATTTTGTATACTGTGACTTTACTAAATTCATTGATTAGCTCTAGTAGTTTTCTGGTGGCATCTTTAGGATTTTCCATGTATAGTATCGTACATCCATAATTAGATCCTTCTCACAGCAACACTAATAAGGTTAGTAAAAACAGTATATCTATATCTTTTACTATTTGAAGACTTATTTTTACACAGCTTTAGGTTCACAGCAAAATTGAGAGAAAGGTAGAGACTTCCCATAAATCCCCTACCCCCACACATGCACAGACGCCCCCATTATCAACATCTCCTACCACAGTGGTACCTTTGTTACAACTGATGAATGGAGATTGACACATCCGTGTATCCATTTTTAACATGAGGAAATCCTGACTCAGAAAGATTAAATAATTTGCTGAAAGTCACAAAACTGGACATTCTCAGAGCTTTCACCCCACCCAGGATGTTTTTACCCAAAGATACTTTTAACCCACATGTGATACTACTAATCTCACTCATCACATCTAGGTTTCAGGACCATCACATTGAGTCAGCACAAAAACCTCTAAGTTGAGAAAAAAGCAACTGTCACTCCCACATGGAACACCGTATATACTAATGGACACATAAATAGCTAATCAAGCCCTTTTTCTGGACGTTCCTCACAAGCCTGTTTATACTCCGCTGTCATAAAAATTGTTAGTTTCCTGGAAAGATGAAGAAGCAAGCTGTGAGGCATCAAACTTGAGAATTCTTTCTTCCTTCTAACGGAGAGGCTCACATATCTCCTACCCACACAGTCTGATTCTTTTTGGACTCTTAACCCAAGCTTATGCCCTATAAGCATGCGGGAAACATCTGCACGGGGGTCAAAATTACAAAACTACTGGTTTACTACAGATAGAGAAGCATCAAACAGTAGACAGTTATGAATTTAGAGACAGAGGAAGCAGAAGAGGCAGGGCAAAGGTAAAAAGAGGCAGCCTAGTATAGATAAAATTAACACAATATAATTCCTTATATTTATACTAGTATTTTAGAAGTCAGGTTTACACGGATTATTTCACTTACCAGCAACGAAAAGAAAAAAGGGAGATATTATTTTATTCAACATCTGTGAATGGACAAAAATAAACCTCATAGGCACAGAGATGGTAACGATAGAGCTGGGTCTGTAACTCAGGCATTGAATCCTAGTCCTGACCACTGCCTACTACCCACAGGGTGGGGTTGGGGTAACTCATTCTAGTCTTGTTGGATGTGCCATTTAACTTCTTCTGCCCGAGTTTCCTGGTCTTTATACTTTGAGGGGGTTGTTCCAAATGGCTTTGAAGGTCCCTTCTCTGATATTGCATATGTCATGATGAAAGTGTCATGGTGTGCTCTGATGCCAGCAGAACGTAAGAATGAGCCTGATCAAAATTACCCTTAAAAAATCCTAAGTAGGGTGCCATATTGGAAACTGATACACATCACTCTTTAAGAGCAGTTTTCTTCCCTGTGTTTTTTCCTGTTGGGGTTTCCTTTGATGAGCCCTAGATGAAGTCAATGACTTCAGCTAAGGGTTAAGGGTCCGTTTAAAATACATTCAACATGGAGACGTGCTCAGCCTGGAAACTGAGACTAGCAAAAGGGGCAATTGATTCATTTCTCTATGTAACAGTCACAACCTCAATGGAGTGGCTGGCAGATAAAACTATAGTATGAAATTGCTATTTAACATTGGGTTATTGGATTTTCACTTGTTTGTTGTTTTTTCCTTTTGTTTGTTTTTGTTTTTTCTATTTTTTTTCTCTTAAAGGGGGGCTGAGCACATAGAGATCACTTAAGTACCATTCAATACTATTATTAAGTAAGTAAATATAAAGAATTATGAGCCACAGTTAGACAGAAGAAGAATAATCTATCTATATACATGGAGCATATGAACTGAGTGATAAACACCTAGATTCAAAATCAGACTCTTCTTCTAATTCCTTGGTAATCTTGGAATTGGAATCTGTAAAACTGAAACAACAACACCTACACGTGGGCTTGTAAAGAGAAGTAAATGAAATAATATGCATAAAGTGCTTAACACAGAATCTGGCATACCATAAATGCTCAGAAATGTCACTTAAAATAATTATTTTTATATTATCACCAAAGGGCGAGAATTTGGGCAGGAACTAGCCCAAGGAAAGAATATTGTAGAAGCCATAAATAAGCCTAGGAATATACAAAAATGTATCATCCCATCAGAATTATCCTTTCAGATGGGGTAAGCAAATATTTCTGTGAGTAGATATTTTGGGAAGATGGTACTTGAGTGTGTGTTGCTGATGTCTTATTCTTTCCAAGTCCCATTCTGCATTATCTCCAAAGCAAAACAACAACTAAAATGGGCACCCTGGAATAGCCTTTATGACACACCTGCTATAAAGTTAAAGGCAAGAACAGAACTTAGTTTACCTCTGCATTAGGCAGGAGCTACAGTCCCAGGAGTGGAGAGGCCTAGGGCAAGCATTTGAAGGTTGAAGTTCTTTGAGAGGGTTGGCCATCAAAGAAATATCCCTGGGAATTTGTGTAGCTGTGTGTGTTTGTTTGTGTGTGTGTGTGTGTGTGTGTGTATGTGTGAGAGAGAGAGCAGGTTTTCTGACCCCTTGGGAACTACAAGGGATCAGAGAAGTTATGCATTTGAGCCAAAAACTATACCCCAAACCTGAGACTGAGGAAAAGCAAATCCTATAGCATTGCAATTGGAGAAACAAGGAAGCAGAGAAACTTTTCCCCAGTGTTTCAAGAGGGGACAAATTCATGCAAATTAATATGACTACCTCACAGGGGCAAAGAATAATGTCCCTTCTACCACTCCAGGGTTTGCTGTAGCTAGGAGACCCAATACCTTGATCTGACCACTTCTCATAGCAGAACTTCCAGTATTATGCCAACAGATCCTCAACCATTTTTCATTTTTACCCAAGACCTCAATCAAGGAAGGAGTGAGATGCGGTAGAAGAAAAAAGAGAGTGAGAGGGGAAGAAATCTCCCACATTCAGATTGAACAGCCCACTAGGAACTAGTCTGTTGAATACTGTATTTACCTGGGTCATGAATACCATGTCACATATGGTGCAGCAGTGGAAGATGATTTATCTTAAGAGAAATGGGTAATGCCAGTGTCAGTAAGGCTGAGGTGAAAATGGGTTGTCTTTATCCTAGGAAAAAGGAAAAGAATCATTAAACCTTGGAATCCAAAGGATGGTACCCTCTGACTACAAGATAAAAAGGTGTGGAAGTATGTCATTAGAAGGAGAAACAACACTCTAATACAGGGGTCCCCAACCCCTGGTACTGGTCTGTGGCCTGTTAGGAACCAGGCCACACAGCAGGAGGTGAGCAGCAGGTGAGTGAGAGAAGCTTCATCTGTGTTTACAACTGCTCCCCATCACTCGCATTACCGCCTGAGCTCCACCTCCTGCCAGATCAGCGGCGGCATGAGATTCCCATCAGAGTGCAAACCCTACTGTGAACTGTGCATGCAAGGGGTCTAGGTTGCGTGCTCCTTATGAGAATCTAATGCCTGATGATCTGAGATGGAGCTGAGGCGGTGATGCTAGCGCTGGGGAGTGGCTGCAAATACAGATTATCATTAGCAGAGAGGTTTGACTGCACAGAGACCATAATAAATCAATTGCTTGCCAGACGTATCAAAACCCTATCTGTGAGTGGCAAGTGACAAGCTGCATCTTACAGAGCAGACTGGACATAAGCAACACACTTCAGGTGTCACTGTCTCCCATCACCCCCAGATGGAACCATCTAGTTGCAGGAAAACAAGCTCAGGGCTCCCACTGATTCTGCATTATGGTGAGTTGTATAATTATTTCATTATATATTACAATGTAATAATAATAGAAACAAAGTGCACAATAAATGTAATGCGCTTGAATCATCCTGAAACCACCCCCCACCCCCACCCCTGGTCCGTGGAAAAATTGTCTTCCATGAAACCAGTCCCTGGTGCCAAAAAGGCTGGGGACCGCTGCTCTGATACATGGGATCCTGTCAAGAGCTAAGGCTCTAGAGTTTAGGGTCAGTGACTACTTAAAGCAACCATTTAATATGACAGGATAAGTTATTCTCAGCCCTATACTTGTGCTCTTCACATGCATTCATTTAGGTTGTATTAAGTGGCCTTTGCTATGTGTGGTCAGCAATGGAATTGTTTGCATATATTCCTATTCTATGACCGGGTGTGAGGATTGCCCTTCTCTTCCCGCTTTGAGGTTAGATGTGGTCCCATGACTTGCTTTTCAATTATGAGCAGAACTAACACGTGTCACTTTCTGGCAGAAAGCTTTAAGAAAGATGATTTACTGCATCATCTTTCCTTGCTTTGGTGACTATAAAAACATGTATCAAGATAGAGCCTCCATCACCCTGTGTCCCTAAGTGGCTACAATGAGTGGGACACGCCTGCTGACCTGAGATGGATATGTACTGTGAATGACAAGTAGGCATTTACTATGTTGGGTCATTAAAATGACTGCTCATTATCTCCTCCCCATTTCACAGTTGTGAGATTGCTTTAGAAACCACCACTTGTGCAAGTCGCTAAGACTAGTGTGTATTGCATCTGAAATTAAAACTTAAATCTTATTTCCTCTGGCTCACTAAATCTCCCTTCCTCCCACAAAGGCCTTCAGATGGGTCAGAGTTGCCAAAATCCTGTGAGTTTATGACGTCCATGCCTCAAATCCATTGTCTTCGGTTAGCAAGTCTAAATTTAGATGGTAACTTATATTTGCTTCCATTATTAAAAATAAAAGTGAACCTCAAAAAATTATGGAATGAACTCCATATACAGCTGTCTAAACCTTTACCCTTTCACCAAAGAGTCTTCAAAACCGTGATCTCCTTACATTATGCCTTTAGTGAAAATTTCGTCCACACAGAACCACAGGTGACATCTAAGCAATTACATATTTTTCAGTGCTTGTCTTTTCGATTTTCCCATCTTCAAGTTCTTTTCTTGTGTCAAAGCTGATTTTCTGTTTCCCTGTTCCTCCCACATGCCACTTTAGGAAGCTTTGTATTAAAGGCTGCTTTCCAAGCCATGGAAGAGGAAGCAGGACAGTTTCCATCCCTTTAGACACATGGAAGAATCCTCTTGCACTTCACGCGTCTTCAGAAAGGAGTCTTAAAAGTCCAAAAGAATAGTTTAAAAGCTTTGCCAATTGTTAGTGACCATGACTCTTTCCATCTAATTTATCTCAATCTGCAAGGCCTGCATTAGTCTCTATTCCTATAGCAAAGTAACAGACTGTCTTTAAGGCTTTCATTTCTTATTTTTATATTATTTTCTCTCTCACAACACTTTTTTCATTTTCCCTAAACCTTTTTTCTGTACACTTCTCCAACTCTACATTCATCTTGACAAGAAACAGGGAAGTAACTTGGAGGAAAGAAGGACAAGGAGAAAAAGGAAAAAGAGAAGAAGTGGTTACCTGCTTTCACCAAGAGAAGTAACAGCACATTCCCATCTGCGTTTGCCTGGGGGTGAAGACACTTATGAATCAATGACCAAAAGTGAGAGAAGTATTGCTAATAGGAATGAGAAGAACAGGTAAACTCTAGATTCCTCTCAATTATATTGAACTATATATAGTGTATATAGTGTGTATCTATTGCTATACTGGACCCACAGAATGGTTTGTGGTCGAATACGGTTTTTAAAACAATCTTACACAATTCAAAAAAACACTTGGGCATTCTACTCCAACAAATTATTTATATATACAATTCAATCTTGAATAGGTGGGGGTTTTTTCATTGAAATATAGTTGATTTATAGGATTGTATTAGTTTCAGGTATAGAGCATAGTGATTCAGTATTTTTGCAGATTATATTCCATTATAGGTTATTGCAAAATAATGGGTATAATTCTCTGTACTATAAGTAAATCCTTGTTGCTTATCTATTTTAGATATAGTAGTTTATATACTTTAATCCCATATTCCTAATTTATCTTTCCCCCCGCCTCCCATTTGGTAACCACAAATTTATTTTCTATGTCTGTGAGTCTGTTTCTGTTTTACATATACATTTATTTGTATTGTGTTTTTAGATTCAGGTGGATTATTTTTACATCATTTAGTTATTCACCGAGAAAACTGCCTAACAGTCTTATGACTGTACATATCACAAAAGGTCATCAGACCATGGAATTACAAACCTGACTGTGCACAAGAGCCACCCGTGGAATTTTTTTTTAATTTTGACTTCCAGATCCTTCCCCCTTTATTTTTAATGAGTTCCATGTGTGATTCTGATGTACATCCAGCTTGAGAATCACTAGTTTGGTCTATCTCTCTCCAAATTGTTCATCTTCAGTCTTGAAAAATTAAAATTCCCAAAGTGTGAATGCTTATAGTATGAATCAACTTCTTACTCATCATATTAGTATTTCAGTTTAAGAACACAAAGGCTCTCCTTGATGACTGTGAGCTGTCTAGATCATTTTATGGGTGTAAAGTACGTTACTAGAACAGTTGTTTATTTTACCATTTTTTTTAACATCTTCATTGGAGTATAATTGCTTTACATTGTTGTGTTAGTTTCTGATGTACAACAAAGTAAATCAGCTATATGTACACTTATAATCCCATATCCCCCCTCTCTTGAGTCTCCCTCCCACCCTCCCTATCCCACCCCTCTAGGTAGTCACAAAGCACTGAGCTGATCTCCCTGTGTTATGCAGCTGCTTCCCACTAGCTATCTATTTTACATTTGGTAGTGTATATATGTCCATGCCACTCTCTCACTTCATCCCAGCTTACCCTTCCCCCTCCCCGTGTCCTTAAGTCCATTCTCTACATCTGCGTCCTTATTCCTGTCCAGCCCCTAGGTTCTTCACAAACTTTTTTTTTTTTTTTTTTAGATTCCATATACATATGTTAGCATACGGTGTTTGTTTTTCTCTCTCTGACTTACTTCACTCTGTATGACAGACTCTAGGTCCATCCACCTCACTACAAATAACTCAATTTCGTTTCTTTTCATGGCTGAGTAATATTCCATTGTATATATGTGCCACATCTTCTTTATCCATTCATCTGTCAATGGACACTTAGGTTGCTTCCATGTCCTGGCTATTGTAAATAGTGCTGCAATGAACATTGTGGTACATGACTCTTTTTGAAATTAGAACGTTCCCTAACACCATATACAAAAATAAACTCAAAATGGGTTAAAGACCTAAATGTAAGGCCAGACACTATAAAACTCTTAGAGGAAAATTTAGGAAGAATACTCTATGACTTAAATCACAGCAAGATCCTTTTTGACCCACCTCCTACAGAAATGGAAATAAAAACAAAAATAAACAAATGGGACCTAATGAAACTTAAAAGCTTTTGCACAGCAAAGGAAACCATAAACAAGATGAAAAGACAACCCTCAGAATGGGAGAAAATATTTGCAAATGAATCAACTGACAAAGGATTAATCTCCAAAATATACAAGCAGCTCAATATCAAAAAAAAAACAAACAACCCAATCCAAAAATGGGCAGGAGACCTAAATAGACATTTCTCCAAAGAAGATATACAAATGGCCAACAAACACATGAAAGGATGCTCAACATCACTAATCATTAGAGAAATGCAAATCAAAACTACAATGAGGTATCACCTCACACAGGTCAGAATGGCCATCATCAAAAAATCTACAAACAATAAATGCTGGAGAGGATGTGGAGAAAAGGGAACCCTCTTGCACTGTTAGTGGGAATGTAAATTGATACAGCTACTATGGAAAACAGTATGGAGGTTCCTTAAAAAACTAAAAATAGAACTACCATATGACCCAGCAATCCCACTACTGGGCATATACCCTGAGAGCAGTTGTTTATAAGCTGCAGGGCCCCATTTTGTATGATGGTAAGTGTTTTAACTACTCCTTAAACGTAAATTGCTGGGTAAATTTCACTTTTAAAGAATTGTATTCACTCTTTCAGATCAGCTGGATACCACCTAATAAAGTTTAGCATCCCTGGTCACGGTCAAAAATGTAACATTTTCCCCCAAAACAAGTTGAAATCAATATTTTGAGAATAGTGAGTTATTAAATATCTGGTCTCTAGCAGGAAGAGAGGAAATGGAGATTCTCCTCCACATAAGGAGAGGAAAAACATAACAGGAAATGCACAGGCAGGAGAACAGTCCACTTAGATCTCAGGCAGAACTTGTCAATCCCTTGAATCCTCTTTCTTCTTCCCACAGCTGCACTAAAATCGTTCCCCAATCACACTGCATTCTCTCCCACTCTGATGCCTCGGAACAGACTGTTCTGTACTCCTTGATGAAGTCCTGGTCTCTTAAGACCAGCTGAAATGTTACCGCTTCTGTGGAGGTTTCTTCAGTTCTCCAGGTCTGTCCTCTGCCCCCTCAAAGTCTCTATTTAGCTTCCATGACAGTGTAACTATCTGGTTTGATGTCAGTGTCCCCTGTTTGGCTATCAATTACATGAGAGCATTTCTGAATTTCCAGTTCCTAGCACAGTGCCAGACACCCAAAACCTGCTCAGCAAATGCTCACTGAATAAATATGAAATAATTTGCTTAATTAAATTTCCATTCTACTGGATCTAATCTGACCTAATTGTCTCTTAAAGTGGCAACTAGAAAGGGCTAGTTGTCCCCTAGGGTTCCATGACACAACAGTAAATCCGCTGGCCTTTTGAAACAATAGACAGAAGTCCCTGTCTGGCAGCTGCATTCAGCAACTTGCCAACAGAATTCTGTGACTGGATTGCTGTGGTTTGGACCCAGGAAGAGACAGATGATAGAGGAAAAACCTGGAGTGAAAAAGCCAGGAGTGTGTAACCAGGTGAGACAAATGAGCAGTTTGAAAACCGAGGAATATCAGCTGTATTCTGGCAGTAGGTATTGAGAACCGTCCCAAACCAAGGACAGAGATAAAAGATCAGGGACATAGCCATGGATCCCAAGTCCCTGTATAGGTTACAGGGACTAGGGAATGATGATCCCGGTTTACTAGAACTAAAAGACTATCAATAGCCAGGACCCTAGAGTTACAAGTGATAAAAATGAGAAAATGAATGTAACTGCAAAAGAAGATATGGAAGAAGATATGTCCCTCCACTACGACCTCAAAGCCCTCTCTGGTTGTCCTTACAATGTATCATATTGTCCTATCGCCCTACCAGACTGTGAGCCCCTCAAGAAAAGCCATTTCAACCTATTCTTCTTTCTGTTCCCAACACCCACTAGGAACCCAGCATATTGTCTGACACTTAATTTACACCTAACATATTTTGCTGTTGAACTGACCTCTAAGAATGGAGAAGTGTCTAACTTACACCCTCCAAGTCCTAGAGCTAAAGACAAGATTTTAACCCAATGTGTTTTACTATATGAATTTCAGGCTACTTCAGGAGTTCCTTGATTCTGTCATTATGAGACATTTTTCCCCTAAATTACATGTGATGACTAGGGCTTCATACATTATAGAAATAAACAGATATGAGCAGAAGAGGAAAAATACACAGAAAGAATGTACTTTTTCTTAGTAATGATACACTCAAACATTTCTAGTGCCTGAGAAAGTAAAAGCTTCTTTAATTCCACTGCAGTTTTGCAATGAAATCTGCCACTGTACTGACTGTTCATTGCTCCAAACAAGCTTGGGTGTGCTGGCTGATATTTGCTGCAGCAACTCTGATACAGTATAAGATTTCTGAGTGACAGAATCATATCAGCCTTTTGCAGAAGTTAGCTGCAATTTTATTGGAAAAAAAGATATCTGAGGAGATTGAGCAGTAACTGAATATGCATATATATGCCCCAGCAGTCAAACAGCTGTAAAGTATTCACTTTTTCAAATTGACTTATGCAATAGAGAGAAAAACTACTATGTTTCTTCAGGCCTTATACATCATGAAATGGGCACTATAAAACATTGCTTTCCTTTCTTGCTTTTTATCACTACGAGTCCAGACATAAGGTTATTTTAACAGTAAATGGACATTCTATCCTATGCTTTCTTCACAAGGAGAATGTCAAATTTTTAGTTATTGAAATACAGCACATCCTGAACTCTCCACAGATTGGCCTGTAACTTGCAACACTGTGCCTTCTAGAATTGCAGTTCCTCTGCTATTCCCAAGTAAACTCAAGTTCAGAAACCCCATTGAAGGCTCTGGCCTAGAGTTTTCTCTTGTCCTGTCTTTGCCACCCGACCAAAAACTGGAGCTTCCTCTGTGGCCCTGCATGGCATGCAGTGACTCCCCTCTGGGATCTCCATGTGGTTGACAGGGTCTTGGTGCTCCGGCCGGGTGGCAGGCCTAAGACTATGACATGCGAGAGCCAAGTTGAGGACATTGGACAACCAGAGACCTCCAAGCCCCACGTAATACAATCGACGAGAGCTCTCCCACATATCTACATATCAACGCTAAGACCCAGCTCCACTCAACGACCGGCAAGCTCCAGTGCTTGACACCACATGCCAAACAACTAGCAAGACAGGAACACAACTACACCCATTAGCAGAGAGGATGCCTAAAATCATAATAAGTTCACAGACACACCAAAACACACCACCAGACGTGGTCCTGCCCACCAGAAAGACAAGATCCAGCCTCATCCACCAGAACACAGGCACCAGCCCCCTCCACCAGGAAGCCTACCCAAGCCACTGAACCAACCTTACCCACTGGAGGGAGACAACAAAAACAATGGGAACTCCAAACCTGCAGCCTGCGAAAAGGAGACCCCAAACACAGTAAGTTAAGCAAAATGAGAAGACAGAGAAATACACAGCAGATGAAGAAGCAAGGTAAAAACCCACCAGACCAAACAAATGAAGAGGAAATAGGCAGTCTATCTGAAAAAGAATTCAGAGTAATAATAGGAAAGATGATGCAAAATCTTGGAAATAGAATGGAGAAAATACAAGAAATGTTTAACAAGGACCTAGAAGAACTAAAGAGCAAACAAACAATGATGAACAACACAATAAATGAAATTAAAAATTCTCTAGAAGGGATCAATAGCAGAGTAACTGAGGCAGAAGAACGTATAAGTGACCTGGAAGATAAAATAGTGGAAATAACTACTGCAGAGCAGAATAAAGAAAAAAGAAGGAAAAGAATTGAGGACAGTCTCAGAGACCTTTGGGACAACATTAAACGCCCCAACATTCAAATTATAGGGGTCCCTGAAGAAGAAGAGAAAAAGAAAGGGTCTGAGAAAATATTTGAAGAGATTATAATTGAAAACTTCCCTAATATGGGAAAGGAAATAGTCAATCAAGTGCAGGAAGCACAGAGAGTCCCATACAGCACAAATCCAAGGAGAAACATGCCAAGACACATATTAATCAAACTATCAAAAATTAAATCCAAAGAAAAAATATTAAAAGCAGCAAGGGAAAAGCAACACATAACATAAAAGGGAATCCCCATAAGGATAACAGCTGATCTTTCAGCAGAAACTCTGCAAGCCAGAAGGGAGTGGCGGGACATATTTAAAGTGATGAAAGGGAAAATCCTACAACCAAGATTACTCTGCCCAGCAAGGATCTCATTCAGATTTGACGGAGAAATCCAAACCTTAACAGACAAGCAAAAGCTAAGAGAATTCAGCACCACCAAACCAGCTTTACAACAAATGCTAAAGGGACTTCTCTAGGCAGGAAACACAAGAGAAGGAATAGACCTACAATAACAAACCCAAAACAATTAAGAAAATGGTAACAGAACATACATATCAATAATTACCTTAAATGTAAATGGATTAAATGCTCCAACCAAAAGACATAGACTGGCTGAATGGATACAAAAACAAGACCCGTATATATGTTGTCTACAAGAGACCCACTTCAGATCTAGGGACACATAAGACTGAAAGTGAGGGGATGGAAAAAGACATTCCATGTAAATGGAAATCAAAAGAAAGCTGGAGTAGCAATTCTCATATCAGACAAAATAGACTTTAAGATAAAGACTATTACAAGAGACAAAGAAGGACACTACATAATGATCAAGGGATCAATCCAAGAAGAAGATATAACAACACTATGAGACTAGATATCAATTTCAGGAAAAAAAGTGTAAAAAATACAAACACGTGGAGGGTAAACAATACACTACAAAATAACCAAGAGATCACTGAAGAAATCAAAGAGGAAATCAAAAAATATGTAGAAACAAATGACAATGAAAACATGATGACCCAAAACCTATGGGATGCAGCAAAAGCAGCTCTAAGAGGGAAGTTTACAGCAATACAATCCTGCCTCAACAAACAAGAAAAATCTCAAACAACCTAAGCTTACACCTAAAGCAATTAGAGAAAGAAGAACAAAAACCCCAAAGTTAGCAGAAAGAAAGAAATCCTATAAAACAGATCAGAAATAAATGAAAAAGAAATGAAGGAAACAATAGCAAAGATCAGTAAAACTGAAAGCTGCTTCTTTGAGAGGAGAAACAAAATTGATAAACCATTAGCTAGACTCATCAAGAAAAAAAGGAAGACTCAAATCAACAGAATTAGAAATGAAAAATGAGAAGTAACAACTGACACTGCAGAAATACAAAGGATCATGAGAGAGTAATACAGGCAACTATATGCCAATAAAATGGACAACCTGGAAGAAATGGACAAATTCTTAGAAAAGCACAACCTTCTGAGACTGAAACAGGAAGAAATAGAAAATATAAACAGAACAATCACAAGCACTGAAATTGAAACTGTGATTAAAAATCTTCCAACAAACAAAAGCCCAGGACCAGATGGCTTCACAGGTGAATTCTATCAAACATTTTGAGAAGAGCTAACACCTATTCTTATCAAACTCTTTCAAAACATAGCAGAGGGAGGAACACTCCCAAACTCATTCTATGAGGCCACCATCACCCTGATACCAAAACCAGGAAAAGATGTCACAAAAAAAGAAAACTACGGGCCAATATCACTGATGAATATAGATGCAAAATCGTCAAGAAAATACTGGCAAACAGAATCCAACAGCGCATTAAAAGGATCATACACCATAATAAAGTGCGATTTATCCCAGGGATGCAAGGATTCTTCAATATATGCAAATCAATCGATGTCATAAACCATATTAACAAATTGAAGGATAAAAACCATATGATTATCTCAATAGATGCAGAAAAAGCGTTTGACAAAATTCAACACCGATTTATAATAAAAATCCTCCAGAAGTAGGCATAGAGGGAACTTACCTCAACATAATAAAGGCCATATATGACAAACCCACAGCCAACATCATCCTCAATGGTGAAAAACTGAAACCATTTCCACTAAGATCAGGAACAAGACAAGGTTGCCCACTCTCATCACTATTTTTCAACATAGTTTTGGAAGTTTTAGCCATGGCAATCAGAGAAGAAAAAGAAATAAAGGAATCCAAATCGGAAAAGAAGAAGTAAAACTGTTACTGTTTGCAGGTGACATGATACTATACATAGAGAATCCTAAAGATGCTACCAGAAAACTACTAGAGCTAATCAATGAATTTGGTAAAGTAGCAGGATACAAAATTAAGGCACAGAAATCTCTTGCATTCCTATACACTAATGATGGAAAATCTGAAAGAGAAATTAAGGAAACACTCCCATTTACCATTGCAACAAAAAGAATAAAATACCTAGGAATAAACCTACCTAAGGAGACAAAAGATCTGTATGTAGAAAACTGTAAGACACTGATGAAAGAAATTAAAGATGATACAAACAGATGGAGAGATATACCATGTTCTTGGATTGGAAGAATCAACATTGTGAAAATGACTATAGTACCCAAAGCAATCTACAGATTCAATACAATCCCTATCAAGCTACCAATGGCATTTTTCACAGAACTATAGAACAAAAAATTTCACAATATCTATGGAAACACAAAAGACTCCAAATAGCCAAAGCAATGTTGAGAAAGAAAAACGGACTTGGAGGAATCAGGCTCCCTGACTTCAGACTATACTACAAAGCTACAGTAATCAAGACAGTACGGTACTGGCACAAAAACAGAAATATAGATCAATGGAACAGGATAGATAGCCCAGAGATAAACCCACACACATATGGTCACCTTATTTTTGATAAAGGAGGCAAGAATATACAATGGAGAAAAGACAGCCTCTTCCATAAGTGGTGCTGGAAAAACTGGAGAGCTACATGTAAAAGAATGAAATTAGAACACTCTCTAGGGCTTCCCTGGTGGTGCAGTGGTTAAGAATCCGCCTGCCAATGCAGTGACACGGGTTCAAGCCCTGGTCCAGGAAGGTCCCACATGCCTCGGGGCAAGTGAGCCTGTGTGCCACAACTACTGAGCCTGTGTGCCACAACTCTGAAGCCCATGAACCTAGAGCCCGTGCTCCACAACAAGAGAAGCCACCACAATGCGAAACCCACGCACCACAACAAAGAGTAACCCCCACTCGCTGCAACTAGAGAAAAGACCATGCGCAGCAACAAAGACCCAATCCAGCCAAAAATAAAATAAATAAATAAATAAATTAACACTCTCTAATACCATACACAAAAATAAAATCAAAATTGATTAAAGACCTAAATGTAAAGCCAGACACTATAAAAATTCTTAGAGGAAAACATAGGCAAAGCACTCTATGACTTAAATCACAGCAAGATCCTTTTTGACCCACCTCCTACAGAAATGGAAATAAAAACAAAAATAAAGAAATGGTACCTAATGAAACTGAAAAGATTTTGCACAGCAAAGGAAACCATAATCAAGATGAAAAGACAACCCTCAGAATGGGAGAAATATTTGCAACCGAAGCAACTGACAAAGGATTAATCTCCAAAATATATAAGCAGCTCATGCAGCTCAATATCGAAAAAAAAAACAACCCAATCCAAAAATGGGCAGAAGACCTAAATAGACATTTCTCCAAAGAAGATAAACAGATTGCCAACAGACACATGAAAGGATGCACAATATCACTAATCGTTAGAGAAATGCAAATAAAAATTACAATGAGGTATCACCTCACACAGATCAGAATGGCCATCATCAAAATATCTACAAACAATAAATACTGGAGAGGATGTGGAGAAAAGGGAACCCTCTTGCACTGTTGGTGGGAATGTAAACTGATACAACCACTATGGGGAACAGTATGGAGGTTCCTTAAAAAACTAAAAATAGAACTACCATATGACCCAGTAATCCCCCTACTGGGCATATACCCTGAGAAAACCATAATTCAAAAAGACACATGCACCCCAATGTTTATTGCAGCACTATTTACAATAGCCAGGACATGGAAGCAACCTAAGTGTCCATCGACAGATGAATGGATAAAGAAGATGTGGCACATATATACAATGGAATATTACTCAGCCATAAAAAGAAATGAAATTGAGTTATTTGTAGTGAGGTGGATGGACCTAGAGTGTGTCATACAGAGTGAAGTAAGTCAGAAGAGAAAAACACATACCGTATGCTAACACATACATATATGAAATATAAAAAATAAAAAAAGGTTCTGAAGAACTTAGGAGCAGGACAGTCATAAAGACACAGATGTAGAGAATGGACTTGAGGACACGGGGAGGGGAGAGGGTAAGCTGGGACGAAGTGAGAGAGTAGCACTGACATATATACACTACCAAATGTAAAATAGACAGCTAGTGGGAAGCAGCCGCATAGCACAGGGAGGTCTGCTCGATGCTTTGTGACAACATAGAGCAGTGGGATAGGGAGGGTGGGAGGGAGACGCAAGAGGGAGGGGATATGTGGTTATATGTATCCATATACAAATTCAAATTCAAATCCATGAAGTAGAGCCTAAAACAAATTTACTTTCTGAAGGAGTGATTCCAAGCCCTAGATGTTCCCAATTATGCAAAGAGTTATCACAAGAGATATTCAAATAAATTTATAAGAATAAATATATTACTTTAAAACATTAACATGTATAATATCGTATTTTTAGGAAGTATATATTTAAGACATATAAAACATATTGTGAAATGAGAAAGTGATAAGATGTTACAACGGCGAAATCTTTAGATTCTAAAGAGATTCCAATTCCACATTCTAGAATAAAGATTCTAGTTTTGCCCAGGATGGTTACTGTGGCTATTTTGAGGTGAACGGGGAGGCTCTGAGCCATGTCAAAGTGGAGGAGTGTGGGCCAATGGGAAACTTTATTTTTTTTTTTAAGGTTTTTTTTTTTTTTAATGTCTGAAACATTTATATTAACATATTTCCATACATATTTCCATACAAATACAAATATAAGATTTTTAGAAATTTCATGTAATGTCTGAAACATTTATATTAACATATTTCCATACAAATAACCCAATGAAAGTTTAGTATTAGTTGTTTTGTTTGCTTGTTTTTTTATACTGCAGGTTCTTATTAGGCATCAATTTTATACACATCAGTGTATACATGTCAATCCCAATCGCCCAATTCAGCACACCACCATCCCCACCCCACCGCAGTTTTCCCCCCTTGGTGTCCATATGTCCATTCTCTACATCTGTGTCTCAACTTCTGCCCTGCAAACCGGCTCATCTGTACCATTTTTCTAGGTTCCACATACATGCATTAATATACAATATTTGTTTTTCTCTTTCTGACTTACTTCACTCTGTATGACAGTCTCTAGATCCATCCACTTTTCCACAAATGACTCAATTTCGTTCCTTTTTATGGCTGAGTAATATTCCATTGTATATATGTACCACAACTTCTTTATCCATTCGTTTGTTGATGGGCATTTAGGTTGCTTCCATGACCTGGCTATTGTAAATAGTGCTGCAATGAACATTTGGGTGCATGTGTCTTTTTGAATTATGGTTTTCTCTGGGTATATGCCCAGTAGTGGGATTGCTGGGTCATATGGTAATTCTATTTTTAGTTTTTTAAGGAACCTCCATATTGTTCTCCATAGTGGCTGTATCAGTTTACATTCCCACCAACAGTGCAAGAGGGTTCCCTTTTCTCCACACCCTCTCCAGCATTTGTTGTTTGTAGATTTTCTGATGATGCCCATTCTAACAGGAGTGAGGTGATACCTCATTGTAGTTTTGATTTGCATTTCTCTAATAATTAGTGATGTTGCGCATCTTTTCATGTGCTTCGTGGCCGTCTGTATGCCTTCTTTGGAGAAATGTCTATTTAGGTCTTCTGCCCATTTTTGGATTGGGGTGTTTGTTTCTTTAATATTGAGCTGAATGAGCTGTTTATATATTTTGGAGATTAATCCTTTGTCCGTTGATTCGTTTGCAAATATTTTCTCCCATTCTGAGGGTTGTCTTTTCATCTTGTTTTTGGTTTCCTTTGCTGTGCAAAAGCTTTTAAGTTTCATTAGGTCCCATTTGTTTATTTTTGTTTTTATTTCCATTACTCTAGGAGGTGGATCAAAAAAGATCTTGCTGTGATTTATGTCAAAGAGTGTTTTTCCTATGTTTTCCTCTAAGAGTTTTATAGTGTCCAGTCTTATATTTAGGTCTCTAATCCATTTTGAGTTTATTTTTGTGTATGGTGTTAGGGAGTATTCTAATTTCATTCTTTTACATGTAGCTGTCCAGTTTTCCCAGCACCACTTATGGAAACTTTATTATATTGATACAAGCAACACACATTCATTGTAGAAAAAGTAGAGAATACCAGGAAGCAAAAGGATTTTTTTTTTTAAAAAACCCTATAACCGGGCTTCCCTGGTGGCGCAGTGGTTGAGAGTCTGCCTGCCAGTGCAGGGGACACGGGTTCGAGCCCTGGTCTGGGAAGATCCCACATGCCGCGGAGCAGCTGGGCCCATGAGCCGCAATTGCTGAGCCTGCGCGTCTGGAGCCTGTGCTTGGCAGCGGGGGGGGCCGCGATGGTGAGAGGCCCCGCGCACCGCGATGAAGAGTGGCCCCCGCTTGCCACGACTAGAGAAAGCCCTCGCACAGAAATGAAGACCTAACACAGCCATAAATAAATAAATTAATTAATTAAAAAATAAAAAATAAAAAAAAAATTTAAAAAAAACCCCTATAACCCTATAACTTATTAGATAACCATATTAGTAAGCTTTTAAAGTATACTTTCTAGAATTTTTTCATATGCTTTAGTTGCAAAAAAAAAAAAAACGGAATTATACCTACATATAATACTTTTGTAACCTGTTTCCATTGACTTCACAGTACATTTCAAGCTGAGTGGTATAGCATTGTTGAAATTTATACCATGATTTATTTAACCAGTACTATAAGTACCCTATTGTTGGCTAGTTTGATTGCTTCTGATTTCTCTCTATCATAAATAATTTTACAATGAAAATCTTTGTAAATGAATCTTTACACACATCCTAAATTCCATTAGGATACATTTTTAGAAATGGAATTGAGGAGCGAAGGGATGGGCACATTTTTATATTTTCTCAAAGTATTCCCAAATTTTCCTACAGAAAGTTGGTATCAGCAAAGTAGGAGACTGCTCATACCAGTAAGCTGGTTATTTGTATTCATGGATGCTATTTTCTTGCACTAACTTGTGTCACTCATAGTGCCACAATATTCCAATAATGACTGAAGGGATCTTGGACATTCCAAAGCTCACCACAGCAGTAGAGAGTAAGGTTCATTTCCTTGGAAACCTCTTTCTTTTTCCTGAGTAGTTACACATGGCTATCACATGATCTTTTTCAGATATCCCCAATCAGTTAACAACAGTTTAACACAAATGAGAGTATTTCACTTATGGATGAGCATTACAATAGGCTACAATTTATGCTAAATCATGTGTGAGATTTCTCAATGAGAAAAATGTATACTGAGAACAGATCTCGAATGATTTAGTATTTGAACACCAGCACTCACACACTGCACCATGTAGATTATGCAAAATTTTGGTTCAGGAGAGAGATGCTTGAAAACACTTTTGTTTCTCTTTGAGGCCAGTAGTTGAACATATTTTAAACACTTATTTCATTAAAATCAATTAATTGGTTAATTTCCCTAGCCCCAGAAGGAAATGTTGAGAGGAAAAGTCAGTTTCAATCTGTGGGGAAAATGATGGCAATGCCACTTTTAACAACTAATTATAGGAATTGTCTTCTAGAACACCTGGGCTGCAGTCTCGAACTAGATTCCTTCTGCTGCTTTTTATTCTTTTCTTTTGATTTTTTTTTAACAAGAAAGAAGAAATTACAACAGGCAATTCTGTCTAAGAAAAGGAAAGGATTAAAAAAGAGAAGGCTTCATTTTGAAGCATCCACAGGACACCATGGAAAGCTCCCAAGCACTAGAAAAGAAAATCTCATTCCACAGACATAAATAAGAAGAAATCCTTCTGGACAGAGCTTAAGACAGGAGGTGGGGGTGATAAAATTACAGTACATTTTTAAAGCATGGGCTTTGCAAGCTGCATGTCCTCAAGAAAAAACTAACTTTAAGGAATTGAGGTGAATTCAGCATGTGGAGATTGTGTCACTTCCTACTATTGTTCTATGGTCTTTTAATTATGGTAGGATCTGGTGTCTGGCCCTGGAATGCATAGGTTCTACTGTTTGATGAGACATTTGTTCCTCATATGCATTCTGACCCAACAGCTATGGATGCAGGTACCATGACCCAGGACTGAGCTGGAAGGAGGAGACTGTACAACATTGGTAACACAGCCAATTTAACAGGATTGTCAGTCCTCTGATTTTCCAGCGACAGTTCTTGAATCATTCTATAAGCAGCTTGCTGAACCACAAACGTATTTCAAGCATTTTCTCTTTGCCAAAAGGGTTCTCTATTTTCAAACTTTCACAGACCTCAATTTCAACTTAAAGTCATAGTTTTAATTATATTCCACCAAATTAAATTTTAATTTATAAGTCTTCCAGAAAAAAAAGCATCTAAGATCTATCAAATAGATAACACAATTCAGTGTCTTTACAAAAACGCTTTTAAAATTCAGCATAGGGGCTTCCCTGGTGGCGCAGTGGTTGAGAATCTGCCTGCCAATGCAGGGGACACGGGTTCGAGCCCCAGTCTGGGAAGATCCCACATGCCACGGAGCAACTGGGCCCGTGAGCCACAATTACTGAGCCTGCGCGTCTGGAGCCTGTGCTCCGCAACAAGAGAGGCCGCGATGGTGAGAGGCCCGCGCACCGCGATGAAGAGTGGTCCCCACTCGCCGCAACTAGAGAAAGCCCTCGCACAGAAACGAAGACTCAACACAGTCATAAATAAATAAAAGAACGTGAATTTCTAAAAAAAAAAAAAAAAAAATTCAGCATAAAAATCAACGCCACATAAAATAAGTCCTTTTCATTTCTAAATTGTTCATAAGAGAAAATAGTACAAATAAATCACAAATGCAAGTACATTTTTTCCTTCAGTGCATCAACCATTTTTTACCTGCAAAATTGCCTTTACTTCTTTGGGAGAAAAGTCAGGTGATACAACAAAAAGAATAAACTACTTTTGATTTGCTAGTTATTTTGCTGACTCTAAAGATATCAAAAATCATTTCAAAGAGAAAATGGTTTGTTGCAGAGATAATAGTAGTCACCATCCTTTATATGTGTGTTATGTTAAAATGTATAACTTAAACGTGCTTATTAGCTACTTAAGCTGATAACAGTTCTTTGAAGCATTATGTTTCCTATTTTACATGAGTAAACAAGCTCAGAGATGTTAAATTATTTGCTAATATGTGACAGAGTCATATATGAATTAAGATATGGCTCTGAAATGTGTTACAGCTAATGTGTCACAAAGGCTATGTCACCAAACTTTCTGTCGTGTCTCAGTTTTTCCATGGTCACCTCAGCCTTCCTCTGAAAATGGTGATGCAGTTTAGAAAACATCCCAGGTCCTTCCTTCTCACCTATCTGTCTAGTTATAAATTCATTTCTTCAACAGATAATTAATGATTACTGTATTTGGCACTGTAGGAACAAGAGGACTGATTTTATGGTCACGACCTCCAAGATCTCAGTTTAGTGAGCCAAATACACAGATTTAAAAAAAATTAGTTAAAAGAGCCTAGGTTAAGTGTATGTGATGGTAGAAGGTACTATGAGAGCCCAGAGGAGAGGGGGAATAAATTTAAAAGACAGGAAGGCCTTAACCAAGGAGACATTGATTTTGCTGAGCTTTAGACCATAAATAAGGGTTTGTTGGTATTTTCAACCTCCATTCCTTGCCTTTTACTTAATTCAGTATGTAATTGGACAAATTCAGAATATCCTTCACAAGTGGTGTCTTCTTTATGTAAGCTTTAAATCATAGTTTCAGTGGGTTTCCTTTGGTCATTCAAAGGAATGGAAGAAAGACAGCTTGTTCTAGAGAAAATATTAGAGTTCTTTAGGCAGTGTCTGTTGATAGTAAAAGAAAAAGGCATTTGTTTCTTTCAGAGAAGGCTGAGGGCCCTCGGTTTGAGCTGAAGTTTGGGGGGTTTATTGTTGATGTATGTTTTGTTTTGTTTGTTCGTCTAGGGTTCATTATTAGTAAAGTCTGGTGTCCTTAATTACAGAGTAGTTGTCTATAGAGTTAAGACTAAGGAATGCATCAAATCTAGAGAAGGTAAGAAATGTGGAGTTTCTTTAACAAAGGTGCATTTTGTTCTTTGTGTCTTTTACTCTAGTTGAAACTATTTGCATAATGTTTCCTGTTGGAAGAGGGGAAAGGTGTTTGTTTGTTTGTTTTTGTAATGGATCTGCTAACCAGGAACTCCAAAAGATGTAGAGACCCTGTCTTTTTCAAGTCTTTACTGCTTTGCAGTGGGCTTTGCAGTGTGGGTGCTTGCTAAACGTAGGGTGACCAAACAGGAGATCCCAACCCAAGCTCCCTCCTTTCAGATTTTATTTCCACTCTCAGACAAATTTGCCTCCCCTGCCACCTATTGGCAGGAGGAAACATCGTCTGGCTTAGCTCATCCTAAACACACAAACCTCAACTCAGATGAAGATTATTAACCAAGAAACTTGTGTCACCGTACATTATCCCCTCCCCTGGATGTGTTATAGATCAGGAGAAGAAAATATTGATGGCAAAAGTGAGTTTTCGGTTTGGAGAATTAACCTAGCCGTAACTTCTCTGTGCATTATATTTACAGTACTATACTGAGCGCCCTCACCCTGATTTTTCCTCCAGTAAGTGCTTCAGCTTCTATGAGCCTCAGTTTCCTGCTGTATCAAAATAATATAAGGATATCTTCACTGGCCAATTCACAATGAGGTTCGGAGACAAATGTGATAAAGTTATGTGACCACTGAATTATATATCCCCATGGATTTTCTCCTCTTCACCTCCCCTCTCAAAAAAAATTCTTGGAAATAGCTGTTAAATTCATTTGCTTCATTTTCCAGAGGAGACAACAGAGCCCCAGAGAGATGATGCTCCATGGCATTTTAGTGAACTTGAAGAGATAAAGGATAGGTCTGGCCTAATGGTTAGAACTGAGAAGTAGCTTAAAGACCCACAACAGAACAGCTGCAACCCCTCACATTTTGTATCTTTATCTGTGGCTCATATAACATTCTGAGCCATGGTGTGTGTGTGTGTGTGTGTAGCCCTTATAGAAATGTGTCTTCTGCACAGTGCAGAATTGGGCACTTTATAAATATTAAATGGATGAACTGATGAATGCAATAAGCTGAGATTATTTAGCACAATACATTCACTATGTAGATGGGTCAGCTGAAGCCCCCAAAGTCTCAGTGATTTGTTCAGTATGACAGAGTAAATCAGAACTGGGGCCAGAAGTCACTCTGAGGTTCTGATTCTAGGCCCTTTACCTTTTCCCCCATTGTTCCTCTCTTCCAGTGGGAACTCCAGACTGCCAACATCTTGAAGTAGATTGGTCTCCTCTGGTCCTCTGAAGTTCTGGAGACTGTGGTCCTTTCTTTCCCCAGAACCTATATGAATCAGTGAGGGCTGTGTTGGAATGGGGTGGGGCGGGGGAGGTGCTTCAAGAGTAGAAACTGATGGGATTCAAACTAGTATAAGATGAGATGGGCAGAAACCAAGCACAGGGGTCAGCCAAACCTGCAACTGGCTGAAGCAGTGGGATTGGTTTGTATAGGACCAAGCACAGCAAATATGATGACCTATGTTGGACATGACAATCTTTGGTCTGGATAAATCCAGCTCTGGGCAGGTAACACATTTGGATATAATTGCTTGTAAGAGTAGGGATTAGTTGAAACAGTGCAGGTGGTTTCCCACAACATATGTCTACCATAAGAAAGATAATTCAGGGAGCATCTTTTCTTAGGCATAGCCATATCATCTGTGTAAGAAACAACTTTACTATATGTATAATGCTGGTGACAGCTCAGGGCCTCTTGGCTAGCTTTATTTCTGAAAGATATACACAACGAAAACCAAATTTGATACATTTTATTGGTGGTTAGGTAAATGTACTATTAATAATTTAGGGGTCAGTTTGGTTATTGCTTATATATCTCTGAGCACAAATTATATTTAATATTATTTAGGGCAATAAATAGCATTGTGCTAAATACTTATGCTTTATTTAATCATCACAACAATCGTATGTGGTTGACATTGAAGATGAGGAACCTGAGGTTCAGATACGTCAAAGGATTTGCCTGGGGATGTACAGGTAGGAAATGATAGAGACAAGCATAGACTATCTGCTGACCCCTTGCCCTTAACCAATATCCTGTCAAATCCAACCTTAAGTTTCTGTTACCTGTGCACTTGACTTATCCCTGCCACTAGACAGCAAGGTCTTAGAAACCAGGTCTTACTGTGTTCCCTCAGAAAGCATCTGTCACAATGCTTTACAGAAATGTGTCCTAAAGTGGCAGGATGGTCAAACACAGAGATTTTGCAAGTTGATGCATAGACGGATGGATGGATGGATGGATAGATAGATATAGGAAAGGTTCAATTATTTGGGGAAGGGGAAATGAGAGAAGGAAGAGAATCAGTGGACTAGTAAAGGGAAGAAAAAAAGACATTTCAAATTTAATACTTGAGTTCTAACTTATATCAGCCAACTCTAGTAATAAAGTATGTCCTTGCAGAGAAATGGCTAACATCTCTCCTGATTTACACATAAAAGGATTTATTGCTGTTCTTGCCTCTGTAAAGCAATGTAAGATCAACAGGATTAGTGGCATTATACTGTGCTCTCTGCAGAGTTTAATGCCATTTCAAGCTGTTAAAAATTTATAGAAACAAATAAGAGAGTCCAAAATCAGCTGAAGAGCTAATCCCCTCGAAGTAAAGGATTGTTCCTAGGTTACCATTTCCCTTGCAAATGTAAACTCAAGTGATTGCAGTTTGCAGATAACATTACCTTCCTCTTCAGCCAAGGCTGGGCATTCGTGGAAGAGTGACTGAAGGCAGTATAGTGTATCCGTCTGCCTCATTTATTAAGTCCATACGTATAGCAAGCAAGGAATACAGGATGACAGTAAAATGATCCTTCCTATCCAAGCGTGAAAGGAAATTGGACACCCGAGAAATTATCATCTCTGGTGCGATGATAGGTACAAAATCATCCCACCAGAGTGGATAGGTGAAGTCCCTTGAAGGAGGCACAGTGACTTCTAGGCCATTCATATTTATTCATTCACCCATTCATTTGTACATTCATAAGTTTAGAAGATAAAATGTATCTCTCAGAAAGGAGATTCATAAACAATGGAAGGCTAGAAAACCAAGTGTTTCTAAAATAAGTATGCATGGTGTTCCACATAGGGAGCAGGAAATCTGTCCCAAAGACTGACGGGTTTGGTCCCAGTGGCAGTTATACCTTAGCATGGACAGAGATGCATCAGGTCACTCCAACATGTGATTCATTTGATTCTCTCTACTTATCATACATCATAGAATGTAAGACTTAAAGAATCAGTTCAAAGATGTATTCTATTTTATATACCACTAAAGAAAAAGAAGAGCTACAATTACACTAAGCTATACATTTTGAGTTTTATTTTAACTGAATATAGTTGATTTACAATATTGTGTTAGTTTCAGTTATACAGCAAAGTGATTCAGTTTTTTTTTCAGATTATTTTCCATTATAGGTTATTATAGGATATTGAATATAGTCCCCTGTACTATACAGTAAATCCTTGTTGCTTATCTGTTTCACGTGTAATAGTCTGTATCTGTTAATCCCATACTCCTAATTTCTCCCTCCCCAAACCCTTTCCCCTTTGGTAACCATAAATTTGTTTTCTATGTCTGTGAGTCTGTTTCTATTTTGTATATAGATTCATTTGTATTATTTTTTAGATTCCACATGTAAGTGATTTATGATGTTTGTCTTTCTCTGACATTTCACTAAGCATAGAATTTTCTAGGTCCATCCATGTTGCTGCCAGTGGCAGTATTACATTCTTTTTCGTGGCTGAGTAATATTCAATTGTATAAATATATACCACATCTTCTTAAACCAATTGTCTGTTGATGGGCAGTTGGGTTGTTTCCATGTCTTAGCAATTATGAATACTGCTGCTATGAATATTGGGGTGCATGTATCTTTTCAAATTAGAGTTTTCATCTTTTCCAGATATATGCCCAGGAGTAGGATTGTTAGACCATTTTCCATAGTGGCTGCACCAATTTACATTCCCACCAGCAGTGTGGGAGGGTTCCCTTTTCTCCACACTCTCTCCAGGGTTTATTATTTGTAGATGTTTTGACGATGGCCATGCTGACCAGTGGGAAGTGATACCTCATTGTGGTTTTGATTTGCATTTCTCTAATAATTATTGATGTTGAGCATCTTTTCATGTGCCTGTTGGCCATCTGTATGTCTTCTTTCAAGAGATGTCTATTTAGGTCTTCTGCCCATTTTCTTATTAAAGTAGAGTTGATTTACAATGTTGCGCCAATCTCTGCTGTACAGCAATGTGACTCAGTTGTACACATAGAGACATTTTTTTATGTTATTTTTCATTACTGTTTATCCCAGGAGACTTTATATAGTTCCCTGTGCTATATAGTAGGACCTTGTTTATCCATTCTAAATATAATAGTTTGCCTCTACCAACCCCAAACTCCCAGTCCATCCCTCTCTGTCCCCCACCCCTGTTCTGCCCATTTTTTTAATTGGATTGGGTTGTTGTCTTTTTTTTTTTTGATATTGAGTTGTATGAGCTGTTAGTATATTTTGGAAATTAATCCCTTGTTGGTCTCATCCTTTGCAAATATTTTCTCCCATTTCATAGGTTTTTGTTTTATTGATGGGTTCCTTTGATGCAAAAGCTTTTAAGTTTGATTAGTTGCCATTTGTTTATTTTTGCTTTTAATTCTTTTGCCATGGGTGACTGATCTAATAAAATATTGCTATGATTTATGTCAGAGGTGGTTTTGCCTGTGTTCTCTTCTAGGAGTTTTATGGTGCCATGTCTTATATTTAGGTCTTTAAACCATTTTGAGTTTATTTTTGTATATGGTTTGAGGGAGTGTTCTAATTTTATTGATTTACATGCAGCTATCCAGCTTCCCCAACACCATTTGCTGAAGAGACTGTCTTTTCTCCATTGTATATTCTTGACTCCTTTGTCATAGATTAATTAACCATAGGTGTATGGCTTTATTCCTGGGCTCTTAATTCTGTTTCATTGATTTATATGTCTGTTTTTGTGCTAATACCACACTGTTTTGATTACTGTAGCTTTGTAGTATTGTCTGCAGTCTGTGAGGGTTATGCCTCCAGCTTTATTTTTTCCCTCAGGATTGCTCTGGCAATTTTGGGTCTTTTGTGATTTCATATAAATTTTAGGATTATTTGTCCTAATCCTGTGAAAAATGGCATGGGTATTTTGATAAGGGATCACAGTAAATCTGTACATTGCTTTGAGTAGTATGGTCATTTTAAAAATTCAAGAGCATGGGATTTATTTTCATTTCTTAGAATCATAGTCAATTCCCTTTATCAATATTTTAGAGTTTTCAGTGTATAGGTCTTTCACCTCCTTGGTTAAGATTTGGTTAAGATTGTTCCTAGGTATTTTATTATTTTTGACAGATTTAAATGGGATTTTTTTTAACTTTCTGATATTTAATTGTTAGTATAAAGAAATGCAACAGATATCTGTATATTAATCTTGTATCCTGCTACCTAACTGAATTTATTTATTAGTTCTAATAGTTTTTGTGTGGAGTCTCTAGGGTTCTCTATATAGAGTATCATGTCATCTTCAAACAGTGACAGTTTTACCTCTTCCCTTCCGATTTGGATACCTTTTATTTCTTTTTCTTGTCTGACTGCTGTGACTAGGACTTCCAATACTATGTTGAATAGAAGTGGTGAGAGTGGGCATCCTTGTCTTGTTCTAGATTTTAGTGAGAAGGCTTTCAGCTTTTCACCATTGAGTATTATATTGGCTGTAGGTTTGGCATAAATAGGTTTTATTATGTTGAGATATATTCCCTCTATACCCATATTGTTGAGTTTTTATCATGAATGGATGTTGAATTTTACTGTTTTTTTTTTCTGTGTCTACTGAGAATGATCATATGTTTTTTGTCTTTTGTTAATGTGGTGTATCACGTTGATAGATCTGGGTATGTAGAACCATCCTTGTAACACTGGAATGAATCCAATTTGATCATGGTATATGATCCTTCTCACGTATTGTTGGATTCAGTTTGCTAATATTTTGTTGAGGTTTTTTGCATCTGTATTCATCAAAGATATTGGCCTATAATTTTCTTTTTTTTTTTTTTTTTGTAGTATCTTCTGGTTTTGGTATCAGGGTGATGGTGGCTTCATAGAATGAATTTGGGAGTGTTCTCTCCTCTTCAGTCTTTTGGAATAGTTTGAGAAGGATTGGTATAAGTTCTTTGTATATTTGGTAGAATTCCCCAGTGAAGCCATCCAGTCCTGGACTTTTGTTTGCAGGGAGTTTTTTTTTTTATTACAGATTCTATTTCACATCTAGTGACTGGTCTGTTCCAATTATCTATTTCTTCTTGACTCAATTTTGGCAGGTTGTATGTTTCTAGAAACTTGTCCATTTCTTCTAAGCTGTCCAAATTGTTGACATATAGCTGTTTATAGTATTCTTTTATGATTTTTTTGTATCTGCAGTATAGGTTGTTATTCCTCTTCTTTTATTTCTTATTTTCTTTATTTGGTTCCTCTCTCTTTTCTTCTTGGTGAGTCTGGCTAGAGGTTTGTTGATTTTATCTTTTCAAAAAACTAGCTCTTGGTTTTATCTATCTTTTCTATTGATTTTTGATCTCTAGTTTATTTATTTCCTCTCTGATCTTTATTATTTCCTTCCTTCTGCTGACTTGGGGTTTTGTTTGTTCTTCTTTCAGGTGGTAGGTTAGGTTATTTTTCTTCGTTCTTGAGGAAGGCCTGTATTGCTATGAACTTCCCTTTTAGAAGTGGTTTTGCTGCATTCCATAGATTTTGTAAAGTTGTGTTTTCATTGTCATTTGTCTCGAGGTATTTTCTGATTTCCTCTTTCGATTCCATCATTGACCCATTAATATTTTAGTAGCATGTTGTTTAGTCTCCATGTGATTTTTTTTTTCTGTTTGTGTGTGTGTGTGTGTGTGTGTGTGTGGTTGATTTCTAGTTTGATGCCATTGTGGTTAGGAAAAAATGCTTGAAATAATTTCTATCCTCTTAAATTTGTTGAGGCTTATTTTGTGTCCTAGTATGTGGCAATTCTAGAGAATGTTCCATGCACACTTGAAAAGAATGTGTATTCTGGGTTTTTTGAATGTAGTGTCCTTTAGATATCAACTAAGTCTCACTGTTCTATTGTGTCATTTAGGATCTCTTGCTTTATGTCTGGAAGATCTGTCTGTTGATATCAGTGGGGTGTTAAAATTCCCAACTGTTATTGTATTCTTATCAATTTCAATTTCTCCCTTTATGTCTGTTAGTATTTGTTTTATATATTTCGGTGCTCCTATATTGGGTGTAATATCATCCTCTTGTATTGATCCCTTTATCATTACATAGTGTCCTTCTTTTTCTTTCTTTATGGCCTTTGTTTTAAAGTCTGTTTTGTCTGATATGAGTATTGCTACCCCTGCTTTTTTGTCATTTTCTTTGGCATGAAATATCTTTTTCCATCCTCTCACTTTCAATATATGTGTGTCTTTCACCCTAAAGTGAGTTTCTTGTAGGCAGCATACTGTATATTCTTGTTTTTTTAATCCAATCTGCCACTCGTGTTTTGATCAGAGCACTTAGTCCATTAACATTGAAGGTAATTATTGATATGCATGTATTTATTGCCAAACCTTGTTGTCCAGTTGATTTTATAGTTCTTTCTTCATTTGTTCTTTTTGTTTTTCCTTTCATGGTTTGATAGTTTTCTTTTGTATTATGCTTGAATTCCCTTTCTTTTTGTTCTTTGTTACTCTACTGTATGTTTTTGATTTGTGGTTACCCTGGTTTTCATGTATATTAACCCATAACTATATCTATTTCTTTAGACTGATGGTCATATATCTAAAAGATCTACATTTTCTTTACTGCCTTCCCCCACATTTTGTGATTTTGATGTCCTATTTTACATCTTCATGTTTACCTTCTGCTGTTAATTGTGCTTACACTCACTTTTACAAAAAATTTTATTGGCTTTTAATCTTTGTACTGACTTATTTGATACTCAATCTTTTTTATCTATTTGCCTTTCCTATTGTGATTTTTCCTTTCCTATAGATTCTTCTTTTCTATTTAGAGAAGAAATAGAATATTTCTTTTAGGTTAGGTTTAGTACTGCTGTAATCTTTTAGTTTTTGCTTGTCTGAGAAATTCTTTCCCTCTCCTTCTATTCTAAATGATAATCTTGCTGGGTAGAGTATCTTAGGTTGCAGGTTTTTCCTTTTCAGGACTTTGAATATATCGTGCAACTCCCTTCTGCCCTGAAAAATTTCTGCAGAGAAATCAGCTGATAGCCTTATGGGAATTCCCTTGTAATTGACTCTTTGTTTTCTCTTACTGCCTTTAGAATATTTAACTTTTGCCTTTTAAATATAATATGTCACGGGACTTCCCTGGCCATCCAGTGGTCAAGACTTTGCCTTCCAATGCAGGGGGTGCAGGTTTGATCCCTGGTCAGGGAGCTAAGATTCCACATGCCTTGCAGCCAAAAAAAACAAAACATCAAACAGAAGCAATATTGTAAGAAATTCAATAAAGAGTTTAAAAATGGTCCACATCAAAAAAAAAATTATATATATATCTATATATCTATATGATATGTCTCAGTGTGGGTCTGTTTGGGACCCTCTGTGTTTGCTGTACCTGGATATCTGTTTTCTTCAAATCCATTTTTAATCCCTTTCTCGCTCTCATCTCCTACTGGAACATCTATTATGCAGAGGTTGGCACGCTTTATATTATCTCATTAATCTTGTATGTTGCTTTCTTTTTTTTCCATTTGTCTTTCTGTTGTTCTGATTGGGTGCTTTCCATTATCCTATCTTCCAGATCACTTATGCATTCTTCTCTGTTATTTAGTCTGCTATTCATTGCTTCTAGATTGGCTTTTATCTCAGTAATTGAGTTGTCTAATTTTGATTGGTTCCTAGAAAGACAGTTTCTAGTTGTTACACTGATCTGAATTTCTATCAATAATTCTTAATTCCCTTAGCATTTTATTACTTCCTTTCTGAACTCAGGGTCTAGTAGACTGGCAAGGTCATTTTCATTATTCTTTTGGGGTATTTCTCTTGTTCTTTTAATTGGAAGTAGTTTCTCTGCTGTTTCATTTAACTTAACTATTCTTCCTAAATTCATAGAAACAGAGAAAGTTATCTACTGTGGTCTTAAAGTGTTGTTATTATGTGGGAGTGTCCCTGTATAGACTGTGTTAGTCCGATATTTTTATGCAAGGGCTGTTTTTGGTATGGATGCTGCCACATCTTTCCTCAGAGTATGATGGCTGTTATCCCCTTGATAGGGGATGTGATTGATGTTGTGGTGTCTAGAGCCTGCAATGGATACTGGGCGGGGCCTCCTCTTTGTTCCATGACTGTCACAGCCCTGGCAGGGTCTGTGCTCCAGTTGTTGAAGTAGAAGCCCTGAGAGTCAGGTTCAATAAGGGTCCCTTAAGTGTGTGTTCTGTCCCCAGGGAGGTTAGTGCTGAAGCAAGTGATGCCCATGTGGTCATAGTGAACCTGTGCAGCACCTGTGCAGGTATCCACAGTTCTGCCCAGAAGCAGCCCAAGGTCGTATTCCTTTCTCTACTGTGTTCATTCCAGACCTAGTTCAGGGCTGGCACCAGAGCCTGGGGCATGGTACCTGCAGGAATCAAGGCAGTTTTGCTGTTGCCTGAGACCTGAGCTGCCTCTCTATTAGGGCTTTCCCAGGACCTGTCTGCCCCAGATCCGTCTCCAAGCTGCAGTGTGAGGTAGGTGGAACCAGAGTGTTCCCACCAGGAAAGGAACCCCTGCATACTCCTCTCCAGGGGCTTTCCACTGGACTTGTGCAAATCTGTGATGCTGTCGACTACCCGGTGTACATGCCAACAAAGTCCACAGGTGCTGGACCCACCCTCGGATCTCCCCTCTGCCCCAAGTCTGTGAGTGCTGATAATGGGCTCAGATGTCAGCCCTGCCCCAGCCATGTGCATGCTAACAAAGTCTGCCACCTCAGGAGCCGTGCCTTGCTCTAGGCACCTTGACAATGGGCTCTAAGGTTCAGCCCCGACCACAGGGTTTGTCTGCCCAATTTTCAGCACGTAGGTGCTGTGCGTATTAGCAGCCCCACAGGGCTCATGTTTTGGGCTCGGTGGCAGCCATCAGCACTGGTCTCTCTGTACCCTGATTGCTAGCAAGCTAGTACACAGGCACTCCTCGTGGACAGAGTCCAGGCTCCTACAACCCCTCTATCTGTCCCAGGCTACAGGGAGGCTTCCCAGGATGAGGGCCTGCCTGTGGGGACCCTCCCTCCTTCACACATCCCTCCTAGGGATGCCAGTTCCATCCTGAAGCCTTTTTTTTTTTTTTTTTTTTGCCTACCTGGATACATGGCGGGGGTGGGGGTTGTCTTTCTTGCAGCTTTGGTTGTATAAGAGATCTTCTGCCAGCTTCCAGCTGATTTTCTGTGAAAATTGTACCACTTGTGGATTGATTTTTGATGTGTTTGTTGGGGGGAGGTAAGGTCCACATCCTCCTACTCTGCCATCTTGATCCCATCCACTGTTGAGTTGCTGTTGTTACCTGTACTCTTGACTTATCCCTTCTAAACTGCAAGCTCTTGGGAACCAAAGATTAAGTAGTCTTATAATTGAGCTTTGTTTTTTATTTTATACTAAAGCAGAGTGCTGATTAAGGCTTTATTTTGTATAGCTTCCTGTTGCCCACCACCACTCCAAAATCTACTCCTCACCTTTCTCCATGCTGCCTTCTGACCCAGGGGACTGATCTGGATAGGCTACCTCAGCAGTTCTCACAGTATAGTCCCCAAACCCCTGGGTTTCCTCAAGACTTTTTCAGGAGGTACACAGGTCAGAAAGATTTTTATAAGAAAACTAAGACAGTACTTGCCTTTTTCAATTTGAATTGATGGTGCAAAAAGCAAAGGTGGATAAAACTTCTGGAGCCTTTGCAGGAATCAAGGCAGTGGCACCAACCGCTGGTAGTCACTGTGTTCTTCACTATCCCAATTTTTTAAGAAATACCAGTTTCATTTAAGAATGCCCATGACAAAACAGCAAAAAAACAGTATTAATTTCATTCAGTCTCACATCTTTTGCGTCCATGTCTTTTTAATATTCCATGTAATGAAATGGGAGTATGCATAAAGCATACTTCTGCGATATACCAAAGCATGATGGTTTATTTCCAAGAAAAGCATCGACAGGATTGTTTCAACTGCAGGCTGAATATCTGCTTTTCTCATGGAACACCATTTGGAAATAAGACTACCAGATAAACTGTAGTTATTCAGAATTGGCTTTTGGCAGGTATTTTCTTGAAAATAACACAAGTGAGTCTGTCATTTTGAGAAAGACATATTTGTTGCCAATGATAAAACTTGAGCTTTTAAGCAAATATTAGAATTTTTGAAACATATCTGCCACAGTGAGATTGACAATTTCCCAAAGTTCCGAGATTTTTCAGATGAGATTGGTGGTGGTGTTAACAAATGTTATTTTTTTTGATATTGTATATTCAAATGTGTCAATATGTAGTAGATCTGCCTAATTCACTAAACCAATATTTTCCAAACGACCAAGGACCAAGGCATAAAACTACAAAATCATGCATGGGTAAAAGGTACATTCAAAGTGCAATACAGACCAATGGATTTTAATGTAACCAAATACAAAAAGTTCATTGTTATAATTTCAGATTCCACATTTCACTAACCTTTAAGAAACTACTTGCTGAGCTTTGGTGCATTATTAAAGTAGACTATACATGATTTTTGGAAAAGATACTTAAAAGACCCCTTTTCTAACTGCATGTAGGTATGAGGCTATACCTCCTTCATACACTTCAATCAAAATAATGTCACCACATTTTGAATGCAGAAATCAATATGAAAATCCAGCTGTCCTCCATGAAGCCAAACATTAGCATTTCTCCAAAATGTAAAACAATGCCACATACTCACTAGTTTTTGAAACAAGGAG
The DNA here is from genome assembly GCF_949987535.1 of Balaenoptera acutorostrata. Classification (NCBI taxonomy): domain Eukaryota; kingdom Metazoa; phylum Chordata; class Mammalia; order Artiodactyla; family Balaenopteridae; genus Balaenoptera; species Balaenoptera acutorostrata. The sequence continues at coordinate 37,338,196 of NC_080079.1, forward strand.
CTGTTTTTCATTGAAATGTTTCTTATATTAACATACAATGGGTTTATTATTTTTTAATTGAGTTAATAATTTTTTTTAGTTTCTTAGCTTTCATTTCTAATATGGTAAGTATCAATGGATATAAGCTATATAAACAGAAGTTCTCAATAATTTTTAAGAGTGTAATGGAGTTCTGAGACCAAAAAGCTTGAAAATTGGTAGGTTACGTAAATGGATCCTCTTACCTCTGACTTCCAACTGGGTTTGACCAATGGGGAGCCCCTGCAAGAGATCAGAGAATGAGGGAGAGAGAGGTGGGGATGTTTATTCCCCCAGCTCTCTCCCTGCAGGGTCACTTGTGCTGCTTGTACCCCTCCTCCTAAGCCCTGTCTCACAACTCTCTCACTCTGGCCTCTAGTTTGCACCCCAGCCCTTTGCCCAGTGGTGGCAAAGGCTTTGCTGTTACCATTCCCAGGTCACAGTACTATTCCACTACCCCTGTGTTTCCCTACCGCATGTGTAAATAGCCTCTTGTTGAGTCTTAGCTGATAGAAACTGATTTAGGCATTTTTATCTTCTACCCACATAAATTGAAAAATATAAGTTAAATAAAAACTCTTTTTGAGATTTCTTCACAATGCAAGCCTGATTCTTCCTAAGCACTTTCTGTGTAAGAGCCACTCATGTTCTTTTCCACCCCCTGTGCCATCAATGTCATGGCGAGTTCACATTTCTTAAAACAGTTATTCACATTTGTCTCCATATTTTCTCCCAAGGTGCTGACCTATTTTGCAAGTTTTTTGGTTTTTTTAATTGGGATATAGTTGCTTTACAATGTTGTTAGTTTCTGCTGTACAACAAAGTGAATCAGCTATATGTATACATATATTCCCTCCCTCTTGGACCTCCTTCACCCCCCCCCACCCCACCCATCTAGGTCACCACAAACCACCAAGCTGAGCTCCCTGTGCTATAACAGTAGGTTCCCACTAGCTATCTGTTTTACACATGGCAGGGCACATATGTCAATCCCAATCTCCCAATTCATCCCACCCTCCTCTCTCTACTGTGTCCACATGTCCATTCTCTACATCTGCGTCTCTATTCCTGCCCTGTAAACAGGTTCATCTGTACCATTTTTCTAGATTCCACATATGTCCATTAATATACCGGTATGTTGAAAAGGGAACCCTCTTGCACTGTTAGTGGGAATGTAAATTGATACAGCCACTATGGAGAACAGTATGGAGGTTCCTTAAAAAACTAAAAATAGAACTCCCATATGACCCAACAATCCCACTACTGGGCATATACCCTGAGAAAACCCTAATTCAAAAAGACACATGCACCCATTATGCAAGTTTTGACGCTGGCACTTTTGATTTTATGTGTATGCAGATTTTAACAAGCCCCATCTCGACTGCTGCCTGGCTAGCATGATAATAAGACACCATTGTCTAATACATATCATAATTTTGGAGATATTAAAATGTGATAATATATGTATCTTAGAAGTAATGAAATATGATCGTTTAATTCCATGCTCAGCCAGCAACCTCTAATTATTTGGCTTCAAATGAAACTTCATCCACTCCCAAATCCTTCCATTATTGCAACCTTCATTCACTCATTTCACAGGTGCTTTAGAAATGAAGATCAACTTGCAAAATTATAAGGAATTTTGAAATTCCTGGCTCTAGGGAAAGAGGGAGATGACTAGTCCACAGCTGTCACCAACTTGTGCTTAGCATGTTTTTACAGGTGAGCAGGACTTTTCAGTTTGAGGCTATTTCACTCCCAGAGAAGATAGGACCCCTCTTCCCTGAGCTTTGAGGATGCCTGGTCCTTTCTGGTGAGATCTGGTGTGAGTCTCCTGTCCCAGGCACAGCTTTAGGCCGCTAAGTGGGTTGCTCAACCCTCAGGTATCCATACATCCAACAGGATTCCATCCAACAGGAATTCCTGGTCCCTCTCCACCGCAGCTATGCACCCTAGTCCTAGGACAGATTCCACAGGGAGATTTTCTCTTTGAATTTTTCTCACTTTTTACCTCATTTTTTCTTCTGACTCTTTCCTCTTTTTTTTTTTTTTTTTTTGAAAAAACACTTGTCATTCTGGACAGCCCGTCCAACTGCTCATCTTAATTAAATTTACTCTGTTTACCTCAGGCCTTCTCTTCATAATTAGTTTGCAATTTCTGCTTTCCAATAGCAGTCAGTCACCTTTTCTCCCTATTCCTCGAAATCTAAGATGCCAAATCCTTGTTTTCCAATTTTTGTCAGTACATTTCTGGTCCATCATAAAGCCATCATTCACAAAGCCCCATTTTTCATCAACATGCATAAACTCATTTTTCAGATAATGAAGAAAGGGACTGGCTACACTGGGCATAGAATGCAACACGAAGCAACATAGCTCTTAACATTTAACATTGATCCAGGCAACAGGTATTATTATGCTGAGAACTGTGTTCGAGTTTATCATATAATCCTAAAAACAAACAAACAACTAATACTAAACTCTGAAATTTGGAGAGGTTGCTATTTCATCCAAAGTCACATAGCTAATGGGTCCAGCAGCCCAGACTGAGTCTGTGTTTCTGGACACAGAGCCTAGGCTTTTTTACCTTATTTCCTGAACACCTGATTGACAAGACACTGTTCTAGGCACCGAGAGGGAGACAGAAAAGCAGGGAGAAAGTGATCCCTTTTCCCAAGCAGCTTACGTTCCAGCAGGGGAAAACAGACTATGTATAATAATACCAGTGCCTGGTAGAATGCAGTCTGCACCCAGTGAAATCTAAACCAAACACAGAGCCCAGAGAATTCCAACTGCAGAGACAGGAGGGCTTTGAGGAGAAACTGGCAATTGAACTGCACTTGAGTGAAGGGTAGAATATAATGAGAAAGCTGTTAAAAGGAGCAGAAAGTAGGCTGAACGCCTAAGGGTCTAGGGGAGGGAAGAAAGGGAAGCTGGGAAAGAGTTATTTATTACCGCCTGTCACTATTTGTGATTCTGCTTCTTAGGTTCACGGTCAGTCCAAAGTCAAGCTCGGCGAGGACAGCCCGCCCCTCCCTGCAGCCAGTCAGGTAGGTCTGTGAGCTGCTGCCTGCCATTCCCCAAGCAGCGGCAGCTCTGCCCTGGTGCTGGAGGCTGTCAATGAATTCTTAAAAGGTTTCTCCTGTCTCCCTGCCTGCGATCCCCACTCTGGCTGTCATTTCGTTCTTCACACTTGCCTAGCCTGAAAGAGGTGGTCTGTGCTAACAATGGAATTATCACCACGGAATGACAGAACCGCGGGACCCTGCAGGATCACTGGGACCAGGGGTTATACAAAGAAAAACAAAACACCTGACAGCCTCTGGGCAAATCTGACCCCCACTGCTCAGCTGGCACAGAGTATTGAAAAGGTTGGTATGCCCCAGGTGGGGCAGGGGCTCTCCATTCCCCGAAGTACCCACCTCTGCCTTTGTCTTACAGAGTTCCTTGGACCCCTGAAAGCACTGAGCTCTGATTTCTGAACTGATCAACACTTGACTTTTAAAAGAACAAATGCCCCAAAGCCCTGATCAAGGTAATACTGTTAATTGACACCAAAGCTAACAATTAAAGCCCAGAATTTCCTCTCACTCCAGTGATTTTCCCAGCTATACCGTACCTATCCACCTTGTAAGGGAAGCAGGGGCTTACAGGATTTGCAGAGAAATCTTGACATAATATTCAAATGGCCAGAGAGCTTACACAAGGAATCAACAAATACATACCTCTGTCCTTTTGCTTGTGTCGACTTGCCACCCTACAGACAGCAGCCAGTTGTTTATTGATATCCAGTTATATTCCAAAAAAGATTTACATTATCAAAGACATATATGTCAAGATAAGAAATTAGAGATAGATGATGACGATAAAGCACGGGAATACAATAGTAATGAAATGAGGCTGATATAAAATACCTTTCATGAAGCACTATTTGCCCGTTATAGGAAAGTGGCACATTTGCCTCCAAATTTTCTAACGGTTCAATTTTTTTGTCATATGATTCTGCTTCCCAAAGATAAAATCAAACTATTTGCCAAGAAGAAAAGCAATAGTTTTTCATAAATAAAGCGAAAAATTTCACTGAAGGGGTCTGGCATTGTGTGATATAACAAACCAGGCCCTCAGCACCCTCCAAGAGATGTTTTTGCTTTTCATCTGGTGATCGCACAGCATAATTTACTTAGGTTACTCTGTGACTTCTAGCTTCTGCACAACAAATTCCTGGGGAAACTTAAAGTTTTTGCAAAGGTAGTGCCCATATATCTATGCCATAAATAATTGTCTCACTCACTGATATATGAACAGTGTTCAAATATGTATAGATATTATTATGATTGCAAAATACACTTAAATTTGGTACAGAATTCGTGGAGGCTTGTTTTCTCATTCTCTACTTGACAATAGACACTAGAAGTAAAATTATTATCATGTGGAAATGGTGGGTGAGGGGCTCCACATGACTTCACAATACGCAAACAAACTCCATCTTCAAAGACACAACTCGTACAGTATAGTCCTTTACAGCCACCATCCATCCCGACTGGTCAGTGCAAGTGCTGTACCAGGTGTCAAAGAGCAACGTTGTTTTTAATAAATACTAATTTTAGTATCTCCCTTGTTAAAGAGAAATTGAGAAGCACTCATTTGGAGGACTTAATAGATTGTCTATCCTACAAGCCCTTCTCTACAAATATTTTTCTCTTGACTAAGAGTTTGAATAGAGCCCAAGAGAATTCAGATTTGTAATCCTTGACAATTACCTGGCTTGGGCACTTTAAACTTGAAGCTGAGTTAGAGGATCAGTTGACATTCTTTTGTGAAATTTGAGAAGCCTAACAAGGATATACATCTCACCTCCATTCTGCGAGGGGATTCAGGCAATATGTGGGAAGAAAGTTGAGTTTGTATTCATCTTTATATCTGCATCCCTCTACCTTAACCTCACAGACTAAAAAGCAATCTACATTCCAGAAGGCTCTAAATAGAATGGCCAAAATTGCTTAAGCCAGAATATTCCATAGCCAAATGACTGCTCCACCATTTTAAAATGTCATTCACGGAATGCCTAATTTTGAGGAATGTTATTTCCTGCTATTTCTTACATGAGAAACATGGACCAAGAGCACTGAGGTGACTTGCTATGTGAAATTATTAAATATGAATTAATTAAAAAGTAATTCTCTGCAGAATAGTTTTCCTTTTAGGATACATAATCTGTAGTTTTTCTCTTCTGTAATAATTAGATGGCATGTTAGGTTGTCTACTAAGATCTCTCCTAGATCACAATATTGAAAACACAGCAGCCTTACATAAAAGAATGTTCATCCCAGTGTGTTATCAGATGATAAGAAACTAATTAAAATGAAGGGAAGTCAGGACATAGCCATGCTTTGTCTCACTGAAAAAGCTTGACTATTTGATTAAGAGGCACCCCTACTCACTTGGAGTCTTGTGGAATATTATTTTCAGATTCTTTATAAGCATCAGTAGGTGAGCATTGTGGGGGGAGAGAGAGAGAGAGAAAGGTATTTTGAATTGATTTAATCAATTTTTTGTTCACAACCAAAAGCTGACTGAAGGTCAATCAAAATGACAAATAGTTCTATATTATTCCTGATAGAATCCCGTATGAAGTGACTATTATCCCCATAGAACAGCAGTGGCTAAATCCCACAGGCCCTTCATCTAAAATATTAGCTTGAGAAACTCATAGTTTCAAAAAGTAAAGTGGCCAGTATTTTGAACGGAATGTGTTTTAAAGTAACAGGTTTTAGTTAGGAACTGTAATCTTTATCTTTTCAAAAAATGTAGTCTATTATACTTCGGTCGTAACCAAATTGTGCCGTATCTATAAACTATCAAAGGCAAGTAAATCAGCAAGAAACATGGCCCACCATTCAGCATGTGCTCTGAACTTAGGCTGGTGCAGGCGGCATTTCCTAGGTGATTTATTTACTTTGAGCTTCATGATCACAGGTACTGGGGAAGAAAAGTGGGTCAGCGATTAAGTAACTATTTTTCTTAACTGTTTTTTTTTTTAATTGCAGTATAGTTGATTCACAATATAATAGTTTCAGGTATACAACATAGTGATTCAAAGTTTTTATAGATAATAGTCTAAAATATTGGCTATATTCCCTGTGCTGTACAGTATATCCTTGTAGCTTATTTATATTATACATAATAGTTTGTACCGCTTAATCCTCTACCACTACCTTGTTCGTCCCCACTTCTTTCTCTCCACTGGTAACCACTAGTGTGTTCTCTGTGAGCCTGTTTCTGTTTTGATATATTCATTCATTTGCTTTATTATTTAGATTCCACATATGAAATGATAACATCCAGTATTTGTCTTTCTCTGTCTGACTTATTTCACCAAGCATAATACCCTCCAGGTCCATCCATGTTGTTGCAAATGGCAAAATTTCACTTTTTATGGCCATGTAGTATTCCATTGCATATGTATACACATCTTCTTTATCCAGTTATCTGTTGATGGGTACTTAGGTTGCTTCCATATCTTGGCTATTGTAAATAACACTGCTATGAACATTGGGATGCATGTATCTTTCTGAATTATTGTTTTTATTTTCTTTGGCTATACCCCTAGGAGTGGAATTGCTGGATCATAGGGTAGTTCTATTTTTAGTTTTTTGAGGAACCTCCATGCTGTTTTCTGTAATGGTTGCACCAAATTTCTTTCCCAGTGTATGAGGGTTCCTTTTTCTTCACATCCTCACCAACATTTGTTATTTGTGGTCTTTTTGATGATAAGTCATTCTGCAGGTGCGAGGTGCATATCTCATTGTGGTTTTGATTTGCATTTCTCTGATAATTGGCGATGCTGAGAACATTTTCATGTGCATATTGGCCATCTGTATGTCTTCTTTGGAAAAATGTCTATTCAGGTCTTCAACCCATTTTTTAATCAGATTGTTTCTACTTTTCATATTGAGTTATATGAGCTTTTTATATATTTTGCATATTAACCCCTAATCTGTTATGTCATTTGCAAGTATTTTCTCCCATTCAGTAGGTTGTCTTTTCATTTTGTCCATGGTTTCCTTTGCTGTGCAAAAGCTTTTACGTTGAATTAGGTCCCATTTGTTTATTTTTGCTTTTGTTTCCTTGCCTTAGGAGGCAGTTCCAAAAAATTACTGCTGTGACTTATGTCAGAGTGTTCTGCCTATATTTTACTCTAGGATTTTTATGGTTTCCAGTCTAACATGTAAGTATTTACTCCATTTTGAGTTTATTTTTATATATGGTGTAAGAAATTGTTCTAATTTCATTCTTCTACATGTAGCTGTCCAGTTTTTCCAACATCACTGATTGAACAGACTGTCTTTTCTCCATTGTATATTCTTGCCTCCTTTGTCACAATTGCATTGGCTTATTTCTGGGCCTTCTATTCTATTCCACTGATCTATGTGTCTATTTTTGTGCCAGTACCATAGGGTTTTGATTACTATAGTTTTTTTTAGTATACTCTGAAGTCTGGGAACATGATACCTCTGGCTCTGTTCTTCTTTCTCAAGACTGTTTTGGCTATTCAGAGTCTTCTGTGTTTCCATACAAATTTTAAAATCATTTGTTCTAGTTCTGTGAAAAATGCCATTGGTATTTTGATAGATACTGCATTGAATCTGTAGACTGCCTTGGGTAGTATGGTCATTTTAAAAATATTAATTCTTCCAATCCATGAACACAGTATATCTCTCCATCTGTTTGTGTCACTTCAATTTCTTTCATCAGTGTCTTATAGTTTTATAGTTTTCCAAGTACAGGTCTTTTACCTCCTTAGTTAGATTTATTCGTAGGCATTTTATTCTTTTCGATGTGATTATAAATGGGATTGTTTCCTTAATTTCTCTTTCTGGTAGTTCATTATTAGTGTAAAGAGATACAATGGACTTCTGTATATTAATTTTATATCCTGCAACTTAACTGAATTCATTGATGAGCTCTAGTAGTCATTGATGAGCTCTAGTAGTTTTTGGTAGCATTTTTAGGATTTTCTATGTATAGTATGATGTCATCTGCAAACATTGATTGTTGCTTGGACTGAGGTGTCCCAGTACTGGTGCCTACAGGCTGGTGGGCAGGGGTGGGTCTGGGTCCTGAGGCTAATAAGCTAGAGGGAGGATTCCAAAATGGTGGTTGTTAGCACCAGTGTCCTCCTGTTAGAAGAGCACTCAAAAAGGGCTGCCACCAGTGTCTATGTCCCCAGGGTGAGTCCCACTTGCCTCCTGCCTCTCTGGGAGATGCTCAAGATCGGCAGGTGGGTCTGACCCAGGCTACTTTCAAATCACTGCTTCTGCCCTGGGTCCCAGAGCATGTGATATTTTGTGAGCCATTTAAGAGTGGAGTCTCTATTTCCCACAGCTCTCTGGGCCTCCCAAAAGTAAGCCTCATTGGCCACCAAAGCCAAACGTTCTGGGAGCTCTGCCGGCTGGTGCAGGAACCCCAGGCTGGGGAGCACAGCGTGGGGCTCAGACCCCTCGCTCCTTGGGGAGAACTTCTGCAATTGTAGTTATTCTCCCATTTGTGGGTTGCCCACCTAGGGGTATGGACCTTGACTATACTGCAGCTCTGCCACTCCAGCCTGTCTTGTTGTGGTTCCTTGTTTATAGCTTCAGTTGTAGAAGGTCTTTTCTGGTAACTTCCAGTATTTCTCATCAATAGTTTCTCTGTAAATAGTTGTAAGTCTGGCGTGCCTGTGAGAGGAAGTGAGCTCAGGATCTTCCCACTCTGCCATCTTGAGAACTCTCCAAGTAACTTGCTTTAGATGGACCTCACAACTGCAATGCAGAACTTGCCTCTTCTGGGATATAGTCAATGGCTAAATTTCCAAGCAAAAGTACTCTTCTTATTCCTTGCTTCCCTTTGCTCTATTGAATATACAGCACTACCACAATGAGATACCACTTCATACAATTAGCATGGCTAGTATCAAAAACAAAAAAAACCCAGAAAATAACAAGCGTTGGCAAGGATGTGGAAAAATTGGAACCCTCATGCACATCTGACGGTAATATAAAATGGTGAAAACTTCATGGAAAATAGTTTCATAGTCCCTCAAAAAGTTAAACATAGAATGACTGTATGATCCAGAAATTCCACTTCTGGATATATACCCAGAAAAATTGAAAGCAAGGACTTAAAAGATACTTGTACACCAATGTTTATAGCAACATTATTCACAACAGAAAAAGGCAACGACCCAACTGTCCATCAACAGATGAATGGATAAACAAACTGTAGCATATCATATAATGGAATATTATTTAGCCATTAAAAGAAATGAAATTCTGACACATACTATGACATGGCTGAACCTTGAGAACATACTAAGTGAAATAAGCCAGACACAAAAGGACAAATATTGCATGATTCCACTTATATGTGGTAATTAAAATAGGCAAATTTAGAGAAACAGAAAGTAGAATAGAGGGTACTAGGGCCTGGGAGAGGAGGGAATAGAGATATTGTTTAATGGGTACAGAGTGTCCGTATGGGATGATTAGAGAGTTCTGGAAATGGACACTGGTGATAGTTACATAATTTTGTGAAGTATTTAATGCCACAAAGTTGTACACTTAAAAATGGTTCAAATGGTAAAGGTTGTTATGTATACTTTACCACAATTTTTTTTTTTTTTAGAAATACAGCACTAGAAGCCACTATGCCCACTCCTGACTCTCCCCCATGCCAGATATTGTACAAACCATGAGTCTATTAGCATTTGCTGCATCCTATCCTAGGACCACTGAAAGCATCCCAAACTGTCTATACTGGGCAACCCTGATAAATCCCCTGCGAGGACAAGCATGTCCCTGATAGGAAATACTGGGATGCCTCCCAGGTGATGGTTTCAGGAGGCCACTGCACTCCGCAGTTTTAAACAACTTATTATGAAACAATGGCTTGAATTGTGTATTGGCAAGAATTGTATGACTCTTCAAATTCAATGGGTTTAATTAGGTTATAAGAGAATTAGTATTATGAGTATACACCTGATAGAATAATTTAACTCTTTAAAGCATTTGAATGTTATTGGTTGAAAAAGTGGGCATTTGAAATAGAACCCCCACTGCCAGAAAAATTTGACCCTAAGAAAAAAGTTATCCATTAATAAATGAAAGCTTTCATCAAGGAGCTACATTGGCCTAAGCAAAACGATGCTTTAAGCATATCTGGAAGGACAGGTAATGAGTGCCTGAATCTAAAGAAAAATTCTCTGCTATCATCCAATTTATCATCCAACTAGCAGTTAGAAACCAACCCTATCCCTCAGACAGGTGACTGCTCCACCACATCCCTGCCACAGATAAAACAGTTCTATCCTCTCTGCCTTCCCCATTTCTCCTCATCTTGAGGTAAGAGGCAACGTCGAAATCCAGGAATCATAATAGCAAAGCACACAAAAGTGCAATGGAACTACTGGCTACTGTGCTTTCCTTTGCCATGACAAAGGAGGTTTCCTGGTAAGACACTAGGTAAGTAAGAACCTAGTGACTCCCTCTAAGGTACAGAAACATCCTCGTGCAAATTAAAGTATTTACCACCCAAGTGATAACTCTGTATCTTCTACCTCTCTTGGCCACAGTGGTAGTTGAACCAGGAACAACTCCTCAGCACCTGCTGTGCTCTGAGGTGTCCCTTACTCCACGCATTAGCTTTTCTCAATGGGTAAGAAAATACCTGGAAGCAATAACATCACCAGTACTGGAGTAAGACGACCAGAAATCAACAATTCTTAGAACCAGGGCGACCTCTAAGCCTATGTGGTCTAACTGTTTCATTTTACAAATGAAGAAACTGAGGCAAGGAAAATTGAAAAGACCTGCCTGGGGTCATAGTTTTCATTAGTGATGGATAAGGGACTGACCTTGAGAGGTCCCCACCCTTCATTTGATGAACTCGCCTTAAGAATAGGTTTCTGTTGGAGACACGATAGAAGCCATCCAGTTCTGGAAGGTAGTCATGACGTGGGTAGGTTCATTTCATTTGAATAATGGCTCCAAGTAGAGAGAAAATATGTTTTTCTCTCTTCAAGCTATTTACTCTGAGTCACTGCTCAGGACGGTGGCCTCCCTCTGAATGATTCATGTCATGACAGCCACTACAGACTTGAAACTCTTAAAATGTCATTGGGCCTATGATGTATTGAATTTTACTTAAAACAGGGAAAATGCAAGTTGTTCAAAAGTGATATTTTTCTATCCCTCTGTGGCTGGGATTTGGTGAATAGCACATAAGAAATTCCAAATGGCAGCTTTCAGTTTTTGGGGTTATTTTTCCCCCCTACTAGCACAATTTGACTAGTGATACAGATTTGGCTTTCTGGTTTGTTTTGTTAATTATTAAAATATGGTCACAATTGAGTTTGTGGCCCAGATTCCACCAGTTTACCAATGCTCTATGATTTGTTTCTTATCCCAATGGACAGCCTTCTCTACAAAGTCTCATATGTTACCAAGAAGAAAAAGACTAGGGCTTCCCAGGTGGCGCAGTGGTTGAGAATCTGCCTGCCAATGCAGGGGACACGGGTTCGAGCCCTGGTCTGGGAAGATCCCACATGTCGCGGAGCAACTGGGCCCGTGAGCCACAATTGCTGAGCCTGCGCATCTGGAGCCTGTGCTCCGCAACAAGAGAGGCCGCGATAGTGAGAGGCCCGCACACCACGATGAAGAGTGGCCCCCACTTGCCACAACTAGAGAAAGCCCTCGCACGAAACGAAGACCCAACACAGCCAAAAATAAATAAATTAATTAATTAATTTAAAGAAAAAAAAAGCTGTAAAAAAAAGTTACTAATCTATCTCTAGTCAAAATGTTAAAAAAAAAAAAAAAGAAGAAAAAGACTAGATTCAAGTCCAAGTTTTACCTCTACCACCCCTGCAGCCTTAGAAGAACCATCAGCTTTTCTGTATCCTGGGTTTCTCATCCCTGAATTTTTGATAGCAGTTCTGATCTTGGGCTACGTCATTAGGGATATTGTATAGGCTAGCTGAGATTAACACATTCACAATTAAAATCCCAATTTATTTCTGATCTGATTCTTGTACTTAGTCGCCAATACCAGAAATGTCAGAACATGACCCTTAAATCCGGCCTTCGGTAACAATTTCTTTACTTATCAGGACACTGAGTTTTAAAAGTCAGAAGCCCATTTAAACATGGAAACTATGATTGTGGCAGCCTTTTCTGCTGACTTCAGCTGACTCCCTTTGTCCCAAAAGTAAATGTACTTTAATCAATACATTAGGCAGATCTCATTCAGTTGCAAGATACAGAAATCAAACTCATATTGACTGAAAGAAAAAGTATTTTATTGGCTTCCTAATGAAACTGTGTGCAGAGGAAGGTCATGGCAGCGAAGAAAGATGTGCAGGAATCAGGATCTTAGGCTCTATCTGAATTTCTACTTGGCTTCCTGATTGGCTTCACCTATAGACTCTCTGTGAGACAGTAGACGAGATGGCTACCAGTGGTCTCAGACCCAAATCCTCTGATGCGATAACCCATTAGGAAAAAAATATGCTTTCTTCCAATTTCAATCCTGGTGAAAAGTCATAGCTGGTTAGTCCTGGGTTCTGTTCCCACTCCTCTGGTGGTTATGGGGCAAGTGGAGGAGAAGAGGGACAGAGCAGGTTAGCAGAAGAAGGATTAAGGGAAAGTTTGCTGGACAAATACTTTAGCCACCACTGTCCACTGTATTCACAAAACTCATCAATCAATTAGCCACAACTACACAGTAGAAAAGATATTGCTGTCTTTCACAATTAGAAACAGACATTACCACAGAGTTAGGTGAGCTTTTCTGAACTTCAATAGGACTTTAAATACCAAAGCAAAGCCTGAACCCCCATCACAACTTCCTATCAGTTATTCATTCATTCATTTATTATTTTATTCAACAAATATTTGTTAAGTGGCTACCATCTCCCAAGCATTGAGTTAGGTGCTGGCTGTGCATCAGTAAGCAGCATAGCCGTGATCTTCACCTTCACACAATTAAACAAGTAATCCCATTAAGTGAAATAAGTGGTCTGATAAGTAATGTACCTTATTCTACCAGACGATACTAGGGCGGTGCATAACATATTTTGGGGTTGAGGATGGAGGTGAAGTATTCAGGGAAGACTTCTTGGGAGAAATAACATTTAAAATGATATCTATATGATGAGTAACAGTTATCCAAGTCTGAGGGGCAGAGTGAAGTCCCTTTAAACATGCAAATGTCCCGTGTCAATAAGGTCATGACACGTGGAAAAATGAACAAGTTAAAGACAGCCAGCCTTTCTATTTCCATTCAGTAGCATTGTTTTCACTTACTTTCTTCTGAGAAGGATAAAACACCCCAGCACATTTCTACTTCATTGCTTTCCCTCCAGGTCCCTTTTTATTATCCCTAAAGCTAGAAGTGGCCCAAATGGGGAAATGCTGCAGTTTAGGAATCAGTGGAAGTGACCAAACAGGTTTCTTTTCCATTCACCTTCAACCCATAATTTCAAGTAATGTCCTACTGCCTCTAAGTGTCACTGCTCCTCCTGTCCCATGAAATGGCCTCTGAGGGAATAACAGACAGGCAATAACAGCTGGCATTTTCCCTAGAAATAGTTGGCCTTGCCTCAAATGTGATTTTTCCTCATGCAGCTTGACGCTCATAAGAGCAGTTGACCTGCATCAGAATTATGTCCTTGCCTGTGTCTTCTTGTTAGATGTGAGATGGGCTGTTACTAAGCTCTGTCCAAGTAATGGGGGCCATGCATAAAAAATAAATAATTGAGCATGACTATAATGAATAATCTATTATCAAGTATTAAATATTTGCATATTTAAGCTTGCTCCAAAAAATTGGCAGAGCACAAACCAGCAAAATGGCATTGTAAAATATCGACCACAAAGCCCTGGAATGTGATTCTAGCAAAACACAAGGAAGTCAAAGCTCTGTGTGTACAGATTAGATAAACGCTTCAGCTCAGTGACTGGAGAACAAACAACATGCTTAGAATTTTTTTTAATGTAGCTTCTTCTTTTCGTTCAGAATAATAGGACTTCTAACCAAGAATGGAGGCTTGAGAGAGGCAACTTATACCAACAGCAAGAAGCCAGGTTGGTTGTCAGAAGACCTGGGGCCTAGGCTCAGTTGCATCTCTGATGTGTTTCTGATGTCCTCTGGCCAGACACATAGCCATGCTTTGCTTCCACTTCATTTCTAAAATGGTGTAACAGTAGATTCTCCACCTACCTTATGGACTATAAAAAGCACAAAGAAAGCACAGAGATATCTGCCCTGGCTCCCATCCCACTGTAGGAACACAAGCAGCCTCTGAAGGCCCACGTCTTCACCCTGGAGTTGGTAGTGGGCATGGGTTTGCTGTATGCTCTACGGCAATTCATCTTGAACTGGAATAGTTGTCCTTCTGACTTTTCCTCTGCCTGCTTCTCATATTGGAGAGAAGCATCAGAACCAGCAGCAAACAAAGGCCTAGGGCTCTAAATCAGTATTTCTTTTAAAGGAATTTCTAAGAGGGAAATACAGTTGAGAAAGGCTGTGTGGTCTCCTCTAATAACCTAGAAAGGCAGAAGTTGGAAAGTCAAGGAGTATTTATCAGGGTATCCTAATATTGAGAGAAAAACTATCAGCTTAAAGAAAACCCCAGACTTCTGTTTTTTTCTTTTCAACTTCAGCCTTTTTACAACACCAAGAAGAGAAAGCAGGCCACAGGCCAACATTTATATTGCCACGGTTCCTGTTTGGTTTCGTGAGAAGAAATTCTACTCAGAAGCATGATCTATGAACAACATCTGTCACACACTGGTTACCAGGCTGACTTAATTTCTCTCTCCTTTCTCATGCTTCCTACTAAAGCTGCCTTCTAGGTCAAAGAAGACAACCTTCTGAAATAATGAGGACCAAATTCTATGAATATCATATGATAGTCACATGTCACTAATTTAAATGGCAACATTTATTATACTCTGCTAGGAGGCCTCAAATCAGTTAAAATGGCTTCATAGAGATCATTTCAAAGGCCTTCTTTCCTTCAATATCTGACGAAATTCAATTATCCAAATCAAGTTGTGGTCTCATGGAGTGGAAATGTATGTCCTGCAGTAGGGTGAGTAACTGTTGGGGATATTGCAGTAGACCTAAGTGAAGAACAAGAAATGAGAGAGTGGAGGGCACTGGTGACAGGGAGTGGGGGTCTGTTCAAACCATGCAGAACCCTGGGGTGAGGAGGGGGCAGAGTCAAGGTGGGAGGAGCCTCTTCCATGGGACCAGAGATCAAAGGTCTGCCCTGTGAGTCCTTCAGAGTGAGACTGTCTCGTTGAGAGTGAGAGAGTCTCTCAGGCGCCTCTGTATCAGCCTCTTAAAAGTGGCCAGCAAGATACAACTGAAGAATTGGAATGGGAGAAGTCAGAGTAGAAAAGGAGAGGTGAATGTGAGAAAGATGGGAAAGAAAGAAACTAACATCACTGATTTCTCCATCATGCCTTTCCTACCAGCTACAGGAGTTGAGAAGGAAGGCAAAAAAGTAAAAGGGAAACCTCTTGCAGAGAAGGACACCATTATATAAAGATTCACTGGGATGATCTAAATAAAAAGGGATACAAAACACTGCCTGGCACGTTGTTACATGGTAGAAATGCCTATTATTGATTTCACTAGGATGCACCCAAGAGACCCGCTTGCAGCTATTCAAATCTCTGGAAATAAGTGATTCAGTGTGAGCCACAAAAGCATTAGAAAAATTGGATTTTGAAGAGTATTAAAAGAAAAAGAATGAGCCAGTGAGAGAGCATACTTTGAAAGCTAAGATTAAAAACATGTTTTTTTTCTCTCCAGGGAGGAAACAGTTGCTGTAGGAGGCATTGTGATTGTTTTCAAAGGCATTATGACGGACCGGCAGTCTCAATAAAAGGAGTGGCAGACTTGAAGTCTGAACTTGGAAACGAAAAACTGAAAGGCAACAGTGGAAAATATTCGCCACATACTTTCATCTTAGGGGTCCAATATTAAAGCTTTATTAAGGACAGTAAATATATGCTAGAGATGGGGCTTGAAGAAAATCTGAGAGCTTTGTACGGACAGGAAAAATGTTTCTGGTGTAAAAAATATTCCTTCGTGTTTGTGCAAAATTCCTTCTTTCCTTGACACTCTTAGATTCCGGCTATTGTACCATTTACCCTTTCTCGCCTCTGATCTGTTGACCCTCATGGTCTACTCACTATGTTCACTAAAGACCTTGCCTGTGGCTCATAATCTTTCTATCTGCCTCATGACTCCTCTATCATCCTGAACAACTTCAATCCCTCCAGACACCTACAAGGTAGACAAGTCTTTGGCCTTCTCCATTCTAGTGACTTTCAACTCCACCTCTATTCTGCCACACAGAACCATAAACACACCATGGCTTTTACTGTCATTGGAATTTTCTACCTGTTAAATTTCAATCTTTCATTTACTCATTCATTTTACAAATGCCTATTGAATACCTTCCTTGTGCCGACCATTGTGCTAGTCACTGTAAAAGTAGTTGCAGTTAAAAAAGACAATATTTCTTCCTTTGTGGAACTTACAAACTAATGAAGGAGACAGAAAAACTAACAGGCAATTACAATAGAATGACATAAATGCTTTGCTGGCAAACCCACAGGAAGAACATCTGATCTGGATATAGGCTGTCATGCAAGGCTTCCTGTACAAGTGAAGTCTAAGCTGAAACTTTAAGAATGAGTATAAGCTCTAATTATTAGAGAAATGCAAATCAAAACTACAATGAGGTACCACCATTAAAAAGTCTACAAATAACAAATGCTGAAGAGGGTGTGGAGAAAAGGGAACCCTCCTACACTGTTGGTGGGAATGTAAGTTGGTACAGTCACTATGGAAAACAGTATGGAGGTTCCTAAAAAAACTAAAAATGGAGCTACCATGTGATCTAGCAACCCCACTCTTGGCGTATATCCAGACAAAGCTCTAATTCGAAAAGTTAAATGCACCCCTATGTTCATAGCAGCACTATTCACAATAGCCAAGACATGGAAACAACCTAAATGTCCATCGACAGAGGAATGGATAAAGAAGAGGTGGTACATGTATACACAGGAATACTACTCAGCCATAAAACAGAATGAAATAATGCCATGTGCAGCAACATGGATAGACCTAGAGATTATCATACTTAGTGAAGTAAGACAGACAGAGAAAGAGAAATACCATATGAGACCACTTATATGTGGAATCTAAAATATGACACAAATGAATTTATCTATGAAACAGAAACAGACTCACAGATATAGAGAACAGAATTGTGCTTTCCAAGGGGGAGGGGGTGGAGGAGGGATGGATTGGGAGTTTGGGATTGACAGATGCAAGCTGTTATGTGTGGAATGGATGAACAACAAGGTCCTACTGTATAGCACAGGAAACTACTTTCAATATCCTGTAATAAACCATAATAGAAAAGAATATGAAAAAGAATATATGTATGTATAATGGAATCACTTCAGAAATTAATATGACATTGTAAATCAATTATACTTCAACAAAATAAAAGAAGAAAAAGAATGAGTATGAGGAGGCCAAGAGGAGGGACAGGATCCAGATCAAGATGGTGGAGTATGGAGATCCTGAGCTCACCGCTCCCCACAAACACATCAAAACTACAACATCTATCTCTGCAAATGACCTGAAGAACAGCAGAACAGATTTTTAAAACTAAGGATATAAAGAAAAGGCCACATCAAGACAGGTGGGAGGGACAGAGACATGGTCTATTCAGAACCCATACCCCTGTTGTAGCAATTCACAAGCAGAAGGGATATCACAACCATGGAGGTCCCCCCTGAGGTATGAGGGGTCCAAGCCTCATGTCAGGCTCCCCAACTTGGGGGACCTGCACCAGGAAGATGAGCCCCCATAATGTCTGGCTTTGAAAACCAGTGGGGCTTACATCCAGGAGAGCCAGAGGGCTGTGGGAAACTGAGACTGCACTCTTGAAGGACTCTTGTACAAACTCACTCATTCTAAGTCCCAATGCAGAGGCTGCAGCTGAGCCATACAAGCACCTGGGCCATGCAAGAAAATTTACTGACTAATTTTAGGGTGTGTGATAGAAGGACAGTGATCTGGTAGAACTTCTTCCAGAGACAGAAGCACTAGCAGGTGACATTTTTTTTTTTTTTTAACTCTTCTTTCACCTAGCTGGTCCTGCACTGGCAGGTGCCATGTCTGTCATTCTGTCATTCTCCATCAAATTACCTAACACTGGACACCTTGTGTTCCCCTGAGAAATAACCGACTCAACCCAGCCAGCCCCTCCAAAGCGGCTCCCACCCTCCTCCACCCAGTGGGCAGGCCTGGCTGGCACTGGCACCCCTCCAAAATGGCTCCTGCTCTGAGATTCACTTCAGATCTAATGACACACACAAGACTGTAAGTGAAATAATGGAAAAGATATTCCATGAAAATTAAAATTAAAAAAAAAAGGCTGGAGTAGCAATAATTAACATCAGACAAAGTTGACTTTAAAACAAACACTATAACAAAACACATATAGAAGTGCATTACATAATGATAAAGGAATCAATCCAACAATAAGATATAACACCTGTAAATATCTACGCATCAACCTAGGAGCACCTCAATACTTAAGAAAATATTAATAAACATAAAGAGAGATACTGACAAGGATACAATAATAGCAGGGGACTTTAACCCCACTTACATCAATGAACAGATCATCCAGATAAAAATCACTAAGAAAACATTGGCCTGGGGACTTCCCTGGTGGTCCAGTGGCTAAGACTCTGTGCTCCCAATGCAGGGGACCCAGGTTCGATCCCTGGTCAGGGAACTAGATCCTACATGCTGAAGCTAAGAGATCACACGATCCTGCATGCCGCAACTAAAAAAGGTCCTGTGTGCCACAACTAAGACTCAGTGCAGCCAAATAAATAAGTAAATATTTTAAAAAAAGAAAGAAAACATTGGCCTTAAATGAAACATTTGATTCAATGGATTTAATAAATATACACAAAACCTTCCACGCCAAAACAGCAAAATACACATTATTTTTGACTGCACATGGAACATTTTATCCAGGATAGGTTACATATTATGCTACAAAACAAGTCTCAATTCATTAAAAATATTGAGATCATATCAACCACCACAATGGTATGAGACTAGAAATCAAGTGCAAGAAGAAAACTGCAAAAACCACAAACACGTGGATGCTTAACAACATGCTACTAAACAGCCAAAGGGTCAACAAAGAAATAAAAGAGCAAGTCATAAAATACCTTGAGACAAATTAAAATGGAAACAAAATGTTCCAAAATCTATGGTATGCAGCAAAAAATTCTAAGAGGGATGTTTATAGCAATACAGGACTACCTCAAGAAACAAACAAAAATCTCAAATACATAATCTAAACTTACACCCAAAAGAACTGTAAAAAGACGAACAAGCAAAGCCCAAAATTAGTAGAAAGAAGGAATAATAAAGATCAGAGCAGAAATCAATGAAATAGAGACTAAAAAAGTAAATAAATAAAAATAAAACCAGAAAAGATCAATGAAAGTAAGAACTGGTTGTTTGAAAAGATAAACAAAATTGATAAACCTTTAAACAGCCTCATTGAGAAAAAAGAGAGGATCCAAATAAATACAATCAGAAATGAAAAGAAGTTATAACCAATACCACAGAAATACAGAGGATCAAAATGCATCACAACAATTATATGCCAACAAGTTCAACAACCTAGAAGAAATGGATAAATTCCTAAAAACATACAATCTTCCAACACTGAAACAGGAAGAAATAGAAAAGCTGAACAGATCACTAGTAATGAAACTGATTCAGTAATCAAAAAACTCCTAACAAACAAAACATTAAGACAAGATGGTTTTACATGTGAATTTTACCAAACATTTAAAGAAGACTTAATACTTATCTTTCACAAACTATTCCAAAAAATTGAAGAGGAAAGAATGCTTCCAAACTCATTCTACAAGGCCAACATTACCCTGACACCAATACCAGATAAAAACACTCAAAAAAAAAAAATTATGGGCCAATATCCCCGATGAACATAAATGCAAAAATCCTCAACAAAATATTAGCAAACTAAATTCAACAATACATTAAAAGGATCATAAACTATGATCAAGTGGAATTTATTCCAGGTAGGCAAGCAAGAATGACTCAATATCTACAAATTAACATGATATATCACATTAACAACAAATAAAAATCATATGATTATCTCAATAGATGCAGAGGAAAACATTTGACAAAATTCAATATCCATTTATGATTAAAACTCTCAACAAAGTTTGGATACAGGAAACATACCTCGACATAATAAAGGTCATATATGACAAACACACAGCTAATATCACACTCAATGGTGAAAAGCTGAAAGCATTTCCTCCATGATTAGGAACAAGACAAGGATGTCCACTCCCACTACTTTTATTCAGCATAGTATTGGAAGTCCTAGCCATGGCAATCAGAGACGAAAAAGAGATAAAAGCCATCCAAACTGCAAAGAAGTAGAACTGTCACTACTTGCAGATGCCGTGGGGCAACTAAGCCTGTGTGCCACAACTACTGAGCTCACGTGCCTCAACTAAAGCCCACGTGCCACAAACTACAGAGCCCATGCACTCTGGAACCCACACACCACAACTACAGAGCCCACGTGCCCTGGACCCTGCGCTCCACAGCTAGGGAAGAGAAAACCCGCACACCACAAGTAGAGAGAAGCCTGTGCACCACAATAAAGAGCCCGTGTGCCGCAATCCTGCATGCCTCAACAAAGATCCTGCATGCCGCAGCTAAGGCCCGACACAGCCAAAAATAAATAAAAATAAATAAATAAATAAAAAATAGATCTTTAAAAAAAAAAAAGACTTATGCACCTCTATGTTCACTGCAGCATTATTCACAGTAGCCAAGTTATGGACAAAACTTAAGTGCCCGTTGATAGATGAATGGCTAAAGAAGATATGGTTGATACACACACACACACACACACACACACACACACACACACATATACACACTGGAATATTACTCAGCCATAAAAAAGAATGAAATCTTGCCATTTGCAACAACATGGATGGATATGGAGGGTATTATGCTAAGTGAAAATAAGTCAGACAGAGAAAGACAAGTACAATATGATTTCACTTTTATGTGTAATCTAAAAGATGAAACAAATGAACAAACAAAACAAAAGAGAATGTGACTCATAGATGTGGAGAACAAATTGATGGTTACCAGAGGGGAAGGGGGTGGGAGGTTAGGCAAAATGGGTGAAGGAGTTTAAGAGGTACAACTTACAGTTATAAAATAGATGTCACCAGGATGTAATGTACAGCATAGAGAATATAGTCAGTAATGTTACAATGACTTTTTGTGGTGATAGACAATTACTAGACTTGTCATAGTGATCAATTCACAATGTATATAAATCTCAAATCACTAGGTTGTACACCTGAAACTAATATAATATTGTATGTCAACTGTAAGTCAATTAAAAAATAGAAAGCAACCAAAAAGTGAGTATGAGTTAGCCAAGCTAAGGTGGGTAATGTGTGAGAGAGGAACCCTGTTCCAGACAGAGGAAATAAACATTCAGAGATAAAAGGAGTCACGGGGGCTTCCCTGGTGGCGCAGTGGTTGAGAGTCTGCCTGCCAATGCAGGGGACACGGGTTCGAGCCCTGGTCTGGGAGGGTCCCACGTGCCGTGGAGCAACTGGGCCCGTGAGCCACAACTGCTGAGCCTGCGCGTCTGGAGCCTGCATTCCGCAACAGGAGAGGCCACGATGATGAGGGGCCTGCGCACCGCGATGAAGAGTGGCCCCTGCTTGCCGCAGCTGGAGAAAGCCCTCGCACAGAAACAAAGACCCAACACAGCCATAAATAAATAAATAAATTAAAAAAAAAAAAAAAGGAGTCACGGCATATTTAGGATTTTGAAAGTTGTTCAGAATGGCCAGACTTGGTAACCGATGGATATATATGTTTGTTGAGGGACAGGATGTACTAAGATGTTGCCCAACTTTTGGATGAACAGTTAGGTGAGTGTTCGTGTCATCTACTGAGGAGAGAATGGTAGAAGAAATGCAGAACTAGAGAAAAAGATAAGAGTTTAATTTAGGATATGTTGAGTCCTATCAGTAGGACATCCCTGTGGAGATGTTGACTTCCTCATCATCATGTCCCACCTCCACTCACCTTTACCTGCCAATACACAAGAACACACAAATACTTCATTACCAGCCTATGTCTTCTCAACAACTAAAACTCAGTTTAGATGGTACCATTTCTAGAAAATATACTATGATGACCACTGCGCATGCATGCCATCCCACGTTTACCTCTGTTCTATCACACTGTGCTACAATTTGCTCTTTGCTTATCTGTCTCTGCTACTAGTCTGTAAATTCTCTAAGCAATGGAAAGGTTGTTGTTGGTGGTGGTGTTTTTCAAGCAGTAGCCTTAACAAATGTGATTTCTTTCTTTTATCATTCATATTTTAGTTTTATTTTTTAGCCCTTATGCTAGCGGGAATTCCTAAAGCTATGAGACAATTCATTTCTTTCCTTCTTATTCTAAATCTTCCTTCTTAATGCAATAGATACTAAATTATAACACATAATAGCTAATAGCACCACTTAAAAAACTATTTGACACAATTTTTGCCTTTCTGTTGCTTCACCATGTTTAATGGACACTAAATAGGTACTTGTTAAAGTTTAATGAATGAATGATTACTTGCATAAACAAAGCAGAGTGAATAAACTATCATTTTAATAGCTTTTTAGGAGGGAACTATCTTTGGGTAGGAAAAGTGAATCTACACATTACACTTTGGAAGGCTGTACTGCAACAAAGAATTAACTAAACTGCTGTCCAAATGAATCAAACAGGAATTGTGGGTTTCAGAACAGAGAGGAGGAGATAGAGTAAGAAGAAGAGGACACAGCTGAGGCACCTGGTGGGAGAAAGATGCCCAGTGAGGAAATTCTGAAGGTGGAGTGACTGGGTATTTTTTTAAAAATAGAACTATCTACTATATAATTTTGATTTATGGCACTGATATAGTATACAATTTCTGTTTCCCATCCCATCTGTAGGTCTAGCTATCTTCAAATGCCTTATGTGAATTTGCACAAAAAAGGTTCATTCTTTCTCTGTATCAGCGTGGAAGAGAAGTTAAAAAAAAAAAAAAAAAAGTAAAGAGTTCATTGAGAACAAGACCTCAGATCCATAAAACACCAAGGGAAGGTGAGTCCTGAGGGATTCACCAGGTCTTGGATGCCTACCAGATATGGATGAGCAGTTGAGGTAATTTTATTTAACTCTCTGAGATGGCTAGTTTTATGTGTCAGTTTAACTGGACCACAGAGTGACCAGATATCTCGTTAAACATTATTCTGGGTGTGCCTGTGAGGATGTTTCTGGATGAGATTAACATTTGAATAGACAGACTGTGTAAAGCAGATTGCCCTCCCCAATGTGGGTGGGCCCCATCCAATCTGTTGAACGCCTGAATAGAACAAAATTGCTGAGTGAGACTCTCTCTGGCTATCTTGTCTTCAAGCTGGAACATCAGTCTACTCCTGCCTTCGGACTTGACTAAAACTGAAGTTTACACCATTGGCTCTCCTGGATTTACAGCTTGCTGACTGCAGATCCTGGGACTTCTCAGCCTCCAAAACCACATGAGCCAATTCCTTATTTTTTATTAGGAATACATACATATATTCTGTTTCTTTGGAGAACCCAGACTAATACATTCTTCCCCTTTTTAACCTCTGGAACTACAAAGGACCTACTCAGACAAATTTCCTAAGAACTGGCCATATTCAGACTGCCTGACTAAGCTGGGATCTCAGCCTGAATGAATGCAGAAGAGACACATGGGCCAATAAGAACACAGTAAGATACAACTCCAGGAACAGCTCAATGAATATAAAGAAGAAACTTTACGTTCCAAGAGGAAAATAAATAAAAGGAAAAGGGGAAGTGTCTAGCGATGAAAAAGAGCTACCATGAGAAAAGTGTAGGAAGAAAATTGTTCTTGCAGAAGAAAACAGACACAGGTACCTGCCTCAGTAGGAGCAGCTCTGTCAAAAACCCAGAGAGAATGAATGGAAGTGAGGAGAAAAGATGCAAGGGGATTAATGTAGAGGGAGACCAAAGCCAAAGAGAACAACAGGCCCGTTGCAGATGGAACTTGAGTCCAAAAGAATGTGGAATACCCCAACCTAAATGAGGGCAAGAAGCACAGCAAGAGACAGAGAAAAAGAAAGCTTAGAGGAGTACTTGACAGAGTAAGAAAAATCACGTGAACTTGGGACAAAAGCACAATTCACAACAGGAACATGTAACAGATGTGCCAAAGGAACTCAAGGTTCCTATAGGGCTCTGAGGGAAGACGATACTAATGTAGACTCTGTGAGAAAAACAAGATGGAACATGAAGAAGGGAGTTTGCTGTTTCCAAAATACTATATTGGAGGCTCTTCACTTCTTAATAACATGACTTTGTCACAGTTCTTCTAGTGCTACCAGAAAGTAATTGAAGCTGCCTTAGGAAAGGGAAGAAAAAGTTATTTGGAGGATATTGAGTAACACACCAAGCTCAAGGATAGCCAGACCTCAGGGGCTTTGGAAACAGGAAAGTTACCAAGAAAACCAGCCAGGCTTTCCATTCCTACTTCTGAGAGTTCACTTCCTTTTCCCAGCACAGAAGGTGGTGGAAGATGACTTTCTCACAGCTTTATGTCATTTCAAGACACCCACACAGGCTCACTCACAGAGAGAAAATATGACTGGACATCCAGATCAGGTGTTTTGGCAAAGGGACAGAGTCATACAGATTGTCTGCAAAGACCCTTCCCTACTGGTGGGGACAGTTCTCAGAGAAATGAAGTTGTTATGAGCTAAGAATCATCCTGAAGTCACTAGTGCATTAGAAAATGGAAACATCAAAATGAGAAGGTAAATAGAGATATATTTAAATATATATCATATATATATACACACACATATATATACATATATACATATATACACACATATATACATATATGTATATACATATATGTATATAAATGATATCACATAGATGAGATTTGAAAAAGGGATACTGGTAATTAAAATACAGGGGGAAAAAGTAAGCATCTAAAACCACATCATGTGACAAAGATAAAGTCTAACCAATAGTAAAGAAGCATAATTATTTTTCTGCTTATGCTCCCTAGTTAGCTGTGGATCTTTAGCTGTAAAACGATTCTACCTGGTGAAATGGAAGCTATAATTACCAAACAAGAAAAGACTGAATACTTTCCAATGCCAACTGTTAGTCTCATTGAGATCCTAGCAGTGAGGCTGGCATGCTGTGAACTGGGGACCCCTGCCATGTCATCCTCATGAGGCCACAGTGGAGCCTTCACCTCAAGACAAACTATTCTAAAAACAAAGTCATAAAATAAATAAAAATTGATGCAAGACTGAGTGACAAAGTTTGCATCCCTAAAAAAAAAGGTTCAGAAGAGAATTATGCAAAGAATTATTTTAAACTATACTTATAAAAATAGAAATTGATGGATTTCTTAATAAATAAATTTTTAAGAGGATGTGTACCAGGCAAATTAAGACAAAACAAAAGGCCATGGGGTATTTTACAAAATCAGGTGCTGGCTAAAACATTGTACATGAAATTGGAGGAGGAATACACCCTTACCAAAGGAAAGGAATGGGGGAGAAGGAAACAAACAAAAGACTTGATAGTCATTGGACAAGGTAACGGAAATAAATGGCAGGGGCGTACCCAGAAGTATCATCTTAAAAGAGGTAACAAAAATATATTTATCTTCTTATATTTCATTATTTTCTAATAAGAATTTAAATTTATAATATTCATGAGCCAAAGGAAGATAAAACAGATTATAAGTAAGTGGGTAACCAGAAGGCATGGATATAAGCTGAATCCAAGAATGAGGTTAATTACAAACCAGAAATGAGGTTAAATTTTATAATTATGCATTTTCTATAAATGGGAAACAAATTTATCTCTGATTTTTAGCTAACAACAAAAATGGGGAAACCTGCTCAATTACATAACCCATAATATTCACAAGATACAAACAGAACAATTTTCCAAGAGAAGTTCAACCATTCCTAATAGAGTGTAATTGTATTTTATGAGAACTTCAAGTAATGCAATATAAAACTAGTAATAAACTCCCACTTTTGCACAAATTTTGGAATAGTGGTTCCCCCAATTTTTTAGTGCATAACTTCATGATTGTTGTGTCAAGTGAATTATAGACTGTGGTCATGCTATTGCCTCCTAGTGGTGCCAAGTGAGGTTGCAAACAGAAATATCCACCATCTTCTGTCTCATTCACTTTTTTTTTTTTTTTTTTCTGATTTTATTGATTTGAGTCCTCTCCCTCTTTTTCTTGATGAGTCTGGCTAATGGCTTATCAATTTTGTTTATCTTCTCAAAGAACCAACTTTTAGTTTTATTGATCTTTGCTATTGTTTTCTTTGTTTCTATTTCATTTATTTCTGCTCTGATCTTTATGATTTCTTTCCTTCTGCTAACTTTGGGTTTTGTTTGTTCTTCTTTCTCTAGTTTCTTTAGGTGTAATGTTAGATTGTTTACTTGAGATTTTTCTTGTTTCTTTAGGTAGGCTTGTATAGCTATAAACTTCCCTCTTAGAACCGCTTTTGCTGCATCCCGTAGGTTTTGGGTCGTCGTGTTTTCATTGTCATTTGTCTCTAGGTATTTTTTTATTTCCTGTTTGATTTCTTCAGTGATCTCTTGGTTATTTAGTAACGTATTGTTTAGCCTCCATGTGTTTGTCTTTTTTACGTTTTTTTCTCTGTAATTCATTTCTAATCTCATAGCGTTGTGGTCAGAAAAGATGCTTGATATGATTTCAATTTTCTTAAATTTACTGAGGCTTGATTTGTGACCCAAGATGTGATCTATCCTGGAGAATGTTCCGTGTGCACTTGAGAAGAACGTGTAATCTGCCGTTTTTGGATGGAATGTCCTATATATATCAATTAAATCTATCTGGTCTATTGTGTCATTTAAAGCTTCTGTTTCCTTATTTATTTTCATTTTGGATGATCTGTTCATTGGTGTAAGTGAGGTGTTAAAGTCCCCCACTATTATTGTGTTACTGTCGATTTCCTCTTTTATAGCTGTTAGCAGTTGCCTTATGTATTGAGGTGCTCCTATGTTGGGTGCATATATATTTATAATTGTTATATCTTCTTCTTGGATTGATCCCTGGATCATTATGTAGTGTCCTTCCTTGTCTCTTGTAACATTCTTTATTTTAAAGTCTATTTTATCTGATATGAGTATAGCTACTCCAGCTTTCTTTTGATTTCCATTTGCATGGAATATCTTTTTCCATCCCCTCACTTTCAGTCTGTATGTGTCCCTAGGTCTGAAGTGGGTCTCTTGTAGACAGCATATATATGGGTCTTGTTTTTGTATCCATTCAGCCAGTCTATGTCTTTTGGTTGGGGCATTTAATCCATTCACGTTTAAGGTAATTATCGATATGTATGTTCCTATGACCATTTTCTTAATTGTTTTGGGTTTGTTTTTGTAGTTCCTTTTCTTCTCTTGTGTTTCCCACTTAGAGAAGTTCCTTTAGCATTTGTTGTAGAGCTGGTTTGGTGGTGCTGAATTCTCTTAGCTTTTGCTTGTCTGTAAAGCTTTTGATTTCTCCATCAAATCTAAATGAGATCCTTGCTGGGTAGAGTAATCTTGGTTGTAGGTTCTTCCCTTTCATCACTTTAAGTATTTCATGCCACTCCCTTCTGGCTTGCAGAGTTTCTGCTGAGAAATCAGCTGTTAACCTTATGGGAGTTCCCTTGTATGTTATTTGTCGTTTTTCCCTTGCTGCTTTCAGTAATTTTTCTTTGTCTTTAATTTTTGCCACTTTGATTACTATGTGTCTCGGCGTGTTTCTCCTTGGGTTTATCCTGTATGGGACTCTCTGCGCTTCCTGGACTTGGGTGGCTATTTCCTTTCCCATATTAGGGAAGTTTTCGACTATAATCTCTTCAAATATTTTCTCTGGTCCTTTCTCTCTCTCTTCTCCTTCTGGGACCCCTATAATGCGAATGTTGTTGCGTTTAATGTTGTCCCAGAGGTCTCTTAGGCTGTCTTCATTTCTTTTTATTCTTTTTTCTTTAGTCTGTTCCGCAGCAGTGAATTCCACCATTCTGTCTTCCAGGTCACTTATCCGTTCTTCTGCCTCAGTTATTCTGCTATTGATTCCTTCTAGTGTAGTTTTCATTTCAGTTATTGTATTGGTCATCTCTGTTTGTTTGTTCTTTAATTCTTCTAGGTCTTTGTTAATCATTTCTTGCATCTTCTCAATCTTTGCCTCCATTCTTATTCCGAGGTCCTGGATCATCTTCATTATCATTATTCTGAATTCTTTTTCTGGAAGGTTGCCTATCTCCACTTCATTTAGTTGTTTTTCTGGGGTTTTTTCTTGTTCCTTCATCTGGTACATAGCCCTCTGCCTTTTCATCTTCTTTGTCTTTCTGTAACTGTGGTTTTTGGTCCACAGGCTGCAGGATTGTAGTTTTTCTTGCTTCTGTTGTCTGCCCTCTGGTGGTTGAGGCTATCTAAGAGGCTTGATGGGAGGCTCTCTCATTCACTCTTAAGATATGAGTACAGTATATTAAAATAGACATTGGATTCACAGAACAAATTATTGCCCCTGTCATCTACTGAAGTTCTCTTATACCAAGACAAGACAGGAATTTCTAACTAGGGTCCCCATATAAAGACAATGAGTAATGAAACAGACACTATCCTAAATAGCATCCTTTCCAGCACAAATGTCAATATATTATGTGGGCTCTTTCTTAATGGGTCCTAATGTATCTGCTGATTCCCTCACTCCAAAGTTTAGATTCTAAAAGGGGCCAATGCAAAATAATCGCGGATTATAGCACTCTGCTCCTGTAACTTAATTCAGGGATAGAAATAGGATTTTCTAGAAGAGAGTTTTTTCAGATCATTTTCCATAACTAGCCAAGATTTTTCACTGACCTCATGTAGTGCAAAACCATATGTAAAAGTCCTTGGTATTTATATTTTTGCAGATTCTTTTGGTTATAAGACCTTAAACCCAATTCCAACCAATTTAGGCTCAAAGAAGGGATTTGGATTAACTACCATGTGGCCACTTATAACATTTTTGAGCAATACCTAATGGTACTGAAATTGCTCATGACATTAAGTGCAAAAAAAGCAAATTTCAAATAAAAGTTCATACTGTATATCCCAATATATAGATTTTTTAAATAAATATATATTGGGGCGCCTTCAAGATGGCAGAGGAGTAAGATGTGGAGATCACCTTCCTCCTCACAAATACATAAAAAGTACATCTACATGTGGAGCAACTCCTACAGAACACCTACTGAACACAGGCAGAAGACCTCAGACTTCCCAAAAGGCAAGGAACTCCCCCACGTACCTGGGTAGGGCAAAAGAAAAAAGGAAAAACAGAGATAAAAAATAGGGATGGGACCTGCACCTCTGGGAGGGAGCTGTGAAGGAGGAAAAGTTTCCACACACTAGGAAGCCCCTTCACTGGTGGGGATGAGGAGTGGGGGGGGGGGGGGAAGCTTCAGAGCCATGGAGGAGAGCCCAGCAACAGTGGTGCAGAGGGCAAAGTGGAGAGATTCCTGCACAGAGTATTGGTGCCGACCAGCACTCACCAGCCTGAGAGCCTAGTCTGCTCACCCGCTGGGACGGGCGGGGGCTGGGAGCTGAGGCTCAGGCTTCAGAGGTCAGATCCCAGGGAGAGGACTGGGGTTGGTGGCGTGAACACAGCCTGAAGGGGGCTAGGGCACCACAGCTAGCCAGGAGGGAGTCCAGGAAAAAGTCTGGACCTGCCTAACAGGCAAGAGACCATTGTTTCAGGGTGCGCTAGGAGAGGGGATTCAGAGCACCACCTAAACAAGCTCCAGAGACAGGTGTGAGCCACGGCTATCAGCGCAGACCCCAGAGATGGG
This sequence comes from Balaenoptera acutorostrata, assembly GCF_949987535.1. Lineage (NCBI taxonomy): Eukaryota > Metazoa > Chordata > Mammalia > Artiodactyla > Balaenopteridae > Balaenoptera > Balaenoptera acutorostrata. The sequence goes on from NC_080079.1 coordinate 37,368,318, forward strand.
CATGAGACATTAAGGCTGCTGCTGCAGCCACCAAGAAGGCTGTGTGCAAGCACATGTCACTATTCACACCTCCCCTCCCAGGAGTCTGTGCAGCCCACCACTGCCAGGGTCCCATGATCCAGGGACAACTTCCCACAGGAGAACGCACGGCATTCCTCACGCTGTTGCAAGGTCATGCTGGCTTCTGATACCGCAGGCTTGCCCCACATTCTGTACCCCTCCCTCCCCCCCGGCTTGAGTGAACCAGAGCCCCCTAATTAGCTGCTACTTTAACACCATCCTGTCTGGGCAGGAACAGACGCCCTCAGGCGACCTGCAGGGCCAATCCAAAGCTGAATCCCAGGAGCTGTGCAAACAAAGAAGAGAAAGGGAAGTTTCTCCCAGCAGCCTCAGGAGCAGCGGATTAAATCTCCACAATCAACTTGATGTACCTGTATCTGTGGAATACCTGAATAGACAACGAATCATCCCACAATTGAGGCAGTGGACTTTGGGAACAACTGTAGACTTGGGATTTCATTTCTGCATCTAATTTGTTTCTGGTTTTATGTGTATCTTATTTAGTATTTAGAGCTTGTTATCATTGGTAGATTTGTTTATTGACTTGGTTGCTCTCTTCCTTTTTTTATTTTATATATATATATATATATATATATATATATATATATATATATATATATATATATATATATATATTCCTTTTTCTCTTTCTGTGAGTGTGTATGTGTATGCTTCTTTGTGTGATTTTGTCTGTATAGCTTTGCTTTTGCCATTTGTACTAGAGTTCTGACAGTCCGTTTTTTTGTTTGTTTGTTTTTTATTTTATAGTATAGTTTTTAGTGCTTGTTATTATTGGTAGATTTGTTTTTAGTTTGGTTGCTCTCTTCTTTCTTTTTCTTTATTACTTTTATTTTTAATAATTTTTTTCTATTTTACTAACTTTATTTTATTTTATTTATTCTTTTTTTTTTAAACATCTTTATTGAAGTATAATTGCCTTACAATAGTGTGTTAGCTTCTGCTTTATAACAAAGTGAATCAGTTATACATATACAATATGTTCCCATTTCTCTTCCCTCTTGCATCTCCCTCCCTCCCACCCTCCCCATCCCACCCCTCTAGGTGGTCACAAAGCACCGAGGTGATCTCCCTGTGCTGTGCGGCTGCTTCCCACTAATTATCTATTTTACATTTGGTAGTGTATATATGTCCATGACACTCTCTTACCCTGTCACATCTCACCCCACCCCCTCCCCATATCCTCAAGTCCATTTTCTAGTAGGTCTGTGTCTTTATTCCCGTCTTGCCACTAGGTTCTTCATGCCTTTTTTTTTTTTTTCCCTTAGATTCCGTATATATGTGTTAGCATACTGTATTTGTTTTTCTCTTTCTGACTTACTTCACTCTGTATGACAGACTCTAACTCCATCCACCTCATTACAAATACCTCCATTTCATTTCTTTTTATGGCTGAGTAATATTCCATTGTATATATGTGCCACATCTTCTTCATCCATTCATCTGTCGATGGACATTTAGGTTGCTTCCATGTCCTGGCTATTGTAAATAGAGCTGCAATGAACATTTTGGTACATGACTCTTTTTGACCTATGGTTTTCTCAGGGTATATGCCCAGTAGTGGGATTGCTGGGTCGTATGGTAGTTCTATTTGTAGTTTTTTAAGGAACCTCCATACTGTTCTCCATAGTGGCTGTATCAATTTACATTCCCACCAACAGTGCAAGAGTGTTCCCTTTCCTCCACACCCTCTCCAGCATTTATTGTTTCTAGATTTTTTGATGATGGCCATTCTGACCGGTGTGAGATGATATCTCATTGTAGTTTTGATTTGCATTTCTCTAATGATTAATGATGTTGAGCATTCTTTCATGTGTCTGTAGGCCATCTGTATATCTTCTTTGGAGAAATGTCTATTTAGATCTTCTGCCCATTTTTGGATTGGGTTGTTCGTTTTTTTGTTATTGAGCTGCATGAGCTGCTTGTAAATCTTGGAGATTAATCCTTTGTCAGTTGCTTCATTTGCAAATATTTTTTCCCATTCTAAGGGTTGTCTTTTGGTCTTGTTTATGGTTTCCTTTGCTGTGCAAAAGCTTTTAAGTTTCATTAGGTCCCATTTGTTTATTTGTGTTCTTATTTCCATTTCTCTGGGAGCTGGGTCAAAAAGAATCTTGCTGTGATGTATGTCATAGAGTGTTCTGCTTATGTTTTCCTCTAAGAGTTTGATAGTGTCTGCCCTTACACTTAGGTCTTTAATCCATTTTGAGTTTATTTTTGAGCATGGTGTCAGGGAGTGTTCTAATTTCATACTTTTACATGTTCCTGTCCAATTTTCCCAGCACCACTTATTGAAGAGGCTGTCTTTTCTCCACTGTATATGCTTGCCTCCTTTATCAAAGATAAGTTGACCATATGTGTGTGGGTTTATCTCTGGGCTTTCTATCCTGTTCCATTGATCTATGTTTCTGTTTTTGTGCCAGTACCAAACTGTCTTGATTACTGAAGCTTTGTAATATAGTCTGAAGTCAGGGAGCCTGATTCCCCCAGCTCCATTTTTCGTTCTCAAGATGGCTTTGGCTATTCGGGGTCTTTTGTGTTTCCATACAAATTGTGAAATTTTTTGTTCTAGTTCTGTGAAAAATGCCAGTGATAGTTTGATAGGGATTGCATTGAATCTGTAGATTGCTTTGGGAAGTAGAGTCATTTTCACAATGTTGATTCTTCCAATCCAGGAACATGGTATATCTCTCCATCTATTTGTATCATCTTTAATTTCTTTCATCAGTGTCTTATAATTTTCTGCATACAGGTCTTTTGTCTCCTTAGGTAGGTTTATTCCTAGATATTTTATTCTTTTTGTTGCAATGGTAAATGGGAGTGTTTTCTTAATTTCACTTTCAGATTTTTCGTCATTAGTGTATAGAAATGCAAGAGATTTCTGTGCATTAATTTTGTATCCTGCTACTTTACCAAATTCATTGATTAGCTCTAGGAGTTTTCTGGTAGCATCTTTAGGATTCTCTATGTATAGTATCATGTCATCTGCAAATAGTGACAGCTTTACTTCTTCTTTTCCGATTTGGATTCCTTTTATTTCTTTGTCTTCTCTGATTGCTGTGGCTAGGACTTCCAGAACTATGTTGAATAATAGTGGTGAGAGTGGGCAACCTTGTCTTGTTCCTGATCTTAGTGGAAATGGTTTCAGTTTTTCACCATTGAGGACAATGTTGGCTGTGGGTTTGTCATATATGGCCTTTATTATGTTGAGGAAAGTTCCCTCTATGCCTACTTTCTGCAGGGCATTTATCATAAATGGGTGTTGAATTTTGTCGAAAGCTTTCTCTGCATTTCTTGAGATGATCATATGGTTTTTCTCGTTCAGTTTGTTAATATGGTGTATCACGTTGATTGATTTGCATATATTGAAGAATCCTTGCATTCCTGGAATAAACCCCAATTCATCATGGTGTATGATCCTTTTAATATGCTGTTGGATTCTGTTTGCTAGTATTTTGTTGAGGATTTTTGCATCTATGTTCATCAGTGATATTGGCCTGTAGTTTTCTTTCTTTGTGACATCTTTGTCTGGTTTTGGTATCAGGGTGATGGTGGCCTCGTAGAATGAGTTTGGGAGTGTTCCTCCCTCTGCAATATTTTGGAAGAGTTTGAGAAGGATAGGTGTTAGCTCTTCTCTAAATGTTTGATAGAATTCACCTGTGAAGCCATCTGGTCCTGGGCTTTTGTTTGTTGGAAGGTTTTTAATCACAGTTTCAATTTCAGTGCTTGTGATTGGTCTGTTCATATTTTCTATTTCTTCCTGGTTCAGTCTCGGCAGTTTGTGCATTTCTAAGAATTTGTGCATTTCTTCCAGGTTGTCCATTTTATTGGCATAGAGTTGCTTGTAGTAATCTCTCATGATCTTTTGTATTTCTGCAGTGTCAGTGGTTACTTCTCCTTTTTCATTTCTAATTCTATTGATCTGGGTCTTCTCCCTTTTTTTCTTGATGAGTCTGGCTAATGGTTTATCAATTTTGTTTATCTTCTCAAAGGACCAGCTTTTAGTTTCATTGATTTTTGCTATTGTTTCCTTCATTTCTTTTTCATTTATTTCTGACCTGATCTTTATAATTTCTTTCCTTCTGCTGGCTTTGGGGTTTTTTTGTTCTTCTTTCTCTATTTGCTTTAGGTGCAAGGTTAGGTTGTTTATTCGAGATGTTTCCTGTTTCTTGAGGTAGGCTTGTATTGCTATAAACTTCCCTCTTAGCACTGCTTTTGCTGCGTCCCATAGGTTTTGGGTCGTCGTGTCTCCATTGTCATTTGTTTCTAGGTATTTTTTGATTTCCCCTTTGATTTCTTCAGTAATCACTTCGTTATTAAGTAATGTATTGTGTAGCCTCCATGTGTTTGTATTTTTTACAGATCTTTTCCTGTAATTGATATCTAGTCTCATAGCGTTGTGGTCGGAAAAGATACTTGATACGATGTCAATTTTCTTAAATTTACCAAGGCTTGATTTGTGACCCAAGATATGATCTATCCTGGAGAATGTTCCATGAGCACTTGAGAAAAATGTGTATTCTGTTGTTTTTGGGTGGAATGTCCTATAAATATCAATTAAGTCCATCTTGTTTAATGTATCATTTAAAGCTTGTGTTTCCTTATTTATTTTCATTTTGGATGATCTGTCCATTGGTGAAAGTGGGGTGTTAAAGTCCCCTACTATGATTGTGTTGCTGTCAATTTCCCCTTTTATGGCTGTTAGTATTTGCCTTATGTATTGAGGTGCTCCTATGTTGGGTGCATAAATATTTACAATTGTTATACCTTCCTCTTGGATCGATCCCTTGATCATTATATAGTGTCCTTCTTTGTCTCTTGTAATAGTCTTTATTTTAAAGTCTATTTTGTCTGATATGAGAATTGCTACTCCAGCTTTCTTTTGATTTCCATTTGCATGGAATATCTTTTTCCATCCCCTCACTTTCAATCTGTATGTGTCTCTAGGTCTGAAGTGGGTCTCTTGTAAACAGCATATATATGGGTCTTGTTTTTGTATCCATTCAGCCAGCCTGTGTCTTTTGGTGGGAGCATTTAATCCATTTACATTCAAGGTAATTATCGATATGTTTGTTCCTATTCCCATTTTCTTAAATGTATTGGGTTTGTTATTGTAGGTGTTTTCCTTCTCTTGTGTTTCTTGCCTAGAGAAGTTCCTGTAGCATTTGTTGTAAAGCTGGTTTGGTGGTGCTGAACTCTCTCAGCTTTTGCTTGTCTGTAAAGGTTTTAATTTCTCCATCGAATCTGAATGAAATCCTTGCTGGGTAGAGTAATCTTGGTTGTAGGTTTTTCTCCTTCATCACTTTAAGTATATCCTGCCACTCCCTTCTGGCTTGCAGAGTTTCTGCTGATAGATCAGATGTTAACCTTATGGGGATTCCCTTTTGTGTTATTTGTTTTTTTTCCCTTGCTGCCTTTAATATGTTTTCCTTATATTTAATTTTTGACAGTTTGATTAATATGTGTCTTGGCGTGTTCCTCCTTGGGTTTATCCTCTATGGGACTCTCTGTGCTTCCAGGACTTGATTAACTATTTCCTTTCCCATATTAGGGAAGTTTTCAACTATAATCTCTTCAAAAATTTTCTCAGTCCCTTTCTTTTTCTCTTCTTCTTCTGGTACCCCTATAATTCGAATGTTGGCGCGTTTAATGTTGTCCCAGAGGTCCCTGAGACTGTCCTCAGTTCTTTTCATTCTTTTTTCTTTATCCTGCTCTGTAGTAGTTATTTCCACCATTTTATCTTCCAGGTCACTTATCCTTTCTTCTGCCTCAGTTATTCTACTATTGATCCCATCTAGAGTATTTTTAATTTCATTTATTGTGTTCTTCATCATTGCTTGGTTCCTCTTTAGTTCTTCTACATCCTTGTTAAATGTTTCTTGCATTTTGTCTATTCTATTTCCAAGATTTTGGATCATCCTTACTATCATTATTCTGAATTCTTTTTCAGGTAGACTACCTATTTCCTCTTCATTTGTTAAGTCCAGTGTGTTTTGAGCCTGCTCCTTCATCTGCTGTGTGTTTTTCTGTCGTCTCATTTTGCCTATCTTACTGTGTTTAGGGTCTCCTTTTCACAGGCTGCAGGTTCGTAGCTCCCGTTGTTTTTGGTATCTGTCCCCAGTGGCTAAGGTTGGTTCAGTGGGTTGTGTAGGCTTCCTGGTGGAGGGAACTAGTGCCTGAGTTCTGGTGGATGAGGCTAGATCTTGTCTTTCTGGTGGGCACGTCCACGTCTGGTGGTGTATTTTGGGGTGTCTGTGGCCTTATTATGATTTTAGGCAGCCTCTCTGCTAATGGATGGGGTTGTGTTCCTGTCTAGCTAGTTGTTTGGCATAGGGTGTCCAGCACTGTAGCTTGCTGGTCGTTGGGTGAAGCTGGGTCTTGATGTTGAGATGGAGATCTCTGGGAGATTTTTGCCGTTTGGTATTACGTGGAGCTGGGAGGTCTCTTGTGGACCAGTGTTCTGAAGTTGGCTCTCCCACCTCAGAGGCACGGCCCTGATGCCTGGCTGGAGCACCAAGAGCCTTTCGTCCACACGGCTCAGAGTAAAAGGGAGAAAAAATAGAAAGAAAGAAAGAAAGAGGCTATAATATAGTGAAGTAAAATAAAGCTATTGTAAAGCAAAGCTATACAGGCAAAATCTCACCCAGCAGCATATACATATACACTCACAAAAAAAAAAGGAAAAGGGGAAAAATTAATATCTCCTGCTCCCAGAGTCCCCCTCCTGAATTTGGGCTGATTCCTTGTCTATTCAGGTGTTCAGCAGATGCAGGCACATCAAGTTGTTTGTGGAGATTTAATCGGCTGCTTCTGAGGCTGCTGGGAGAGATTTCCCCTTCTCTTCCCTGTTCGCACAGCTCCTGGGGTTCAGCTTTGGATTTGGACCCGCCTCTGCGTGTAGGTCGCCTGAGGGCGTCTGTTCCCCACCCAGACAGGACGGGGTTAAAGGAGCAGCTGCTTCGGGGGCTCTGGCTCACCCAGGCCGCGGGGAGGGAGCGGTACAGAGGAGGCGGGGCGAGCCTGCGGCGGCCGAGGCCGGCGTGACGTTGCACCAGCCTGAGGCGCGCAGTGCGTTCTCCCAGGGATGTTGTCCCCAGATCCCGGGACCCTGGCAGTGGCGGGCTGCACAGGCTCCTGGGAGGGGCGGTGTGGAGAGTGACCTGTGCTCACACACAGGCTTTTTGGAGGCGGCAGCAGCAGCCCCAGCGTCTCACGCCCGTCTCTGGGGTCCGTGCTGATCGCCGCGGCTCGCGCCCTTCTCTGGAGTTCGTTTAGGCGGCGCTCTGAATCCCCTCTCCTTGCGCGCAGCGAAACTAAGAGGCAAGAAAAAGTCTCTTGCCTCTTCGGCAGCTGCAGACCTTTTCCCGGTCTCCCTCCCGGCTAGCTGCGGTGCGCCAACCCCTTCAGGCTGTGTTCACGCTGCCAGCCCCAGTCCTCTCCCTGCGATCCGACCGAAGCCCGAGCCTCAGCTCCCAGCCCCGCCCACCCCGGCGGGTGAGCAGACAAGCCTCTCGGGCGGGTGAGCAGACAAGCCTCTCAGGCTGGTGAGCGCTGCTCGGCGCTGAGCCTCTGTGCGGGAGTCTCTCCGTTTTTCCCTCTGCGCCCCTGTTGCTGTGGGATCCGCGCTGATAGCCGCGGCTCGCGCCCTTCTCTGGAGTTCGTTTAGGCGGCGCTCTGAATCCCCTCTCCTTGCCCGCCGCGAAACAAAGAGGCAAGAAAAAGTCTCTTGCCTCTTCGGCAGCTGCAGACTTTTTCCCGGACTCACTTCCAGCTAGCTGTGGTGCACTAAACCCTTCAGGCTGTGTTCACGCCGCCAGCCCCAGTCCTCTCCCTGCGATCCGACCGCAGCCCGAGCCTCAGCTCCCAGCCCCGCCCGCCCCGGCGGGGGAGCAGACAAGCCTCTCGGGCTGCTGAGTGCTGCTCGGCACCGAGCCTCCGTGCGGGAATCTCTCCGTTTTTCCTCTGCGCCCCTGCTGCTGTGGGATCCGCGCTGATAGCTGCGGCTCGCGCCAGTTTCTGAAGTTCGTTTAGGCGGTGCTCTGAATCCCCTCTCCTCGCGCACCAGGAAACACAGAGGGAAGAAAAAGTCTCTTGCCTCTTCGGCAGCTGCAGACTTTTTCCCTGGACTCCCTCCCGGCTAGCTGTGGTGCGCTACCCCTTCAGGCTGTGTTCACGCCGCCAGCCCCAGTCCTCTCCCTGCGATCCGACCGCAGCCCGAGCCTCAGCTCCCAGCCCCGCCCGCCCCGGCGGGGGAGCAGACAAGCCTCTCGGGCTGGTGAGTGCTGCTCGGCGCCGAGCCTCTGTGCGGGAACCTCTCCACTTTGCCCTCCGCACCCCTGTGGCTGCGCTCTCCTCCGTGGCTCCAAAGCTTCCCCCCTCTGCCACCCGCAGTCTCCGCCCATGAAGGGGCTCCTAGTGCGTGGAAACCTTTCCTCCTTCACGGCTCCCTCCCACTGGTGCAGGTGCCGTCCCTATTCTTTTGTCTCTGTTATTTCTTTTTTCTTTTGCCCTACTCAAGTACGGGGGGAGTTTCTTGCCTTTTTGGAGGTCGGACGTTTTCTGCCAGCGTTCAGTGGGTGTTCTGTAGGAGCAGTTCCACGTGTAGATGTATTTCTACTGTATCTGTGGGAAGGAAGGTGATCTCCGCGTCTTACTCTTCCGCCATCTTCTCCCTCCCCTATTTATTCTTTCTTTCTTTCTTTCCTTCTTTCTTTCTTTTTCTCCCTTTTCTTCTGAACAGTGTGGCTAACAGGGTCTTTCTGCTCTGGCTGTGTGTCAGGCCTGAGCCTCTGAGGTGGAAGAGCTGAGTTCAGGACATTGGTCCACCAGAGACCTCCCGGCTCCACGTAATATCAAATGGTGAAAGCTCTACCAGAGATCTCCATCTCAATGCTAAGACCCAGATCGACTCAATGACCAGCAAGCTACAGTGCTGGAAACCCTATGCCAAACAACTAGCAAGACGGGAACACAACCCCACCCATTAGCAGAGAGGCTGCTTAAAATCATAATAAGTTCACAGACACCCCAAAACGCAACACTGGACATTGTCCTGCCCACCAGAAAGACAAGATCCAGCCTCATCCACCAGAACACAGGCACCAGTCCCCTCCACCAAGAAGCATACACAACCCACTGAACCAACCTTACCCAATGGGAGCAGACACCAAAAACAATGAGAACTATGAACCTGCAGCCTACAAAACGGAGACCCCAGAGAAAGTTAAGCAAAATGAGAAGACAGAGAAATACACAGCAGATGAAGGAGCGAGGTAAAAACCCAGCAGACCAAACAAATGAAGAGGAAATAGGCAGCCTACCTGAAAAAGAATTCAAAGTAATGATAGTAAAGATGATCCAAAATCTTGGAAATAGAATGGAGGAAACACAAGAAACGTTTAATAAGGACCTAGAAGAACTAAAGAGCAAACAAACAATGATGAACACCACAATAAATGAAATTGAAAATTCTCTAGAAGGAATCAATAGCAGAATAACTGAGGCAGGAGAATGGATAAGTGACCTGGAAGATAAAATAGTGGAAATAACTACCACAGAGCAGAATAAAGAAAAATGAATGGAAAGAATTGAGGACAGTCTCAGAGACCTCTGGGACAACATTAAATGCACAAACATTCGAATTATAGGGGTCCTAGAAGAAAAAGAGAAAAAGAAAGGGACTGAGAAAATATTATAGAGATTATAGTTGAAAAATTCCCTAACATGGTTAAGGAAATAGGCAATCAAGTCCAGGAAGCACAGAGAGTCCCATACCGGACAAACGCAAGGAGAAACACGCCAAGTTAATGAAACTATCAAAAATTAAATACCAAGAAAAAATATTAAAAGCAGCAAGGGAAAAGCAACAATTAACATACAAGGGAATCCCCATAAGGTTAACAGCTGATCATTCAGCAGAAACTCTGCAAGCCAGAAGGGAGTGGCAGGACATATTTAAACTGATGAAAGGGAAAAACCTGTAGCCAAGATTACTCTACCCAGCAAAGATCTCATTCAGATTCGATGGAGAAATTAAAACCTTTACAGACAAGCAAAAGCTAAGAGAATTCAGCAGCACCAAACCAGCTTTACAACAAATGCTACAGGAACTTCTCTAGGCAGGAAACACAAGAGAAAGAAAAGACTTACAATAATAAACCCAAAATAATTAAGAAAACGGTAATAGGAACATACATATCAATAAATACCTTAAATGTAAATGGATTAAATGCTCCAACCAAAAGACATAGACTGGCTGAATCGATACAAAAACAAGACCTGTACATATGCTGTCTACAAGAGACCCACTTCAGACCTAGGGACACATACAGACTGAAAGTGAGGGGATGGAAAAAGATATTCCATGCAAATGGAAATCAACAGGAAGAGGGAATAGCAATTCTCTTACCAGACAAAATAGACTTAAAAATAAAGACTATTACAAGAGACAAAGAAGGACACTACATAATGATCAAAGGATCAATCCAAGAAGAAGATATAACAACACTATGAGACTAGATATCAATTACAGGAAAAAATCTGTAAAAAATACAAACACATGAAGGCTAAACAATACACTACTAAATAAACAAGAGATCACTGAAGAAATCAAAGAGGAAATCAAAAAATAACTAGAAACAAATGACAATGAAAACACAATAACCCAAAACCTATGGGATGCAGCAACAGCAGTTCTGAGAGGGAAGTTTATAGCAATACAATCCTACCTCAAGAAACAAGAAACATCTCAAATAAACAACCTAACCTTACACCTAAAGCAATTAGAGACAGAAGAATAAAAAAACCCCAAAGTTAGCAGAAGGAAAGAAATCATAAAGATCAGATCAGAAATAAATGAAAAAGAAATAAAGGAAATGATATCAAAGATCAATAAAACTAAAAGCTGGTTCTTTGAGAAGATAAACAAAATTGATAAACCATTAGCTAGACTCATCAAGAAAAAAAGGGAGAGGACTCAAATCAATAGAATTAGAAATGAAAAAGGAGAAGTAACAACTGACACTGAAGAGATACACAGGATTATGAGAGATTACTATAAGCAACTATATGCCAATAAAATGGACAACCTGGAAGAAATGGACAAATTCTTAGAAAAGCACAACCTTCCAAGACTGGACCAGGAAGAAATAGAAAATATAAAGAGACCAATCACAAGTACTGAAATTGAAACTGTGATTAAAAATCTTCCAACAAACAAAAGCCCAGGACCAGATGGCTTCCCAGGTGAATTCTATCAAACATTTAGAGACGAGCTAACACCTATTCTTATCAAACTCTTTCAAAATATAGCAGAGGGAGGAACACTCCCAAACTCATTCTATGAGGCCACCATCACCCTGATACCAAAACCAGACAAAGATGTCACAAAGAAAGAAAACTACAGGCCAATATCACTGATGAATATAGATGCAGAAATCGTCAACAAAATACTAGCAAACAGAATCTGACAGCACATTAAAAGGATCATACACCATGATCAAGTGGGATTTATCCCAGGGATGCAAGGATTCTTCAATATATGCAAATTAATCAATGTGATAAACCATATTAACAAATTGATGTATAAAAACCATACGATCATCTCAATAGATGCAGAAAAAGCATTTGACAAAATTCAACACCCATTTATGATAAAAACCCTTCAGAAGTAGGCATAGAGGGAACTTACCTCAACATAATAAAGGCCATATATGACAAACCCACAGCTAACATCATTCTCAATGGTGAAAAACTGATACCATTTGCACTAAGATCAGGAACAAGACAAGGTTGCCCACTGTCACCACTATTTTTCAACATAGTTTTGGAAGTTTTACCCATGGCAATCAGAGAAGAAAAAGAAATAAAAGGAATCCAAATCGGAAAAGAAGAAGTAAAACTGTCACTGTTTACAGGTGACATGATACTATACATAGAGAATCCTAAAGATGCTATCAGAAAACTACTAGAGCTAATCAATGAATTTGGTAAAGTAGCAGGATACAAAATTAAGGCACAGAAATCTCTTGCATTCCTATACACTAATGATGAAAAATCTGAAAGAGTAATTAGGGAAACACTCCCATTTACCATTGTAGCAAAAAGATTAAAATACCTAGAAATAAACGTACTTAAAGGAGACAAAAGACCTGTATGCAGAAAACTATAAGACACTGATGAAAGAAATTAAAGATGATACAAATAGATGGAGAGATATACCATGTTCTTGGATTGGAAGAATCAACATTGTGAAAATGAATATACTACCCAAAGCAATCTACAGAATCAATGCCATCCCTATCAAACTACCAATGGCATTTTTCACAGAACTAAAACAAAAAATTTCCCAATTTGTATGGAAACACAAAAGACCCCAAATAGCCAAAGTAATCTTGAGAAAGAAAAACAGAGCTGGAGGAATCAGGCTCCCTGACTTCAGACTATACTACAAAGCTACAGTAATCAAGACAGCATGATACTGGCACAGAAACAGAAATATAGATCAATGGAACAGGATAGATAGCCCAGAGATAAACCCACGCACATATGGTCACCTTATCTTTGATAAAGCAGGCAAGAATATACAATGGAGAAAAGACAGCCTCTTCAATAAGTGGTGCTGGGAAAACTGGACAGCTACATGTAAAAGAATGAAATTAGAACACTCCCTAACAGCATACACACAAAAAAACCTCAAAATGGATTAAAGACCTAAAGGTAAGGCCAGACACTATAAAACTCTTAGAGGAAAACATAGGCAGAACACTCCATGACACAAATCACAGCAAGATTCTTTTTGAGCCACCTGCTAGAGAAATGGAAATAAAAACAAAAATAAACAAATGGGACCTAATGAAATTTAAATGCTTTTGTACAGCATAGGAAACCATAAACAAAATGAAAAGACAACCCTCAGAATGAGAGAAAATATTTGCAAACAAATCAACGGACAAAGGATTAATCTTCAAAATATATGAACAGCTCATGCAGCTCAATACCAAAAAAACAAACAACCCAATCCAAAAATGGTCAGAAGACCTAAATACACATTTCTCCAAAGAAGATATACAGATTGCCAACAAACATGTGAAAGGATGCTCAACATCACTAATCATTAGAAAATTGCAAATCAAAACTACAATGAGGTATCACCTCACACAGATCAGAATGGCCATCATCAAAAAATTTACAAACAATAAATGCTGGAGAGGATGTGGAGAAAAGGGAACCCCCTTGCACTGTTGGTGGGGATGTAAATTGATACAGCCACTATGGAGAACAGTATGGAGGTTCCTCAAAAACTAAATATAGTACTACCATACGACCCAGCAATCCCACTACTGGGTATATACCCTGAGTAAACCATAATTCAAAAAGAGTCATGTACCACAGTATTCATTGCAGCACTATTTACAATAATCAGGACATGGAAGCAACTTAAGTGTCCACTGACAGATGAATGGATAAAGAAGATGTAGCACATATATACAATGGAATATTACTCAGCCATAAAAAGAAACAAAATTGAGTTATTTGTAGTGAGTTGAATGGACCTAGAGACTGTCATATAGAGTGAAGTTAAGTCAGAAAGAGAAAAACAAATACCGTATCCTAACACATATATATGGAATCTAAAAAAAAAAAAAATGGTTCTGAAGAACCTAGGGGAAGGACAGGAATAAAGATGCAGATGTAGAGAATGGACTTGAGGACACAGGGAGGGCGAAGGGTAAGCTGCGACGAAGTGAGAGAGTGGCACGGACATATATACACTACCAAATGTAAAATAGATTGCTAGTGGGAAGCAGCTGCATAGCACAAGGAGATCATCTCAGTGCTTCGTGTCTACCTAGAGGGGTGGGATAGGGAGGGTGGGAGTGAGATGCAAGAGGGAGGAGATATGGGGATGTATGTATATGTATAGCTGATTCACTTTGTTATACAGCAGAAACTAACACACCATTGTAAAGCAATTATACTCCAATAAAGATGTTAAAAAATTAAACAAATTCATAGAAAAAGAGATCAGATTTGTGGTTATCAACGGTGGGGGGAGGGGTAGGGAGATTGGATTAGGTCGTCATAAGGTACAAATTTACAAGATAAAGAAATAGTAGGGATATAATGTACAACATGATAAATATAATTAACACTGGTGTATGTTATATATGAAAGTTATGAGTAAATCCTGAGTTCTCATCACAAGGAAAAATATGTATTCTTCTATTTCCTTCATTTTGTGTCTGTATGAGATGATGGATGTTCACTAAACTTACTGTGATAATCACTTCATGATGTACGTAAGTCAAATCATGATGTTGCACACCTTAAACTTATACAGTGCTGTATGTCAATTACATCTCAGTAAAACTGGAAGGAAAAAAATTCATAAACTCTTCTTTTTGAGGTAACTAGTTCTATGCATCTGGATACTGTTCATGCTAGGCATTTGAAACTGGGGCTAATGTTTGTGGGTGGGGTTCCTTTTAGATTATTATATTGTACTATTTTTACAACTTTATTGAGGAATAATTGATACAATAAAGTGCACATATTTAAAGAGTACAATTTGATGAGTTTGACACAAGTCTATACCCATGAAACCATCATGGCAATCAAGATAATAAATATCCTTCACCCATCAAAAAAATAAAAAATAAAAAAAAATATATATTACACTAAAAGCCAGAGATAACGCAACTTATATTAATGACTTGCTGACTGATGGTCAGTAGTTTTATTCTTTCTTTGCCATATTTATGTTTTCCAAATTCTCCACAATATGTACTACAACTTTAAGAAAAAAATCAGAATTTTATAAAATATTTAAATTCACATTAACAGAGACAGATGAACAATTGAGTTCCCAAACTTCTACTCTACCAAGCACAGATTCAATAAATTTACCATGTAGTTTAAGTCAAGCTAATTCCTAATATACCCATATATCCACAATGAATTAAGTTAAAGATATATATACCAAGCTAAGTAAATGAGATTAAATGGCTATGAAGGCTACTGTCTGTTTATTCAGCATGTATTTGTTGAGCATCTACTGTGTTCCAGGCTTCAGCTAAATCATAAAGATGCAATAATGAACAACTCAGACATATTCCCAGCCTCATGAAAATTATATTCTACTATGACAACAAAAGCAAGAGAATTGAAAAACACAGTGACAAATTCTAACAAGCACCTGAGGGAGGGAAAAGTTCATCATACAGTGTAACATATTTGATGGTTCATGAGGGCCTCACTTAGGAGGTGGCATTTAAACTGAAGGGGGGAGATGAAAAGAGAGGAACAAGATATGTGAAAGCTTGGAAGCAGGAACATGTTTGTAGAACCGAAAGAATATTAATGCCAAGTGAGTGATGGGAGAAGGGGATGGATAAAACTGCAAAGAGATGACATCTATAACCAGGCAAAATCTGAGTACAGCTACCAAAATCATAACTTTTCAGATTCATAACTCTGAATCAACTTCTAGAACAGCTGATCTGTGACCCTTCTCCAAAGCAGGGCCAACTCTCGGTTGAAGCTGCTGCTTGCTTTAACAATGAAACCACCTTCTATCTGCAAATACAGTGTTTGTCAATAGCGTTGATTCTTGATCTTGAGGGAGAGTCCCCATGCGTGGGCAGAATGCAGAAGCCTAGCATAGGGTAAGAAGAGTCAGAAGAAGAAACAGCCAGAAAATCAAACCAAAATTAAGGAGAGGAACAGAAATAAAAGTAAAATAATGAAACTTTAAATAAATTAAGTATATGAGAAATGACAGATAACATTGCAAGGCTAAATGGTGTGCACAATTCTTTGTAATTTTTCTCATATAATGCTTTCTATCATTTATTTAATGTCCCCATAATACATTTGTTCTAATATTAGGAGAGAGGCATAAATACTAAATATGTGATATACAATGTGTGAATTTCTTATATACCTGGTGGTACAGAAATGTTGAGTATATCATATGTTAAGTGTCTTCTTTTAATCCTCTGAGGATCTACATAAAAAATATAATTATCAAATGAAAAGAAAGATTAAAAAAAAGGGACTGAGGAGACAAATTTTTCCACCACAGTCCTCCCACCGCAACCACAAACCCTCTCAGGGATTTGAGAGAACAGAGCCTACCCTCTCTGATATCCAGGTAAGGTGTGCAAAATTCTGAGATAGAAACCCTGTGCCTTGTTACGTGTTATATTAAGATTGCCCCAAGCTGTACAAACGGTTGTTCAGGATCTGGTATCCTCTCTCAGTCTGTTTTCTTTTTTTAAAAAGGAAGATGAAATAAGCAAGTTAGTCAATTATATAAAAAGAGCTCATCTATTCATTGAAATCAAAAAAAGCTTATTACTGAAAAACACTGGAACACAATGAAACTGATCTTTCTTTATTGGTGCTGCCAAAAAACTTAGCATGAGCTCTGAAGTCCTGGGCCAAAGAGAATTCTGAATTTGTTGGAAAGGAAATGCGACACAGATCTAAGGCTTAAGCAGAACATTCTATGGCTCCTTTGTGGAATGGGTAACACTGATTGCAATGAAACCTGCCTGTGAAAGCCCCCCAAAAAGTAAACAGAAGAGGGGAGACAGGACATGGGCTAGTGACTCTGCAGCTACTCCCACTAAACTGAAATCTCTTAAATGGAATAAGAAATTATTATTAAGGAATAATATTAAAAATCCTGCAGATGATAATGATAAGAAAGCCGAATAGGCCCTATAACAGAGAACTTTCAAACTTTCCGTCTTCCCTCCTCTCTGCCAAGGCTCCACAAGGCAGATGACCTGGAATGGTCAGGCATTTATATAATGTTCTTCCTTTTGCCTCAAATAATTGCTTTAAACACTACCTTTAATATCACCTCCCTGATGAAAATCAGTCTAGCCAATAATTCGGAACCTATTGGTGATTTTGCAAATCATAGAAAGATCTCAGGATGTGACAAGATTCCCAGTTAAGATAGAATCTGAACCATCTCTTTTCTCTTTTATTATGTGGATCACCACGTGTGTGGGGAGGGATAGAATTGGTAGAAGAATTGGGGATGGTGAGTCGTTGGGGTATTTTAACATGCTGGCTTGAAGCTGAGCATTACCCAGCCCCTCTGCACAGGAGAAAGTCGGGCCAAAGACATCTCTTAAGAATCTTCCATTTCATTCACCATAGGATGCCAAATGGCCATAGCTACTAAAACAGGAGGAACAGGGCTACTAACTAAAAGAATTCATGTTTCTATATCTTCATTTCCCCTTCAGTACTTAAGACAAGGCTCTGCAGAAAGGAACTCATTAAGTGTATGTTGAATGAATTCGTTAAACAAAACTGACAGCCAAATTGCAGAATTCATACCAGACACCGTTGGTTGCCTCAGATGAATGACTTACGGCCCTTGGAATATGGATAATTATTTCTACCTCCATTTTTCAGCATTAACATGCCTCAGATGGAGTTGCCACAGGCCTGGACTTGAGCCTGGTAATGCAGGTAACTTTGATGAGGGGAGACACACACAGGAAACCCAGGCCAGGCCTGTGTGCTCAACTTTACGATCAGCTGAGAATGCTTAAGGCCTTGAAGGTTGTACCGTCTTGTGGGCCTTTAGGGGAGCATTATTTTATTAATGCCTTATATTGCTGGAATCTCTACTTGGAAAACCAGCATATCTGGTGCTTAGATACCATTGGATTCCTTGAAATAACAGGCTTCTGCCATGCGTTAAAAATAGGATTTCAGGGCTTCCCTGGTGGCGCAGTGGTTGAGAGTCTGCCTGCTAATGCAGGGGACACGGGTTCGGGCCCTGGTCTGGGAAGATCCCACATGCCGCGGAGCGGCTGGGCCCGTGAGCCACAATTACTGAGCATGCGCGTCTGGAGCCTGTGCTCCGCAACAGGAGAGGCCGCGGTAGTGAGAGGCCCGCGCACCGTGATGAAGAGTGGCCCCCGCTTGCCACAACTGGAGAAAGCCCTAGCACAGAAACGAAGACCCAACATAGCAATCAATCAATCAATCAATTAATCAATTAAAAAATAAATAAATAAAATCTTAAAAAAAAAAAAAAAAAAAATAGGATTTCACAATTTCATAACTTTGAAAAATGATTACATAAGATTATAAAATACCTAAATGTTACATAAAATAACAAATAGATAATCAGTGTCCCAGTGGTCATCCACCTTCAGGTCAGTCTGATGTTTACTTGTCAAACATCTCATATATACACAAAGAGAAACACCATGGGATTAACCATGTTTGAGCAATTCCCCAAGTTTTGATAACTTTTGGAGGACACCAGTATGCCCATATCACAACTTCTGAAGCTACACAGATTTAGTCTGTATCAGGCCTCTGAGGGATTTGTTTTATTCTTAGGTTCACCCACTGATAGGAGAATCAGGGGATATGTTTGTTTTGTTTATGTTTTTATTATAAAAAGCAGTCCTTCATTGAACAGTAAAATATAAAACTCCTTAAAATGATTACATGAAGACAAGAACGAGGACCCTGAAAACTTACTCTGCTGAAGGAAGAGACCCCTCTCAGTGGAAAGGATACTGGATGGGTCCCTAATGTTGGAAGTTTAGCATGTAGTGTCACGTGATGCAAGCAGCAGCACAGAAGGTTCAGCCTTCCCCCTGAGAGAGCCCAGGGTCCAGCACATCACTTCCCAAGGGGTGTTCTCGTTCACGCTAATTCACTGTAAATCATTCAAATTCACTCTAAGGAGAAACTGAATTTTTAAGGTCTATGAAGTGGGCCCCAAGCTTCATAGACGGATCCCTTCAAAAGTATTTTTCCTTTGTTCTAGATTCATTTTCTCTTGTTCTGCCTTGGGTCCCTGAATTTGACCAAAGAAGGTTGGAAAATGCTGCCCAGAGCTGTGGCATTCCTCTGCCATTTGGGATCATGTTAGACTGTGAGGAACTTAAAGGGCTCACCAATCCAGTAGCTCCTACACCAGAGTACGTTTGCTATTTTTTCCTGGTGAACAATCACTTCATTGCAAAGGGTCAGTTGGTTTATGAAGGAAAGCAGTATTGACTTAGGTTCTCAGGGTGAAAAGCAGTTAGAGGAAGGAAAAAGGAGACATTCCAGAAAGTTTCCTTCTAGCCCATGATCTGTAGAATATAGCCAAGCCAATGGTGTTCGGCACGTGTTTAGTTTCTCTGTGCCTCATGTTTAGAGCTCATAGCTGCCTTACCCCGTGAGATGTACCCTACCAAATTATCAGGCACAGTTTAGCCTGATATTTGCCAAATGGGTTTTCTCTACTAGCCTGCAGCTAAATATAAATAAATGTAATAGGATGCATTTATTTATGAAATGGGAAAATGCCAAAGAACCTAGTGCAAAATGAGTTCCAGGGGATTTACATTCATTTGCATCTGCTCATCCTGTGCCGGCTATATACTCAGAATGTCTGTCTTATCTGTAGCAAAAAAAAAAAAAAAAAAACCCTAAAAACTATATTGAAGTATTTGATATACTTATTACTTTCTGAATACTCAGACTTGTCACTTTTTTAACTGCTACATCTAAATAATCAAATGATCATTAATTTTGTCTAATTATTTTATATAATATGTTATATAAAACATATGTTATATATATGATCTTATGGCTGAGAACTTTATATTTTCAAACTTCAACAACAATACACTATCAATAAATTAAAAAGCACTATGGAAACAAATTGTTCAAGTTAGTTCCCCTTGCCAAAGCATATACTGACATTAATATACCAATGTTAACTTGGTATTTAAATTGGTTTCTGTGCTCTTTTCTTGAGACAATATCTTGCTTTTACCTCTGTACTCAAAAGTGTCTTTTCCTCAGAGCACATGGCTTAATTATGCATTGGCATTGTTGATGGAAAAGGAAAAGATGGCAAGTAAATTTCTATATAATCACAGCCTAGTGTCTCTTAAAATGGCAGTGAATTGAGGAAAATTAATAGCAATTTCACAAATGCAATAGAGTGCATAGAAAATACCCTGCTAATACTCATATCCAAATGCTTTCCTTTTTGAGGCAGCCTTTGAATTAAAGGGGAAATAGTCTTAGACTCCATTGACTATACAATACTGAATCCAATTGAGGATTTAATGAAAATTTCAATAAAGAGTTTAGTAAAGAAGTTATCTACCTAGGGGCATGCTATTCATTCATTCAGGGAATATCTATGTAGCACTTAATTATACCAGACTGTATTCCATGAAGGTTCAAGAACCAACTTGTAGTAAAATCTAGAATCTAGAATGGAATCTACTTCTGTGGTCAGTCTCTTTCCTCAGAGGACAGTGGGCGTATTCTCAAAGTGTCACATAAAATTGGGAGGTGGAATTCCAACAAAGGCAAAATAACTTGGGGATTAATATTGTTGGCATAGATTTGGACTGCCTGGGTTCAAATCATTGCTCTGTCACTCACCAACTGAGTGACCTTGGGCAGCTTACAGAAACTTTCTGAGCTTCAATTTTCTCGTTTGTGTCATAAAAAAAGTACCTACCTCTTACTGTTCTTGAGCATGAAAAATGACAGCATACATTCTAAGCTGTGTTAGCTTTAGTTATTCTGAATGCTTAATGTTATCCCATTGGATTCTGGGACAAAGAACCTGAGCCTCTGAAGCTGTCTTATTTTTCTGGCAGGTCTGTGTGTAAAGACAATTCAGGCAGACTCAATAATGTATGTCATATGCATCCTTCAGATTCTGACTTTAAACCCCTCTGGCAGATTGGGGAACAAGGCTGAAACCAGCCTATTAACATCAGTAGTTTTTATATGACAAAAGGAAACGCTTGAACTGATGGGTAAGTGTAGAAAATAATGAGATGCTCTATCATTTTGACCCCTGAGCAGTCTTCTGCACAAACTCTTTTAGTTTTTAATCTCCAAAGCTTTCTGATTTTAAAAGATGTTAAGAGCTAACACACATATAACAAACAATTGAAACCCCATGAGTTCAAAATTATATATCTTTATATAATTTTCTACTAAGGTTATATTTCATTGTCTTTGGAGAATAGTTTGAAATAAATTTCAAAACCATTTCCATAAAAACTAGGTATTAGAATAGACCGGGCTGTGCCCAGGAGACATTACAGAGAACAGAGAACTTCAAGATCTATCCATCTGATCATTTTATTTTTTAATCATCTGAAATATAGCTCATGGAAGTTTGACCATGGTGGTGGTATCTGTCATGAAGAAGACAAATGACTGAGACAAAGACTACTTACACACACAAATACAAAGTAAAGATTGGACAATTACCTAGCTCATTTTAGTCAATAAAGTCTTCCTAAACTCCCACTCTGTACTAAGCACTGGGCTGAATTAAAATAACACACAAAACCATACCTGCCCTCAAGGCGCTTATAAGCCAAGTACATAAATGAAACACATACACAAATATCCACAGTCCTAGGTATGTGGTTTGTGCAAAATAATCATCACCAATTAAGTAGACCAGAAATGCAAAGAAGAAATCTTTGCTGAGATGTTCCTGGAAAGCTTAAATGAGATGGTAGCATTGATTGAGCTGTAAAGGTGGAATAGAGTTTTTCACAGAACTTCATAGGCTTTCAAATAGTAGTTGATAAAATAATGATTCATTCACTACTTTTTATCAACCAAAATGTAGGGTAGCCATTCTAAGTGGAGAGACCTGCATGAGTCAAGGCTTAGAGAAATCTTATCCAGCCTTCAAGATCCAACACAAATGACATCTCTTTTGTGATTATTTCTGATTCCCCCGATACTATTTATAACGGATTTCCACTGTTACAGTCTACTTGGCATGGTAGAAATGCCCGTGCTTATTTTATGCCCCATTATTCAGTAAGCCATAAGCTCCTTAAGAGCAGCTTTCTCATCCTATTCTTCATCCATAAATACCCCCTTGACACGAGCAATAATTTGTTTAAAGAATGAAGGAACCCAGGAACAAACTTCAAAGAGTGGTGAATACTCTAAAGATAACCCAAGGCCCCCGCACATTTTGTGCTACGACATAGCCAATTTCAGAAAAGTACAAAATTGAATTGGAGCCCACTACAAGAGCAGCCTAGAGAATGGATCTGTTTATTCTCAAGCTTTCTCCTCAGAGATAAAATCTCTGAATTGAGTCATATCGTTTGAACTAGCTGATCCTGATTTATCTTTATGACTCTTGGTTCCATTTATATAAAGAAAAGAGAGGAATTGGGCAAAGACCCAATAGGTTGAATCAATGTCAAAAATCAATTTTGAACACCCTTTTCTTCCCCTTCAGTAGCAGATTATTTTTATTTTTCCCTGAACTGCTCAAATGACAAGGTGAAATTTCTATTTCACTTTTCCTGGTGATATACAACCTATTAGCTGAAGCTAAATCTTTGCTACATGTACACACACCTACCCAGAATCCCAAGGTCCGAAAACAGAGAGAGAAATGAAGTGAGAATTATTGGTAACTATAGATCATATAGACCAAGAATCTGAATTACTCAAGCCAAAAATACTATCTGTTTCCATTATTACAGTGTGAAAAGAGCCACTAGAAGTTGGGCAACCAGGGGTTTTATTTGTGTACTGCCATTTTCCACAATCTGTAGGACCTGGGACAAGTCATCTAGTTATATATTCACTCAGTTTCCCCATTTATAAAACCTATTTCCCTTCCAACGCTGAGATTTTATGACTGTAAACGTGAAGCGTCTTCCCTGCAGCTGTAAAAATCAGCTAAAATACTGGGCTTACAGTATCATGGTCCAACCCATTATAGCAGTTCCTACTTTTTAATATCTCCCATATGAGGCTTCATTTTATAAGTACAAATACACTTCACTATTCAGCCTTTTCATCTGGAAAGTTTTAGAAACCAGTCAGCAGTTTTTGTCTTTTCTTTATTTTGTAACTTTTTTGCAATTTGAGTGAATAGAACATGAAACAATTTTAAGTAGCAGATAACAGAGAGCAGTGTTGGCTTCAGCAAAACTATTAAATAGGCCAAATAGTTTCACCCCAGTTTACCTTCCTCCTGTCAGTGCACGTTTGTGCAGATTCAGCTCTCAAGATATATTTCCTGGGCTTCCCTGGTGGCGCAGTGGTTGAGAATCTGCCTGTCAATGCAGGGGACACGGGTTCGAGCCCTGGTCTGGGAAGATCCCACATGCCGCGGAGCAACTAGGCCCATGAGCCACAATTACTGAGCCTGCACGTCTGGAGCCTGTGCTCCACAACAAGAGAGGCCGTGATAATGAGAGGCCCGCGCACTGCGATGAAGAGTGGCCCCCACTTGCCACAACTAGAGAAAGCCCTCGCACAGAAACGAAAACCCAACACAGCCATAAATAAATAAATAAATAAACCCAAAGTTTAAAAAAAAAAAAAAAAATATATATATATATATATATATATATATATATATATATATATATATATATTTCCTACGCTGAATAATTCTTCACTTAACCCATTAGTACACCAGGGGTTTCCATCTCAAATGTCTACCAGGGCCAGAAAGTCAACATTATTGGGTTGAGTATAGTACAAGAAAAGGAAGTAGTAGGGTGAAACAGAGTATATACCATACCTAAATACATTTAAATCAATTTAAAATAAAAAACAGAACAAAAATAAAAACATGTCAGCCAAATAAAATAATTCTTCCTGTCCAATTTAGCCAGTTTGTAATCCTTGTTATAAACTTTTTAAAATCAGGGACCATATTATTCAGCTTTATAGCTCCAGCATCGTCTAAGAGAGTGTCTTACCTATATTAAGTACTCAATAAATATTTGTTGAATTGAATTAATTTACCTGAGGAACATCCCTGGAAATTTAGATATACTGACCCCTGGTGGTGGGGAATAGGGATCGCTATGACTGTAGGGTTAGAAGCCACAGAACTTTCTTAGAGCCAACATTTGCCAAATGTTTAAGTAAGGGTTTCACATGGATCTCATTTGATTCTCACAAAAGCTCCAAGAACTAAATACCATAATTACATTTAAAACTGATGAAACCAGGTCTTCAGTTAAGACATTGCCCAAGGTCATTAGCAAAGGGACTGAGATTTGGTTGGAATTCTGTCTGAATTTGAGCTTTAGGATTAAGGGGGAAAATATTTAGACTTTTTTCCTGTGTCATATGAAAAATAGTGAAAAAATGTTTATCAAACAACTTCACCTTAACACCTTAAGTTATTAGAACTTTCATGGAATATTCAAAACCAAATGTGTTTCTCTTATTCTTTTGTTAGATAAAGCTTTGTTTCTATAACTGCCTACTCTAATTCTTATAATTCTCTCTAGTGCTTAACAGGGTGTCAAAAGTCCCCCCAAAAGTTGGTTCTAAACTCCTCCTCAGACTTATTTCATACTACAGTTGAAAGTGCAGAGAGGAAGAATAGTATTCAGCCATGAGAAAGAAAGAACTCCTACCATTTGTAACAACGTGGAAGGAACTTGAGGGCAATATGCTAAAAACATGCCAGACAGAGAAAAACAAATACTGCATGGTATCACTTACATGTGGAACATGAAAAAAAATCAAACTCATAGAAAGAAAGGTAGAAAAGTGGCTGTCGGGATCTAGAGGGTGAGGGAAATAGGGAGAGGTTGGTAAAAAGGGTACAAACTTTCAGCTATAAAACGGTTAAGGCCTAAGAATCTAATGGAAAACATGGTGACTATAGTTGATAACACTGAACTGCTTAATTGAAATTTGCTAAGAGAGTAGAACTTAAATATTCTCACCAAAAAAAAAAAAAAAAGAGATAAACATGTGAGATGATGGATGCATTAATTAACTGGATGGGATGAGGGGAATCTTTTCATAATGTCTGTATATATCAAATCTCCAGGATGTACACTTTAAATACCTTATAACTTTATATGTCAATTATACCTCAATAAAGCTGAATTAAAAAAAAGAACAAAGTGGAGGGAGGAGAAAAGTGGAGCCTTCTATGACTTGTCTGATTTTCCTTTTAGGCTAAAATTAAAATGTTGGTCCTCCAGACACCTCCTACCTGCTCAACATCTGTTCACTCCTGGTCAGGATGCCTTTTCTTGGTTCTTTTTCCTACCAAACTCTATTTATAGAAGTGTTATTTCTGTTCCAGAGCTCACATCTCATTTGTAGATTCCAACAGTCACACTGACCCTTCTAGTTTATTCATCCCCATCTTCCTCCTCCTGCCTACTAGTTAATCAACGGACAATGACTGTAGGTAATTTAACAGCCTTCCTTAGTTCCAGAGCCCCCTCAAATGAAAACCACAAAGAGTTTTTTCCTAGATATCCCAAAGGAAGGCAGTATAACATCATGGGCATGAAAATAGACTTTCATGTGGAGAAAAGGGAACCCTCCTAAACTGCTGATGGGAATGTAAATTGATACAACCACTATGGAAAACAGTATGGAGGTTCCTTAAAAAACTAAATATAGAACTACCATATGATCCAGCAATCCCACTTCTAGGCATATATCCAGAGAAAACCATAATCTGAAAGGATACATGCACCCCAATGTTCATTGTAGCACTATGTACAATAGCCAAGACATGGAAGCAACCTAAATGTCCATCGACAGAGGAATGGATAAAGAAGATGTGGTGCATACATACCACATGTATTCCACAATGGAATATCACTCAGCTATAAAAAAGAATGAAATAATGCCATCTGCAGCAACATGGATGGACCTAGAGATTATCATACTAAGTGAAGTAAGTCAGACAAAGACAAATATCGTATCACTCATATGTGGAATCTAATTTTTAAAAAGATACAAATAAACTTATTTACAAAACAGAAGCAGACTTATGGATATCAAAAACAAACTTGTGATTACCAAAGGGGAACATTTGGGGTGGGGGGGTGGATAAATCAGGAGCTTAGGATGAACACACACACACACTACTATATATAAGGTAGATAACCGACAAGGACCTACTGTATAGCATAGGGAGCTCTACCCAATATTCTGTGATAACCATATGAGAAAAGAATCTAAAAAAGAATGAATATATGTATATGTATGACTGAATCACTTTGCTGTACACTTGAAACTCACACAACATTATAAATCAATATACTCCAATAAAATTAAAATACTAAAAAAAAGAGTACAATTCTAGTTACAAGAGACATGGATTGGGGTCTTGCCCTGCACCTCAGATGTCTCAGCTGCAAAACCCCATGTGGCTACAGCCAGCATGCATGAATCTGTTGTGAACTGGGAAAAGGCCCTTAAACCTCCCAGTGGACACAGTTTGGGGAGTGGAACAGAAGCTGGATTTCATGCCCCACTTACCCCTTTGCCCAACTGTAGGAAGCCACCCTGGAAATAATCCAGTACTTATTTCCTAGGTGTTTTGAGATACAAAGTGCTTAGCCTAGTGCTTGGCACATGGTAAGCACCCAACATATAGTAACTTTCTCTTTCTATCCATCAGACACAGCACTGCCAGGGCCCTATTCTCTAATCTTGTTCTTCCATTTCACAACAAACAAATATTGAAACCTTCATATAAGTGGAATGTTTTATCAACTCATCTGAAAGACTCACTGAAAATATTTTGAATGTTATGAAGGGAAACTGGAAATGTTTATAAGAAGACTTCATCAGTATTTCCCCAAATTAAATGGCAGTGGAGAATGGATAAAGAATATTCTTTTTATCGCTTTCTGGTGTTAAAACAAGACAACAGCCCCTAAATGGAGTCACTTAGGAGACCCCTGTCACAAACTGAGACTTAACTACAACTTCAGCTCTCCCAGAAATGGAATCTTAAACCAGACAATCAAGAATCACCAGATCAGTACTAGTTAGGTAATCTGCCTGATACACCCCTGCCATCCCCTAAAGGAAAGTAACTTTGCAATAACCAACCTGCTTTTTTGCCTACTATAACTTCCTGGTTCCTGCTCCCTTCTGGCTATAAAAGTCTTTCATTTTGTGTGGTTCTGTGGAGCTCCTTTTTCTCTGCTAGATTGGATGCTGCCTGATTCAAATTTATTTTTGCTCAAATAAACTCAAGTTTTTAATATGCCTTAGTTTATCTTTTAACATTGGACAGTGTCAAATAACTTGACATTTTCCAAAGAAAATCATCTACAGAACATTCAGTGGTTTCTTGAAACAAAGTTTTCTTGAACAAAAGTTTTAAAATATGAGCTTAATATTATATGATGTTAAGAAACTACTGTTGTTTGTTAGGTATGATAGATACTGGTATTGTGGTTACGTACGAAAATATTATTTTTGGAGATGCATGCTAAAAAATCTAAGAATGAAGTATATCATTAATTTACTTTAAAATAGTTCAGCAATAATATCTGTCATGTCAATAGAAAGTTTACATAAAAATAATTCAGCTGAGAAATGAAGTAAATATGGAAAAAATGTTAATATTTATTGACTGGAGGAGATGGATATTGCACATTTATTGTGGTATTCTTTCTACATTCTGTGTCTGAAATTTTTCATTAAACAGGAAAAAATAATAAGGTGAAAAAACCAAGTCCCTGGCCAAAAAAAATTTTTTTAAGAAATAAGTTCTTAATATCCAACTCTATCTCAGAAAGTGTTTAAATAGCATTTGGCCTTTTTGACTATGTGCACAGAGGAATCAACATTCTCTATCAACCAGAAAACAGAATTCTCTCGATAATGAATCCTCATAATTATCCAAAGTAAGCAACAGTGACCAGATTGCTTCTATTACTATTTGATTATTATTGGCTCCTTTCTTCTCAAGAGGGACTTATCCTCAAGCATGCATTTTTATACATCAATTTAACATTGAAGGAGAGCAGAATATTCCACCTCAAATATGCCTCTTTGGCATAAGGATTATAGTAGGCTGATTATTTTTGGGAAACAGCAGACATAAGAAGAGTTCTGAAAACTGAGTAGAAGTTACCCTTTTGTGAGAGACATTTACATCTACAAGGGAAATCTCTATCTGTAAGGGGGTCTCCCTCTCTTAACCAGGAGATAGATGACTCTAAATCTCTAGAAACTCTTATCAATGAAGAAGGCAATGACTTAGACCTGCACAGCAACCTTACCCTTGTTTACTGTGCTTTTCCGGGTAACCTCCCATATTTGATTCCTCTCCCTCCCCAATATCTTCTTTTGTCTTTAGCTAGAGATGTTAAGTGAGGGGTTGGACCATTTTAGGGAGTTTCTCAGTTTCCCTAGGCACCTTCCATGTTACAGGAGGTACACGTGTTATTAAATTTCTGTTTGTTTTTCCCCGTTGGCCTTTTTATTACAGGGGTGCCTCAGCCAAGAACCTAGATGGGTAGAGGGATAATTATTTTTTCTCCTTCACAATATATAATTGCCTGTATTTCACTATTTATTTTTAGTTTATTTTTGAATTTATTTTATTAATAACTTTGCTTCATTCTACTGAATTTCATGATTATTTTCTATTTATGGCAAGAGATCCTTGTTTTCCCTTTACAGTAATTTCCTTTTCAAATAAGTTTATTTAAGCAAAAAATGTTCCATAAAACATTAGTCTCAAAATATGTTCCCAGAAGAAAAAAAAATGCTTCTCAGTAAAATGAGTTTGGGAAAAGCTGTCTACTACATCACCCTCTAAGAAATTCACAATGCACATTAGCATATTAAAAGCTTGGAGAAGGTCTGCAATAAAGAAGCTCATTTAATTTTGGAAACTGCTCACGTAAATGTATTTGACCAGAAAAAATTTTTTTTTCTTAAATAAAGCTATTAACATTGAGATACATTTTAGGAACCGCTAGTGGTAAGGGATTTCATGTTTAGAGAAGAAGGGCTTGCCTGGATTAATGAGGGATAGACATCACCTGGGGCCTGCCTTTCTCCTTCTCCTCCCAGGCTTGGTCCTTTCTGAGGACCAGAGGCCAGATAAGCTGACAAAACACCAGGGGCTGATATGGAAGACAGAAGACCCAAATAAGAGACAAGATGTTGACTAGCTCAGCAGCAGGTCAGATCCCATAACAGAAATAACTCAGCAGGAATCTCAGTGGTAGTTGACTCTGCATAAGCAGACCGGAGGGGGGGAGGATTGAAGGCTGAGTTAAGGGAAAATGAAGTTGCTCCGTAAGTTACAAAAGTAAATCAGTAGAATTCAAGTTTGAGTTTTAGGAGTCTTGCTTGCTTTCAAAATGCATTCTGGACATTAACCCTCAAATACGGGTTACCATTTGATTTTCTGACATCTGCTTACTCTGTGCCATGTACTTGAAAATAATAATCTAGGTGATGAAAACTCCTGGCTAAATGGTGAAAAAGTGCTCATAAAATTAAAAAAGAACTTTAAAGAATTATTTTCAATGTCTGTTTAAGGTTTGTTCAAATCTGCCTGTTTAGTAAAAATGCTTTTAAAAAGTATCAAAAGGTCCAAAATTCAGAGAGAAATATATGAGTGGAATGAAGAAGAAGAAGATCATCTGAAATATCTGGAAATGGGTTCATTTTGTAGGCCCAAGATGCAAAATGCAAAGAAGACATGGAAAAGAGTTTCATCTTATAAACCCTGAAATGGTAAACACAATAGCATTGGACCAGGAACACTGAGACTCCCTGGGATGAACAGCACTCAACTATGAAAGGCTTGATGCATTTCCAAAGAAAAGAAGAGAAGCCCAAAAGACATCTATGTGCTAACACATAGCAAGCATGTTGTAAACATCAGCCATTAATTTCTTCACAGAAACCATTTTGTCCATTTTTTTCCCCAATATCTCTCGGTGTGATATGCGTGGGAGGGCTTATATTCTTCCATTATGTTGGAAAGAAAAAGGAAATGATATGATTGAGAAATTCAAGCTGATTCATTGCAGTAGACAACAGCTGAAGAATTGGGGAAGGAAGCCAACATTTTCCCAAAACACGTAAATTAAAGAAATCTGAAAGAGAAGAAAAAATTCCTAAGTTTTCCTTGTTTTTCTAAATATGAATGTGCTAGAAGCAGACTATGAATTACTGACAGTGTGAGAACCAGCAATGTCAATCATTTTCAGATACTGGGAGCTCTACATGATGCCTGCTTATCCCCATAAAATCTTATAGTCTTTCCATAACCAACCAGACTTGTTTTCTCCTGGAGTGGGCATGAAGGCAGAGATGTCACGAGTAAGCTTGGTGCGTAGTGACATGGCACGTGACACTGTTACAACATAATGGGATTTTAGGGCCCACCAACATCACATCATCCACGCTCAACTTCACTTAGGAGTGAACTGCAGAAGTAAAGAGAAAAATACAGTTCAAGTGGAGCTGAACAATCTTATAGATCTTCTGGAATGGTCTGAGTCTACAAGCCAAGATCACTTTCTCATCCTTCAAGGCTGTTCACCCTGCCTCTCAGAGCTGAGAACACATTCTCTGTTCATCCATTTTCCCATCTGCAAAATGAAAGTAGTGAATGGATGGTACCTCTCAGGCATTTCCAGGTTTTTAACGCTATAGAAGTTTCTTTGTCTAGATTTATTTTGCTTTTCTTTTTTTTTTAGGCCTCCCAACCTTAGCCAGAAACTCTCCTTGGATGTCTTCTGTAATCACCACCAGCAAAATGACTTCACCACACTTGCTTTACATAATGATCAGTGAGGAAGCAGTTAACACACGGCTGAGAGAACACTGAATCCCAAATGCAATTGCTCTGACATGGCATTTCCTAGATTCTACAATCACTAGAGACCAGAGACAGAGTATCTGGGCATGGAGCTTCCTCTATGAAAAGAAATAAGCTACTTGTCTCCTCTCTCCTACTCTAGACCCTAACACTTACCTCAGCTGGGCTGTGCCCTTAGGTGAATATTGGACTGTGTGTTCTTTAAGGCACCTTTGGGATTCAACAATCTGTGATTCTAAGCTGACTTCATCATTTCTGGACTCTTATTCTAGTTCCATGGGATATAGTAACACATCTAGGGCTTGCTGATTAGCCTAGAGCATGAGTCCTCAGAGCCAGGGGAAGAAGAGGTTCACCCTTTGGGTAATGTTTGGGGAACTTTGAGCCAAAAATTTAAAACAAGCTTATCACATACTGACAGTATGGTCAGAAAAATCTGCTTCCCTCCAATGGATTTGAACTAAGATCATGAAGGCATTTTCAGCAAGCCCAACTCTCCAAAACCATCAAATCACATCCTTCTTGTTAGGAAAACAAGGCTTTCTGTTTTGTTTTGTCTTTGTCTTTATTTCCAAAATCAGCTGCCTATATCTGAATGGTGTAGAGACAAATATAAATTACATAAAGTAAGAGGCTCAATTCTCCCTGTTGAAAATAAGGGAATAAATAGACTTCCCCCTAGAATTTCCTTTACCTAGGGCATTTACCTTAGAAAATGTATAATTCTAAGTTCTTTCTCTGTCTTTTTGAAATGTATATAAATCTTTTTAGACACTACATAAGGCTGGGCACAGCATGACCCATGACCCTAAGTGTCTGCTATGATTAAGTGTGATCATGCCCCAGGAAAACTCGGCTTCACATGCTATGCTTTTGAAACAAAAGACTTCAAATGACTCAAAGTGCCTAGAACAGTGCTTGACACTTGCTAGCTATTATTTTCATCATCCTTGAAACCAGCAGTTTTCTCCCTGCTATACCCAGTCTTTGGGCTCTGAGAAGCCTGTTAGAAAATCCAAGTTGTGGATCTGCACAGCTGAGGACCAGACCCTAAACTCCAGTGACCTCCACCAAGGCTCAATCACCCTAGTGCATCCAAAGAAACAGTACATGCACATCCACGACTTTTTTGGTCATCTCCTTAACTTTAATATATTGAAATAAAGAAAAACACAGACTTAAGACCCAACTGATCTAATTAATCGGACTGTGCTTAGCTATATTTTTTCATATTTAATGAAATCATGGAAAAATTCCCTAAGACATTAGGACTGAGACACTGAAAAAGTCTTTTCTGTAAGATGACATAGGTCAACTTTTTGGCCAAGACCTAAGCAACAACAATTCCCTGGCTTCTCTCAAAGCCCCTGTCTTAGTCAGTATCAACTTATTCTCTTTCCAGGGTGGAGTTATCATTAGGATGACCATAAATTGTATTGTCCAACCACAACAAGCGTAAGGGGAGCTATAAGTAATTATGCCAAAACAACAGGCATGAGCCACAATGGTTCTTCCGCAGATATATGATTATCCTACCCTCTGAAAAGTTTGTCTGAACCATCCCCCATTTAGGACATTTGTTCTCCTCCATGCGTTGGTCAAGTCCCTGTCTCCAGTTCAGTAGAAGAGATGGGTTTTTTTAGATAAGAATAAGCAATTCCACATCAAAGGGTCATTCTCCATTTCTGTGGCTACCACACAATGAACATATTAATTTATAATTTACTCCTGCCTGTTCCAAAAATATTTAAAGGTGTCTTATGTCCACTTAAAATTGAACAAGATACATAAATTCCAAGTATGTAAGAAAAAAATAATATCTGTAGAGTGGTTACTCTGGAATGAGCACAGTGCCAGACACTTTATATACACGATCTCAATTAAACCTCCTAGAATCAATACTTTCTGCATGAGGAAAGCAGAGCATAAAGAGGGTGAGCCCTTCGTCCAAAGTCACATAGCTTGTAAATGTCAGAACCTGGATGTGTTTTACTGCAGTGATGTGTTCTTTAATAAAAATTTCTAATTTGGTTATCTTTGTGTTCTGTTTCATTTTTATCAGTATTTAAAACTGGATATGCTCTTACTTCTAAATAAGTCCTTTTTTTCTTGAGATGAGTAAATGTATTATGATTGAATTAAGCGATAAATTAGCATTTTACTTCTTTCACTAACACAAGGGCCCATGGGATATTTTACTTAAAGGATTGTTAATGATCTTTGGTAGTTCCTACAATGATTAGTGATAAAATGCCTCAAAATGTTTTGGAACAAAATTAATTTCTTTTTCAAAAAAAATTTAATTGTATAAGCTGTCATTAAGTTCTATAAAATCCTCAAATTGCTTTCCTAAGATTAAGAGCAACTTGGAAGTATGTATACTCAATTTAACGAGTTTATATAACATAAATCATATTCTTTATTTCTGTGTTCCTGAAAATCAGTAACTTTGTTGATATCCATAGCCTCAAAAAATGACGAATTTGCAGATTGTGTGTTTTTGCCTGTGAAAATCTAATTCATCCACAATACTGAAGAAGGAAAGTCATTAACCTGAAGTTGGAAGATGAAATGGGAAATGTTAAAAGCATAAATAAACCATTTTTCCGTTTATCAAGCACCAACATTCACACCAGAGAGATGTACAGAGTCTTCAAGAGCTGTCCTGGCTGTCCAAAAAAAAGTGACATCACTTTTCCAACTCCTGATCTCCTGGAGTTAAAGTGTCACCTCATCTGTAAATACCCCTGATCCCTAATAACCTCTAACCCCACTCCTGGAGCCTGGTAATGTAAAAGTAAGCGCTTTTTCCTCAATGTCCGAAAGAGCTTATCTGCTCCCTGGATGTGCAATAACCTTGTTACAAATGTCACCTGTGTTAGTAACGAATTGATCCTGGATTACTTTAATCCTTTTTACTTCAACATGGTCTGATCAAACTGAGCATTTTAAAAGAGGAAAGTGGACAGAGAAAAAACGCAACACCAATCATCCATCTCTCCCATTCTTTTATCCTACTCTCAGGAAAGGATATACCAATGACCTAGGCTTTCTGAAGATGAAGATGGATGGTGATGGATACAGTATCCCCACCCCACCCCCAACCCCACCCCACTCCTAAACTGTGATTAGGCTGGATTGAGCTTTACCTGACAAAGCACTTGGTTAGGAGAAAGTTGGAAGAATAGGGTGGGATCTCAGAAGACCAGAGGATGGATCCGGTTGTCCTCCAAGGCCCACCATGTGACTGCGGTGTAGTCCTTTCATGGTCTGGTCCACATTCTTTGTTCCACTGGCTCCTTCCATTAGGCCCAGTTCGTTTGTCCACCCCCACTAATGTGTGAGAAATTGAGGTTTACTGCTCACTGACTTACTCAATGACTGTTCAAAGAAGGTCCAGTGATTAGTAGTTCAGCTGCTTTATCTTGCTTAGAAAGACCTAGTTTATTAGGCAGTAAAACCTAAAGCAATTGTGGCCGTGTTAGGCTGACCAGTTAAAATCTGTATTTACTCTATGTACTTAAAGGGGTATGTTATCAACCAACACATATTCAACATCTAAACCCAAACCTATGTAGGGAGGGATCTAATTTTACCTTTCCTCAAGGTATGATAATCTCAACTTTTTGATAGAAATATTCTCCTATAAACATTTAGGATCTTCTGCTTTATTCTAAAATTTCAGTCAGGCATATGTGTACCCAATAGTGTCCTGAATGAACAAAGATGAGATAGGTATCAATGTTTAATTTTCCCATGTTCAACAGCAATGACTCACATTCCCAGAAGTCACTGTGTTGAAGAAGGAGGTTCTTTGGTTGCAAAGGAGCTTGTGCTTCTTTTCAGGAGCTCTGAAAGCTCCCACCTGGGCCAGACTTACTCTACCACTAGAGTCTTTGCATGTCATTTCCCTGCCCTGCCATGGTACTGTGAGGAGGCGCTATAGCAATTCATATGACAGTCCTTTGATTCTAGGAATGGAGAAAACATGGAGCCCAGCTCTGCCATTACTTTTCTGAGCCCTACTTACCCCATTAGTGAGCTAGAATGTCCAATAATGGCCAGCATTCACTAAGTGCTATGTGTTATGCCCAGATCTAAATCTTTACTGCCATTGTCTCAGCTAACCCTTCTAAACAACTCCATGAGGTTGCTCTTATTATAAACCTGTCCTATGATGAGATCAACAAAGCCAAGAGAAATTAAACAGTTCACCCCAGGTCACACAGCCAGTGAGAGGGAGAGCTGGGATTGGAACCCAGGTGATCTGACTCCATGGATGAGCTTTCGAACCCTACACTCTGTGTCTACAGTGGTTCCTTCTAGCAGAGTCAACCCAAAAGCCTAGAAGATGTACTATACTGTGTTTTTAAATCTTGGAATAATTTCCTTTATATCGTCTATCATCTCCAGGCAGGTATTATTTGCCTGCTAATTCTCACTCTGCCCTGCTGACTTCTACCACCTTGGTCTAGTCCTACGCCCTGACAACATCTGTGGTCGGGATCCCTAGCCTCAGATAATCCATGAGCACACATTCATCAGAACCCAGCAGCACCTCTGAGCCTGAAGAAACCTGCTCACCACCAGGAAACTCTGTATTCCAAAAGGCCGAAGATCTTCCAGAGACATTCTATTTGAAGAATAAGTGTCTTGCCCTGGATCTGAAAAGTCTACAAATCCTGAACATCTTTTTCCTGCAGTTCAAATATTT
The DNA here is from genome assembly GCF_949987535.1 of Balaenoptera acutorostrata. NCBI lineage: Eukaryota > Metazoa > Chordata > Mammalia > Artiodactyla > Balaenopteridae > Balaenoptera > Balaenoptera acutorostrata. The sequence goes on from NC_080079.1 coordinate 37,403,741, forward strand.
TAAACTGTTTTTGCAGCTTAAATTGCCTCTTACCCCAAGGCAAGAGCAAGATTAGTCAAAGAGCTAATTATGCAGATATCTCTATTAGATTTCTTCAGCCTAACAGATTCTGAAAGCACTTGCCTATCTACTATGGAGAAAACATTGATTTCCGTGGTTAGGCACGCACTGGGCAGAAATTTCAGAACAGGCCCCGCTGTGTTACACGTGGATTTGAATAATAATGCTGGCTGGAGTGGCCACTGCAAAGACCCAATTTGAGGCTGTCTGAAGCTGTTTTATTATAGTCAGGCAGCTACTTACCCCCTTACCCACTGGCCCACCAGCAGTCAGAGTATACTAGGAATAGCACAGAATCCTCACTGGATTTTTTGGCTTCCTTTTTCCTTGGTGGGAGGATGGGCTGGCAAAACATTTGAGTGGGTTGGAATGCTTTCATAATTACGTAGCAGCAATCCAAGGGTCTGTTTCTTTCCAATATTAAAGAAAAAAATTTAAACTCTCAGTATGTGTTTGAGAGTTAATGGACACAAGTTTAAAGATCCTTTTATACCCAAAAGCTAAACTGTACAAATAAAAGAGTAACATTCGAAAAGAGAGAAAAAACTTAAGACCAGCAACACAGCCAAAGTCACTGTGAATGTGCTTTTCATTTATCAGCTGAATCTCCACTTCCCGTGACCAGCTTGTTTAAGGATGCCTAAGTTGTAGTGCAACCTCTGCTACAAATTAGTTATATAATTTTGACCAAATAACTAAACTGCCTGACTTCTGCTTACTTATTAAAAACGAGAGACGTGACAACCTCAAAAACATAACTCATCTGAAAATAGGGGCTTTGAGTCAATATAGGTTTGGTGTTTTTTTCTGACATCTTTATTGGAGTATAATTGCTTTACAGTGGTGTGTTAGTTTCTGCTATACAATGAAGTGAATCAGCTATACATATACATATACCCCCATAGCCCCTCCCTCTTGCGTCTCCCTCCCACCCTCCCTATCCCACCCCTCTAGGTGGTCACAAAGCACTGAGCTGATCTCCCTGTGCTATGCAGCTGCTTCCCACTAGCTATTTTACATTTGGTAGGTGATATGTCAGTGCTACTCTCTCACTTCATTCCAGTTTACCCTTCCCCCTCCCACTGTCCTCAAGTCTATTCTCTATGTCTGTGTCTTTATTCCTGTCCTGTCCCTAGGTTCTTCAGAACTTCTCTTTTTTAGATTCCATATATATGTGTTAGCATACGGTACTTGTTTTTCTCTTTCTGACCTCATTCAAATCCTGGCTTCCACATGTATTACCTATGTGACTCTAGTAAAGTATAACTTCTGTAAGCCTCAGTCTTTTCACCTACGAAATGGGCACTAATACATCTGCCTTGCAGGGTATTGTAAGGAATGAACTAGATAACGCACATCAAGTGTCTGGCACAGTGGTTCTTACCAGGGGCAACTGTGCCCCCACCCACACAGGATATATTCAACAATGTCTGAAAACACTTGAGGTTGTCACAATGGGAGATGCTAATGGCATCTGGTGAGTAGAGGCAAAGAATGCTTCTCAACATCCTACGTGCACAGAAAAGTATCCCACAGCAAAATGTCAATCTTGTGAAGGTTGAGAACCCCGGAACATAACATCTGTCTGGCTCACCACAAGCACTCAGTAAACGGTGGTGATGATGGTTCTTGTTGGCTCCAGAGACCAACAAATTGGAAACAGCACAAATATCTTGGAGCATGTAAACACTCTATGAGGGGACATTTTCCTTTTGAAGAAAGACAGTTTTGCTTTTAGGGCTCTTCTCTGAACAGATCAGAAAAGCTCTGGGTCTGGCATGAGGCCTGTGTCTTCACACCTAAGTCCTACAGACACCAACACAGGGTTTATCCCATATCCCAAGTCCAAATTCAGCCAATAAAATAAGGCCCTGGAATTTTCCACTGTTCTATCAACCTAATCAGAAAGGGCTCCAAATTTAATTAATTTGCAATAAAATTCCTCCCTTTTCAAATTAATAATCTACTGTAGGTCAACCATAAATCATTTACTCCAAAAAGTCCTATGCAGTAATTACTCCTTTCCAATTCAGTGCACTAAATTAGATGATAATTATTAGTCACACTTGGAGCTTTTATTTAGACTCCAACTCCAGCCAACACAAAACAATGTTTAGAATGTTTAGAAGCACTTTCTTTCTATTTAACTTGACAGGCTTTTTTGTTTGTTTGTTTGTTTTTAAACATTCAATAGAAATCATTCTATAAAAGTTGGGTTTGCTTGACGTCATGCAAATTACAAGAATGAACAATCTGGCTGACACCCACGCACACAGTTCCTTCACCCCCGTGGACTGGGAAACCAGAAGAAGGTGATGTTATCGAAGGGTAATAAGAGGTCCACTGGCCCTAGATTTGCCTTCCAATGGGTCTATAAGACAACCTGAAATTCTCGTGTGTTTCTTTGTGCTTTACTGTTAGTTTCCATGCCCACCGTAGCACGGTGATAAGAAGAATGAACTTTGAAGTCAGGGTTCATATACCTGTCCTAACCTGTTCATCTACCAGCAATAGGGCCTCGGGAATATCCTTCTTCAAGATTCAACCTCTCATTTGAAAATTGCATATTATATTAACAGTATCTATATCAGAGTTGTGGCGAGAGTGAAATAAAATAATACCCAGGACCTAGTAAAAGCTTAATAAATATTGCCCACCATTGTGCCATTATTAGGGCAGGACTATGTCTGTTCTGTTCACCACTGTAGACTTTAGTCCCCAGTTCACTGCTTGCAGAGATTATGGGCTCAATTAACAGTTGTTGAATGACTGAATGTCAGACTGAATGCCTGAATGACAGGCAGGGTGACCCTGGGCAGCTTACTCAGCCTCCTTGCACCTCTATTTATTTATCTACACGGGGAAAAGGTTTATTATGAAAATGAAACAAGATTGTATTTGTGTCAATGCTTGACACAGAGCATTTGTTATTATTATTAAAATTACTACCGTTATTAACTATGTGTGCCTTAAATAAATCTCTTAATTCTGAGCTCTGGTTTCCTTATGTGAAAAAAGAGACATTGGTTCAATTTCTCAGGGAGCTGGTCTAAGACAGTGTGGAGGGTTCGTCAAGAAGATGCGATGACAGGAGGGAGGGACAACTAATGGAGTGAGGGTATTTACGAAAGACTTATAATGAGGAACTATGGAGAGTACGAATGGCAGTGAGGAGGTAAAGGGTAAATCGATAAGGAAAAATCTGTGGCCTCAGTGGAGTGGAGTCCTCCTGTTCTCTGCTGAAGTGAGAATGCTAGCAGGCTGGCAGTCAGAGTGGAATGCTTGAAATGAGCTTTTGGAAGAGGGATGGGTAGAGGTGCAATGCCAATTCCTCCCATAATACTTTATACACATTAGCATGCCAAAAACTTTGCTGTTGAATAATTATCTGGAGCCATTCCTTTTTCTGGAAGAGCTTGCGAGAAATTTTTCAACCATCAACGAAAATGTTTCCCACACACTCCTCCTTGCTGTCCTACTGATGTGCAGAATCAGTGCTGCTTCTATATTATTCAATCAATAAATACTCATTGAGGGCCTACTATGTACCGGGCACAGTTCTATATTCTTGGGACATCATACTGTATTCATCTCCCAAAATGGAATTTCATTTTATATGGTTCAATTGAATTTTCATGAACCAAAAAAAGATCTCTGCCTGTGTGGCACTTACATTCTAATGGAGAAACATGGGATGATGAATAAACTTAAGTTATTAATAAGTTATGTATAACATACAGAAAAGATAAGCGTTATGGAAAAGGTAAAGTAGAGCCAACAAAAGAGGATCAAGGAGTGTTACTGAGTCTGATTTTAAATAGGATGTTCAGGGTAAGCTTCACTGAGGTGACCATTAAGTAGTATTCCAAGGAAAAAATCCAACTCTGTCTTCTCTTGGGGATCAAACCTTGTTTTTTTCTTTGCCGCTAATGTGACTGAGCAGCTGACTACTCAAGGCATCCTTCTAGCTCTCAACATTTGGGTGGTCCAGATCATCACTGTTTGTTCCCCTATTTCTAAACATGATTTTCTTCTCTCTCCAGCAGAATAAAATTCCCATCATGAAGAAGCTATGATAAAACCCATTATGTAATCCCCTAACACCGCTGAAGAAAACACCACGCCTAGTTTGTCAGGATAACGTCAGCTCTTCAGATGGCCAATTCTCCCTCTCGGGCTCTGGGGATGGGACCATGTACCTATGGCAATATGAAACTGGCACCGGCAGTACCAGCAGTGTACTGATTATGCATTAGCCATCTAAAAACCACGTGGGCTTCTCTGGCTCCTAAAATTACGACAAGATAGAATACAGTAGGTGTGAAAGTATACCTTTCAGGAATAGACCTGGGTCCATTTCTCACCCAATTATATCAACCACAGAGGAGACTAGAAACAAGTTACCATTAGCCCAGTGACCCACCCTTGGGCCTCTGCAGGAATAAATGCAGACTATCCCTGGAAGATCAATGAGGAAAAGATCCCATTAACTTCACCTGAAAGGGATATTAGCAACTGCTATTGGTTTAGTGAAACATGGAGATCAAGAAACAAACAGAAGACCCGAAGCAAGAAGTGACAAACAGTGGACAACAGTGGTGTCAGGAATACACCCCAATCCATAACCCCATCTGGTACATGGATGCCCAGACCCTGTTTACCAGCTTCTCAATTTGATACCAGAGAAGTCACAGCTAGAAGCCTCCAAAAGTAACTCCTAAGAAATGAAGAAACTAAGTTTTAATAAAGAGATATTTCTCCACTCAACTAATAAAGCTTACCTGTAAATGTTTAGAAGAAACACCTGTAAAAAATACATATGTCAGGGTGATTGCCACAAGAGTAAGAAAGCAAGCAAACATCTATCCATCTAATTAATTTAATCAGGACAAAAAACTCAACTAGACAATTTGAGCCTCTAAAGAAGAAATCATTCCTGTCTAGTATGCAATTAAGATAAGAGTTTAAATAGTTTAAGCTAGTTCTTATATATTTACATAATTGCTTCATCCCTTGCTTTCCAGCCACACTGTGAATGTTTTTTGAGTTGGGAAGATTCTTCACTCACTCACCTCAGTATTCTTCTTAATGCCTAAAACAAAATCAGTTAAAAACTCAAGAGTAGAATCACTTTCAAAGCATTTTTAATGCAACCTCAATTTTGATTTGATAATTCAAGATCAATTCTGCATGCATAATTGTTTGAGCTTTGGGCTTCCTGTTACTCTACAAAGCATACCAAAACTGTTGGGAGTTTTCCAGTATGAAGGAGAAAATGAGTTTTTTAATCTCTTAAAGAAAATAATAAAATATTTCTTGCAATTGAACCAGTCACTTAAGCGAGTGCAAGCATATGGTTTAAAAATCAATAAGATAAAGATTGAATAAATGCTTTTCTTTTTTGAAACGGTACTGAATCAATATTCACCTGGGCTAGGCTTAGAAATAATCTAGTCTAGAAGTTCTTGTCCTCTTTTGGGTCAGGGACCCCTTTTGAGAAACTAATAGAGGAGATCCTCTCCCTCCAAAATCCACATATGTATAATTTCAAAAGGTTCATGGACCTAGGGGCTCTGTGGAATCTATATCCAAAATTCTATAATCAAGATCAAAACCTTTGTTTTTTGATTAAAATAATCTATGGCTTATAAAAGGTAAGGAATTTAATGTCAAACAAGTACTTAAAAAAGTACTTAAAAAGCACAAGGTTAACCTAATTCCCAGAACCTATTTCCTACTACGCCACATCATCTCTGAGAAGGAACGACAAAGCCACTGTCTCTCACAGCTCTCTTATTTTCTCCTCAAGTTTTACTCAAATATAGAAACACAATAGAATAGTATTTTCCATGCTGACATACCATGGGACAGCTAGCGAGGGGGAAAAAAGAAACTTAATAATTAATTTCCACTTCCTGGAGATTTACAAAGAACCTCAACATATTAAAGGTTCTGAGCAGTCCTGCTGCAAGGTTTCTTAAGACCTAGACTGAAATCCCTGAATGTCACTTCCACTACATTCTGTTAGTCAAGCCAATCACTAAGGCCAGCCTGTATCGAAGGGGAGGGAAGTTAGACACCACCTCTTGAGGAAGGAACAGTAAAGAGCCTGTATCATTTTATTTCACACCTAACACATGTTACTTTGTATTAGAATTGCCTGTTTACTTGACCCTCTGTCCTATTATACTCTCTTTGGGGGTATTACTCTTTGGGGGTGCCTTGGTCATTACTGTATTCTAATAGGAATCATATAGCTGTTTGTTAAATGTTTACATACAGAAAGAAAAGAGACAATAGAGTGGTTGAAATTACAGGAAGGAGAACAAATGATGGGTAGAACCAAGTTCCTTATGAGATCAAAAGGACGTGAACAAGGTGTAGGAATTAATCTTAGGAAAGAGGAGAAACAGCTCCACAAAAGAGAAAGGAAAGACTGTAAGGGTGAGATAAGCTTGTGATCAGAAACAGGGGCAATGGAGAATTACACAGCTTGAGGGGATCTATGTAAAACAGGGAAGGAAAGTAGAGCTGCATTCTAGCTCATAATGCCCTAATTTCTTCAGGGACTTACTCATTTATTATTGCTACATGCCAACTAGGTATGCATTCGGTAGAACACTGCTACAGGCTAGTGATTTCTGCCAATAGCGGGGTGAGCATATCAATTTCCAAACATTTTGAAGGACTCCTCAATCTTGATTATAGACATTTTTTATAAAATCACTCTGGTTATTTAAATGTCCATTATTTAGAAGCAAAATGAATTTGGGGAAAAGTCTTAAGGCACCCCGCTATTGCCTGCCCTTCAACCTCCCCTTGACTCTGACATATTACCACAAAGCCACAAAGAAATTTGTGGTTGAGAGTAGCTTCAGAAAAAACATAGGGAGTGGGGTGAGATGATTTTAATTAATAACCAGTGACACATTGTAAGCAAAATATATACACTAAATTCCTCCTCCTAGAATCCAGAGTCAGGAAAAATATTACATCCTTTAATGAACTCTTCTTTTTCTTTAATTTGTTAAGTATTGTTTCTTTTTTTTTTTTTTTTTTTTTTAGTATTGTTTCTTTTTTAACCACAAGTAATAACAGAGCTTAACTAAGGACATGATTACAATAATTATCTCATCCTAAGTATCTAATATAACTATACCTCTCCTTTTTTAATTTCATTTCTGGTATTTTTTTTTTTTTTTTTGCAGCAAAACAAGTTTTATTTGTTTTACAGTATGCCAAATAATTTTCTTAAACTTTTCAACTGTTTTGTTTGATATCACATATAATTAACATCCTCAAGTATACTGATCCTTTACACGGTCTGCATAAACAATTTATCCCTTCTAATATCAACATTAATCTTTTTCTTTAAATTTATTTATTTTTATGTTTTTAAACATCTTTATTGGAGTATAATTGCTTTACAATGTTAGTTTCTGCTGTATAACAAAGTGAATCAACTATACATATACATATACCCCCATATACCCTCCCCTCTTGCATCTCCCTCCCACCCTCCCTACCCCACCACTCTAGGTTGTCATAATGCACCCAGCTGATCTCCCTGTGTGAAGCAGCTGCTTCCCACTAGTTATCTATTTTACATTTGGTAGTGTATATAGGTCAATGCTACTATCTAACTTCGTCCCAGCTTACCCTTCCCCCTCCCCATGTCCTCAAGTCCATTCTCTACGTTTGTGACTTTATTCCTGTCCTGCCCCTAGGTTGTTCAGAACCTCTTTTTTTTTTTTTTAGATTCCGTACATATGTGTTAGCATACGGTATTTGTTTTTCTCTTTCTGACTTACTTCACTCTGTATGACAGACTCTAGGTTCATCCACCTCACTACAAATAGCTCAATTTTGTTTCTTTTCATGGCTGAGTAATATTCCATTGTATATATGTGCCACATCTTCTTTATCCATTCATCTGTCGATGGACACTTAGGTTGCTTCAATGTCCTGACTATTGTAAATAGAGCTGCAATGAACATTGTGGTACATGTCTCTTTTTGAATTATGGTTTTCTCAGGGTATATGCCCAGTAGTGGGATTGCTGGGTCATATGGTAGTTCTATTTTTAGTTTTTTAAGGAACCTCCATACTGTTCTCCATAGTGGCTCTATCAATTTACATCCCCACCAACAATGCAAGAGGGTTCCCTTTTCTCTACACTCTCTCCAGCATTTGATGATGGCCATTCTGACTGGTGTGAGGTGATAACTCATTGTAGATTTGATTTGAAATTTGCTGATGATTAGTGATGTTGAGCATCCTTTCATGTGTTTGCTGGCAATCTGTATATCTTCTTTGAAGAAATGTCTATTTAGGTCTTCTGCCCATTTTTGGATTGGGTTGTTTGTTTGTTTTTTTTTTTGCTGTTGAGCTTCATGAACTGCTTATATATTTTGAAGATTAATCCTTTGTCAGTTGCTTCATTTGCAAATATTTTCTCCCATTCTAAGGGTTGTCTTTTCATCTTGTTTATGGTTTCTTTTGCTGTGCAAAAGCTTTTAAGTTTCATTAGGTCCCATTTCTTTATTTTTGTTTTTAATTCCATTTCTCTAGGAGGTGGGTCAAAAACAATCTTGCTGTGATTTGTCATAGAGTGTTCTGCCTATGTTTTCCTCTAAGAGTTTTATACTGTCTGGCCTTAGATTTAGATCTTTAATCCATTTTGACTTTATTTTTTTGTATGGTGTTAGGAAGTATTCTAATTTCATTCTTTTACATGGTCCAGTTTTCCCAGTACCACTTATTGAAGAGGCTGTCTTTTCTCCATTGTATATTCTTGCCTCCTTTATCAAAGATAGGGTGACCATATGTGCATGGGTTTATCTCTGGGCTTTCTATTCTGTTCCATTGACCTATATTTCTGTTTTTGTGCCAGTACCATACTGTCTTGATTACTGTAGCTTTGTAGTATAGTCTAAAGTCAGGGAGCCTGATTCCTCCAGCTCTGTTTTTTTTCCTCAAGATTGCATTGGCTATTTGGGATCTTTTGTGTTTCCATAAAAAATGTGAAACGTTTTGTTCAAGTTCTGTGAAAACTGCCATTGGTAGTTTGATAGGGATTGCACTGAATCTGTAGATTGCTTTGGGTAGTATACACATTTTCACAATGTTGATTCTTCCAATCCAAGAACATGGTATATCCCACCATCTGTTTGTATCATCCTTAAAGTCTTTCATCAGTGTCTTATAGTTTTCTGCATACAGGTCTTTTGTCCCCTTTGGTAGGTTTATTCCTAGGTATTTTATTCTTTTTGTTGCAGTGGTAAATGGGAGTGTTTCCTTAATTTCTCTTCCAGATTTTTTGTCGTTAGTGAATAGGAATGCAAGAGATTTCCGTGCATTAATTTTGTATCCTGCTACTTTACCAAATTCATTGATTAGCTCTAGCAGTTTTCTGGTAGCATCTTTAGGATACTCTATATATAGTACCATGTCATCTGCAAACAGTGATGGTTTTACTTCTTCTTTCACGATTTGGATACCTTTTATTTCTTTTTCTTCTCAGATTGCTGTGGCCAAAACTTCCAAAAGTATGTTGAATAACAGTGGTGAGAGTGGGCAGCCTTGTCTTGCTCCTGATCTTAGTGGAAATGGTTTCAGAGTTTCACCGTTGAGAATGTTGTTGGCTGTAGGTTTGTCATATATGGCCTTTATTATGTTGAGGTACTTTCCTTCTATGCCTACTTTCTAGAGAGATTTTATCATAAATGGGTGTTGAATTTTGTCAAAAGCTTTTTCTGCATCTACTGAGATTATCATATGGTTATTTTCCTTCAATTTGTTAATATGGTGTATCACATTGGTTGATTTGCATATATTGAAAAATCCTTGCCTTCCTGGGATATACCCCACGTGACCACGGTGTATGATCCTTTTAATGTGCTGTTGTATTCTGTTTGCTGGTATTTTGTTGAGGATTTTTGCATCTACGTTCATCAGTGATATTGGCCTGTAGTTTTCTTTGTGACATCTTTGTCTGGTTTTGGTATCAGCGTGATGGTGGCCTCGTAGAATGAGTATGGGAGTGTTCCTCCCTCTGCAATATTTTGGAAGAGTTTGAGAAGGATAGGTGTTAGCTCTTCTCTAAATGTTTGATAGAATTCACCTGTGAAGCCATCTGGTCCTGGGCTTTTGTTTGTTGGAAGATTTTTAATCACAGTTTCAATTTTAATGCTTGTGACTGGTCTGTTGATATTTTCTATTTCTTCCTGGTTCAGTCTCGGAAGGTTGTGCTTTTCTAAGGATTTGTTCATTTCTTCCAGGTTCTCCATTTTATTGGCATAGAGTTGCTTGTAGTAATCTCTCATGATCCTTTGTATTTCTGCAGTATCAGTTGTTACTTCTCGTTTTTTATTTCTAATTCTGTTGATTTGAGTCTTCTCCCTTTTTTCTTGATGAGTCTAGCTAATGGTTTATCAATTTTGTTTATCTTCTCAAAGAACCAGCTTTTAGTTTTATTGATATTTGCTATTGTTTCCTTCATTTCTTTTTCATTTATTGCTGATCTGATCTTTATGATTTCTTTCCTTCTGCTAACTTTGGATTTTTTTTTGTTCTTCTTTCTCTAATTGCTTTAGGTATAAGCTTAGGTTGTTTATTTGAGATTTTTCTTGTTTCTTAAGGTAGCATTGTACTGCTATAAAATTCCCTCTTAGAACTGCTTTTGCTGAATCCCAGAGGTTTTGGGTGGTCGTGTTTTCATTTGTCATTTGTTTCTAGGTATTTTTTGATTTCCCCTTTGATTTCTTCAGTGATCTCTTGGTTATTTAGTAACGTATTGTTTAGTCTCTATGTGTTTGTATTTTTTAAAGTTTTTTTCCTGTAAATGATATCTAGTCTCACAGAGTTGTGGTCAGAAAACATACTTAATATGATTCTTAAATTTACCAAGACTTCATTTGTGACCCAAGATATGATCTATCCTGGAGAATGTTCCAGGAGCACTTGAGAAGAAAGTGTATTCTGTTGTTTTTGGATGGAATGTCCTATAAATATCAAAGAAGTCTATTTGGTCTATTGAGTCATTTAAAGCTTGTGTTTCTTTATTTATTTTCATTTTGGATGATCTGTCCATTGGTGAAAGTGGGGTGTTAAAGTCCCCTACTATGATTGTGTTGCTGTCAATTTCCCCTTTTATGGCTGTTAATATTTGCCTTATGTATTGAGGTGCTCCTATGTTGGGTGCATAAATATTTACAATTATTATATCTTCTTCTTGGATTGATCCCTTGATCATTATGTAGTATCCTTCTTTGTCTCTTGTAATAGTCTTTATTTTAAAATCTATTTTGTCTGATATGAGAATTGCTACTCCAGCTTTCTTTTGATTTCCATTTGCATGGAATATCTCTTTCCATCCCCTCACTTTCAGTCTGTATGTGTCCCTAGGTTTGAAGTGGGTCTCTTGTAGACAGCATATATACGGGTCTTGTTTTTGTATCCATTCAGCCAGTCTATGTCTTTTGGTTGGAACATTTAATCCATTTACATTTAAGGTAATTATTGATATGTATGTTCCTATTACCATTTTCTTAATTGTTTTGGGTTTGTTTTGGTACATCTTTTCTTCTCTTGTGTTTCCTACCTAGAGAAGTTCCTTTATCATTTGTTCTAAATCTGGTTTGGTGGTGCTGACTTCTCTGAACTTTTGCTTGTCTGTAAAGGTTTTAATTTCTCCGTCGAATCTGAATGAGATCCTTGCTGGGTAGAGTAATCTTGATTGTAGGTTTTTTCCCTTTCATCACTTTAAATATGTCCTGCTACTCCCTTCTGGCTTGCAGAGTTTCTGCTGAAAGATCAGCTGTTAACCTTATGGGTATTCCCTTGTATATTATTTGTTGCTTTTCCCTTACTGCTTTTAATATTTTTTCTTATAATTTAATTTTTGATAGTTTGATTAATATGTGTCTTGGCATGTTTCTCCTTGGATTTGCCCTGTATGGGACTCTCTGTGCTTCCTGGACTTGATTATTTCCTTTCCCATATTAGGGAAGTTTTCAACTATAATCTCTTCAAAAATTTTCTCAGTCCCTTTCTTTTTCTCTTCTTCTTCCGGGACCCCTATAATTTGAATGTTAGTGCATTTAATGTTGTCCCAGAGGTCTCTGAGACTGTCCTCAATCCTTTTCATTCTTTTTTCTTTATTCTGCTCTGTGGTAGTTATTTCCACTATTTTATCTTCCAGCTCACTTATCTGTTTTTCTGCCTCAGTTATTCTGCTGATTGCTTCTAGAGCATTTTTAATTGCATTTATTGTGTTGTTCATCATTGTTTGTTCTTTAGTTCTTCTAGGTCCTCGTTAAACATTTCTTGTATTTTCTCCATTCTATTTCCAAGATTTTGGATCATTTTTACTATCATTACTCTGAATTCTTTTTCAGGTAGACTATTTCCTCTTCATTTGTTTGGTCAGTTGGGTTTTTCCCTTGTTCCTTCATCTGCTGCATATTTCTCTGTCTTCTCATTTTGTTTAACTTACTGTGTTTGAGGTCTCATTTTCACATGCTGCAGGTTCATAGTTCCCATTGTTTCTGGTGTCTGTCCCCAGTGGGTGAGGTTGGTTCAGTGGCTTGTGTAGGCTTCCTGGTGGAGGGGACTTGTGCCTGTGTTCTGGTGGGTGGGCCTGGATCTCGTCTTTCTCGTGGGCAGTGTCACGTCCAACAGTGTGTTTTGGGGTGTCTGTGAACTTAGTATGATTTTAGGCACCCTCCCTGCTAATGGGTGGCATTTTGTTCCTGTCTTGCTAGTCCAGCACTGGAGCTTGCTGGCCGTTGGGTGGAGCTGGGTCTTAGTGTTGAAACGGAGATCTCTGGGAGAGCTCTTGCCAATTGATATTATGTGGGGCCGGGAGGTCTCTGGTGGTCCAGTGTCCTGAACTCAGCTCTCCCACCTCAGAAGCTCAGGCCTGACACCAGGCCAGAGCACCAAGACCCTGTCAGCCATATGGCTACATCACACAGCAAGCTTGTAATAGGGCTGAACTTGGAACTCAGGTCCCCTGGTGCACTTCACTTTCCACTATGCCATGCCAGCTTCTATGTTCTACTTTGTGATGATGCATTGCGATGCCTCACTGCAGGTCCCCTGGATTTGTTTTCCTGGTTTCTGATATTTTAAATAGTATTTTTATTTTCTGCTTGTTGGGATTAAGCATGGAAGTTATTTCAAAATTGCACTGAAAGAAGCCAGGGTAAACATTAATTTTTAAAGAAATGCTGAACACAATTAGGAGAATGGCTGGCCACTAAGGTAGTCAATCTATCAGCCCTGAAGCAATGCTTTTCTTAATACAACTCCACCAAGCTGAACATACAAGAAAAATTGATGACAAAAGGTCACGGAAATAGTTGCTATGAGTCATGTAAGAAGTTAATTCATGGAGCTCTCAGTCTGGTAAAATGAAGAAATGCTTCCAGTATTCTAGAAAGCACTTAATGCAGTTCAAAAAGAGCTATCTCTTGCATCATACCATATCTTTACACAAGTGTTGGTCTGATCCTTTAGAATTCATTAGACACTTCCCCATTCCGTTATAGGTTGAGCAGATTGCTCAAGGCTAAGGCTGCAGACTAAATGTAAACAGAGATGCAGTAATACATAATTCATAGATTTATTTACTTATACCACAATAACTTATTTATTGACTATTAGTTAATATTAGTTAAATGGATTGGGTACAGTGCTGGAAACTAGGGATTTATCAAGAGAGAAAAGGATATGATCTTGACTTCAAGTTTAGGAAATAAAACAACCAGATATTTGGTAGGAGGGCTGGTACAAGAAATGAGCTAAATGGTGGGCCCAAAGATAGGGCCACATCCTAATCCTTGGAACCTGTGAATATTACATTTTATGGCAAAGGATGTGATTAAGTTGAACATGTAGACAGAAGGAACTTATCATGAATAAACTGAGTCAATCCTAAGTGTAATCTCATGTATCCTTATAAAAGAAAGGCAGAAGGAGATTAGACAGACACATAGAGAAGGAGATGTGAGGATGGAGGCAGAGAATGGAGTGATGTAGCCACAAGCCAAGAAACACAAAGGAATGGCTACAATCACCAGGAACTAGATGGGGCAAAGAACAGATTCTCCCACATAGCCTCCACAGAGTGCAGCCCTACCAGTATTTTGATTTTCTGACTGTGGCTTCCAGAACTCTGCAAGAATACATTTCTCTTGTTTTATGCCACCAAATTGTGGCAATTTGTTATGGCATCCCCAGGAATGTAACACAGCACACAACTACCATATAACTACAGTATTTGATGTGTCAAAAATGAAGAGTACAGAATTCTATAAGAGTATAACACAGAAACCTACTTCTTATTGAGTGTAGTGGTGTGGGGAACACAGGAACAATAGAATTATAGACTTGGTGTATGGAATTTTGGGTTACTAACCATACTGCTAAATATAAGCACATACTGGTATGCATGCAGGCCCAGAAAATGCCCTACCAAGCATGTGTCCCAAAATGTAAAATTATTTGTACATGTAGATAAATAGTCAGATTTAAAACTGTTATATGACCATATTCAAAAATAAAACTCAAAATGGATTAAAGACCTAAATGTAAGGCCAGATACTATAAAACTTTTAGAGGAAAACATAGGCAGAACACTCTCTGACATAAATCACAGCAATATCTTTTTTGATCCATCTCTTAGAGTTATGAAAATAAAAACAAAAATAAACAAATGAGACCTAATGAAACTTAAAAGCTTTTGCACAGCAAAGTAAATGATAAACAGAAACGAAAAGACAACCCAAAGAATGGGAGAAAACATTTGCAAATGAAGCGATCAACAAGGGATTAATCTCCAAAATATAAAAACAGCTCATGCAGCTCAATATCAAAAAACAACCCAATCCAAAAATGGGCAGATCTAAGTAGACAGTTCTCCAAAGACGACATATAGATGGCCAAAAAGCACATGAAAAGATGCTCAACATCACTACTTATTAGAGAATGCAAATTGAAACCTCAATGAAGTATCACCTCACATGAGTCAGAAGGGCCTTCATTAAAAAAATGTACAAAAAATAAATGCTGCAGAGGGTGTGAAGAAAAGGGAACACTCTTGCACTGTTGGTGGGAATGTAAATTGATACAGCCACTATGGAGAACAGTATGGAGGTTCCTTAAAATCTAAAAATAGAACTACCATATGACCCAGCAATCCCACTACTGGGCATATACCCTGAGAAAACCATAATTCAAAAAGAGTCATGTACCACAATGTTCATTGCAGCTCTATTTACAATAGCCAGCACATGGAAGCAACCTAAGTGTCCATAGACAGATGAATGGATAAAGAAGATGTGGCACATATATACAATGGACTATTACTCGGCCATAAAAAGAAACGAAACTGAGTCATATGTAGTGAGGTGGATGGACCTAGAGACTGTCATACAGAGTGAAGTAAGTCATAAAGAGAAAATATTTACCGTATGCTAACACATATATATGGAATCTAAAAAAACAAAAATGGTTCTGAAGAACCTAGGGGCAGGACAGGAATAAAGACGCAGATGTAGAGAATGGACTTGAGAGCATGGGGAGGGGGAAGGGTAAGCTGAGACGAAGTGAGAGTGGCATGGACTTATCTATAGTACCAAATGTAAAATAGATAGCTAGTGGGAAGCAGCCACATAGCACAGGGAGATCAGCTCGGTGCTTTGTGACCACCTAGAGGGGTGGGATAGGGAGGGTGGGAGGTAGACGCAAGAGAGAGGAGATATGGGGATATATGTATATGTATAGCTAATTCACTTTGTTATAAAGCAGAAACTAACACACCATTGTAAAGCAATTATACTCCAATAAAGATGTTAAAAAAAATCTACAAACAATAAATGCTGGAGAAGGTGTGGAGAAGAGGGAACCCTCCTTCACTGTTGGTGGGAATGTAAATTGGTACAGCCATTACAGAGAACAGCATGGAGGTTCCTTAAAACCTAACTACAGAACTACCATATGATCTAGCAATCCCACTCCTGGGCATATATATGGAGAAAACCATAATTCGAAAAGCTCCATGCACCCCAATGTTCATTGCAGCACTATTTACAATAGCCAAGACATGGAAGCAACCTAAATGTCCATCGACAGAGGAGTGGATTAAGAAGAAGTTGTGGTACATACATATACTGGAATACTACTCGGCCATAAAAAAGAATGAAATAATGCCATTTGCAGCAACATGGATGGACCTGGAGATTGTCATACTGAGTGAAGTAAGACAGAGAAAGACAACAATCATGATATCACGTATATGTAGAATCTAAAAAAAATGGTACAAGTGAACTTATTTACACAACAGAAATAGAGTCATAGATGTAGAAAACAAACTTATGGTTACCAGGGGGGAAAGGTGGGGGATAAATTGGATACTGGGATTGACATATACACACTACTATATTTAAAACAGATAACTAATAAGGACCTACTGTATAGCACAGGGAACTCAATACTCTGTAATGACCTATATGGGAAAAGAAACTAAAAAAGAGTGGATATATGTGTATATTAACTGATTCACTTCACTATATATGTGAAACTAACACAACATTATAAATCAACTATACTCCAATAAAAATAAAAACTGTTATATGAATATATATTTTTACTATGAACAGATAAATCATTTGAAATTAATTGAAATGCAGGACTTGATTTCTTTAGTTACTGGCACAGAAATGACTCTACATGATGCTTTTGAAACCAATGCTGATTATATTATTCTAATTCTAGATTACAATTTCTGTAATGTTGTCACAGATTTAGTTTAAGTTTTGACCTTTCTAAAACTCTTCCTAAATTCTAAACAAGACTAACAGGACAGTTTTTTTTTAATCCATTAATATCATCAGCACCATCAGGTGATGCGGAATCACGTGAATGCCGCAGCATGACATGGGATTCAATACCCCAAGGGCTATAGAAGCTGCACAAAATCAAGACTGGAGTGGCAGAAGTAACAAAGTGAAAAGGGACAAGCAAGGTAACCAAAAAGATGCAGAAATGAAAAAAAAAAAAATCCATAGTTACTTACTCCCCAAAGTGAAGAACATTCTCTGAGTAGAACCCAGGGTTGAGGATCTAAGACAGTAGCAAAATTGGGAACAATTCTCAGAGGCTTCAAGTTGCAAATGAGTGCAAAATGGAACAAGGTTTTGCTGGTCTGAGCCCTGAGGAAACTCAGAAATATCCATAAAATATTCCCTTCCAGAAGGACAGGACCTCACTCTAAGGAAAGATTACTGGAAATAGCCCAATTGAGCAGGACAGAAACACTGGAGGTCAAGGAGAATGAAGGCTCCATCTCAGAGGTAGAGGCCCAGAGAACACAGATCCTAGAAAGTTCCCAAATGCCATAGCAATGATGCATTAAGATGACAGCCAGGCCTTAGATGAGCTGGGCCTTAGATGAACCAGGCATCAGAGGCAAGGGGCACAGGCTGAAGCAGACCAATTTCTGGATCAGACTTAACTCTGAGACAGAGAAGAATATTAGGTCTTTCAACATAATAAGGGAGGGAACCATCTAGACATGAAACTGTGAAAACCACCCTGGTCTGTTACCTCTTCCGTGGGAACCTCCTGAGAATAGCCCAGGAAAACCCATCCCACTTAAATATGCAAAAGAAAAAAGGGATATAATCTAATGCATTAAGTAGTAATTATGGGGTGGGGGTCAAAGAATGCTTACTGAAATAAAAAATGTATTAGGAAAAAAATGATGTTTCAGAGGTAAAGACTAAATCAGAAGGAATAAAAGAACAAACACAAACATGAGAAAATAAGCACAATTAAAAGCAAAGAAAGGGAATAAAGTGTAAAAAGAGGTAGGTATAAAAAAAAAATCACATAGAAAAAAAAAAAGAAATAAAAAGCTTCTAGAGGAAATGATAGACCAAGAAGCTAGACAAGGGAAACCTGAAACACACTTTATCTGAGTCCCCAGAAAAGACAACCAAAGCAATGGAACAAATATTTAAAACTATAATCTAAGGAAATATTGTTGTAATAGAAGACAATATATATATATATATTTCAATATTTGTATTGAAAGGGCATTCCATAACTTGAAAGGTTGACTCAAAATGTTCAATACCAACAAGTATTCCAATACAATCACTGGGCTTTCATTATAAGGAAAATATTCTTTGGGCATAATACGAAAAGTCCAAATCACCTATAAACCAAAGAAAAGCAAAAGAAAATCAGCACTGGCATCAGACTTCTTGTCAGTAACATTTTGATTGAGGAGGCATTCTCATGGAAGAGTGTGAGCCAAGGTATTTAATCCTAGCTAAACTATTCTTCAGGTATAACTTTAGGCCACAGACAACCAGTTATGAACATGTAAGAAGCTACCATAGGCCAACTTTAAGGAAAATACAAAATTGTTTTAAAGCTCCAGCATAAGTCTGTGGGTTAATATTAAATGTAGTAACTGAAGAACTAAAATTAAAGGATGGGCAAAAAGGAGACAAAGCTATAAGTAAGTATCAAATGTTCTGAGAATGTAGAAATAATGCAACTAATGAAAAAATGAGAGAATAAGAAAGGCAATAAGTATAAAATAGAATAAGGTCTCTGACTGCCACTGGTTATTAGATGAGAATAAAACAATATCATTTGAAACTGAAAAATCAAGTAACAGATGTTTATCTCAGATTACAAAGATAAAACCCTGAGCAACAAATTAGTGGGCAAGGGAGAGGTAGAGGAGAATTCATAACTCATGTCAGAATGGTTCATATTAGGAAACCAAGAGACACTATCTAAATATCTAAAGAGATAACTAAAGGTACTTTATAAAAAAAGTATTTGTTAGAGATAATCACTAGAACAAAAATAAACACCTTCCTAAAAACCATGAAGTAAGAAATAAAAATATTCCAACTAGTGAAAAACTTTATTTGGTATGTATAACATAAAGTCTGAATTTATGTAATGTATGAAATATAAAGCAATATGATATATGTCATATTTTTATAAATGGATTTCCATCATTTATAAAGAAAAAATATTTTTAAACAGGTTTAAAAAATCCAATTCAGTGCTATGTAAAGAAATATACATCAAACAAAATAATTCATAAATGTTAAAAATAAAAGATCTTTTACTAGTAAAAGTATATAAAAAGAAGCAGACACATACTAGTAAGCGAGATTTTTCACCTCTCTCGGAGCTAAACAGATCACATAGATCAAAAAATACTAAGGGTGTAGAAGGTCCAGATCCAAATATTAGAAGATATACTTCCAAGTACACAATGAATATATATAGAAATTGAGTACTTATACAACCACAAAGAAAACCTCAGTAAATTAAAAAATACTGATAAAAACAGTATCATGCTCTGAACGCAATACAATGAAACTATTAGATAATAATAAAATTTTAAACCCCAAAACAAAAAGGTTTTTTCCACCTGAACAACATAAATAAACAATGTTTATTAAACAACTCTTGGGATAAAGGGGAGATACAAAACAGACTTTTCTAGAACTCCTAGAAAATAATGAAAACAAAACGTATCAGAATCGGTGGGATGTAGCTTTAAAAAAATGCTCAAAGGAAAATTCTTAGCATTAAATAAAACTGTAAAATAGAAGAGCTAAATGAATGATTCAAAAAACTAGATATAGAACAGCAAACTAATAAAAGACATCAGAAAGAAGTGACTGATCTAAAAGAATAATAATTTAGAAAATAAAAATAAGTCAATCAATAAATGAGCATTGGGACAAAAAAATCAAAAACATATAAAACGCTAACCTAATTTTTTTTAAAGGTAGAGTGAAGAATATTCAAAATGAGAAGTGGCAAAATGACAAACTACTGATACATATTTTAAAAATCATAAGTGAAACCCCAGTAAATACAGAACTTATAAACAGACCAATTTCCATTAAAGAAATTGAGAATGTTTTCAAAAAACTTCTCTACGAAAAAAACACCAGGCCTGAATGGTTTCACAGGGAAATTCTGTGAAATAAGTTAATTTCCAAGGTGTTTAAATTGTGCCAGAGTATAGAAAGAAAAAAAAAAAAAAAAAGGAAAGTCTCCAAATCCTTTTTAAGAAGTGAATATAACAATAATATTGGTACCAAAACCAGATTAAGATGGCACTACACAAATCTTATTTATGAATATTGACACCCAAAAAGTTAATAAGACACTATCAAAGAGAATCTAAAATTACAATAAAAATAATACATCACAACCAAGTAGGATTCATTTCAGAATGCAAAGAGGTTTTAACATTAGCGAATCCATTAATATAACTGATGATATTAATAGAATGAAAGAGAACATATTATTTCCACAGATGATGAAAAAGCTGTGTCTTGATGGTGAAACTTTGCCAAATTAGTGTCCCATGGGTACAAGTTACAGAATTTAGATGAGGAGAGCAGACTCTACAGGTGTCACTAAGATGAGGAGGTGACACTTCAGAAATTAGAAATCTGCTGACACTTCAGAAATTAACAAGTGAATGTAAAAGTCCCTAAAAATGTTCTAGATACCATGGAAGTCATATAAGTCAACACATACAAGGAAAAATGAGCAAATACATTCTGAAAGGCAGCTGAATCTCAGTATAGTACTGTCTCTCGAGATGGTAACATAACCCAACTTAAGGCAGACATTCACAAGCAGAGAAGTAAAACCTCATAAACTTTAGCAAGAGCCTAACCCTTTTGGGGTTAGTGTCTACGGACATCAGGGATCATGGTAAGAGCCCTGGAATGAGAGTCAGAAACGTGGGTTCCATTCCTGCCTCTGCCACAGTGACGAGCTGTGTGATCTTCAGCTGGTCACTTCCTCTCTCTGGGCTTCAAGCCTCTCCATTTGTGAGGAAATCTCTTAGATCTTCTACTTCTTAAATTCTATATTTCCAAATTCTAAACTTAAAGGGAACTAGGAAGCTCCATAAGAAAAGTAATAAACACGATGAAAGGAAAGGAGAGAAGGAAATCAGTTTGATTTAAAAAATGAAGGACCTCCAAGTTCTTTAGCCTGGAATTTCAAAGCAAAGGATAACACTGTCCCCGATAGCGTTTTTCCATTTCCAGAATCACCTTAGCAAAAGGAAACAAGCTTTTGGAAGCTTGCAGGGCCAAGGAAGAGCCTAATTCTAAGTATGATGATTTTCTCCCACAGAATTCAGAGTTAAGTTCTAGGTACAACTAGTTCCTCAGTGTTTCTCAAACTTTCCACCTAAGGTACCGCTAGAAGTTGACAAGAATGAAAGCCCACCCCTAGGGAACCAAGGACACAGGGCCAGGACACTGACAACAAAATCAAAATGACTTTAAAATCTCTTGATTCATAGTAAACATTGAAATACTACTTAAATTCCACTGCATAATATTTGAATGCTTGTCTTAATTGTAAGTCATGTTTTAATTGTCAAACCTAGAAAATGCTCTTAGTTTATGTTTGGTTCCCACACTCCCAGCACACCCCATGGAATACCTCCCAGTACACCCCAGTGTGGGATCTTATACCAGTTGAGAAATAAGACCAGGCCACTCACAGGCTGAACAGAATCCCATAGGGACCTAGAGGATAGAAGGGGTGCTCAGAAGCAAAATTGTAACTGGGCCCTCTCCTCTGCAAAATTTGTGAAGTTGTTCTCAGCTTCATGCCCAAGACTGCTATGGTGGCCAATGAAACCTCCCAAGCTTGTGTTCACACAACTTGTGCCTCCGCAAGCAAACCCAATGAGGTGTTAGTATCCCATTAGGGCTTGAAGGAAATAACTGTTCTAAGGGATGCAAATCGAAGTCCTGTGACCTTCTCTGCCCTCTTATGCTCTAGCTCCCTCTTCGAATGTAGAGAATCCAACTAAGAAATCTTCCTACTGGAGGGCTGGTGGGTGCTTAATAAAGTATTTTGAGTCCTTCTGACTGACTGCATTCCCCCAATGACCAAATGAAGATAAGCCTCCTTCCAGCCAGCAGAGAACACTTCATCAGGAAGGTCATGCCCAGCTAACCTTGAACACCCTTTGGTTGTCTCTGAGTTCCAGTTTCTTGTCTGTAAATTGAAGAGTTTGGAAAAATTCTCTAACAACTCTTCCCTAAATGGTCACATTTCTGCTATAGAGATTCCACCCTCAACCCCACCCAACCCCACCTGCCAGCATACACATAACACACCTGCTTCAGGTAACAGAGGTGGGCACATGGCCCAGGTTAGGCCTGTCTTAGTACCCCATTCCCTGATCACAGTAAGCAGTCCAAAGACAGGACATCTGACCAATTCCAGAGTCCTTCCCCAGAATTTTTTAAGCCGAAGGTGAGAGAGAGATACTGTTTCCTCACTGGTTTCCAAGCTGTTAAAATATGGCCCTGGAAATTGCCAGTAGCCATGATCCATGCTTCAAGGGAATACGTCATTTGATAATAGAAGAAAATGAAGCCAACAAGCAGACATGAGAGACAGTCAGAGATATAACTGGTGGCTTTCAAGACCCAATTTTATTTATTAATGTAAATAATTTCTACAGTACTTTTAGTTCCACAAGCTGCTCATACTGTTGGGAAACACAGTGACATGAATGCAGTTTTTCTACTCCAACTTCACCACATGAGAATGGGGGCCTTGGCCAATATCTTTGATAACTATAGTTGCAAAAATCCTCAACAAATTATTAGCGAACCAAATCCAACAATACATTAAAACGATCATACACCATGATCAAGTTGGGTTCATTCCAGGGCCGCAAGGATGGTTCAACATATGCAAATCAATCAGTGTTATACACCACATTAACAAAAGAAAAGAGGAAAACCACATGATCATCCTAATAGTCGCAAAAAAAAAGTTTTTGTAAAATTCAACATCCGTTCATGATAAAAACTCTCACCAAAGTAGGTATAGAGGGAGCATATCTCAACATAATAAAAGCCATTTACAACAAACTCACAGCCAACATAGTACTCAGTGGTGAAAAGCTGAAGCTGTCCTGCTAAATTCAGGAACACGCCAAAAACACCCACTCTTACCACTTCTATTCATCATAGTATTGGAAGTCCTAGCCACAGCAATCAGATAAGAAAAACAAAAGGTATCCAAATTGGAAGGGAAGAGATAAAACTGTCTTTATTTGCAGATGACATGATACACTATATAGAGAACTCTAAAGACTCCACACAAAAATTACTAGAACTGGGCTTCCCTGGTGGCGCAGTGGTTGAGAGTCTGCCTGCCAATGCAGGGGACACGGGTTCGAGCCCTGGTCTGGGAAGATCCCACGTGCCGTGGAGCATCTGGGCCCATGAGCCACAATTACTGAGCCTGAGCGTCTGGAGCCTGTGCTCCACAACAAGAGAGGCCGTGATAGTGAGAGGCCCACGCACTGCGATGAAGAGTGGTCCCCGCTTGCCAAAACTAGAGAAAGCCCTCACACAGAAACGAAGACCCAACACAGCCATAAATAAATTAAAAAAAAAAAAAGACTATTAGAACTGAAATGAATTCAGCAAGGTAGCAGGATACAAGAGTAATATACAGAAATCTGTTGCACTTTTTTATAGTAACAATGAAACATCAGAAAGAGAAAGTTAAAAAAAAATCCCATTTAAAACTGTGTCAAAAAGAATAAAATACCTACTCAGCAATAAAAAAAGAACAAAATAATGCCATTTGCAACAACATGGATGGACTAGAGATTGTCATGTTGAGTGAAGTAAGTCAGTCACAGAAAGACAAATATCATATGATATCATTTATATGTGGAATCTTAAAAAAAAGAGGGTACAAATGAACCTATTTACAAAGCAGAAGTAGAGTCACGGATGCAGAAAACAAACATGGTTACCAGGGGACAAGGGGGAGGAGGACTAAATTGGGAGATTGGGACTGACATATACACACTACTATAAATAAAATAGATAACTAATAATAACCTGCTCTATAGCACAGGGAATTCTACTCAATACTCTGTAATGGCTACATGGGAAAAGAATCCAAAAAAAAATTAAAAAAGAGTTGGTATATGTATAACTGATTCACTTTGCTGTACACTTGAAACTAACACAACATTGTAAATCAACTATACTCCAATAAAAATTAAAAAATAAAATAAAATAAAATACCTAGGAATAAACTTAAGCAAGTTGGTGAAAGACCTATATGCTGAAAACTCTAAAACACTGGGCAGGTGTTATGTAGCACCCACCCAACCCCAGTACTACATCTGTCCCTTGTGGGGAGGGGACAAGGTCTCTCTCCTGCAGCACAAGAGGAATGCATGCAGGTCAATACCAAGATGCAGTGATTAGAAGTGTTTGGACTTCTGCTCCTGATAAAAGGCAACATACATTCTTTGCCCAACACATTACCCCTTCCAATAAATCCCCTTTTGGCTTTAAGTAGATTAAACTGGGTTTCTGTCACTTACAACCAAGAGAATCCTGATGGATATACCTATTCTTCTTTAGTGATTTCACTGCTTCTAGACCTCTGGAGAACTGGGGTTCTCTCTACTCTTCACTGGAAGGAGCATTTCACTATGTACCTCTCAGGTATAAAGGTAGAGGTAAATAAAGATTAATAATCATAACTACTCTTATTTGTTGAGAAATTACCACATCTCAGGCTTTATGCTAAGCGCTTTCATGCATTAGCACCTTTAAATCCCCACAGTTCTATCAAGTAGGTAATATGATAACTTACAATTTACAGATACAGAAATTGAGACTTTGAGAGTTTCCATAATTTAATCAAGATCATACAGCTCATAAATAGTAGAATTAGAACACAAATCTTTCTCATTTCAGAGCCTTGGTGTTTAGCTACTTATGCTGTACTCAAGGTGCCTGTGTAAAGTAGACAAAATACTTCCATCATTCTATTAGGAATTTTTAAATAAATTTTTAAATTTTCTATAGATATTGTAGTAACCCACAGGAAAGGAAACTCAGTGAGTTGGGATGGCACTTGAGCTGCTTAATCACTTTAACTTCTACCAGAGAAAAACAGCAGTCTCTTACCTTGCCCAGAAATGTTCCCAAGTTTTTACAAGATTGATATAAATTCAGGTAATATAGAAAATTCAAAGAGCCATTATTATTTGCAGGCCGAATTCTGTCCTCATTTAGAGGAACTACTGAAATTAAATATTAAAATTCTGAGATATCATTATTTTATTCAAAGTCATTTTTTGCCATCTACTCTAAGAAAGATGAATCTCAGGAGAAGGAGGGAACATCTGCTTAAGTGTTTTTTCTAGAGAGTAGTCAGAGTGGTCTTAAGCCAAAGAGATAGCTTTGCTCTGAAGTAAGTGTCCTGAAATACTTCCAATGATTTACTGTGCTTTAAGTCCTATGTTCTAAAACCAAGTTAAATTAGCGGAACAAGATAAAATGGAAGCATCTGCCTATATATTCAGAGTGTAGATGCCTGAATTTGTATATAATATACATTATGCTACTGTATCACTTTACCATCTTTGCTACAGCCAATAACTCAACAACTTTATGCCAGCTGAGGGGAAAATAAATAGCAGACCTCAGTGTATATTATGCTGCATTTAGTGCATCGCTTCAGCTGGCTAACAATCGTGACTTCCCAACCTACCTCCTTTATTAGCTAACCTGAATTTATAGACAGCCTCTTTCTCCTAGAGCACAGAGCAGCTCCTGTGGCCCATAATACATTGTAGCTTCAACCCTAAGTCAGTCACAGGTACAGGATTTTCAGAATTTGGAAACTAATCCATTTAACTTTTTCAGTATTAACAACCGCTTTCTCCTTTCTGAGACATAAGCTATTTAAATAGAGCCTTTCTCTTTCTACTTCTTTCCTTATACTCACTGCAGTTCTAATTAGTTGTCTAAAATCTGTTTTCCTCATTAGTCTATAAACCACAAGGGAGTAGGAATCAAGTCAACCTTGTTCACAGAATCTAGCACAGTGCCTGGTACACAGTAGATGCTTTATAAATATTTGATGTAGTTTTTACCAATATGTGATCAAAAAAAAAACATGCCATGCTGGATCACATTAGTAGTCCATTCAGAAATGCATCTGCAATGACTATCCTGTCAATGACCATTTGTTTAGTGCTTATCAGGAACTAGCTACCTTGAAGGGGGAAACAAAGATAAGTAAGACCATCTCTTCCCTCAAGCTGTTACAAGTTTAGAAGGAGTAATGAGACAATCGCATCTATAATCCAAGATGAATAATGTAGGTGCTATGAAAGAAGTGCAAAACAAGTGCTATAGGAATTCAAAAGAGGTAGATATTAAATCTTCATGTTGGAATCCAGAAAGGAGAAGGTGGCTTTTGGATGGAATAGGGAGGATGGCTAGAAATTGGAAGAAAATGAGAAGGGAGGAAGAAACAAACCAGAGAGGACAGCAGGAACCAAGCCAAGGAGGCCAGAAAGCGCAACAATCTTTGAGGGAAGGTCCAGTTTGCAGAGAATTTGGGTTGTAGGTTGGGAGCAGTAGAAATAGGGTTGTCAGAGCTGCCTGTGAAGTCCTTGCATGTCAGGATAAGGAGTGAGGAACTGGGGCTTAATTCAGATGCACACAGCATCCTGCATGACAATGGTCTGTAGGAGACTGTAGTCATCCTCAAAGTTTTGTTATCCCTAGATGGCCCTGATTTCCCTTCAATCACTCCCTTCAGTAACAATATTTTTCCCTAAAGTCAAATGCCTCTACTCTCTATGCCGCCCCCAGCAGTGGCTCCACTGCCTTTCTTTTTTCTGTTTTCAAACTCATCAATTGTTCTCAAATACGGATGCCTCACATGAACTGTAAATGATTCCCTGTTTTTTCTTGAATTTCTATGCTAGTAGTTATCTTGGAGACAGGGAAAGAGTTCACTGTGGGTCAGGCACAGAGCTGCAAGTCTTATTAAGTTGGGTTTCATTTAATTCTCATAACAAGCTAATCATTTAGTTGCTATTATCATTCCCATTTTAGAGATTTGAAAAGTAAGGTCAGACAGCTAGTAAGATACAGAGAGGCACTCAAAGTCAGGTATGTCTGATGCAAAAGCTGAACTCAACCACGGTACCGTATTGATTCTCTTGAAGGGTTCATTCCTAACAGCTAACTGTCAAAATGTGATGCTTTGTCCTTGGTTTTCAGCATCTCTACAGTTATCTCCACACGTGAATGGGATCTGACTACATAAAGAGAAAAATCTAACTGCAAATAAACTGGCTTATTCTGCCTATACAAAAGGGACCACAGTGGCCTTGCTCTCCACACTGTCAAATATTATTTTTAAGTCTGGGAAATTTTCCAAATCTGAGATGTTGCCTTTATTTTCCCCAAACCAAATAATAACAAATGCCTTGTTTCCAACAAAAATAGAATGACAAAATTATGTTTGCTTCTGGTTTTTATTTCTCCAGATTATATCAGAAAACACAGAAGGAAACAATATTCTCAGAGTATATTAGGCAGCAGTGCTAGATAATACATTTCTGAAAAGTAGTAAAAACATAGCCCTGGTTAATAAATATAGTATGTTGATTTGGTTGATTTATTCATTCCTTATGTACTAGAAACACAAAAGGCTATCTATAAAATGTAATAACTGACTTGAACTTAGTATCTGGTTTGATATATTCTCTCAGTCACTAAAATTATAGAGAAATCCAATCCTGAAATAAAGTTTTACTTTTGGAAACCAAATGTTTTTATTAAGATAATGCTCTCAGCTGTAAAAGCAATTGCTACTCAGTTTGAATCATAATACAAAATCCAAATATTCACTATTTAAAAAGCAGTTAATTTGTTACAAGATAGCTTTGTGAATGAAGAATTCTAAATGCCAGAGGGTATTCTTGGACTCTGGTGACAAAACAGATGGGGCATCAATTTATTTTATACCTTGGGTTCAAATTATGGTTGGTCATGGAGGCATGAACATTCATTTGGAGAAAAAAGAATGGTGAATTTTCTGAAAGAATTCTTTCGAGAAGGTAAGAATTTGCTATTACATCAGAGTCTAGTGTCAAGATACCCCTGGGAAATAATAATAAATAACTGACAAAATTTTTCCAGCAATAGCATGCTAGCAGAGGAGTGAGAAGCCAGGTTTTCCAAGGCTCTGACCTCAGTATGGTGTCCAAGTTTAAAATTCTACCTGAAGATCTCCTGGGGAATAAGCTTCAGTGCCCTTGGATGGAAGTTGTAATCACAAAGTTCAGAATCTAGTCAATCATAGGAAATATCTCCATAGATATTATTATTGAATAAAAGAGTTGTTTGCTAGGACATGTATCCTCACCCTTCAATTTGGCTAAATGTGGACTGAGCCCCAACTGGAGTTAGCCTCACTCCTTCCAACATTTCTATGAGTTTCATCTCAGGCTTTTCTACACCTCTGGCTTTCTTTGAGGATTATTTTACTGTTTTTTGCAGTCGTGAGTTAAGCGCTTAGTTCCTTAATTTTCAATCTTTCTTGTTTCTGAATATATGGTTTTTGGCTTTTCGTTTGTTTTTGTTCTGCTTGTTTAGATTATTTTTACTGACGTATAATCAACATACATTATATTAGTTTCAGGTGTACAACAATTCAATATTTTTATATATTGAGGAATGATCATTACAGGACAGTTAATATCTGTCACAAAGTTATAGAACTTTTCTTATTTTTGTGATAGGAATTTTTAAGAATTACTCTTAGAAACTTCTAAATACGCAATATAGTATTATTAACTATAGTCGCCACACCATACATTATATCCCCATAACATTATTTTATAGCTGAAAGTTTATTTTTATTGAAATATATTTGATGTACAATATTATGTTAATTTCAGGTATACTACATAGTGATTTGACATCTGCACATATGAAACGATCACCATGAAAAGTCTAGTAACCATCCATCCCCAAAGTCATGAAAATACTATTGACCATATTCCTTATGCTATATATTACATCCCCATGACTTTTTTATTTTATAACTGTAGGTTTATACTTCTTAATCCACTTCACCTATTTTGCTCAACCTCACAGCCCTCCTCCCCTCTGGATAGCATCCATTTGTTCTCTGTATTTATGGGTCTGCATCTGTTTTGTTTGTTTTGTTTTTTAGTTCCACATACAAGTGAGATCATATGGTATTTGTATTTCTCTGTCTGACTTCTTTCACTTAGCATAATATTCTCAAGAGCTATCCATGTTGTCATAAATGGCAACTTTTTTATGGCTGAGTAATATTCCATTGCATATATATATATACGTGTATATATATATACACGTATATATATATATGTTTGTATATATATATATATATATATACACATACATATATAGTATATATAAAGAGAGAGAGAGACCACATTTTTTTTTTTTTTTTTTTTTTTTACCATTCATCTATTGATGCTTCCTTACCTTGGCTATGGTAGACAATGCTGCAGTGAATTCTGGTGTGCATATATCTTTTTGTTTCTTTGGGTAAATACCCAGAGGTGAATTGCTAGATCTATCATAGTTCTATTTTTTGTTTTTTGAAGAATCTCCATACTGTTTTCCATAGTGGCTACACCAAGTTACATTCCAACCAAAAGTGCTTGAGGGTTCCCTTTTTTTCCCATCCTTGCCAACACTTGTTATTTGTTCTCTTTTTGATGACAGCCATTATGACAGGTGTGAGGTGGTAGCTTACTGTGGTTTTGATTTGCATCTCCCTGATGACTAGTGATGTTGAGCATCTTTTCATGTGCCTGTTGGCCATTTGTATGTCTTCTTTGAAAAAAATGTCTATTCAGGTCCTCTGCCCCTTTTTTTTTTTTTTTTTTTTTTAACATGGGTTATTTGTGGGCTTTTTTTGATGTTGAATTACATGAGTTCTTTGTATATTTTAGATATTAACACCTTATCAGATATATCCTTTGCAAATGTCTTCTCCCATTCAGCAGGCTGCCTTTTCAATTTTTTGGTAGTTTCCTTTGCTGTGCAAAAACTTTTTAGTTTGATGTAGTCCAATTTGTTTAATTTTGCTTTTGTTGCCTTATGCCTGAGGAGACAGATCCAAAAAATATTGCTAAGACCAATGTCAAATAGCATATTGCCTATGTTTTCTTCTAGGAGTTTATGGTTTCAGGTCTTACATGAAAGTCTTTAATCCATTGTGAGATTTTTTTAACATGGTGTAAGAAAGTAGTCCAGTGGGATTCTTTTGCATGTAGTTGTCCAGTTTTCCCAAAACCATTTAAGAGGCTATATTTTCCCCATTACATATTCTTGCATCCTTGTAAATTAATTGATCATGTAAATGTGAGTTTATTTCTGGGTTCTCTATTCTGTTCCATTGATCTATGTGTTTGTTCTGTGACAGTACCATATTGTTTTGATTACCATAGCTTTGTATTATACTTTGAAATCAGGGAGCGTGATACCTCAAGCATTGTTTTTCTTTCTCAAGATTGCTTTGGCTATTTAGGGTCTTTTTTATTTCCATATAAATCTTAGAATTATTTGTTCTGTGAAAAATACCATTGGTACTTTGATAGGTATTGCATTGAATCTATAGATTGCTTTGGGTAGTATGGTCATTTTAACAATATTAATTCTTCCAATCTATGAACACAGTACATCTATTTGTTTGTTTCATCTTAATTTATTTCATAACACTCTTATCAATTTCAGAGTACAAGTCGTTTATCTCCTTGGTTAGATTTAGTCCTATTTTATTCAGTTCTTTTGTAGAATGTGCCTCAATAGGGCTTGTCTGATATTTCCCCATGATTATATTCATGTTATGCACCTTTGGCAGGAATACCACAGAAGTGGTGCTGTGTCCTTTTGAATGCATTATGTCAGGGGTCACATGATGTTCCATCCAATACTGATGATGTTAACTTTGCTATATGGTTAAGGTCACAGGTGCCAGTATTCTCCACTGTAAAGTTACTATTTTTCCTTTTGCAGTTACTATGTATTTTGTAGAGAATTTTGGGTGAATTGTGTTAATAATCCATTCCTCAACAAATTTTCACCCATGAGTTTTAACATCCTTTGATGATTCTTACCTGAATTATTTTTTGATGGCTGCCAAATGATAAAATTTGGCATCAGGGATAAATAATAAAAGGAAAGAAAATAAAAAGAGACACATGGATGTGTGATAGATTTCCACAAACTCAGGAACAAGCCAAGAATGCCACACTCCTAGTCAACACTGTAGTGGAAGTTTTAGCCAGAGCAATTAGGCGTGCATGTGCGTGCGCACGTGCGCGCACACACACACACACACACACACAGAGAACAGAAATAAAAGGCATTCAAATTGGAAAGAAATAAAGTTGTCCCTATATATCCCTATATCCCGGATGATGTAATCTTAATCTCAAATATAGAAAAATCCTAAATACTCCACCAAAAAAACTGTTGGAACTAATAAATGAATTCAGTAAAGTTGAAGAATAGAAAATCAACATACAAAAAGCAGTTGTATTTCTATACACTAACAAAATATTTGAAAAATAAAGAAAGAAAACAATATCATTCAAAATAGCATCAAAAACAATAAAATACTTTGGAATAAATTTAACCATAAAGGTGAAATATCTGTACACTAAAATTATAAGACTTTGATGAAAGAAATTGAAGAAAATACAAATGAATGGAAATATATCCCTTGTTTATGGATCAGAAGAATATTGCTAAAATTAACAATACAACCCAAAGCCATCTATAGATTCAATGCAAATAATTCTTATAAAAATTCCAATGCCATTTCTCACAGAAATAGTAAAAACAATCCTAAAGTTCACATAGGACCACAGAAGAACCCAAATAGCCAAAGCAATCTTGAGAAAGAAGAACGAAGCTAGAGGCATCACACTTCTGATTTCAAACTATATTACAAAGCTATAGTAATCTAATTGGTATGGTATGGGCATGAAAATACATACATAGACTAGTGGAACAGAATCAACATCCCAGAAATAAACCCACAAATATATGTTCAACCTATATGACAATGGACTGTATATCCATATGCACAAGATAGAAAGTGAACTCCTATCTTACACCACTCACAAAAATTAACTAAAAATGGATGAAGGACTTGAACATAAGACCTGAAGCCATAAAACTCCTAGAGGAAAACATAGGGAAAAAGCTCCTTGACATCAGTCTTGTCAATAGTTTTTCGGATATGACACCATAAGCACAGGCAACAAAAGTAAAAATAAATAAATGAAACTACATCAAACTAAAAAACTTCTGCACAGCAAAAGAAACAATCAACAAAATGAAAAGGCAACCTGCAGAATGGGAGAAAATATTTGCAAACCATCTAACAAGGGGTTAATATCTAAACTATATAAGGAACTCATACAACTCAATAGCAAAGAAAAAACCAATTTAAAAAATGGACAGAGAAAATAAGTAGACATTTTTCCAAAGAAGGTATACAAATAGTCAACAGGTACATGAATAGGTCCTCAACATCACTAATCAATCATCAGGGAAATACAAATCAAAACCACAATGAGATATCACCTCACACCTGTTAAAATGGCTACTATGAAAAAGACAAGAGGTAACAAATGCTGGTAAGAATGTGAAGAAAAGGGAATCCTTATATATCATGGGTATATACCCAAAGGTATGAAAATCACCATCCATGTTCACTGCAGCACTATTCATAATAGCCAAGACATGGAAACAACCTTAGTGTCTGCCTACAGATGAATGAATAAAGAAAAGTTATAGATAGAGATAAATATCATTCAGCCGTGAGAAAGAAGGAAATCGTGCCATTTGTGACAACATGGGAAAAATTTTGAGGGCATTATGCTACGTGAAATAAGTCAAACAGCGAAAGACAAATACTGTATGACATCACTTATGTGCAGAATCTAAAAAAGCCAAACTCGGTTGCCAGGGTCTGGGAGGTGGGGGAAACGGCAGATGTTGGTCAAAGGGCACAAACTTCCAGTTACAAGATGAATAAGTTCTGGGGATCTAATGTACAGTGGGATGACTACTGTTAACAATACTGTATTACATACTTGCTAAGAGAGTAAATTTTAAATATTCTCACACAGAAATGGTAATTGTGTGAGGTGATGGAGATGTTAACAACCTTACTGTGGTAATCATTTTATAATATATAAGACTATTAAATCATAATGTTGTATAACGTAAACTTACACAATGTTATGTATCAATTATATCTCAATAAAGCTAGAGGAAAAAAAAGAATACCTTCTTCTGTCAGTATAATGAATGGCTCCTTTAATGGATTTTTTTTTTTTTTTTAACGTTGGGAGAGGATTGTATACTCATTTGGGGGGCCAGTTTGAAAGTATTTAGTGAAAAATTTTATGTCTATATTTTATAACTAGGAATGTTTTCCAGAAAAAAAACACATATACACAAAGAGACATGTATGAAAATATTTGCCGTGCACCCTGTAATGGAGTTTGAAATCACCTGTGTGTTCACCAATAGGAAATGAAAACCAAAATGCGTTATATGCAAATGTTGAGGTAATTAATATTGAATGTAAAAAAGTAGGAAGCAGAATAGGACAGATATTTAATACAATAATATTTATGTAAGTTAAAAAGCACAAGAATGGGTGCTTGTGACACTTTTAAGAGTGAAAGGGCATAATCGCCAGACAGATGGCAGGCAAGCACACTTAAACGGGGACTGTCCTGGGAAAACTTGAATGTATGATCATCCTGTACACAGCGAGTGATAAATGCTCATAAAGTTGAATTGGTGAATAAGAAACAGCTGAAACTAACCTGAACTCTTATTTGGGAATGCTTTCTTCTCTATGGCTTGAATTAAGTAATTGTATATACCCTATAGAATTTTTCCTTACTGCCAAATGAGGGTTTGAAAGGTCTGCCCAATGCTATTTCTGTTTAAAAAAATTGCTCCCTAGTTAGAGTGATCTGATATAAAAAATTAACTTTGGGGCTTCCCTGGTGGCGCAATGGTTGAGAATCTGCCTGCCAATGCAGGGGACACGGGTTCGAGCCCTGGTCTGGGAAGATCCCACCTGCCGCGGAGCAACTGGGCCCATGAGCCACAACTACTGAGCCTGAGCGTCTGGAGCCTGTGCTCCACAACAAGAGAGGCCGTGATAGTGAGAGGCCCGCGCACCGCGATGAAGAGTGGCCCCCACTCACCGCAACTGGAGAAAGCCCTCACACAGAAACGAAGACCCAACACGGCCAAAAATAAAAATAATAAATAAATAATAAATAAAAAAATTAAAAAAAAATTAACTTTGAAAAGGATTAGATATTCTTAAAAGGGTTAGAGATTCCCCCAGATGAGAGAAAAAAGGGAAGGAAAAATGCAAGGATCATTCAGCCTTTTATGTCTTCCTGCTTTAGAAGTGGTATCATTTCCTCTTGAATCAAACTGCACCATTCTTCAATCAGATATTTAAAACTTTCCATAAAGTACAAAAAAATATGGTTGTAGAACAAACATACCACTTGACAAATCTTTAAATACTAAAATTTTTGCATTGTGTTAAACATAATTTATATAATTCTAAATCTAATAAGATTGAATTGACTAATTAAAAAGAAAAAGAAAAAAAATGGGTGGCTGTGATGAGGAGAAATGAAATTTGGGACCAGGGATCATGAGTAAAAGGAAAAAAAATAAATGAAAAGAGATAAGTGGATGTATGATACTCAGACTCAGGATTATAAGTAATCCAATTTTGTTCATCTAAGTTTCATTTTTTAGAAAAATAAGTATAACCACTAAAAGAATACAAAGACAAAATCATTTGCTTAGAAGCTGCTGATGCCAGCCCCAAAGGAGCCTAAGTGATCAAGAAACATAGCCAGCATTTCCTAGCCCCATTCCCCATGCCAATTCACCTCATTACATATAGCATTTACCATTTTTACTCATTTAGAACATGATAAGAGAGAGATGGTCTCAATTTCTGAGCCATATACTTGACCTAAAACAGTGACCTGGCTATCATAATAGCCTAACACCACAGCCAAGCATTTAGCAAAACGAGCCCAGGATAAACACCACTGAATAGATGAATCAAATTTGTGTGGCCCTACCAAACGTAAAATAGATAGCTAGTGGGAAGCAACCGCATAGCACAGGGAGATCAGCTCTGTGCTTTGTGACCACCTAGAGGTGTGGGATAGGGAGGGCGGGAGGGAGGGAGATGCAAGAGGGAAGAGATATGGGAACATATGTATATGTATAACTGATTCACTTTGTTATAAAGCAGAAACTAACACACCATTGTAAAGCAATTATACTCCAATAAAGACGTTAAAAAAAAAAAGTGTGTGGCCATCCCAATGTTATTGATGCCTCTAACTTTAGAGAAAATATTTGAAACGTCAACCTCACAATCATCAATCCAAACATTTAATTTCCTACCAAAATTGTGTAGTTTTCAAGTGGATGGAACTCCAGCCAATTTTTACAATGAAAAAAAAAAATTGGACAAATAAAGTGTCAGCTTCCAGTAGCTAAAAAGAAGGCTTAATTTACTAGCAGCCTTCATTTTTGGTTTGGAGCACAAAGCCTCAGCACTTAGCTGCTTACACTCAGCAGCTACACGGGCAACCAGAACAGGCAGTAGAAAAACTGACTTGGTTGTTCTACCTTCTTTTTTGGCTTACCTGTCCCTACTCACTTTGACTGATTCCAAGGAAATTTTCTGACTTCCGCCTGTCCCAAATCTGCTTTCCAACAATTCTTTTCATTTGGCTTAAGTGAAATCCATTGCTGGCCTGTTCGCTCCCCCAGTTAGGTAAAAAGCTTAGACTCTGAACTGGCCCACACCACTTGGTCCTGCATTTCCCTAATATAGACTACTCATGATTACTTTGCAAAAGCTGCTACATTCCAGCCTCACCCAATTCCTCAATCTGATTTTATTCTTCACTGCCCACCATCTGGCCTTTAAAAACTGGCCAACAATTTTACCTTTCCACGTCACAGTGCATCTGTATCCAAGTTGTTTTTTTTTTTTCTTTTTTAATCAAATGTGGAGAAATAGCATTTAAAGATGCATTTGAGACTACATGTGCCAGGTTTCCTTTACAATGATTCCCCACTCTTGCTAGACAGGAAGAAAAGAAGGAAAGGGAAGAGTCAAGGATATAAGTCTGTTCAAAGTTTATAAAGTAGCTCAAACACATCATGAATGAAAGGTAATCAGACACTCTGGCTGGCTCTTAAGAGGGAATAAGCTAGTGACAAAGTTCCTGCACGCACACATAAACAAACATGCCCGCATCTCTCCCCTGATGCAGCAACCTTGTAGGAGTGCGGCAGTGAGAAGCTGGAGCTACAGAAGGTGAGGTAGGTTCTACAGCTGCTTTTGCTGGCTCCCTATCAAAGTTATGCCCTAGGACCAACCTCCTCTCCCATGACTGGAAGCATGAATACACTCACCCTTACAACTGCTGTAGCCTATATGATCTGCAAGAGGAATTGTGCTCAGACCTGTGAGACCCTTCTGCCTCAGGCCCAGAAGTGGCAGGATGAAGAGGTTTAAGACAATGTTGCCATTTCTATCTTTACTTTTCCATCTATGTCCCCAATAAATGAGGTTCTCTTCTTTGTTAAGTGCACTGGGTTAAAGGACACTTGGAGAAATTGAACCATGCAGGGGAGCTAGAAAGAAAGAAACTAAGCTGCAATTTATCGACTGTAACCGACAGAAATCTATTACACAGTATGGGTGCAGAGACAGGCTCAATCAGCTTGATTTTTATCTTCACGCTCATTCCAATCCTAGGGTCTTCCCTGCCCTCGGGTAGTTCTAGCAGCCACCAGACAGACAACCTGCCGGTCTGCTCTGCAGAACACAAAGTGACCTTCAGGTTCTCGGCAGTGTCTGGTTTGCCTTGAGACTTGTCTTCATTTTAGACTATGTGAAAGCCTGAATCCTAACATCTTTGGGCATGTGTCCCTTTGTCTTCTCTTTGATAGTGAGCAGATCAGATTGAAATGTGGTGCTCTTTCACGAGAACTGGTTACACATGTGTTCTTGGGATGGCGTGAACCCCAGCAATAGATATCTCCTCCCATTCCCTCTGCAAGGCTGAGAGCAAGAAAGGACAGTTCGTGCGTGCATTCAACACCATTTAGCAACCTAACATGTGGCTGGTTCTTTGCTCCATTGTTGAGTGCACAAAGCGGAAAAGAACCACACAGAGTACTGTGGTTATGTGATTATCTCTGTTTATAGTCCATCTTTTGGCAGGGGACGGCAACAATTTGCTTCTAACTATAGTTTAATATCCTACTAGATCACAGGGGCTCGACATGTAGCTCAATTCAGAGAACTCTGCATGTGCTCTGGTTTGTGAGGAAATGTGTGCATGCATTAAGAGGATTCCCATGGCTTTTTGAAAGAGCAAAGCAGAGGACAAAAAACCAATCTGGAGTGA
Source organism: Balaenoptera acutorostrata (assembly GCF_949987535.1). Classification (NCBI taxonomy): domain Eukaryota; kingdom Metazoa; phylum Chordata; class Mammalia; order Artiodactyla; family Balaenopteridae; genus Balaenoptera; species Balaenoptera acutorostrata. The sequence continues at coordinate 37,441,245 of NC_080079.1, forward strand.
TCCTGATGGAGACGAGGGCCCTGGACACCAGTCAGCCTCCTCTGTTGGGCAGACTGAGCTCTGAAGCTCAGAGGCTGGGGTCTCCCCTTCAGGGGCGATGTGTGTTTATTTTTCTGTCCCAGCACTGTGAACATGCTTTGTTTTCAGGTTGTTCTGTGACTTCAAAGCGATTTGGGAAGCCAGAGTTAGCAGGGTCAGCTTTCAAAATGCGGTTTGAGGATACTTTTTGAAAGAGGTATACATGAAAGCGAGGCAAACCTTTGGAAATGTGAAAATATGTTTTTCACCTCACAAGCTAACTACCTCCCGCTCCTGGGAGCTCCCGAAGAGGACTCCTGCCCGTAAATGTTTACTGCAGTAGCTGCTCCGTCACCCCAGGAAACTGACGGCGCCTCACCCAAGGGTGCACACTGCCAAATTAGAAACTGAAAGACGTGTGTTCACGAGGCATTCGATTTTCTGATTTTTACGTAAAATCTAATAAAACTTAAGCCACAAACAGGGGAGCACGCTGAAGCTGGCACTCACTTCTAAGATTCAGCCCTCATGCTGGCCCCGCATCGGTCCCCTCCCCCAATGATCAGACAAGCTCCCATGGGGCGCTCCTAAACACCAGGGATTGTGCCAGAACTGAGTTGTCCCATAGGGTAGCCGTCAGCCACTTATGGCCACTGAGCATTTGCATGGTGGCTGGTCCGAATTGAGATATGCTATATGGGTAAAACTACAGACTGGACTTCGAAGATTTAGTCCCAAATAAATGAATGTAAAATATCTCACTAATAATTTTATATTGATTACCTGTTGAAATGATAACATCTTGGATATATTGGGTTAGATAAAATAGAGTCTTAAAATGTACTGTGCGAGTATTTTTCTTTTTTAATGTGGCCACTGGAAAACTTAAGATAAATATAATTTGATCCATATAAGTTATGTTGAACAGCAGCGTGCTGGACTCTGGGAACTGAGTGGCAGAGAAGACACATACTTGCCTTTAAGGAACACCCCCCATCTATGCATGCGACAGACAACTCAACAGGGAATCAGGGCAGCATCCATGGGCACTCACAAGAGGGGTACCCAGTACCATCTTGGGGCAGGAAATTCTTCTCAGGTGTGGTAGCAGAATAACGTACACCCTAACCACTGCCATTCCCCCTCCCCAGGGATATCCATGTCCTAATCTTTGGAACCCTGTTAATCTATTACCATATATGGCAAAAAAGAACTTGGCAGGTGTGATTAAGCTAGGAATCTTGAAATAGGGAGATTACTGTAGATTATCCAGGTGGGCCCAATATAATCTCAAGGGTCCTTGAAAGTGTAAGAGGGAGGCCACGGGGGATTTGACTACAGAAGAGAAAGTTGGGGTGGTGTCAAGAAAACCGAACCCCCTGTTGATGGCTTTGGAGATGGAGGGAAAGGATCATGAAGCAAGGATATGGGTGGCCTCTAGGAGCTGGAAAAGAAAAGAATGCAGCCCCCCTGACACCTGGATTTTTAACCTAGTGAGAACTGTGCTGCACTTTTCAACTACAGAACTGGAAGATAAAAATTCATCTTGCTTTAAGCCAATCAGTTTGAGATCACTTGTTATGGCAGCAGTAAGAAACTAGTACATCAGGCAAAGTGATATCTAAGCTTAAAGCTAAACAATTAATAGGAGTGATACGGGTGGAGTATGAAGGGATGGAGAGAAACTTCTAGCAAGGAAATATGTGCAGTCATGTGAACCTTTACACCCATCTGCCGCTAGATTGGACAAAACTCCTCCCAGTTTTCAGTAGCTGTTTTCAAATTAGCCTACAGTGTTTTGCAGTGAATACCTGTTATCTATTTTGGGGTTCTCTTGTTTTTATATCCATCAGACACGCCAATGCTTCTCTCCTCTTCATCCCACACAAACACTGATGCCACACAGGTTTCCTGGTGGCTGATGGTTGTTCCTGCCATTTGCCTTTGGGGTTTGTGAGGACACTTTGTCAAAATTTCATTGTAAATGTTCCCCATGGGTTTTGTGGTTTGCTTATTTTGCTATTTAGTTGTTCTCTGTTTATGGGTGGAGTGGGGGTGATTAGGGAAGATTATAAGACTAGAAACTGCTGCCCCTGACATCTTTGCAGAATCAGACAAGGAAATTGAGGCTTAAAAGTAATTTTGGTCACATTTTACGTAAGTGGCAACATTGTGATAGAACTTAAGTCTGCCTAACTCCGAAGGCCTCATTCTTTATACTTAGATCAAAAAAGATCACCCAATTCTGACTTTTACATTTTGACAGAGCAAAGAATGACCGTAAGTGAACTGTCAGATCCATTCATTTATTTTGGAAAGACCTACTGAGCACCCTCCATGTTTCTGGCTCTCTTCTAAGGGCTGGAAACTCAACAATGACAAGGCAGAATGGCCCCTGCCTTCATAAAGCTCACATCTTACTAGCATATGAGAAACAAATACAATTCAAATACAATTAATTGCATCTGACTCATGCCCCTGCCCAGGCCAGGGAGCTAGTGAGCTCTCCTCAAATCATAGCTATTATTATTATGATTTATTTTATTCTATAGGTCCTAGTAAGTATCCTGCTAAATACATTTACCTAAGAGTCCACCAAATCACCCAAGTTCTTTGCCTCTGGCCCACTCAAGACTCCAGAGAGAATTAAAATGGTTCATTTAAAAAAAACAAAAACCAAAAAGAGCAAGAATGCCCATTCCCTAAATACAAGGAAACAACATACCAAACAGATTATAGCAGTTCAGCCTCCAGGCATTTCTTCCTCCTGGGTCTATTCAAGCCTCTTCATTGAGACTGTGTTGGGACTCAGAACAGCCTGCCTCAAAATATGCTTCAATGGCATATTGGTTTTTTTGAATTAAATTTACTTAAGAAATAACCAACACAAGAGGGACATTCTGACCCTCTCTGTCTCCCTGAAAGCAGGAAATAAATCTCTCATGTGAAAGGGGCAACTCCTTGCATCTGGAGGTAAAAGAACACACTTATGTCAGGAGATAGGAAATTCAGGCAGAGAAGCTTATATAAACAAACCTTGTTACTTCTTCAATTTACTACCCCAAGCCCAAAGTCTGCTTAGATTCCTCACTAATTAATCACCCAAAGCCTAAGTTTCTTTGTCTTCTAAATTCCTCCCAAATTTCTTGTTTCTTTGTCTAAAAAGTAAAAAAGCTGACTGCTTTGACCACTTCTTAGGTCCTACTTCTATAAGACTTCCATGCATCAAATTAAAATTTGTATCTTTTTCTCCTGTTGAACTGTCTTTTGTCAATTTTATTATTAGTCCAGCCACAAGAGCTCAAGAAGGGTAGAGGGGGAAATTTCCCCTGCCCAACAACCGCAAGCTCTTTCAAGGCAGGGAGTCTATATTATTATTCTTTCTATCCTCTCTACACCTACATGGGCACCGGATCCACAGTTAGTACTAAATGTTGATTATTTGATCTTTCAAAGGTTTGATTCTTCTAAAGGTGACAATTTCAGACACTATGACGAATAATGAGAGATTTTCAGGCAAATGTGCTTTGGGACCCCAAATCATCTTTATGCATAGCAAACTGCCTTCTTTGAATCCTGGATCCACCCTTTACGAGCTGTTTTACCATGGCCAATTTACTAACCTCTCTGAGACTGTTTCCACACATGTAAAAGAAGGTGTAAAAGAATAAATAGTAACTTCCTCCTAGTGCTGAGATAAATGAACTAACACACGGAAAGAACTCAGAACCAGTGCCAACACACAAGAAGCAGTCAGTAAATGTTAACTATTGGACTTCCCTGGTGGCACAGTTGTTAAGAATCCGCCTGCCAATGCAGGGGACACGGGTTCGAGCCTTTGTTCGGGAAGATACCACATGCCGCGGAGCAACTAAGCCCGTGCGCCACAACTACCGAGCCCACGTGCCACAACTACTGAAGCCCACGCGCCTAGAGCCCATGTTCCGCAACAAGAGAAGCCACCACAATGAGAAGCCCGCACACCGCAATGAAGAGCAGCCCCCATTCACCACAACTAGAGGAAGCCCGCGTGCAGCAACGAAGACCCAACACAGCCAAAAATAAATAAATAAATAAATTTATAAAATAAAAATAAAATGTTAACTATTATCATCATTATTATTGATGATGATGATAATGATTACAAAGGCCAGTCTAAGGGGACTGTTGGTATTCCCTGAGGTGGTATCTTTGAAAACTAAATCTCAGAGACTGAAGTTTTACAATTAGAATTTTATTTGCTATGCATCCATGAACTATAGCTCACTCTTAAGATGTTAGAGCACCATCTAACCTACAATAATCTTCCATGAGCCCATTCAGTGGGCTCTGCTAAATATTAAGTTAGGAAATTATATCAGTGCCTGGTAAATTCCACCTCCTGGAGAAATGAGTTTTAAAAAGTAGACTCATCAGGGACTTCCCTGGCAGTCCAGTGGTTGAGACTCTGCAGTTCCAATGCAGGGGGCAAGGGTTCGATCCCTGGTTGGGGAATAAGATCCCACCTGCCATGCAGCATGGCCAAAAGATTAAAAAAAAAAAAAAAAAGTAGACTCACCTAAGTCTCTGTGATAGTTAACTTTATGTCAACTTGGAGGGGATCGTTTTTTACTTTAATGATATTAACATTTAAATCAGTGAAGTGTGAGCACCAGTTGCCCTCCACAATGTAGGGGGGACTCATCCAATCACTTGAAAGCCTGAACACAACAAAAAGACCAGCATCCCTGAGCAAGAGGGAATCCTCCAGCAGATTGCCTTCAGACTGGAACTGCACCCACTGGGTATCCTGGGTGTCCGGCCTGCCAGCCCACCCTGCAGACTTTGGACTTGCCAGCCTCTGTAACTGCATGAGCCAATTCCTTATAATAAATCTCTTTCTATACAGATACGCATCCTATTGGTTCTGTCTCTCTGGAAAACCCTGACTAATACAGTCTCCTAAGAAATTTTGTCATGTGAGTTTCTTTTAGAAAAATTAAGAAATATTACACCTGTGCTACCCAGAGTTTTGCCTGGAGGCAGGGTGATATAGTGGGGAGACTTAGGCTTGAAAGAAACATGGCTGTTGCCAGTTATCAAAGGACTAACCTTGGGTGAGTCATTTCAACTCTCCAGCCTCAGCCTCCTCATCTGGAAAATGGGGATCAGTCTCTCACCCAGAGAGCATTGGTAAAGATCGGTCAGTGCTTAGAAAGCACTGAGCACACGATGAGCACTCAATAAACTGTACTTAACAGCATTAACTAGTAAAAACACTATTTCTACCCTTAAGTGGTTAAGATTGTCACTACCTTATGTAGGCCTCACTAGAGCTGGAAGAAAAGTATACTTCTTGGATCTCAGAGAAAATCCTGGCTTTCATTCACTAATCAATATCAGCCAAGGACTCTGGCCTATTTTTGTCATTTCTCTGAATGCTGTAAACCTCAGGTAATCAATCTCATTGTTCAGCTGCATTTCTCTCTACAAAGTTATTCCTAACAAGATCACAGTTAGGTGCAATTATCTCTACAGACTAAATTGTAATCACCACAGAATGGAATTAAATTTCCATATTATAAAAAAATTTAGGAAGTAAGGCATCTTGCCCCTTCTGGTAAACTATTCATTCGCTTGTCTTTTTGCACAAAATTATAATTTAGAAAACTATTTTTCCACCAAAATCCAGTGGGGCGGCTCACAAGTTTTCCCCTCAATACTGGAATTTCCCTGGATAGGACTCTTCACAGAGGAAGATTTCAGACTTATTGAGCACAGGGTAAATTCTAGGCACTGCATTTCCATATGTCACACCTTTTATCTGGTCTCATCCTGACAGTACCTCCATAAAACTGGACAGCACCTCCATAAAACTGGCATTAAAAATTCTATTGTAGTGACTTGAAAATTCAGGCTGAAAGGAGTAAGTTAAATTATGTAATGGAATCAGCATTCAAATTCAGTTTTGTCTTACACCAAAATCCACTATTATCAACACCACACCCACCTCCCTCAGGCCAGCAGCAACATATTCTTTCTTCTAGAAGCTGCTCCATCCCTGAGCCTAATGAGAATTCCACAACTTAACAAAATAGTTGATTCTTTCTCATTGTTGAGTAAAGTTGTATAACATTTGGCTATTTCCCTCCTGTTCAGATAATATAGCACAGTATAACTAACATAATGAAATATAAAATACTTCTGAGTCAGCGTCTTCCTCCCCACATCAAATCCTTCCATAATTTGACTGACTCTAATGTCCACTTGGACATCCCATCCAGCCCTCTCATTCCTTGATCTCATCTCAGTGACTTTTCTCCAACCTCAGCCACTCAGTCTCATGACCCTGAGACTTTGTTATGTAAAAACTGTTCTAATACTCAATCATTAACTATGCATCCAACCATTGGTTCACTTTGCTTTTGCTTTAACAACTATTACCACTTTGACCATTCTTTGTCCTTCTACGTGACCTTCAACCACTGATCCTCTTAATTTCCTGCAATTCATTGTCCCTTTCTTTTGTGCCTTCTTATCCAACTTGGAGTCAACAGTATATCATTTTAATCACACTCTTACCAATACCATAAAACCCTTTCTCTCTTTATGCTTTGCTGCTCCTCTCTGACAAAATCTTTAACCCTGGAGAGGTTGAGCTACCTATTTATTCCATGTCTTTCCTTGAGCAGCTAAACCCTACTAGAAAAATGTCACACAATAGGTCATATTGATTTCACTAATAAATGTATGACGAACATCTTCAAATTCATATGCCCACTTACCAGTAATCCTATCATGTTTCACAGAATGTTCTCTTGACCAACACAACCATTTCAAATCTTTATTATTCTCTGCTATCCTCCCTTACCACACTTTCCTGACCCTACCCTCTAGCAGGTTTTTACACAAAAAACTAAAGCCAACAGAAACTCAACCACCTCATGCTATCAGCCCTCCACATCAATACTATCTCCTGCTTCCTAGGATTATAACAGAAGAAGCATCCCACCTCCTGTCAACGGCCAACCTTCCACAAGTGTTGAATTTCATCCTTCCAACCCTTCTAAAGAATTTCATATCAATTATTAGACCATATTTCTCTTAGCTATTCTAACTCTTCCCCTTCATTTGAATCCTTTCTATCAGCTTTTAAACAGGGAGTGTTATAGATCAGAAAGAGAAATTAAAGAAACAATCCCACTTACCATCTCATCAAAAAGAATAAACTACCTAGGAATAAACCTACCTAAGGAGGCAAAAGACCTATACTCTGAAAACTATAAGACGCTGATGAAAGAAATCAAAGTTAACACAGATGAAAAGAATACCATGTTCTTGGATTGGAAGAATCAATATTGTCAAAATGACTATACTACCCAAGACAATCTACAGATTCAATGCAATCCCTATCGAATTACCAATGGCATTTTTCACAGAAGTAGAACAAAAAACTTTTAAATTTGTATGGAGACAAAAAAGACCCTGAATAGCAAAAGCAATCTTTAGAAAGAAAAAAGAAACTGGAGTAATCAGGCTCCCTGACTTCAGACTATACTACAAAGCTACAGTATTCAAAACAGTATGGTACTGGCACAAAAACAGAAATATAGATCAATGGAACAGGATAAAAGCCCGGAAATAAACCCACATACCTCTGGTCAATTAATCTACAAAAAAGGAGGCAAGACTACAAAGTGGAGAAAAGACAGTCTCTTCAATAAATGGTGCTGAGAAAACTGGACAGCTACATGTAGAAGAATGAAACTAGAACATTCTTTAACACTACATACAAAAATATCCTCAAAATGGATTAAAGACCTGATACTATAAAACTCTTAGAGGAAAACATAGGCAGAACACTCTGACGTAAATCACAGCAGTATCTTTTTCAATCCATCTCCTAGAGTAATGGAAATAAAAACAAAAGTAAACAAATGGAACCTAATTAAACTCAAAAACTTTAGCAGAGCAAAGGAAACCATAAAAAAATGAAAAGACAAACCACAGAATAAGAAAATATTTGCAAATGATGTGACCAAGAAGGGATTAATCTCCAAAATTTACAAACACCTCATGCAGCTCAATATCAAGAAAAGGAACAGCCCAAACAAAAAATGGGCAGAAGACCTAAACAGACATTTCTTCAAAGACCTACAGATGGCCAAGAGGCAAATGAAAAGATGCTCAACATCACTAATTATTAGAGAAATGCAAATCAAAATTACAATGAGGTATCACCTCACACCAGTCAGAATGGCCATCATCACAACGTCTACAAACAATAAATGCTGAAGAGGGGGACCTTCAAGATGGCAGAGGAGTAACACGTGGAGATCACCTTCCTCCCCACAAATACATCAAAAATACATCCACATGTGGAACAACTCCTACAGAACTACTGAATGCTGGCAGAAGACCTTAGACTTCCCCAAAGGCAAGAAACGCCCCATCTACCTGGGTAGGGCAAAAGAAAAAAGAAAAAAGAGAGACAAAAGAATAGGGACAGGACCTGCACCTCTGGGAGGGAGCTGTGAAGGAGGAAAAGTTTCCACACACTAGGAAGTCCCTTCCCTGGCAGAGACAGAGGGTGGGTGGGGGGAAGCATCAGAGCCATGGAGGACAGTGCAGCAACAGGGGTGCAGAGGGCAAAGCAGACAGATTCCTGCACAGAGGATCAGTGCCAACCAGCACTCACCAGCCTGAGAGCCTTGTCTGCTCACCCACCGGGAAAGGCGGGTCTGGGAGCTGAGGCTCAGGCTTCGGAGGTCAGATCCCAGGGAGAGGACTGGGGTTGGCTGCGTGAACACAGCCTGAAGGGAGCTAGTGAGCCATAGCTGGCCAGAAGGGAGTCCAGGAAAAATTCTGGACATGGCTAAGAGGCAAGAGACCATTGTTTCTGGGTGCATGAAGAGAAGGGATTCAGAGAACTGCCTAAACGAGCTCCAGAGATGGGCGCAAGCCACAGCTATCAGCTTGGACACCAGAGATGGGCATGAAATGCTAAGGTTGCTTCTACAGCCACCAAGAAGCCTGTGTGCAAGCACAGGTCACTATTCACACCTCCCCTCCCAGGAGCCTATGCAGCCCACCACTGCCAGAGTCCCGTGATCCAGGGACAACTTCCCCGGGAGAACACATGGCACGCCTCAAGCTGTTGCAAGGTCACGCCGGCCTCTGCTACCTCAGGCTCACCCTGCATTCCAATTATAACTACCATACCCCTCCCTCACCCCAGCATGGGTGAGCCAGAGCCACCTAATCAGCTGCTGCTTTAACCCCATCCTGTCTGAGCAGGAAACAGAAGCTGAGGGAAACCTACATGCAGAGGCAGGGCCAAAACCAAACCTGAACCCCAGGAGCTGTGTGAACAAAGAAGAGAAAGGGAAATTTCTCCTTGCAGCCTCAGGAGAAGCAGATCAAATCCCCACAATCAATGTGAGGTACCCTGCACCTGTGGAATACCTGAAGAGACAACAAGTCAACCCAAGATTGAGGCAGTAGACTTTGGGAGCAACAGTAGACTTGGGGTTTGCTTTCTGTGACTGATTTGTTTCTGATTTTTATGTTTATCTTAGTATAGTTTTTAGCACTTGTTATAATTGGTGGATTTGTTTATTGGTTTTGTTGCTCTATTGTATTGCTTTTTGATTTTTTTCTTTTAACTATTTTTTTTTATTTCAATAATTTTATTTTATTTTACTTTATTTTTTATTATTCTTTTTTTGTCTCCCTTTTCTTCTGAGCTGTCTGGCATCATCTGCAAGGCATCATCACAAAGTAGAACATAGAAGCTGGAATGACATAGTGGAAAGTGAAGTGCACTAGGGGACCTGAGTTCTAAGTTCAGCCCTATTACAAGCTTGCTGTTGTGATGTAGCCGTGTAGCTGACAGGGTCCTGGTGCTCCGGCCTGGTGTGAGGCCTGAGCCTCCCAGGTGGCAGAGCCGAGTTCAGGACACTGGACCACCAGAGATCTCCCAGTCACACATAATATCAATCAGTGAGAGCTCTCCCAGAGATCTCCATCTCAACGCGAAGACGCAGCTCCACTCAATGGCCAGCAAGCTACAGTGCTGGACACCCCATGACAAACAACTAGCAAGAAAGGAACTTAACCCCATTACAGAGAGGTTGCCTAATATCATACTAAGTTCACAGACACCCCAAAACACACTGCTGGATGCAGCCCTGCCCACCAGAAAGATGAGATCCAGCCTCACCCACCAGAACACAGGCACCAATCCCCTCCACCAGGAAGCCTACACAACCCACTGAACGAACCTCATCCACTGGGGGCTGACACCAAAAACAACAGGAACTACGAACCTGCAGCCTGCGAAAAGGAGACCCCAAACATCGTAAGTGAAGCAAAATGAGAAGACAGAGGAATATGCAGCAGATGAAGCAGCAAATAAAAACACCCACCAGACCAAACAAATGAAGAGGAAATAGGCAGTCTACCTGAAAGAGAATTCAGAGTAATGATAGTAAAGATGATCCAAAATTTTGGAAATAGAATGGAGAAAATAAAAGAAACGTTTAACAAGGACCTAGAAGAACTAAAGAGCAAACAAACAATGATGAACAACACAATAAATAAAATTAAAAATTCTCTAGAAGTTATCAACAGCAGAATAACTGAGGCAGAAGAATGGATAAGTGACCTGGAAGATAAAAGAATGGAAATAACTACCACAGAGCAGAATAAAGAAAAAAGAATGAAAAGAATTGAGGACAGTCTCAGAGACCTCTGGGACAACATTAAATGCACTAACATTTGAATTATAGGGGTCCCAGAAGAAGAAGAGAAAAAGAAAGGGACTGAGAAAATATTTGAAGAGATTACAGTTGAAAAATTCCCTAACATGGGTAAGGAAATAGGCAATCAAGTCCAGGAAGTGCAGAGAGTCCCATACAGGACAAACGCAAGGAGAACCACACCAAGACCCATATTAATCAAACTATCAAAAATTAAATACAAAGAAAAAATATTAAAAGCAGCAAGGGAAAAGCAAAAAATAACATACAAGGAAATCCCAACAGCTGATCTTTCAGCAGAAACTCTGCAAGCCAGAAGGGAGTAGCAGGACATATTTAAAGTGATGAAAGGGAAAAAACCTACAACCAAGATTACTCTACCCAGCAAGGATCTCATTCAGATTCGACGGAGAAAGTAAAATCTTTACAGACAAGCAAAAGTTAAGAGAATTCAGGAGAGACTGGTTCAAGATGGTGGAGTAGAAGGACACGCTCTCACTCCCTCTTGCGAGAACACCAGAATCACAACTAGCTGCTGGACAATCATTGACAGGAAGACACTGGAACTCACCAAAAAAGACACCCCACATCCAAAGACAAAGGAGAAGCCACAATGAGACAGTAGGAGGGGCGCAATCACAATACAATCAAATCCAATAAATGCTGGGTGGGTGATTCACAAACTGGAGAACACTTATACCACAGAAGTCCACACACTGAAGTGAAGGTTCTGAGCCCCACATCAGGCTTCCCAATCTGCGGTCTGGCAACGGGAGGAGGAATTCCTAGAGAATCAGACTTTGAAGGCTAGCAGGATTTGATTGCAGGACTTCAACAGGACTCGGGGCAACAGAGACTCCACTCTTGGAGGGCACACACAAAGTAGTGTGCACTTCGGGACCCAGGGGAAGGAGCAGTGACCCCCTAGGAGACTGAACCAGACCTACCTCCTAGTGTTGGAGGGTCTCCTGCAGAGGCGGGGGGTGGCTGTGTGTCACCGTGAGGACAAGGACACTGGGAGCAGAAGTTCTGGGAAATACTCCTTGGCGTGAGCCCTACCAGAGTCTGCCATTAGCCTCACCAAAGAGTGTGGGTAGCCTCCAGTGTTGGGTCGCCTGAGGTCAAACAACTAACAGGGAGGGCACCCAGCCCCACCCATCAGCAGACACGTGGATTAAAGTTTTACTGAGCTGTGCCCACCAAAGCAACAGCCAGCTCTACCCACCACCAGTCCCTCCCATCAGGAAACTTGAACAAGCCTCTTAGATAGCTTCATCCACCAGAGGGTAGACAGCAGAAGCAAGAAGAACTACAATCCTGCAGCCTGTGGAACAAAAACCACATTCACAGAAAGATAGACAAGATGAAAAGGCAGAGGGCTATATACCAGATGAAAGAACAAGATAAAACCCCAGAAAAACAACTAAATGAAGTGGAGATAGGCAACCTTCTGAAAAAAGAATTCAGAATAATGATAGTGAAGATGATCCAGGACCTCGGAAAAAGAATGGAGGCAAAGATCGAGAAGATGGCAAGAAACGTTTAACAAAGACCTAGAATAATTAAAGAACAAACAGAGATGAACAATACAATCACTGAAATGAAAACTACCCTAGAAGGAATCTATAGCAGAATAACTGAGGCAGAAGAACGGATAAGTGACCTGGAAGACAGAATGGTGGAATTCACTGCTGCAGAACAGAATAAAGAAAAAAGAATGAAAAGAAATGAAGACAGCCCAAGAGACATCTGGGACAACATTAAACGCAACAACAATCACATGATAGGGGTCCCAGAAGGAGAAGAGAGAGAGAAAGGACCCGAGAAAATATTTGAAGAGATTATAGTCGAAAACTTCCTTAACATGGGAAAGGAAATAGCCACCCAAGTGCAGAGAGTCCCATATAGGATAAACCCAAGGAGAAAAACGCCAAGACACATAGTAATCAAACTCGCAAAAATTAAAGACAAAGAAAAATTATTCAAAGCAGCAAGGGAAAAACGGCAAATAACATACAAGGGAACTCCCATAAGGTCAACAGCTGATTTCTCAGCAGACGCTCCAGAAGCCAGAAGGGAGTGGCATGATACACTTAAAGTGATGGAAGGGAAGAACCTACAACCAAGATTACTCTACCTGGCAAGGATCTCATTCAGATTCGATGGAGAAATCAAAAGCTTTACAGACAAGCAAAAGCTAAGAGAATTCAGCACCACCAAACCAGCTCTACAACAAATGCTAAAGGAACTTCTCTAAGTGGGAAACACAAGAGAAGAAAAGGACCTACAAAAACAAAGCCAAAACAATTAATAAAATGGTCATAGGAACACACATGTTGATAATTACCTGAAATGTGAATGGATTAAATGTTCCAACCAAAACACACAGGCTTGTTGAATGGATACAAAAACAAGATCCATATGTATGCTGTCTACAAGAGACCCACTTCAGACCTAGGGACACATACAGACTGAAAGTGAGGGGACGGAAAAAGATATTCCATGCAAATGGAAATCAAAAGGAAGCTGGAGTAGCAATACTCATATCAGATAAAATAGACTTTAAAATAAAGACTATTACAAGACACAAGGAAGGACACTACATACTGATCAAGGGATCAATCCGAGAAGAAGATATAACAATTGTGAGTATTTATGCACCCAATATAGGAGCACCTCAATACATAAGGCAACTGCTAACAGCTATAAAAGCAGAAATCGACAGTAATATATTCATTGTAGGGGACTTTAACACCCCACTTTCACCAATGGACAGATCACCCAAGATGAAAATAAATAAGGAAACACAAACTTTAAATGACACAATAGACCAAATAGACTTAATTGATATTCATAGGACATTCCATCCAATAACAACAGAATACACTTTCTTCTCAAGTGCTCATGGAACATTCTCCAGGATAGATATCTTGGGTCACAAATCAAGCCTTGGTAAATTTAAGAAAATTGAAATTGTACCAGGTGTCTTTGCCGATAACAACGCTATGAGAGTAGATATCAATTGCAGGGGAAAAATGTAAAAAATACAAACATATGGAGGCTAAACAGTACGCTACTAAATAACCAAGAGATCACTGAAGAAATCAAAGAGGAAATCAAAAAATACCTAGAAACAAATGACAATGAAAACATGATGACCCTAAACCTATTGGAAGCAGCATAAGCAGTTCTAAGAGGGACGTTTATAGCAATACAATCCTACCTTAAGAAACAAGAAAAAGCTCAAATAAACGACCTAACCTTATACCTAAAGCAATTAGAGAAAGAAGAACAACAACAAAAAAAAAACCTCAAAGTTAGCAGAAGGAGAGAAATCATAAAGATCAGATCAGCAATAATCTGATCTTTCTTTCTTGAGAAAGAAAAATGGAGCTGGAGGAATCAGGCTCCCTTACTTCAGACTATACTATAAAGCTACAGTAATTAAGGCAGTATGGTACTGGTACAAAAACAGAAATATAGATCAATGGAACAGGATAGAAAGCCCACAGATAAACCCACACACATACGGTCATCTTATCTTTGATAAAGGAGGCAAGAATATACAGTGGAGAAAAGACAGCCTCTTCAATAAGTGGTGCTGGGAAAACTGGACAGCTACCTGTAAAAGAATGAAACTAGAACTCTTTCTAACATCATATACAAAAATAAACTCAAAATGGATTAAAGACCTAAATGTAAGGCCAGACACTATAAAACTCTTAGAGGAAAACATAGGAAGAATATTCTATGATATAAATCACAGCAAGATCTTTTTTGACCCACCTCCTAGAGAAATGGAAGTAAAAACAAAAATAAACAAATGAGACCGAATGAAACTTAAAAGCTTTTGCACAGCAAAGAAAACCATAAACAAGACAAAAAGACAACCCTCAGAATGAGAGAAGATATTTGCAAACAAATCAATGGAGAAAGGATTAATCTTCAAAATATATAAACAGCTCATGCAGCTCAATATCAAAAAAACAAACAACCCAATCCAAAAACTGGGCAGAAGACCTAAACAGACGTTTTTCCAGAGAAGATATACAGATTGCCAACAATCTGAACATGAAAGGATGCTCAACATCACTAATCATTAGAGAAATGCAAATTAAAACTGCAATGAGGCATCACCTCACATTGGTCAGAATGGCCATCATCAAAAAATCTACAAACAATAAATGCTGGAGAGGGTGTGGAGAAAAGGGAACCCTCTTGCACTGTTGGTGGGGATGTAAATTGATACAGTCACTATGGAGAACAGTATGGAGTTTCCTTAAAAAACTAAAAATAGAACTACCATATGACACAGTAATCCCACTACTGGGCATATACCTTGAGAAACCATAATTCAAAAAGAGTCATGTACCACAATGTTCATTGCAGCACTATTTACAATAGCCAGGACATGGAAGCAACCTAAGTGCCCATCGACAGATGAATGGATAAAGATGTGGCACATATATACAATCGAATATTACTTAGCCATAAAAAGAAACGAAATTGAGTTATTTATAGTGAGGTGGATGGACCTAGAGTCTGTCATACAGAGTGAAGTAAGTCAAAGAGAAAAACAAATACTGTATGCTAACACATATATATGGAATCTACAAAAAACAAAAAACAAAAGGTTCTGAAGAACCTAGGGGCAGGACAGGAATAAAGACACAGATGTAAAGAATGGACTTGAGGACACAGGGAGGGGGAAGGGTAAGCTGGGGCGAAGTGAGAGAGTAGCACTGACATATATACACTACCAAATGTAAAATAGATAACTAGTGGGAAACAACTGCATCACACAGGGAGATCAGCTCAGTGCTTTGTGACCACCTAGAGGGGTGGGATAGGGAGGGTGGGTGGGAGCGAGATGCAAGAGGGAGGGGATATGGGGATATATGTATACATATAGCTGATTCACCTTGTTATACAGCAGAGACTAACAACATTGTAAAGCAATTATACTCCAATAAAGATGTTAAAAAATAATAATAGGGCTTCCCTGGTGGTGCAGTCATTGGGAATCCGCCTGCCAATGCAGGGGACGCGGGTTCGAGCCCTGGTCCTGGAAGATCCCACATGCTGCGGAGCAACTAAGCCTGTGCACCACAACTACTGAGCCTGTACTCTAGAGCCCACAGAGCCACAACTACTCAAACCCGTGTGCCTAGAGCCCATGTTCCACAACAAGAGAAGCCACCGCAATGAGAAGCCTGCACACCGCAGTGAAGAGTAGTCCCCACTCGACACAACTAGAGAAAGCCCGCATGCAGCAACGAAGACCCAACGCAGCCAAAAATAAAATAAATTTATTTTTAAAATAAATAAATAATAATAAGTAAATAAATAAATGCCGAAGAGGGTGTGGAGAAAAGGGAACCCTCCTACACTGTTGGTGGGAATGCAAATTGGTACAGCCACTATGGAGAACAGTATGGAGGTTCCTTAAAAAACTAAAAATAGAGCTACCGTGTGATCCAGCAATCCCAGTCCTGGGCATATATCTGGAGAAAAACATGGTTCAAAAGGATACATGCACCCCAACGTTTCTTGCAGCACTGTTTACAATAGCCGAGATATGGAAGCAAACTAAATGTCCATAAACAGATGAATGGATAAAGAAAATGTGGTACATATATGCAATGGACTATTACTCAGCCATTAAAAAGAATGAAACAATGCCATTTGCAGCAACATGGATGGAACTGGAGATTATTATACCAAGTGAAGTAAGTCAGACAGAGAAAGACAAATATATGATATCGTTTATAAGTGGAATCTAAAAAAAAAGAGATACAAAACAGAAACAGACTCACAGACTTAGAAAACAAACTTATGGTTACCAAAGGGGAAAGGTGGGAGGGAGGGATAAATTAGGAGTTTGGAATTGACATATACACACTACTGTATTTGAAATAGATAACCAACAAGGTCCTACACTGTATAGCACAGGGAACTCTGCTCAATACGCTGTAATAACCTAAATGGGAAAACAATTAGAAAAAGAATAGATACACATATATGTATAACGGAATCACTTTGCTGTACACCTGAAACTAAC
Organism: Balaenoptera acutorostrata; assembly: GCF_949987535.1. Taxonomy (NCBI): domain Eukaryota; kingdom Metazoa; phylum Chordata; class Mammalia; order Artiodactyla; family Balaenopteridae; genus Balaenoptera; species Balaenoptera acutorostrata. The sequence continues at coordinate 37,458,063 of NC_080079.1, forward strand.
ACAACGTTACTAATCAACTATACTCCAATATAAAGTAAAAATTTAAAAAAAGACTTTATTCCATATTTGAGGGAAGAAATTGAAGTCCTGCATGTAGCCTGGATAAGGTCAGCTATCTTGGATCAGGAGCAAGATGGAGGATGAGGCAGAGACCATGCAAGACAGAGCCTAGAAAGGGAGCAACACCATCTCCTTTGTGACATTGCTGGGTTATTGCATCAACTCTTGCTGGAAACCCAAAACGTTCTGAATTTTTCAATTACTCGAAGGAATTTATTCCTATATTGTTAAAAGTAATTTGAGTTGGGAATTTTATAGGTAAAATAAATCCTAATTGATGTAACTTATTTTAAAAAAATAAAATAAACAGGGAAGGTTTAAATCTGTCCCTCTTGATAACAAGCAAACAAAATTAAAAACAAAACAAACAAACAAAAAACAACCTCTCAAACAAAATTCTCCTGCAGCCAGAACTGAATCTCTCCTCTCTTTATCATGGTCAAACGTCTCAAAAAAAATAGTCCAGGGGGCTTCCCTGGTGGCACAGTGGTTGAGAATCTGGCTGCTAATGCAGGGGATGCGGGTTCGAGCCCTGGTCTGGGAAGATCCCACATGCCGCGGAGCAACTGGGCCCATGAGCCACAACTACTGAGCCTATGCGTCTGGAGCCTGTGCTCCGCAACGAGAGAGCCCACGACAGTGAGAGGCCCGCGCACCGCAATGAAGAGTGGCCCCCACTTGCCGCAACTAGAGAAAGCCCTCGCACAGAAACGAAGACCCAACACAGCCAAAAATAAATAAATTAATTAATTTAATTTAAAAAAAAATCGTCCATACTTGCTGTCTCTATTCTTCCCACTTCACTCCTAATCCACATTAAAGTGGTTTCTATCTCTGTCACTCTAAGAAATCAACTCTGGTAAGGTCAGCAATGTACTCATTCATGACCACACTCTCCTTTTTAAAAATTCCCTTCTACAATATCCTAATTTCCTAATTTTACTCCTACCTTCTTAAGTGTTCCTTCTCCAGGTTCTTAGAAAGCTTAATCTTGTCTACAGAGTTCTCAAATGTTTGAGTTCCTTTAAACTCAGTCCCAAGCATTCCTCTCCTGTAACTCTGTACTCACTCCCTGGGTAACCTCATTCATAACCACAAGGTATTATACAATACAATCACTCAAAATGTCCAGCCAGACCTCACCTCTAAGCTTCCAAACCATAGAGCTACTTGACAGTTCTTTACAACTGCCTACTTGACATTTCTCTTAAAATGCCTCAAAGGCATCTCTAAATCAGTATGTTCAAAACCAAGTTCATAAATTTTACCACAGTAGTTTATAGGGGTTAAAATAACAGACTCCAGTGTCAGATTTGAAATCTCAACTCCACCCACTTACTAGCTCTGTGTCCTTTGGCAAGTTTCTTAACTGTTTAAAAAAATTATTTTTATGAAAATATAATTAACATATAACATTAGTTTCAGGTATAGAACACAATGATTCGTTATTTGTATATACTGAGAAATGATCACCATGGTAAGTATAATTAATATCCATCACTATACATAGCAACAAAAATTTTTATTCTTATGATGAAAATTTTTAAGATCTATTCTCTTAGCAACTTTCAAATGTACAATATACAGTACTGTTAACTATAGCCATTGTGCTATATATTACATCTCCATGACATTTATTTTACAGCTGGAAGTTCTACGTTTTAACCTCTTTTGTTCATTTTGCCCACCCCCTCACCAACTGCCGCAATCCCCTGCCTCTAGCAACCACCAATCTGTTCTCTGTATCCATGAGCTTGGGGTTCTTTGTTCCTGTTGTTAGATTTCATATATAATCATATAATACTTTATTTCACTTTATTATTTCACTTGAAATAATACGAACTTATTTCACTTCGTATAATGCCCTCAAGGTTCACCCATGTTGTCACAAGGAGAGATACCTTTCTCTCCTTCAATTCTTGTGTCAAATTGTCTGCTAATAACTCAACACCATTTTCTCCCTTCTGTACCTCTCCCCTGGAAGATAAAGGGTAGAAACCTAGAACTCTATTCCCAAGGGTATCTGCCAGTGGATTCTTGGTTAGATTGCCATAGTAAGAAGCATTACCATGAAATTTAGAATGTGAAAGAATTGAAAGCCTTTGTCTTTTTCTTCAACATCAGCAGGCAGACAATTTTACAGTGGCTTACAGATATTTTCCTATGAATCATTCACCCAGGTACAAGAGACATATGTGATCACGGCAGTCCTTTCCTATGGTTCTTGGAACTTGCTGGCTCCCTGAAAGCTAGCAGTGAAACCTGAGATCTAATGATAGCTGTCCCTCACCTTAATTTCTCCAGCCCTTCCAATGTTTAATAAATACCCAATCCCATCTCTTAAATTCCTTCTTGCTCGTAATATCTTAGGGTAGTTTTATTTCTCCAAACTCTGGCTGATGTTCTCCCTAATGCAGATCTTGATTATTTTCCTTTTAAATATTTTAAATTCTACTATTTCTCGCATCTCCCTTGCCCATACCTGAGTCTAAGTTACTATCAACTATTATTTAGGCTACTAAAATCTCCCCCAATGATCCCCTTACACACACTCTTGCTCTCTCCCAGTCTTTATCCCAATTTCAAACTAAGTGCATTTTGTTTGCTTCAAAATGTAAAAATGATTATGCTGTCAAGTAAAACATTGCCTTGGCTTCCCGTTGCCCTGAAACAAAAACTAACAGGTCTTTAATAGGACCTTAAATACCAGGCCCACACTTACTTTTCCAGCATCATGTAACACTACTCTCTCCTGTTCTGACCTCCACTCATACTAACCCTTTTTTTTTTTTTTTTTTTTTTTTTAACAAACCCTTGACATCACCAGGCACCCTTTCCACCTCAGGGCCTTTGAACATACTGTTACCTAAACCTGGAATGTTCTTCTCTTTCCAATCTCCCTTTTCACCTACTTAATCTACTCATTCTTCAGATTCCAACTCTAAATTATTGTGGAACATGTTGAGATAAACAACTAACTATTAGAAGCAAATAAAGTTCAGTCCCTATCTTGGATATTGCATCAAAAGGAATTCTATGTGAATTAAAAATTTGAATGAAAAATACAAAACCATAAATTAGAAGACAATTTAATTAATTAGAAGAAAAGTATAGACTTGGAGTGAGGAAGACCTTTCTAAGAAAAACACCAAAGACAGAAACCATAATGAAAAGGACAATTAGATTTTACGTATAAAACTTTTAAAGACTTCTATATGACAAAAAAAATAGAATAAAAGGATAAACAGGATCAAATACTGCAGTACATATGACAGACATAGGTTAAAATCAAAGACATATAAATACCTTACAAATCAATTTTTAAAAAAATCAAAGTACATAACAAAAATGAAAAGTACACCATTCACAAAAGGACTAAACGTGGTCAAAAATATGAAAATATGTTCAACTTCACTAGTAGTCAAATACAAATTAAGAATCAATTAGGTTTGTCTTGGTTTCTTATTAAATTGGGGATACTTTTTTTTTTAAAAGCAGGCAAAGGTGTGTGAAAATGAACACTCAAAACTGTAGGAAAGACTATAACTTTATAAAACCTTTCCAAAGGTAAATAGGCAAAATGTGTCAAAATTTATATGATATATCACTGGCCTGTTTATTCCACTACTTGAATTACAACATAAGGAAAGTATCACACACATTTTCCACATTCCTTCCCTTCTTATTCTATTGCCCATGCCATCCCCTCAACTCCACCAAACTGCTCTCAGTAAGGTCATCGGTGGTCTCCATGATACTATATCCATACTTCTTACTTCCAACATCACCTAACCTGCCTCAACATTTGACACAATGTACCACTTTCTCCATCCAGAGCAATATTTTTTCTCTTGCTTCTTGTGATCCTATACCCTCTGGTTTATTCTTTCTTGGTACCTACTTCTGCCACCAAATCCCCAACACCACCCTCAATTATAGGAATTTCTCAGTGCTCTGTCCTGGCCCTCATCCTATTGTCCTTGAGCGATGTCTCCTCTCCCATGGTTTTAATTACCATCTAGGTGCTGATGACTCGCAAAGCTATGTCTGTAGCTCAGTCCTTTCATGTGAGCTAACAAAGTTTACTTACAGACATCTCCATTTTGACATCTAGATATAACTCAAACTCAAAGTGTCTTAAACTGATAACATCTTCCCTCCTCAAAGCTGCTTCTCTACCAAGGATGTGGCAAGTGGCACACATTTTCCATGTATACTGCTCAAGCCAGAAACTTGAGATTCTCACTTGATCCTTCTCTTTCATGCTCAAAATACAAACAACATAGAGCACTATCAATTTTATAAGTAAAGTTTTAAATTCAGAATGACCATGTCACTCCCTTGCCTAAAATCCTCCAGATCATCCTTAATATTTCTTTCACTAAATCTAGCCCCTGCCTCATTGTCAGGCATCATTTTGTGCCTCTCTCCTTCTCACTCTCTACATCCTGACCTTCCTTGCAGTCATGAATATGTATGTCATGCTTTCTCTGACTCTGGCCCTTAACATGCTGTTCGCTTCACCTAAAGTGCCCAGTGCCCCTAGATCAATTTCAACTGCAAACTTTGTGTTCATCCTTCAGGTATCAATTTAAATGACTTATCCTCTTATAGGCTGTACCTGACACACCAAAACCAAGAAAATCTATTTACTATACATCCCCATGGTACTTTGAGTTTCCCCTTTAACAACCATCTTGTTTTTAGTTATGTGTATAATGGCTAATTTCAGTCCTCTACTCTAAGCCTACTGAGAAAGACAATGTCTCTCAATCAGGTACAAACCTTCATTACCTGGAATAAAGAAATATTTGCTGACTTAATATGAAGACCAGCTGTAGAAAGATATATGTGACTGGAGATTGTTTATAATAGAAAACAATGAAAGCAACCAAAGGTCCCCTCAACAGGGAAGGGATATGTAAGTTATAGTACACTCATACTATGAAATAGTTAAAACAAATCTGTATAAACTAATTAGATGACAACAACATACTGTTAAGTGAAAAAGCAGGTTTAAAACTATGAAAAATAGTATTTCATTTTTATAAATAATCTGTAGGAAATAACATATAAAATAAATATTATGTAGGAAAAAACTCAGAAGAATATTCACCAGAATATTAAACAATATTTTGGGGGGATTTATAAACTATTCTGACTTTCTTTCTTTATAAACATGTATTAATTTTATAATCAGGAAAAATGCTATTTTTTAGATTAATAAAGAACTATGGAGGGATATTCTGACACCTCTCTTTTCCCTTCTGGAGAATCAGAAAGTGCTCTTATTTGTTAGAAAGATGTTTGAACACATAGGCATCATTCCAAGAGGGTTCTCACCCCGAGTCAGGCAGGCAGATGGGTTGTTCTTACAAGAGACGGTGCTGTCACATGACGAGGGTAGGGACCTAGACTCCCACCCTCTGTTGCCTGATGACCCATTCAGGACTGCCTTACCGATACTGATGAAGAAGGCTTTAGTTCCCCAAATTCAACCCACCTGCAAACACTTCTGCTAACAGATCATCATTCAACAGAAAAAGGCAGACATTTCTAGATCCTTTCAAACAAGCTTTTTCACATCAGGATTATGCCCATACACAACAAAAAGGCAGAAAGTACCAAGAATAAAGTCTGTCCTTTTGACTTTGAAAAAATATAAAAACACACATTCTCAAATAATACATCATAGGCTCAAAGAATAATTTATCCCTTAACTAACATAAGAGAGATCTATAAACTCTAAAATTTCAGCCATTTCTTTTATCAGCATCAAATAATGAAAAGACAATAAAATTTCAGTTGCACACAATTAGAGATTCCTGTGAAGTTTTCATAAGGAGAATACCTGTCAAAAGCAGCATGTTAATGGGCCATATAAACGGGTGTACTCTGAATTTCAATTATGTTTTTAAGAACAATGTAGGTTTTTCTATTCATTGACATTGCTCATTAATACATACTTTTCAATAGTTAATTTATACACTAACATTTCCAAGTCAAAATGCTAAATGTTTATTATGTCTATTAGTGTCTGCTCATTAACACATGGCTGTTACCTTTGCAGAATACATATTGTTTCCTCTTATTTGAGAGTCTTAAATAAAACTACATGTGTCAAGACAGAATTTTTGTAAAAAATTTACTAACCACATATTAAATATTATTACTAAACTATGAGCTCCTTAATTGTAGGGAACATTCCACATATATACTAAAAGCTTGAGTTCTGCCGTCAGACCTGAATTTGATTGTGAGCTTGGCCAATCACTTGCTTTGTGACTTTGAGCAGGTTATTTAACTTCTCTAAGCTTCAGGTATTTCAGAAGGCTTTTGTGAAAATTAAAGGAGGCATTAGGGTAAAACTCCTAACTCATTGTCTGGTATATTGTAGGCGCTCACTGTAACTATTAGTCCGGGATCATTTTCTCTCCAGTAACTTTTCTTGAGAAAGCCTCTGTGTCAACATGCAAAATGTGCCTTGCTGGACTGGAGATGGGGTACTCATCCCACAAATATTAAAGTACCTACCATAAACCATACACTAGAGAGTCAATGGTGAACAAGAAAAACACAATGCCAGGTGGAGTTTACTTTCCCTGCTAACTGCGGTAAGCTGAATGGAGGCTCCCCAAATATACTCACATCCTAATCCCAAAGCCTGTGAATGTTACCTGAAATGGCAATAGGGACTTTGCATATGCGATTAAATTAAGGATTTCAAGATGGAGGGATTATCACGGATAATCTGGGTGCCTCCAATGTAATCACAAGGATGCATCTAGAGCCTCCAAAAGGAACCAGCCCAGCCAACACCTTAACTTTAGACCAGTGAAATCAATTTTGACTTCTGGCCTTCGGAATCATAAGAGAATAGATCTGTGCTGTTTTCAGCCACCAAGTTTGTAGTAGTTTGTTACAGAAGCCATAGGAGATTAATACGCTGGGAAGCATTAAACTCCTAATTACACAATAATCTAATACAATTGTGGTAAGTGATAAAAAGATTAAGTAAATGAAAGTTTATAGAAGAGAGACAATCTGGGAAGCAAGAACAGACTTCTGATCTTAGATTTTCAAACTGTAAAGATATTTCCTAGGCAAGGGGAAGAAGACAAAGAGAGAAAGAATTCCAGGCACAGGAAGAGCAAATACAAAGGTCCTAGGCAGGGAAGCACAAGCTCTGGGTGGCTGGAGCACAGCGAGCAAGGTGGAAGAAGGAACACGAAGTCAGTACGGTAGGTTGGGGAAAACACTACGATTTTAGAGGGAAACATCCAACTACCTTGTTTCAGATCAACCCTCCCACTGAAAACAATTAGAAAAGCTGACAAAATTGTTTTTTAACCTATTAAAAGCATCTGAGGGCTTCCCTGGTGGCGCAGTGATTGAGAATCCGCCTGCCAATGCAGGGGACACGGGTTCGAGCCCTGGTCTGGGAAGATCCCACATGCCGCGGAGCAACTGGGCCCGTGAGCCACAACTACTGAGCCTGCGCGTCTGGAGCCTGTGCTCCACAACAAGAGAGGCCGTGATAGTGAGAGGCCCGCGCACCGCGATGAAGAGTAGCCCCCACTTGCCGCAACTGGAGAAAGCCCTCCCACAGAAACGAAGACCCAACACAGCCATAAATTAATTAATTAATTAAAAAAAAAAAAAAAAGCATCTGAGAGCTCCCAAAGCCATGAGTGCTTGGAGAATTAAGATTTCAGACAGAAGGGAGTTCAGAGAGGTGGGCCTGACATCTGGCAATGCTTTTTCTACCAAGGCATTTACTGACTCAAAAAGGGCAGCTAAGAGCCTACACAACTGAGCACAGAGTGGCAATTGAGAGATGGGGCAGACCTTCGGAAAACCTCATAGGCTGTGGTTGGAGCTGAGGGTCTGTCAAGAGGTGGAGCCCTATTAAACATTCCACACTTTCATTTGGAAACCCTCAAAAGCTACACTCTTGGAGTAAGGGAGAAAAAAATAAGTAATCCTCAAAAAGTCTGAAGCCCGACTTCAAACAGCTCAATCCCTAACTGAATTAAGGTGATCTTCCCTGTCCCAACCGCCTGCCAAAAGCAAAATTAAATCCTCTCTGCAGGGAGATATAATCTTATGATAACCTCATATTATCTCTACAAATGTTATACATGTTATGCCCAGCAAGAATTTTTTTTAAAGGCCTAAAAATAAAATACTTGAATGAAAACAAACAAAAAGCAATTGTCACACAAGTCATCCAGATTTCCTATCATGGGTTTTCTATCATGGAATTTTAAATGATTATGCTTAATATGTACAAGAGAAAAAAAGAGGAAAAGAAGAAACTATAAAAATTCTATTTCAAATGGAAATTTGTAGAACAGGAAACATAATAATGGAAGTTAAGAAAATAGATGGATTCAACAGAATATTAGATTCAGCAGCTAAGAAAAAAATTAATGAACTGAAAGATAGATAAGAAAATATTCAGACCAAAGAAAAGTGAGAAAAAAAATAGAAAATTCCCAAGAGTAGATTGGAGGCAGAAAAAACATAGTGAAAATTCTCATCAGTGTATAATTAGAGTTCCAGAGGAGAAATGACAGAATGAAGAGGAAGCAACAAATGGAGATGATGAATTTTTTTCCCAAATGATTATGAATGATGACTGAACTTTTTTTCCCAATCTGATTATATACATCAGTTCAAATTCAGGAACCACTATGAACTCAAGCAGGATAATAACAAAGAAAACCAAACCTGCATACCTTACTGTAAAACTGGTGAAAAGCAAGACAAAAGTAAAAATCTTTAAAGCAGCAAAAGAAAGATAGTTTACCTCTAAAGGAATTATAGCTAATGTCACATTAAAAAGAGTGGAAGAAGACAGTGGAATTATGCATTCGATGTTTTAAAAGAGAGTAACTATCAACCTGGATTCTATGAAAGAAAAATTAAGCCAATGAAAACTGACCCAACAAGTGTCACCAGTGGACCCGTAAAGGAATGGTAAAGGGTGTTCTTAAGGTAGAATGAAAATGGTAACAGAAGAAAGCAAAGAAATACAGGAAGAAATGAAGAATATTGGAAAGGGGAAGCATATGAATAAATATAAATGTTTACTGACTGTACATAAATAGCAATAATGAGATAGAATTTAAAAACACAACAAAAATGATAAAAGGTGAGAAAGAGGTCGTTGCATTTACCATTCTGGAAAATGGTAAAAAATACTAATGTATATTATACTTTAATATGTCAAAATACAAAATTGTTAAGAGAGTAAACCCTAAGAGTTCTCATCACAATGAGATTTTTTTGTGTCCTTTCTTCTTTCTTTTTATTGTATCTATACGGGAAGATGGATGTTAGCTGAACCTACTGTGCTAATCATTCCACAACATATATAAATCAAACCATCATGCTGTATGCCTTTAACTTATGCAGTGATGTAAGTCAATTTTTTCTCAATAAAACTAGAAAAAAAATGTCAAAATACAGGTCATAATCTCCAGGTTAATCACTCCAAGAAGAGTAAAATAACACATATAAAGAAGCTAATGGAAGGAGAGGAATTTTCTTTAATGCAAAAGAAAGCAAAAAGATAGAAAAATGAATATAAAGTAGGTGGAAAAATAGAAAGCAAATAATGAGGTATATTTAAATCCAAATACTTCAGTACCTGTAGTTATATTAAATTTAAGGGGACTAAATACTTCAGTTTAAAGACAAAGACTGTCAGACTGGTTGAAAGTAACAAAATCTGACTATATTCTACTTACAGGAAAACACTTTATACGGAAATGTTGAAGGTAAAAAAATGAAAAAAAAATACCATGCAAACCAAAATAAAGCTGCTGTAATTACTAACACTGTGGAAACTGTTCTTTAAGACAAGAAGCATTACATGAGATAAAGAGATATTTAGTACTGATAAAGGGGTCAATCCAACAAGAACAATTTACTCTGTATGCACTTGATATCAGAATCTCAAAATATATAAAGTAAAACTGTCAGAATTGAAAAAAATAAATGGAAAAAATATATGATCATAGTGGGAGATACTATCATTCCTCTCTCAGTAATTTACAGAAAAGCAGACAAAAAAGAAAAAAGTGTAAAAGCTTTAAATATTGTAAACAATATAAAATTATATAATTTTGTGACATATATATAATATATATATATATACACACATATGTAATTCTACACTCCAAAACACATTCTCTTCAACTTCAATATGGAGACTTACAAAAATTGAACATGTGCTTGTCCATAAAGCAGCTCAACAAATCCCAGTTTTGAAATTATACAAATCATGTCTTCTGGTGACAGTAATATTAAGCAGGAAATCAGTATCAAAAATATAACTATAAAATTCTCAAATATTTGGAAATTAAACAAATGATTTCTAAATGACCTTTGCAGTTTCAAAAAAATCACAATGTAAATTTGTAAAAAATGCCTTTAGCCAAACAATAATGAAAATATGGTATATGAAAACTTGAAGCACTGAGAGATAATCTCAGAAGGAAATTTATAATGTTTCTTGCATGTATCAGAAAAGAAGAAATTCCTAAAATCATTATCTAGGTGTCCATTACAAGAAGTTAGAATAGAAAATTAAACCCCAAAAGAACCATGAGAAGGAAACAAAGACATCAGAATAAAGTAATTAAATAGATGTGTTAGAGTGGATAAACAAAGGCAACTGTTGGTTTTTTGATAAGACTAAGAATATTGACACATCACTGGTAAGACAGATCAAGAAAATAAAAAGAAATAAAAGATAAAACCAATATCATTAATGAAAAGGGGGATATCACTTAAGATCCTACATTTACAAAAAAAGATAAAATATTTTGCAATTTAAATAAAATGGATAATTTCCTTAAAAAATACAACTTACCAAAACTGCCCAAAAAGAAAGAGAAATCTGAATAGCTTTTTACCTATAAAATAAACTGAATCTATAGTTTAAAACTTTCCTAAAGAAAAATTCTACACAACACTCCCTAATTTCAAACTATATTACAAAGCTATAGTAATAAAAACAGTATGCTAATTAGCATAAGGACATATAGATCAATGGAACAGAGTAGAGGGCCCAAAAATAAACATGCACATATACTGTCAATTAATTTACGACAAAGGAGCTAAGAATATATAATGGGGAAAAGACAGTCTCTTCAGTAAATGGTGCTGGGAAAACTAGACAGACACATGCAAAAGAATGAAGCTAGACTACTATCTTACACCATACACAAAAATAAACTCAGAATGGATTAAAGCACTGAATGTGAGATCTGAAACCATAAAACTCCTAGAATAAAACAGGCAGTAAGCTCCTTGACATCGGTCTTGGTGATGATTTTTGTTGTTGTTGTATTTGACACTAGAAGCAAAGGCAACAAAACCAAAACAAACAAGGGGGACTACATCAAACTAAAAAGCTTCTGCATGGCAAAGGAAACTATCAACAAAATGAAAAGGCAACCTACAGATTGGAAGAAAATATTTGTAAATCATGTGTGATGAGGGGTTAATATCCAAAATATATAAAGAATGCATATGATTCAATGGCAAAAAAATTTTTTTTTCAATTAAAAAAAAAATAAACAGAGGACCTGAATAGACATTTGTCCAAAGAAGACATACAGATGGCCAACAGGCACATGAAAAGATGCTCAACATCACTAGTCATCAGGGAAAGGCAAATCAAAACTGCAATAAGATATCACCTCACACCTGTTAGAATGGTTATCAACAAAAAGACAAGAAATAATAAGTGTTGGCAAGGATGTGGAGAGAAGGGAACCTTTGTTGCTGGGAATGTAAATTGGTGCAGCCACCATGGAAAATAGTATGGAGGTTTCTCAAAAAATTAAAAATGGAGCTACCATATGATCCAGCACTTCCACTTCTGGGTATTTATCTGAAGAAAACAAAAACACTAATTCTAAGAGATATATACACATCAGTGTTCACTGCAGCATTATTTACAATAGCCAAGATATGGAAGCAACCTAAGTGTCCTTCAAGAGACAAATGGATAGAGAAGATGTAGTGCATATACTCAATGGAATATTATCCAGCCATAGCAAAGAATGAAATCTTGCCATTTGTGAGAACATGGATGGACCTTGAGGGCATTATGCTAAGTGAAATAAGTCAGACAGAGAAAGACAAATGCCATATGATCTTGTTTTTATGTGAAAACTAAAAAACAAAACAAATATACAAAGAACCAACCAACCAAAGCTCATAGATACGGAGAATAGACTGGTGGTTGCCAGAGGTGGGTGTGGAGGGTGGGCAAAAATGGATGAAGTGCATCAAAAGATGCAAACTTCCAGCTATAAGGTAAATAAATCATGGGGCTATAATGTACAGCATGGTGACTATACTTAATAATACCACATTGCATATTTGAAAGTTGCTAAGAGTTGCTAAGATCTTAGAAGTCCTCATTACAAAAAGGAAAAAAAATTGTAACTATGTATAGTGACAGATGTTAACTAGACCTATTGTGGTGACAATTTATTGATTTATCATTATGTTGAACACCTGAAACTAATGTTGTATGTCAATTATACCACATTAAAAAATAAATTTTTAAAAATCCATCAGATTTTGTAGTAATTGATAAACTGGTTCTAAAGTATATATATGGAAATGCAAATGACCAAGAAGAGTAAAAATCTTGAGGTTTTGTAGATGCCTAGCAATGTTCTGTTCTTGGTCTGGTTACATGTATGGTCATTTTGTGAACATTCATTGATATGTACACTTTTTTGTATATATTTTATACTTTAGTAGGCACATTTTTTAATGACCTGTGAAAGCCACTTTTATGCAAAGCTACAAGTTCTCTTTAGATTCCACATTATAAAATCTTCAAATATAGTAGTTCCCTTTATCTTTAGGGGATACGTTCCAAGGCTCCCAATAGATGCTTCAAACTGCAGATAGTATACATAGGGTTTGGCACTATATATTTTTCCTACGTATACACACTTATAATAAAGTTTAATTTATAAATTAGACACAGTAAGAGCTTAACAACAATGATAAGATGGACAATTACAAACATATACTATAATAAAAGTTAGTTGAATGTGGTCTCTCTCTCAAAATACCTTACTGTACAAACTTAAGGCCTTTTCCACCTTAACTAAGCATTTATCACTCACTGTGGCTGTAACTTTGGCAGTCTGAGGTGCAACAGCAAAGCCAGCATGAATTGCTTTTTCCTTCTCCACAATTTCACAAATAGAAGATTGGTTCTTACCTTGATCTTAGCAACCTCAGCATACAACCGTTTTCTCTTTTCTTATTGAGAGCTTTCACCTTTTCACTTAAAGGAAGCACTTCACAGCTTCTCCTTGGCATATCCGAATTGCCAGTGTCACCACTCTTGTGCTTCGGGGCCATTATTAAGTAAAATCAGGGTTACTTGAATACAAGCACTGTGATACCAGGACAGTCGATCTGATAACCAAGATGGCTACTAACTAATGGCAGGATATGCTGGGCAAAGGGATGAATCACATCTGGAAAGGATGGAGCGAGATGGCATGAGATTTCATCACGTTACTCAGAACAGCAGGCAATTTAAAACTTATGTTTCTTGAATTTTCCATTTAATATTTTTGGACTGCAGTTGACTGTAATTGAAACAGTGGAAAGCAAACCTTCAGATAAGTGGGGACTACTGCATTAGCATCCTGGGCATGAACTTATCTCCTTGACCTGAGGTGTCCTATATGGTAGCCACTAGCCACATGTGGCTATTGAGCACTTCAAATATTATGACTAGTGTAACTGAGAAAATACATTTAAATTTTTAATTTAATTTAATTTTATTTTAAAAACTGATATTTGACAGTTATTAGAAAAAAAATTGTTTGGAATAACTTGGGAACGTGAATTTACTTTTCAACTGTAAATTTTTAGAATCCAAACAAAGTATTTCTAATAAAAAAATTAGCGTCTGGGGCTTCCCTGGTGGCACAGTGGTTAAGAATCCGCCTGCCAATGCAGGGGACACAGGTTCGAGCCCTGGTCTGGGAAGATCCCACATGTGGCGGAGCAACTAAGCCCGTGCGCCACAACTACTGGGCCTGCGCTCTAGAGCTTGCGAGCCACAACTACTGAGCCCGTGTGCCATAACTGCTGAAGCCTGCGTGCCTAGAGCTCGTGCTCCGCAACAAGAGAAGCCACGGCAAGGAGAAGCCCGCGCATGGCAACAAAGAGTAGCCCCCGCTCACCGCAACTAGAGAAAGCCCATGCACGGCAATGAAGACCCAACACAGCCAAATAAATAAATTAATTAATTTTTTAAAAAATCAGCGTCTGAATTGACAGCTACTGTAAGTTTAAGTATACAACAGATTTTGAAGAGTTCAGTCTGGAATAAGGAATGTAAAAATCTCAATAATTTTATATTGATTACATGTTGAAATATTTTAGATATAATGGGTTCTATAATACATTATTAAACTTAATTGCACCTGTTTTTTAATGTGTCTACTGGAAGATTTTTAATTATACAATGGCTTGCATTGTCTTGGTGAGGGACAGAACTGACCTAGATGAAACAGACGTGGGACAAACATGAGAGGGAGGACCTCTTGCTAGTCTTTGCTCATAAAATGCATCAGCCTAATTAAAGATTAAAAGTCCATTAAAAAAAGTCAATAAATATTGCTCAATTTGCATTTAATACAGAGGTCAAATTTTTCTCAATGAGTCACTACTAAAATTTTCTTAATGTAAAAAAAAAAAACTTTTATGCATTTTCCAACCTGCCATGTAGTGTTTGCTCTCATTCCAAACATATCAATGCCTCCCTAGCTAGACAGCAAGCTCCTTGAGATGCGAGACCAAGTCTTTTATCTCTATGCGCCATTAATGCTGCTTTTCTGAACAAGTAGTAGGCACTCAATAAATCCTTGTTGCTTAATTTCCAGAAGCCCTCTGTGTAAAAACTGAAGAGCAGCCATTCAGTGAAAAGTGTTTTGAGAAGCTGGGCTTTTTCATTCTTTGTTGCTGCTACACTGACTGAAAATGGAAATATCAGTGTTTGCTGTTCTTGTCCAGAAATTTATCAATTGCTGCTTTGGATTCTAGTGAACTACAAAGCTTGTATTGAAATCAAAGCCAAAGTATAAAAGTAGGTAATTGGAAATAAAGGAGACCAAGGACATTTTTGTTTCATGAAGAATTTTCTCAGGGCTGACTTCCAAGACTGGGATTTTTCAATATGTTTACATATGCTGAAAAAGCAGCAGAATTCTATAATATTCAAGAAGGTTAAATGTGGTCCATTGAATTTCACCTCAAAATAAAAACAAACATTTTTAACAGTACACACTAGCCTACAAGTGGCAGACTTCCTTGAGAGATGGTTAGCTCCCAATTGACGAAAGTATTCACATAGACACTGAGCGGTATTGCATTAGAAATATCAAGGGAGCAAGAGAGCAAACAAGATGAGCTCTAAGGCCCCTTTGAACACTTGGTTGTATCATTCATGCTGAACTTATTTGCCCAGTGGGACTTTCTAGAGACAGATCTTCTATGTCCCAATGTGTTATAGTAACATGTAACATCACTGAAACTAGATATTCTGAGAATAAGTCCCTGAATCAGTTAGAAGTAGGATGGGAAATGCTTTTAACAAAGCAGCCAGAATCACATCACACACCATTGTGCTAGGAGGGAGCACAGGCCCCTGAAACTGTGTTCCACGGCCAGCATGTGGTAGGCATTTAAGAAACACTAATCACCTTCCAAATGGGCATGATGCTGGCATTCATCCCTTCTCTTTGGACCCAGAGGGTATTTCCTTTTTATCTTCCAGGTCTTACATTGGAAAATAAAGCTCTGTTCACCCTCCTAACAGCTGCAAGAAAGGAGTTGGGGAGTTCGCAAAGTTACTATGAGGATTCCTTTGTTATGATGCCTCCATGATAATGTTTTGTCTGTTTTTTTTCTTAAGTTGGAGTTATCTTTTTCTTCTAGATTATAAATTCTGTTCTGGATTGTACATTCCTCAGAATAAGAAAATGTCTTTTTCACCTCTGTATTCCTCACATGATCTTTAATACCAAAATTCAACCAAAGCAAGATGCCATCAATGTTCACTTAAGTTAATACAAACACCTACATCATATGCCATCCTTTTTACTCTGACAGCCAAACTTATGTGTAATCTTGTTAGAAACTTAGCCAATGTTTTTGACTTAATGTAGTATTGGATTATGATTGCCTAAAGCTGAATGACGACCGTAACTCAGAAAACCATTTCAGCTTCCCAAAGGTATCACTGCAGATTGGGCTTGTATTTTTCTCCCACTGAGGTATAGTTGTCTAATTGCAGACAGTGTTTTTCATATGGAGTTGCTTTTTGGTAACAAGGCGGTGTCTGATCTTCTCAGAAGTTTCTGCAAGTGGCCATCCAAGGCAGTAAGGCAGTCGGTGAAGTTTCTCACCACAGTACAAGAGCACGTGCTCATGTGTACAAGTGCACATGCCATCTACACACTTTGAAAGGGGCAGGGACAGACTCCAAGCTGTCGAAACTACTATGGCTCAACAACTTGAAGCAGACAGCTGGAGTAAGCCCAGCCCAGGACTTTACTAACCAAATTGTTGATGGATATTCTCCACTAGATTGATCCAAATATCAACAAACCTATGAAAAGCAGTGGGTCTCAACTTTCGTTTTAGTAGCACCTGGAATACTTTTAAAAATCCCAGTGTTCAGAGTTGGAAGGAGTGTGATATGATGGGGGTAGACACAGTGAAAGAAGACTGTGTGCTGGTGGGAAAGAGAAGTGAGCAGCTGCTTTGAGTGGGAAATTGTGGGCTGAATGAGCAACGTTTGCAGTGTTTTGAAGAAACTTTACTATGATATATGGACTATGAAAGCACTAGCAAAGGTCTACACTTTCGGCTTCCTGTTTAAAATATTTACAAGTTAATTCTTCATATTTACCTCTCCTTGTTCCTAAAATAAAACTCTGTTCCAGAAATGGGATAAATGCAGACACCCATGAGGATAAAGAGAACAGGAAACAGCAGACAAAGATAGCAGTTTCAGAACTTGGAAACACATGGAGATGGGGCATCTGCCTTGGTGAATCGTAAAGAGCAGAAAGCAAACTGTATGTGGGGAACCAAGCCAAGAAGCAAGAGCATTTATGATACAGAGCCCCAAAAGTCTCAGAAACTGGAGATTCTAGAAACCTCTGAAGTATGGTAGATGCCAGGAAGATGAGAAGGGTTGAAAGTCACCAAGGGGAGACGACTTCAATTTCTTTGCCTTACTATCTCCTTTTCAGAGGAGAATGTGTTTAGCTCCAATTTTCACTGAGGGCAGAGCCCTCTGGGAGTTCTAACTACATACAAGGGTCTCTGATCTGAACTACAAAATGTTCCCAAGCATGGGGCTCTGTCAACTGTCCTTGAGTCTCCATGAAATCAAAGGCCTAAAATCATCAGGGATTAGCAATTGCTCTAGCACTTGCTTACCTCTCTAGATTCACAGTATTGCTTCAGTTTAGTCTCTGGTTATTTTCTCTATGTTCCTGGCAGCTTAGCCATTCATTTTAAAAAGTGTGTGGGGGGTGTGTGTATACGCATCCAATATTTTACATTTTATTTTGGTGTACTTAACAGGACGTTTTTTTCTAGATAAGTATCTGGAAATATGGTCATTGGTTAACTCTATCATTCTTTATAGCTTTTGAATGTCCTAAATATTTCCTAATAATTTAAGATAGACCTCTAGAACACCTCTCCCACACTGTCAGACAACCAACCATCCCTCTACCACCACACAGAAGACTGGGAATTTACTCTCCTGGAGAGGTTAAACATGGGACAAAAGGCACAGGTAAGGAAAGAGGTGATCTTCCAAAAGGTAACAGGGATTAGGTGACTGCATGGTGAAGTCCTAAGTGCCTTCACCATATGTGCTTACAGAATACTGGCAACTAGCCAGTTCCTCCAAGCCTGCATTGGAGGAACCATCTGTAAAGTGACCAGCCCAAAAGAAAAGACCAATGATGCTGACATTTGAGGATCCCCAACAAAATAGCAAGTCTCTGCTTGATAAACCTATACTAAAGCCAACCTCTCAAATAACCCCATCCAGTACATATGCACCACTGCTTCTAGAGCAGACAATCTTAAATGTGAAACAACCACTAAGATGTTTAAGAAAACCCTCCGCATGACAGACATATTAAAATACACAAATAAGTCTAAGAGACAAAGCATGAAACAGAAGAAAATTTGCCCTAACGTACTCAGAATTAAATATGCAAAAAAGAAAATTCTGTCTCCATAAAGCAAGAAGAGGAGGCTATAAAAAGGAATATCATTGTGGTACATATATACAATGGAATATTAGCCATAAAAAGGAATGAAATAATGTCATTTGCAGCAACATGGATGGATCTGGAGACTATCGTCCTAAGTGAATAAGTCAGACAGAGAAAGACAAGTATCATATGGCATCACTTATATGTGGAATCTAAAAAAAAAAAAGATACAAATGAACTTATTTACAAAACAGAAACAGACACAGACTTAGAGAATGAATTTATGGTTAACGGGGGGAAGGGTCGGGGGAGGGATAGATTGGGAGTTTGGGATTGACATGTACACACTGCTATATGTGAAATAGATAACCAACAAGGAACTACTGTATAGCACAGGGAACTCTGCTCAATCTTCTATAATAACCTAAACGGGAAGAGATTTGAAAAGGAATAGATACATGTATATGTATAACTGAATCACTTTGCTGTATACCTGAAACTAACACAACCTTGTGAATCAACTATACTCCAATATAAAATAAAAATTTAAAAATAAATAAATAAGGCGGTTAAGGAGAGAGGGAGGACAGAAGAAAGTGAAAATTAGCTACTCTTCTCAGCCTTCAGAACATACAAATAGATACTGTATAATGTTGCTAAAAATCAGGAAAAACGGGCATATGTATATATATCTACATCAATATCTTTATACATAGATAAAAATAACTACTAAAATAACTAATAGTCAAAATGCGTGTATATAGCTAGTTATCCATCTGTACCTATATCTTTTTGTCATATGGGCAAATAAATATTTATTTGGAGGAACAAAAAAAAAAGGAACATTGGATCAAAAAGTAGTTCATAACTTTTGAGGTAAAGAGTAGATTCTAAGATCTTTTAGAGAGGGAAGAACAGTCACATGAAAATCAGTAATCAAACTTATCAGATTTCTCAATCACAATGTAAGAAGCTAGAATGTATAATGACAATGTAGAAGGCAATGCTTTCTACGGTGCAATGCTTTCAAGGTCTTTGGGAACAAGATGCACACTAGATTTCTATATGCAGCTAAACCATTAATTGACCGTAGAGGAAGGACAAGAAATGTTTTCAGATATGCTAGATCTCAAATAATCTACTTCCCAAGAACTCTTTCTCTGGAAATTAATGCAAGATATGATACCAAAATGAAGGCACAATCCAAGAAGGAAGAAAGACAGAGGATCCAGAAGACAGACGTTCTACCCACAGAGTAGTGAACAGAATTTCCAGGCCCACGGAGAAGAAAAAATTCCAGGATGCTTACCATGCAGCAGCCCATATTTAAACACAGCAACAGAGAGCACCAGAAGGAAAACATGACACTGCGTGTGTTTGAACATATGGAGATGAGATCTATACTTCTGGTGCCAAGTTTGGCATAAATTATTGACAGATACATTAAAAATTCAGCAAAAAATTTTAAAATGAAGCAACTGTTAACTTCAGTCGAAACAAAGCTTAATCATTGCAGGAGCTACATGACTCAGCTCTGAATAATAAGGTAAACACTGAATACTGATTTAACCAAAATGATGATATAACTATATAAGGGGCAGGGAAATGTGTGTGCGGTGGTGGGTAGAGCCCAGTTCAGCAAACTCTCACTTTTTTGTAGTAATTTATCAATGGATACTAAGATTGAAATATCAGTAGATACCAGTAAATATCTGGTGCTGATATCAACAGAAATATGCTATATTAGAATTCAAGAGATAAATTCCAGGAGATATACTCCTCCAAAATTTCACAGTGATTGTTTCTGAAGAATCACATTCTGGAAATTGAGGGACGTGTGGAGGATAAGGGACTATTGATTTCATGAGGTCTTATAGGACTATTTTTGTTTCTCAACTATATATATGCAATGATTTTTTTAACCCTAAAATTTAACTTTTTAAGTGAAAAACATATAACACTATTCAACAGTTTTGAAATCACACGTGCATCTCATTTGAAAGTGACTCACCGTTGGGCTCTTTGCAGTCCCAGCTTCACTGAGTTTACCCTGAACATACCTTAGGTCCCTGGTGCTGGATGAGATCTTTTCCTGACTCACTTATTGGACCCTCACAACAACCATATAAGAAAGTTCATTGAATTTCCCTTTTCAGATAAGGAAATAGAAAGTCTGAAACAGAATAAAAACTAATCTTCTAGCATCGCCTGGAGCTAAGAGTGATTTGGTGACACAGTTCTGGCCAAGGATGTATAAGCAAAAGTCTGCAGGTGCTTCATCTTCCCTCTACGAGGAATGTGGGTTTACTACAGCCTTCCTGTGGCCAAGGAGCCACACACAGAGAACAAAGGCTAGAAAAAGCCTGGACCACTGATCTTCTTAGTAAGCCATCAAGCCATTCAGGACTATCTACCCCCAGACTTCTTGTTATATGAGGAAAATAAAAAAGTGTTTAAAATGACTTAAGCCACCCTAGTAAGATTTACTATTGGACATATCTGTACACCACTCAGCTGATACAGGCTCCAAAGCCTCTTGTCTTTCCCAGATCCTGTTGCCTCTCAGACTCCCAATTAAAGCTGTAAAACAGAAGTAGCGCATAGCTCCAAGCACACATTTCCCCCCTTGGATGTTCTCACACCTCTCTCTGAAGGATCATGAAGGTGGAAATCTCTAGAGAAAGCGTTGATAGATGGCAATGTCACAGAAGCAGCCAACTTCCTGAGACATGAGTAATAATTTCTCTGGCTTAGTGGGCTAATCAAAAGAAACCTTCCTTTTGAAGCCCGTGGATGGGATCACCTAAGATGGCAGAATGGCCTAGGACAGTTGGAGCCCAGAACAAAGCAGGAATTGCACTGGACTTATTTGGCTTTTTCTTCCCTTTTTTTCATTTTGAATGTTAACTTATTTTGGTATAGTAACAATATTAAAGAGCAAGGGGGGGTGGATCACATACATACCCCAGCCCTACCTCAAATCTTTCCATTTTTGAGTTTTGAGTTCATTTAGAGTCTGTGTATTCACGTATTCTTCCTTTTCATAGCTGTAATCATATATATAAAAATTTGCTTTGTCTCTTACTTAGCATTAACACAACAAACCATGTAAGTTTTTCCATGCACAGTCGCCATAATTTTCATTTTAATAACATTCTTTTAACAAATAACTACTACGTGATAGGCACTAATGTGGAAGCTACAGATTGAATAATAATTCCATAAAGTAGATATATCATGGTTTACTTGCCCCTTCTACTGAGGATGGACATTTAGTTCATTTCCATTTTTTCCTTTTATAGATAAAAGATGCAGCAGTGATCATATTCATAAGTCTAACTTTTGGCTTCTGATAATTATTTCCAATTTTGAGCAGTGAGATTACTCAAAGGGTAGGCATATCTTAAGGCTCTTAAGATATAGTACCATAAATATTTTCAATGTGGACCTTTACCAGAGTTGCACTGTGCGTCCTTCTTTAGGTCAATGTCTTCTGAATCAAAATCTCAAATGGGTTTCTTAGGTTAGAAGAGCCCAAGTTACATGTCCTTGCTCTAGTAGCAAGGAAGGTCAGGGAAGAAGAGAATGTCTATTTTCTACCTTGGGACATCAAGATATAAGGGGAAAATTTCCCAATAGAGATATGTGTTTAAGGTGTACTAGCAGCAAAAACTCATGCTATCTTTTAGTATGAGTGAATTGACTGGGTCAGTTATCCCAGCTGACCCTACAATATGGCTTCATCTTTTATCACTCAACTGAAACTATTCTTGCTAAGGTCCTACTTGACCTTATATCCACCAAATCTACCGGTCGATCATTTGCCGTTTCTCGTTAAGTGCCGTTACTTTGCTAATTCCTCCTGCTCTTTGAAACTTAATGCTTTGGTTTTCATGATACTATACCCCGCTGGTTCTCTTCCTTTGCATCAGACAGTTCCTTTTTGGTCTTATTTCTGGTCTTCCTCCACTGATCTCCAAGTATTCGTATTGCCCAAGGTTTCACACGTAAGTATCTCTCTTCCCAACTGGAGACGATGCTCTCAATATCAATCTCCCTCACACATTTAACTGCCACCTTGTATCAGTCAGCTTTTGGATAGGAAAAAAGACACCCTTTATATATGTCAATATAAAGGGCTTAAAATACAGAGGACAACGAATCTTGAAAGAGCGAAGGGTGGCAAAGGTCAAAGAAGGCACCAAATATGTTCTCTGTGGTCATTTTGATGCTGTTGACCTGAGTGGGTAGTTCTAGAGAGCTCTCCTGGTGACTACTTTGAGCCTCACATCTGCCCCTGCATTTACCTGCCATTGGCTCTGGAAAATAATGTGATCTCCGGGGAGTCTCATATCTGTGCATTACACGTTCCAGAGCAAGAAAGAGTATCTGGTCACAGAATCCCCAGAAAAGTTGAGATTCACTGTGATTAGACTCTTTTAGGTAATATGTTCACCTCCAAACTAATCCCCAGCTCCACAGGTGATGCAAGGCACTTAGTCAATGCTCTTCGGCACACTCCATCCTCTTCACTCCAATGTGATTGGTTTAGCCCGAATCACATGCTCTACCCCAATGGCACCACAAGTAGAATCAGCTTCCTCACAACCACATAGATCCCAGTTGAAACCCAAGCCTCTTGGAAAAGTGGGAAGAAGGAAGTGAGGAATCCTCAGATGTCCAGTATCCAACCCTACTTCCACTGCCTTCATTTTCTCCTGCAAAACCATAGTAGTCTCATCATGACCAGTAACTCTTTCTCTAATCCATTTTCCTCTCTACAGCCCAAGCCATTTATATAAAACATGTAAATCTGCCCACAGCACTCCTTGCTGAAAACCTTTAATGGCTGCCCTTCACCTAATTCTATACAAAGTCTCTGTGATTTGGTCTCATGGACCTCAAGCTCATCTCTCTCTAATCCTGGCCTTATAGTTTACGCTCCAGTAGCTTCCAATCACAACGTCCCTGGCACAGTGCCTGACATGCATTGCGTGCTCCACCAATGGTTATTAAGCAAATGAACGAGTCAATGAGATGAAGAGGAGATAATTTATTTACATCCCAAAGTAAAACTAAACCTAAGGTAGACTTCTGGTTCTTTTGTATTTCACATCCCTCTCATTCTGTGTGGGGCTCAGTGAACAGCAGGTGTTCAAAGCTGCTTGTTAGCTAGCGAAATTAGCACATTCATTTTAATATCCAGGAAAGAACTCCACTGAATTTTGATTCCTAGCAATTTTAAATGATTTTCTGGGTGTTATAATTACTGGCCCATTGTAGGATAAAAAGTGGATGAAAGAATTCATTAGCTCATTAAAATACAATGAAAGGAACATAATAAAAACATTTAGGCAACTTCTGAATCACAGAAAATGAATAATCAGAGGTGCAAAACAAACCCTCAGCCAGTTAGTCGGCTACAGCAGGCCCACACTTCCTGCTTTCTCAAAACACTGTCAACTGGCTGGTTCAAAACCCTCCCTTCTACCCCCTCCTCCAAAGAGGACTTGCTTTAATGAGTTTTATTCTTAGCCCAGAGACCAGAAGTAGGGGCAGCATAAACCTTGGCAGGGAAGCCCTCTGAAAACCTGAGGAGGGGAAATTGGCATTTCCCACTGCTGCCCCTGCTTTTAGTAGTTTGTTTTTAACCCAAATGTACCTGCCACTGTGCTCAGTGTTTACACACATCCCACTTAATGCTCACAAATGAGGCAAATATCATTACCCTTCTTTAATCAATGACACTAATGTTGAGTAATATGCCCCTGCTTTTCATCGCTATGCAAACCCGAATAGTTAGAGGACTCTGGCCAGGACTCAGCCTGCCCCACCCAGCCCCGCGCCATCAGATAGGGCAGCAAGCTCTCCACATATTTGTTGGGTGGCTGATGTCTATTCCTGGCCTCTTCCCCTCCCAGCTTCTCAAAACTTTTACCATCACCCCTCTTGCTGTTCCTTCATTCTTTTACTCCCTCGCATGTCTCCCCACTGCCCATCACTTCCCACCCATCACCAAATGTCCTTGTTCTTCCCAGTAACATATGAAATCTCTGGATAGCAATACCTGGCGATCTGATGGCACAGAAGGAATAGCAGTTTCTCACGTGAAGATGCTAAGAAAATATATAATATAAATCACAGGATTATAAGCCTCTGGTAGAAATACCCAAGGGGTGAAATACCATTGGCATTTGGTCTGGGACCAGGAAATGGGAACAAGTCCAATTTCTACTTCAAAAAACCTTTTTTGAGGGCATCTCATATGAGACACTATGCCAGACGCTTTCATATTCACTGTGTAATATAATTCCACTAGGAAGCCATGTATCTCATCTGGCTTATTTACTGTCACATCCTCTGTAGAGCCATAAACTGGAATTTTGACACCCAGGACAAATTTCACAAGATAGCCTATTAAATCAATTTTGTGAACCAGGCCTTGCTTATAAGTGAACGTTAATAAAATGCTTTATCTTCTCATTTAGGTTAATTATTCTTGCCACGGAGAAACTAAGTTCTTGTTCATGAGGGTACCTAATAAACTTTTTAAATGTAAAATCATTTTAAAATATTATGGAAAAATTATATGCCCTCTGGTATTGATGCCCAAATATAGTTCTGAATCTCGAGACACATAACAGTGCCTGGCACATGACAAAGATGGCCTTTATCTCCTCTGCTTGACTAAACTTTAAACAGGTTTTTTCCTGACTCTAGGCCCTTGACCTCCCTTTCCTTAGAGCATTTACTTTAGAAAACTTGCAATTGTCAATTCTCCTTCTGCCTCGTTGAGATGAAAATCTTCTCCCAGCCTTTGCCAGTTTTTACAACTCAAGGATGTCTTTCTCAAGAACCCGGGAGCCATCCCTTTAAAATGTAATCATTGAAGGATATAGCACCCCCGTCTCCCAGTCTCTGTAGGATGGCAGGAGCCTATGTTAGTCTGGGTTCTGCAGAGAAGCAGAAGGACACAATCCAGCCCATAGAAGATGTAGAAACATCTTTCACACTCTCCTCCTTGACGCGGTCCCAAAGCCTTCAACACTGAAGAGAGTAGGTGGATACCAAGAGTGGAATCTGAAGCCAAGTTCTATCGACCATCTAAAAGGCCCAAGACAGAATGGCAGCTGTCTGAATTTCTGCCTGAACTCTTGAAAAAAAAAAAAAAAAAAAAAAAGTCTGAAGAAATAACAGGGCTAATATCATAGACGTTCAGTGAAGACAGGCAGAGACAGCAGAAAGAAAAATCTATCAAGGTGAAACGTGAGCAATACTCTATTCTTCCAGAAGAACTGAATAAATGCAGACTGGCCAAGAGAACTGCCCATCCAGGGAGGGGTCACTCTGCACCCTCAGCTCCAAGTACCCCTATGACTCCTGCTTCTCTACTTTGTGGCCCCTCCCATACTACACAGCGCCCGTTATATACTGCTAACTCCTCCATCTGAAAAAGGGCAAGGAAAGGAGAGAGGAGATGAGAGGGATGATAAAATTCAAGCCCATCATGACAGTTCTGGGCATGGACCTAAATTGGCTTTCACCACTTTCCGTTACCAGGACAAAGATAAAAGATAGGAGAAAGGGGTTTTCTTCCTGGTACCCCTCAGATCTCCTGCTTGGTGGAGTCCCAGAACAGACCCGTATTACCCATTTTTTGTAGGTTTCTTGGCAACACAAGCCTCTTGCCCAGTTAAGTCTTCTTGGGGCTCCAGTAGCCATGGTGGGGGGGGTGTCAGTTTCTCTAGGAATCATCTAATTGTTTGGCATCCCAGCTCCTGGGCCTTCCCCTCCCTATTCTGGTGGCTTAGCATCATGGAAATGTTGGCTCCATCCATAGTTTTTTGTTTTTTGTTTTTTTAACTAAGGGTATATGCATGTAATTTTAAAAATTCAAACATCCCCCCAAACCCTCCTAGATCTCCTCCCCAGAAATAACCACTGTTCCTTGTGCATCTGTGCACAGAAGCTTTATACTTTAAAGCACTTAATAATCAATACAAATGACTGCATACTACATACTGTGAAAATAAACAGAAACCTCAATTAAAATAGAGTTGGAAGGGCAGAAAGGAAGTTTTCACATCCTATGATGCTAGGAAAGCCCAACAGGAAGACAGCCCAACAGGGGGCCAGGCAAGCCCCCTCTTCTTGCCTGGCAAGAGTTCAGCCTATGAGGCAATGTCACAACTCAGCCAATGAAAAGCCACCATACTTGGAACTCTCGGTTCCTACACTGAACCCTTCATTTACTTGAGCCTTCCCAACTTCCTTTTCTCCTCCTGAAGAGAGTTCTCTCCTTGTTGTGTGGGGGACTGACACATGACTGGCCATGGTTGCAGACTCCAAACTGCAATTCTTTGCTGATCTTGAATAAACCCATTTTTGCTTAAGTAATTGGCAGTCTGTTTTAGGTCAACAATACAGTGATACAGCAATCTGTGCCCATGGCCAGTGGATATATGTAGACACACATGACCGTCTGTTTCAGAGTTGTTATAATCTGTTTTGCTATTATGAGTAGATCTCACCAGGGTGAATTACATTCAAGTTACAAGCTATGAATCAACCTGACATTTTCACAGTGCTAGACAAATATGTTATCATTTGTTGTTTGCTTTTATTAATAGAATTAAAATTTTATTTCAGTTTCCATAAAGAGTTCTACACAAAAATGAATGGGCTTACACTGCCAGCTCTCATATGATGCCACTTAAGTTAGTTTCCACTGTCATAATTCTTCTAGCTGTTTTTCACAGTCCTCCCAATCCAAGCCACGTGGCTGAATCAAGCAGTTTATAAAAGGTAGTATTTTTTTACTGTGTGTAGTAAACGAAGAAGAAAGTGGTACCAACTTCCCATGTTCACCAAAACCCCACCCCTGCCCCCAGGAAAGAGTTTCTGTATAGCCAGGACATTCTCTTCCTTAGAATATATTTGGCTGGTGACAAATGCATCTCTCGTGACTCTTCCTGAAACTTGACTCAGTTTTCCCCTCCCCCAACAAGACCCCTGTTTGAGAAGGGGAATCAGAAAAGAATCAAGACTCAGAGCAAGAGAACAGGACACCTGAGTTCAACAGGGTCTCCTTTCCTATGGAGGTTAGCTCCAAAGCCCATGCACAGGGTAAAAATTGCATATAGACAAATTATCCTTGAAAAATCCCTTGGAAAGGCACTACACCTTGTTGATACATAACCTCTTAATAAATCCAAGAGAACAAAATCACTGATTCTTCAGTTGAGCTCCAGTTGAAGCCATTGGTTTGTGTGTGGAGGCCATTTTCATGAGGAATGCAAATCGCTAACCACTAAAATCATCCTTGATGCAGTAGTATGCTCATGCTAGAAGAGGCACTTGGGAATGAGGGAAAAGAAGATTCACATTCTTTCACAGTGGGCTTACACTCACTCCCATTCATTCTTTCTCCCAGGCTTGGACTCACTGAGTGCAATAGGCCACAATCACCAGCACTATGAAATTATATTTCTCCTGAATTCTACTTTTACCATCTTACATATTGCTTACCGAGTTTAGTTGAATGCCTAAGGGTTACCAGCATAAAAGATACAACTGAATTCCATAAAAACTAACAGCCCCAGACTTGTGAATATGGCTCAGAAATTTTATAGTGCCCTCTCTGTACACTGCATTATTGCCCAAAGACCTCAAGTCTCCCTCCCCCGAGATTACAGTATAAGAGACAAGCACTTGCTTCTCATTGGCTTTCAATGTTCCACTGATTAAAGTGGAGGCCTAATTATTGATATTACTAGCTGAAGAGCTATATCTTCTTTCACAAGAAATTCACTAATTCTAAGAACCAACATTTTATGACCAGGTCATGTTAACTAGTACAAAGTTATTTCTACTTTATTGTGAATTTCTAATTAAAATAAATTCAGTTCATTCTTTACTTTTTTCCCAAGACAAAATCGTATTTGAATAATATTCTGAAGGGCAACTGCTTTCGTTTCTTCTCCTCCTAATGTGAGGTAATCACAAAGAGAATCTTAAGAAATCTCCTCTACAGGTGCAAAAGGGATCTTGTGGTCATGGGAATTCTCTATCAAGAGAAAATGTTTGCAAAGTACATTCTATTCTCTGCTAGACCTGATAACTATCAGTAAATCTCACTTAGCCTAATAACTTAAGCAGAAAATTCAGCACAAACTGTGCTCTGTGACAGTATGTCTCCAAATTTGTCGTTTGGAACACTATGTCTATGGAATTTTTTTTAAGTAGCAGAACAAGCAACTTGGGGAAACATTTTTGTTTTTAAAGAGTTTCATTTACTGAAGGACTTCTCAGAGCCTTTAGTGTGCTAATATTCATGGTATGTCTCCGAGAGGTGGACTTAACATCCTCTGCTTCCCATTTATGGTCACAGAACTCTTTTCACAGAATATCTCATAGGACTAGCATGCTATGTAGCATATTTTGGGAAATATTGCTCTACAGAATATATTGAGGATAAGCCAAGATAGGAATGGTCCAGAGACAACGGAATTGTTCGGAAGTACAAGTATCAACAACTACTATCTTTCCAAGTCCATTTACAGAATTGGGCCCTGCCTCTTGGGTCTACATGAGAGAGCAGTAAATGTTTGTGGGAAGTCAAGAGCCACATCAGATAGGGCTAGTTAATGAAGAGGACTTGCCAGGGAAAGATGACTTGCCAGGGGAAAGATAGCAGAAACCAAAGTTCAAAAGCCAAAAAGTTCTAGAAAAAAGAAAGGTAGAGAAGCAAGATTAGAGGTAGAATGGAACTGAAAACAGGAAAATAAAAGGCAAGATATGATACGAATAGGAGAAGAGGAGCAGCTCTGGAATTTCACATTCTCTTAGCATCCACCAGGCACTCATTACCAAGTAGACTAGCATATTTTGCTGGGCTAGGGACCCTCTATCTAGGTCTATGTTACCCTTCATAGAGTCCAGACAAGCCTCCTCCCAATTTCTTTACGGCCCTAACTGGTTGACCACAGCTTCACCCAAGGATAGATCTTCCTAAAATCTTACCTTGTCCAAGTTACCGACTAATCCAATCTCAAAGCTGACTGTATATGCACAGATTATATATATACAGAATGGTATATGCAGATTATAATAGGTGTCACTCTAAGATTCAGCATGCCAATGAT
Source organism: Balaenoptera acutorostrata (assembly GCF_949987535.1). Classification (NCBI taxonomy): domain Eukaryota; kingdom Metazoa; phylum Chordata; class Mammalia; order Artiodactyla; family Balaenopteridae; genus Balaenoptera; species Balaenoptera acutorostrata. The sequence continues at coordinate 37,487,572 of NC_080079.1, forward strand.
AAGAAGTATGATTCCAGGCTGCTTCCCAAGTCCTGTTTTGCCAGTCAGAACAAGGAATAAAGTCCCAGGTATGACCTCCCATATTGATGGACCGCCCATATTGATGGACCTCAAACCATCCTCAACCATCCAGCCCCTGCCTTTGGCTCAGTCAAGGCCCTTGCCTTATCCTTATACCCAAGTTTCAACTCATTCATCCCCCACCACCACAAGGACTCCTATTTTCCTTTGGCCCAGAGCCTTAACTTTGGTCCCTCAAACTCTGTTAAGTACCATTTACCTGAAAAAAGTTCAGCTAATAGTCCATCATGGATTCATTATTGCTATGGCCTTCTCACCTAGTAGAATTTGACTATTTCATCTTGGAGGGTCGTTTCACTGCATCTCTGCCTCTCGCTAAACCAGCCCCTTACACCTACCTGTGACTTGCTCACTTGAGTGAGAGCCCCAGGGCTTAAAAGTGGTCTGCTTTCTTCCTTCTGCCGTCTTCTCCTGCAATGTTGTTTTCCAAGAGGAGTTGTCTAGCCTTCTATATCGGTGCTAATATGCTAGAGTGTTTCATTAGTCTAAGTTCATTGGCATCACTTTCATGTTGGGACTCTCAATATTTATTCCAGAATAACTGTGGTATCACCACTCTCTTTTCAAGGTCCACACAGGGGGGGTTTCATAACCTGCATGACACATCTGGTATCTCCATGTCTGAGATCAAGGACTTCCATTTTAGCATTTACAATTAGCTAGCAAGGCTCTTCTGGAAGAAATGGAACCTCAGTGTTCCATTATTGTCTGGTCACTACACCTAATTGACACTCAAAAAGAGGAAAAAAAAAAAAAAAAAAAGACATTCACATGTTTTGGTCTCTTCCAGATCCTTAATTCAATGGAAAAATACACAGAATCGGCAACTCTCTCTCTGAGCCTGCCTGTATGTCTATCCACACCTACCCTTTTTCCTCCTAATAAACAGTTTGTTTCACTACTTTCCATCTCTATGTGGAAATTCATTTCTACACAGCTGACAGGCCAGGGCCTTGTCACTGGTCCCTGGCAGTCTAGTGGTTGGGATTCAACGCTCTCACTGCCGCGGCCTGACAGTCTCTGGCCGAGAACCGAAATCCTGCTTCAACCCACTGCAGGCCGAGGTCACCCGAGATCAAAACAAAAACTCCTATGTATCCTGGCTCCTCCTTTACCTCTTCAGAACAGTTCCTTAGAGCCCTCTGAGAGACTGTCTCCCAGGCTGTCATCCTCAGTAAGATCACCAAATAAAACATAACTCACAAAAAAAAAAACCCAGAATCAATAATATTCCACAGCTGATTAAAAGTCTTTCATAATAGGACACAAATCGATTATCAAGATGCTACATTTTTAGTGTGGTATTAGCACAAAAACAGACATATAGATCAATGGAACAGAATAGAGAACCCGGAAATAAATCTGCCATCTACAGTCGATTAATCTTCAACAAAGAAGGCAAGAATACACAATGGAGAAAAGACAGTCTCTTCAGCAAGTGGTGTTGGGAAAGTTGGACAGCCACATGCTAATCAACGCAATTAGAACACATCCTCACACCATATACAAAAATAAACTCAAAAGGGCTTAAAGACCTAATTATAAGACAAGACACCATAAAACTAGAAGAGAACATAGGCAAAACATAAATCGTAGCAGTATTTTCTTAGATCAGTCTCCCAAGGCAAAAGAAATAAAATCAAAAATAAACAATGGGACCTAATCAAACTTAAAAGCAAAGGAAACCATCAACAAAATGAAAAAACAATCTATGGAGTGGGAGAAAATATTTGCAAAGTGTGACCAAAAAGGGGTTAATATTCAAAATATTTAAACAGCTCACACAAGTCAATCTCAAAAATATAAATAGAAACAATCCAATCAAAAAATGAGCAAAAGACCTAAATAGACATTTCTCCAAAGATGACATACAAATGGCCAACAGCCTCATGAAAATATGTTCAACATCGCTAATTATTAGAGAAACGCAAATCAAAACTACAATGAGGTATCACTTCACATCTGTCAGAATGGCCATCATCAAAAAGTCTACAAACAATAAATGTTGGAGAGGGTGTGGAGAAAAGGGAACCCTCCTACGCTGTTGGTGGGAATGTAAATTGGTGCAGCCACTATGGAGAACATTACAGAGGTTTGCTGGGCTGCACCCCGCAGGCCTACGAGGCCTGTGCTTGCCCAGCTTCAAGACTGAACAAACAGCCCTGAGTCAGCAACAGAGACATCAATGGTTTAATGAATGGGGGAGCTTACACGTCTGAAGCAAGGTCCTGGAGCGACACCCCACCACCTTGTGCGGCGGACAGCAGGCAGGACGTAGCAGTAGTCTTCACTCGTGGGGGTAAGTGGCGGGGATTACCAGTTATAGGTAACTGATGTCAGGTGGGCTTATTAGTTTTCAGGCAAAACCAGCAGAGGGGCACGCCCCTCACGGCCCCTTTGATAAGAACAGTCACCAGCTGGGGCCTGGGGCAAGTACCTAGGAAGGTGAGTCAGGTGGGTAAGATACAAGAGAAGCAGGCACTAGTTGGGCAGGGGATGTACAGAGAGCAAGAGAACAGCCATCTTGAGTGGCCTGACCATACACTCCACTACTACATACCCTGCACAACCCTTACAATCTTGGTCCACCTCTCTTCTGCAATATCCCTGGGGTCAGGTATGTAGAGGGGCAGTGCGACCAGATACCACAGATACAATACAGACGGCAGCAGCCAAGGAGCAGCAAGAGTAAGATACCTAGGATGCTCAGGACAGCCATTTGCCAGGATGTGGGCACATTCTGGAGCCAAGTGCTTACCGAGTCAACGGAAAGGGAGTCAGCAGCAGTGCCCTGTGCAGTTATTGATATAAGGAAGGTAAGGCCAACCCTGGTTTTCACAAGCGCAGAGCCATCCCCATGGGGAAGGGAATGCTTGACCTTAAAAGAAACAGTCCGGTAGCCTAGCCAAGAATCAGCAGTCACAGTACAGATCTGTCACCCCATGTTATGTTGAGTGCCATTAGGGGTGGACCCATTAGGTCTTTCCAGAACAAAAAGCAGTTTAATCCCACTAGTTGGACCGTGTGTCCAGAAGCCAGCCTATTGCATTCCACATAGCACAGCCCAGGGGTGCTCATGGGCAGTCAGTTGTTCAGTAACGTTAACCAACAGGGGTCCTCCTGACGTATTGCCATACAGTACCAGAAGATGGTCTTTTCCTCCACTGTCAGTAGTCCCCACCTAGTCACATTAGCCAGGTCGATTTTTCATGGAAGTCCAGAGGAGGACAATGGCATCTCCCTGTAGACCCAGCAATTAGACTCATTTCACAGTGAGACCGGTGTTGCTGCTCAGCCCTCAGATTTCCTCCCCCAGACTAGGGACAAAATGTAAAACATCTAATAGGCACAACACAGGGGAGATCATGACCATTAAGCACAATACAAGCAGTAACCACATTCTGAGATAATACCACACCCACCTGTGGTTTTTGTCCTAGCCTGCAATACAGAAGACTCAACTTTTCAATAATACAAGAATGTGTCTAAATCACGTATACAGGGACTTACCTGGTGGCGCAGTGGTTGAGAATCCGCCTGCCAATGCAGGGAACAGGGGTTCGATTCCTGGTCCAGGAAGATCCCACATGCCACGGAGCAACTAAGCCCACAAGCCACAACTACTGAGCCCGCCGACCTCAACTACCGAAGCCCACGTGCCTAGAGCCCGTGCTCCCCAACAACAGAAGCCGCTGCAATGAGAAGCCCGCGCACCGCAATGAGGAGTAGCCCCAACTCACCGCGACTAGAGAAGGCCCACGTGCAGCAACAAAGACCCAATGCAGCCAAAAATAAAATAAAAAATAAAAAAAATAAAATCACGTTTACAATGGCCACCTAGTTTTACCTTGGATGTCTGAACCACAGCTACTCCATTTTGACTTTCAAATGCATTCCCTTCCTCAATGGCCAAAGCAGAGTTACAATGCTTGTCTGAAAGACCACAAAATGGGCTGCTCTGGTCAGTAAAATTTAAGTTAAACCATGTATATAAGCCAGAATGACTTCCCTATACCTCAGTAGGTATAGATTTTCCCATCATTTCCCCCTTTGATTGTAAATCTTTCAGTGGAAAGCATTGATTATCAAAATATCCGTCCCTAGATGCTGGGGTGCTGGCTCCTACCCCAGATTCAGATCATGTCCCTCGGTGCTAGGCCTCCTTTATATTGGCCTAGTCATTCCCACTGGGGGAAAACTAATCAGATCTCGTGAACAAGCTCTGAAGTATGTTAATGGGGAAACACTTTATAGGCTATACATTTTATCACTTATACCCAACTGTCACACAAGCATTGTACATATGATTTTAGTAGCAGACTTAAAGCAAGCAGTGTCACACTTCATGAGTAGCTCTTATACTCTGACAATTTCACTAGAATTTCACTAATTTTCTTTCTATCCGGAACATTGGGGCAAAAGTATAGCTAACTCAACAACTGTCATAAATAGACCTCAATTAACAGAACTAGAATTTAACATCCATTGAAACATAATATTGTTCCCTCTAAAATTACCCTCACCTCCACCAAACACAGCCAATCAAAACTAATTTGTTTGCAAAATAAGTCTGGTCAATTGACCACACAGGCTTCTCCAAACTGGTTGAAGGGGAACTCTTCACGAGTCTCAGACTGAATTCCCAAAAGGCCTCTCAAGGCCAGGAAAGCCATGCCAAAGGCCTGTTATCAGGCTCCGCCTTGGTGGATTTTTCTCTTCTAGAGGTCCCCAAAATATTGAGATTCCTGCACATGACAGGAGACAGTCTTTTCCATTCCCCTGATAAGGCTGCTCAGAACCCGAGAGTCTTCAATTTCTGGGGGGGACCAGGCAGAGACAAAAAGGAAAATGCTTCAGTTCTACCCACAGATGTAGTTTACCAAATTGCTATAAAACAAATCATAACCAACTTGAGGGGAAGGGCTTCCCTATATCTGGGAAACACAGATCAAAACCAGTACCATTCCAGACAAAACCCATAAAAATTATAACCATATTTACCAGTTCACTCAGTAACCAATCCTTTTGTTAACTTTTTATGAAGCCATTGGGTCTTCCATTAAGATTCTTTAAGTTCTTACCCAGTTCGGCAGTATAATCTGAAATTTTTCAGAGACCTGTTATCAACAGGTCCTTCTGAGGCAGGAGATCGATGGGCCACAGGATGAGCAGCTAGAGTTTGTCCCCTGCGGACAAATACTCCAAGATGAAATTAACAGGAGAATAATAGAAGACACTGAGCCCTGCCCAGATAAAAGATAGAGACCACATATTTCTCATTCTTGAGGTCAAGGAGACCTTCCCACCTATATATGCACAGAAAAGCTCCTTGGAGGTCCAAAGGGGAGTGATGTCAACCTACCCATAGGCCTCTTCGCTGGAATCCATCTTGGCTAAGAGATGTGCGCACACACACGGGAGGATCCTGAGATATACCAAATATGGACTCAGAACCAGGCAAAGCAAGATGATTGGCCAAAGGAAACCTGAAAGAAATGCCCCACGTAAGTGATATAAACTACCACGAGGGCGCAACTCTCTCTGAGTCCACCCGTGTGTCTATCCACACGTACTCTTTTTCCTCCTAATAAACGCTTTACTTGTTTCACTACTTTCCGTCTTTGTAGGAATTTATTTCTGCCTAACTTCAGTCTCTGGCCAGGAACCAAAATGCTGCTTCAAGCCAGTGCAGGCTGAGGCCACTGGAGATCACTTCCTATGAATCTTCCTTAAGATGAAGCATTTTTGCAAAAGCATCAGAATAAAACAATAACTGTCTATAAAAGACAAAAGACTTAAAAAGACATGGTTAAGCACCTGATTATGATGTTATTGATAAAGAAACTTGGTTACAATAACTAGAATTATGACTGATCATAATTTTAACCCTTAAAAGCCTTAATCTCTGACAAAAACCAAAAAGCAAGTAATTGTGCATTTCCTGATTGGAAAACTTATGCTTTAGTCTTCCTCTCCTATGAAGGCAAGGGTAGGTAAACTTAGACCCTCCCAGTAATTAGCATTCCAATATTTTAACCTATTTGAAATGACCCAGATAGTCAATGAATTCTCTTCATTTCACCTAGTTTAGTTACCAAAATCTGGAAAGACTATTTTAGATAGACATTCCCAAAACATAATCATTTGCTCTATAGTTTACCTAAAAGCTTTTTCTCCTTTGCTCTTAGAGATCACATGTTCCACAGAGCTCAGATTATTTACATCTCAAAGGCACAACAGAAGTAACAATTCCTTCTGGAGAGCTAGCTTAACCAATTGCAAAAGGCTCACTTTGATACAATAGCAGAGCCATGAGAGGCCACTGGTCTCCAGATCTCTCGGCAGTCCCCCTTCAGCAAGGACGGCCACCACAGGGCCCTACATACTAGTAGACAGCCAACTCGGGATTTCCCCGTAATTTTCGGGATCACCCCTGGAACTTTTGGGTCCCAAGTGTTAGTGGACGACCACCTCAGGATTACACCCACAACTTTTGGGCCCGACATGCTAGTGGACGGCCCCTGCAGCTTTCCATTCCCCATCCTGTATTTGCCGACATCTCGGTGCTCATGGGAGTTTTCTCAGTCTCCTGGCTGCTCTGTCAATTGTTCGGTTGCACCCCACAGGCCTACAAGGCCTGTGCTTGCCCAGCTTCAAGACCAAAGAAAGAGCCCGGAGTCAGCAACAGAGACATCAGTGGTGTAATGGAGTGGGGAGCTTACATGTCTGAAGCAAGGTCCTGGAGTGACACCCCACTGTGTGTATCAGACTGCAGTGGAGGGCAGGACACGGCAGCAATCTTCGCTGGGGGTTGGCGGGGTTGAGGTTACCAGTTATAGGGGAATTGATGTCAGGTGGGCTCATTAGTTACCAAAGAAACCAGCAGAGGGGCACGCCCCTCACGGCCCCTTTGATAAGAACAATCACCAGCTGGGGCCTGGGGCAAGTACGTAGGAAGGTGAGTCAGGTGAGTAAGATATAGGAGAAGCAGGCACTGGTTGGGCAGGGGGTGTACTGAGAGCAAGAGAACAGCCACCTTGAGTGGCCTGACCATAGAAAGTTCCTTAAAAAACTAAAAATAGAACTACCATATGATCCAGCAAGTCCACTCTTGGGTATATATCCAGAAAAAATGAAAACACTAATTCAAAAAGACACATGCACCCCAATGTTCCTAGCAGCATTATTTACAATAGCCAAGACATAGAAACAACCCAAGTGCCTATCAACAGACAATTGGCTTAAGATGTGGTGTATATATACACAAGGGAATATTACTCAGCCATAAAAAAGAATGAATAATGCCATTTTCAGCAACATGGATGGACCTAGAGATTATCATACTAAATGAAGTCAGACAAAGACAAATATCATGGTATTACTTACATGTGGAATCTAAAGTATGATGTAAATGAACTTAATTACAAAACCGAAAGACTCATAGACACAGAAAACAAGCTTATAGTTACCAAAGGGGACAGAGAAGGAGCAGAAGGATAAATTAGGAGTATGGCATTAACAGATACAAACTACTATATATAAAATAGATAAGCAACAAGGATTTATTGTACAGCACAGGGAACTATATTCCATATCTTGTAATAACCTATAATGGAAAGCCTGAAAAAATTGTATATATATACACACATATATAACTGAATCACTTGCGGTACACTTGAAATTTACACAATATTGCAAATCAACTATACTTCAACTTTTTTGAAAAAAGGTTAAAAAAGAAATGCTGCTGTTTTGCCACTTACTTTAGATAATGTACCTGTTGGACTGCACCCTGTAGGCCTGCAAGCCTTGTAGCTGCCCAGCTGAGAGACCGAAGAGCCCACCGCAGAGACACCAACAGAGGCATCAACTGTTTCTTGGACAGGGGATTTTACACGTCCAAAACAAAGGTCCTGGAGAGATACCCCACCGTGGACGGCAAACGGCAGGCAGGAAGTGGCAGCACTACGCTAGGGAGAGGTTGGCTACCATTTATAGGGGGAACTGACGTCAGGTTGGCTCATCAGTTACCAGGGAAACCAGCGGCTGGGGCAGTGGGCAAGCACGTAGGCAGTTACTGATTAAGCCGTATAATTAAGAGGACTGGCTACTCATGTGAGTGAAGCCTGGACTGGTCGAGCAGGGCAAGTTCAGAGAGCAGGAAAATGGCCATCTTGAATGGCCTGACCACACAGTACCTAACCTTTCAGAGCCTGTTTTTTTTCTTATTAAATGGAGACAACAGCTATCTCATAAAGTTTGCAAAGGATTCAAACAGATAAGGCATACAAAGTATTTGTCACAGTGCCTTACTCATGAGGAACATTTATTAAGCTCTACTGATTCTATTATTATGGAGAACACTAACTTTACATTTGTGGATTTGCGGAGTTCATGATTTGAAATAATCACTTAAATTTCAAAGAAAATAAGAAGAAAAATTCACAGTAATAGAAGGCTCACGTGTCTCTGCTCAACAAAGCCACGTTTAAAAGTGATTATCTACATCACCTGACCCACTAACCCTCTACTCCAAACATCTTCCTGAAACACAATAATAATGAAAGCAAAAAAGCAAACCAGAAAGTGAGATATGTTTAGCAATGTACCGTAAATTGAAAAGGAAGGAAGAAAGGATTAAAGTACAGGGGAAACATTACACAGAGGCTTGCTATGAAGCAGTAACTAAGCTGGCTTGAAGAAGTCTCTGGCCAGACTAAAGGCAAATTCCATTAAAAATTGCAAAACATGAGTCACAAGTATAAGGATGCTCTCTAAATATTTTGGCCATGGTGGAACAAGAAAAATAGAGCATTTAAGAGAAATTACAGAGTTGCAATGCTGTGTTGGAGTCAAAACTTACTACCAATAAAGTCCCGTTGTTTTTGCTCATATAGCATGTTCCCAGAGGCAGTTAAGGGACTGCTGCTGTCAGAGCAATCAAAAGTTAGTATCCATCTTCCCTTGCAAACACCCCATTTGCCCTAATGGGTTTTCCCCAGCCTTTTCCATACCACACCTAAGAATAAATCCTGAAAGCAAAGAGGAGATGATAGGCACCCTGGCCTCACAGATTCTCAGTCTTCCACTCCCGGGGTGGAGCCAGCCGCCACTACAGAGAAAAGACTGAAGGCACCAGGGTGTCAACATCACTCTCGCCACAGCTGGTACCCACCAAGCTGGGGCAAAAAGCACCCGCAGCCAGGGGTCCTGACAGTATGTCACAGACCTTCTCTCTCCCCTTTCCTCCCACTGTTTCAACTTATGTGTTGGGTTAGGCAAAAATTTTGAAAATGAAGACAGAGGCTGAGGGAAAAAGAACAAATCTAGTACCTTGCACCTGGGGTCCAGGTGTGCCCTCCACCACCACTGGAGAGCTGAAGGGGGTCTGCTTAAATAGTAATCTTTTCAACAGTTTCTATCAGCCTTGCATACTTTAGGTTTTGTTGCTCTGAAGCAAAGACCCTATTCACTGTCCGGTGGTAAAATGTCTGTGTTTGGGTCTGTGCAATTCCCCAAAGCTGGACTTGAGCACCTCTTAAAATGCAGTGAACAGTTCCTCGAAATTCCCTAGAGATGTTGTTGCTGGTTTCCTGTTCTGATGGCTGTCCTTTAATGCCAGTCCTAATGAGCCCAGGCCTGAATGTTGCCAGCTGCCCCTGATAAACACGCCAGCCTCTGGGCTGCCGTGCACAACCCCACAAGAATAATCTTTGCAACCTGTACCTTCGGGGGACTCTCTTCACACACACTCCCAGGCTCCTCGGCTGACTCTTCTCACCTCCTACCTTCCAGCTCCCACTATTGTCTTCAGTTATGGAGATCACCTTTCTGGCCACACCTCCTTGCCCTTCCGACCGCTGTCATGATACCTGCCATCCCCCTGCCTGTGGTTAGCTCCTACCTCCCTGCCTCTACTTCTCCATCAAACCACAATCCTACTACCTGCAGAGCTTTGCCTGGGACTCATCTTTAATCACAGGTGAGCTTCCTCTTTTCTGTACCTTGGACTGCAGCCTAAGAGCCTCAGAGCTCTAAGACGGCTCGGGGAGACCACGCATTTTCTCCAGTGGTTCTCAAAGTGCGCTTGTAAACACCTGTAACAGAATCATCTGGGAACCGGTTAAATGCAGATTCCTGCACCTCACCCCAGACCTACTACATCAAAATCTTTAGGAAATAAGCCCCCAAATATACTTTTTAAACATTTCCCCCAGGTCATATGCCCATTCAGTATGAGACCCATAGACTTCTCCAACCTACTCATTTGATAAATAATGACTTCCATTCACTGAGCACGGACTGACTGCCAGGCACTTTACATGCTGTAACTTATTTAATCCTCACAATGTCCTTATGAGATGAGGGCTATTCTTTACTATTATCGTCTCTAGTTTACAGATAAGGAAGCCGAGTCTCCTTCTCAAAGTTAATTAATTCACCTAAGATCATACTGGAAGTGGCAGAGACAGGACTCACACCCCAGTATGACTCAGAGGCTGCAGAATGAAAGCCTGGCCAGGTCACATTTAGAAGTTTACATTCCATTCTAATCCTGTACTACGAGAGTGGCATTGACATGCCTGCATTCAGCCAGGGGAGCAAGAAAGTGAGAGTACTTGATGGGTTCATGTAGATACTGGGCCTGGATGATTCAGAAAAAAGCATAATGTCAATATTTATTCAACAACAGAAATTTTTGGTCTTGTTCATTTCAGATCCTGGCCTCTACTTCCCACTTCCCTTGTACAGTAGGAATAGTCTCAGGGAGACTAAAAAAAAGACAAAACACCCCACCCAGCCCAGCAAGTGTTTTCATCATGCCCGGTGGAAAGTGTTTCTGTGATGATGAACAGCTTCATTACCTCTTCAATAAGGCCCTTTGTTAGTAACTGCTTTTGAGGAAATTGCAGTCTGGGGTTCATCTCAAACACCACTCAGAGATATGAGCAAGGTCTCCCAAGTATAATTCAGATGGTTCTAAGGAAAGCAATCTTTCAGATGATACAAATCCCCTCTGAAAATTAATTAAGCTCACAAGTGTTCTCCAACGGCATTGATGTCATCTCAATCTATCCCTTCCTTGCATATTATAAATACGGTCTGATTGAAAAACAGGCAAAACAAAGGTAATTTGGTAGTTGTTTCATTAATTTAGTGGGTGGATACAGAGATCTCGAATAACTGAATTAAGTGTTCACTTACTGGTTCGAGCCAAAATGCTAAAAACTGTTGCCTACAGTGGATTAAAACCCAAAAACAAGTCTAGACTCATTTGATAGGGCTTCAGGGCTCAATGAGACTTATTTTTATTTGAAGGAAAGAAAAAATGAATCATCACCTCCCTACAGGGTTCTCCTTTGCCCATAAAGCCTAGGATCATGAAACACACACTCCCTTGACCCAAGCTTTGCCAACACAAGGTGGGCAGGGTGAGGTGGGGCAACGGCCTGGAGAAGAACTTTGGATCTGAGGAGGAAAGGAGCCAAAATTATAATAGTTTATTTCATCTTAGCATTTCTGAGGTTCAACTTGTGCTAAGACTTTATTTTCCCCACATAGTATGATCTCTTTTGTGGATTTCACTTCCTCTGCTATCTCTTAAAAGCCAGTGGGTTTTGGCTTCATATTTCTATACATGGGTCTCTTGGGCAATTTCATCTACTCCTAGAACATTAATTACTCCAAGTTGACGATGCCTAAATCTTTGTTTCCGGCAAAATCTTTGTCTCCTGAGCTTCAGATCCAAAAGTCTAAATGCTTCATGGGCATCCCTGAATATCCCACAGACCCTCATATTTACCACATCCAGTCCTGAACTATCTTTCCCCATGATCATTGTAAGCACCCAAGCCAGGCATCTGGTCATGATAATAACACCTTCCCTTTTCCTATCAAACCAATCAACCTGCCAGCCAACCAGACACATACTGTCTCCAAACTCTTTCTCAGACTTACCTCCCCTTCCTTTCCATCCTCTTAGTGCATCTCAGCTCAGGACTCATCCTGCCCTAACTAAATAATTTCACCAAGCTTCTCCCTGATCGCTCTGTCTCTAGTCTCTCACCCTTCAGACCATCCTCCTCCACATGGCCCTGAGGCCTCAGTTCCTCTCTTCACAGGCCTCTGCACATTGCTACTTGAGCATCCTCACAGCATGGCAGCTGGCTCCCCCAGAGTAAAGCTGTCCAAAAAACCAGGTGGAAGCTGTAATGTATTTTATAAGGTAGCCTAGAAAGTCTCACGTCATTTCTTCCACAGTATTCTACTGGTTACACAGATCAGCCCTGCTCCCATGTGGGAAAGGACCACAAAAGACCATGATTACTAGGAGGTGAGGATTATTGTAGGCTATCCTGAAGGTTGGCCACCACATTGGAAAACACAAATGTCTTCTCACATATCTGAGGGAGGTCTCATTTCTATTCTTGTTGATTTTCTTTTCTTATACTAACACTCTCTGACAACCAGTGTCTTCTGTGTAGTAGGCTTCCTAATGATGAATATCTTGTGGCGTCCTTGCCAGGCTTCTCTGGAGGGCCCTGTGGGGCCTCCCACTGCAGAGTCCCAGACATGGGAACTTTAACTCTGGCTCAACCTCTTTCGTCATTGCTTCAGTATCTCCTACCAGCAGCCAAGGTCGCAGCCTTTCACTACTGACACTCCTACACCCAGAAAGCATCCCTCCTTGGTGGGGATAGACAAACTGGGCCAAGCTACCTTCTGTTGTGTCTTCCCAACTCTTGGAAAGCTCATGTGTCCTTGACATGCCAAGTGTCAGCATGCGGGCACTCTACTGCTGTCCCATCTCTCTGATCCACCTCGTCGCTCCAGTTCTCATTTCCCCTGCTCAGACAAGCACAGAAACATGAGAGCAAGTTGTTCAAATGAGGAACAAAAGTAATCCAGTCTTCCCTTCTTGAAAACACCAACTATCTTCACAGATGTTTTTCTTGGAGCCTTACCTCCCTGTGTGTGGGGAGGGAAAATTCCCCCAAATCCCAGAGGACAATGATGACTCTTTCCCGCTTCTCAGGCTTCTCTCACAGACCAGGAAGGAAGACAGTGGTGATTAGTGGTAGTGGGGCTGATTTGACTACTTTTTCATAAACAAACCCTATAAGGAGGTTTCAGACTTCAACTCAAGGCTGTTCGTTTTCAGCTCTCTCTAGAATGTGGGAGTATTTAGCAACTTTGGTTTTCAGTTTGGGCCCTCGTTTAAAGACCATAGGAGCAGTTTCATTCAACTTAAGCATAAATAATATTCAATCAGCCATGTAAAAGAATCACATCTGATTTTGAGTAAGACTTTCTTTGTACCTTATCTTCTCTTTTGCCTCCTATGACATTTTATTTTTTTATTTTTTTACTTTTTTTAACATCTTTATTGGAGTATAGTTGCTTTACAATGGTGTGTTAGTTTCTGCTGTATAACAAAGTGAATCAGCTATACATAAACATATATCCCCATATCTCCTCCTTCTTGCGTCTCCCTCCCACCCTCCCTATCCCACCCCTCTAGGTGGTCACAAAGCACAGAGCTGATATCCCTGTGCTATGCGGCTGCTTCCCACTAGCTATCTATTTTACATTTGGTAGTGTATATATGTCCATGCCACTCTCTCACTTCGTCCCAGCTTACTCTTTCCCCTTCCCGTGTCCTCAAGTCCATTCTCTATGTCTGCGTCTTTATTCCTGTCCTGCCCCTAGGTTCTTCAGAACCTTTTTTTTTTTTTTTTTTTTTAGATTCCATACATACATGTTAGCATACGGTATTTGTTTTTCTCTTTCTGACTTACTTCACTCTGTATGACAGACTCTAGGTCCATCCACGTCACTACAAATAACTCAATTTCATTTGTTTTTATGGCTGAGTAATATTCCATTGTATAAATGTGCCACATCTTCTTTATCCACTCACTGGCCTCCTATGACATTTTAGAATGCTTCTCTGATACTTGAACAAAGAAGCCTTTCAAGTCTACCTGAGAGCCTTCTTTGGTGACTTAAGCTAAATCAAGGAGAGTAAGTAAGTTGTACCTTAGATATCAATTATGTGATTCTCCCTGGCTACTTGGAAAACTGTACTGACCACTGCAAGACCGACTGTAGGCCCCATGGTAAAGTGAGTCTGGATCAATTAGCAATGTCTGCCAGGGGTATAGGTTGGAGGGAAGAGGCAATAGTCATGTTGAATATTTGCTGGCCAAATTCAAAGGGTGGGATAGGGAGGATGGGATGGAGACATTAAGAGGGAGGAAATACGGGGATATATATATATATATATATATATATATATATGTATAGCTGATTCACTTTGTTATAAAGCAGAAACTAACACACCATTGTAAAGCAATTATACTCCAATAAAGATGTTAAACAAAAAAATGTGTTAATTATCCTCAAACAGGCTAAGCATTCAAGTCACTTAGGAAGCTATTTTTTAAAAATTAAAATTGCATAGAAAACAAACTTATGGGTACCAAAGGGGAAACGGGGGGGATAAATTAGGAGGTTGGGATTAACGTATACACACTACTATATATAAAATAGATAATCAACAAGGGCCTACTGTATAGCACAGGGAACTATATTCAATATTTTGTAATAACCTATAAGAGAAAAGAATGTGAAAAAGAATATACATATATATATATATAAAACTGAATTACTATGCTGTACACCTGAAAGTAACACAATATTGTAAATCAACTATACTTCAATTTAAAAAGAAAATTAAGATTGCTAGGTCCCGACCCAAAAGCATAGGATGTTATTTTGTTATAAATTCCGTCTTTGGAAAAAACTGGTTTGTCCAAGGACACACAATAAGCCTTAAGCTGGCAAAACCAAGTATCAAATATTTATCTTCTGTCTTCAGATACAACCAGACCATTTTATACCCCTAAAAGCCTGTTCCACAGAAAACTTTCAGCTGTATCTCATGTGATCCATATTGTGCCGCATAGTGACATAATGAAGGCTAATCAAAGACTGCTGTGTGAGGGTTTGAGTGTGTATGTGTGAGTTTTGTCAAACACAGAGTTAGAAGGTGAAGGTCCAGATCTGCAAGGCCCTGAAAGGAACAAGGTGTGTTCCAGTTTGTCAATATCTTATTGCAAAGAAATGAAGGAGAAAGAATGTCACAACCTGACAATAAAAAGCTTTAAAAAACAAAGTCTTTGGGGACTTCCCTTGTGGCACAGTGGTTAAGAACCCGCCTGCCAATGCAGGGGATACGGGTTTGAGCAATGGTCTGGGAAGATCCCACATGCCACAAAGCAACTAAGCCCGTGCGCCGCAACTACTGAAGCCTGCGCGCCTAGAGCCTGCGAGCCACAACAAAGAGAAGCCTGTGCACCGCAATGAAGAGTAGCCCCCGCTTGCCGCAACTAGAGAAAGCCTGCACGCGGCATCAAAGACCCAACAGAGCCAAAAATTAATTAATTAATTAATTTTTTAAAAAAGTCTCTGGAAAACAAGGTTGCTGATGAAGTAGAATTTCACTTATTTTAGGCTTCTCAACCCTCCCTATCTAATCATATTAATTTGGGTTATGCACGCACTTGGGGATGACCACACCAATCAAGGCCACCATATACCTCATGCTCTGCCCAAAGGCACAAAAATATGGGAGAAGGTACCCCAACATCCTCTAATGTTATGGCCTTTCTTAATTCTGCCACCAAAAGGAGACACTGTTTCCTAGCTAACATTAAGCTGTAGATGTGCTAATAAACGACGTGGTGGGAATCCTTTCACAATGTCTGCATACATCAAATCACCACTATGTATGCTCTAAATGTCTTACAGTTTTGTCAATTATACCTCAACAAAGCTGAAAACATTAAAAACTAAAGAATTAATATTAAGATGCAATATAAGTTAGAGCAGTACTTCAAAACTTTATTATCGCGAATTACTGTCTGGGGATTTTGTTAAAATGCAGATTCTGATTCAGGAGGTCTGGGGCCTTGAGAGTCTGCATTTCTAACTGGCTCCCAGGTGATGCTAATGCAGCAGAAGGCCTGCCCACAGTCTGCGTCGTAAGTTGCTAAAGTAGACTCTGATACCACCACTTAAGATGAGAGATGGCCGCTTCTCCATCACTAACTAAGGTAACACATTGACAGGAATCAGAGGCCACAAGACCCGAATAATTAGAACAAAATATAAACAGTTCTTGTGAAAAAAAGAAAAAATCATTTACCTGTTGCTTCATTTAAAATGTAGGGTCACCTGAAGGTGTTTTTGGATCCCAGACTGACAAGGAGGGCTCTGGGAGCTATAAAATTTAAGGCAGTTTTCCTGAAACCATACAGCTGGGACAAATAAGCATCTCAAGCATCAACTGACATCCATGCCTCAACAGTTCCCTTTGCTTGGATCTACACCATGAGCTGCCATTGCAGGATCCATGTGCGGGCAATCATGAACAACCTCTTAGAACTGGGAAATGAGAGGACCAGGGACCAGTGGGGAATTGGGAAATAAAACATCCCGAGAGTTAAACTCAAAGTGAACCGAAACAGAGACGTGCAAAGTCACCTTAAAAAGACAGAAAGCCTCCTAAACCGATAATATTTGACTCTAATCTAGTTGGAGAATGATCACATCTATAGAAAGTCTTAATCATGAGGGGGAGGGGGCCATAGAGGCCTGCAAAAAGCCAAGTCACAGACACTAATATCGTCTCTGCTTAATTAAGGGAGAGAAAGCCCTGATTCACGAACGTGGCACCTCATGTAAACAGACTGTATCTCTATTAACATGATAGAGATGGAGAGGGATACATCAGACATGCAGGACCTGGTGCTGCATAACAGGGGTTGGTAAACTATAGCTCATAGGCCAAATCCTGTTTTGTAAATAAAGTTTTATTGGACCACAGCCATGTCCATTCATTTACCCATTATCTATGGCTCCTTTTGCATTATAACGGCAACAGTGTGTAGTCTTGACAAAGCCTAAAATATTTACTCTCTGACCCTTTACAGAAAAGTTCGCCAACCTCTACCATAAAACTTTTCAATCATTTCAATCCTGTTAATAATTCCCCTTACTCTGATCTCATGCTCACTAAGCAAACTTCTGATTATAATTTGACTTCCTGGGTAGTATACCAACAAAGGAGAGAGTGACTTGGCCATCTATTATTTCTAGCTGTACCTGCAGTTTAGGTTTTCTGGGGATTTATTTTTTTTTTACATCAATGTCTGGGGCCTTGGCTTACATGAATCACTCCCATGAGTGATGATTCCTTTCTACATTTGCTAAAAAACAAACAAACAAACCAACAAAAACCAACAGGGACTTCCCTGCAGTCCAGTGGTTAAGACCCTGTGCTTCCACTGCAGGGGGCGTGGGTTCAATCCCCGGTCACGGAACTAAGATCCCACATGCCATGCAGTACAGCCAAAAATAAATTTAAAAAATTAAAAATTAAAGAAAAAAAACCCCAACATTTTTTAAGTCTATAAGACTAAGGGCTAGATGTCTAGATTGTAGTGGGTTCACTTTTCTTCTTGTTAAAGTACATTCTTAATAATTCTGATCAAGACTTTTGAGAGTTAAATGCAAGCAGTGAGCCTGGGCCCAATTCCCCATCCCACAAGGAGAACATTTTCTTTGTTTTCCCCAGGAGCAAAGCTCACAAATCTACTGCTTGCTCCTACACAGGGAGCCCAGTATTCTATATCTTCAGCCTCATTCACTGCTTTGTCATTGTATTCCATTTCTGGTTCACGTAAGTCTTTACCTTATTTTTCAACTCGACTTTGCCTTTTGATCCTTTTTCGTATTTTTGGTTCATATTTTATATTCTCATATATTTGGATTGAAAGGGGAGTGTCTTCTTACAAACATGCTACAACAACTTGACCAAAAACCCCCCTTGCTGACCTCCAATAGGATTCTTTTATTTAGTCTAATTGACTGGATATTTTATTACTCATTATTCAACCAACATTTATTGAATGTATACTATGCTCTCTGTAGGAACTATGTTCTGCTTTGAAGATTCAGAGGTGACATATACACGCCTTTGCTGCCCCTATGGAGTTCACAGGTGAGCTGAACCATTTGGCAATCCACCTCTAACAATGAACAAAATTGCCAAATTGATGGTTCCCCAACTCAGGTTCATTGGCCATTATGACAAATCTAATCTTTCCCCTCAGTTAACCTTCGTGTACCTCTATGCTCATAGCCACCCACCCCATCAAAGTTTGCTTGTCATCTAAGTGACAAGCAAATGTCCTAAATACATAGTTCTTCTACAACACATTAGATAACATTCACAAATTAATGCTTGGGTAACCAACAAAAAATTTAGCAATCCTGAATTATTAAGCCCACCAGAGCATCTTTGAGGAGGACAGTTATATTTGCATTTTTGCTGCTCATATACTGCATTCTGCAAAGCTGAGGAAGCAACAGGACCTGCCTCATAGTACAGCATCCTTGAGCAGGGTAGGGAGTAAGTGGGCTTCCCCCTGGGTGCACTCAGGCATTTCCCTTATACACTCATCTGCTTCACACATAATCACTATCTTATTGTCTTCAACTCCCCGCTCAAACCACACACAGAACCTGCCGTCCTGCTCACCACTGAGTTTGGCACATTGCTGACCATCGGTACATGCCACCATGGCTACAAAACAGTAATTTTGTTTTCAGTGCACCGAAATGGCCATTTACTTTACAGCATCATTCAGAACACACAATAATAAATGTCTTAATTCAAGAAAAACCAAAGAAGCCTGGTGAGCCCTTAATGGAAATATAGCTGAATCAAATACGATCCCTTCAAGGATTTTCCTACATAAAATACTGAAAAATCTTTAGTTATTAAATCAGATCTTATAAATCAAAATGTATGAAATTGCTTTTCATTGCATGTTTTTAGATATGAAGAAGGACCACACTGTGTATATTTTAAATTAACCTTAATGCCATCTAGTGGTCACTGAGAATTTGTCTCAGAAAATTGGTAACGACTTTAGAAATTAAAAAATTATTTTTTTAAAGATTTATTATTTATTTATGGCTGCATCGGGTCTTAGTTGTGGCATGCGGGATCTTTCGCTGCGGTGCGCGGGCTTCTCTCCATTTGTGGCTTGCGGGGTTTTCTCTTCTCTAATCGTGGCACGCGGGTTCCAGAGCACATGGGCTCTGTAGTTTGCGGCACGCCAGCTCTAGTTGAGGCACGAGAGCTCAGTAGTTGTGGTGAGCGGGCTTAGTTGTCCCGCGGCATGTGGGATCTTAGTTCCCTGACCAGGGATCGAACCTGCGTCCCCTGCATTGTAAGGCGGATTCTTTACCCCTGGGCCACCAGGGAAGTCCCTAAAAATTTATTAATAATAACAATACTGCTGCTGTTAAAGAGACTTAGTGAACACCTACAGTATTCCAGGACTGTGTTCAGCTCTGTATGTGCTTTATCTCATTTTTTCTTTACAATAACCTTAATTGGTACTATAGCTCATTATACAGACGAAGAAACTAAGGCATAAGGGTATAAAATAACATGCCATATTCACGGATATAGTAAATGCCTAGCTGGAATGCAAACCCAAGTAGTTTGCTTTCGTACGCAGGCAGAATGCTATACTATTACTAAACCTCAGCTTTGACTAAAAGAATATGATTGATAGGGGTTTCCCTGGTGGCACAGTGGTTGAGAATCTGCCTGCCAATGCAGGGGACACAGGTTCGAGCCCTGGTCTGGGAGGGTCCCGCATGCCACGGAGCGACTGGGCGCGTGCGCCACAACGACTGAACCTGCGCGTCTGGAGCCTGTGCTCCGCAACAAGAGAGGCCGCGATAATGAGAGGCCCGCGCACCGCGATGAAGAGTGGCCCCCGCTCGCCACAACTAGAGAAAGCCCTCGCACAGAAACGAAGACCCAACACAGCCAAAAAAAAAAAATTTTTTTTAATATAAAAATAAATTAATTTTAAAAAAAAGAATAAAAGAATATGGTGGATAGACTAACACACACTCTTACTGCTAATGTGTCTGAAAGAAGGCACAACCCTCACTTTTCCACTCCATGTCCAACTCCCATCATGATCCAGTTCCCGGGCTTCTCCTTCAAGTACGATTTCAATGGCATGGGGATTTTTACACATTTGAAATTTACACCTGGCATCTAAAAATGTGATGGATCCACTTGTTCGTGCAACAAATAGGTACTGAGTTCTTATGTACTGGACTCTGTGCCAGGCGCTCAGAGGGCAACAGGGAGCCACAGAGACACAGCACCTCCTTTCATGGAGCGTCAAGGGCAGCAGGAGGACAGCTGGACATAAATTACACGGACATACAATCACACCATGGAAAGGGCTCCCTGAAGAAATGTAAGGTGCTGGCAGGGTGCTTTTAGCAGGTCACTTTCTCTGGGACCTGAGTGGTAAGTGAGAAGAGAAGCATGGGAAGACTTCCCTGAAAGAACGACCTCTCAGCAGGCCCTGAACCAGTGGCAGTGGGAGTGAGCCAGGTGCAGGGAGACAGAACGTGAGCAGCAAGCAGAGGGCATCGTCTATCCCTGTGCTCCCAGCATCACACTCACCCAGGGCAAGCTCAACGGGAAGTCTACATGTGATCCAGGCACTCTGGATTCTTTTGCCATAAATGGACTTTGGATAAAAAGCCATAATTAACCCGTATCTTTTTCATACTTTGAACAAATCATTTTTACTGAAAGTACTAAAATTGCATGACATTGAAACCGTTTTAAATACCCAAACATAATGGTGACTCTGGTAATTAAAGTTTCCACTGGTACTTAAGAATAATTCAAATGTCTCTCTTTTTTAAAATTAATTAATTAATTTATTTTGGCTGCGTTGGGTCTCCATTGCTGCGCGCGGGCTTTCTCTAGTTGTGGCAAGTGGGGGCTACTCTTTGTTGCAGTGCGCGGCCTTCTCATCGTGGTGGCCTCTCTTGTTGTGGAGCACTGGCTCTAGGCACTCAGGCTTCAGTAGTTGTGGCATGCGGGCTCAGTAGTTGTGGCTCGCGGGCTCTAGAGCGCAGCTCAGTAGTTGTGGCACACGGGTAGCTGCTCCCCAGCATGTGGGATCTTACTGGACCGGGGCTCGAACCCGTATCCCTTGCATTGGCAGGTGGATTCTTAACCACTGTGCCGCCAGGGCAGTCCCTCAAATGTCTCTTAAATGAGATTTTTTAGTTCGGTTTGAGATTATGAAAATAACACTTATGCCAGAGAATATGAATAACACAGAAAGAATAGCAAAAAAAAGAAGGGAATAAAGCTCACATCCATATATTGTAACCCAGAGGCAAACAATCTTAACGTTCTGGAATGTTCCTTCCAGCCTTTTTTTCTATGGGTATTTCACAAACATTAGATTATATAAACACGTTTTAATTTAATTTATTCATTTAACATAATATTTTTACTTGTTTGTAAAAAAAAACCTCTTTGCTAGCATCAACAGCTAGATGATATTTCATTAAGTGGCTGTATCCCAGTTTACCTAACCCATTTCCCAATTTTTGAGCATGTGGAGTGTTTCCAATGTTTAATATGTAACAAATAATATATGAATAATAAATAGCATATAACAATAATATACAATAAGTTATTGTATTGCATAAAACTTATTTCTTTAAAACATGGTTTATTCATCAGAATAGAACTCAGTAAATAGTAGGCATTATTGTCAAGTGATTAATAAGAATAAGACAGCTTATTTGTATGTCTGAGGAGAATTTAGGAAAGTAACAAAGCAGATTACAAAGACAAAATCACTGCTCAAGAACACTGACTTCCAACTTGTGTTCCCTCCCCCCACCACTTCTTTCTTGAATTATTTATTAGCTGGCTCTACTTCAATCTTAAGACAAGCTGCAGTAAAAGTTAATAGGTATTTTTGTCATGTTGGAGAATCCTAGAAAGCCATCCTAAAGTTGTGAAACGATGTGTCACGTTAGCACATTTTATTGACTTAATCTTCTGCTGCCTAATTGAATAATTTAATATTTGTGACACTTACTTGACTCACACAATAACACACTGATGCACACACACACACACACACACATACAGAGGAATTATAAGTGATTACATCTCAGCCTTCTATACTCTGAACACGCACTGGTGCTTTTCAAGTTGATATTTAGTACCACTAATATAAGCCAACTGATGAGTCATTTACGAGCTGCCATTTATGAGCCAACTTCCATCTCTTTGACATAGCATATTTAATTGACGTGAAAGCAAATTGGGATAGATCAATGGAACAGGATAGAAAGCCCAGAGATAAACTCACGCACATATGGTCTCCTTATTTTTGATAAAGGAGGCAAGAATATACAATGGAGAAAAGACAGCCTCTTCAATAAGTGGTGCTGGGAAAAATGGACAGCTACAGGTAAAAGAATGAAATTAGAACACTCCCTAACACCATACACAAAAATAAACTCAAAATGGATTAAAGACCTAAATGTAAGGCCAGACACTATAAAACTCTTAGAGGAAAACATAGGAAGAACACTCTATGACATAAATCACAGCAAGATCTTTTTTGACCCACCTCCTAGAGAAATGGAAATAAAAACAAAAATAAACAAATGGGACCTAATGAAACTGAAAAGCTTTTGCACAGCAAAGGAAACCATAAACAAGATGAAAAGACAACCCTCAGAATGGGAGAAAATACTTGCAAACAAAGCAACTGACAAAGGATTAATCTCCAAAATTTACAAGCAGCTCATGCAGCTCAGTATCAAAAAAACAAACAACCCAATCCAAAAATGGGCAGAAGACCTAAATAGACATTTCTCCAAAGAAGATATACAGATTGCCAACAAACACATGAAAGAATGCTCAACATCATTAATCATTAGAGAAATGCTAATCAAAACTACAATGAGGTATCACCTCATACCCGTCAGAATGGCCATCATCAAAAAATCTACAAACAATTAAATGCTGGAGAGGGTGCAGAGAAAAGGGAACCCTCTTGCACTGTTGGTGGGAATGTAAATTGATACAGCCACTATGGAGAACAGTATGGAGGTTCCTTATAAAACTAAAAATAGAACTACCATATAACCCAGCAATCCCACTACCGGGCATATACCCTGAGAAAACCATAATCCAAAAAGGGACATGTACCAAATGTTCATTGCAGCACTATTTACAATAGCCAGGACATGGAAGCAACCTAAGTGCCCATCGACAGGTGAATGGATAAAGAAGATGTGGCACATATATATAATGGAATATTACTCAGCCATAAAAAGAAACGAAACTGAGTTATTTGTAGTGAGGTGGATGGACCTAGAGTCTGTCATACAGAGTGAAGTAAGTCAGAAAGAGAAAAACAAATACCGTATGCTAACACATATATATGGAACCAAAAAAAAAAAAAAGGGTTCTGAAGAACCTAGGGGCAGGACAGGAATAAATACGCAGATGTAGAGAATGGAACTGAGGACACAGGGAGGGGGAAGGGTAAGCTGGGACAAAGTGAGAGAGTGGCATGGACATATATACACTACCAAATGTAAAATAGATAGCTAGTGGGAAGCAGCCACATAGCACAGGGAGATCAGCTCGGTGCTTTGTGACCACCTAGAGGGATGGGATAGGGAGGGTGGGAGGGAGACACAAGAGGGAGGAGATATGGGAATATATGTATATGTATGGCTGATTTACTTTGTTATAAAGCAGAAACTAACATACCATTGTAGAGCAATTATACTCCAATAAAGATGTTTAAAAAAAAATTGGGATTGAAACTTTTCTTCTTCTAACTGGGTTCTGTTGAGTAGGTATATGCCCATTTTTCAGATGCTAGGACTCTTGGACAGAGGTTCCTCAGAGAGGCATTGACAAGACAGAGACAATACATCCACTGTGTCATGAATAAGGACAGTACTAGATGAAAGGTGATGCTCCAAACAGTGGTTGACTAGACCTTTCAGACCCTTCAGTAACACCTTCACTCCATGCCAGCATCAGAAAAGAGTGACTGTGCAGACCGATCCACAGTGACCACACAAATGGATGCCACTTAGCCTGAATCTGATGGAAGCAGGGGATGTTTGGAGTTAAGACTGACATTTCAGAGTCAGACTCTCTAGGCTTGGTTCTTGGTTCATCCACACACTATAAATGCCCCCAGAGCAAGTAAGTTACCTAACCTTTTTGTAAATCACTTTTCTTCTTTTAAAAAGATAGAGATAACAAGAGTGCCTACCATATGGGATTGTTGAGAAGACTGAATGAAATAATCCATGGAAAGCTCCTAACACAGCATCTGGCACATGGAAAACACCCAATATATTATTTTTATCATTATAACTATTGTTTATTTATATCAATGAGTTAAATAGTTTTCTTCCATTAAATCAGTCTGATGAGGAATGTACTTCTCAAACATCCCTTACTCCTCAAAAATCTGTTCCTCTTGGCACCAATCTATACTTGAAATGTGCAACTTGTTGGAAGGGAAGAAGGACAAGTAATGAATGCCTTAGAATTACCTCCACTCAAAGAAATATTTCCTTGTATTCATCTCAAAACTTCATGAAGGCAGGAACCTTGTCTGCCTTGTAAACCAGCAGCAAGTACAATGCCCGGCACATAAGAAGAACATGCATAGTATATATTTAAGTAGGTAGATAAGTAGTCCTAAAACAACTCCCCAGTTTTGAAACATCTGTTTCAGAGTTCAAGTGAACATATTTTTCTCTCTTTTTATAGAAGTCACCGTAATGAAACCTTTTTGTCAAGCTTTTCCTTGACCTCAGATATGCCACTGCCCTTGGTGAACAGAGAGGCAGTGTGGCTTTCTCAAGAAAAAGCACCATGTGTCAACTCTTCAGAAAAAGTATTAGCCTTTTTAGAAGCTGGCAACTTAGTAAGTAGGTCTCACTCCTTGTAAACTAGAGAGTTCATTTGAAAGTTGCCATTTCATTACATTTGCTGTTTTCTGAGCCCTCACCCAACTGGGACATCTGTTTATAGCACTAAGAGGGTATGAAATATCCAACTTGTGGTTGAAGTTTTATTCAACCATTACAGGATGAATCCACGGCATTTACCTCTAGCAACAGCCCAACCTGTATGACTTTCTATGCACCTCTCCTCTAGCCAAGCAACCCTCCTCTTCCCTTACAAATCTCTCATCTCTGTTTTGAGTTTTTTCAGAATGCTCAGGCCAGAGCTATTTACAGAGACATCCAATACACATTTCAGGATATAACCCTCCTTCCATAAATTCTGCAACAGATCTCTTTGCAATAATATTAAAGATGCCCTATATTTAAAGTGGCCATACATCCTAGTTTGATTAGAACAGTCCCACTGCACTTTGATCTAGTTTACCATTTTTCCAGATTATTTTCATTTGTAATAAAGTACTACTAGTAGTAATAGTTACTTTAAAATCAGCCTATATGGGATTGGTTGACTTTTACTTTGACTTTGCAACATCTGTCATGCTCTCACTTGGTAGCATGTGAGATGCATTTGCAGGAAACAGACCTCTCCTCTTAACTTGTGGCTAAATCTAGACAATAACCAATGATCACCCTCTCTCTTTTCCTGACCTTTCCCCAGACCCTTTCAAGGACAGTATGCAGGATGCTAAAATGAAGTGTGCTTACTCCTTCTGGTTTTAGGAGGTGGTATTTCATGTATAAAGTGCCCAAATTTTCAGCTTTTGAAGCTTTTAGCGAATTGCAATTATTAAAAACAAATCCTTATAAAAGAAAGAAAAAAAATTTAAGCAAGGGGTCAAATGATGTAGAAGATTTTATTCTGAAATTCTATAATTGCACTTTGGAATATCTTGATTTAGAGAAAGAAAATTCGATAGCGCCCAGGGGAGGAGAGAAGAAACAGCTCACATACCAGAGACAGCTAACCAAATAGCAATGGACTTCTCAAAAGCAATAGACTTCTGAGCAGAAATTATTTTCAACCCAGAAATATAACCCTTAAAATACTATCAATTAAGTAGGACATAGAATAAAGACACTTTAAGACAAGCAAGCTCTTAAGAAATGTATCTCCTAAAAGGGAACCCTCCTACACTGTTGGTGGGAATGTAAGCTGGTGAAGCTACTGTGGAAAACAGTATGGAGTTTCGTCAGAAAACTAAAAACAGAATTACCATACGATCCAGAAATCCCACTCCTGGGCATATACCCAGACAAAGCTATAATTCAAAAAGATACATGCACCCCTATGTTCATAGCAGCACTATTCACAATAGCCAAGACATGGAAACAACCTAACTATACATTGCCAGATGAATGGATAAAGAAGATATGGTCCATATATACAATGGAATACTACTCAGCCACATAAAAGAACAAAACAATGCCATTTGCAGCAATATGGAAGCAACTAGAGATGATCATACTAAGTGAAGTAAGTCAGAAAGAGAAAGACAAATAACATATGATATCACTTATATGTGGAATCTAAAATATGATACAAATGGACCTGTGAAACAGAAACAGAACCACAGACATAGAGACAGACTGGTGGTTGCCAAAGTGGAGTGGGTTGGGGGAGGGATGGAGTGGGAGGTTGCAGTTAGCAGATGTAAGCTTCTATATATAGAATGGATAAACGACAACGTCCTACTGTATAGCACAGGGAACTATATTCAATATCCTGTGATAAACCATAATGGGAAAGAATATATTAAAAAAAGAATGTATATATATGTATAACTGAATCACTTTGCTGTACAGCAGTAATTAACACATTATAAATCAACTAGATTTCAATAAAAAATAATTTTTAAAATAGGTATCTCCTATTCACCTTCCTCTGGAAGCTACTGGAAGGTGTGCCTCACCAAAATGAGGGCAAAAAACAAGAAAGAGAAATACATGGAACTCAGAAATAGAGCACCCAACATAGGAGAGGGACAAAGGAAATTCCTAGGACGCGAGTGAGGGTGGACCCAGAACAATGCTGTGTAGTTGGTCTCAAGCGCAGTTAGACCAGATTGACGCAGGAGACTTCAGAAGGGAGACCCAAGAAAGAAAGAAAAAAAGTAACTGATAGATGACTTGATTTTTTTAATAAACTTATTTATTTATTTATGGCTGCGTTGGGTCTTCATTGCTGCGTGCAGGCTTTCCCTAGTTGCGGTGAGCAGGGGCTACTCTTCATTTTGGTGCGTGGGCTTCTCATTGTGGTGGCTTCTCTTGCTGTGGAGCACAGGCTCTAGGCACATGGGCTTCAGTAGTTGTGGCACGTGGGCTCAGTAGTTGTGGCACAAGGGCTTAGCTGCTCCATGGTACGTGGGATCTTCCCAGACCAGGGCTCAAACCCGTGTCCCCTGCATTGGCAGGCAGGTTCTTAACCACTGAGTCCCCTGGGCAAGTCCGATGACTTGATTTCTTGCCTACACTGTGAGATATTCTTTTGAGAAGTTTGGAGCTGATTTAGTTAGTTAAAATTAAAATAAGCATTAAAAGACAAGGCATTTATTAACTTAGACAAAACCCAAAAAGTTGAATACGAAAGAAAACATAACCATAATACACTATGTGACGGAGCTCATAAAAACACTATTTTTGCGTCCAGTTGTGATATAGCCATTTTGAGGGTTTAGCAGAAGTGTGTGTGTGTTGGGAAGGTGGAGGTTGGGTTCTAAACTTATTAAATTACATTCATAGAAAACCGATTGATAATGTTCCATATCCAAAAGCAAAACTAAGTAGGCTCATAAGCAGATTATTTAGACATGGAGGTAAATGCCAGGATAAACTGCTAAAATAGTTGAAAGTGGTTGCATCTGGGTGGTACAAGAAGGAGATGAGGAAGAAAAGAGGCAAGTGACTGTGCTTTTTTAGTTATTAACCTTGGAATATTCTCTGACTTTAAAAAAATACGTATTGATACATGTGTTATTTTTATTTAAAACTTATCCCCTTTCCAATTTCTCCTCCCTGTATCCGCAACATTTTTTCAACCACTGATGGGTAAAGGCATCTTGCAGAGGTATAGAGAGAGAAAGTCAGGGGAGGGGTTGGGTAAGAAGGAACTTTGGGCAGCGCTGAGGACAGGTGAAGGCGATTGAATCCATAGTTAGCTTGAGGCCCTGCAGAGAACAGTATCAGAGAATCCCGTCTCTGAATCCTGGGCTTGGCGCACGCATCAGTAATGCCTTTCGTAAGGACAGCTAAGGCACGAGCTCCAGCCCGTCACCAGAGCTCCTCCTGCAAGCGATCTGGAAGAATGAACAAATACCCTGGCAGGCTCCGGCAGGAGATATTTGTTCTAACTAAGCCTGGCAGTCTGGTCAGGTATTCTTTTTTGTGATAAGTTCCTGCTTGTGTAACTCTTCAGTTTCTACGTGTCCAGTAATTCAGGAGACAACGGTTAAAGGACTAGTTAATGGTATGTGAATGTGTGCCTGGATCTTTAGCTAGGCTGTCATTCCTCTTACATTATTAGCTATGCTTTATGCATTCTTCCAATGATTCTTCATTAACTTTTTAAAAATACTTATTTATTTATCCGGCTGTACCAGGTCTTAGTTGCGGCACGCAGGATCTTCATTGCTGTGTGTGGGATCTATTGTTGCAGCATGTGGGATCTAGTTCCCTGACCAGGGATCGAACCCGGGCCCTCTGCATTGGAAGCATGGAGTCTTAACTGCTGGACCACCAGGGAAGTCCCTTCATTAACGTTTAATTGCAGGTAATAAGGCGGAAGAAGGCTTCAAAATGCTTAAGCAAGAATCAGCCTCATTATTCTGTAGACCCCGCCTAGGAGACTCCATCCTATTCCATTAAAACAATATTTAAACAAGGACCTACTGTATAGCACAGGGAACTATACACAATATCTTATAATAACCTATAATGGAAAAGAATCTGAAAAAGAATATATATGTGTATGTATAACTGAGTCACTTTGCTGTACACTTGAAACTAACACAACGTTGTGCATTAACTATATTTCAATTAAAAATATTTAATAAACATCACCTGGATGCTGTTTGGGATTAAAAGACATAAGAATCAGACCTGGATTCAGCTCTCTAGGGACTCACCACAGAGCTGTAGAGAGAGCCAGGTATGGAAATATCTCTATCCCCAAAGACTTCAGTGCTAAAGGAATGCAGGTGAGTGTCAGGTAAAAGTAATTCTGGCCAGAGGCTCTGGATGAGATTTGAGCTGGGCCTTGAGGAATGAGTAGGATTACTCAGTGAAGATGAGATGACTTGCACGGAAATCAAGTCGAGGGAATGGTGTGGGGAAACAGAGCACATTTGGAGGATTAGAAATGGAAGGATGCTGTTGGACAACCACATATGCAGGGACACAGGAGTATACAGGGAAGACACAAAGAAGCTGAAAGCAGAAAATATTTTGGAGAAAAGATAATGACTTCAGTTTCCTAGTAATTAAATTTTTCTTTTGGGTTGAAGTCTCTGTTGCCTGGAAGATTGAAATAACTCCCAAGAGAGAAATGAGATGACTGGGAAAGGGAAGTGCTTTGGAATTCAATTTTGCTACATTGATTTGGAGAGCAAATGGTGGTACTTTATTTTTAATTTTTTACTTTTTATTTTTATTGAAGTATAGTTGTTTTACAATGATATATATGTATTCTTCTTCAGAGTCTTTTCCATTATAGGTTATTACAAGATATTGAATATAGTTCCCTGTGCTATACAGTAGGTCTTTGTTGGCTATCTTTTTTTTTTTTAACATCTTTATTGGAGCATAATTGCTTTACTATGCTATGTTAGTTTCTGCTATATAACAAAGTAAATCAGCTATACATATGCATATATCCCCATATCTCTTCCCTCTTACACCTCCCTCCCTCCCACCCTCCCTATCCCACCCCACTAAGTGGTCACAAAGCACCGAGCTAATCTTCCTGTCCTATGCGGCTGCTTCCCACTAGCTATCTATTTTACATTTGATAGTGTACATATGTCCATGCCACTCTCTCACTTCGTCCCAGCTTACCCTTCCCCCTCCCCGTATCCTCAAGTCCATTCTCTAGTAGGTCTGCGTCTTTATTCCCATCTTTCCCCTGGTTCTTCATGACCTTTTTTTTTTTTTGGATTCCATATATATGTGTTAGCATACGGTATTTGTTTTTCTCTTTCTGACTTACTTCACTCTGTATGACAGACTCTAGGTCCATCCACCTCACTACAAATAACTCAATTTCATTTCTTTTTATGGGGGAGTAATATTCCATTGTATATATGTGCCACATCTTCTTTATCCATTCATCTGTCGATGAGCACTTAGGTTGCTTCCATGTTCTGGCTATTGTAGATAGAGCTGCAGTGAACATTTTGGTACATGACTCTTTTTGAATTATGCTTTTCTTAGGGTAATGGGATATGCCCAGTAGTGGGATTGCTGGGTCGTATGGTAGTTCTATTTTTAGTTTTTTAAGGAACCTCCATACTATTCTCCATAATGGCTGTATCAATTTACATTCCCACCAACAGTGCAAGAGGGTTCCCTTTTCTCCACACCCTCTCCAGCATTTATTGTTTGTAGATTTTTTGGTGATGGCCATTCTGACTGGTGTGAGATGATATCTCATTGTAGTTTTGATTTGCATTTCTCTAATGATTAATGATGTTGAGCATTCTTTCATGTGTTTGTTGGCAATCTGTATATCTTCTTTGGAGAAATGTCTATTTAGGTCTTCTGCCCATTTTTGGATTGGGTTGTTTGTTTTTTTGATATTGAGCTGCATGTGCTGCTTGTAAATTTTGGAGATTAATCTTTTGTCAGCTGCTTTGTTTGCAAATATTTTCTCCCATTCTGAGGGTTGTCTTTTCATCTTGTTTATGGTTTCCTTTGCTATGCAAAAGCTTTTCAGTTTCATTAGGTCCCATTTGTTTATTTTTGTTTTTATTTCCATTTCTCTAGGAGGTGGGTCAAAAAGGATCTTGCTGTGATTTATGTCATAGAGCATTCTGCCTATGTTTTCCTCTAAGAGTTTTATAGTGTCTGGCCTTACATTTAGGTCTTTAATCCATTTTGAGTTTATTTTTGTGTATGGTGTTAGGGAGTGTTCTAATTTCATTCTTTTACCTGTAGCTGTCCATTTTTCCCAACACCACTTATTGAAGAGGCTGTCTTTTCTCCATTGTGTATTCTTGCCTACTTTATCAAATATAAGGTGACCATATGTGTGTGGGTTTATCTCTGGGATTTTTATCCTGTTCCACTGATCTATATTTCTGTTTTTGTGCCAGCACCACACTGTCTTGATTACTGTAGCTTTGTAGTATAGTCAGAAGTCAGGGACCCTGATTCCTACAGCTCCGTTTTTCTTTCTCAAGATGGCTTTGGGTATTTGGGGTCTTTTGTGTTGCCATACAAATTGTCAAATTTTTTGTTCTAATTCTGTGAAAAATGCCATTGGTAGTTTGATAGGGATTGCACTGAATCTGTAGATTGCTTTGGGTAATATAGTCATTTTCACAATGTTGATTCTTCCAATCCAAGAACATGGTATATCTCTCCATCTGTTTGTATCATCTTTAATTTCTTTCATCAGTGTCTTATAGTTTTCTGCATACAAGTCTTTTGTCTCCTTAGGTAGGTTTATTCCTAGGTATTTTATTCTTTTTGTTGCAGTGGTAAATGGGAGTGTTTTCTTAATTTCACTTTCATATTTTTCATCATTAGTGTATAGGAATGCAAGAGATTTCTGTGCATTAATTTTGTATCCAGCTACTTTACCAAATTCATTGATTAGCTCTAGTAGTCTTCTGGTAGCATCTTTAGGATTCTCTATGTATAGTATCATGTCATCTGCAAACAGTGACAGCTTTACTTCTTCTTTTCCGATTTGGATTCTTTTATTTCTTTTTCTTCTCTGATTGCTGTGGTTAAAACTTCCAAAACAATGTTGAATAATAGAGGTGAGAGTGGGCAACCTTGTCTTGTTCCTGATCTTAGTGGAAATGGTTTTAGTTTTTCACCATTGAGGACGATGTTGGCTGTGGGTTTGGCATATATGGCCTTTATTATGTTGAGGAAAGTTCCCTCTATGCCTACTTTCTGGAGGGTTTTTTTATCATAAATGGGTGTTGAATTTTGTTGAAAGCTTTTTCAGCATCTATTGAGATGATCATATGGTTTTTATTTTTCAATTTGTTAATATGGTGTATCACATTGATTGATTTGCGTATATTGAAGTATCCTTGCATTCCTGGGATAATCCCCACCTGATCATGGTGTATGATCCTTTTAATGTGCTGTTGGATTCTGTTTGCTAATATTTTGTTGAGAATTTTTGCATCTATGCTCATCAGTGATATTGGCCTGTAGTTTTCTTTCTTTGTGACATCTTTGTCTGGTTTTGGTATCAGGGTGATGGTGGC
The DNA here is from genome assembly GCF_949987535.1 of Balaenoptera acutorostrata. Taxonomy (NCBI): domain Eukaryota; kingdom Metazoa; phylum Chordata; class Mammalia; order Artiodactyla; family Balaenopteridae; genus Balaenoptera; species Balaenoptera acutorostrata. Next base: position 37,520,028 of record NC_080079.1, read on the forward strand.
CTCGTAGAATGAGTGTGGGAGCTTTCCTCTCTCTGCTATATTTTGGAAAAGTTTGAGAAGGATAGGTGTTAGCTCTTCCCTAAATGTTTGATAGAATTTGCCTGTGAAGCCATCTGGTCCTGGGCTTTTGTTTTTTTGGAAGATTTTTAATCACAGTTTCAATTTCAGTGCTTGTGATTGGTGTGTTTATATTTTCTATTTCTTCCTGGTTCAGTCTTGGAAGGTTGTGCTTTTCTAAGAATTTGTTCATTTCTTCCAAGTTGTCCATTTTATTGGCATATAGCTGCTTGTAGTAATCTCTCATGATCCTTTGTATTTCTGCAGTGTCAGTTGTTAATTCTCCTTTTTCATTTCTATTTCTATTGATTTGAGTCTTCTCCCTTGTTTTCTTGATGAGTCTGGCTAATGGTTTATCAATTTTGTTTATCTTCTCAAAGAACCAGCTTTTACTTTTACTGATCTTTGCTTTGTTTCCTTCATTTCTTTTTCATTTATTTCTGATCTGATCTTTATGATTTCTTTCCTTCTGCTAACTTTGGGGTTTTTTTTTTTTTTTTTTGGTTCTGCTTTCTCTAATTTCTTTAGGTGTAAGATTAGGTTGTTTATTTGAGATGTTTCTTGCTTCTTAAGGTAGGATTGTATTGCTATAAACTTCCCTCTTAGAACTGCTTTTGCTGAATCCCAGAGGTTTTGGGTCATCGTGTTTTCATTGTCATTTGTTTCTAGGATTTTTTGATTCCCCTTTGATTTCTTCAGTGATCTCTTGGTTATTAAGTACTGTATTGTTTGGCCTCCATGTGTCTGTATTTTTTACAGATTTTTTCCTGTAATTGATATCTAGTTTCATAGCATTGTGGTCAGAAAAGATACTTGATATGATTTCAATTATCTTAAATTTACCAAGGCTTGATTTGTAACCCAAGATATGATCTATCCTGGAGAACATTCCATGAGCACTTGAGAAGAAAGTGTATTCTGTTGTTTTTGGATGGAATGACCTATAATTATCAATTAAATCCATCTTGTTTAATGTATCATTTAAAGCTTGTGTTTCCTTATTTATTTTCAGTTTTGTTGATCTGTCCATTGGTGAAAGTTGGGTGTAAAAGTCCCCTACTATGATTGTGTTACTGTCGATTTCCCCTTCTATGGCTGTTAGCATTTGCCTTATGTATTGAGGTGATCCTATGTTGGGTGCATAAATATTTCCAATTGTTATATCTTCTTCTTGGATTGATCCCTTGATCATTATGTAGTGTCCTTCCTTGTCTCTTGTAACATTCTTTATTTTAAAGTCTATTTTATCTGATATGAGTATTGCTACTCCAGCTTTCTTGTGATTTCCATTTGCATGGAATATCTTTTTCCATCCCCTCACTTTCAGTCTGTATGTGTCCCTAGGTCTGAAGTGGGTCTCTTGTAGACAGCATATATATGGGTCTTGTTTATGTACCCATTCAGCCAGTCTATGTCTTTTGGTTGGAGCCTTTAATCCATTTACATTTAAGGTAATTATTGATATGTATGTTCCTATTACCACTTCCTTAATTGTTTTGGGTTTTTTATTGTAGGTCTTTTCCTTCTCTTGTGTTTCCTACCTAGAGAAGTTCCTTTAGCATTTGTTGTAAAGCTCGTTTGCTGGTGCTGAATTCTCTTAGCTTTTGCTTGTCTTTAAAGGTTTTAATTTCTCTGTCAAATTTGAATGAGATGCTTGCTTGGTAGAGTAATCTTGGTTGTAGGTTTTTCCCTTTCATCACTTTAAATATGTCCTGCCACCCCCTTGTGGCTTGTAGAGTTTCTGCTGAAAGATCAGCTGTTAGCCTTATGAGGATTCCCTTGTGTGTTATTTGTTGTTTTTCCCTTGCTGCTTTTAATATTTGTTCTTTGTATTTAATTTTTGAGAGTTTGATTAATATGTGTCTTGGCCTGTTTCTCCTTGGATTTATCCTGTATGGGACTCTTTGTGCTTCCTGGACTTGATTAACTATTTCCTTTCCCATATTAGGGAAGTTTTCAACTATAATCTCTTCAAATATTTTCTCAGTCCCTTTCTTTTTCTCTTCTTCTTTGGGACCCCTATGATCTGAATGTTGGTGCATTTAATATTGTCTCAGAGGTCTCTGAGACTGTCCTCAATTCTTTTCATTATTTTTTCTTCATTCTGCTCTGCAGTAGTTATTTCCACTATTTTATCTTCCAGGTCACTTATCCATTCTTCTGCCTCAGTTATTCTGCTATTGATTCCTTCTAGAGAATTTTTAAGTTCATTTAATTTGTTGTTCATTGTTTGTTTGCTCTTTAGTTCTTCTAGGTCCTTGTTAAACGTTTCTTGTATTTTCCCCATTTTGTTTCCAAGATTTTGGATCATCTTTACTATCATTATTCTGAATTCTCTTTCAGGTAGACTGCTTATTTCCTCTTCATTTGTTTGGTCTGGTGGGTTTTTACCTTGCTCCTTCATCTGCTGTGTGTTTCTCTGTCTTCTCATTTTGCTTAACTTACTGTGTTTGGGGTCTCCTTTTCACAGGCTGCCAGTTCGTAGTTCCCGTTGTTTTCGGTGTCTGCCCCCAGTGGCTAAGGCTGGTTCAGTGGGTTGTTTAGGCTTCCTGGTGGAGGGAACTAATGCCTGTGTTCTGGTGGATGAGGCTGGATCTTGTCTTTCTGGTGGGCAGGTCTGCATGTGGTGGTGTGTTTTGGGGTGTCTGTGAACTCAGTATGATTTTAGGCAGCCTCTCTGCTAATGGTTGGGGTTGTGTTCCTGTCTTGCTATTTTTTTGGCATAAGGTGTACAGTACTGTAGTTTGCTGGTTGTTGAGTGGAGCTGGGTCTTGGCGTTGAGATGTAGATCACTGGGAATTTTTCACCATTTGATATTACGTGAAGCTGGGAGGTCCCTGGTGGACCAATGTCCTGAACTTGGCTCTCCCACTTCAGAGGCACAGCCCTGACACTCGGCGGAAGCACCAAGTCCCTGTCATCCACACGGTTCAGAATAAAAGGGAGAAAAAAAGAAAGAAAGAAAAGAAAAGAAAATACAATGAAATAAACTAAAGTTATTAAAATAAAAAATAGAAAATAATTATTTAAAAATTTTTAAAAATTAAAAAAAAGAAAGAAAGAAGAGAGCAACCAAACCAAAAAACAAATCCACCAGTGATAACAAGTGCTAAAAACTATACTAAAAAAAAAACAAATGGTAAAAGCAAAGCTATACAGACACAATCACACACAGAAGCATACATATACACACTCACAAAAAGAGGAAAAGGGAAAAATATATATATATCATTGTTCCCTAAGTCCACCTCCTCAATTTGGGATGATTCGGTGTCTATTCAGGTATTCCACAGATGCAGGGTACATCCAGTTAATTGTGGAGATTTAATCCGCTGCTCCTGAGGCTGCTGGGAGAGATTTCCCTTTCTCTTCTTTGTTCGCACAGCTCCCGGGGTCCAGCTTTGGATTTGGAACTGCCTCTACGTGTAGGTTGCCTGAGGACGTCTGTTCTTGCTCAGACAGGATGGGGTTAAAGGAGCAGCTGATTAGTGAGCTGTGGCTCACTCAGGCGGGGGCAGGGAGGGGTATGGATGCGGAGCGAGCCTTAGACGGCAGAGGCCGGCGTGACGTTGCACCAGCCTGAGGCTCGCCATGCGTTCTCCCGGGGAAGTTGTCCCTAGACCATGGGACCCTGGCAGTGGTGGGCTGCACAGGCTCCCAGGAGGGGAGGTGTGGAGAGTGACCTGTGCTTGCACACAGGCTTCTTGGTGGCGGCAGCAGCAGCCTTAGCGTCTCCTGCCCATCTCTGGGGTCCGCGCTGATAGCCGTGGCTTGCGCCCGTCTCTGGAGCTCGTTTAGGCGGCGCTCTGAATCCCCTCTCCTTGCGCACCTGAAACAATGGTCTCTGGCCTCTTCGGCAGCTCCAGACTTTTTCCCAGACTCCCTCCTGGCTAGCTGTGGCACACTAGCCCCCTTCAGGCTGTGTTCACACAGCCAACCCCAGTCCTCTCCCTGCGATCCGACCTCCGAAGCCTGAGCCTCAGCTCCCAGCCCCACCTGCCCCGGTGGGTGAGCAGACAAGCCTCTCAGGCTGGTGAGTGCTGCTCGGCACCGATCCTCTGTGTGGGAATGTCACTGCTTTGCCCTCCGCACCCCTGTGGCTGCGCTCTCCTCTGCGGCTCCCAAGCTTCCCCCCTCCTCCACCCGCAGTCTCCACCCGCGAAGGGGCTTCCTAGTGGGTGGAAACCTTTCCTCTTTCACAGCTCCCTCCCACTGGTGTAGGTCCCGTCCCTATTCTTTTGTCTCTGTTTTTCTTTTTTCTTTTGCCCTACCCAGGTACGTGGGGAGTTTCTTGCCTTTTGGGAAGTCTGAGGTCTTCTGCCAGCGTTCAGTGGGTGTTCTATAGGAGCAGTTCCACACATAGATGTATTTCTGATGTATTTGTGGGGAGGAAGGTGATCTCCACGTCTTACTCTTCCACCATCTTGAAGCTCCTCCTGGTTATCTATTTTATATATAATAGTGTGTATATGTTAATCCTAAAGTCTTAATTTATCCCTCCCCCCATTTCCCCTTTGGTAACTGTAAGATTGTTTTCTATGTCTGTGAACCTGTTTCTGTTTTGTAAATAAGTTCATTTGTATCATTTTTTTAGATTCCACAAACAAGTGATATCAGATGATATTTGTCTTTGTCTGACTTACTTCACTTAGTATGATAATCTGTAGTTCCATCCATGTTGCTGCGAATGGCATTATTTCATTCTTTTTCATGGCTGAGTAATATTTCATTGTATATATGTACCACATCTTCTTTATCCATTCATCTGTCCATAGCAAGGTGGTACTTTTTTTTTTTAATTATTTATTTATTTATTTATGGCTGTGTTGGGTCTTCGTTTCTGTGTGAGGGCTTTCTCTAGTTGCGGCAAGTGGGGGCCGCTCTTCATCACGGTGCATGGGCCTCTCATTATCGCGGCCTCTCTTGTTGCAGAGCACAGACTCCAGACATGCAGGCTCAGTAGTTGTGGCTCATGGGCCTAGTTGCTCCGCGGCATGTGGGATCGTCCCAGACCAGGGCTCAAACCTGTGTCCCCTGCATTGGCAGGCAGATTCTCAACCACTGCGCCACCAGGGAAGCCCAAGGTGGTACTTTAAATGCAGGTAGCTCCAGTAAGTGTTTGTAAATGTGTCTTAGAGCAGAGAGCCAGAGTGTAGGGTTGAGTTTAGAGAGTAGGTAGTCAGTGCTACAGAGGTCACAAACCATTAGGGTAAATGAGCTCACAGAGGAGAGAACAAAAATAAGGGCTGTTAGTGGACCGGGGGAACAGAGAGATTAGAGATTCGATCTCTCTCTACAAAGAGGTAGAGATTAGAAGGGTCACAGTACTGTAAGAGAGAAAGAATACATCATGGAAAACCAAAATGGACTGTTTGAATTGGTGAGTGGTCGCCTATTAAAAGCCCTTCAGGCACAACTGGGTGAAGACTGGGAAAAGGCTGGTTAGCCTGGCAACTAAGCAACGCTAGTAAATTTCAAAAGTAAAAGTGTTTGGGAGCAGGTGTAAGCCATCAGAGAAAAAATGGAAAGAGATGAGAGGAGGAAGCAGTGGAAACCTCTTGTTTAAGGAAAGATAAAGTTGATGAAAACTAGGCTAGATAATTAGCCCCATGGTAACTGGGGTTAATTACATTAAAATCTGTGGATTTAACCACACCTGTCAGTAAACAAAAGAACAGATACATCTTCCTGTGGTGATATATAAATATTTCTATTCAGTGTCTGTATCTTCTTACTACTGTATTGCATTCTCTTTCATTTTGCTTGGCACTTGCTGATTTATTCTAGAAGAGCTTGAAACTAGACAACTGGGGGAATTAATTTAACCTCTTCCTCTTTTCTATAACACCAGTATTTGGCAATTTCATGTGGTTCAAACCAACTAAAAGGGAGTAGGAAATGATTTTTGTAATAAATAATTACAAAAGGCACATTCAGAGCATCAGAGACTCGAGACATGTTTTTGGGTTTTCTGGTCTACCAACCTTCTTGCCCATGGCCAGCAGAGCATGTCTGGAGAGTATGAATGCGAGCTAGAATACAAAGAGGGGAGCGTGGTTGGAGCAGAGTCAGCCAGGAGAGAGGGTTAGGAGAAGGGGTCATGGAGAAAAAGAGGCCTGAGCACTTTAGGAGAGCCTCAAAGGCCATCCTAAGGACCTTGGCTTTTATTCTGAGTGAACTAATACATAGCTCCCTTCACTATCCAGTTTCTCAACCACACCTGCCTTTCATATCATGTAAGGGATATTTTTCCAAAGATTTTTTCAATATAGATTTATGATTTTTAAGTTGTTCAAAAATTGCCTGCAATCCTCTGGAAAGTTACACTTTATGGTTAATAAATTAGACATTGTTGACATCTTCAATTGACTCTTTTTGTAGTAAGAGCCATAATAAGTTTTAACTGAGAAAATATTCTTCCTATTGGTGCCAGAGTATTTGGTAAATGTAAATTCTGCTTGCTGATGATGTTCTCAACTCTAATTTTCTTCATAGTGAAATTTTAAATATTTCGGGCCAGATATCTTCATGGATTTATCTTTTTGCCTTCATTCATAGCACTTCTTCTTTGACAAATATATATATATTTTAAAATATTTATTTATTTATGTCTGTGTTGGGTCTTTGTTTCTGTGCGAGGGCTTTCTCTAGTTGTGGCAAGCGGGGGCCACTCTTCATCGCAGTGCGCAGGCCTCTCACTATCGCGGCCTCTCTTTTTGCGGAGCACAGGCTCCAGACGCGCAGGCTCAGTAATTGTGGCTCATGGGCCCAGCTGCTCCGCGGCATGTGGGATCTTCCCAGACCAGGGCTCGAACCTGTGTCCCCTGCATTGGCAGGCAGATTCTCAACCACTGCGCCACCAGGGAAGCCCGACAAATATTTTTATAAGACAAAATTTCTGGCATAAATTGTCTCTACTCATGATTACTTTGAATGTGTTTCCATAGTTAGATGCTACAAAATTGTAGATTTTATCCATTTCATTTCATTCCAGTATAGAATATGAGTTTGTCCTGCTTAACTGAAAACCCTTTAACATTTTTAAGCAACAAGTCTGTGCCAGGCATTGTATTATTTCATTGTATTATTTCCCCAATGATTTTTAGTATTTCAATTGACCCCTGATGCTAATTACCTAAATTAGGTCAAACTTCATAGGTTAAGGGCACAGTTCCCCACTAGACTGCCCTCACTTCAGCCACAAAATCAGGGGTTCCTGGGCCACCCACATTTCTGACCAACTGGTTTGAGAACATATATGTCTGGTTAAGAAGATGGCAGCTCCAAACTCTTGTATACTATTTGTTATGACTAACAAGTGTGCTCTTTTTTATGATTCAAGCCCTTTGGTCTCCTTAAAAGAATATAAAAGTAGGAAACATAAAAATGTGCACACTTATACAAATTTAAATCAGAGATCCCTTCCTCCAACACACATTTTTGCTGTCTTCTCCCAATTCCATCCCCCTCTTTCCCACATTGTAGCCATCCACATCTTATGGTCAAGTATGAAAGGATCATTATCCAGAAAGACAAGTGGACTCACTGCTACAAATCTCACCCTTTATCCCAAGAGAAGCCAACTCACCAATCTGTTAGCTCTTGGCATCCTCAACATCTACTTAAGAGCGCAGGCTTTTATGGGTATCTTTGTGCTTGGGGCCATCCCATATGCTTCAGCATCGTTAGGTTGGGTGGGGGGATGCCCAGAATTCATGGATTCTAGACACAGGAGAGTTTCTACAGATGCAATAGATAACTGCAGCTTTGTGATCTATAGATTGTCTATTGCAGAATGGCAGTGAGGAGAAGCACTGCCTATTACTAGGGCAGCAACACCTTCAAATCCCCTGTGCTTAACTGGGAAACCTGAATGGTCTCCCAATTCTACTGACATGATCAAAACATTAACTAGCAATTACATTTGCCATCAGGAAAGTGCTCCACTGATTACGGCCTTTGCCATAATTGTATGCTATGATGAAGTCACTATTAATAGATTCAAGAAATTGATGCTAGAGGGAAAAAAAGACTGATGCATCTATCATTATTCCTGTCCCCCCAGGTTAATGTTTTAGGGTTACAGAATTCAGGAGGTAAGAAGCTACTCCAGATGCAAAGTCTCAACTCCCACTCCCCACCCCATCCCTCTCCTGCCCATGTGGAAAGACTAAAGGGAAAGGAAGATCCCTCTGGAGAGAGACTCAGGGTGGACACGGAGGCATATTTCAGGAAAAAAATTCTTTGATTTAGGAAGGGGAAAGTAGTATAGAACATGAAAAATCAAGGTGACAGTCACTAAGGAAATACCTAAAGAAATTTGACTTTCATTTTGACATTATCTTTTTAAATGGCGAATATGTATACTCTTCTGAATGCTGCCATCTCTGAGAATCATTCAGCAATTTTTCTCTTGAGGAATCAATCTTCCACAATCCATCACATTCTGAGTCATGCTGACAATTTTTACCTGACACCAATCACAAAGGACTCTGACACAAACTTTACTTTTTAGTGGATCCAAAAAAATACCAAATTCCGCAAAAGAACTATTTGAAGAATAAAACATGAATTCAATTATATGTCACATTCTGATCATTTTTTCCTGATTAATTCGAAGTGCTTCTATTGGATAGATATCTGCTCAAAATTAGAAATATATAGAATATGTCTTTTCATATCTTCCCTAGAAGTGCTCAGTCATTAGACTGAGTCCATTAGCCAGGTAAACGGTAGAGAGGAAGTGAAGCCATGCTTTTTTGTTTGTTTCTTCCCAAGGACCCAAGAGTTAAGGAGGAAACCACAACAAAAATACTTCTGAGGAAAAAATATGTATGGGGCTTGAAATTTTCTGTGAACAAATTCTTTAGACTATATTCTATTCCAGCTTGCCTGCACAAACACAGCCAAAAGATTGTAATGAAAAAAAAAGTTCAATGTATCCCTTTGAGTTTAAAATTTATCATTTTCTAATAAGCAACCAAAGAATTTGAGGCTCCATCAGTGAAGCTGCCCAGACAGGCAGCTGTGAGGCTTTGTAACACACACAAATGCCAAGCCCAGAGAGCGCAAAGGGCTAAAAGTGGTTCAGCAAATCCTCATACAAAAATGAACCCCAAAGAAATACTCAAAATGGGAAAAGATGTATATTCCAGGAGTTTCTGTGAACATTTTCTTAAATGGCAATAAAGTTAGAAACTTCCTAAATGTCAAATGTCTTAACAAATAGGATTGTTAAGAATGAGCGTCTGGAGCCTGTGCTCCGCAATGGGAGAGGCCACGATAGTGAGAGGCCCGCGCACCGCGATGAAGAGTGGTCCCCACTTGCCGCAACTAGAGAAAGCCCTCACACAGAAACGAAGACCCAACACAGCCATAAATAAATAAGTAAATAAATAAAATTAAAAAAAAAAAAGTTGAGATTTAATAACATGAACGTTTAAAAAAAAAAAAGAATGGAGCAACCATACAATGGAATACAGTACAGCCTTTACAAATAATGATGCCGAGATACACTTATTGATGTAAAAAGCATTTTTCATTACTAAGCCAAAAAAGCAAGTTGCTCTTCAGCATGCTTAGTATGCCCCTATTTTTGTTATATGTGAGGGTTTATACACTCATTCACGTAGAACACATCTGAGGAATGCACACAATATGAATATGATTTTATGTACAAGGTAGAAAGATGGGTACTTTTCCTTTGGCTATTCTGTATTTTTTCAATTTTTCTGCAATGAATGTAGATTTCTTATATAATGAAAAATTTAATATTTAGGAAAGATTGCAAATATCAATTAAAAGAATAGCTGGTGGGCTTTCCTGGTGGCGCAGTGGTTGAGAATCTGCCTGCAAATGCAGGGGACACGGGTTCGAGCCCTGGTCTGGGAAGATCCCATATGCTGCGGAGCAACTGAGCCCGTGAGCCACAATTACTGAGCCTGCGCATCTGGAGCCTATGCTCTGCAACAAGAGAGGCCGCGATAATGAGAGGCCTGCGCACCGCGATGAAGAGTGGCCCCCGCGTGCCGCAACTAGAGAAAGCCCTCGCACAGAAACGAAGACCCAACACAGCCATAAATAATAAATAAATAAATTTAAAAAAAAAAAAAAAAAAAAAAAGACTAGCTGGTTTCCTCAGAGAAGTTGTAAGAATTCCTTTCTTCAGTGAATGAAAAGTAAATGCATTCTCATCAGGAAAAATCTTTTCTTTTGCTACTTTCCCTGAAAATCAGAAAGTTAATGTATTTTTTCACATTAGCAAGTGAAGGCTCGCTGGCCACTTTATGCCTTGTTCAGCCATTTATTAAATCGCTCATGTGTTGATTTAGTCAACCACTGATCCGCCAGCAGTTGAGGGATGACAGCTGAAGGCTGTGTGGTGGTGGTGTCGTGTAGGGGTGCCCCTGGTGGGGAGGGTAGAATTGTCTCAGATAATGTCTGCATCAGCTCAGCATATTCCAAGCTTGGCAAATCCCAACGTTTGCTTTTTTATGATACTCAGAAGTGATCCAGCCCTGGGAAAACTTCTATTTGCTAAAATTTACCCCAAACTGCAAGAGCGGCAGAGAGCTAATTGATTGATTTATAGCAAGAAACTAAGCCAAGCAGAGCAGAACGCTCCAGTCATTAGAACAGTACATGCGTTCCCCTTAGACACACTACATGGGAGATCAAGTGACAGGGTCAGACAAGTGTTTTAGAAAGAACATTCTAACAGCTGTGCAGGATAAATCAGAGGATTATCCATATGTCCTAATTTGCCTGGGACAGTCCTTGTTGATGTCTGAGTGTAAGGTTTAATAACACCCCGGCTTCACTCTCAAAAGTGTCCTGATTTAGTTGACAAATTATATGTCAGTCTAGCTGGAGAAGACAGTAGTGGGACCTGGGAAATGAGCTGTTAGAAGACCATTGCAATATCCACTAAAGAAACAATGAGAGCCTAAACCTACACTGAGAAGTGGGATTCGAAAGAATGAGATGAATTGAGGTGAAGCAACATCTAGGTGGTAGAACCCGCAGGAATTTGATGAACAACTGCATATGAGGAATGAAAGAAGAGTAAGAATCTGATATGACGTCAACATTTCTGCCTTGGAAAATTGGTGTATGGTTATTCTAGAAGAAAATTTGGGAAGAAAGACTCTGAGTTTGATTTTGAAATTGCTGGAATTGAGGAATCTCTGTGATATTCAGGAAAAGGCTCCTAACAAGCAGCCAAAAATAGGCTTCCTGAACCCAGAAGAAGAGGCTAACCAGAGAGAGGTTTTGGAGTCATCCAACATATGACATGTGTGTATGCCAGGACCATGACAGGAGTGAGCCCTCGTGTGTGGGAATGGGAACTGGGTGGGCAGCTCCAGTTCTCTCTGGGTGGGCAGAGAGGAAAAAAGCAATTGAAAAGGAGATGCATGTAGAAATTTTTAAAAATTAAATATACAGAAAAAGGATATTAAATTAATCATTAATGTGTATCAATCATTAAAACTGTGCCAGAGAACAGTTTCACGTGTGTAGTATCTCATTTTACCACACAACAATCCTATAATGAAGGTATTCTTTTTTTTTTTTTTTTTTGCCCTGAAAACCGGTTCATCTGTACCATTTTTCTAGGTTCCACATATATGCGTTAATATACGATATTTGTTTTTCTCTTTCTGACTTACTTCACTCTGTATGACAGTCTCTAGATCCATCCACGTCTCTACAAATGACCCGATTTCATTCCTTTTTATGGCTGAGTAATATTCCATTGTATATATGTGCCACATCTTCTTTATCCATTCGTCTGTTGATGGACACTTAGGTTGCTTCCATGACCTGGCTATTGTAAATAGCGCTGCAGTGAACATTGGGGTGCATGTGTCTTTTTGAATTATGGTTTCCTCTGGGTATATGCCCAGTAGTGGGATTGCTGGGTCATATGGTAATTCTATTTTTAGTTTTTTAAGGAATCTCCATACTGTTCTCCATAGTGGCTGTATCAATTTACATTCCCACCAACAGTGCAAGAGGGTTCCCTTTTCTCCACAACCTCTCCAGCATTTGTTGTTTGTAGATTTTCTGATGATGCCCATTCTAACTGGTGTGAGGTGATACCTCATTGTAGTTTTGATTTGCATTTCTCTAATAATTAGTGATATTGAGCAGCTTTTCATGTGCTTCTTGGCCATCTGTATGCCTAATGAAGGTATTCTTTTATGAGGAAAGAGACACACAAATAAGACAAGAAACTTGCTCAAGGATTCACTCCAGGCATTCTGGTACTGAGCCCAAGCTCTTCACTTGCACTCTACCATCTCTCTCAAGGGACATCTGGAAGCATAATTAACACTCCCTGGGCCTGCCTCGCAGAAAAGCACTGTACCTCTAATGTTTTTCTGCAAAAGACAAAGCAAAGAAATAGCCTATCACTTCCACAAAGAGGGCATACAAATACCTAACAGGTATATGCAAATATACTCACCAACACTAATCATCAGGAAGATGTGTTTCAAAACCACAAGATATCACTTCACACCTGTCAGGATAGCTATTATCAAAAAAGGAACCAAATCTTCTGGCAGCTTGGTCTTGGACTTCCCAGCCTCCAGAACTGTGAGACATAAGTCTTGTTTAAACCACCAGTCTATGATATTTTGTTATTGCAGCCAGAGCTAAGGCAGTGTGCAGTCCCAAGATTCTGATACCACCAAGAGGTCTAGGAAAGGAAATATGCTACCCAATAATAACTCCACATAACTACTTAGGGGAATCCATAAAAAATGACATGGCGGGGGCTTCCCTGGTGGCACAGTGGTTAAGAATCCACCTGCCACTGCAGGGGACACGGGTTCGAGCCCTGGTCCAGGAAGATCCCACATGCCGCGGAACAACTAAGCCCATACACCACAACTACTGAGCCTGCGCTCTAGAGCCCGCGTGCCACAACTACTGAAGCCCGCGTGCCTAGAGCCCGTGCTCTGCAACAAGAGAAGCCACCGCAACAAGAAGCCCGCACACCGCAACGAAGAGTTGCCCCCGCTCACTGCAACTAGAGAAAACCCGTGCACAGCAACGAAGACCCAATGCAGCCAAAAATAAATAAAATAAATTTATTAAAAAAAAAATGACATGGTGGATGGTCCTATGTATAAGAAGCTAAAGGCATGAGTGTTGATGAGATCATCTAGAAAATAAATGTAGTTTGGGATAAGAAGAGGGCTGAGGCTGGGAGCCTAGGAAATAATATTTAAGTAGGAAAGAGCCAAAGGAGCCCTTAAAAAGATCTACAAGGAGTGCTCAGAAACATGGGTGTCTAGAAATTGCAGGTATTAAAATAGGAAAATTAGACTAGCCTGTATTATAAACACAACATAAGCCAAAGTTGGCTTAGTGGATGCTCAGATCCCACTACCATTTCCAGGACTGAAACGTTATTTCCCCATCTTCTCAAAGTGTTGACAACTGACAGCTCACAACTCAGCCCCCTGCTGAGGAACACCACGCTGCCCAAAGTCAGAGACCCTTCTGTGGAGTCAGCTTGCATCCAAAGACTAGTCAACGCAGGGGTTCAAAAACTCAAAGCTTCTTACGGGATCAGCTGAGGTCTTTGTTGTATCACCACCCAACTTCTCCCTCTGATTCATCCTGCTTCCTTCATTTCCCCAAGGTGTTGATCCTAAGACAGAACCTTAATTAACCTCGTATACACACATCTCCATCTCATAGTCTGCTTCCTGGGAAACCTGACCTGTAACAGCTGCCATCACACTTATTACAGAACAAAAATATGTCTTAATTTGATCTCTTTTCATTATGAAAGTGAATCCCTACAGGTAGGGGATTAGAAGAGTGCCTGGTGATAGGAAATGTTTAATAAACCTTAGGAACAGTAATCATCATGGGTATAACACTTCCAGTGCTAGATTTAGTACCTGACTGCCAACTAGGTAAATTTCAGAACAAGCTAAACATACAAAAGGAGGGGTGGCCACATTTATTTTCTCCCCTGATTCTGAAAAATTTCAAGATCAGATAGTCTCATTATAATGATTCAAAGGGAGCTACACCTTGCTCTGTAACTCCCAGCAAGCACACGTCTATTTGAGTGCTAAGACCCACAAAACTGTGCCCACCCCTTCATCTTTGCAGTCTCAGGACCCCTATCAAATGCTATCATCAGAAATACAAGGGGAAGAGAATGAGTTCTACCCAAGTAATTCAAAAGCAATGCACTGCTCTAAATAACTCATATATAAGCTACTCCACAAACAAGGTAGTTACATCACTTTTATTTCCCAGTTAATCACTGGATCCCCATCCTCACCACTACCACCACCACTTTACCCCACCTCCTTTACTAAGAGCAGAAAAACTTAGGGATGCTGTCCTCCTCTTGAATTTTCCAAGAGCTTGGAAACCTAAGTGGAATAAGAGAGGCACTCAGTCCACCTCTCCCACCTACTGCAGCAGGGTGAGATGCTTTTACTTCTCTCTACCACATGGCATCACTAATAGAGACAGATCCCAAATCAGCCTGACAGAGGCATATCAAAGCATGACACAAACTTGACTCTTAAGCAAATAAAGAATGAACACATGCCAAAACCTTATTCAACTCATTCATGGGCAAGCTGGGTCCAAGACCATTCGAGGAATTTGGGATGTTGGGTATTTGATTTTCTTTTAATGTTAGAATAAGATACTAGGTTGGATATAAAACTGATAATGTCCTACAAGGCATTAAAAACATAAACTTTAGAGTTATCTTTTCTACAAGACAGACCCATTTTAATCTGCAGCAAACAAAATGGACCCGCTAACCTGAAACTTCACAGAATCTGAGCTTTAATGAATAGAAAACAGCAAGTCAAAATGAAAGTAATTAAGAACTTTTGGATGACGCCGTTAAGCGATGCTCCATCATGACACTGAAAGAACATGCTTCCCTCCCTTTGTCATATATCCAACTTTTAGAAAATTGTCAACACATGGCTGGCCCAGATCCCTGCATGGACCACACTGGTTCACAGGGATGAAGAACCCAATCTCTCGATGCTAAGCTCACTCCAGAGTAACCCATGATTGGGATCCCAAACTTTCATAGCCCAGCTTTTCCACTTCACGTACCCATCCCCGTTCAGAGCATTAGCCCACCCAAGGAATACTGCATCAGGATTGGTTCTTGCCACCACTTCATAATCATAAACCGGGAATCAAAGCCTTTTGCTCTCCCAATGGATTAACTCAAGGAAGCAGGTAGCTTCTTCCACACAAAGGATCTGACTGTACTCCATTTCCCTGGCTAATGGAGCTCTACACCCTGCACTGACCCCTGGGCAAGCTTCCGGGAGATCCAAAGTAATCACATCTTCCCCTCTGGTGCATGGGATGGAGTGTGGCTGTCTCTGGTGATTCCAAAATGATTTCTCTGGCACCTCTTTCACTAGAAAAGAAAGGGGGAAAAAACTAATCTCCAGAGGTACACGCTGCTAATGAAGGGAAATAAGGTCTCCCTCTAATTGCTCAATAGCACATAATGGACCAATAAAGAGAAATGCAGAGCCAGAGACGAAATGACTCCTGGACCAGCAAGATCTAACTTGTAAACAAAGTGAACAATTAATATACAGTAGAAACTCCCTGGACTAACGCAGCTTCCCTAATGCTGTCTGTGATGTAACTGACTGTACCCTAGCATGCTGAATGCTCACTTCTGGGTGACTAGATATTCTCTAATATACCAGGTTGAGTTCAAGCACATAAGAGTCAATTATGTTTTTTCTAAAACTATTTACTTAAATTATTTAATTAAACAACAAGTAGACAGATGAAATATGAGTGTGAAAATAATAATTGTTCTTTTCTATTAAATTTCAAACTTTGGAAAGATTAAAAAACATTGAGAAGGAAAAAAGTAAACTGCTATCAAATGAGGCACATTTAAGAAAACTATAAAAAGCATAATGTGAGGGGGGAATCATAAAAATCTAGAAAGATTCCGCCCTCGGATTGCTTCATAAAGTGTCCTTACATGGTTATAACACGTATATCCCTTAGAAATCATAGAAGCTACATAATGGGTATCATTTATGCAATCCAAACTAAGAATCAAAGAAAATGTGATACGGTGGTACTACATCAAAACATTAGGGGGTGAATTTACATTGATACCTATTAATTGTTTTTAATGTAAGTATATGTGCATCATTTTTAACAATTCTTTAGTTTAGTCAATTTTGTTGTTTAACTCACCACCTTTCACTTCTACTCTCTCCAGAGGAGAGGAGATTCTACTAAGAAAAAAAGTGTGTCAATCCAAAGGGAAGTGGAGGATTTCAGTCATCCATGGAAATATACAAGAAAGAGTCTCAGAGGCCACCAGAAGCCGTGCTGGTAAGAATGTTCAGGGGAAAACGTTCCATCAAGGCTCAAGGATGCATCCTGATGGGTTCTATTATCAAAGGTGCCCTCATTTAGGAAATGGATGCAACAACAGTGAATTAGGCGTGATGCCATCATATTCTGAAATCAGATAACTAAACATCCTGATTGTGATTTTGTGGCTCCTAGCGAACTTCTGCTCATGTAAAACGACGGGGAAAAAATACTCTGGTCAGGCTAACAAAAATGTCCTGTCCAGTGAGGTTTATAATTCCCATTGTGGATTAATAAATGGGTTTTCTGGATTTATACATTAAACTTTTATAAGCTTTGTTAAACCAAGTCAGCATCACTGAATGCAATCAACTCTGGGACACTGAGAAGTCGGTTTTTCACACTGAAATACTGTGAGCCAGTCCTTAGGACACTAGTGAGTTCACCAAGGTAAATACCACATTGTGAGACCCCACCTGGTATCCGGCCAGCCCTCTTGCTCTGATTTGCCAGATGTAATGGTGTCTTTTCCATTAGAATCATCTATAGCCACACATACATGCACACACTCAAACACACTGTGAATGAAAAGTACTGCCTGCTGTATTAGTAAAAGATACTGCAGCCCTCAAGTCATGACATTACAGCTACCCCGACAGTGAGCCCTGAGGTAACTCAGGACAGAAACAGGATGCCCGCCATCTAGCAGTTAACTGCTCAAGCAACCCACAGTGGTGCACCCTGAGGGGACTCAGGATGAGAAAGCACAGGATACTGGCCCCAGAGAGCTGAGGTGCATATCAAAGGAATGTTTCTAGTGAACCCAGTCTCCCACATCTTCCCACACATGGAAAAGCACTAAATTCCTTAACTTGAAGTATCTTGTTTTCTTTAATTAACAGTAATCTTTTGATGTTCTGACTACCTTGTCTTTGTTGCAAAAACTGCCATATAGCCTGGCTCTTCCCTTCCCTCTTGGGAGCCGTCCCTCAGAGTCATCCTGAGATGCTGCGTCTGGGCTTAAGTCCTCAGTTTTGTCCACTGAATAAAACGTAATTCTCAACTTATAGGTTGTGCATTTTTTTTTCAGTCGACAACTCCTATACACACAAACACACATATACGCACACACTTCCATCTAAATACTCCTCTCTTCTTTAACCCACATCACCCTTGAGTTGTACTACTCCTGGAGCTTCTTTCACACTGAGCTTTGTGTTGCATTCAGATACATAAGTACTTATTACCCCTCTGGCCCACTCCATGATCATAAGCTATTTAGGGGCACAGCTAGATTGTATACATCTATCTCATCCTTCATTCCATCTTGCACCATGCCCTGAACAAGAACATTTGAATGCAAGTGAACTGGGTCCTATGAATGATTTTTTTTTTTCCTATAAGCTTACACCTTCAGTCAATAATGGAAATTAGGGGGGAAAGAATATACATGAAATGTATCTCCACATATCTATTTCATAAATCTGAGGATCCCAGTATTCTTGTGCCACAGCCTAGAGAGGGTTGTGTTCTTAAAAACTGTGATTGTCAGTTCATTTTCCTCCCAGTAAAACCACATAATTTCTTGCTTGGAAAAACAAAAGGTTTGATTTTTTCCAACTATCTCCTATATCATTTCTGCCTAAATTGTGTCAGCATAATTTTCTCTGGATAATAACACTCCTCATCTTAGCAAAGACATAAAATTACTCATATCCAACACAGGGCCCTTAAGGTAGACTTTTCCTTATTTATACCTGGAAGAAATGGTCCAAAGGAATACCAGCCCCTTAAAATCTGTTGCTATTAAAGAGCCCCCTGTTGCAAGAGCACAGTGGGTCATAGGTCAGTTCTATGGGCTGAGTACCTCAGCTATTTACTGTAATGCAATTACCATAACCACTCAACCATTACATGACACAGGGTCTGCTTCTCAATAGAATGAGAACATTTAAAAATAGCAGAGAACTTTGCAAAGCCTGAAATCTTTTCAGGAAAGCAAAAATCCACAGGAAGCAATTATGTCTTATCTCTCCCTCCACCCTCCCTACTGCAGTTCCCAGGTTGCCAGTTAATTATTTGGCAAGGAGGCTCAGCAGGGGAAACAATGGGAACTTCTAAGAACACCACCAGAATAACATGTTATCAGCAGATTTCTTTCCCAGGACACCATTTTTGGTTTCATTAGGAATGGCACTATAAGCTACCCACAATTAAGCTGGTCTTTTCCAGATTCTTCTTTAGCTCAACCAGCAACTGTGGATTGAACTCTTCACTTTGCTTCCTCTAGTTGATCTCAGTGGAGATATACTGAGAGGTCAACAGCCAGAACTGTTCTCCTCAATCTAGGTCATCAAACAAGCCCCAGTAAAAGAAGGAAACCCAGTAACTACATGCAAGTTAACACTAAAAGGATTTAGGGTGCAAATAAAATGCTAGGAGGTGTGCACATTTGTAAGCTGATGGTATAACCCAAGGAGAAGGAAACAATGGCCATAAAAACTTTTCTCTGGCCTATGCTCTCATTTCATTTAAAGTATACATTTGGTTTGAGTTTTTATCATTTGTTAACGTGCTTATGCTAAAATTTAGAAACATGAATTCTTATCATGTAATTCTTATTTATAAATGCTATTTGGTGGGAGTTTGGGGAACTCTATAAGTGTGTCCCTGGAGAAATGGCTCATTTCTGGGCTGAGACACAGAAAGTACAAGATGAGCCTGGAGCATCCTTTTTTGTGCCAGAAAGTAAGAAAATAGCCAATGAATAATGGAAACGTCATTAAGAGGCTCCCACTGTTCAAACTGTGGAAAATTTGAGCATCAAATAAATAATGAAAGTAACAAATTACAAACCACTAAATAAAATAGGAATCCATGTGTGATGGTTAATTTTACATATCAACTTGACTGGGCTATGGGGTACCCAGATATCTAATTAAATGTTACTTCTGGGTGTGTCTGTAAGAGTGCTTTGGGAAGAGATTAGCATTTGAATTGGAGGGCTGAGTAAAGCATATTGCCCTTCCCAATGCAGGTGGGCACCATCTAATTCACTGAGGGCCTGAATAGAAGAAAAAGGTAGAGGAAGGTGGGATTTGCCCTCTCTCTGCCTGATTGCTGGAGATGGGACATCTTGTCCTGCCCTCCTTGGTGCTCCTGGTTCTCAGGTCTTCAGACTTGGGCAAGAATCTATATCATCAGCTCCCTTGGGTCTCAGGCCTCCAAACTGCACCACTGGCTTTCTGGGTCTCCAGCTTACAAATGGCAGATTGTGGGATTCTTCAGCCTCCATTATCACATGAGCCAATACCATATAATAAATCTCCTAGATAGATAGATAGATAGATAGATAGGTAGGTAGGTAGATAGATAGATAGATAGATAGATATTTGTTCTGCTTCTCTGGAGAACCCTGACTAATACACAATGAGTCCATGTATAAGCTCAGCTTTTCAGTAGAATGGCAGCTAATAAATGTAGAAAGAGTGATGGAAATGGAGCATCACCATTTGGCAACCACCAGAGAAGTGGAAGGATATTAGTGTGACCTTGGAATACCTCCCAGAAAATTCTAATTAAGTGCAGAGGGAAAACTGGTGGAGAAACTTGACAGACACCAACATGACCAGGTGATCAAGGTTCACATCATCAGTAGTGGGACCAGTCAAGAGAGTGCCCCCGATATGATGCCCTGAAAAGGGGTTACTTCTGTGGGGGACACCTGTCAAAAATGCACAACCTGAGCCTGGCTGTGAGGAAATATCAGACAGTTGAGAGTCATCTTACAAAATGAAAGGGCTGTATTCTTTAAAACCATCAAGGACACAGAAGACAGGGGAAAACCAAGGAAGTCTTCCACACTCGAAGAGACTCAAAAGACCTGAACACTACATATACTACATGTGCCTGATAAGACCCTGGACCAAGAACACAGGGTGATGGAGCAGGTGCAATAAAATATTATCAATTGGAAAGTCTGGATGATGGGGAAATAGGAGTGTTTTGTACTGTTCTGGCAACTTTTCTGTGAGTTTGAAATTGTTTCAAAATAAATTATTCTTAGGAAAAAGAAAAAAGAAGCATTGTTTGCCTCTGTGATATGCTATCACTAAATATTATTGCAAGCATATATATGAATGACAAGGAAAGAGCGGTTACTGCAGTAAGCATCTCCCCAGCTCCGACTCCAACAGTCCCTCTATTGCACTCTATATTTTCCCAGTATAGGTCAGTGGTTCATCAGGAGTTAACCCTCAACAGGTTGAGTAACTCAAAGTTTCTGCCCAAGGAAGGAATTCAGCTGAAACCAGTTATTAAGAGCACAGCCTGTGACTCTTTAGCCCTAGAAATATCACTGCGCCAATATCCCTTATTGAAAGAAATAGCCCAATCTATAAATAGGTAAAAGGCTATCACACTCTTGTCACTCCAGCAAGCTTTGGAGAGACATTTGTGTAGCAGCTAGTCTGATGCATTACATACAAATTTTCAACTGTAGTCCCAACAGGGGCAAAGCTGGGGGAAGGTGAGTGAGGTGTCCAGGGTGCAAAATTTAAGGAAGCACTCGCTCTTAGGGTCTGCACTTGCACGACCCTGAAAGTGACTGCATCTTCCATTTGCAGCAACGTGGATGGAGATTGTCATACTAAATGAAGTAAGTCAAAAAGAGAAAGAAAAATATCATCTGATATTGCTTATATGTGGAATCTAAAATATGACACAAATGAACTTATCTACCAAACAGAAACAGACTCACAGACATAGAGAACAGACATGTGGTTGCCAAGAGGGAGGAGGGTGGGGGAAAGGAAGGATTGGGAGTTTAGGATTAGCAGATGCAAACTATTATACATAGAATGGATAAACAATAAGATCCTACTGTATAGCACAGGGAACTATATTCAATATCCTGTAATAAACCATAATGGAAAAGAAAAAAACATTTTAAGTGAGTGCATCCTTATTTTTGTACCCTGGGTGCCTTACTCACCTCACCCTGGTCCTGGCCCAGACTCCCAGAGATTCTGAGGCAGGCAGGGATGGGCTTCAGGCATCCTCATTGGTCGGAAGTTCCCCAGATGATTCTGATAAGCAGTCAGCGTTAGGGTCTATTTGTCTAGCCCAGGGGTTGCAGGAGTGCCATCCCAAACTAGCAGCGGCAGCAACCTCACCTGAAGATTCATTAGACTTGCAAGTTCTCAGCCTCATCCCAGACCACCTGAATCAGAAACCCAAGGGTTGGGGCCAGCAATCCATGTTTTAACAAGCCCTTTAGGTGACTCTGATGTACACTGATGTGTAAGAACCACTGAACTGACCTAAATTTAACACAAAAATATGCTGAAGCCCAGAGAGGGTAAAAGATTTGCTCAAGGTCAGTTTGTCTGTAGCACACAGAGGTAGAAGGAGAATAGAGGTCTTTTAAAAAGAAGTGAGGATAATCTCAACAAATAGTCGAACAGAGCTTCTCTGAAAATTACAGTTATTTTGATGGAAAATTTCTGAAAAAGCAGAGTGAATACTGAAGCAAAAGTCAATGCCAAATAGCTTCTCAAGGTTGATGATAAAAAGCTCCAAAAGTAATTGGGCCAGAGAGTCAACACATGATTTTCCTTTGAGAGAAGCAAATTAATTCACATCTCCCTTTCTACCCTTAGATAGAATTATCTGTCAAAAGACTTACCAGCTACTCAGTAGCAGCCAACTCTTAGCTTATAGATGGACGAGTCATCCACCAGGTGTTACTGATTTTTTTAATGACTCCTGGGAACTGGAATCTTCTTCAATAGAGCTAACTTTGGAGTGGGATGATACATAGCTGTAGGGAACCATCCTGATCGACTTTGCTGTGATGGTTATGTAGGAGATGCGTTTATCAGCCCTGCTGCATCACGTCAATTGGCTCGACCTCACCTCTTATTTCAGCCATTGACCAGTCCCTGAGGGGGGCGGGGTGGGGGATGGGGTGGTCAATCAGCCTGCACAGGTGCAACCTGAGAGTGTCTTGAGTCAGCACCTGGAAACATGGAGGGGGGGGGGTGGCATTTACTGCCATGTGACCATTCTTGACCAATGAAAGATGGAGCACAGTATTCAGTTCACCTGTGGCCCCAAACACCACCCTGGGCTCTTCATTTTAAATTCATGTGAAAATCTATTAATTCCCCAAAACATATATCTAGAGAACTAATGAGCCCCAATCAGGAGGGAGGGCAGATCCAGGTTTTAAGAGTCTAAAGTTTATACAATTTGGAGAGTAGGAGCTTTTTAAGAAAACAAATGCAAAATTACAAGTACAGAACTAGGTACAGAAGTAAATATTTGCTTAGAATGAGAAAATAAATCACAAGTTACTGGCACCCTAGAGATCCAGGTGCCTTTCCTGTGAGATCTCCTTAGGCAACTGATCAGAAATGCTTATACAGACAGAAGCTTCCTGATGGCCATCCCCACTCGATAGCTCTCAGTACCCACAGGGGTCTGTGCAATAAAAGGGCTCTGAAGCCCAAGCTTCATTAGCTTTATGGTCACTCTGCCTCGCTCTGATCAAGAGACATTTCCAGTAATAGCCACACCTCCTGTGGTCCAGAAGGGAGGCGCTGCCTGCACGTGGAAGGTGTCCAGGCAAAGAGGGGCTAGAGGCACGTCTGTGCAGAAGCAAAACAGGTCTCACATAGCACAGCACACCTATGTCTTCTGCTTCCAGGTGGTCTGGGAAAGGGCTTCTGCCATCACAAGTGAGCAGTGATGGAAACTGTCCCTTTTGCCTCCCTTTGCCCTTGACCTTCAGCCAGGACGTGACGTCCTACAAGACAGGACAGTCCTCACTGGGCAGAACTACGTCATGCATGTGAGGACATTTGCATCTCTGAACCGACCCTGGTCGTTTTGGTAACCAACCTCCCAACACATTCCCAAATGCCCAAGCGGGCTGGGGGTCAGTACCACCCACATTTGGGCATCACAGCTAAGAGGCTAAGGGCTCAAACAACAAAAACAGAATTACCTTTGAGGCTGACCTTACATGTGAACCCAGTGTGATTTCAGGGGACTAGAAATCCCTGGAGCTCATAAAAGCTTTCCACTCCTGCTCATCAATGCCTGAGACACAATCCCAAAATCTCTCACTCCCCTGTCAGAGGTCGGGTCAAAACATAAATACCACTGAGAAAGGTAACACATGGACTGCACCTCTGGCATCTTCAAGTATAATCTCGTGACTCAGAATTTAATGTGTACAAGAATCATCTGGTGGGCTTGTCACACAGATTCCTCTGTCCCTTCCCTAGGGTCTCCCGAGTGAGACCCAGGAGTCTACATTTTTCGTAAGAACAATTCTGATGAAAGTTATCCTCAGACCACAGTTCTAGATCATCACTTTGGTGTTTTCGTAGAAGAAATAGGAGAAATTTCAATAATTAGCAATAATTCTCATTTATTGACACATATTATGTACTTACAAGGGGAAGTAGGTCACTCTGTTTGAGCTGGGGTTGAAATTCGGATATATCTGACTCTCAAGCCACTCTCAACAACTATATTATTTCAAATCTCTCATTAAATTGAGGGGAGCAGGAACCAGGGAGTTAGGGGGTGTGGTGGAGAGAGAGGTCTCAGAGCAGAAAAAGAAAACAAACACAAATAAATCTGACTGACTTTAAACTCTTCTTACAATCAGCAGCAATCTTTACCTCAAACTGTAGGAAAATAAGCAAGAGCTATGAGCAAGGAAGCTTTTACGACCTTTTTGTTTGAGTATAAATGCAACTTCAGGGTAACCTTGGGTTGTTATAATCAGTTTATTTGCATAGTTTGGGTAATTAAACCCCCTGGAAAGGATCTGTGGGATTCCTGGATGAAGTGAGGCATAATATAGCAAGGTCACTGAATGGTTTCAGAAGGTTTCTGCTATGGTTTTCCCAAAAGGAGTTGAGAAAGCAAGACCATCAGATTATGTCACAAGCAGCAATGCAATCACAATTTGCCCTTACCTTGTTCAGGTCTCTTCCGAGACATTAAAGCACTGTCTAAGCATTTTTTATACCAGGATTAGAGTAACTCTATGTGTCTGAAAAGTTGACTTCATCCATTGCCTTATACCAGTTGAGTGGGCAAGCACATTTCTTTCCTATTTGTAGACTTGGCTTGTATCAGAATAATTGCTAATATTTATTGAGTGGTTAATATATGCCAGGTGCTCTGTCCAATACTCTGTGTGAAAATCTTCTTTAATCCTGACACCACCAAGTGAGGCTTCCATTTTATGGATGAGAAAACCAAGGCCGAGAGGAGTGAATCATTAGCACAAGGCTACTCACCTGCTGCCCCTAAACAGCAGAGCTGGACTCCCGAGCACAGCCCGTCTGATTCCAGAACTTGAGTGGGTAACTACTGCATAGCACTGCCTGCTAGTAAGAGCCCCTAGACACAGCCACAGGAGGTGATGGCTGAGAGCATGCAGCCTGGTACTGAGGTTCAGATGCAGGTACAGAATAGAACCTCAGCAGCTGAGCCAAGCGTGTGGTCTCTTAAGACTCTTCAAGCCCCCAAAGATTTCCCAACGGGCAAGCTCACAGAGCAGGAGGTCAGAGGGCCTTGTGCTCTGTCCCATGACCATCTGTCACCACTCGGTGAATTAGCAGGTTTCTAACCACCTACACTGCAGACCTGTCTTCAGCAGGACACTTAGTGGCAGGGAACAAAATCCCACCTTGATGTAGCTTAGGCAGACCAAGGAATTTATTAAAAGAATACTGACCTATCTCACGTAACCAAACTGCAAGATAGGCGCATAAATAACTGGACCTTGGGAACTATGGGAGCCAAGCACGTGCTACCATTAAAATGTTCACCCTCCCCTTCTCTCCTCTCTCTCCTCCCACCCCCTCCCCTCTCCTTTTCTTTCTCTCTCTCTCTGTCATTTTTGCCTGGGTCTCTCTTCACATCCTTTTCATGCAGGCCAGGGAAGGTCACGTGGTCATCAGCAGTGACCAAGACTTGTATCCTGCAGCAGCTACCACCGAGAGAGACTGATTCATATTCTTTCTTGTCCCAACTCCAAACTCCCGAAGATGGAATGGGATTGGCCCAGCTTGGACAGGTGTCAGCCCTGGATCCACCAGCTATAGCCAGTGTAGACACACAGCCACTGGAGGCCATTCTCTGTGTGGGCACCATCCCAAAGAAGGGAAACCACCCTGAGCTGGGCACTCATCGCTTTGTGTATTTGCTCCAAACTGAATGCAATTAATTATTTAACTTTTGGCGCAGCTCAAATTTAATTCCAAAAAGTTCTTTTATTATACTGGGGCCTTAGTCAGACTTTTTTTTTAATAAATTTATTTATTTATTTTTATTTTTGTCTGAGTTGGGTCTTCGTTGCTGTGCGCAGGCTTTCTCTAGTTGTGGTGAGTGGGGACTACTCTTCGTTGTGGTGCAAGGGCTTCTCATTGCAGTGGCTTCTCTTGTTGTGGACACGGGCTCTAGGCGTGTGGGCTTCAGTAGTTGTGGCATGTGGGCTCAGCAGTTGTGGCTCGCGGGCTCTAGAGCACAGGCTCAGTAGTTGTGGCTCACGGGCTTAGTTGCTCCACGGCATGTGGGATCTTCCCGGACCAGGGCTCGAACCCGTGTCCCCTGCACTGGCAGGTAGATTCTTAACCACTGCACCACCAGGGAAGTCCAACAGTCAGATTGTTATTAAACAAAAAATAATTAAAAACTAATGGTGCCCCAATGCCAAGGCAGTACTCTGGATCACTGAACGGACTGTGGGCTCTCTCTGGTTCAAATGAGTGTAGGTTCTTTCCTATATGAATTTCGTGATCAGACGTTCATTAACATATGGGCTGCCTAGATGTTTTACTAATAAAGTGCTTCAGGAGAGAGCATTAACTCTTAGCATATAATTATTGACATTAACTTAACCTGGGTTAACTATACCTGGAGACTTTCTTCATCCCTAAACCATGTAGGTGATGGATCATGAAGGTAATATTTAAAAAGAAAACAAAAAGTAATAAATGGTGGTGGGGGGAAGGGTGACTGAATGGTTTAGGTAATGACATCCATTTCCAAAATAAGAGATATATGGACTGATACTGCGACCCAAGAAGAAGTTAGTGATAATTAATAATGCTTATTTATCTTCATGACTCAGGCATCATATCCTCCAGAAAGCATGCCCTGACCACCTAACTCTGGGTTAGGTTGGTCCCTCATATGGTCTCATAGCACAGATCTCACAATATTGCAACTGCCTCTTGATGTGTCTGTATCCCCGCTGGCCTGTGTTTAGACCCTGTGTTGGCAAGGGTCACATATATACAACTCACCACTGTATGTATCCCCAGTGCATAACACAACACCTGGCATATAGAATGCAATCAGTAAACATCTGCTGTGTTATTAAGCTGTGTAAAGTTAACATAAATTAACTTCAGGGCTTAGACAAGGAATATCATGCTCCTAGTGGTAGTACTAATATCCATTTCTGAGCTCCTGCTGTCCTAGGAAATCTTCCTCTGTCCATAAATATTACAAGATAATTGAACAAGAATAAAATGAGGATGTTACTCATGCACGTGTTATGGAATGTAGCAAGATTTGTAAGAGTTAGCCCTGAGGAGTCTTGGGATGTCAGCAAAGAAGGGAGGCGTAGTGTCTATAAATGTCTTTGTGGCCTCTGGCTAATTGGGTTCATAGTCTTCTCCTTTGGAAGTTCCAAGTCAGGGGATGAATATAATCTAACCTTTTACTTAGTACAAATGTCTCCTCTCTACGTTGCCCAGTGACCTCACAGTACCTAAGACTCACAACGCTCTTGAGAGAATGTTCGAAAGCAATAATTTTCAGAGAGCAAGTGGCCAATACAATCCCACGGGCAGAGAGGGTGAGAGAGGCTGCTTGTTAATGTCAAACAGAAAAGTCATCAATACGCCTTCTCTGCTGTC
The DNA here is from genome assembly GCF_949987535.1 of Balaenoptera acutorostrata. NCBI lineage: Eukaryota > Metazoa > Chordata > Mammalia > Artiodactyla > Balaenopteridae > Balaenoptera > Balaenoptera acutorostrata. The sequence continues at coordinate 37,547,399 of NC_080079.1, forward strand.
CTCAGTGGAATAGCCGACGGTAACCACTTTTTTTAAAAAAAAGAAAAAGTTTTGCAAGATATTCCTTTGTTTCTTGAAAATTTATTATTCCCTCCACCAGCTGCTCTAGCTGAAATAATCCCAATTCTCTTAACCTTTCTTCAGAAAGCCTGTTTAATCAATTTTTATTGCTCTCCTCTGGGCACACTCTGAGTTCGTCAGATTTTCCTCCATCCTGAAATGGACAAAGTACTTTAATAAGGGTTGCCTCCCACTTCTGCAGGAGTGGGCAGTGGCAATGTCCTGGTGGGGAACTGCCAGGAGACTGTGTGTGTGAAAGCACTCTGTGAACGCTCGAGCAGCACCCAAAGGGAAGAGATGATCACTGGACCACACATCTCAGAGTGAGCACCTCACTCCCAGGAAGAATGAAGAAGAAATGATTCTATCGCCTTATTCACCTGTGCCTGCAACAGAACTGTACTGTGTCAGACACTGTACTGGGCACGAAGGATATATAATGATAAATAAGATGTGCTCTCTATTCCCCCAGAAAATAATGGCATTGGTAATAGAAGGACTTGGAAAAAAAACTGTAGTGTTGCCAAGAAATACTCCACATGTTTTTGCATACATCATGTCGCTGGAACCTTACAACAAGCCCATCTGGTGGGTATTTTTATTCCTGGTATATAGGAGAAACTGAGGCTCAGAGATATCCTACCTGGAGCTGTGCTGAAGAAAAAACATGTGCATCTGGCCAAGTTGGAATTTTAGGCAGCTAGTTTATGTCTTCCTACCTGCTTTTAGGATGATAGTTTTATTGGAAGCATCCAGTGCCCTGTTACTTCTTAGTGCAGAAGTGTGTGCCAGAACCTCATTCCCCCTGCCTGGAAATGGCATGTCAGAGCCCCTCCCACACCATCCACCTAAAAACACTTGGCCGAGCTCAGACCCTCCCTTCGAGGCCCTGCTGACCCTGATGAGAGGTCAAGCATCTCAGCCCTGGAGAAATACAGACTTGGGTTAAAGAGCTGGCAAATGCTTGTGAGACTCTGAGAATGTTACCTAGGCTCTCTGTGTCTCATTTTTCTATCTGTAAAACTGAGATAATTCTCCCCACCTCATTCAGTTGTTGTGATGATTAATAATGTCATACGATGCATGTGTGTTCGATAATGTTAATTGTTGGTAGTGGTATTACTGTTATTGCTTATGCTGATGGTGACAGCTCTAGTAAATGAGACAAACCAAAGCCTCTTAATATTTTCCTGAGTAACTTCAGAGATTCTTGGCATCACTCTATAACAGGGGCTATTATAAATACTAATATTTCAAAAACTCTACTTATTTCCTCTACGAATTTTGTCTGAATTTGGATAAACTGCCACCAGCTCCCTGTGATCCAAACATTCCCAAATATAAATTCACTGAACATGGCAGAGAGTGGCTAGCCGTTTATCTAAGTTGGCCTTTTCTTCCAGGCCCACGGCTAGACGACCTTCCCGAGCCTCTTGCAGCTGGGTTGTTAGGTGTGATCATATGAGTCACTCTAGCCAACTGAATGGGGTAGGAAGTAGTTTATGGTACTTGCGGGCCCAGAATATAAAACCCTCCCATGTACAATCCTTCACTCTCTGTATTAGTTACTTATTACTGTGTAACGAAACCTTAGCAGCTTAAAGCCACAAACATCTCTTATCTCACATAATCTCTGAAGGCCAGGAATCTGGGAGTGGTTTTCCTGGGTGTTTCTGGCTCAGGGTTTCTCACAAGGTCATTGTGGTCAAGCCATCACCTGGGACTGTGTCATCTGTAGACTTGCTGTACCTGCAGGATCCACTTTCCAGGTGGTTCCCTGAGAGAGCTATTGGCAGGAGGCCTCACTTCCTTGCTGGCAATTGGCAGAAGTCCTCAGCTCCTCACCACGTGGGCCTCTCTCTCCACACGGCTGCCTGAGTGTCCTTGTGACACGGCAGCTGGCTTCCCCCAGAGTGAACAGTCAGAGAGAGAGAGAGAGAGCAAGCAGGAAGCGGCAGTGCCTTTATGATCTAATCTCCGAAGCTACACACCATCACTTCCATTTTTCTATTCATTAGAAGAAAGTCCCCACTCAATGGGAAGGGAATAAAGTGCCACCTCATCAAGCACATAGGAGCTGTGTGCACATAAAAAGACCACAAAGGATATGTGGCCATTTTCAAACCACCTCACACTTTTCCACCATCTTCCAATTGAACAGAGAAAACTACAAGGAGCCATAAGAGGGTGGAGTTTCAAGACAGAAGGAGCTCAGATTCCCGGACGACCGCCCCCAGCAGTGACTCCCTTCTATCCACTGACACTGTGATGTGATGTGAGAAATGAACTTATATTATGTTAAACCACTGAGTTCAAAGGAGTTCTGCCTCCCCTGATGAGTTCACTAAATTACAAAGAATGGAGCACCTGTTTTCCAATGATGTTTTGGCAAAAACATTTCATAGTATGCAAATATTAGCTAATTATTACATTTATAAAAGTAATACAAAGAGCGATATTTTTAAAATTCAGTATAAAGGTTGTATTTACAACCCTTCTTCCCATTATGAACTCTAAACTTTTCTTCCTTTTTTGCAGAGCACTGAAGGGAAGAGGTCTTAAATTGCTTTCTTTCACTCACTCTACCACAGAGCCCCCAGGTCTTAAGGTTATACAGATCTGAAGCTTTTCCCACCAAGTCCGATTTCTGCATTCTCAGTCTCTGCCTTACTGAGTAATTTCCCCAAAGGTTTTGGTTCAACTGACTTCAAAGCTCTATACGTTCCTTCCATAAGCCTTCGTGGAAAGAAAACATATGGGTTCCTCGAGTGACTTTGCCAATAAAGAGAAGATTTTCCTCCATCGAGCTGCCCTGCTTGTTTCTCTACCCTTTGAAGTAAGAGCTTGTCTAAATCTTAGTTGCTTCAAACTTGGATTTACGACTTTTAAACCACAGTTCTCTTCATTTACTGATTTTTGCAGACTTAAAACCCTGCTTTTGATTTTTTTTTTTTTGGAAAGAAAGCAGTGTGCTTTTATCAACACTTTTTTTTAATGTGTGAAGAGAAAATAACACCATTATCCAACAGAAAATGTTTTCTCTATAATTCCAAGGTAAAAAGCCTTAATCTTTGGGGTAGATTATTTTAATGACAACCCAACACCCCTCCCTGTAGCCATTCCCTTTGCCATGTGGATCAGAGCCATTTATAATTAAAACTTAATAACTGATTGTTATTTTAAGCCAACGAGTTTGGGGATGGTTTGTTACATAACGATAGCTAAGTGATACAGAAATTGGTGCCTAGAAGTGGGTCCTGCTGTAACAAAAAACCTAAATTATGAGGCATTAACTTTGGAACTAGATGATGTGTGCAGGCTGGGAAAGTGGCAAAGAAAGTGTTAAAGAAAGCTGGAGAAGTGGTGAGAAAAATGTATGAGGCTAAAGAAATTGTGGTCTGCATTACGTAGACATGAAACATTTGGTTAAACTGTCACCTGTGGTCACTTGGAAGATAGAAGAGGTATATAATAAGATTTTGAACTTGTCCAAGGTGGTATCTAGACACAACGCTGAAAGCATCAGCTGGTTGCTTTTAATGTTTATGATCCAGAAACTACAAGAGGGAGATCAGTGCAAGCAAGAACTAGCAAACTTGCAAACAAAACTGAGAGGGAGCATAGCCTAGAAATGCAGGGAGCTGCTCATCTGAAAAATAAATTGGTTTCTCCTATCCAGCCTCTCCAACCAGTAAAAGATTCTCAAATTAAGAGAAATCCTGGGGCAAAGATCTAGGGCACTAGTTAGACACGCCCTCAGGGTAAAGATCAAATCAATAATCTGGTTGCACAGCCCTTCTAAAAACCACTGGAAGAAACAAAGTAGCTTCTCAACTGCACACACACACACACACACACACACAAAATGCTTCTATAAAGCTTAGGGCATGGTCCCACAGTAACCAATTATGACCAAGATAGGAGTAATTAAATCCAGAGAGAAAAATCTACCTAAAAAAGGAATGCTGGTGTGATCTTTGGCACACAGAGTAAACTCAAATCATATATGTAGAAAACCCACAAATATACAAAGAGGTGTGTTGATATAGACACTGCCAGCCTGAGCTCAAGGAGACGGACGATGCTCAAGCTGGGAAAGAGTCTGTGGGTCCCCAACATTCTCTGGGCAGGAAGAAAGCGAAAAATGTACTCAAAGGATATATTCCAATTCCATGTTCAGAAGTGGCCAACAGGTTTATGGAAAAAGAAAGATCTCTGGGGGAGAAGCCAGGAGCTATAGTGAACAATGAACTGGGAGCCACACCAAGGAAACAGGACGCAAGCCTAACCTAGGACTCCTCACCACCCTGAGAGTAGGAGGACCTGGCAGCACCTGCCCAGTGAAATTTCAGAAATGCAGTAAACCAGTGATTACTGCGTACCTACCAGTCTTCTCCTTTTGTAATGGCTGGATTTCTTCCGCACTAATAGTATATATTATTATTTCACTATTTTATATTATGTGTTAGAAAGCAGAACATTTGTCTTCTTAGTTCATAGATCTTTGAGTCAAGAGGAACCTCATCCAGACCCGAAACCATTCATTTATTCACTCGTTGCTTCATTCAGTACATGTATATTGAGTGCCTACCATTTACCAGGTCCTGTGCTGGGAGCTGGAAATAAAGTCATAGAGAAAAGGGGCACCGTCTCCGCCCTCACAGAGCAGCACAGGAGACACCTTAGAAGTCAGGCCAGCACTTCTCCAGTCAGAATACTGGGGGCTGCAGAGTGCCTAGGAATGCTACCCCTCAGGGAAGACTTCTTGGAGGACAGAACATCTAATCTGAGACATAAAATAACCAAGAAGTTGATGGCAACAAGGAGCCTGGGGAGAGGGTGCTGGGTGGAAGGATGTGACCAAGAAGATAATGAGAGGAAACATGCAAGAAAGCTTTATAACAGCCTGAAGCTGTATCTCCAGGAGAATTGGCACCTCCCAGAGGAGAAGCAGTGATTTATGCTTTTTAGGACAAAAAGCCTGGTACTAGAAGGCTTTAATTTCTTGGTCCGCAGTAAGAAGCACTCAGACCTCAGTGATAGCTTCTTGGAATGACAGAGATTTGGTTCTCATAAACCTGGCATGTTCCCCTAGTGGCTGTCCCTCTAATGGAGAATACGAAGGCCATGACAGTTACCCTCTCCCTGCTTCTACTGATTCATGGGAAGATTGCCAATTCTTCCATAAGAGGCTTAGAAAACATCTCTCAGGACGATGAAGTCTGTGGAGGAAAGCTGGAGGACTTGTAAATCTAAGTGGAATTTTATATATTTCAACTTAGAGTTGAGATTTGGAGATCTGCATGAGATAAAAATGTGGGAAATGAACAACTAGCTGCATAGAGGGGTTGCAAAATTAATTTCCATCTTCTGGACCTGGTAATAGAATGATGGGCTAAGGCCATGATGCAAGTCACAAAAAGAGAGAGAAGATATATTTTCCCAGAGAGCTGTCAATGTGATTACCAGTAATTGAAACCGAAAGTGAGGTAGGAGAGAGAAAATGCCCAGATCTTTGTAAAACCAAATGTAATGGGAAATTCTGTGTATTACATAGGAAAAATAATATTAATCATTGTGGGACAGAACTCAGTGAACAACAGAAGAAAATAAGCTAGATTGGAGTCAGGGATAAGTTTAGGCTATAATATGTTGGAAAATGTTTAACAACAGCTCTTTGAGGAAAAAAATGTATATATAATACATATTCATAAAAGTTTATTATAAATTTTATGTATACAAAAATGTATAGCTCACCATTTACAAATAATGATAAAATATATGATACTCTTTACTATAAATTCTGTATAGCCAATTGATTCTGACAAAATGCTTCTGTTGATTTTTGCGGAACTCCTGTATCTGTATCCAACCTCTGGTTGCAAATGACAGATGAGCATTGTTCTGAAATGAATTTTGGTAGATGTTTTCATTTACGTTAACAAGTAAGGACAAAAGCAAAACAACAAAGACATATGTTGGAACTTTGCTCATTTGTCCATGATGTGAGTGCTTTCCTTGCTGAATTGGAAAATAGTTTTCAGATACTGGAAGAATATTTTCCAATTTTTTTTTACGCTACTCCCAATGGAATGGCTACAGACACAAACACACTTTTATGTTTAATCTGCATTATTTACATTTGCTCCCTCACCTTCTTAAGTCTAGACAGTCAACAAAACAATAAATCAATCCCTGACTCACGGTGTTTGCTGATGTCCGTGGTGTAAATATTCCTACCATGGCCAATTTCAAGCTACCAACTTGATGTAATAAACAGAGTTGGGAAAGGATATGCAGAGCAGCACACCATTATATAGTGTTTCTACCACACAGGAGCAAAAGACATAATCATAAGAGTGCAGATACTATACAGTGCAGTGAAATGTAGTAAAATAATTGGAAAGTGGTGAGTTTTCAGTATTTATTATCTTTGTATTTAACTTAATTTCATGTAATTTTTAATAATGGCTATGTTCAACAATCAACCTGCAATATTCCTAAAAAATTCAACAGTCAATAGGAATCAGCTCCAGCTTTATGTATCTGTGGAAAACAGACCAAAAAGAACTTAAGTTTTTAAACCAAAGAAGGAAATATAACAATAGAGTTATTACTGAGAATTGCTGGGGTGGAACTGAGGACAAGAATGCTGCCAAGGGCTTTCCTGGTGGCGCAGTGGTTGAGAATGTGCCTGCCAATGCAGGGGACACGGGTTCGAGCCCTGGGCTGGGAAGATCCCACATGCCGCGGAGCAACTAGGCCCGTGAGCCACAATTACTGAGCCTGCGCGTCTGGAGCCTGTGCTCCGCAACAAGAGAGGCCGCGATGAGGCCCGCGCACCGCGATGAAGAGTGGCCCCCACTTGCCGCAACTAGAGAAAGCCCTCGCACAGAAACGAAGACCCAACACAGCCATAAATAAATAAATAAATAAAATGTTATATAAACAAATAATTAAAAAAAAAAAAAAAGAATGCTGCCAAGTTCTTTGGTTGAGTTTAAAGAATCTATGACATCTGATCTCAGACTTATTCTCTAGCCTCAACTCTTGACACTCCCTGCCTTGAACTCCACATTCCAACAACCCCAATGGCTTCTATTTCCCAGCTCACATCATGATGTTTCTACCTCCATGCCTTTGCTCATGGCTTGCCCCCTGCCCAGAAGAACTTTTCCCCACCGCCACGCCTCACCCTCCACTTTTACATAGCTAATTCCTGTTAAGGGCTAATATCTACTCATGTCTGTAGGCTGAGCTTGAATATCACAACTCCTGGGAACCTACTCTTATCCTACCTCACTGCACAAGCAGGGGCAGAACTGTCCCCAAGAGCTCCCATGAAGTCTGTGCCTCTCTTTGGCACTAGCTCAGAACACTAAATTGAAATGTTCCTTTTGAGCATCTATCGTTCTGAGAGGTCAAAGTGCTCCTAGGAAGCAGTAAAGGTATCTCATTTATTTTTGTATCTTTGTGCCTAGTAAAAACTAAGGACTCAATAAATGTTTGCTGGATGCATGAGTGAATGAATGGTATTCTCAATTTTGATTGAGAGAAACAGGCTTTTGTAAGGAGAAGCAAAGAACAGCCTGGATGTAAAGAAGATGTATCTAAACCAGAGGATGTACCTTTGTTAAATACCATCAAGATAAAGTAACAGCAGAATGCAGCAAACTGCAGGCTTCCCAGCCATAGAGAAAATGGGAGACGTGTGTCCCTGGTGTGAATCTGCTACAGATTCTAGCACAGAGACAAGATACAGGAGATAGAAGTTACATTCTGCTGAAGATAGAGATTCTGACCAAGGTTGGACCTGCTTGTGGTCACAGTACATCCCTTTGAAGGTAAGAGAATGAAAGAGCAAGAGTAACTCAACAGCTAACTTTATCCAATTAGGAGAAGCTGAAAGAAAATGAAGATGTGATAGAACTCTAGGAGAAAGCAACCATGACATAAGTTCACAATTGTCCTGAAGGAGAGCCATGGGCTGAGTTGGGCAGGTTTTGTCTTCAATAAACAGAGAGAGAACAGATTTGTAAACACTAAAATGTAACACAGAATTAAAGAAGGGAAAAGAGATAGACATCTCTATTCTATGAGAAGTTGCACTTAACCCTGATTGGGGGAGTTGAGAAGGCTTCACTAAAACACTGAGTTGTATCTCAATACATGAATAAACTTTCAAGAGACAAGAGTGGATAAAAAGGGTATTCCAAGCTCCAAAAATGGCAGAAGGTAGAGTTGCATATAATTGTTCAGGAAACAAAGTCTGATGAGGAACCCTGTTTAATAAAGCAGGTAGAAATTATTTTTAAGAACATATTGTTCATGAACCCTTGAGAATTTGAGTGATTACTGTTTCCTGTTCTAAATGTTCAGTAACTGTCTTTCAATAATTTATTCTAGAATCCTTCCCAACATTGGTCTCAAGGGCACTAGTCTTTGGTTTGCAGATTCCATTCTCTTCTCTCTTTTGTGAAAGAATCAAATACATCCAGAAATTTGTTCCAGTATTTTGGCATCATTTCCATTTTCTGTAATTCCTCAAATATTAGAAACAGTGTGTAAACAAACTCACCTATGAGTTTTAGCAAAACCCTAGACTATAAATCCAAAATTAAGAGGTGAACAATCCAACCACACACTGTAGTCAAAAATAAACATAAAACACATCTTACTGCCTCTCATTCTATGGAGAAGTTGGATGGATGGATGGAAGGATGGATAGATAGATAGATGGATAGATGGATGGATAGATAGATAGATAGATAGATAGATAGATAGATAGATAGATATAGATAAATAGAGATGGATATATAGATGATGGTATAGCTATAAATATAGGGATAGAGATATACAGAGATGACTTTAGCTTTAAGCTCCAACACCCAAAATTCAAAAAATGTATAAGAAGGTCCCTTGTAATTCACACTTGAATTAATGTATGAAAATAAACATGCAACTCTGGGCTTTTAAAGAAAAATCCTACAGAAGGTCATATCCTTTTTTAGTTCAAGACTGAAACAGAAATAAATATCTCATCTTTTTAAATGATAGAATCCGTGGTAATTAAGATTAATATGTTTTGCTAGCACTACAATCAAAAAGCAATTAGGTCCAGTCAACAGTTTTTGAAATGAAGAGCAAGTTTTACATAAATAACTAGGTCATTTGAACAGCCACATGAGCAATACACTTTAGAGATTATCCTCCACACAATATTCACTTTATTCTCTTGGAAGAAAATCCTTTTCACTCTCCTCTAAGCAGCTGCTGAAAGCTTAAAATAAAACTAGTAAATGGAAATGGAAATAACCAAGATTCCTTATCAGAATAAGTAAATACAATATTAATAAACATTCACAAATGAACACACTCAAAAATAAAGTGTACATTAACCCCGTATTTCTCAGTGAACGAGTCACTGAACGTGGAGGAAACTCCCACACATTGACTTCTGCTCAGCCTACGCTAAGAGTTCCACATCACGGGCGATGGACATTTTCTTGCATTTAGTAGTTATGTTAGTCACTATAAATGAGAAAAGAAATGAGGAGGAAATCAGGAGGCTGGCCACAGGACCAGGAGGCCTGATGGCATTGCCCCCATCAGTCCAGAGCACCTCTCTTCATCCCCACACAGCTGCCAGGCACCATGCCAGGCAGCAAAGATTAAAAGAGGAATGAGATATGATCCCTGTTCATGAATATTTTGAATAATCTGAGTTGTAAAAGCTGGCTAGAATACAGGACTGGAAATGGTAAGTACCACAGAAACACATGGGAACGAGGGAGACCAAGAACAGCTTCAGAGGGGAGGGCCTGCAGGGCTCATCAGTCGTTGTGTGATGAGATGAAGAGGAGGGGTCACTGCCATCAGGGAACAGGGAGACCAGAGACACAAGGTTGGGGAAACCCAGGGAACATCTGGGGAAGAGAGTGCTGACCGTGGGCACGATAGGGAAACTGCCCGTCAGATTCACTCTCTCCCTGCTGCCCAACACAGAGCTGGTCCATGGTGCGGCCAGCACATAGTTGTTGAATGAATGAGTCCAAATGGGCTGAAGCCTAAGAGGCATGAGAGAATAACACTTCATGATTAGGAGATAACACAGGGGCTTTCTCTGCACATCGAGCCAAGGCGCTTTAGCATCGTTCTGTGAGCACCGGGGAGCCACAAAAGGCTTTCAAACAGGAGTTTGTCTTTATCTATAAAACATGAACGATGCTGTTGGTGATTACTCATTTCAAGATCACTGTTAATTATATGCACACGACAATATATAAAATAGATAATCAACAAGGACCTACTGTATAGTACAAGGAACTCTACTCAGTATTCTGTAATAACCTATATGGGAAAAGAATCTGAAAAAGAATGGATATATGTATATGCATAATTGAATCACTTTGCTGTACACCTCAAACTAACACAACATTGTGAATCAACTATACTCCAATATGAAATAAAAATTAAATTTAAAAAGAAAGAAATGAAATCAAAACACATCTACAATATGAGCATCCACTCAAGGTCAGTCATGATCTTCTAGTGTCTCATTCTCTGGCTGCAAAGACCCAGCGCTAGAGATGAGCAAATAAAACTGTATCTCTCAAAGGACATTAATCAAACTTATGCTCTTTGAGACTAAAGCACTAAAAATATTAGGACATTTTAATTGGTTGTCTTAAGATGAAATACAAGGTAGAGGAGGAAACAGATAAAACTAAGGAAGAAAGGAGGGACACTCAAAAAAAAAAAAAAAGATCACCGTTAACAACTGACAACGAGAAGCTGTCTGCAGACACGTGCTCAAGCCACTGAAAAGTACTGGAGAAAGGTTGGGTCCCAGACAATTGTGTGACTTGTTGGAGAGGCAATTGTGGTCACATCTCTGAATCGGGTTCTCTACGCTGCCAAAATCATGAAGTTGTCCCAGGGCACTGAGCTTGGCTGACTGTAAACAATCTGGGCAGACTTTGTGCAAATGTGCTTTCATTCCATTCTTGCTTACAGTAGTTCTGTGTGACTCCTCTTTGAGGGGAGGTGCCCTTCTGATAACGTCTCCTTTCTAGGACTCTCCAAGCAGCCTACCGTGCTCAGGAGGAGGATGTGATGACCAAATAAGGCAGCACCCACACTAAATAGACAATCCGTGAGCAGTCATTTAAAATTGCCATTGTGCTAAGTCGGGTTTGTTCACCCAGCTACACAGACTGGGCCAAATAAAATACTTTCTTTGAGCAGAAAACACACACATGAGTAATCTGCACATCCCTGCTGCATGATTCAAGTTCAGGCCATTTTCGCTGCCCTCATTGGGAAACTGGGCAGGGAAAGGTTCCTCTCATAACTTTTAACAAATAAAGTTCAGCTTTAACAACCTTCGTATTTGCAGATTCTAGCAACGTGTTGAGTTTTTTTTTGTGTGCTATAAAATTGGACAGTTGGTTTACAGCAGCATTCAGCCACTAGCAAGACAATAAGGGATCTGGATGCCCGTTCTGACTTTGTCACCAAACTAGCTGCATGACTTTATTAGCAAGTCTCTTCATTTCTCTGAGCCTGTTTCCAAAAAGGGAGCAAGATGAAGCTCCTTTTGGGCTCACAGTCTGAGGTTTGCTACTTCTGCCCTTTGAACAAATCTGGGTGAAGGAGAAAAATTAGGTGATCCTTTCTTATAACCTCAAAGCTAGTCATTTTCAACTCTGAGGGTGTTGAAATACAAAAGATCTTTCTTAAGGAAATGTTCTAAGAATGATCGTTAGGTTAAATGTGCTTGTGTTTCATCCTGAGGGGGCTAGGGAAAACTTTCAATCAAGTCCAGAGCACATCTCACCTCCGTGAGGCTGGGAGAAGTGATAGAAGGAGCCATGGAATAGCTGGGGACCGGCTGTTGGCCCTGCCCATTGCCTGGAATAAATATTGGCTGCCCCAAACCTCTCTCTTTGCTGAGCAAGAAGTGTTGGCACCGTCACTCAGCAGTTTTGCAAAGATGGAGAACTAGGAAGTTCTCCCAGTCTCTCTGGAAAGGCAACACCTTCCTGCAACCCAGGAAGATCTCCCTGAAGAAGTTTCCATTTGGGTCACTGTAATATAGTTCTTTGTATGTGTTTTCTTGATCCACTTTTGAGGTCTTGGCTAGAGGTTGGTCAGCTCCCCTTCTTGAGCAGCAGATTCAGTTCACACCCCAAGCACCTCCCATATTGGGTTCTTATACTCCAGGCCACTATACAATTACCCTAATCACCTCAGGACCAGGTACCAGACCACCAGGGCCAGCCCCTGTGCCACCAGAGCCCTCTGGAAGTGTTCAAATTAGCCAATCCTAAGCCTGCCTACCCTGCCTTGCCCATTCCTTCCCACAAAAACCACAACAAAGGCATTTACCCACAGTTCCCCTCTCCCTCTGCCTCATGACCAACCCTGGTACTTCCCTGTGTGGCCCTGCATGGTGTGTTGTGTTCTCCCCAAGGAACTGTGAGTATAACACAACTGTAAAACTCCCTTGCAGTTTCTTCTCACCATACCTTACCCCAGGTAATAAGGTTAAAACAATCACATCTGCTTAAACATGGCTGAAACAAGGATGAGTATTCCAAAGGTTAGATTAGCTGTCCAATAACTAACACATAGCGGTGTAGTTAGTTGACCACTTGCCTCAAGATGGAACAAATTCTGTGCCGTAATCTGTGCTCCAGAATTTTCCTGAGGGATTAGATTGGAGAAAGTCTCACATCTAGGCTGGAGGGAGAGAAGGAGGCAGAGATGGGGGGAGAGGGCGTGCAAAAATGGGACAAGAAGATGACTAGCATTTGCTGAGACGTGGATGGATCTAGAGACTGTCATACAGAGTGAAGTAAGTCAGAAAGAGACAAACAAATATCGTATATTAACGCATGTATGTGGAACCTAGAAAAATGGTACAGATGAGCCGGTTTGCAGGGCAGAAGTTGAGACACAGATGTAGAGAACAGACATATGGACACCAAGGGGGGAAAACTGCAGTGGGGTGGGGATGGTGGTGTGCTGAATTGGGCGATTGGGATTGACATGTATACATTGATGTGTATAAAATTGATGACTAACAAGAACCTGCAGTATAAAAAAAAACAAACAAAACAACTAATACTAAACTTTCATTGGGTGATTTGTATGGAAATATGTTAATATAAATGTTTCAGACATTACATGAAATTTCTAAAAATCTTATATGTTCTGGTATAATGTTATAAGTCATAATTCTAGTTATCACTTTGAAATGTATATCTCAGAAATTAAAAATAAAAAAAGAAGATGACTAGGGTCACCCAGTGAAAGCTGGAACCCTAGTGGGCCTGCCTTGCAAAAGCTGGGGTCCTTGCAGAGATATTTCTGCCACAGGAAGCCTTCATTGTCCAAGGCAGAGAGGTAGGGTCAGAAATACCCCGGTCTCTCCCTTTCTCCCCAGCCCCTGTCTCCAATGCATCTCACTGGCCAGGAAGAGCCAGCTGACATGGGAGACCAGTAACCCCAGCCTGTGGGGATCAGCCCCGACATTTCAGAGTGGAGAAGGGGGGAATGGAGGAATAAGTCTGAGGGCAAAAAGGACTGACTGCTGGGCCGACACTCTTGAAACACTCAGAGTTTGCAACACTGGTCCTGTGCAGCTTCCGTGGACTCGGGCTGAGCGGCAGCTGTGCTCTCTAACCCAAGCACACGCCCCTCAGTTTGCCCCACTCGGCACCTGCCCCTCTCCTCTCATGACATTACCTGCCGGGACTACACAGCTGTGAGTCACAGAGACTGGGCATCACAGGACACTGGGGCTGGGGGACACTGCGTGGACTATCGCATCCAACCCTAGCATATTAGAGAGGGGAAAAGTAAAGCCTGGAGGTGGGGGGCTAATTTACCTAATTTGCTCGGGTGGCAGAGCCAAGCTGACTTTTCAGTTGGGTGTTTCTTCTACACACCTCTCTGTGGCAGAAGGGATTTAAAATTCTCCCTCTAGGACTTCCCTGGTGGCGCAGTGGTTAAGAATCCGCCTGCCAATGCAGGGGTCACGGGTTCGAGCCCTGGTCCGGGAAGATCCCACATGCCGCGGAGCAACTAAGCCCGTGCACCACAATGCCTGAGCCTGCGGCTCTAGAGCCCGCGAGCCACAACTACTGAAGCCCGCGAGCCTAGAGCCCGTGCTCCGCAACAAGAGAAGCCACCGCGATGAGAAGGCCCATGCACTACAGTGAAGAGTAGCCCCACTCACCGCAACTACAGAAAGCCTTTGCGCAGTAACGAAGACCCAGTGCAGCCAAAATTAAATAAATGAATCAATCAATGAATAAATAAATAAATAAATTTATTTAAAAAATTAAAATAAAATAAAATTCTCCGTCTAAATCAGACACAGTGCCCTGGGGAATGACTGTATTTTAAAATGCAAAACAACAATCCAGACTTTTGAAGAACAAAATGGTTGGTTTAAACCGTGTGGAAAACCCTTTTACAAAATGGGTTTAATAATAAAAAATCTCCAAACCTAATCTAAAGGGGTTTTGCCTTCCTGTTTTTTTACTACATCTGAACAACATGTTCTTTTTCCTCTTAAACGGCTTTAGAGTAAGTGCCTAATAACGAAAGCTATTACAATGAAGCTTTTTTATGAATTAAAATAGCCGTTTCGTTGTTTCGGATGGCGACACTGGTTCTCTCGGTATGTTAGTCTATTAGGGGCTTTGGCTTTCATCTAACATGTAAGAAAATGTGGGGGGGGGGGGAGTCTTTCCTGGTTACTATATTCATTTGCCTCTTTCCCTATCTTTCACATATTCTACGACACCTAATTTGGAGGAGAAGGTGTTTTGGGGTAGTTCGATAGGTTGAATTTTAACAGCAAGAGTTCTGAAACTTCAGATTTACCAAAGATATATGAAGCGGCTTTAATTGAATTTGAGTAAATTTAATTGAACTTAAGTAAACTGAAGAGCTAACAGTTATCACAATTCTTTGTCAGCTCCCGGCAGGGTAACTAAGCCTCTTCTCTCAGTTGGCTCGCTCCTGCCTCTAAGCACAGAAATTTGCCAGGGGAGGTTGCTGGAAATTCAGCTCCAGGTGGCAATACTGCTAAGGTCCATCCTTGTAAAAGCCGCTACCCTCAAGGCCTCCTCTCTTCTCATTTTAACTGCAGACTATTTACATAGGAAAATTCATGCTAGTAAAAATGGTAATCACCACAAGTTTTTATTAGTTTTTGGTTTGTCTTGCTATTTCAACCATAAAGTATTAACAATCATTTGGGCTCATTAACTGTAGACTTCCTAAGAGGGGTTCCTAGAATTTTAACAGAGTATTAACATGGGCAACAGAAATACTTCATGGTAGAATAAAAGGAAGAGATTCTGTTTGAAGGGAAAAGACTAGTTTTCCTAGCCTTCCCAATACATCGCTTTTTCTTACGCTGAAAAACCTGTATCATTTATAGAAACGAGGTTACAAATGAGCTCATTGCTTCTCATCAGTAGCTGATTAGCCTCAATCTTTTTAATAATCTCGCTGATCTTTCTCAGACACAAATAGCAAACTGAAGATCACTTTGAAAGATAACTGCCTTTCGCATAGAAACACGGTCATGTTTTGAGGAATCTCTGAAAGAAAAAGCCACATGCCACCAAATAACCCAAGTCCTCTGATCCCTGGGGCCAGATTAGGAATGCTTCCAAGTCTCTCTCTTGCTCAGCGAGCTTCCTATTCCCCTCCACACCAAAACCAGAAATCTCAGGCCACAATATGAGACCTTATTTCTCACTCTTCCCAGTCTCACTGATGCTCTTTCAAATAAGGATAGTGTTGTACACTACTACATATAAATAGATAACCGGGGCTTCCCTGGTGGCACAGTGGTTAAGAATCCACCTGCCACTGCAGGGGACACGGGTTCGAGCCCTGGTCCAGGAAGATCCCACATGCCGCGGAGCAACTAGGCCCATGAGCCACAACTACTGAGCCTGCGCATCTGGAGCCTGTGCTCCGCAACAAGAGAGGCCGCGATAGTGAGAGGCCCGCTCACCGCGATGAAGAGTGGCCCCCACTTGCCGCAACTAGAGAAAGCCCTCGCACAGAAACGAAGACCCAACACAGCCATAAATAAATAAATAAATAAATAAATAAACAAACCCAAAGTTTAAAAAAAAAAATAGATAACCAACAAGGACCTACTGTATAGCCCAGGGAACTATACTCAATATTTTGTAATAACCTATAAGGGAAAAGAATCTGAAAAAGAATGTATATGTATATATAACTGAATCACTGTGCTGTATACCTGAAACTAACACATTGTAAATAAACTATACTTCAATAAATAAATAAATAAATAATAAAGATAAGGTGAAAACAAACAAACAAAAAGGACAGTGTTGTAGAATGTACCAGGATGTGTTTTAATCAGGTATGGGAAGACATGCAGACAGAGAAGTGACTGCCGTGAAGGAAGAAGTTTATTCTCACAGATGCTTAGACACAGGAGGCACGGCACGGCACTGCAGCATTGGGGAGCCAAACAGGGAAGCACCAGGGTCAGTCAGGAGGCAGAAGGAGTGAGGAGAAAACATGGGGAGGAGACTTCACTGTGGTTTCCATGGAAGGAACGAGTGAGGCAGGGTGAGAAGACGTAGGACTGGCTACTTTAAATACTTCCAGCTGGCTTTGGGATGTAGGTGTGTCATCTCCTACCTGGCCCTGGTGTGATTAGGGCAGGTGGATAGCAGCCCAGAGTGTAAGAGCTCAATAAAGGAGGTAGTGGGAGGGTATGGTCTCTGGATTGGCTGGTGTGCATGTACCTGCAGGCAAGTCATTTACTATCATTTACTATCTCTAGGAATTGGCTAGCCCTGGGAGGAATGGTCTCTCCAGGTCAGCAAGGTCCCAGATGCCAAGCATCAGAATACAAAGGCACACTTAACATGGTCTCAACTCTTCTCAGAAGGTGATTTCCTTCTCTGTCGTTAGACAATGCTTAGCCAACCTCCCTGCCTTTACTGATGCAATTCCTCTGCTTGGGATGCTGTTTCCTTTCCCAACCACTTACCTTAATCCTACTCACCCTTTAATTCTAGTCTTTCATGAGATATTCCATGACCATTCTTGTCCTCACTGATCTTTTCCACATCTGAATCCCTACAATCCACACTTAAGCATACACACCCATTGAGAATAGTTATCAGTAAGGTGGCATCCTTGTCCAGACTGTTTTGAGAAAATTGGGAAAGAAGAGCAACAACATAAAGATACTTCTGAAGTGGAACCAACATCCAGACGCTTCTTTTTTGCTAAACAGCACCCCAATTTTGTCTGGAGGCAGCAATTGCCTAGCCCCTGAGGATTAGTCATGGTTGGCCATACCAACGACTCCAATCCTGTTCCTCACTTGCCCAGCCTCCTTGCAATTAGACATGGACATAGGACATAATTCTGGTCTAGGAGATATATGTGAAAGTGGACTGATAAAGGATCATGAATATCCTGATCCTTCCCCCTTTTTCCTGATGGCCGGACCTATTGCAGCCATCTTGCAACCATGAGGCAACAAACAGGCGAATGAAAACTAATTTGCTAAGAATGACAGCACAGGAAGATAGAAAGTCCCTGGATCCCTGATGGCATAGTTGATAGGGTGAGCCTACACCAGTAGCCGCCTACTCCTGGAATGCCAATTATGAAAAAAAACTTAACAAACAATATTGTTTTAAGCAACTAATGGCATTTCTAACTGCTATTACCTGATTTTCCCAGAAAAACACTAGAAACTTCACTTGTGAAATTATTACTCTGTTCATTCTAAAGTGGATTAAAGAAAGAAAATATCTTGTTGTCCATATTTCTACATAATTAAAACAAAACACATAGGATTGGGATTTTCATCAGTTTGACAAATTTGCTGAAGTGTAATTTACTATTGCACCAGAAAAATCTTGTACCTCCATCAACTGATTATTTGTAACATGAACTGTTATTTGGGTAACAGTGTATTTTATTTTTCAATTGCATTTTGTTTAACAAGTAAGATATCCATTTACAGAACTGCTGCTGCTATAAAGTGTTATTATTAGAGATCTATATCCTTTAATTTATTCACATATAATCCATTATAGTATATAATTTGAATAGACTGTGGTTATAATAATGTCTCTTTTAATGTCAGAACAAAACAAAAACAAAAAATCAATAGATTACATGAACAAATTTAATCTGTCAACCTTAATCTTAAACTCCAGATAAACTCTGCTTTACCCACCTTGAACAATTGAAGCAATAGTGATTAGAAGTTAATGAAGTCATTGTATAGTATGAAGTAGGTGCTACACAAAGTTAATGGCTCAAAATATAATAATATGATTCTGACTACTAAGGGTGCTAGTTTAGAGTATTTGAAGTTTCAGCAAATAAGTTGAGTCCAAGCTGGCTCTCACCCTAACTATATACCTTATATTCTGTAATATATAAATGCAGTTATCAAAACAGACTAATGAAGCCCAAAAGAATAATAAACACCATATGGTTATTTCACAATTTTCCCAGGTTTTCATAAAATCTTTAACCGAATCAGTCACAAAGTTGTTGATAAAATTAACTAATCAATTCAGGTATCTAGCTTTTTTTCATTTTAGTGACCAATCACTAGATTAAGATATCTCCTATATAAAATGTCTCCCACGTAGAATGACCTAGTAGGAACCATAACGAAAGGCTATGTAATGTGCTGGGCAGTACACAGACTTGAGAGAGAGATAGACCAGGGTCTATTCCATCCTTGGCCACTATTTACTGTGCCTCCTTGGGCAAGTCATTTCACATTACTGAGCAGAGCAACAGAGACTCTGGACCTCAGTATGAAGCAATTGATCCGCTGTATGTGTTCTTCTCAATCCCCATTGGTAAAGAGATCAAAAGCAGTTTGATTTTTTGTAGAAAGGACAGCACTGTAAATTCATGTCTTGCCCCAAAGCAAGTCACCTCCTGCTCTCTGACACAATGGAGTCCCAAAGCACCTTGGTCATCTTTACTTTCTACAGAACATCATGCTGGTCCACTATATTGATGACATCTTGTTAATTGGCCCTTGTGAGTGCTAACTAGTACTCAAAAGAACTCTAACACTGAAGTCAGAACTGCTGTTAAATCCTCTGCTACTAGAGAAAGAGTTGTGTGACCTTAGGCAATTTTTTTAACCTCACAGATTTTCAACTTTTTTTTCTCTAAAATGGGGGGAATAGTTCTTAAAGAATTATTAAGAGAATGAAACAAGATGAATATATATTAATTAGTTTAATGCCCAGCACATAGTAGATATACAAAAAACTAATTAAAGAAATGGAAGCTATTTATACTGATATTTTTTAAAAACCTTTAGTGAGCCTTAATTTATCTATTCTGGGTGTGTGCGCGTGTGTGTGTGTGTGTGTGTGTGTTTCCCTTCAAAAGTCTTTGTGTGTGTGTGTTTTTTTTTAATAAATTTATTTATTTATTTATTTATTTATTTATTTATTTATTTATGGCTGTGTTGGGTCTTCGTTTCTGTGCGAGGGCTTTCTCCAGTTGCGGCGAGCGGGGGCCACTCTTCATCGCGATGCGCGGGCCTCTCACTATCGCGGCCTCTCTTGTTGTGGAGCACAGGCTCCAGACGTGCAGGCTCAGTAATTGTGGCTCACGGGCCCAGCTGCTCCGCGGCATGTGGGATCTTCCCAGACCTGGGCTCGAACCCGTGTCCCCTGCATTGGCAGGCAGACTCTCAACCACTGCGCCACCAGGGAAGCCCTCTTTGTGTGTTTTTAATTCATATTTTCCTCATAGGTTTTACTAAGTTAAAGCCAGAATTTTGTTTAAGAAAAAAGCTCAGAATGATGACAAATGTGGGTCCCCATTGTAACCTTCAGGCATTGTTGAATGTTAATCTGTAATCTTTTTTATTTAAATTAAAACTTCTTTGAAAATCCAGTCAAGTTACAGCCAAAGAAGACAAACCAATTTTTTTAAATAGCTTTTGAATGTCAAAGAGATTTCTCTGCCTAGGGCACCAGCTACATAAAATTAACAGCCCCTCCTCTGACATGTTGAAGCAGAATAATTTTAAACCCTAAATAATTCCTTCATGCACATGCAATGCTTTCAGAATATCACAAAACATTAATCTTATAGTTCAAAAATAAACTTTCACATTTAAAGACAAAAGATATTATTCTATTTTCCAGAACCAACAGTCTAACAGCACACTATTTCTGCAAAGATAGACCCCTAATCACCATTTCAAAGATTAGTGAAAGCAGGTAATTTACTCCCCAGTCCCAGCCTAGGTGGGCAGCAAGGCACAACAAGAAATATAAATAATTTAAATCAAATCAACACATCTATATAAGACCCTACTCTAGGATTTGTTTAATCATTTTTATTGCCAGAAAAATGGAAAAAAACCCAAACTGAAGTCAATATTTGAATGAATTTGTACATGCTTATAGGAAACCTGTACTGGGATGTTTCTGGAGGCAAGAAATGGTAAATATTAAATTCAAATCAATTATTCACTTGCAACAGCTGAGAAGGTAGAAGAAAAAAATATTTCCACTTCAAAAATGGCTTCAGGGTATGGGGATATTTGAAAAGAAAAACCTAAAGCTGAAAGAATAATATTAAATATGTTCAAGTGGAACAAAATGACACCATTAATTCTCCGGATTAGGGTGCAAAATGCTCTTACAGTTTAGATATTTTTAAGTTATAACTTGCAGCACATGTATCTAAACAGTGGTATTCAAATGGTTTTTCATCCCCAAAACCTAAGGACACGCTCCCAAAAGTAAGAGTGAGTCTCATAGTTGTTGAGACCTGTTAGAACATTTAGAATGAGAATTCCTCTGGTTCTGCTGTGTTCCCCCTTTAAGGTGATCTATTCTCCCATCCTAAGCACCACTGATAATCACTGATCAAAATCCTGCCAAAGTCTATATTGTATACATTAAAATATTCTGTAGCAAGAGTTGCAGATTTTTTTAAATATTGGAAAATACATCTTTCGATATACAGAATCCCAGATGGAAAACTTCACAGAGCAGGCCCCTGTGTTGTTAAAAGCCCTAGTTGTTAAAAGTTTTTCTGTTCAATGAGCCATAAATTGCCTAGTTCCATCCTTCTGGGAGAGTACCCCAGTTTACTAATTATTCTACACAAAGGAGCTTCAAATCCTTGAACATAACATGACTTTACTAGAAGAAATGTGGACTCTATAGTTAGAAAGCTTGAGATTCACAGTCTACTTATTTTCACTATGACCTTGGACACATGATTTAACTTCAGACTCAATTGTCTTAATCTGTCAAATTGGGATGATAATTACCTACTCTGCAAGATTGTGTAGGGGAGGGAAAATAATACCCTCCACCGTTCTGAGTTCTTAGCTGAGATCCCTGTCATAAAAGAGATTAACAAGAGAAAAACAAATGGAAGTTTATTAACTTATATACCTCATGGATCCATGGGAGATATCCAGGGAAAAAATGAGTAACTCAGAGAGGTGGCTTAGAACTCCAACTTCAGTACCATCTTCAGCTAAATATAAAAGAACGAAAAGTGTGGGTGGGAGGGAGGCCAGTGTTAGAGAGGTTACCAGGAAAATCATGGTAAGCACAAGTAAGCTTTGTTATGCAGATTTAAGTCACTGCCTTCTCTACTGAGAGGAATTTCTAAAGATTTAGAATCATCTTTCTCTTCCTGGTACAGAGAGTGAAATACTTTTACAAATGGAAGTTTCCTTTATAAATATAAACGTCCCTTACAAAAGGGTAACTTCTACTCAGTTTTCAAAGCCTCTCCTGTATCTACTGTTTCTCAGAATAATGAAGAATTAAATGAGATAATATCAAGAAAGTATCCAGCACAAGTACCTTTGACCATTCTTCATCTGCTATAATTTCCAAATTGCTCATTTCCTTCCCCCATTTCAACGCTCTGATTGGATCATTCTTATGGTATATCTGAGTTATAATAGGAATCACTTAACAGTTCAACGGGTATAAAAAGGAATGTCCATGGCTGATGGAGAGTTTTGGGCCAGGACCCTTTCATCCCAGACACAGGAGTCAGCAAGGTTGTCTGTAAAACCAGATTAAATATTTTTTACGTTGAGGGCAACAGTCCCTGTTACATGCATATTTTTGGGTTTGGTCTTGGTTTTTAATAACCTTATGGCAAAGACAAAATGCACCAGACAATTAAGGTGCTGGTTTTATTCAGGCTATTGGAATAGGGTCAACGTGCATTAATAAGGAACGTCTCAGAGAAAGGGGAGGGGACCTGAGCTACACAGGGGAACCATCCATGAGTTTTAGAGAAGTCTTAAAGGAGATTGGAGACAACTTTGATCTCAGAATATGCCAGGGTGGGATGGTCCTCTACAATTAGCCTCAGAAAACAAAAGATGAAGAGATTGTTTAACAGTTCCTTTTCTCTAGGCGCACAGGGCTCAGGTGAAGTTCATTCAACGTTGTCACCTTTTAAAATGTGATTCATGTGGACTAGACAGAAACAGGCTGCCAGCCAGATTTGGCTCTCAGGCATATAGTTTGCCATACCCTGTTTTGGAGGATTGTTAAATTAACAGTGGGCCATCCTATCGTGCACCCCCCTCTCCCAACCTGCCTCATCCAGGCACTAAATACAAATAGTTACTTAACACACGATGGATTTTTACCATGGCCCACCGTCAGGCCAAGTGCTTTATGTGCACCCCCTTGCTTAAACTTCACAAAACCTTCTGAGGTAGGTACAATGGCAATCCCATTTTACAGAAAAGAAGCCTGGAGTATAAAAAGGTAACAAAATGGACTCAGGACCACCTGGATGGAAAAAGGCAAGGCTCGGCTCCAACCCGGGTGTGGGGTCTTTAACTCCAATACCAGATCCCTTAACCACTAAGTAGTAGGTCCCCTTCTAAGTTCTCATGATTTGATCAGCCAATTGCCTCAACTCCCTGACTTTCTTTTGCTGTGCAGACTCAGCCCGCATATGGCCAGGGTGTTGGGGTTTTGTTTTCAGTTTAACAGCTACAAAACCTTAAAATGACTTAAATTTGAAAACATAGCTCTTTATTTCTGTAAACAAGTAAGAATTTGGTACATAACGCATTCACTCAGTTACTAAATTCGGAGAGCAGCATGTGATAAAAGTCCCAAAACGCTCTGTAATTCTTGCCAAAACATTTTGGGTGCAGGGCTAGATTTACAGAAAATTTAAGATATTTATGAGCATTATTTGTAGAAAAACATTACCCTCAGCAGGTTATAAAATGTTATCAGCGTTCCTGATTCTAATCATAAGTTTCTTAGAAGGATTGGATCCATCAGAGCCGAGCTGCTACGCTCGGCACAATGCCAAATCAAAGCAGCTTTGGTTCCGAAAAGAGCGGAGTACAATTACTTCTAAGCTTTTTTCTGATATCTACCAAGGAAGGGAACTGCCCTGTAAGTCATGGCCAAAATATAGCTGTCCAGAGCCACCACTGAGCTAACTGGACATCACCTCTGGGAAGCTTCTATGTAAAATGGCATGCCCAAGCCAAGCATAAAAAAAGAACTATATTCAAGGGTGGTACAGGCAAGAAGCCTCTGTTAAGACCTATGTTTTGCCAGGAATCTAGTGTGTTATGTGTTTTACTTAGACTCTTTTGTTGCAAGTAGCAGAAACCAACTCAAGCTAGCCAGGAAAAAAAAAAGGAGAGGGGAGAATTTCTAAGAGGAATACAAGAGAATCTCATGGAACCCCATAGCAGAAATGTACATGGGTCTGAAGAAGAAACTGCAGGAAGGGACGGGGAAGACATTAGGACTGTCCACAGATTTGTGGTTACCAAGGGGGAGGGAGTTGGGACAGGGAAGGAGTGGAAGGCTGGGGTTAGCAGATGTTAAGCTATGATATATGGAATGGATAAACAACAAGGTCCTACTGTGCAGCACAGGGAACTATATTCAGTATTCTATAATAAACAATAATGGAAAAGAATATTAAAGAATGAATGTATGTATATGTATAACTGAATCACTTCACTATACAGCAGAAATTAACACAACATTGTAAATCAACTGTACTTCAATAAATCAATCAATCTCTCTTTCCATCTCTCACTTACGCTCATCTTTACACAATCTTTATGCTTCTTTCTGCTCTTCTTTCTTTGCTTCCCAATCTACATGGTAGATGTTCACCCTGCAGCTCCCAAGTTTACATGTTAAAGGTCCAGCTACCGGAACACTCTCAATTTTAAATTCCCAGGAGAAACAGCCAAATTTTCCTGTTAAACTTT
Organism: Balaenoptera acutorostrata; assembly: GCF_949987535.1. Classification (NCBI taxonomy): domain Eukaryota; kingdom Metazoa; phylum Chordata; class Mammalia; order Artiodactyla; family Balaenopteridae; genus Balaenoptera; species Balaenoptera acutorostrata. The sequence goes on from NC_080079.1 coordinate 37,571,784, forward strand.
AAGTTTCTACCCTTCATCCAATCGACCAAGACCAGGAAACCTAGGGTCACACAGGATAAAAACTTCAGCCCGGAAACCAATCTTTACAAATCATGGGACAAAACAGAGAGAAGACCAATTCTCATAGAAATAGATGGTTATTTACCTCTGTATCTAGACGAACAATTCTAAAAGCTCTATACGCTAGCCACCATAGTTCAGAACCTACAATGTACCGGGGTCTCAAAATGGTAGAGCAACACTGTGAAAATTATTATATCACCTCTTCTGGACTAAATGTGTGTGTCTCCCCATCATCTCATTCACTGAGTCCTACCTAGTCCACCTCTTAAGTATTTCTTGAACCCATCACTTCTCTCCAATCCCACTGCCGCCATCATTATCCAAAGTACCATTCTCTCTCAGCCTGGATTTCAAAAGCCTTCTAGCCCTCTCTCTTATCTTTCCCCATCTCTACTCTGGCCCCCTCCAATCCTCTCTCCACTCTGCAGCCAGGAGGAATGTTCTAAAACACAAATCTGATCCCATCACTGCCTTGTTTAAAGTCGTTCAGACACTTCCACTGCATTTAAATTAGAAACCAAATTCCTTCCTGTAGTTTAAGGAGGTCCTCCAGAATCTGATTTCTGCGGTCTCTCCACCATTCACTCTCTGCCTCCGTCTCTTACCCTCCAGACATACTGAACAGCTTTCAGATGCTTGAACACACCCTGCTATCTCTCACCTCCAGGCCTTTGGACATGCTGGCCCCTCCACCTTAAACACTTCCTTCTGCTTTCCCCATCCATGTAGTTTTCAATTTTCTGCTTAAACATCTCTTCAGAAAACCTCCCAAGCTTCCAACACCTGAGTTAGATTGTCCCACCCATGGGCATCTACAGGACCCTATACTTTCCCTAGCATGATATGTAATAGGATTGCTGTTTACTTAGTATTTTCCTCCACTGGGCAATAAGCTCCACAAAGGCAGGAACCCTATCTGTGCTGTTCAGCATTAAATCCGGAGTGTCTACCACAGACTAGGCACTGAATAGGTATTTATGGCAGAAACAGCCTAAAATCTATCTGTGCTTTTCTCTTTCCATCAGGCAGAAATCTTTATAGTCTTTTACCACCCTGCCCCCACCAGAAAGCTCCCTGCTTCTCACTGACTTCTGGGTATGTGGCCCACGCACACACAGTGGTCTTATGGGTCTTGCTTGGCACAAACTAGTCAGCTCTTACTGAGCCACCACAGTCAGAGGAGAGCTGATGGGAGAGGTGTTTAATCTACTCTATGCTTCTTCCCTGAGCCTCCCTGGCTGTCCCGATCCCCGCGCTAGATGCTCTGGGCAGCACCTTAGGTGGTCCTGAGTTGCAAACAGTTGTGATCCTGAAAATACCAAATATCTCTGACTTTGTAAGCATCCCCCAGTATGTTTTAAAACCCCCTCAATACCTCAGAAATGGATTCGGGGGAGTGATTTGTATACTCACATAGGCTTAGAGCTAAAGAGCAACAACGAAAATATCTTTGAAGGCACCCAGTTCAACTCAGACTTTCTAGTTAAGGAAACCAAGACACAGGGAAAAGATGTATCTTGCCCCAGGTCATAAACCTTCAAAATAAAGAAACTAGGAGGCCCAAGACCAGGATTCATGACTTCTTACACTTTCACCTCCAACAGGACTTCCCCAAAAAGGAAACATGTCAACTTGAACTTATGGCCCAAGGCACTCCCTGAACATCCCAGCGCCCATCCCCACATGGAACGTTCTCTCTTCCATGATACAGGACACAGGTACCTGCTGTCCTCCTGGCTGAAGAACCCAGGTCTCCTAGGCCTCAGCTTTGCAAGCAGGTTAGTTCTTAAAACAGTTTCTGATTGACAGAAACATTTTTCTGAAAAGTGATACAATTAAGGTACCCCCTGGAAACAAGCTGATTTTGCCAAATTAAACTTTCTGAACAAAATGACAAGTAACTTCAGGAAAATCACCAGTTAATCTGATTTTTTAACTGAATTTTCAAAGATGGTATGGACTGCCTTTTTCACCGAATTTCTCCTTTTGTTTTAATATCATATTGGCTCACTGTCAATACAAGTAAAGCACTTTATTTCTCAAACCCTCACCTTAAATTGGTTCGTCTTACGCTCCACTAGGCAACATATCCACTTTCAGAGATTTTTGAGGAGTTTAAGTGGCTTGTATCATTTTGATTGAGGCTTTTGTTTTCCCTAGAATTGAGGGAGAATTAGTTGGATTGACCAGTGACAGATTAAGTATCTCTAGAATTTGCCCAAGCTTGTACACAGTACTTGGCATCTAATCTTGATGACCCAAATAATTTAGCTGTGAACATAAATATGTAAATACATCTGCCTACACATATAGGCAACTAATTTTCCCCAGGAATTAAATATGGAATGTGGATATTCATTTACACGTTCATTCAAAGAAAATTTTACTGAGCATCAAATATGTACCCAGTGGCCCTGTGCTAGTGATAAAAATAAAAAGATGAATACAACAGAAGCCCTGTCCTCAAGTAGCTGACTGTCTAGAGCAGAAAAGACAGTCAAATAAACAGATACAAGAGGAAGGAAATGGAAGAGTGATCATTCCATGTTTCCCTATGGTGAAGCCTGTGTTGTACATTCATCCAAGTGGGTGACAGGGGATCTTTCATTCTAGACAGAAATACTGGCTCACAGAGCAAGACACCATGCCCAGACACACTACTCAGAGGTCCAGGATGTGAAAAAAAATGATAACTTAGATGATGCTTATATTTAATCCTATCTCAGCTTTCCCCTCTCCCCACTCCTAGCTCCAGCTACAAAACTATCCCTCTGTTCCAACATGGCCTTAACTAGAAATAATAACAGCTAACATCTATGACTGTCTGGCAGGCATGGCCCTGTGTTCCTGACATATGGCTGTGCATTCCATCCTAATGGCAACTACTAGGTAGTGTCATTATCCTCACGTCCTGTATAAGGAAACAGAGAAACAGAAAAGCTAAATAATTGGCACAAAGAATTTGGACCTGGGTTGTCTCCTCAGAGCCCAATGTCTCTACCTCCTCATTTCTCAGAATCTCTGATGCACTGAAATGATTTCTCTGGCTAATAGTTAGTTTATGGTGTCCTACTCGCCACCCACCCCCCAAAAAAGCTATTTTCTTTCTAAAGAAGCACTTGGACCCATTGTGTTGGAACATCAGGCACTGTGGAATGATGGAAAAATGAGTAGTTGGGGAGAGGGGAACAGATCCAGACACTGCTCCTCAGGAAACAGCAAAAAGTCATCTGACTTGTACTTTTTTTTCCAGTTTTATTCACGTATAATTCACATACATCACTATATGAGTTTAAGGTGTACAGCACAATGATTTGACCGGCATAAACTATTATGAAATTATTACTGTAAAAAGTTTAGTTAGTATCCATCATCTCTTATAGGTACAATAAAAGGAAAAAGCAAAAAAAGGAACAATTTTGTTCCTTGTGATGAGAAGCCTTAGAATCACTCTCTTAACAGCTTGCATGTGTATCACACACAGTAGTGTAAACTATAGTCAGCACGTGCTGTATGATACCCCTAGTACTTACTTTTTTTATAACTAGAAGCTAATATTTTTGACCACCTTCTTCCAATTTCCCTTCCTCCCACCCCGATGACTTGTACTTTTAAGAAGCAAGGAGCTGACAAATTTAGCCTTAGATCAATATGCAAATGGCTCACATAACAATCAACAAGAAGATGCCAAAGTCTGTTCCTGACTCATTCTGTTCTCTCTTGAGAGCTGAGTGGTAGGCTCCAAACACTCTGGCATAAACCCAATAATCTCAGCAATTACTGTGCACACATGAGTGGCATGAGTCATCTTGGCTCAGGCAAGATGAAAGGTCTAACAACCACATTTTTCAGGTACTTTAAGCTCTTTTAAGCAAGGTTTTTGGGGTGTTCTGTTTTGTTTTGTTTTACCTGCATTGCATTTCTTCCCAGATTAGAAGGGTAGGTACTATAAGACCCATCCTAAAGATGAAGAAACTCAGGGCCAGCAAAGCCTTGCCCCCAAAGCATGTGATTATCAAATGGCAGAGTCCAACTCAGTAGGAATGTTCCTCCCCTGCAACTTGCTTTACTCCATGTGAACTGATTCTTATCCTTCCAAACTCAGACACATCTCCTCTGAGAAGACTCCCCCAGGATGAATTAGTCCCTCTCTTTTTCTGTGTGCTCCCAAGTCTCTCTGGTCACCCCTTGCATAGTGGTTCTGGTTGGAAGGAATTCTTTATACACCCAAGGTGCTTAGTAGAGGACAGGGGTCAGCAAACTACATAATGCAGGCCAAATTCAACCCACCGCTTTTTGCACAACGCTTGAGCTAAGAATAGTTTATATTTTTAAAGAGTTTCAAGAGGAGAAGAAGATGGAACAGAGTCTGTGTATGGCCTGTAAAGTCTAAAAAATGTCCTATCTTGTCCTTTACAGAAAATGTTTGTTGAGGCCAGAACAGCAGAGGCACATCATGGGTGACTGTATGAAGTCATTCATCATCGGGCTTCAATCTGCCTCTGTGGCCGTTGTCCCACTAAACTTGATGCTCCAAACATATGGAACCAAGGATTCATGCCAATGGTTCCATATAATAGACTTTTTCCACACCTTCATATTCTTTGCTGATGGTGGGCCCTCTCTTTTGGCTTGCCTGATAGTGTGTCTGTGTGTCTGTGTGTATTTTGTCCTCCTTTCATTAACAAATTTACTGTTGGTATGGCAAATTTCATTTTGCTTTTCTTTACTATTCAGATACAGTTTAAATGCAAAGAAAAGTACTGATCTTAAGTCTACATAGTTCAATAAAATCTGATAAACCATACATCCTATTAAGATATAGAACTTTTCCATCACCTCAGAAAGTTTTCTTCTGTTCCTTCCCAGTCAATTTTATTCCCCACCCCAAGCCAAGAGACAACCAATATTCTGCATTTCTATCTCCATAGATTAGTTTTGCCTGATATAGAGGTTCATGTAAATTGAAGGCTTTTCAGCCTGTTTTTGAGATTCATCCACTGGTGTGCTGGAACTGACTGATATTGGTCCACAAGAGCTGAGTGCCAAATTTTTAGGAATTCTGAAAGTTAGAAACAAATACTATTTAAAATTAAATTGACATTCACAGAAAGATAGACAAGATGAAAAGGCAGAGGGCTATGTACCAGATGAAGGAACAAGATAAAACCCCAGAAAAACAACAAAATTAAATGGAGATAGACAATCTTCCAGAAAAATAATTCAGAATAATGATAGTGAAGATGATCAGGGACCTCGGAAAAAGAATAGAGGCAAAGATCGAGAAGATGCAAGAAATGTTTAACAAAGGTCTAGAAGAATTAAAGAACAAACAAACAGAGATGAACAGTACAATAACTGAAATGAAAAATACACTAGAAGGAATCAATAGCAGAATAACTGAGGCAGAAGAACGGATAAGTGACCTGGAAGACAGAATGGTGGAATTCACTGCTGCGGAAAAGAATAAAGAAAAAAGAATGAAAAGAAATGAAGACAGCCTAAGAGACCTCTGGGACAACATGAAATGTACCAACATTAGCATTATAGGGGTCCTAGAAGGAGAAGAGAGAGAAAGGACCAGAGAAAATATTTGAAGAGATTATAGTCGAAAACTTCCCTAACGTGGGAAAGGAAATAGCCACCCAAGTCCAGGAAGCGCAGAAAGTCCCATACAGGATAAACCCAAGGATAAACATGCCGAGACACATAGTAATCAAATTGTCAGAAATTAAAGACAAAGAAAAATTATTGAAAGCAGCAAGGGAAAAACGACAAATAACATACAAGGGAACTCCCATACGGTTAACAGCTGATTTCTCAGCAGAAACTCTACAAGACAGAAGGGAGTGGCATGATATAGTTAAAGTGATGAAAGGGAAGAACCTACAACCAAGATTACTCTACCCAGCAAGGATCTCATTCAGATTCGATGGAGAAATCAAAAGCTTTACAGACAAGTAGAAACTAAGAGAATTCAGCACCACCAAACCAGCTCTACAACAAATGTTAAAGGAACTTCTCTAAGTGGGAAACACAAGAGAAGAAAAGGACTTACAAAAACAAACCCAAAACAATTAAGAAAATGGTCATAGGAAAATACATATCGATAATTACCTTAAATGTGAATAGATTAAATGCTCCAACCAAAAGACACAGGCTTGCTGAATGGATACCAAAAAAAGACCCATATATATGCTGTCTACAAGAGACCCACTTCAGACCTAGGGACACATATAGACTGAAAGTGAGGGGATGGAAAAAGATATTCCATGCAAATGGAAATCAAAAGGAAGCTGGAGTAGCAATACTCATATCAGATAAAATAGACTTTAAAATAAAGAATGTTACAAGAGACAAGGAAGGACACTACATAATGATCAAGGGATCAATACAAGAAGATATAACAATTATAAATATATATGCACCCAACATAGGAGCACCTCAATACATAAGGCAACTGCTAACAGCTATAAAAGAGGAAATTGACAGTAACACAATAATAGTGGGGGACTTTAACACCTCACTTACACCAATGGACAGATCATCCAAAATGAAAATTAATAAGGAAACACAAGCTTTAAATGGCACAATAGACCAGATAGATTTAATTGATATTTACAGGACATTCCATCCAACAACAGCAGATTACATTTTCTTCTCAAGTGCACACGGAATATTCTCCAGGATAGATCACATCTTGGGTCACAAATCAAGCCTCAGTAAACTTAAGAAAATTGAAATCATATCAAGCATCTTTTCTGACCACAACGCTATGAGATTAGAAATCAATTACAGGGAAAAAAATGTAAAAAGCACAAGCACATGGAGGCTAAACAATATGTTACTAAATAACCAAGAGATCACTGAAGAAATCAAAGAGGAAATAAAAAAATATCTAGAGACAAATGACAATGAAAACACGACAATCCAAAACCTATGGGATGCAGCAAAAGCAGTTCAAAGAAGGAAGCTTATAGCTATACAAGCCTACCTCAAGAAACAAGAAAAATCTCAAATAAACAATCTAACGTTACACCTAAAGGAACTAGAGAAAGAAGAACAAACAAAACCCCAAAGTTAGTAGAAGGAAAGAAATCATAAGGATCAGAGCAGAAATAAATGAAATAGAAACAAAGAAAACAATAGCAAAGATCAATAAAACTAAAAGTTGGTTCTTTGAGAAGATAAACAAAATTGATAAACCATTAGCCAGACTCATCAAGAGGGAGAGGACTCAAATCAAAAAAATTAGAAATGAAAAAGGAGAAGTTATAACAGATAATTCAGAAATACAAAGCATCCTAAGACACTACTACGAGCAACTCTATGCCAATAAAATGGACAACCTGGAAGAAATGGACAAATTCTTAGAAAGGTATAACCTTCCAAGACTGAACCAGGAAGAAATAGAAAATACGAACAGACCAATCACAAGTAATGAAATTGAAACTGTGATTAAAAATCTTCCAACAAACAAAAGCCCAGGACCAGATGGCTTCACAGGTGAATTCTATCAAACATTTAGAGAAGAGCTAACACACATCCTCCTCAGACTCTTCCAAAAAATTGCAGAGGAAGGAACACTCCCAAACTCGTTCTATGAGGCCACCATCACCCTGATACCAAAACCAGACAAAGATACTACAAAAAAAGAAAATTACAGACCAATATCACTGATGAATATAGATGCAAAAATCCTCAACAAAATACTAGCAAACAGAATCCAACAACACATTAAAAGGATCATACACTATGATCAAGTGGGATTTCCCAGGGATGCAAGAATTCTTCAACACATGCAAATCAATCAATGTGATACACCATATTAACAAATTGAAGAATAAAAACCATATGATCATCTCAATAGATGCAGAAAAAGCTTTTGACAAAATTCAACACCCATTTATGATAAAAACTCTCCAGAAAGTGGGCATAGAGGGAACCTACTTCAACATAATAAAGGCCATATATGACAAACCCACAGCAAACATCATTCTCAATGGTGAAAAACTGAAAGCATTTCCTCTAAGATCAGGAACAAGACAAGGATGTCCACTCTCACCACTATTATTCAACACAGTTTTGGAAGTCTTAGCCATGGCAATCAGAGAAGAAAAGGAAATAAAAGGAATATAAATCGGAAAAGAAGAAGGAAAACTGTCATTGTTTGCAGATGACATGATGCTATACATAGAGAATCCTAAAGATGCCACCAGAAAACTACTAGAGCTAATCAATGAATTTGGTAAAGTTGCAGAATACAAAATTAATGCACAGAAATCTCTTACATTCCTATACACTAATGATGAACAATCTGAAAGAGAAATGAAGGAAACACTCCCATTTACCACTGCAACAGAAAGAATAAAATACCTAGGAATAAACCTACCTAGGGAGACAAAAGACCTGTATGCAGAAAACTATCAGACACTGATGAAAGAAATTAAAGATGATACCAACAGATGGAGAGATATACCATGTTCTTGGATTGGAAGAATCAATATTGTGAAAATGACTGTACTACCCAAAGCAATCTACAGATTCCATGCAATCCATTTCAAATTACCAATGGCATTTTTTTTACAGAACTAGAACACAATATCTTAAAATTTGTATGGAGACACAAAAGACCCCGAATAGCCAAAGCAATCTTGAGAAAAAAAAAAAAAAAAAAAACGGAGCTAGAGGAATTAGACTCCCTGACTTCAGACTATACTACAAAGCTACAGTAATCAAAACAATATGGTACTGGCACAAAAACAGAAATATAGATCAATGGAACAGGATAGAAAGTGCAGAGATAAACCCACGCACCTATGGTCAACTAATCTATGACAAAGGAGGCAAGGATATACAATGGAGAAAAGACAATCTCTTCAATAAGTGGTGTTGGGAAAACTGGACAGCTACATGTTAAAGAATGAAATTAGAACACTCCCTAACACCATACACAAAAATAAACTCCAAATGGATTAGAAACCTAAATATAAGACCAGGCACTATAAAACTCTTAGAGGAAAACATAGGAAGAACACTCTTTGACATAAATCACAGCAAGATATTTTTTGATCTACCTCCTAGACTAATGGAAATAAAAACAAAAATAAACCAATGGGACCTAATGAAACTTAAAAGTTTTTGCACAGCAAAGGAAACCATAAACAAGATGAAAAGACAACCCTCAGAATGGGGGAAAATATTTGCAAACGAAGCAACAGACAAAGGATTAATCTCCAAAATATAGAAGTGGCTCATGCAGCCCAATATCAAAAGGACAAACAACCCAATCCAAAAGTGGGCAGAAGACCTAAATAGACATTTCTCCAAAGAAGACATACAGATGGCCAAGAAGTACATGAAAAGCTGCTCAACATCACTAATTATTAGAGAAATGCAAACCAAAACTACAATGAGGTATCACCTCACACCAGTTAGAATGGGCATCATCAGAAAATCTACAAACAACAAATGCTGGAGAGGGTGTGGAGAAAAAGGAACCCTCTTGCACTGTTGGTGGGAATGTAAATTGATACAGCCACTATGGAGAACAGTATGGAGGTTCCTTAAAGAACTAAAAATAGAATTACCATATGACCCAGCAATCCCACTACTGGACATATACCCAAAGAAAACCATAATTCAAAAAGACACATGCACCCCAATGTTCATTGCAGCACTATTTACAATGGCCAGGTCATGGAAGCAACCTAAATGCCCATTGACAGATGAATGGATAAAGAAGTTGTGGTACATTTCTACGATGGAATATTACTCAGCCATAAAAAGGAATGAAATTGGGTCATTTGTAGAGACGTGGATGCATCTAGAGACTGTCATACAGAGTGAAGTAAGTTAAAAAGAGAAAAACAAATATCGTATATTAATGCATATATGTGGAACCTAGAAAATGGTGCAGATGATCCGGTTTGCAGAGCAGAAATTGAGACACAGAAGTAGAGAAAAAAACGTATGGACACCAAGGGGGGAAAGCGGCAGGGTGTTGGGGGGGTGGTGTGATGAATTGGGAGATTGGGATTGACATGTATATACTGATGTGTATAAAATGGATGACTAATAAGAAAAAAAAAATTTTTAATAAATAAAAAGTAATATAATAAATAAAAATTAAATTAAATTATATAAACTTACAATTAAATAAATTATATTCAAAAACAAAGATAGTCAAAACACATCATTTCCTAATATTTTACTGCATTTCACTACTATCTATTCTCTTCAGGTTATTTACATCCATCCTTTCTGTATAGCAGTTGTGCTACTGTGCCTTTCTTCCCAATTCTGGGCTCAGCGTCATTACATTGGTAGCTGGAAATTGGACATCATAGCAGTAATAATAGCATGAAAATAAGAAAATATTACAAATCAGAACTTTTTCTACTTGCTGTTAGAAAGCCAGTTATTAAGCATTTACCAGCACACCACTAGATACATCTATGTGCTTGCAAGTGTCAATAGCTCATTCTTTTTTTTTTAATAAATTTTATTTTATTTGTTTTTTTAGTTTTGGCTGCGTTGGGTCTTTGTTGCTGCGTGCAGGCTTACCCTAGTTGCGGCAAGCGGGAGCTACTCTTCGTTGCAGTGCGCAGGCTTCTCGTTGTAGTGCCTCCTCTTCATTGTGGAGCACAGGCTTTAGGCACAGGGGCTTCAGTAGTTGTGGCACTTGGGCTCTGTATTTGTGGCTTGCGGCCTCTAGAGCACAGGCTCAGTAGTTGTGGCACACGGGCTTAGTTGCGCCACAGCATGTGGAATCCTCCTGGACCAGGGCTTGAACCTGTGTCCCCTGCACTGGCGGGCAGATTCTTAACCACTGCGCTACCAGGGAAGTCCCGCTCATTCCTTTTTATTGCTAAATAGTACTCCATTGTAACTTTATATTACAATTAGTTTTTACTGTTGATGGATATTTTTTATTGTTTCCATTTTTTACTGGTATGAGTAAAGCTGCTATGAACATTCTTCTATGAGCATTTCTGTTGACTTGTAGTCCCATTTATTTTGGAGTTCCCATTTTGTTTTGTGTTTCTATTATTTCAGAGAATTGAAGAGTAGGTGTATGTTTGATTTTGTAAGAAACTGTCACACTTTTTCCAAAGAGGCTGTACCATTCTACAATTCCATCAGCAATTTATGAGCATTCCAGTTGCTCCACATTCTTAATTACATCAGTTTTATTTCTGCCATTCTATTAGGTGTGTAGTGCTAACCCACTGGATTTTTCATTTCCCTGATCACTAATAATGTTAAGAACTCTTTCACGTGTTTATTGGCCATGTGTATATCTTTTATTATGAGGTTTCATATAAAGAAGATACAGAAAGTTTCATCAACTCCAGAATTTCACTTGTTCCTCAATTCTTTGCCTGGTTTTGGTATCAGAGTTATACTGTCTCATAAAAGAATTTGGTAACTATTAGTTCCCCCTCTGTTCTCTGAGTTAGTGTAAGATTGGTATTATTTTTCCCTTAAACATTTGACAGAACTCACAAAAAAATGCATCCGGGCCCAGAATTTTTCACATGGTAAGGTTTTTAACAACAAATTTAAATTTTTTTTGTAGGCAACTCAGATTATAGGGTTCTTCTCGTGTCAGTTTCAATAATTTGTGTCTATCAAGGAATTTGTTTTGTCTAAATTGTTTAATTTACTGGCATGAAGTTGTTCATAACATTCCTTTACATTCCTTTCAGTGACTGTAAGTCTCTAATGATATTCCATTCTTTTATTCCTGATATTGGTTATTAAAAGTCAATCTAGGGCTTCCCTGGTGGCGCAGTGGTTGAGAATCTGCCTGCCAATGCAGGGGACACGGGTTCGAGCCCTGGTCTGGGAAGATCCCACATGCCACGGAGCAACTTGGCCCGTGAGCCACAACTACTGAGCCTGCGCGTCTGGAGCCTGTCCTCCGCAACAAGAGAGGCCGCGATAGTGAGAGGCCCGCACACCTCGATGAAGAGTGGCTCCCACTCGCCACAACTAGAGAAAAGCCCTCGCACAGAAACGAAGACCCAACACAGCCAAAAATAAATAAATAAATAATTCTTTTAAAAAAAAAAAAAGTCAATCTAGATAGATGTTTATCAATTTTACTGATCTTTTTAAGAACCAACTTTCGTTTTGATAATTTTGTCTGCTCTTTGTCTATTTTCTTTTTTTTTTTTTTTTTTTTTTTTTTTTTTTAATGGTCTTTTTTTTTTTTTTTTTTCCACACACACACACACTGTATTTTATTTTTACAAGAGATAGACTGACACCAAGCATTGTACATGGATGACCACAACAAAAGCAACAATGATTGCAATTACCAAACATGAAACACACTTATACTATGTCATAATGTTGACATTCAGTCCAGTAATCCTCCACTGTAACAGCTCCTTTGCTTTGCAGTGAAAATTGATTTGTATATTCTTTGCCTCTGAGTCCTTGTGGGATTTTTTTTTTTTAATTCAGACAGAAAGTCACAAAAATTATACTCATCCTCATCAGTTCACTCAGTCCCATGTAATTAATTTCTTTTTTTTCATCTTGATCTTTTGTTAGCACTTTTATGAGTTCATCAGTTTTTCATTAGAGTTCTGAAAATGCTTATTCATTCAGTTCAGCAGTACAGTCAGTTACCAGAAACCTGTACTTGTCAGAGTCTTTTCCATGAATTTCTTGAAGATGAAACTCTTTTATAGGAACATATTTGCAAAATCATCAGAGTACACCCAGAACTGTCTGTAAATGACAAAAGACTTAAATGTCTATTTTCTATTTCAACGTTTCCACTCATATTTTTATTATTTCCTTTCTTTTATTTATTTGGGCTTCATTTGCTCTGACTTTTCTAACTTCTTAATGTTGGAAACTTAGAACTTTATGCCAAACTTTCTTTCTTTTCCGATAAAAGTACTAAAAGCCAAAAGTTTCTCCTAAGCATGCTTTAGCTGCATCCCACAAATTTTGATATGTTAGTTTTTACTTTCAAAATTCCCATTGATTTCCTTTTTTCCTATTAGTTAGGAAAAATCCTGCTTAATTTCAAATATTCAAGGATTTTCTAGATATCTTTTAGTTATTGGTTTCTAATTTGTGGTCAGAGAACATAGTCTGTATGATTTCAATCCTTTGAAATGTAATGACATTTTTAAATTACTTACTGTATAGTCTACCTTGATGAATGGTCCATACATATTTGAAAAGAATGTGTACTTTACAGCTGTTAAGTACAGTTTCTATAAATATCAACTAGGTTAAGTGGGTTGTTAGTGTTGGTCAAATCTTCTGCATCTTTACAGATATTTTTTGGTGTTGAATTCTCCGATGGTAATTGTGCATTTGTCTGTTTTTCCCTTAAGTTCTTTCAATTTTTTTCTTTCTGTATTTTGAAACTCTGTTACACAGTTAGGACTGTGATGTCTTCTAAATGCACTGCCCATCATAAGAGTTATAAAATGTCCCTCTTTATCTTTACTCATACCCTTTTTCTGGGTCTGATGTTAACATACACATGCTAGTTTTCATTCTTTCTCTTTGTAGAGAATATTGTTTCCATCCTGTTCCTTTTCATCTATCTGTGCCTTTATATTTAACATGTGTCTGTTACAAATATATAATGGGATCTTGCTTGTAATCCAGTTTATTATTCTCTACCTTTTAATTTAAGCAGCCATTTGTCTATGGCAAGAGTACCCCTATTCTTTCTTTTTTTTAAGGATTTTATTTTATTTTATTTTTGGCTGTGTTGGGTCTTCATTGCTGCACACGGGCTTTCTCTAGTTATGGCGAGCGGGGGCTACTCTTCGTTGCAGTGCACGGGTTTCTCATTGTGGTGGCTTCTCTTGTTGCAGAACGTGTGCGGGCTTCAGTAGTTGTGGCACATGTGCTCAGTAGTTGTGGCTCGCAGGCTCTAGAGTGCAGGCTCAGTAGTTGTGGCACACGGGCTTAGTTACTCCACGGCATGTGGGATCTTCCTGGACCAGGGCTCGAACCCGTGTCCCCTGCATTGGCAAGCAGATTCTTATCCACTATGCCACAGGGGATGCCCCAAGTAGCCCTATCCTTAAGGTATGATCTTTCTGGGCCCTTAGCTATATGTCTGGAATGTTTGGCAGGGCCTCCCACTCTAGCTTTTCAGAGCTCCACTACCTCCAAGCACCAGGGAACCCTTGGAATCTCCAGTTGGCTCACAGCCCCTAGCAGCTATTTTCTGCCAGGTATCATAGAGACTCATCTTGCACATGCACAACTTAAAATCTGTCCCAAGACTGAAGAGAACCCCTATGCAGATTTCTGGAAGCCCTTTTCTAGGCAGTTTCCTCCTCTCGGGTACCCTGCCCCGCCAATTCCAATCATCCAAGAGCACCAAACTCTGATCCCTGTTTATTCTCCCCATTGAGACTACAGATCTCCACGTGGATTCTCCTTCCTTGTGCAGAGGTTTGGAAAGTATACCCAAGCAAAAGATTGAGGTGAACAGGAAGCTCACATCATGCATTTCCTTATTCTCAAGAATCTATCCCCATGGTTTTAAACAGTTGATTCATATCATTTTCACAGTTTTATATTTTCTTATAACAAGAGGATAAATCTGTTACCTCATCATGGCCAGCAAAGGAAGTCGGTATCTTCTGATCTTTTGAGATTCAGCTCAAGACTTTCCCTATCCCTAGTCCTCTGTTTGGTTCCCAAACTCTACATTATACATAATTTTTTGTAGTCTCATTTATACACATCCCTGCCACGACCTCTTAGGGTGTGAGCCCTTTGTGAGAGTGGACATTGGCTAGCATGGTATGGAACATACTAGGTATTCAATAAATGCACTGGAATGGTTTTTTAAATAAATTGGATAAATGCTTTCTGCTTAAGCCATGGCATCCCTATTTATAGAATTAACATAAGTGTCCCACATGTATGAAAACTCTTTGAACCAGCTGAGAAAAAGGATGGGAAAAAATTGGACACTAGAACCTCAAGATTTACACAAAGGGACAAAGATACTGCCCTTGGTCTGAGAGAATACGTCCCATTTAACAGGAAACTTGCCCTCATATAGGAATGAGCTGGGAGGCCTGGGTTGTGTTCTGGGACTCTGGGACTGAATGGCTAAAGGGAGAGGAAATTTTCTTTTGCTTCAAGGAGAGAGAGCTGTCTTGAAAAGTTGCTCTGACCCTACCCTGAGAACTTGTTCACACTAGTTATTACAGATTTAAAACTGAAAGAGCTAAGAAAAAAAAAATGATACAAATGAACTTATGTAGAAAACAGAAATAGACCCACAGACATAGGAAACAAACTTATGGTTACCAAAAGGGAAAGGCGGTGGGGGAGATAAATGAGGAGTTTGGGGTTGACACATACACACTACTATATATAAAATAGATAACGAACAAGGATCTACTGTATAGCACAGGGAACTCTACTCAATATTTTGTAATAGCCTATAAGGGAAAAGAATCTGAAAAAGAATATGTATATATATGTGTGTGTGTGTGTGTGTGAATCATTTTGCTGTACTCCTGAAACTAACACAACGTTGTAAATCAACTATACTTCAATTTTTTAAAAAACTGAAAAAGCAAGTACAGCTGTCACATAGGCGTTTAGAGGTAAAGACTCTTGAGATGGATTTTGCCCAACTTCTAATGCTTGTCTAGCACTTAGTATTTGCTAGGAAGATTATTGTTGAATAAATTAATGAGTGACTAAACAAGTGAAGAAATATTTAAACCTTACTTCCAGAAATGAGGAGCCGGGCTCTAGGTGTGCAGCCAAGCAGCAATCATCTCCTCCATCTGGGGGCTGCTTTGGAGCCCACAGAATGCTTTCTCATGCAGCATCGCCCAGTGACCTGCACTGGAACAATGGAAGACAACCTTTATTAAACTACTCTGTTCAATTTAGAATTGAACAAAACCTAGTGAACTCAGAGAGGTCTACAGAAGAGCAATTTTTTTAAAAAAAGGATTAAGCAGACATTCTGAGGAAAGGTTAAAAGAATAAAGATTATTTCAGCTAGAAGAACAGAAGGTGACTATAAATTTTCAAGTGATGAAAGAGTATCATACAAACAGTGGTAGTTAGTCATGAGCCCATTCCACTGAGCACAGAAGATAAGAACTGGCAATCTGAAGAGGGAGAGATTTGCATTAAATCTAAGGAAGAAATGGGAAGAACTGTGGTTTAGGACTAGTAAGAATAATCAGACATATGGATTTAAGGAAGTCTGTGTTTACATGACACATATAATGCATATTCATTAAGTTCTGTTTGAAGTCAGAGAGTTCTTATTTTTCAGAGTGATTTTTATGTCACAGTTCTACATATGTGGAAACTTCTTTGTAATGTAAGGCAGTATTTGGACAGGAGATTACCATAAAATGAAACTGGATTTTTTAGTGTACCACAACCTGAGTACCCTTAGGAGAGACCTGTCTTATTCTCACTTCTATTTTACTGTGAATAATAACATTACGGAGATGTCAGTGAGTTTCTACCATAAAATTCGTGATCGTCAGGCTAATGAGCCTGTAGCTGTCTACATATTTGTTATGCTTTGGGAAAGAAACAGTTATCTAGTTTTGCATGAAAACATATGCTACTGAAAAGAGCCTCAAAAACAGTTGCTGAGACACAGATTTGACTGGGGCAACGAAAACAAGAATAAGTGATTTCACACTGGAGAGAAAAACATCAAATTTCCAATCAATTAAATCTAGGAAATGGAAAAAAATTCAGACTACTTTGGCACTGGGTAAGCCAAACATTAGAAAGATTATCTGAATCTTTTTATATTTCATCCAGATGTTCTGAAACCCAAAAATGTTGGCCAAGAGAGAATTTAAAACCAGTATAAAATTTTAAAAAGTCTTGGAGACAAAACACCTACTAGACTTTATTAAAAGATGCAGAGTGTTGTGAGGATTTAAAGAAGTAATTGTTGGACTTTCCTGGAGGTCCAGTGGTTAAGACTCCATGCTTCCACTGCAGGGGGCACGGGTTTGATCCCTGGTCAGGGAACTAAGGTCCCACATGCCATGTGGCACAGCCAAAAAAATAAAATAAAGAAGTAATCATAAAATTCTGTGAGGTACAAATGGTTAGAAGTCTTTACTGCAATGGCAGCTTTTGGATCATTGAAGGATGCTGGAATGTTATTAGGGCAGTAACAATGCTGGAGACGTACAAAGTAATAGAAGAACAACCAAGGCTTTATTTGGGAACCAGAGACCATTTCATTTGTCTGAACTTCATGGTATATATAATTGTTGGGAGCTACAGAGATCAATTGGAAGCAGAAAGGGGAAACCCTGAATCACCTATCCAAGGCATTAAAAGAGAATTATACTACCCATTATACAGTGGGTAGTATGCCTAAGTCACAATGGGCAAAGAGCTTTCATCTTGAATACCACCTCCCATGAATCAATAAAGAACCAGAATGGTTTGCTGAGAAGGATTCTGAGGTCCTGTCTCTGCACAGTGTGGAAAATACTGTGATCAGTTAATGATGTCTGCCGTGGCCACTAAAAAAGAGTGCTAGTACAGATTCCCCAGGGGTTTAGCTATGTCAACTCCATGGGCTCTTTTAGTGATTTGAGATTCTAAGATTCTAGATTCTAAGCTTCCATGCACTCTGAAAAGCATGTGTTTTTATTGAAGACATCAGCTATTTCTCTGTTTGTTAAAGTTAGTTTCCTTTTTTATTTTGCAAAGAGTATAATAGCCAGGCAGTTGATTTGGTCTTAAGTATCTTAACTCATTGAAATTCTGTTACAGTAATAAGAAGGTGAAAGAGAGAGGAAAAAAAATTGGAGAAGGCCAACTTCTGTTGAATGGAATGTCTGAAAAACACCTATAGTTTTCTTTTTCTCTGAGCTTGCTGTATGTATTGCATAATCTTCGACAAGTGGTGTAGGAAGAGAAAAAGGAATCATGCTGCCTAGTGGCCACTCCATCTACTCTACTTGCCACTGAAAGAGACCTGTTTGACACAGGCGCCAGGACTCAGCTTTTCTAAACAGAAACTACTGGGGGGAAAAAAGCAAAGGAAACACTTCCCACACAAAGGATGTGTTGGTTCTGGAAGGTCCTTCTCAGATGCCAATAAAAAGAAGACTATCTTTTAGTTAGCTTAATTCTTCAGGTATCAGAAATGTTAAAAACAATAAAGTTTACAGAATCATAGACTGGGTGAAATTGTGTGCATGGACATCCTTTGAACCATTCAAATTCAAAATAGCAAGACATGAGTTTTGGTTCTCACATTTTTCCTCTAGAGGTCTTAAGTTCTTTCAGAATTGGAATTCAATCTTTAGTGTTTACCTACGGAAAGTCAAAATAATAACTGAATATCAAGGCATGTCAGCTTGTCCCCTCTTTCCCCATCTCCTCCACCACTCACTTTCAGCTTCAGAAAGCAGAACAATGGACAGTACAAAACACTCTTGGGAAAACCCACTGGGTGTCACACATGAAAAGAATCTATGTAAGTCCAGTTACCTGGATGCAGGAATCATGAAAGCTCACCTCCTCAGGGCTCAACTAAGCACTGTGCACAGCAGATTTAACTGTCAGCTTAGAATGCCACTTCACCAAAATGGGAAAAGCCTGATGGAGGTGGGTGTCCGCCCATGACTCGGTGGGGGCGGGGAGGTCTGCTCATTGACTCAATACTCATGTTTATTTAAAACATGTCCTGAAACTACACAGTATGCTTGATGCTGTGCTGCGAAGATGAGACATGAGGTGTCCTGAGATCAGGGAGCTCCCAGTGTACTGGAGGAAGCAGAAACACACACCTGAAATAGTCCAGTGCAATGCAAGAATCGTCGTCACTGTGCCTGGGCACTCCTGGGTGGTCTTCTGGGGCAGAAAAGGCCAGAGCTGTGGAAGATATTTCAGAAGTGAATATTCAACCCATGACCTCAAAATCAGGTCAGGAGGTCTTCTTTAATACTGCCGTACAAACACACTCAACATCCAAAATTTAGGCATCAGGATTTCATCTAAATGATGGAATATATTGCACTTTGTAAACATTTTGAGTTTCATACATGTATTTACACACATATATATATGTTGTGTATATATACATATATGCATGTGTGAACAGATATATATAATTCTACACACATGCATATATATATATATATATATATATATATATATATATATATATATATATATATTTCTTTTTTTAATGGACAGGGAAAATAACCAAGAATATAAAATAAGAAAAATTTTAACAGGATAAAAACTGTGTGTGTGTGTGTGTGTGTGTATATAAAATAACAATATCGTTTTGGATCAGTCTCAGCCTATTGATAGTGATGCCACTGACCAGAAATGCCTGGGGACATTTAACTGGGCCTGTACTACTTGTGGCGAGCCCCACAGACATTTCCTTTCTGGAGCCAATATTTTGGCTGGACTCACCCTTGTGGTTCTTATTGTAATTGGAAGACACCCTCAGCAATAACTATCAGGGAATTTCGAAAACTCAAGACTTACTACTCACATGTCCTGGAAGGTATATGGTACACCTGAGACCACACAGAGAGGTCACAGGTAGACAGAGAGAGAGAAAGAGAAAGGACCTGGAGTTCTGCCTTTATTGGAGTCAAGGGTGGGGTGCCTAGTGTTTCACGTGTTCACTCTTTACTGGTGAATTTAAAACATAAGATCCAATGGAAGCAATCTAAGTGTGTACTGACAGATGAATGGATAAAGATGTGGTATATATATACAATGGAATATTACTCCCCATAAAAAAGAATGAAATAATGTCACTTGCAGCAACACGGACTGACTTAGGGATTACCATACTAAGTGAACTAAGCCAGAGAAAGACAAATACTGTATGATTTCACTTATATGTGGAATCTCAAAAACAAAACAAATGAACAAACATAACAAAACAGAAACTGAGTCACAGATACAGAGAACAAAGAGGTGGTTGCCAGTGGGAAGGGGTATAAGTGAAATAAGTGAGGGAAATTAAGAGGTACAAACTTCCAGTTACAAAATAAATGAATCACAGGATGAAATGTACAGCATGGAGAATATAGTCAATAATTATGTAATATTTTTGTACGTTGAAAAAGATAGTCAAAAGGTACAACCTTCCAGTTACAAGATAAATAAGTACTAGGCATACAATGTACAATATGATTAATATAACTAACACTGCTGTATGTTATACATGAAAGTTGTTAAGAGAGTGAACCCTAAGATTTCTCATCACAAGAAAAAAATATATTTTCTTTTTCTTTTATTTTGCATCTATATGAGATGATGGATGTCCAGTAAACTTATTGTGATAATCATTTCATGACGTATAGAAGTCAAATCATTATGCTGTAGACCTTAAATTCATGCAGTGGTGTATGTCAATTATATCTCAATAAAACTGGGGGAAAAAGAATATTTAGAACAGGATGATAAAGAACACATCACATTTAAAGAGTTGTGAGATGTAACTACAATAATAGAGATAAATATATCTTAAATGAGCAAATCCAAAGAACAGTGCAATTGAAATAAGCATTCAACAAATGGCTAGTAAAAAAGAAAGACATAATTTTTTAAAAGATGAGAACATATGACAAAAACAGGAAAGAAGAAAACAATAAAGGTACTCAATAAAACAAAAACTACAACAGAAAAACTAAATCAAGAAAAAAAAAGAGATAAAGCATAAAAATCCCCAGAAGACCCTGTGAATCAAGAGTCACAACTCACTTGTGGAAGAAAAGACTACAGAAGAACCTTACTCTCCCTCCAGAATCTTATATTTTTGAATTTTGTTATTATTTCTGAGATAGGCTGGGACCTGGGACCTGAGATCCTTTACCAGCGTACTTGCACCTGAACAAACATCTCCTCCATCTCCTAGGGCAGCAGCATGCAAAGAAACTATAAGGAACCAAAAATAACTGCGCACATGAGCAGATGGGGCAAATTATGAACAACAAGGTACAAAAAGGCCATAAACCAACTGCCACTTTTGAGGTGCAAAAGCAGGGTACTGCATTATAATCCCTGCATGCAGTACCACCAAGGGGGTGAGCAGAACACCTAAGCCACCCCTGCAGCTCAACCCACTGATCTGCCCCTACCCTTACCCCATTTAAGGAACCAGCTCCCAGGGAGCAAACAAGGGCACCTGTTTCTTATTTTCTCGCCCTTGTGCTGCAGCATGAGTGCCTGAATTCCTCCTCTGGCCTCTTATCAATTTCTATTAATTAAAGGGTCCAAGAACCTAAGTCGGTAACATTTCTATCAATGACACAAGGAAAGGTGAAGAATTTCTGTCTATGTCCCTGCAGTTAATAAAAATAGGTAATAAATTCAATACACCCCTTCAAAAAAAACAAACCATTAAGATCCAGGATTAAAGCGCAGGAAGGAAAAGCGTGGTCAGTCAAAAGGTCAGTTATCTAGGGCAACCAGAGCTTTCTAAAAAAAGGGGAAACTTCATGGGTGGAAGGGGTCTGGCTCTTTATCTAGCTGTGTAGCTGGCAATGTGTTTGTTGGAGATGTATATCTTTGAAGTGGATGCCTCAGCAATCAAAAGCTTAATGTCAGGCACGTTACAATCAAAAAAAGCAAATAAGATCTCAACGATAAATTTCTAGCACGACACATAACCCAGCTGGATGTTTTCCTTCCCCAAATTTCTGGATATAGCTGACTCACCCCTGTCAGTCCACCACAGACTGTGTAAGTCCAAACGCCCGCCCCGAGATTTCTGCAGCTTCAAGTGGGTTTCTGTGCTCATGGCCTGCTGAGTTCCCTCTTCCCAGACTCCATGTTTATGCTGCTTGCTTTGATCTAGACCTGAAATTAACACCTCCGCACCGCACCCCCAAAATACCCATTCACACAATGCAACAAATGTTCTTTAAATTTGTTGCAAAAAAAAAAAAAAAAGCCAGGTCATCCAGCCTCCTCCCACCTCTGAATCCCCTTTGTCAGAGGACACCCGGTCCCCACACCCCCATCTCTCTCCTTCTTGCAAGATGTTCTCCAGAAAATGTACCAGTTTATTTTTCTCAAAAAAGAACCAGAAAATGTACCAGTTTATTTTCTCAAAAAAAGAAAAGAGAAAGAAAAAAGAATTTCACCCCAAAGATGAATGCCGATGCCAGCTGTTACTTAATTTAAAAAAAGAAGAAAAAAAAATTCAACTTATTACACACTAAAATGCTAACAGAGGAATTCTTTAGTTCAGGGATTGTGGGCAATTTTTTTTTTTTTTTTTTTTTTTTTTTGTCTGTGGTCTTCTGTATTTTCCAAATTTTCTGTATATTCGTTTTGAAATAAATAACACAAAAGGAAAGTGGTGTTGTTGTTTAAAGTACTCACTTGTGAAGAGGGTGTGAAGGCCTCCATGGGCGAGGAAGGTGGAGGCCCCCCTCTCCCCGCCCCCCCCCCCCCCCCCCCGCACAGGCCTGCTGCTGGTGAGTCGGCCAAGCACGCCCCCTAGTGGGGATGCCCGTCGGCGCCCTCCGCTTTCCAGGGCCTGTGAAAGCTGCCCTTGCAAAGGTCACCCAATCTCCAGCTTCCACAGCCAATGAATGACCTTTTCTCAGCCTCATCCTTCTGGGCTTGCCCCTACTGACAGGAAAGGGGGAGGCCGTCGCATTCTGGGTGTACAGGAAGCCAGGAGGGAGCGCCTGGCGTCCAGGAGGGTGCAGGGCGGAAAGCCGCAGTGCAGAGCCGGCTTCCTCACAGGCTGTGGTCACCTCGTGCATTGCTCAACCTTAGTTGTAAGAGCGCGGCTGCAGGCAGCTCAGCATCACAGCAGCTGAATAGCTCCAACAGAGCAGTTTGCCTATTTGGGACTACATATTAAAAGGCCCTGTTTCATTTTGTGTGTTTCCTAAACTTTAATTTGCAGCCTTAATCGTTTTCAGGATTCTTTGGCACAGGCTTGCCGCTGTTTGCTGAAGTAAGCGGCAGCCCTCGGGCCTCCCCACGGTCTCGCTCAGCAGCCCAGGGCAGGGAAGGGGGCGTGAGCCTCGAATTAGTTGGGGAGGAGCGTATACACTCCAGCGGGGCCGGGAGAGGTATTTCTCTGGTGAGTCCTGCTTTGGAAAGGTATCCTGCACCCCATCCCACATACACCCCAGCACTGCCCCGCAGGTGACTTCCCTCTGGGGCTGCTCTAGACTTCCCGGGTATCTGATCTCCTCCCCTTAGCTCTCTCCTCCCTATGTCACAGCCTCAAAGATGCTCTCTGCGATTTTACCGTTTGCACTCAACCTCTGCTCCAACTGGGAAGGGCTGGGGTTTACCCATTGTTCCCTCAACACCCCCTGAACTTTGGCCTCTGGGCCTTGGCTCCCCTCAGGTCCTGCCACTCAAAACACTTCCTGCTCTCCCGGGTCTGTGGGACTCAAGCTGAGACAGGCTGGGACCTGGGACCCAGGACCCTTTGCTGCAGTGCTTGCACCTGGACAAAGGTCTCCTTCAGCAACAGAATACAAAGAAACTATAAGGGACTAAAAATACCTGTGTGCATGCACAGTTGGGGCAAATTATGGACAGTAAGATACAAAAAGACCAAAAATCCAACTTCCACTTCTGAAGGGCCAGGAGCAAAAGTAGGGTACTGTGCATGCCCCTGCACATACCACCACCAAAGGGGTGGGCAGACCACCTAAGTCACCCCTCCGGCCTGACCCCTGGACACACCCCTACCCTCACCCATATAAGACAAAAGCCCCCGCCCCCGTCAGGGATCGAGCAAGGAAACTGTCCCTTGTTTTTGCTCCCCCCCTGCTGCAGCAGGGGCCCCACTAAAGTCTTGCCTGAATTTCTTGTCTGGCCTCTCATCAATTTCTATTGATTAAGGAAGGCCAAGAACCCTGGTCAGTAACAAAGCCACAGATCTTTAATAAAGGTTTCCTCCACAGTTCCAAGGCCAGTCACTAGGTGATATGTTGATGACACTTTCAAGGCCATCTTACAGCACATCTGCCTGACGTCACCTTTTCTCAGATCCCCCCATCCCAGAAGCCTCTTACTGCCTAAATCTCTTCCCTCTAGTAAATCCCTCCAGGAATTTCTTCCATCCTCAGGAGTCTGGCAATTCTTCCTGCTGAAACAATAATAGTACTATTTTTGAGAGATTATGTGCTAGTAGCTGTGCTAATTGGCTGCTTTTCATAAATCAGCTCTAGTAATCCTCACGGCAACCCAGGAGCAGATACAGGCAGGTGATGTGCTCATGCCTCTGTCCCACACCTCAGGGGACCTGAGCTTTCCTGAAGGGACTTCCTCACAATTTTCTAGGTCGCCCACCAGCACCTGGGACCTGACAGGATGCCAGTTCCTTTACATAAGGGTAGTGTCGACCGGGTGACAAGGAGTTCTGAGACCCGCACCTACGGGGTCAACCCAGGGCCACTGGGAGTTCAGAGCCCAAGCTCTTAGCCATTACATGACACTGTCCTGTTGCTTTCTTCTCTCTTCCTTTTCTAATTTCAGTGTGTGTTCTCTCTCCCTAAACACTCTTAAGGGTGGCGGCAGTATGCAGAGCCCTGCAGATTTCCCCACTCTGCCTAGCACACAGCACCTTGCCCATGGTAGCTCAGTAACCACAGCACTTGGTTGAAAAGCCAGAACACTTCCCCACAATTAAAGGTGACCCAGTGGGAGTCCCTGATCCCCAGGATTCCCAGCTGCTCTTCCAGGAGAAGCTGCTGGGTGTGTGGAGGCCTGAGTGGAGATGCTGAGACGCTCCCAGATACTGGACACCTCCTGACTGACAGGCCTGAGGGGGCTGAGAGAGACCGAGGCGAGAGAGGAGAGCCACAGAGACATTTTCTGGAAGCTCCTTGGAGCAGGACCTTCACTCAGAGAACCAGGAAGCCCCCTGAAGCATTACACATCCTCATCACTGAGCCGGCCCGGGCTGCAGAGGAGGAAGGGGCAGGATCAAAGCTGCCCTCTCACTGCAGGTGCAGCTTTTGGCCACACGACTGCAAGTTTATGATGCAAACAGAAGAAAGGATATGATGTCCTTAATGTGTCCTAACCCTGGAGATTTATTGCGTAATTCAAGTTGACTATCCACATCTATACAAAATAAATTATCTTTATTGATCAGTTTCACTAAATTGCAAGTTTTATAAGTTCTTTTCATTGGCTTTTAAAAGTGAGCTTATGGTTTTTCAATGAGCTCCAGCACTGACGGCTTTCAGCAGATGTGACTGGCATTAGACCCCTACTGTCACCAGTGTTTCCCAGGTCATTCCAGCCTGGAGTCAAAACCAGAGTCTCCATAAGAGAAACAGAAGAGAGAAGTAAAACCCTGTTTCTCTGGCTCCATTTCCACCCACAAGAGCAGAATCCAGCCCTGCCCTAGTCCAACCCCCACTCCCAAATGTGTCTGGGAGCTCCATGGAATCCCCATGGGGTTTCTCCTCCCTGCTCCACATGCCATGGTGACACTCCTGCCACTGCTCTCTCCAAAGCCCAAGCTGAGCCTGGTGTCCTTGGCCAGGCCACCTGTTCCCCAGTGAGCTGGCAGAAAGGTTTGCCTTCACTCCCTGCATGTAGCTGGGTTACCACATATGGAAACTGTAGTGATAGAGGAGCTTTAATGTACTTAATCTCCACTCCTCGAGGCTCTGGCACAAGTGCCTCGGACAGGGAGGGAGGGATGGCAGGTGTGGGACGCAAAATACTCCCAAAGTCTCCCCTCCCTTTCACACTGAGCCACGTTCCCCAGACCAAATTTGTGTTCTCCCATTCTCTCTTCCCTTACCTTAAATTCTCTCTCAGGAAACTCCTAGGCATTTCCGCAAATGGCCCCCGGAAGGGCACCACCCCATACAGTGACACGCCAGTAACAATCGCCTCCATGCAAAGCCTTCTTCTCCTGCTCCTGTGTGTAAAAGTAGAGGAACAAGTAGAGGGGCAGGGTGTGGATATAGGCTCTTGCAGGTGGGAGCAGGGCAATGCCCAGAGAAAGAGTGGGACCTCCCTCAATCGTCTCCTTCCAGGTCTCTCATCGTTCCAGCCTCCTGACCTTCACAAGAGGAGGGAAAATGTATTTGTACAGAATCAGATCAGGTAGGTATAGTCACGCCTGTTGATTTGGGGCCATTGACACAACTCTCTGAATAAGACAGGAAGTAATTATTAGGTCTTTTGGTGCCTTTGATTCTATCATAAAAGGAGAAGAAAAGAGAGAGAGTAGCTGGAGAGAAATATAGATAAATGAAGCTCAAAACCAACTGGGGCTGGACTCTGAATCAATGGAAAATGTGGTGAAGCTGCGTAAGAACGTCTGTCTTAGTCCAGTCAGGTTGCTATAACAAAATACCATAGATGGGTGGCTTATAAACAACACTTTATTTCTCACAGTTCTCGAGGCTGGGAAGTCCCATGATCTGGACGCCAGCAGATTTGGTGTCGGGTGAGGGCCTGCTTCCTGGTTCATAGACAACCACATTTTCATTGTGTCCTCACAATGTGTTCCTTGCCTCTTCCAGCTTCTGGTGGCTTCTGGCATTCCTTGTCTTGTGGCTGCATCACCCCAATCTCTGCCTTTGTCTTCATATGGCCCTATTCCCTACGTGCCTCTGAGTCTTTTCCTTCTCTGTCACGTATAAGCACACTGTCATTGGATTTAGGGCCCATCTTAAATCTAGGATGTTCTCATTTCAAGATTCTTAGTTTAAATACATCTGGAAAGACCCTATTTCCAAATGAGGTCACACTCACAAACACCAGAGATTAGGACCTAGATATATCTTTTAGGGGCCACAATTTAACCTACTACAGATTATATTCTCACCTGGCTAATTTTCCACTTTCTCTCTGAAACAACCCAGTGAAGATTACACAAAAGGCACCTAAATCCCAGAGAGGGACTTTTCTGGCGGTTCAGTGGTTGAGACTCCGTGCTTCCATTGCAGGGGGCAGGGTTTGATCCCTGGTTGGGGAACTAAGATCCTGCATGCTGCACACTGTGGCCAAAAAACAAAAAACAAAAAAAACCCACTTTGGTAAATATGTGCTTCTTTAGTAATGCATTAAATAACAAGATCGATCTAATGGCAGGCATAATAATTACCATAATTTCAAACTAGCAAGAAGCATAAATGATATTCTGAAACACCTGCAACAACTGTGACATAATATGATTAAACCTATGATTTCTATTGCTGACAAAGTCACAGGTTCTGCTCATACGACTGGGGTCGGTTGCCACATTCATAACCGTAGGAAATGCTAAATTTCGGTCAGAGGTTAATGAAAATGAACACACAGTTTTCTTTTTTATCCAGGTTTACAGAGCACCTGAATTTTCTCCATGGATCTCTTGTCTGTGGACCCCCTGACCTAGATACATACTGTGCCAAGCTTTCCCTTTCTATTGGGTGATGCTTTTCTAAATAATCTGTTCTTCTCTTAGCAACATCAAGAGTACTGGAGAATCACTGGCAGTCAGATCATTTTCTTGTCACCTGGAAAGCAAAGCCACGTGCCAGAGGCCCTGGGTGGGAGACGTCCCCTCTTACACAAAGAAGGAGGGATGGCCACCCCGCCACACCATATGTGCTCAGCCATCCTGTCCCACAGTGTGTCCTGGGAGATGCTAGTCCGATGAAATACTCCATGCCATGGTCAAGTGAGTTTAGGAAATGCGGCAGCAGCTCTCTCCCTTTCAGAAATTCACAATGCATATGAGCAGAGCAAAGGCTCCGCAGGGTACTACAAAGTGGTTTACCTAACCCCAGCGTGACCCGACCATAGGACCACCTTCCCCCCTTTAGTCCACGGCTGAGCTAGCAGCTTCAGAGAGCACAGAACTCACCCTGGGAAACACCAATTTGTGTAGTATTAAAAGTACCACGAAACAACTACCCAACCAACCAAAATAAACTGGCTTCAAATTAAACCCACGGGTTTTTCCTAGAACAAATCCAGAACTCGCTCCAGGAGGAAAAGAGAAACTGTGTGCCTGGGTAGTTTCTGTCACGTGCAGCAGTGCACACAGTTTAATGAAGACTGTACTTCTTCCTGTGCGCCATGAAGGAGTTCCGGGGTCAGCGTCTACCTAGCGAGTGAACACCCCTCTCATCATCCCCACGCAACCACGAGAATCACAGTGGTTTTCAATACAACTTTAGTGATCTGATTTTTTTAATTAGTACTCGTTTCAAGTCCCAGAATCCACCATAAGTGATCTTAAACATCAAAGCATCAGAAGGTAAAATGGTACAAAACCCAAAGATAGGAATGCAATCAACCCTATCTATCTATCTGTCTGTCTATCTCTGTCTGTCTCTGTCTCTAGCTCCTTCTCGCTCTCTCCTCTTTTTCCGGGTCTCTTCGTTCTTCACTTTCTCACTCTAGCATGCTTTTGCTTTAACACAAAGGCTCACGCTCTCTCTCCTTCCTTCACTGAATGGCTGCCCATGTCCCCTTCCCCCACTTCCCAGTACTGACTGACTTCCTCTGATTTTCCAGCCCCTATGGCAGAAAAACACGGCTACCATGAGCTCCTGAGTTTAAAGTCACAAGTACAACTATGACAAGAGAGACGGAAGTCAGCCTGGTCCAGCTTGGGTCACATGCCCCCTGGCCTGCCAGGAACCACCCTTCCAACATTTTGAAGAGTAGCTGAGGAAGGGGAACCGTTTCCACAAATGGGGGTGGGAGGCGGGTAGAGGGGACAGGACGAAAGATACACGACCTGTGTCTATTACATCTGGGAAATTGCTTAAACACAACAAAGATTCACTTGGCTGATCACACACATGTTATTCATTCCATGACTGTTACCAACCTAAATGTGACTTCAGGCTAGAATGTAATAGGAAATCAGTATACAGGGCAAAATGTGTTCATTCCCTCTTCTCAACTAAACACGGGGACAAAGGCCTCTTGGAAACAATTAAAATCAGCAGGATAGAAGGTGAGAAAGAATTACTCAAATGCAATGAATAATCATTAATAATTAAAAATCATCCCACCCACACACTGGGATTCTACCTTTATTGTTAATAAGCTAAAGAATCAAGGGCTGAATATTTTTGTGTTTATTTTTTAAATTTCTTTCCAAGCATTCTATGACTATTCCCCAAACTCGCCTTCAGTGTGAGCTTGAGTCTAGAGGGGAGACTCTTATTCTCTCATGACATTTCACAACGTGATCCCAATACACCCCCAGGTTCACCTATGTTCCAGCCATTGACGGGATATACTTATGCTAAACATTATTGTTTATCTGAAATTCAAACTTAACTGGCTGCGCTCTATTTTTTGTTTTCTGGCCCCGCCTCTTGGCTTGCGGGGCCGAATCTTAGTTCCCCGACCAGGGATAGAACCCATGCCCCCTGCAGTGGAAGCAGAGACTCCTAACCACTGGACCGCCAGGGAATTCCCCATGCTCTATTTTTGTTTGCTAAATCTGGAAACCCTACCCGGATCACACTTTGTGCTTTCAAACCTCCATGTCCTTGTCATAGGACTCTTCCCCTTAGGATACACTCCACCAGTCCCCTCCCTTCAGCAAACTCAGTCTTCAAGAACCACCTCAAATGCCCTTTTCTCTGTAAAACCTTCCCTAGTTTCCTCAGGTAGTTTAGATCATCCTGCGATATTTTCTCAACTATCTATTAAAGACTTGCAACAGTGAATTGACTATCTGTCTTCCCTGCGGACCGTGAGCTCTTCAAGGGCACTACTGGGTCTGGGTATCTTTGTATCTTCATGCTTGGTATGTAAGAGATACTTAATAAATGTTTTTGATGGAATGAATTAATGAATTTTTGGTAAATGAACTATTGCTGTTCCCTATGAACAGCCATCCTACTCCTATTTCCCCTCACCACACTGATTCATCTCCTTAAAACAATAGTTTTCAAACCTCGGGCCATTCCTGAGTAGGAAGAAAAATCAATTTAGTGAGTAAAAGCCAGCATGAAATAGAACAGAGCGAAGCGGCATAGAAAGAGGTGGAGAGTAGTCGAATGGAATGGGAAATAGAGGGCAGCTCATGTAGTGAGGCTGAGTCGTGTTCTCTTGAACTTAAGTTTCAGGCGTGTGTGTGTGTGCATGCGTGTGTGTGTGCGTGTGTGTGTGTGTGCGTGTGTGTGTGTGTGTGTACTAGGTTCTGGTGTAAAATGTATTTCTTACCGTAACATGGTCAGAAGAGTATGAAAGCCACTTCCGTGTTAGGAACATCGGGGTGAGCTGTGAGCGCTGGTTAATATTTCTTATGATTTCTTGGCACTCCTTCCAAACGTCTTCAATGGCTCCCCATTTCCTACATTCAAGGCCTTCTATAATCTGGCCCCAACCTATTGCTTAGCCCCCTCTTACCGCCACTAACTGCACAAACCACCCACCCCAGACAAAGGGCCTACTGGTTGCCCATCCCACCCCCCAAATGAACAAGATAAACTCTCTGCTTCATTAATTTTGTTTGCCTTCTCCCACAGTCAGTCCTCCACTCCTGCCGTTCCTGATGGCTTGTTCAGCAGCACCCCGCAGGCCTACCAGGCCTGTGCTTGCCCAGCTTCCTGACTAAAGAAAGAGCCCGGAGTCAGCAACAGAGACTTAATGAATGGGGAGGCTTACACGTCTGAAGCAAGGTCCTGGAGCGACACCCCACCACGACAGGACATGGCGGCAGTCTTCACTCCTGGGGCGGCGGGGGGAAGATTATCAGTTACAGGGGAATTGATGTCAGGTGGGCTCATTAGTTACCAGGGAAACCAGTAGATGGGCACGTCTCTCACGGCCCCTTTGATGAAAACAATCACCAGCTGGGGCCTGGGGCAAATAGGAAGGTCAGTCAGGTGAGTAAGGTACAAGAGAAGCAGGCACTGGTCCAGCAGGGGATGTACAGAGAGCAAGAGAACAGCCATCTTGAGTGTCCTGACCATACATGGCTTCACTCCTCTCTGCCTTTTTTTTTTCATAGAATGAACCCAGCTTCCTGACATCCAATTCAAAGCAAACTCCTGCTTCCTTAAGCCCTCCACAAAATCACCTAAAAGAAACCAAATCCTATAATAGGCACCTCCTAATACCCTCTTACTGAGAAGCCCCTCAGTTCCTTATGATGTGCTTTCTCCCTTGCTGCAGTGAGTAATAAGCCCAAATGCTACAACTAGTGATGTGTTCCTGGTGGTTTTGGCAAGTAGGCATTGACCTTTGGCTCATGGCAAGCACATACATAATGTTTGCTGTAAAATTGTATTAGGATTTTTGTACCACCAGATGAGTCCTTGTTTTTCACATGGTGAAAATTATCTGGATTGTGTGGCAAATGTTGTTTGGAAAGCACAGAATAAGAAGTTGGTTATGTACACAGTCTATGTTACCTGTGCACGAAAAGTGTCAGGCCCACTGCAACCTAAAAGTTCTTTTAATTGGCTGTGTCTTGTTCTCAGTCACAGAAATGACAAATCCCTCATACTGCTAGCTCCACTACTCATGACTGATGTCAATAAGCCATAAAAAACTGAAACAACCAAATGCATTTTGGGGTTGGGGTTTTATTTTAAACTACCTCAAAGCCTTTTGGAGAAAGATGCAGGGTGTAAGTATAACACAAATGCTTTACATTTGTGTTTCACTTCATAGATTTCAAAGGTTTCTAACATCAATTACTTTCTGGTGATGTTCAATCCCACAGTCATGACTAAAAGTGGCTTATTTAACATTTGTGCTCATTGTAAAAAGAATGCATATAAATCCAGGAAATGAATGTTTTCTTTCTCCAAAAACTCCTACGTGTTTTTCATAAATGCTGAAAATCAATTTATAAGCTGAAAATCAACATATAATCAAATTACATGTAATCTGTTCAATCTACTTATATAAATTCTAAGTTCCTTTTATCATCTCCCCTCCTCTCAATAGTCTAGTGCATAGCAGAGGTCTACCAAATAAATTGATACACATTTTAAAGTCAAGTACTAAGTGTCTACT
The DNA here is from genome assembly GCF_949987535.1 of Balaenoptera acutorostrata. NCBI lineage: Eukaryota > Metazoa > Chordata > Mammalia > Artiodactyla > Balaenopteridae > Balaenoptera > Balaenoptera acutorostrata. Next base: position 37,603,821 of record NC_080079.1, read on the forward strand.
ACATACATCTCCTTATTTGGTCTTCAGGCTTACCAAGCAAGACACATATGAGATACAAACTAAAATTAAGCAACATTTCTACAGTGGACTGGATTGTATCCCACCCCAGCCCAGCCCCAATTCATATGTTGAAGTCCTAACCCCCTCAATCTGACTGTATTTGGAGATAAGGCCTTTAAGGAGGTAATTAGTGTTGTATGAGGTCATAAGTATGAGGCCCTAATCCTATAGCACTGGTGTCTTTATAAGAAGAGGAAGAGACACCAGAGACATCTTTCTCTGTGTGCACACGCAGAAGAAAGCCATGTGAGGACACAGTCTGCAAGCCCGGGAGAAAGGCTTCACTCATCAATCCTGATGGTACCCTAGTCTAGCCCCCAGAACTGTGAAAAAATAAATTTCTCTTGTTTAAGCCACCAGCCATTGGTATTCTGTTTGGCAGCCCAAGTCAAAAAGATAATAAATGGTAAGGAAGGGATTTAAAAGCAGATCTCTGGACACCAAGTCTAGTATTCTAATACACCATGCAAAAGTATTTACTAAATGCCATTTCAGACCTGACTTTAGACTAAGCTCTGCACTTTCCAGGAACTCAAGAGAGGTAAAATGAAACCTTTGTACACATATACACTGATGTGCTGTTGTTTCATCATAACTTTTCTCATTGGAAGTGACTGAGACTGGCGCTCTAGCTCAGCCCGCTGGAATTCAAGCTTGCCCAGCGTCAGAAAGTACCCTCACTTACTCTTACTTTCATTTTAACCTGACCTGGTGGCAGCAGCCCTGAGGCCAGAGGCTGTACCCTGGACAGGCTGGGATCCAAGTTTTGTCCAGTGTCAGGATCTACCCAAGACTTTCTTCTGCTTTTCTTTTTACCCATCGCTAGGGGCCCTGAGGCTAGAGGATGTAACACAGAATGGCCAGAATTCAATTTTGTCCCAGTGTCAGGATGTACCACACACTTTTTTCTTTCAGTTGAACTTTACCCAGTGGCAGTGGTCCTTAGGCTGGAAGCAGAAGCTCAGTCCTGCCAAAATCCAAGCTCGGTCACTGGGTCCACCACTCCTCTCGATTACTTTTATATTAGCTCTTTATAAATAACAATAACCAAAGAACTGTGTAGTCTGCCTTTTTCTTGTTACTTTGCATTTCCTTATGCATCCAATGAGCTAACTCCTGAGGAGCTGGATTCATCATTTCTATATTCCACTTGTGACTTTTTCTACTTCCAGTAACTGATTACAGCACAGCCATCATTCCATACCATGGGTGACCTTGTGGCCAACCAGGAATCAAAGGTTTGTCAAGCCCTGCTCTCTCATCCTTTCTCTTCCCGAACCACATATTTCAGTGAGTCAGGGTCATTCCCCTGAATCCCACTTCTCCTAACGCCAACTACTTGAAGTTAGCCCAAAGGTGAGGTTTGAGGGTATAGTCCTTCAGAATGTCAAGTCTCCCAAAACTTCTGATACTAACTGCCAGGATAGAGTCCAGCTGTAAAGTTAAAAGGCACAGTCTCCAAGGCTGTCCTCACTTATGACACAAACTGTAAATCCAGCAGGTTCCCAAAACCACCCTAAGGCTTGATCATACACTAAAAGGACTCACAGAGTTAACTGAAAGCTTATACTCATGGTTACAGTTTATTACAGAGAAACGATACAGATAAAAAAATATTAGCCAAGTGAAGAGACACGTAGGGAAGAGTCTGGGAGGTTTCCAAACATAAAGCTTCTTTACCCTCAGGACAGATTACCCTCCCATCACTGATATGTGACAATATGCATGGAGCATGGCCAACCAGGGAAGCTCACCCAGTCTTCAGTGTCTAGAGATTTTATAGATACTTCCTATGAAGGCATAATTAATTGATTGATTGGCCCCATGTCCTTGAACTCAGCATTCAGCTGTCTCCCTTACCCCAGAGGTAGGGCTGATATTAAGGGGCCCAAGGGGCCCACCAGGAGTCACCTCATTAGCATAAGTGTGACACTAAATTAAAAAGACATTCCTATCACTCAGAAAATTCCAAGGGTTTACAGGTTACCTCCCAGGAGCCAGGGACAAAGGCCAGACCTCTCTTTGGGAAAGGCCAAGTTCTTCACTACAGTATTTTCATCTGTTTATGCCTTACAGATATGGCTAACAAAGGCAGTTAACAATGAAAAATAAAATTAGTAGCTACATTGAGAGTGTAATAGCTGCCAGGCACTGTACACTTATTTTTGTCTAATTCTCAAAATAACCCTGAAAAGTTGGTGCTATTGGTCCCATATCACCGATGAGAAAATAGAGGCTCAGAAAAGTTGCCCCAAGTTTTAGAAAGGGAAAACAACAGATGTGACCCTGTTGACACAGCATAACCCTTGGGCTATTACATCCATCTTGCCCACACATTCACTCATTCCTTCTACAAACATTTATTTTATGTCTACTATGTACCAGGAACTGTTCTAGGTGCTGGAGATACAGCAAAGAACAAAACAGACAAAAATCACTGCTCACATGGAATAGATAGTCTAATGGGAGAGGGACAGAAAAATAGCCAATAAGTAAGCAAAATATGTAGCATTTGAATGGTAATGTTGCTATGGGAAAAAATAATAGAGCAACAGGTACATCTTGTTTAGACCTTTATTCAAACATATCAACTGTAACAAAACATCTTTGAGACAAATGGGAAATTTGAATATGGACTAGGATTATATGATACTATTACTTTTTGTTAGATTGGATGGTGGCATGATGTCTGTGTTCTAAAAAACAGGTATTTACCTATTAAAGATGCAGACTGAAGTATTTATGGATAAAATAAGATTGCAATAAGATTGTGAGGAAGGGCCTTTATACTAATATTTCTAATTTTGTGTATGTTTAAAATTTTACACAATACAAAGTTTTAAAAAAAGAAAGAAAGCAATGGATTGGGGGTAGCAGATAGTTCTTGCAACACACCTTATGAGACCAAAGATGTAAATCAGGGAAGGCCTCACTAAGAAGGTGACACTGGAAGGAAATACTTGAAGGAGGTAGGGGAGAGGGCTAAGTGGATCTGGGGAAAGAACATTCCAGGAAGAAGTAGGACCTACTGCAGAGCACTGAGATGGGAGTGTGCCTAGCAAGGCATATTCAAGGAAGAAGGAAGTCCAACTGCAGGGAAGGGATGAGCAATTGATAAAATAGTAGAAGGTGGCATCAGAGAGTTAAAGGGATGGGTGGGGAGGAAAGGAAACGTATGTCCAGGGCCAAACCCAACAAAACATTCACGCCAAACTATGTAAGAATACCTACAAACCAGTAAGAAAAATGCAGGCAACCCAATAGAAAAAGGGACAATAGACTTGATCCTGAATTTCACAGAAAAGGAAAGGGCCAGTAAACACATGAAAAGGTGTTCTACTTTATTAGGCATCATGGAAATGCAAATTAAAACCACAATGCTGCACTCCCACACACCCACAGAAAGATTAAAATTAAAGGGCAGGCAATACTATGTATTAGTATTGGTGGGTGTATAAATTGGTACAAATTTCAGTGTCTACTAAAACCAAAAATATGCAGCTCTCTTAAGCAATCAATCCCATTTCTAGGTATATATCCAACAAAAAGCCATGTAAATATTCACCAAACACTGGAGAAGGATGTCAGAGCAGCACTATTCTTAACATCCAAAAACTGAGAAATATCCAAATGCCCAGTGACAGCAAAATGGATAAAAAATGGGCTACCTATACAGCATTTAGAATAACAAAGCAAGAAGTATAGATGAATCTCACAAAAACAGTGAGCAAAGGAAGCAGACACAAAGGGTTTAATACTGTGTGATTCTAGTTACCTGAAGTTCAAAAACAAGCAAAACTCACCTATGCTGTTAGAAGACGAAATAGTGATTACTATCATGGAGAAAGCGACTGGAAAGGGGCTTGTGGCGGGGGGAGCCGGTAACATCTTGTTTCTTGACCTGGATGCCGGTTAAGTACGTGAGTTCAATTTGTGAGCAGCCACCAAGTGGCACACATGACTTGTGCACTTTTCTGTATCTATATTATCCGTCAATAAAACGTTTTAAAAAAATCATGCAGGGGCATCTTGGTTTCCTTCTCCGAGCTACTGGTGACAACACCCAGATGCCGCTACCCTACCCGCCATCCCAAGCCAAATAAGAGGGACACAGAGCATGGCGGATTGTTGGCTTAAAAAGAGTAGATATGCTTTCTCAACTCACAGCTGCAACTTCTACATTTAAAGATGCTGAAACTTTGGCTCATGGAAGAGAGGAATCCACTGCAAAGAAACGGGGCAAAACTATAAACAAGAAATGGAAATTTGATGATAGCTATCTTCCCTCAGATGTTAATAAAGGACCTTATTGTGTCTTATGCAACAGAACATTTTGGTATAGAATCGTGATACCAGTCAAGTTGTGGCACCATTTTGAGAACAATCACTTAGAGTTTAAAGAAAAGATGATTAAATATTTAAAATGTAGACATAATGAGCTCTTTAAAAGCCAAAAATTATTACAGCTTTTCAAACTAGAAATGAAAAGGCTGCTGAAGCATCCTACAGGTTTTAATTTCTAACAAGGTAAATACTGATTGCTCCAGCCTACATAAACAAAAAGCTCTTTGGGGTACTCAATATTTTTTTAAAAAACGAGTAAAGGATTCTGGAGACCAAAAAGTGAGAAATCACTGTGGATGATCCCAGTCATGACAGGTCGATTTCTTCTATGACCTCAAATGGAGCCATTGTTTTTAAATTCCAAGAACTAAATATATCTCTAGCTGAGCCTAGGTTATCAGTCCTTCTAGCTCAGAAAGCTGCTTTTCAGTGACCTGGGAGGATTTGACCAAAGTTAGCTTTTTCCGCTTTGGCACTGCGGGTTTTCTGTTTGTTTCGTTTGTTATTCGTTTCTCCCTTTTTTTTCTTAATTCATTTTTTGTTCTTGTTTCTTTATTCTTTGATTTCTACTTTTCTCAGTTTCTCTTTATTTTACTTAGTTTCTTCTTTTTAAATTACTTTGTTGGTATTTGCTTTTGATTATTCTTAGTTTTGTCTGGCATTGTGTTTTGATTCAGTCATAAAGACCAGTTCATGGGGTGAACTTTGAACTGATTTTCTTTTGATTTGGACCAAGCTTCTCACCAGCTCTTCCCAGATGTAAGCCGACCTTAGGACGCCTCGACTCCAAGCGCAGCAGTGAGTCCAGCGTGCTGCGGGGCCTCTAACCATCTCTGCTGAGGAGAGACCCAGATTCACATGGCCTCCTCCAGACCCTCGAGACCATCAGCAAGGGAGACTGGGCCACGGTGAAGCTGGCCGGCACATCCCGGCTGGGAAAGCGAGAGCCGTGAAGATCGTTGATGAGCCTCAGCGGAACTCCTCCAGCCTCCGGAGACTGTCCCCCAAAGCAGGAATCATGAAGGCTTGGATCATCCCAACATAGTGAAGTATTTGAAGTGACGGAGGCTGAGGAAACTTTCCGCCTTTGCGGAGAGGAGGACGCTCATGGAGGAGAGGTGTCTGAGCACCTCGTGGCTCATGGCAGTAGGAACGCAAAGCAGCTGAAAGCAGAGTCCACCAGGAGGGTACTGTCCACAGAGACTTAAAGGCAGAAAACCTGCTCTTGCATGTGAACACGAACATCACACTTGGGCTTCAGCAACAAATGCACCTTTGACAACAAGCTGGACACCTTCTGGGGTGGTCCCCCTCATGCTGCCCGGAACTCTTCCAGGGAAGAACCACAGGAAGTCATCCTGTCTACACTGGCCGATGGATTCCTGCCTTTTGAAGGATGGAAACTCAAGGAGCTGTGGGAGCGGGTTCTGAGCAGAATATATCACATTCCATTCTTGTCGATGGAATGTGAATATCTGCTAGAGAAATTTCTCATTCTCGATCCCAACAAGAGAGGCCCTTCAGAGCAAACTGTGAAGCATCCGTGGATTACTGTGGGCCATGGCTATGAGGAACTAAAGCTCTACCTGGAGCCACTCGCTGACTTCCAGGACCCCGGGCAGACTGAATTCATGGCGTCCATGGTTACACGTGGAGACAGAGATTCAGGACTCACTGATAGGCTGGAAAGACAAGGTAATGTTCCAGTATCTGGTCCTGGGTTATAAGAGATCTGAGCCGGGTCACCCTGAAGCCTCAGCCTTCAGCGGATCTAACAGCAGCACTCCTTCCCCCGCCCCCAGGAACGGCACAGGGCCCCCGCCAGCTGCAAGCAGCACATTCCCACCTCTAACTGCTGCTCTGAGAACACTCCGAGGAGGAACGCAGATGTGGAGGAGGATCAGGGCACAGGGCGGAGGGCCACAGCGCAGCCAGCGAGCCGGCAGGGGAAGAAGACCGCCGCTGCCGCCCACCCCCCAGCGCCCTCTCCACCGGCACAAACCAGAGCAGGAATCGCCCACGCTGGGAGAGAGCCAGCCTCAGCCAGGCCTCCGTGCAGAATGGCCAAGGCAGCCTAACCGTGAGGGTCCGGGGTCCCCTTGGCTGGTGCTTCTGCCACAGTGTAACCCGGCCCCGCCTGCACCAGGAATCCAAGTGCAGCCGAAGCCGGCCTCCGGCCCCGCCCCACGGAGAGTACCTGTGAGGAGCCCAAGCCCAGCACAGCCCCCAGCCTGTGCCCGAGTCCACCCGTCTACCTGCAAGGTCAGTAGGGAGTGGAGCCCCGGGTCTGTCCAAAGGGAACTCCGCCCACAGGGGCAGCCCGACAGGGCCAGACCCAGACATTCTGCCCTGAGGTGAGACCCCAGCCTCTGCCAGTGGCAAAAGCCACAATCGGCTCCACTGGGAGCTTCTTCAGGAAGTTCAAGTCCAAATCGACAGGAAGAAATCGAGGTTTGCCAGAGGAACCTGAATGAACCTGAAAGCAAAGACAGAGGGAAGACACTCCTCCCTCACGTGGTGAGCAGCCGAGGCAGTGATAAAACAGTGAGCCGCGCTCACTACACTTGAGATGGACGATGGAGACCACGAGCTCCATGGAGCGGGAAGAGATGATGCGGAGACAGGAGAGGATGCGGGGGCAGGAGAGGATGCGGGGGACAGGAGAGGATGCGGAGACAGGAGAGGGTGCAGGGGACAGGAGAGGATGCGGGGACAGGAGAGGGTGCGGGGGCAGGAGAGGATGCGGGGGACAGGAGAGGATGCGGGGGCAGGAGAGGATGCGGGGACAGGAGAGGATGCGGGGGCAGGAGAGGGTGCGGGGGACAGGAGAGGATGCGGGGACAGGAGAGGATGCGGGGGCAGGAGAGGATGCGGGGACAGGAGAGGGTGCGGGGGCAGGAGAGGATGCGGGGACAGGAGAGGATGCGGGGGCAGGAGAGGATGCGGGGGACAGGAGAGGATGCGGGGGACAGGAGAGGATGCGGGGGACAGGAGAGGATGCGGGGACAGGAGAGGGTGCGGGGGCAGGAGAGGATGCGGGGGCAGGAGAGGGTGCGGGGACAGGAGAGAATGCGGGGGTAGGAGAGGGTGCGGGGGACAGGAGAGGATGCGGAGACAGGAGAGGGTGCGGGGGCAGGAGAGGATGCGGAGACAGGAGAGGATGCGGGGGCAGGAGAGGGTGCAGGGGCAGGAGAGGGTGCGGGGGTGTGGGGCGGGGCGGGCGGCGCTCCAAGCGAGCAGCTGCAGGTGAGGTCAAAGCAGGACCAGCCGCTGTGAGGGCAGCCGGGACTCGCGAGCAGGGAGGGCGGGCCTTCCGACCCGGGGGATCGAAACGCGGACCCTCATCTCCACAGCTTCCAGAAGCCTCGCCTCCAGAAGCACCGCCCGGGAACCAGAGGAGGGGCGCTCCGTGCTGAGGCCGCACTCGCCCACCTGGTCCAACTCGCAACCAGGCCGAGCGCCTCCCTGGAACCCTGCTCCCGCCGCGGCCTCCTCCTCTTCTCTTCCACCCACTGGGGAGGCGCGATGCCCTGTAAGATAAACACAGGCGACTCCAGTGAGAACACACAGCTGTTTACTCAGAGTCGGCGGAGTGGCCACCATCACTTACGTCTGGCAGGGACCCCAGGCAGGCAGGGCGGTGGGAAGCTCCCAGGTGGAAAGGGAAGGCTCGGGGTGCGTTGATGGAAGCTGCTGGCCAGCGGCCCTCTCTCCTCCCCGCTCCACTGGGACACCAAGACTGGATCTCTGGAGTTCCCCGGGAGGGGCTCGGGCCCCTAGCAGGGCCCACTTCTACTCTACCCGCTCCGCCCCACTTAACCCTCCAAGCAAACCACCAGCGCAGCCTGCCCGACCTCGGCCCCTGGGCTGCAGAGGTGAGGCGGCGGCGGGGGGGGGGGGGGCCTGGTCTCCTTACACCGCGAGCCCTGAGTCCTCCCTCCTTCCCCAGAGCTGGCGTTTCTCCACAGGGCGCTGTGCAAGGGGTGGCTGTCCTCCTTGCCAGCTCTGTGCCATCCCTCCCCCACGCACTCTGGGGCTGGGAGTGTGGAGGGGCTGCAGGGACATTAGGCTCCCCTGGGGCCCCTGGGTCGTTGGTCTCCCTGGTGACAGGGACACAGCATTCTCCGTTCTAGGAGAGCCTTTGTCTGAAAGCACCACTACACCACCACCCACCGTCCTATTCCCCATCGCTACCCTGGATTGCACTGATCTGGGCCACATCTAGTTCCTCTGCAGTGAGCTCCTCCCACCGGACCCTGCTGCCTCATCTTTCTGTCTCCCAGCCGTCCCTTCCTGACAGTGTCGCCTGTCCGTGGGCTGGGGGACAGATTGGGCAGAGTGGCTCCTGCCTGCCAACCCCGCAGCTGGCGTGGAGACGGATGGTTATGGGCGCTGGCCGGCGATGGCGCTGCATCCCTCCCTTAGACCAAGGGCTCCCCTTCCCTCCACTCCCTATTCCTGCCCTGTGGAACAGCCTGGATGCTCTGAGGGGTCCAGGAAAACATGGCTTTGCTCCCAAATGGGGTGTGGGCCAGGGGGACCCCAGCAAGTGGCCCCTCCCCTCCCAGCATCCCCTCCTGCACTTAGTTTCTCCTGGGATCAAATGCAGAGTAATGAGAATGTTTTGAGGGGAAAAACTTTTGGTCCTCTATAAAGACTTTTAATCTGAGAGAAATTGGGAGACACTGGAGAGTTTTCACAGAGAACTGACATAAGCTGATTTATGCTTTATCAGGAAAGCAAGAGTTTGGCATTTTCATCTCCCATGGGGTGAGGCAACCTCTCCATCCCACTATGGCTAATAAGGTTGGGGAAAGACCAAACATCCAAGGGATTGCAGATGCAATACACAAGTGTCCATAAGAGAAAGTATATCAGATGAGAACCAGTGAATGAACTATGATTATAAAATTACCAGACTGATTTCTGTGGCTTTAATTCAGAAGGAAATCCAAAAGAAAAATTATAAAAATGTCTTTTGCTTTTAGTAACTGTTTTAGCCTCCTAAAAAAAAGACCTTAAATTATTAACATTCATTTGGATATTTGTCTGAATATTATTGACAACATGATAAAATTTTTATTGTAAAATGTTTTTATGATATAGATATATCTGTATACACATATAGATATAGGTATACATATATATAGAGAGAGAGAGAGAGAGATAGGGAAACGCTAGAACCCTGACAATATCTTTTAACACCCGCTTTGATCCAGCTATAACTAGAGGTGAATAGAATAAACTCTTGGAATTCCCAAGTATTCATAAAAATTAATTACCTTTTGGGTTTCAGTTAGTTTGAGATGCGTTTCCATCACTTGTACCCAAGAGATTCTAGAATTAAAAATATATGTATTTAAATATTATTGGTATTTAACATTTGTTGATTCTATTAGTTTGGACTACAGACATAAATGGACTTACATGAGAGACCTTTAATATCGTAAGTAAATGAGTTAATAAAAATGGAAATGATTACAGATGTCTTTTTATAACCCTCATATCTACAGCTATTACAAATTTTATATCTTAAATTTTTCCAAATTTTTTCAAGTTTAGTTTTTCCTAATGGGTGTAGGTGGGGGGGCACAAGCATGTTTAACAAAAAGAACAAAGAGGTCTAATGTGTCTTGAAAAATTATTTTTAAGTTACAAGCAAGACAGGTTCTATTCATTCCTGGAAAGGAACTTGTTTTGACATAGATTTAACATTAGTGTGTGAAAGAAAGAATAGATTTTAAAAATTAAGCTATTTATAACAATGTGGGGAAAAAATGAGTAAAGGAGATTAATTTGTGATTTAAATAAATATAGTAATAGCATAAAATTAAGGCTCATCTACCATCTGATGCCCTCTTATCCTCAATACACACACACGCGCACGCGCGTGTGTGGGTGCACAGCAAAACAGTTACTCTGTTTTGCACAGCAAAACAGTTACTCTAAGGGTTCTAGGACACTAAAGTTAAATAGTGTATAAAAATGTGTATAAGAATTTTATGAGACACTTCTCACCAATCATCAAAAAATGAACAAGGGCATTTACCTCCACTCCCCTCCTATAACTCCTAAAATGACAGTAGAGGGAATAATTTACAAGGTCAAACCACAAGGATAAGCAGAAACGGCAGGAAGACAATAGCAATGAAAGTTTGGAAGCAAGAATGCGTGTGTATGGGTAGTAACTTTTCTGCAAACGCGGGAAGCCAAACCCTAACCAGCAGCAACAGAGTGTGAGCAAGCTCCTCCCTGCTGCGGCCCCTGGGAAGCTCTGGACCGGAGGCGTCAGGGACCCTATGGAGGATCAGGTGGGTGAAAACTCAGGGGAGTCAATGCGAGCCTGAACACAGAGTGGCTGGAAGTCCATATCCACTCCACTGGTTGAAGACTGGAAGTTTACTCCCTGGAGATGCTCATTCAACAAAGCTCTGGACTCTAGGGCCCCAGCCTCCTGTGTAGGCAGTAAGGCTGTGCTGAAAACATGGGAACAAGTGAGAAGCTACACACCAAACAGTGAGCCTCTTGTCCACTAGGCTCCCCGAATATTGGGGGTTAATTTAGGGTGCAGCTTTCAGGCTACCTTTACTCTCTTCTTACTGTTTATATGTTTTTGAGTTCTTTACAATGACATGTATGTAGTTAAAATTTAGGAGGTGAATTATTTCCATCCTATAATTCTATATCTAGCCACACTATCAACCAATTATAAGAGTAAACTGAAACCTTGATCTGAAATGTAAATTTACCTCCCAGATATCACTTGACAGGAAACTTCTGAAAGCTGCACTCCATCAAAATGAGGGAATAATACGGGGGTGGGGTAGATATGAGATCTAAAAAAATAGAGGATCCAATATATGTGAGGAATGAAAGGAATTGTCAGGATGAAGGTAAGGGAGATGCCAGGGCCTAGAGAAGAAGTCCAGATTGGAGCAAGAGAGAGGAAGGCTCCAGGAGCCATGGATGCCATCAGAAGAGCCAACTCTTCCACTAGGCACAATAGACACAGTGCCAAGGGCCCATGATACCTTTAGGGACTTACAAATATATTTTCTTTTTAATTCTTTTAAAATTATGAAAAATTTTAATAACAGTGAATATATAATAATGAATCCAGCCTAGATTATATTCATTGTTATACCAATGCAGCTGTAAAGTATAATTTTTATTTTTTATGGAGGAAGGGGCTCACAAAGGCAACACTGCCTAGGATCTACAAAAGTCATAATGTGGCCCTGGCCTCCAGGGAAAAAAAGAAATTGGGTAGCTTTATTTGAACAGATGGAACGGTGATTTAGACTTCAGTCAGAATTTGGCAGAATGGACTTGTAATAAGTACACAGAAAAAACTAAGTGAAGAAAAAATAAGACAATACATAGTAAAGGGAAGACAAGTCTATAGGAAAGGAGATGTAATCTTAATATATACTAGATCAGCAGTGAACAATACATTGTCAAAATAAGCACTGAAAATTGATATAATATACATTTCTAGATTAGGAAGACGGGAAAGGGGGATGTGTGTCCAACTGTAAGAAAACCAACTCATCTTCTACAGTAGGAAGGAAAGAGAAAAAATAAATGGAAAAATTAAGAAACAGTATTAGACAAATGAACTTATTTACAAAACAGAAATAGACTCACAGATATAGAAAACAAACTTACGGTTACCAAAGGGGAAAGGGGGGTGGGGAGGGAGGGATAAATTAGGAGTTTGGGATTAACAGATACACACTACTATATATAAAACAGATAAAAAACAAGGACCTACTGTACAGCACAGGGAACTAGCCTCAATATCTTGCAATAACCTATAATGAAAAGAATCTGAAAAAGATATATATACACACACACATACATAAAACTGAATCACTTTGCTGTACCCCTGAAACTAACACAACATTGTAAATCAACTATACTTTAAAAAATAAATAGTATTAGAGACATGTTATAGAAATGTGAAGCTAAATAATAGAGGAAACAGTTAAAAGAGGTGTAAGTTGTTGCCTTTGGGGAGTGACAATCGGTGGTGGTGAAGACTAGAACAGGGTGCTGGCTTGCATTATGACTTATATAACATTTTACTTCATGGTGGAGAACATATGTTACTTTAATGAAATTAAAATTAAAGGAACTGGGGCTTCCCTGGTGGCGCAGTGGTTGAGAGTCTGCCTGCCAATGCAGGGGACACGGGTTCGAGCCCTGGTCTGGGAGGATCCCACATGCCGCAGAGCAAGTAGGCCCGTGAGCCGCAATTACTGAGCCTGCGCGTCTGGAGCCTGTGCTCCGCAACAAGAGAGGCCGAGACAGTGGGAGGCCCGCGCACCGCGATGAAGAGTGGCCCCCACTTGCCGCAACTGGAGAAAGCCCTCGCACAGAAACGAAGACCCAACACAGCCATAAATATAAAAATAAATAAATAAAAATTAAAAAAAAAAATTAAAGGAACTATAAGCATTGCTGAGTGTTAATATACTCACTTGAAGAATTTTCTATTTTTCTAAGTATTTGTGTCTTAAATTTGTAAAAGTTTAGAAAGTGCAAAAATGACTGAATTGCACGTTAGAACACTTAGAACCCATGAAAGATGTGCTCGTGGGACATTAAAGAGACTGAGTAGACTGTGAGGCCAAAGTGAAATTCTTAACATGATGGAGATGAAGAGAAATACTTCAAAACGAGGGAAATGACTGAAAATGAGGAAAGTGAAAAACGCTGAACCTAATCAAACAGAAGTTCCAGAAACAGCCAATATGTTAGAGTCAGTATGGAAGAATATAAAATAGGTTATAAATATGAGCTCCCCATAACAAGACACTGAAGGAAGAGCAAAACAAGAGAATAAATACCATTAATATTTTATGAATGACTATTATGGTCTGTTAAAATGGCATATATTAGGTAGGATATAGTATATCAAAAACCTTGAAGGTATTTGAAAATCTATTCCCAGAAAATTACTCTCCCCCAAAATTCAGAATGTGTCTTTCATGGATTCTTTGAAGTCTTTAACAACTTTCCAACAACAGCATGTTCATACCACAATGCTGTGCACTCATCCATGGATGCGTGAGCTGTGTGATTTTGAAAAGGAAATAAGGAAAAAAGATACTCTGAGCCAAAACAAAAGCAAAGAAAATGGTTCTTCTCTCAGACATGAATAAATAGTTATGTATAAAATAATGAGTGTTTAAAGAAGTCCACGCCACTTTACGGAAGTAGGGAAAGAAAATTCTGCAGACCATAGCATATTGAAGAGGAAAAAAAATCTAGGAAAAGCAGAGAAGAGTTATGATGAAGGTATCAGTGAGCAGTGAGGTACAAGCCAGAAGTTTTCAGACCACCCTACCTACATCACTCAAGGCAATTTGGGGCCTCCCAGGGACTGGAATGAATTTAGAGGCCCAGGAGACCCTCAAATGCCGAGCAAAATATTACAAAGTAGTTTTCCTTAATAACCTTTTTAAGCCAGATAGTAAAAGCAAGTTGCTTATGTACCTTCTTTCTCAGGCCACACCCTCATATTTGAGAATCTGAGTACTGGGTAAATAATAGGCTATCATTAATTGTGTGCTCATTATGGGCCAAGTACATGTATTAGGTCCTTTACTAGTTCAACAAATGTTTATTGAATTTCTTCTAGATGCTAGGCATCGGGGCTATAGCTGTGAACAAAACAGACACTATGCCTACTTTCCCAGAGTTTATGGACTAATAACTTATAGAATTAGAACTTACACAATAATAGGAGCAGCTGAGGAAGGAAAGTCCACACTGAGGAGGGAGAGGAGCAGAGAAAAGCCACCGTCGAGTCCTCCCAAAGTAGTCATGTGAGGGGCAACTCAGAACTTGCAGGAAAATCTGGGGAACAGCACGTCCAGCCAGCTGTAAGAATGGGACACAGACAAGAGCTGGTGAAGAAATCCAGCGAAGGCTGTGGCCTCTGCATCTGATGGTGGACTTGGGGTTGCTATTGGCCAGCAGGGCAGAGAGGAAGAAGCTGGAAGCAAAACAGAGGAGACGGAGAACAAGCTAGAACCCGCTAGCACATCTGCCTCTACCTCTCACCACATCGAAGCTCCACCTACAGCCACTAACGGCTGCAGCTCCACTTCCACCTCCTAAATCTCGCACAAGTATCTCTCTTGCCAACTCGGACACAGAACCTTAAAGAAAATGTAGTTCCAGCTTAGGCCAGTTGACCATGCAATACCAGCACTGCTCACCCCTTGTCAAATTGGCATCTTACTCACCTCTTTTAGCCATATTTAACTTCCAATAGCAAAATCTAGCCTTCCTCTAAGAGGACGCAGCTATTCTTGATGCACCCAAAAGCACGCTAAGCCTCTCCCCAGATGAGGATGTGAAGTCCCACAGGTTACTTTATCTTTAGGGAATGTCCATTCCTTTTCTAGATAAATCACACTCCCTTTTAATATCCTACAAGATAAGCTGAACTACTGTTAACACATTTTATGTTTAATAGGAGAATGGAGGGTGGAAAAAAAGAAAAAGTCGGTATTACATAATTTGCAAAGTAGGTACCCAAATAAAGAACCAATTCTTCTCCCGCAATATTTGATTTTTTTTCTGAAAGAAGTTCAAATCTTGACTGGCTTTGGAGACAGCAGTTTGGTAACGCACCAGCATCCTTAACGGCTGCGATGGGCGTGAGCAACGGGGCTGCAGGGCTGTCCACAGGCCTCTAGCCTCGCGCCCACGCCCCTGAGGCCGAGCTTGGAGCAGCAGCTCCCGGGACCGTGTAGTCTGGCGGAGTTGCCAGCGGCCTTGAAGCGCCAAGAGAGACTTCTGCGCTTCGACCTACAAGTTTTGTTTTGAGACTTTATCCTAATGAAATTACCATGAATGTGTAGCTAAATATTGGTTTCTAAAGATGGAAATAACCTAAACAACAGTAAGGGGATCGGTTAAATTATGGTACCTGCAAGTGACAAAATCATACATGCAACCATTAAAAATGATTTTTTAAAATATTGAATGACATAGAAGGATTTCCATTATTAAGTGGGATTAAAAGCAGATACCTAAATCGTATGCATGGTGTGAGCACGTTTTGTAAAATTATGTAGGCAAAGGAAAATAAGGTTCAAAGCCCCAGGAAGTACCTATATTGAACCTACGTAATAAGAAGCCATTACTAATAAAGAGAATAACATTCAGCCATAAAAAAGAAGGAAATCCTGCAATTTTTCAACAACATGGATGGACATTGAGGGCCTTATGTTAAGTGAAGTAAGTCAGAGAAAAACAAATAATATGATCTCATATGTGGAATCTAAAGAAAAAAACCTCATAGATACAGAGGAGAGACTGATAGTTGAGGGGGGCAGGGATAGGTGGGTGAAATAGGTGAAGGGCGTCAATAGGTCCAAAACTCCCAGTTATAAAATAAATAAGTCCTGGGGATGTAAGGTACAGCATGGTGACTATAGTTAATAACACCGTATTGTCTATTTGAAAGTCACTAAGAGAGTAGATCTTAAAAGTTACATCACAAGAAAAAAATTTGTAAATATGTGCAGTGAGGGAGGTTGACTAGACTTACTGTGATGATCACTTTGCAATATATACATATATTGAATCATTATGTTGTACAGTTGAAACTAATATAACCAATTATATCTCAATTAAAAAATAATAATAATCTAATTTAATTCAGAAAATGGAATTTACTGTGAGGAAAACAGAAGCAATAAAAGAATAAACAGGGGAGAGGACTGGGGTTGTCTGCGTGAACACAGCCTGAAGGGGTTAGCGCACCACAGCTAGCCGGGAGGGAGTCCGGGAAAAAGTCTGCAGCTGCCGAAGAGGCAAGAGACTTTTTCTTGCCTCTTTGTTTCCTGGTGCACGAGGAGAGGGGACTCAGAGCGCCGCCTAAACAAGCTCCAGAGACGGGCGCGAGCCGCCGCTATCAGCGCGGACCCCAGAGACGGGCAGGAGACGCTAAGGCCGCTGCTGCCGCCACCAAGAAGCCTGTGTGCGAGCACAGGTCACTCTCCACACCACCCCTCCCGGGAGCCTGTGCAGCCCGCCACTACCAGGGTCCCGTGATCCACGGACAACTTCCCCGGGAGAACGCACGGCGCGCCTCAGGCTGCTGCAACGTCACGACGCCTCTGACACTGAAGGCTCGCCCCGCCTCCTCTGTACCGTTCCCTCCCCCCGGCCTGAGTGAGCCAGAGCCCCTGAAGCAGCTGCTCCTTTAATCCCGTCCTGTCTGGGCGGGGAACAGACGCCCTCAGGCGACCTACACGCGGAGGTGGGTCCAAATCCAAAGCTGAACCCCGGGAGCTGTGCGAACCAAGAAGAGAAAGGGAAATCTCTCCCAGCAGCCTCAGGAGCAGCGGATTAAATCTCCACAATCAACTTGATGTACCTTTATCTGTGGAATACCTGAATAGATGACGAATCATCCCAAATTCAGGAGGTGGACTTCGGGAACAGGATATATTAATTTTTCCCCTTTTCCTTTTTTTGTGAGTGTATATGTGTATGCTTCTGGGTGAGATTTTGTCTGTATAGCTTTGCTTTCACCATTTGTCCTAGGGTTCGGTCCGTCCGTGTTTTTTTGGTTTTTTTTTTTTTTAATTAAAAAATTTTTCTTAATAAATGTTTTCTTAATAATTTTTTCCTTATTTTCTATTTATAAAAATTAAAAAAATTTTTTCTTAATAAGTTTTTTATACTTTTTATTTTAAAAAATTTTTTTCTTAATAAATTTTTTCTTAATAATTTTTTCCTATTTTTTATTATAATAGCTTTATTCTATTTTGTTTTATTTTATTTTATCGTCTTTCTTTCTTTCTTTCTATTTTTTCTCCCTTTTATTCTGAGCCGTGTGGATAAAAGGCTCTTGGTGCTCCAGCCAGGCATCAGGGCTGTGCCTCTGAGGTGGGAAAGCCAACTTCAGGACACTGGTCCACAAGAGACCTCCCAGCTCCACGTAATACCAAACAGCAAAAATCTCTCAGAGATCTCCATCTCAACATCAAGACCCAGCTTCACTCAACGACCAGCAAGCTACAGTGCTGGACACCCTATGCCAAACAACTAGCAAGACAGGAACACAGCCCCATCCATTAGCAGAGAGGCTGCCTAAAATCATAAGACCACAGACACCCCAAAACACACCACCAGACGTGGACGTGCCCACCAGAAAAACAAGATCCAGCCTCATCCACCAGAACACAGGCACTATTCCCCTCCACCAGGAAGCCTACACAACCCACTGAACCAAACTTAGCCACTGGGAACAGATACCAAAAACAACGGGAACTATGAACCTGCAGCCTGTGAAAAGGAGACCCCAAACACAGTAAGATAAGCAAAATGAGAAGACAGAAAAACACACAGCAGATGAAGGAGCAGGGTCAAAACACACCAGACCTAACAAATGAAGAGGAAATAGGCAGTCTACCTGAAAAAGAATTCAGAATAATGATAGTAAAGATGATCCAAAATCTTGGAAATAGAATAGACAAAATGCAAGAAACATTTAACAAGGACATAGAAGAATGAAAGAGGAACCAAGCAATGATGAAAAACACAATAAATGAAATTAAAAATACTCTAGACAGGATCAATAGCAGAATAACTGAGGCAGAAGAACGGATAAGTGATCAGGAAGATAAAATAGTGGAAATAACTACTGCAGAGCAGAATAAAGAAAAAAGAATGAAAAGAACTGAGGACAGTCTCAGAGACCTCTGGGATAACATTAAACGCAGCAACATTCGAATTATAGGGGTCCCAGAAGAAAGAAGAGAAAAAGAAAGGGACTGAGAAAATATTTGATGAGATTATAGTTGAAAACTTCCCTAATATGGGAAAGGAAATAGTTAATCAAGTCCTGGAAACACAGAGAGTCCCATACAGGATAAATCCAAGGAGAAACACGCCAAGACACATATTAATAAAAATATAAAAAATTAAATATAAAGAAAACATATTAAAAGCAGCAAGGGAAAAACAACAAATAACATACAAGGGAATCCCCATAAGGTTAACAGCTGATCTTTCAGCAGAAACTCTGCAAGCCAGAAGGGATTGGCAGGATATACTTAAAGTGATGAAGGAGAAAAACCTACAACCAAGATTACTCTACGCAGCAAGGATCTCATTCAGATTTGATGGAGAAATTAAAACCTTTACAGACAAGCAAAAGCTGAGAGAGTTCAGCACCACCAAACCAGCTTTACAACAAATGCTAAAGGAACTTCTCTAGGCAAGAAACACAAGAGAAGGAAAACACCTACAATAACAAACCCAAAACATTTAAGAAAATGGGAATAGGAACATACATATCAATAATTACCTTAAATATAAATGGATTAAATGCTCCCACCAAAAGACACAGACTGGCTGAATGGATACAAAAACAAGACCCATATATATGCTGTCTACAAGAGACCCACTTCAGACCTAGAGACACATACAGACTGAAAGTGAGGGGATGGAAAAAGATATTCCATGCAAATGGAAATCAAAGGAAAGCTGGAGTAGCAATTCTCATATCAGACAAAATAGACTTTAAAATAAAGACTATTACAAGGAACAAAGAAGGACACTATATAATGATCACGGGATCGATCCAAGAGGAAGGTGTAACAATTGTAAATATTTATGCACCCAACATAGGAGCACCTCAATACATAAGGCAAATGCTAATAGCCATAAAAGGGGAAATCGACAGCAACACAATCATAGTAGGGGACTTTAACACCCCACTTTCACCAATGGACAGATCATCCAAAATGAAAATAAATAAGGAAACACAAGCTTTAAATGATACATTAAACAACATGGACTTAATTGATATTTATAGGACATTCCACCCAAAAACAACAGAATACACATTTTTCTCAAGTGCTCATGGAACATTCTCCAGGATAGATCATATCTTGGGTCACAAATCAAGCCTTGGTAAATTTAAGAAAATTGAAATCGTATCAAGTATCTTTTCAAACCAGAACGCTTTGAGACTAGATATCAATTACAGGAAAAGATCTGTAAAAAATACAAACACATGGAGGCTACACAATACACTACTTAATAACGAAGTGATCACTGAAGAAATCAAAGGGGAAATCAAAAAATACCTAGAAACAAATGACAATGGAGACACGATGACCCAAAACCTATGGGATGCAGCAAAAGCAGTTCTAAGAGGGAAGTTTATAACAATACAAGCCTACATCAAGAAACAGGAAACATCTCGAATAAACAACCTAACCTTACACCTAAAGCAATTAGAGAAAGAAGAACAAAAAAACCCCAAACTTAGCAGAAGGAAAGAAATCATAAAGATCAGCTCAGAAGTAAATGAAAAAGAAATGAAGAAGACAATAGCAAAGATCAATAAAACTAAAAGCTGGTTCTTTGAGAAGATAAACAAAATTGATAAACCATTAGCCAGACTCATCAAGAGAAAAAGGGAGAAGACTCAAATCAATAGAATTAGAAATGAAAAAGGAGAAGTAACCACTGACACTGAAGAGATACACAGGATCATGAAAGATTACTATAAGCAACTATATGCCAATAAAATGGACAACCTGGAAGAAATGGACAAATTCTTAGAAATACACAACCTGCCAAGACTGAACCAGGAAGAAATAGAAAATATGAACAGACCAATCAGAAGCACTGAAATTGAAACTGTGATTAAAAATCTTCCAACAAACAAAAGCCCAGGACCAGATGGCTTCACAGGAGAATTCTATCAAACATTTAGAGAAGAGCTAACACCTATCCTTCTCAAACTCTTCCAAAATATTGCAGAGGGAGGAACACTCCCCAACTCATTCTAAGAGGCCACCATCATCCTGATACCAAAACCAGACAAAGATGTCACAAAGAAAGAAAACTACAGGCCAATATCACTGATGAACATAGATGCAAAAATCCTCAACAAAATACTAGCAAACAGAATCCAACAGCACATTAAAAGGATCATACACCATGGTCAAGTGGACTTTATTCCAGGAATGCAAGGATTCTTCAATACACGCAAATCAATCAACGTGATACATCATATTAACAAATTAAAGGAGAAAAACCATATGATCATCTCAATAGATGCAGAGAAAGCTTTCGACAAAATTCAACATCCATTTATGATAAAAGCCCTCCAGAAAGTAGGCATAGAGGGAACTTTCCTCAACATAATAAAGGCCATATATGACAAACCCACAGCCAACACTGTCCTCAATGGTGAAAAACTGAAACCATTTCCACTAAGATCAGGAACAAAACAAGGCTGCCCACTCTCACCACTATTATTCAACATAGTTTTGGAAGTGTCAGCCACAGCAATCAGAGAAGAAAAAGCAATAAAAGGAATCCAAATTGGAAAAGAAGAAGTAAAGTTGTCACTGTTTGCAGATGACATGATACTATACATAGAGAATCCTAAAGATGCTACCAGAAAACTACTAGAGCTAATTAATGAATTTGGTAAAGTAGCAGGATACAAAATTAATGCACAGAAATCTCTTGCATTCCTATACACTAATGATGAAAAATCTGAAAGTGAAATTAAGAAAACACTCCCGTTTACCACTGCAACAAAAAGAATAAAATATCTAGGAATAAACCTACCTAAGGAGACAAAAGACCTGTATGCAGAAAATTATAAGACACTGATGAAAGAAATTAAAGATACAAGCAGATGGAGAGATATACCATGTTCTTGGATTGGAAGAATCAACATTGAGAAAATGACTCTACTACCCAAAGCAATCTACAGATTCAATGCAATCCCTATCAAACTACCACTGGCATTTTTCACAGAACTAGAACAAAAAATTTCACAATTTGTATGGAAACACAAAAGACCCCGAATGGCCAAAGTAATCTTGAGAACGAAAAATGGAGCTGGAGGAATCAGCCTCCCTGACTTCAGACTATATTACAAAGCTACAGTAATCAAGACAGTTTGGTACTGGCAGAAAAACAGAAACATAGATCAATGGAACAGGATAGAAAGCCCAGAGATAAACCCACACACATATGGTCACCTTACCTTTGATAAAGGAGGCAAGCATATACAGTGGAGAAAAGACAGCCTCTTCAATAAGTGGTGCTGGGAAAACTGGGCAGGTACATGTAAAAGTATGAAATTAGAACACTCCCTGACACCATACACAAAAATAAATTCAAAATGGATTAAAGACCTAAGTGTAAGGGCAGACACTATCAAACTCTTAGAGGAAAACATAGGCAGAACACTCTATGACATAAATCAAAGCAAGATCCTTTTTGACCCAGCTCCTAGAGACATGGCAATAAAAACACAAATAAACAAATGGGACCTAATGAAACTTAAAAGCTTTTGCACAGCAAAGGAAACCATAAACAAGACGAAAAGACAACCCTCAGAATGGGAGAAAATATTTGCAAATGAAGCAACTGACAAAGGATTAATCTCCAAGATTTACAAGCAGCTCATGCAGCTCAATAACAAAAAAACAAACAACCCAATCCAAAAACGGGCAGAAGACGTAAATAGACATTTCTACAAAGAAGATATACAGATTGCCAACAGACACATGAAAGAATGCTCAACGTCATTAATCATTAGAGAAATGCAAATCAAAACTACAATGAGATATCATCTCACACCGGTCAGAATGGCCATCATCAAAAAATCTAGAAACAATAAATGCTGGAGAGGGTGTGGAGAAAAGGGAACACTCTTGCACTGTTGGTGGGAATGTAAATTGATACAGCCACTATGGAGAACAGTACGGAGGTTCCTTAAAAAACTACAAATACAACTACCATACGACCCAGCAATCCCACTACTGGGCATATACCCTGAGAAAACCATAATTCAAAAAGAGTCATGTACCAAAATGTTCATTGCAGCTCTATTTACAATAGTCAGGACATGGAAGCAACCTGTGTCCATTAACAGATGAATGGATAAAGAAGATGTGGCACATATATACAATGGAATATTACTCAGCCATAAAAATAAATGAAATGGAGGTATTTGTAGTGAGGTGGATGGAGTTAGAGTCTGTCATACAGAGTGAAGTAAGTCAGAAAGAGAAAAACAAATACAGTATGCTAACACATATATATATACGGAATCTAAGGAAAAAAAAAAAAAAGGTCATGAAGAACCTAGTGGCAAGACGGGAATAAAGACACAGACCTACTAGAGAATGGACTTGAAGATATGGGGAGGGGGAGGGGTGAGATGTGACAGGGTGAGAGAGTGGCATGGACATATATACACTACCAAATGTAAAATAGATAGCTAGTGGGAAGCAGCCGCATAGCACAGGGAGATCAGCTCGGTGCTTTGTGACCACCTAGAGGGGTGGGATAGGGAGGGTGGGAGGGAGGGAGACTCAAGAGGGAAGAGATATGGGAACATATGTATATGTATAACTGATTCACTTTGTTATAAAGCAGAAACTAACACACCATTGTAAAGCAATTATACTCCAATAAAGATGTTTAAAAAAAAAAAAAGAATAAACAAACTGAGGAAAATATTTGCACAACATAACAGATGATCTCTTTAATATATCACTAATTCCTTCAAATCAATAAGAAAAGGATTAACAATGCAATAGCAAAATTGAAGACATATATAGAAAAGGAAATAAAACTGATTTTTAAACATTTGACATGTTTGATCTCACTCATAGTAAGAAACACACGAAATGAAACCAAATCTAAGTATGATTTTTTAAGCTATATGCTTGGCAAAGATCAGAAAGTTTAACACAATGAGTTGGCAAGAGTATAGGAAAACAGGCATTCTAATGTACTGCTGGTGGGGGTATAAATTGCTTAAACCTCCATGAAATGAAATAGGCAAATCAAAATTTCAAATACATGTGCCTTTGTACCCAACAATTTTACTTAAAGGAATTTCTCCCACAATTATATTCAATCATGTGGTAATGACATATGTAAGGACATCCATTACAGCATTTCAGCATTTTTCATAATAGGAAACAACTAGAAACAACTTAGGGACTGGCTAAATTACGGCACAGCTATACAGTATAATATTCTGTGATGGTTAAAGATAGTAAGGCACCTCTTCATACACTTACATGGAAATACCTCCAAGATATATTAAGTGAAAAATTCAAGGTATATAATGGTGTGATAATTGAACACTACCATTTCATAGAAATAAAATTAGAAATGAATGTGCACGTATATGAGTCTAAGTAAGTATGTATACACACAGGTTGTATACACGTTGACACCCACACAACTGTGTGGTCACAGAGCACATCTGGGAGGGTACAACAGCAACAACAAACTGATAAACTGCTTCCCTACAGTGTTGAAGTCAGGGTAGACAAGCTCCCAGAAGTTAATTCTAGTTCTTCGCCTCAAACTTGCCCCTTCTTTCATTTCTTCCTATTCAAAAAGGTACTACCACTTATCCCATTGATAATGTCAGGAAAGTGGAAATCAGTTTTCTTCCTTCTCTTTCTGTCACCTTCCCCGCATTAAATCAATCATTAAATCCTGCTAATTTTACCTCCAAAACATATCTCAACTTTGTATACTTCTGTGGCAGAAGATGTTAGTTGTCTCCATTGTTCGTTGTTCCCTTTGTTCTTAGTCATAAAACCCCAGGTTTTCAACTAGACCTGTAGTCCTAGAATAACCACCTTATTTCTCAACACTCCTTTCAACCACATGGGGCCATGTGACTAAGTTTGTTCCAACAATCTGTAACTAAAATGTCATGTGTAATTTCTATAAATGCCCTTAAAGGGAGGGGACATAATCTTTTCTTCCCTTCCTCATTCATGTTGACTGTAATTAAAATAACATGGCTGGAATTAGAGCAGCCATCTTGGACCAGGAGGTAGAGACTACATGTTGGAAAACAAGATGGAAAGATCTGGTCCCCGGCGATTGGGAAGCCACCAATCTAATTCTAGGCTAACTATGGGCAGAGTTCAATTATGTGAGCAAGAAATAAACATCTTATCTTCCCAAGCTACTATAATACAGAGTTTTGGGCTTCCCTGGTGGCGCAGTGGTTGAGAATCTGCCTGCCAATGCAGGGGACACGGGTTCGAGCCCTGGGCTGGGAAGATCCCACATGCCGCAGAGCAACTAGGCCCGTGAGCCACAATTACTGAGCCTGGGCGTCTGGAGCCTGTGCTCCGCAACGGGAGAGGCCGCGATAGTGAGAGGCCCGTGCACCGCGATGAAGAGTGGCCCCTGCTTGCCGCAACTAGAGAAAGCCCTCGCACAGAAACGAAGACCCAACACAGCCATAAATAAATAAATAAAAATTAAACTTTATAATACAGAGTTTTCAGTCACAGCTACTCCTAATTTCAAATGATAAAACATCTCTCCATGTCAACCATCAACCACTTGGTCCAAGCCCAGCCCATCTCACCTGAACTACTGCAATAGCATCCTAACTGTTCCTGCCACATCCAATCTCGACCTCTCTCCATTCAATTCTACACACTCCAACCAGAGTACTCCTATAAAAATGTACTTATGATTAAATCACCTTTGTTTACAACCCTTTAATGAATTCCTATTCATTTTAGGACAAGTTTAAAATTCTCAAGACAGCCTATTCAATCTCACATTGGTCCCTAAAACTTCAGCTCATCCCTTGATATTTCCCATCCCACAATCTGTGCTGCTGTTGCATTCAGTGTAAATCTCTCCCCAATCCCTATTGCTTAACGAACTCTTACCGATCTTTCAGGTCACTGATAAATTGAAACTTCCTCAGGAATTATAGTGAGGAGCCACTTCCTCATGACATCTTGCACTGTTCTTGATAGTCTTTTTCTCCTTTCCAACTACAGCATTATTTGTGCAATTTTCCTTTAATGTAGAGGGTTCAAATGGTGTATGGGTCTAAAGTGCCTACAGAAAGGTACATCCCATAGAGCACTTTCTTTTTCATTAGACTTGAAACACTTCAGTCAGTAAATCCTCCTTTTGGTTTGTCACAGGTTCCACCAATTCATGTCATGTCACAGACTTCGGTCCCTCTCCTCTATTATCTAGGCCTTTGTATCTTTGGCCTGTCTCCCCCACTAAACAAGAAGCTCCATTAGGGTAAGGATGGTGTTTGTCTTCCACATCATTCTATGTCCTCTATCTTAATATGTTTGGGACATATTAAGGTGTTATAGAAATCCTTGTCCAATGATTGAAGGCAATGAATGAACCACCCTTGCCACCATTTTTAATAGACTTTTTTTTCTTTCTTTTGTTTTCTTATATCACATACTATAGGGAGATAAATGTGGGAAGTATCCATTTGGTAATTATTGCATACCAAATTTTGAACAAATTTAGCATTCTGAAATTTAAAAGAAACTTTTCCCTTCTTTTCTACTAGTGGACTAAATAGAAAGTAAAATCATATATTTACACTCTTGAAAGTTTTGAGAAGGACACAAGAACATTTCATCTGGGCCATTTTAGTTCTGCTCTCAAGGAGTTAGGCACTTGGATGTCAGTGACCCAATTCCATATTCCATATTGGTTTTTTAAACTCAAGATACTCCGAAATGTGTGTTTCTATAAAGAGTCTGTCCTTGCCAATGGCAACACCAAAAATAAATCCAGATCACATTGCTGAAAATCCTTATCACATCAAACATGGTGCTAAATACAAAACAGGAATTTTTGCTTTATATCAATAGTTTTAAATTGAAGATACAGAATAACACATCCTTGTACTGCCTAGATATTTTATTTTTATGTTTTCTATTTCCTCATACCTTGAAATGGCAACAGTTTGAGGATTTGTATTTATTTTCTTATTTTTTGAGGTTACAAAAACTAGAGACTCTTCTAAAGTCCTGGGTCTTCTACATTTTGACAGAGACCATTGGGGATGAGGTACTTCTAAAAATTATAATTCCAGGTTCTACACCCCTACACATCACTATGCATTTTCATTGCTCTGAAAATTTCTTATACCACCTTAACACACACACACACACACATTTTGTTAGGTTTTCCTCACTTGGTGAAGACTGCAATCTTGTTAATATCTCTAAGCATTGTAGAGTTATCTAAGCTCTAGATAAAAATACCAGAATCCTTTTAAAATTTTTCCCCTGTACAGGGGAGGGGGGAGGAAGGGAGAGAGAGAGAAATCAGTTTAAACTTATAATGTTCAAAATCAAAAATTTAAATGGAATATGACTAGTTTCTTAAAAGATCTGTATAGAAAATATTTCCATAAGCAAAATAGTAAGAATATTTTCTTCCATTAAAACAAAGTAAATCTAGTGATCTTTATGAAAGTCAATCATAAATGTGACAACTGACATCATGAGTTGTTTTTTCATCAGTGTAATATCTCACCAAGTATGAAAACCAAAACATCAGACCACTAGTTTTGTTCTATGTTTGTACAAATAGCTAAATGATTTGTTGAAACATTATATATTTTTCTATTTCTCTTCCTCTCCCTTCTACTCATACTTTTTTTGATTTGAAGACCAAAAGTAATCATCTTCTGTAACTTCACCTCTCCATTTAAAAATATTTCTACTGGGCCTTCCTTCAACTCATTGGAAAGACAAATCACATTGTCTAAAAGTTATGGATTGTGTGCTGCTGTAGCTGTTTCTTTTTTGCTGAGAGCAATCTGTCCAGCCACCCTCTGCCCTTCAAAAATGAGTTTCCACAAAACTCATAGTTCTCTAAAATACCCTCACAACATTTTTCAGATGATTAAGTTGTTCCATATTTCCATTAGATGTCTCAGAAAATCCAAAATCATTTGAGTCTGTCACTGATGCAATCACTGATAATAATAATAACAGCTAGTATTTATTAAGCACTTAGTCTTCTCCAGGTGATGTGTTAAGTATTTTATATGTGCAGACTCATTTTATCTTCTCAATAACCCACCATTAGTCAAGAATCTTTGGGTTGCAAATGGCAAAAGTCCACCTCAAAAATTTTTAAGGAAAAGAAAAGGCATAGGCTTGCATACCTGGAGGTCTTGGAACATAGTTGGCTAAAGACATGACACAGCCTCACTGATATCATCCAGACACTTTCTTCTCTTAGCTCTACTTCCTTCTAAATTGTTTTGTTCTCAGGTTGTCTCTATGTTATTTTGAGATGAATGCCATTAGTTCCATGTTTACATCCTATCAACAAACAACCTGCTGTGAACTGTCTTGTGTCCCTCCCAAATAAATTCATATGTTGAAGCCCCAACCCCCAATGTGACTATACTGGAGATAGGGCCTTTAGGAGGCAGTTAAGGTTAAATGAGGTTGTAAGGTTGGGGCCCTAATCTGATGGGATTGGTGTCTTTATAAGAGTAGATGAAGACACAGGAGAGTTTGTGCTCTCCACCATGTGGGGACACAGCGAGGAGGCAGCCACCTACAAGCCAGAAAGAATCCTCACCAGAAACCAACCCTGCTAGCATCTTGATCTTGGAAGTTTCAGCCTCCAGAACTGTGAGAAATAAATCTCTGTTATTTAAGCCATCCAGTTTATGGTATTTTGTTACGGCAGCCCAGGTGACTAATACACAACACTCGAAGGGTTTCCCCAGCAACCTCAGCAAAAGTCCCAGAATTGATTCTGATTGGTCTTGTTCAGGTCACAGTCCATCACTGAAACAATCACTGCAGTGAGGGTTCTCTTATTACCGCGTCTGGGTCACCTGCTGACCCTTCGAGCTCATTCTGTGAGATCAGGCTTGAACTATTTGGATCAAAGTTAAGGGGAGATTATTCTCTATAGGAAAATTATTACCAAAAAAAAAAAAAAAAGCAGAAAGTGATGCAAAGAAAAACAGAACAGGAGTAGATAGCTTTACATACACTACAGAAAAGGTTATTTCCACTTTGTATAAGCGGAAACAGGCTGAGTTAGGTGAAGTTACTTGCTGAAAAATTCAAGTCTGGCACATAGCAGAGCTGGGTGGGACTCAGACTCTCAAGTCTGAACTCAGAGCCACTGTACTCTTCAACCTTCTTGATGCTGAAGACCTTAGGGAATGATATATAATGCTGTTTGAGCCCTCTTCATGGCCACTGCCCTGCTTCCCTTATCACAGGGAAATTTAGCAAGATGCTAAATAAGTAGTATGCCTCTTTCTCTATAATTTTTATCAAAATGATAAAAATAAAACCCCACAGCCAAAACAAAAACAATAAATGATAACTTTTCTGGATTGGATCAATGGTCCATTTAGTCCAACAGCATCTTCAGCAATACATTTGGGATGTAATTTGCCCCTGATTATAATTTTAACAAGAACAACATTTCCCAAGCATTTTAGGGTCCTTTAATCATGGCTCTTTTAATGGTGAATGTATCAAAATATTTTTAATCTCTTAATAATATTTCTCTCAACTCACTGTCCACCACAGGAAGTAGTATCTCCTTTTTTTATCCTAAGCATGTCTCACTTAAGCTCCAAAGGAGGCTGTTCTCTCTTGTGCTCAGGATTTGGTGGGACAGTTTCTACTGACGCCCAGATCAGACTGTTGATCTTATAGATTAGCTGGGATTTTACTTCCTGATGCACCTCTCCTCTTTCCGGGTTAGATCTTGGGCAGTTAAGCTCATCCTCATGAGCCATCCTCCCATGACATCTTTTCTGAAAAAATGCACTTAGCATTTGAGATATGGCTCATAATCATTTAAGGAAAAGCATGCTCCAAGACAAGGCTCCTATAGAGGCAAAGACTAAGCCATCTCAGTGTCTCTGGTCCAGATCAGTTAGGAACAGGAATCACTGTGCAGTGAGGGAGACAATGGAGAAGCAGGAAAGGGGTTGGTAAGCAGTAGGCAGTTGAAAGAATCCTCATGCATTGGATTTATAATAAAACTAGATTCCACAACAGAGATGTGAGTCTAGAGTGTTCATGAAAACCCTTCAGGCTATTTACTTATGGGCACTGTCACAGTTTATTACAATCTTGCTGCAAGGGCAAAAGCCTCTAGTAAGGGGATCAAAAATGCATTCTTTATAGGAAAATGTTACAGGGAAATACAAAAGGAAAAGAATATTTGCTGAAGATGCTAGATTGTTGAGGGTCAGTCAGCAGGGTGGACAGGTGACAGGTTTCCCAGAACAAGAATTTGTTCCATTAGTTTTTACCAGAAAATTACTTAAGCATTTTATTGGGAATGTTCATTTCTTCCCAGAAAGGAGATTGCAAATTATTATGTCATATACAAAGATTCTTTCCTACACCAGGTTTGGGGCAACTTCTCTTTTATAGTAGCCAGCATGTTTAAAGGTAATGGCCATGGGAATTCACGTGACACTGTTAAGAATTGGAAGCTGTATAGCAGAGGGGGGTTCTGAGTGTGGGTTTTGCAGCCAGATGGACCTGGGTGTTCAACCTTAAACCTCAGTTTATTCATACGCAAAATGAAGGTGATAATCACTACTTCGCTGAGAAGGGAATATTAATAAATACTATTTTATTCTTATTTTTTTCTCTGAATGTTTATAATTAATCACTTTTATATTGATCACTTTCATAATCATCATTATCATAAACAATAATATTTATTATTACTATAAAGTCTTCATAGCAACCAGGACCTGTGTTTATATCTACCATGGTCCCTTTCAAGGCCCCAGGGTAACTTTTAAAAGTTTAGAAAATTTGGGCACCAGAATCTTAGGGAATAGTGAACAGTGAGTTTTCCGCACTACGGGAATCAGGCAAATTCCTAGACCAAATCCAATTCTGAGCAAAGTTTTCACACACATACAAATTTGTAAGTAAAACTGTCTCCTCCCAATGGCCCATTGCCATGGTAATCCACTAAATAAAATAGACTCAAAGGAAATATTTTTAATGCTTTCTTGTTCAGAGGCCTTGGTTCAGAGATCTTGTCTTCTAAATGGACCATCAGCAAGTTCCTGTTGCCCTCTGTCAAACATCAAAAATCCAGAGCAATTTAGGTTTACACAGCACATAAGGAAACATACCTTCATCCCCTTCTCCACCTTCAAACTTGTGTCTGGGGACTGCAGCAGACCTGAGGTTTGGTGGCCTGCTTGTTCAACAGTGGAGTCCTCTCCAGCATGAAGGAAAAAAGGGAATCCATCTAGCCATTGTCTATTCATTCTGGGAGACCCCTGAGCAGCCAGGACAGAGGCATGGCAAGCCCCCCCTCAAATACATCAGGCCTCTGTATGATTAGTCATATTGCTCCTTGGCAAAAGCAATGTCCGTATTTTAAGATGTAAATTAAAGAAGCATTTAATGGGAATGCAAACATTGCATTTTTCAATGCTGGATTAAACCTTTTCTGTTTTACAATCAATAATGCACTTATATCACCTATTTTGGTAATCATCACACTTTAGTGTAACTCCTTGTTTAATCATCTGATGCCCTTACTAGATTGTGAATTGGGAATTCTGGAGAGAGCTATGTCTGCCTTGCTTAGTGCTATACATCTGGAGCCCAATACAGAGCCAGTACATTTGATGAGCAAATGTACAGAGGATAGGTGAGTGAATAAAAATTTCAGCTGGTTACTTGAAATCGTGAAAAACAAAATGTACTGGACAATTAAGGAGATGATGATTTTATCTAGGTTATGCAACAGGGAGAATGTTCATTTTGTCAAAGAAAGGGAGGGGGTCTGGGCTTTTACAGAGTTGGATAGACAAGGACGTCATCCTCAAGTCTCATGAAGAAGGATGGAGACAGGTCCTACCTTGGCATATGTGAGGGCAGTTAGCCATTTCCCAGAACACAAGAATGGGGGGATTTCTCTACCGGTGCTGCTCTCCAGGGACACGGGGCTCAGATAAAGTTCCACATTGTCAAAATAAAGTAGATAAAGCATTTAGCACAAAGTCTAAGAGCACATAGTAGGCCCTTCTAAGTGGCAGCAATTGTTGTATCAAATCAACAGAAGAGTAAAGGGTATCCTTCCTAAGACACCATCGCTGTTTCCTTATCAGCAGCCATTCCCACCAGTGCCTGAGGTTCTTGGCTGCTTCTCACTCTAGGCTGCCTGCCAGGCTCCTGGTAATTTCAAGGACCCTCACTGGTTTCCTCCCATCACTTTCACTTATCAGATGAGGCATACTTATCAGTCCAGCTCCCTTGGAGGCCTGTTCCCATTCAGCACAGTGCCAAACACACGTTTCGCATAGTACGTGCTCCATAAACACATAAATTAATGCATGATCAAGAGCCTGAGCTTTAGAAAATCTAACGTCATATTTATGATAACAATTGTCCTTGTTTTCCCTCTCAATAATACACATATTTGGCTGCAGAAGCTTGTGGGTTTATGTCATTAGGCAAAAATTTACCACAACTCTAGAGTCCTTTTCCTGTCACATTTTAGAATCATCCTTTTAAATTTTTTGAATATTCCTCTTCTAAATGCATTACGTTGCACTTGTCCACACTTAAACTCATCTACCGCTTTCCTGCCCATTAGCACAGCTTCCTAAGTCTTCCTTGCTCACCAGGGAATTGGTACTCATCAACTTGGTTTTTCCCTATTCAGAATAGTTCAGCAGCATTGGCTGTAGACTTGGAGATTTCACAGTACAAACCCTTCTGCAGATCATTCATAAAGGTATTAAATAAGACTGACTCAGACCAACCCCTGAGGAACCCCACTGTGTTTATCCTTTTCCTTCAAAACAAATGTGCATTACTCCCTACTCAGTTTGCTTCCCGTCTCTAAGCCAGTACTGAATCTGAGACAAAATACCCTTACCCAATCTACGGTGACAACAGTTCCCATTAAACTGTACTTTGGGGTCTCACAAAGCACAAAATATCACCTGAGGGACAGAGGCAATTCATAGTTTGACAATAGGACAATATCCTCACCATAGTGCCACTTAAGAACTATTTAACCCAAAGGTTAAATGCTGTCCCCATAGAAATTCAGGCACAACAGATGGCCAGCAGAACTGAGGGGCAATGGAATATTTGAAACCCACATTTCATCAAGAGCATTTATTTAGTAGATGGGGTTTCCAAATCCTGAAGACTTCAGCATGAAGATGTGCCCATTTAGGAATGTTGCTACCTTTGAAATGATGCTTTGTCAGTTGTTTCACAGAAACCTTGAAGGGCTCTTTGTGAACTTAAAATTCTTAATATCCATGAGCCAAAATTACTCTCTTTGGCTCAGTTTGCACCTATGCTAACTTTAACATCTGTTAACTTCAGGAGTCACTAAGAAGGACTCAAAGAGCTCCTCCTGTTCAGAGCCTTCTTCTACCCCTACTGCAACAAGAATGCCTCTCTATCATTAAACTTCTCACACTGTAATGCAATTATCTGTTTATGTATTTCTTCACTACCAGAACATGAGTTGACTTACAGTGGGGATCACATCGTATTCATCTCTACGTCACAGGAGCCTAGCACATAGTAGGTACCTACCACATATTCCTTGAATGAGTGAATGAACAAATGAATAACCAAACGAGCCACACAGCACTCTTCCTCATCCCCAGCCACTGTACTTGAAACGGGAGCCATGAAATGAGAGCAAGGCTTATTAAGGAAACCAGGCAAGTAGCCAATGTGTTTCACCCCTGCAGAGTGGAAAGAGCACAGGGACCTAGGCAAAAATCCCAGTTAGCACATGACTAAGTTTCCAAGCCCATTTTTCTGCCCACTTCCCCTTTTCTCCTGCCAGTTCTAACCAAGACAGGAGCAAAAACTCTCGTGCCATATACTACCTGTCTGCTAGAGCTGCCACAACAAAATACTATAGACTGGGGGGCTTATATAACAGAAATGTATTTCTCACATCTAGTTTTGGAGGCTAGAAATCTGAGATCAAGTTGTTGGCAGGTTTGGTTTTTCCTGAGACCTCTCTCTTTGGCTTGGAAGAGGGCCACCTTCTCACCATGTCCTCATGTGGCCTTTTCTCTATATGCACACATTTCCTGGTGTCTCTTCCTCTTGTAATGACACCAGTCCTATAGGATTAGGGCTCAACCCTCATGACGTCATATAATTTTAATTATCTCTTTAAATGCTCTATCTAAACATATAGACACAATAGGGATTAAGGCTTCAACATATGAATATGGAGGGGACAAATTCAGTCCATAACCACCCCATGCCCAACTGTAGCCCCAAGGTGGCCTGGGCTCCAGAATGACTTCTTACCCTTTTCCCCCTATCAAAGGGTTTCCTCCCAATCCAAATCAAAGCTCCCACTTTCAGGGCATTTTTTAGTCCATTTGCATCCATTCATTCAATAAATATTTATTGAATACCTATTGTGTGCTTGGCCTTTGAAATATATCAGTAAATAAAACAAATAAAAATACCTGATCTTGGGGAACCGCCACGGTGGATAGTGATGACAGACAATAAATGATAAACACAGTAAATTACACAATATGTTAAAAGCTGTAAGTGCCCTGAAAAAAAGAAAAAACAACAGGTAAGGGAGGTTGAGGGTGGAATGAAGAGGCAACTTGAGTATTAAATAGGTTGGTCCAGGTCGGCCTTATTGAGAAAGTGATATTCAAGTAGACATGAAGAAGATGAGTGATTAGGCCAAGCATACATCTTAGGTGTGAAGAGATGCAAAGGAGACAACCAGGCAAAGAGCCACAGCCAGGGTATGCCAGGACTGGAGAAGTAGCAAGAGGCCAGTGTGGCTGGAGAGAGAGATAGGAAGAGTAGTAGGAGATGAGGTCAAGGAGGTAAGAGGTGGGAGTGGGCCATTATAAGCCCTTTGACTTTTACTTTTAGCATAACTGGATTTTGAACAGATAAATGACTTGATCTAACTTTTGTTTTGAAAGATCATGCTTGACATCAAAACATAAAATGTGGCAAGGGGGAGTAGTAAAAGGGTAGAGTTTTGTATGCCATCAAAGTTAAGTTTTTATCAGCATGAAATGGACTGTTTTATATCTATCTATAGATAGATAGATAGATATAGATATATAGAGATATATGCTCAAAGAAAATAATGTCAACCAAGAACACTCTATCTAGCAAAACTGTCCTTCAGAAACAAAGATGAGATAAAGACTTTTCCTGACAAACAAAAGCTGAGGGAGTTCACCACCACTAGACTTGCCTTACAAGAAATGCTGAAAGAAGTTCTTCAAGCTGAATAAAAGAATGCTAATTAGTAATAAGAAAACATATGAATATATACAACACACTGGTAAAGGTAAGTATATAATCAAATTTAAAACTCTAATACTGTAATATGTTGGAGTGTTAAGCACTTAACTGTAGTACAAAGGTTAAAGGATTAAAGTATTAAAAATAACTAGAGCCATAATAATTTGATAATTAATACACAATATAAAAAGAGGTAAATTGTGACCTCAAAAACATAAAAAGGGGGAAGGAGTAAAAGGGTAGAATTTTATATGTGATTGAAGTTAAGCTGTTGTCAGCATACAACAGACTGTTCTGTCTATAAGATATCTTATGTAAGTTTTGTGGTAACAACAAAGCAAAAACCTACAGTACATAAACAAATAAAAAAAAAAAGAAGGGACTCAAAGCACACCACTACAGAATCATCAACTCACAGAGGAAGGCAACCAGAGAGGATCAAAGGAACAAGGAAACTACAAAACAGCCAGAAAATAATTAGTAAAGTGACATTAGTAAGTTCTTACCTATCAATAATTACTCTAAATGTAAACAGATTAAATCCACAAATCAAAAGGCATAGAGTGGCTGGATGGATAACAAAACAAGACCCAATTATATACTGCTTCTAAGAGACTCATTTCAGCTTTAAAGACACATGTAAGCTCAAAGTAAACCAATGGAAAAAGATATTCCATGCAGATGGAAACCAAAAGATAGCAGGCGTAGCTATACTTACATCAGACAAATTAACTTTAGGTCAAAAAAATGTAACAAGAGACAAGGTCATTATATAAAGATAAATGAGTCAATTCATCAAGATGAAATAACAATTGTTAAATAATATGCACCTAACTTTGGAGCACCTAAATATAAATATTAAGCAAATACTAACATATGCAGGCAGAAATAGACAACAATGCAATAACAATAGGAGACTTCAGTATCCCACTTTCAACAATGGATAGATCATCCAGACAGAAAGTCAGTAAGAAACATTGGACCTCACTATACTTTAAACCAAATGGACCTAACAGACATATATAGAACATTTTATCCTACAGCAGCACAATACACATTCTTCTCAAGTGCACACAAAGCATTCTACAGGATAGATCATATGTTAGGTCATAAAACAAGCCTTAAAAATTTTAAGAAGATTGAAATCATGCCAAGTATTTTTTCCAGCCACAATGGTATGAAACTAGAAATCAATAACAGGAAGAAAACTGGAAAATGCACAATATGTGGAAATTAAACAACACACTCCTGAATAACTAATGGATCAAAGAAGAAATCAAAAGAGAAATTTTTTAAAATCTTGAAACAAATGAAAATGGAAACACAACATACCAAAACTTATGGGTTGCAACAGAAGCAATTTTAAGAGAGCTGTTCATAGTTATAAACAACTACATTACTAAAAGCATAAGACCTGCAATAAACAATATAACCTTACACCTCAAGGAATTAGAAAAGAACAAACTAAGTCCAAAGTTAGCAGAAGTAAGGAAAAAAACAAAGAGCAGAGGAGAAATCAATGACTAGAGACCAGAAAAACATTAGGAAAGATCAACAAAACTAAAAGCTGGTTTTTCAATAAATTTGACAAACCTTTAATTAGACTAACCAAAAAAAAAAAAAAACATAAAATGAGAAGTGAAAAAGGAGACATTATAACTGATACCACAGAACTGCAAAGGATTATAATGAACTAGTCTAACCAATTTTATGCCAACAAATTGGATAACCTAGAAGAACTGGATAAATTCCTCAAAACATATAACCATACAACCTAGAAACATACAAGACAGAATCATGAAGAAATAGAAAATCTGAACAGACAAATAAAAAGTAAAGAGATTGAATCTGTAATCAAAAACCTCCCAATAAAGAAAAGTCCAGGTCTAGATGATTTCATTGATGAATTCTACCAAGCATTTAAAGATGAATTCACACCGATCCTTCTCAAACTCATCCCAAAAATTGAAGAGAAGGGAACATTCCCAGCCTTATTTGATGGAGCCAGTCTTACCCTGATACAAATCCAAATAAGGACACTACAAGAAAAGAAAACTACAGGCCAATATCCCTGATAAATATAGACGTAAAAATTTTCAACAAAATACAAGCAAACCAAACTCAACAGCATATTAAAAGGATCATACACCATAATCAAGTGGGATTTATCCTTGGGCTGCAAGGATGGTTCAACATACATAAATCAATAAACATGATATACCACATTACTAGAATGAAAGATAAAAATCATATAATCATCTAAATATATGCAGAAAAAGTATTGGACAAAACTCAACATATTTGCACAATTAAAAATACTCTCAACAAGTTAGGTATAGAAGAAACGTACCTCAACATAATATAGGCCTTATATGACAAGCCCAGAGCTAATACCATACTCATTGGTGAAAGGTTGAAAGCTTTTCCTCTAAGATCAGGAACAAGACATGGATGTCCACTTTCACCACTCCTATTCAACATAGTACTGGAAGTCCTAGCTAGAGTCATTAGGCAAGAAAAAGAAATAAAAAGCATTAAAATTAAAAAGGAAGAAGTAAAATGGTCTCTATAGATGATATAATCTTGTATATAGAATAATCCTAAAAACTCCACCAAAAAAACCTGTTAGAACTTCTAAATGAATTCAGTAAAGTTGTAGGATACAAAATCAACATACACAAATCAGTTGCATTTCTATATACTAACAGTGAACTATTTGGAAAAAGAAAATAAAACAATCCTATTTACAATAGCATCAAAAAAGATAAAATACTTAGGAATAAATTTAACCAAGGAGGTGAAAAATCTGAATGCTGAAAACTACAGGACATTAAAAAAGACACAAATGGAAAGATATCTCATGTTCATGAATCGGAAGAATTAATACTGTTAAAATGTCATTTTACCCAAGGCTGTCTATTAGATTCGATGCAATACTCATCAAAATTCCAGTGGTATTTTACACAGAAAAAGAAAAAACAATCCTCAAATTTGTCTGAAACCACCAAAGACCCCAAATACCAAAAACAATCCTGAGAAAAAAGAACAAAGCTGGAGGCATCACACTTCCTGATTTCAAACTATATCACAAAGCTACAGTAATCAAAATAGTATAATACTGTCATAAAAACAGACACAAAGAACCATGGAATGGAACTGAGAGCATAGAAATAAACCCATATGTATACTGTCAACTAATATTGACAAAGGAGACAAGAACATGCGATGGGGAAAGGATAGTCTCTTCAACAAATGGTGTTGGGAAAATTGGATAAGCACATGCAGAAAAATGAAATTGGACCCCTATCTTACACCACACACAAAAATTAACTTGAAATGGATTAAAGACTTAAACATAAGACCTGATACCATAAAACTCCTAGAAGAAAACGTGGGAAAGAAGCTCCTTTACATTGGTCGTGGCAATGATTTTTTGGATATGACACTAAAAGCACAAGCAAAAAAAGCAAAAATAAACAAGTGATACTACATCGAACTAAAAAGCTTCTGCACAGCAAAAGAAACAATCAACAAAATTAAAAGGCAGTCTATGGAATGGAAGAAGATATTTGCAACCACATATCTGATAAGGAGTTAATATCCAAAATATATAAAGAACTCATACAACTCAATAGCCAAAGAATACAAATAGTCTGATTTTTAAAATGGGAAGAGGATTGAATAGATATTTTTCCAAAGAAGACAAACAAATGGCCAACGGGTACAGGAAAAGATGCTCAACATCACTAATCATCAGAGAAATGTAAATCAAAACTACAGTGAGATATCACTTCACACCTGTTAGAATGGCTATGATGAAAAAGACAAGAGATAAGTGTTGGCGAGGATAAGGAGAAAAGAGAACGCTTCTGCACTGTTGTTAAGAATGTAAATTGGTGCAGCCACTATGGAAAACTGTATGGAGTTTCCTCAAAAAATTAAAAATAGAACTACTATATTATCCAGCAATCCAACTTGTAGGTACATATCTGAAGGAAGTAAAATCATTATCTCATAGAAATATCTGTACCTCCATGTTCATTGCAGCATTATTCACAAGTGCCAAGACATGGAAGCAACATAAGTCCCCATCAATGGATGAAATTAATGGATAAAAAAAATGTGGAATACATATACATTGGAATAGTATATATAATGGAATATTATTCTGCCATAAAATGAGGGAAATTCTGCCATTTGCAACAACATGGATGGACATTGAGGGCATTAAGCTAAGTGAAATAAGTCAGACAGAGAAAGACAAATGCTGTATGTTTTCTGTTACATGGGAAATCTAAAAGAACCCAACTCATAAAGAGTAGAAGAGTGGTTGGCATGTACTGGGGGGTAGGGGAAATATTGGCTGAGTACAAACTTCCGGTTACAAGAGGAATAAGTTCCGAGTGATCTAATATATAACATGGTGACTATAGTAAACAATACTGTATTATATACTTGAAAGTTGCTAAGAAAGTAAACCTGAAATGACCTCAGTCCCCACAAAAATTGCAATTATGTGAGGTGATGGAGGTGTTAACTATCTTATTGTGGTAATCATTTCATAAAACATATGTGTATCAAATTATCACGTTGTGTGCTTTAAACTTACACAATGTTATGTGTCAATTATATCTTAATCAATCTGAGGGGAAAAGATCACTCTTGCTACTGTGTTCAGGAAACTTTAAGGAGGTATGAGTGGTGGGATAATGCAACTGAATTACTAATTAGTGGCAATTTGGGCATTTACTGCGGGTCTCCTATGTGGGTCAGGCAGCTTGCTAAGAGTCAAAGATTCAAAGGTAATAGGATGTGGTCTCTGACTTCACAGATCTGGTCTTGTGTTGGCTGCGGATAGTTGATTACAGTGCAGAGCGATGCAGAAACCATGGAGGATGCAGGATGCATAGGAGGAAAAGCACGCCCATGTCTGGAGTCAGATTAGCCCAGGTTTGAATCCTAGCTCCACTCCTTGCTAGGTGGGTGACTTCACACAAACTGACCTTCCTGAGGTCGGTCCTCACCTGGAAAATAACATCACTTCAGTGCACTCCAGAGATGGTTAAATGAGATCATGCATTTAAAACACCCAGGAAGACACTTGACACAGAGGATTGTGCTCAATAAATGAGGTCATTCCTGTTACAGGGGATAAGCAGTACACTAACGACGCTCGGAGGAAGGGGATCCACCCCGATAACCTTCTAATCCTGCCTGGGGAAGAGGGGAAAATGTCGCAGAGGAGGTAACATCTGAGCTGGGTCATGCAAAATTAGAGTTTTCCAGGTAGAGGAAAACAAGATGCTCCAGAAAGAGATTTCTTGAGCCTAGGGTGTCATTTTGAATCCTGCCCACTCTACCTTCTGGAACAGCTTTTGGCAGTCGCCCTGGGATTCAGAAAGACCACCTACCTCAGAGGTCAAGAGAGCCAGGACAGCAAAGGTCTTCCTTCCACACACTCTTCAGTATGCAGGAAACACACCCACTGGCCAAAGAGGAGGGGGAGTTTGAAGCAGATGTTGGGAGAGATGACAGCTGCAACCTTCACCTTGAACAGCTCCAGGGGGCATCATTCTTGTTGTACTCTAAGCGCACAGCACCCCCTTGTGGCAGTACAAGGAATAGCCCCTGGGGTGAGGAGTACAGCCGCTCTGCAGAGGAGCGCTCACAGCCACCAAGACTCAGAGAAGCCAAGCCATGGGCTCCCTCTGTGCCAAAAGGGTTGAGAGCCAGACCCCTGTAGGTCCTGCACAATGCAGAGCTTTGCAGCAGCAGTGACTGCACCGCCAGGTGCCAAGCATTGTGCCTGTGGATACCAAGGTAAACATAAGGGAGTTACACCTAGGAGAGGGAAGAGCTTCACTGGATCTGCATGCAGGTGTGCAAAAAAATGGAATGCTCTAGGCTTCTCTACGTTGAAGGTAAATTCTCACCAAGATCACACTTCAAAAATGCTTTAAAACCATCTTCCTTTATCCCTTCAAACATTTCCCCTCCCAGCTTCCCTGAGGCGGCCACTTGTGCGGGGGCTCTTTCTCCACCTTCCCTTAGATCCATTCACTGCTTTGTTTGCAAAGTGGACTGAGCGGGGAGGGTAAGCCTACACCAGAGGAATGAATCACTTTCTGTGTGATTTCCATAGGTGGCTTCCCTGGGACGGGGAATTTTTGAACAGGGACTCTTCCCAGTATAACCCAGCTTATCTCAGTTGACACACCTGTATCTACCTGCTTCCAGATCTCAACCCCTTGACAAAGGCCTTAACCTGCCCCTCAGCTTGACTAACCTTTAGACTGGTTCCTTTCTGACTATAGACCCATTACTGACCTCCCTTTTCTTAGAGCATTAACTTTAGAAAATTTGTATTGTCGATTCTCTCTCTGCCCCTTTGCCACTTAACTTCTGCAACCTAGGAATCATTCTCTAGGAAGCGGGGCCGGGGGCAGCCGGGAGCAGCCCTTGGAAATGTAATCATCGAAAAAGATTGGGCTCCTATTGCCCTAATCTATGGGCAGTAGGAGGCTAACTTCAACAAGCAAACACAGGTGGTCTAATCACATCAACCAACCTCCTAACACTCTCCAGTACCTTGCCATTGGCACACCTCAATATTAAAAGCCCTCTAGGCTTTTTATTTTCCCATGGAGTTGAGCTCCCTCCCTTGTTGCATAGTCTTGACCCCTATTGCAATAGTCTCAAATTAAGTCTTCCTTGCCTGTTTAACTCCACCCAGTGCAATTTTTCTTTGCCAACCTTTTCTCTTTTAAGTAGACTCCCTCCTTCTGAGGCTCTGGCCATCCCCCTGCCTGTTCGCAGCAGGCCAAGGGAAGTCTCAATCATAGCAATGTTTCCCAGCTGCTACTTTGCAACGTAACAGCAACAGCCTAGGAGATGCACTTGAGTTCCTTTTGTTATGAGCAAACTGGAGAACATACGCCAAATTGCATTATGCTGCAGGAGGATGCACTCTTCCTTTATTTCTTTTTATCCAAACTGTTCCAGTTACCCAAAGCTCAATTTTGCGTATGCGTAGAAATAAAATTCCTTTTCTACATTCCTATATCCTAGTCAAAACAAACCATTTTCTGCCAGCCAAAACCTGGCAAAGGGACAGCATGAAAAAAGAGGAAAGAGCACCAGATTCTGGCCACTAACCAGCTGGTTTAATCTTAGGACAACCTTCGCCCTTCTCCAGATATTCTTTTCTCTGAACAGTACAGAAGCACAACGAGACGGAGGATTCTCCATCTTTCATCATTCGTATTCCCACTAATTACCAGGTCAAATAACGTGACTCCCACTGTGAGAGGGACCAAAGCCAACTCTCTCTGAAGAGGATATTTATATAGTTACAGGTCCCCTGTTGCTCTATTTATCATCTTGTGTGTGTTTAAACATTGCAGTGGTAGAGCTGAGAATAATTTTTTTTGCTATCATTTCTAAGCACAAGAAAAATAGTAATTCCATTAGTGGCTGAAATTTTGTAATAATACCATTAGCATATATGTTATTGCTACAGTAAATCTAAGACAAAAATATTTTTAATTGTAGTAGTATTATGTATAGTAATGGGAGGGGAGTGATTAAGAGCCATAAGAGATCCAAAATGAATAATCTGTATATAGAGATGTCTTACTGATCCATGAAACTGGGGTTTAAGTTATGTAACAGGTGGGGAAAAAATATATTCACATTCTTTTCCCCTCCCCCAACAATTCTGACCATGGCCCTGCCTTTCTCCCTAACTCCCCACCTACATCTCACTTCTGTGCTTCATTATGCTGATGGCAAGAATGGTGAGAAATCAGCAGGAAAGCCTAGATTTCCACAAGAAAGGAAAAAAATAATGATGAGAGAAAAGAAAAGAGAGGAGACAGAGAAGTGAGTCTGGGTATGGAAGAATATTTAAAGTTGTGAGTTGAGAGAAAATGAGAGCTTCTGGAAGCAACTTCTGTCCATGAGGAATATTTTAAGAGAGGCAATGATTGGGACAAATATTTTAAGTTCTGCTATACATTAGGAATGTTCTTTGCCACCTCGTTAGACTGAGAAAATTTTTTTTTAATATATATTATTTTACTCTTTTTTTATGATATATTTTATTTATTTATTTATTTATTTATTTATTTATTTATTTATTTACTTATTTATTTATGGTTGTGTTGGGTCTTCGTTTCTGTGCGAGGGCTTTCTCTAGTTGTGGCAAGTGGGGGCCACTCTTCATCGCGGTGCGTGGGCCTCTCACTATTGCGGCCTCTCTTGTTGCGGAGCACAGGCTCCAGACGTGCAGATTCAGTAGTTGTGGCTCACGGGCCTAGTTGCTCCGCGGCATGTGGGATCTTCCCAGACCAGGGCTCGAACCCGCATCCCCTGCATTGGCAGGCAGATTCTCAACCACTGCGCCACCAGGGAAGCCCCGAGAAAATTTTTTTAAATTATGCCTTTGTTGTTGATATGGGTTTTCTTAAAATCACTACCATGTATGACTGGTGTACTACACCAGAAAGAAGCACATGAATGCCTTGCTTTATTCCAGTTATGATTACAGACTTTTTTTTTTTAAATCCTGAGTTCCACTATCCTGCAGTCTGTAATTTATATTAAGTACTTGGCATTATAATCCTGAGGGGTCCATCGCCCTAAGGGGAACACCACTCCATAGTTGGCAGCTAGTGTTTGAAAGACTGTGACAGAAAGTGACACCTCAGAGGTGGCTCCCACGATTGTCTCTACCATCCTTATCAATTCCCGGTAGTGATAATGAGGTATCGTTTTCCACTAGTATGAACGGTCTTCAAGACGTGGCTAAAAGTATTATGGAATCTCTTCCTGCCCTAGCATGAGCAGGGTAAACAAATCTAGCAAGTGCAGTAGTCTGTATCCTTTGAAATGTACCCAAGCTTGATTCCAGACAG
Organism: Balaenoptera acutorostrata; assembly: GCF_949987535.1. NCBI lineage: Eukaryota > Metazoa > Chordata > Mammalia > Artiodactyla > Balaenopteridae > Balaenoptera > Balaenoptera acutorostrata. Next base: position 37,647,274 of record NC_080079.1, read on the forward strand.
AACAGTTACTGATTCAGGAGATTCTTGCTGTCAGGGTATAACTGTAAAGTTAGCTGAGTCTAGCCACATTTTCCTCTCACAGAGATACGGTGACAAAGATTTTCTCCTTGACCAAACTCTAACTGGTATCCTCTGAGCTCTTTTTCAACTAAGCCCCATCCTTGGGCGTGTCCTCAAGAGCAAGAATCCTACTAAGTCAGTTTAGCCAGAATCCCCCATCCTCCATATCCCCATACCTAATTAGGGTCTCCATTCACCACCATTCCCCAGGTGACATCTGATCAACCCAGCCTGCCTTCAGCAAGAATCCCATTAGATCAATTTAGCCAGAATCCCTCCCCTCCCCTTGATGTTTCCTCTTAATAATTTTCCATGCACCAAGTCCTGCACACACACTGTTTCTTGGCTATAAATTCTCACTTTGCCTTGTTGTTTTAAGAGTTGAGCCCAATCTCTCTCCCTTACAGCAAAGCCCCATTACACTAGTCCCTCTACCTACCTTGATAGTCCTGAATAAGTTCTGCCTTATTGTTTCAACAAGTATCAGGAATAATTTTTTTTTAACAATAGTCAAAAGGCCTCAAAGATCAGATCTGATCATTTGGGGGCCTGCTGGCTACTAAATGTATGTGTGTCAGGTTTGGTCTGAAACTTACCTCCATCATAATCTAATAGAAAGTTATGTGCAGGAGCTTCCAATCATTGAGAACTACTTACATTTGGCAGAAAGAACCTAATGGTTGTATCAGAGCAAATTAGTTTGGGTCATTTCACAACACCTACCTCAGTGATGATGCAGATTGAGGGAAGGTCAGAATCTCAAAGATCTCTCCAGCTACAACACTCCACAATTTCACAATTTCCCTGAAATATGCACAGCATCTGCCTCCCATGCCTGGAAGCAGTTATATAACCATGGAAGCACTCCTCGTCTTTCGATCTTCATTTTCATGTTGATCTTTTCCATCAAAGTAAAGAAACTAACTAGGTTTTTCCAAAACCAGCAATCCCTATTTTCAAAGGTGCTATTAAGTAATGATGGCATAATTGATGTTAGCAGTCGTTGGAACTCAACAATAAGGCCCCCCGAGAGAGTGAAGTACATTTGTTCTCCCTTCTACCTGTCCAAGGAGGCTTCTCCCCGAGAGTCATGCCTCCTGAGGGGAGGTGTTGTTTGAAGAATGAAGCGTTCCACTCCTTTCCTTTTTACTTGTCTGGACTGAAAGCCTCTTACTGATGTCTCCTGCTGCTCTTTTAACGGGGGGTCCTTTCTCCTATAGCAGGAGTTCTGCCATTGCAGGAGAAAACCGGCTGGAGACCAGGAAATGGAATTTTAAACTATTGTGGGTACCTGGCACTGACAGGTAGAGGTGGCTACGTGAACTACTCGTAGAATTTCCATGGAAACATGTGCCAGTTTGGACAGGCGATGTTAGCATTAAGCAGCACTGTTCCATGGACTAGCTCTCTCTCTCTCTTTTAAAGAGGAGTCCCAAATTCAATTCAAACCAATATTTTACTGAGCACCTACTATGGGCCAAGCACTGTGCTGCTGTGAGTACAAAGGTAAATGAAATACACATAGTCCTTACCAAAGGGGGAAAGCAGGGCAAGGGGTGGGCGTGCCGTGATGGTGGTGGGATGAATTGGGAGATTGGGATTGACGTATATACACTAATATATGTAAAATACATAACTAATAAGAACCTGCTGTGTAATAAATAAATAAATAAATAAGAAAGAAAATATATAGACATAGTCCCTTTGCCCTCATGAAACTCCAGTCTAGCAGACTGGAATGTGTTCTGAAAAGAAAGATCTAAGGTATGATAAGAACATAAACCAATCCGATTAAACCATTCCCAGAGGTGTGAAATGTGAAACCTAAAAGATGAGTAGGCATACTAGAGGGAGAGAACTTTTTAAATAGATTTGTATACATATGTCGACAATATATATTAAAAAAGTTTTTTTCACTGCTAGGGGTGAGTGGTCAGAAATATTTGATGATTCTGCCCGAAAGCAAATGATCCCCAAACCTCACTTCATGTTAGAATTCCCCAAGGTGCTTATTAAAAGGACAGATTCCCAGTCCTAACAGCTAATAATTATGTTTGGTAGATGTGGGGTTGAGGTTCAGGAAACTGTTTAATAAGCACTCCAGGCGATTTTGATGAGTCCTGCTCTGCAGACCAGTTCCCTACAAAACTAATTTTTCTCTGCCTCAGGTCCAGAGGAGGTCTTTGAGCCTAGCCTACATTTCAACTTCGGGTGGGGAGTAGATTTTCTTCATTTCTGTGTTTCGGTGGCACAGAATTGATTATTTTGCTTATTGGTTATTCAAAGTGGCCTCAGTGACCTCCCCAACTTCTGGGTTTCCCCAGTAATTGAAGAGTTGAACTTTGTGACTCTGGGGACCTACTTCAAGCAGCCAACCCCCTACCTGACTTCCCTGACTCCTGACCCCAGCCCATACCTCTATAGTTCACTGAGGCTGTCTCTTTCTCAGTGATTTTTCTTGGTCTTTTCCAGGAGGATGACCAACTGTCCTGGTTGGTCCAGGACAGAAAGGTTTACTAGAACTCGGAACTTTCAGTGATATAGCCAGGAAAAGTCCATCCAGGTAGATGGGGATGAGTTAGTCATTGTAGCAAGAAGCTTGGCTTTCAATAAACAGCTGTGCGTTTGAAGAGCTAGAATGGCTACAACTGTGAAAAAAAAAAAAAAAAGTTAATGCTTCCTAGGTAGGGCTGGTTTCTTCACCCCAGCCATTTCTAAGCTTTCTTTGTTTTCATCCATCTAACTTCCACCTAGTTCCATGGAAATAGAACTAGAATTTGAAAGTCTCTTGCCAATTTTAGCTGCTGGCTGCCTGCAGAGATTTGGAAATGCCAAGTTTTACCTGACCCTCATGCTGTTTAAAGGGGGACAGTAATTAATAAACCAGTATCCATGTTCATAAGTGTTGTCAGTCAACCCAATCCGCTCCCTCTCTCTCTGACTCCAGATAATTAGAAGTATGTGTCTTCAGGCCTGTAGCTTGAAGGGTTGCATCGGATCCAAATGACAGTCCTCCTGCAGAGAACTCCTCCGTTCCTTGTAATCTGTGTTAAAGCAAGAATTAGAAACAGGGTTATGTGAAATCCCTTTCCCTCCAAGTTGAGTGCAGTCCCTGAGAACCCCAAGCTTGCTAGATTACCCAGAGGGGAAGTGTCGTTTCTGCTCAAGGAGGAAGAAATGAGCCAATAGTCACTGAGAACCATCTACGTGTTAGGACCCACCATAGCTCTTTTAAAAGCCCATCTCCCTTCATCCTCAAATCAACCCAGAAAGAAGGCATTTAAATACAGTTCCCCTTGACAAATGAGGAACTCAGTACACAGACAATTTGGGGAGCATAGTCAAGGTTCCACAGCTAGAAGGTATGGAGTAGAGATCCAAGCAGTGGAATTGGACCAAGCAACAGCTTCTCCTTCACCTGGCACGCTCTGCTTCTCCCTACAGGGTTCCTGCTCCTTTCCCATGTTCAGTTTAATTAGCATGGAGCAGGCAAGGAGGAAGTTTTTCAAAACCCGTATCTCAACAGTGGAAGCTCCCAGCATCCCTCACTTCCTCTGTGCAGCACATGGATTCTTAGACAGCTGGGCAGCATGCACGCTCTCGACTTTGTCTCCCAAGCAGCAGCGCATTTTGACACTGATGTTTCCTGACTCCACAGGGACTCCACACTGCCTTTCTCACAGGGTGATCTTCCTCTTGCCCAGACTTTAGTTTCCTCCCCCCGACCCGCAGCTGCTCTCCTAGCTTTTTCAGCAGCTAGATGTTTCCAGAGTGTTCTAACACGGTTCCTCTGCATCTGAGATGATTCACTTAGAGGCTCCCCATCCATTATGCCTCTTCTTTTCATAAGACTTAAGAACAAAATGACATTTCTATCTAATTGACTGATGTGTAGAGAAGCTGATGGGTCTTTCTGTAGCTCACAAGCCATGTACCGTTCATCAGGCTCTAGAGTTTAGTCAGGAATTAATCTATGCAACCCCACAAACACCACATCCACAAGCTTTCCCTGGCTTTTCATTAGGTAGAGCTTTTGCCCACCAATTCTGAAACTTTGGGTTCACTAACACACTCTCCAAGGAGCTTATCCTCTTCCAGCCAGAAGCCAAACTCAGATACCCACTAAGGAACCTAGAAAATGTTTCCACCTCAGATGTTCCATATCCCTCTTCCCCCAAAAAGCTGAGGCATAATGCAATGGAGGAGGAGCTCTGAGTACCTGATTATTGTCCCCAGGTAAGTAGGAATATTTAATTTTTAATTATTACCAGAGTTACAAAGAAATCAAAATATATATACAAGGTCTTTGTTTCAGTGGTCTCTTTTCTGTCCAGGTTAGATCCTGGGCTTTATAATTAGATGGATAGCGGAGATTTTCAGATTCTTATTTGTGAGGGCCATGGAGAAGAAAGGCAAGATAAATCCCTACTGGCAAAAATAGAGAAGAAACAAGTATTTTAGATCTCTTTGTTTGTGGACAGTTTACTTTCTGTAATAACATGATAAGGCTGGAAACTAGATGTTAAACCTAATCTAACTCTTAACTCAACATCATTCAAATTTCTAAAAAACAACCTGGCCTTCTCTCTTCCAACACTTGGGAAAAACAATGGCATCAAATTACATGTTCACTATAAATTATCTGCCTCTCTTTTTAACTCAGTTACATCTTTATTAAAGCTGATTGCCTGTGTTAACAGAAGATGTCCCAAGGCATATTTGATCTACAAATTCCTTCCTCAGATACGTCATCTGCCTAATGGACAGTAATGTTTTATTTCAGACAGCATCCAATTCAGCAAAGATGGCAAAGGCCTACTTCCTTAAACCTGCCCCCAAATCACCTACCACAAACCCAAATCCTGTAAGTCCATTCTACCACCTCCCCTCTCCCTGCCCTGCCACGTTTCTCCATGACATTCATTCTCCCTTGTTGCAAGTCAATAAGCCCTATCCTGTTTGGTAACAGTGTGTTCCTGTGACTTTCCACTGGAGGCACTGAGTGAGCACAGGGGTTCCAGGACCAACACTGCTGCTCAATAACTAAATCCTTGAATAAATCGCTCCCTTTCTCTGGGCCTCATTTCTCACCTGAAAGATAGAAGAGCAGATGTGACTTAGACAGCCATAAATAACTATATGCAAGAATAAGATTCACTTTATTTTTATAAATACTTGAATTTTTCTTTTATGAGTTCTCATTCGTTCTCAGAAAAGATGAAACTGAATTTAAGCCAATCTGGAAAACTCGACTCAACCTAGTCATTTTCTTTCTATCATTTCAGGTTTAAAATGTCGCTTTCTTAAGTAACATCATTATCATCAGCCACCACGGACTCCTAAGTCCTCTCCCACCACACCCGACCCCTCCCAGTCTGTGTGTCAGTGTCCAGGGAGCTCACCCCTGACCCCCATCCCACAAGTCCAAGTCTTGTGGAGGACAATCCAAACATCTGGGTGCACAGAGGTGATAATGACATTACCCATCAGATTCTTGGTTATTCTTCTGCTAATTTTTTCCCACCTGGTGAGGTGTCATGGGTGATCCTACAGAGACAGGCCTGTTTCCTCCCCCATCAAACCCTGTGAGCGGCCCTGGCTTGACCCACTGACAGCACAGGCCTCCAGCAGTGGAAAAGTGACCAAACAGTCCCTGCTCCCCACTCACTTCCCAGATCATTCAGGGCCCACAGGAGAACTCCAGTGTGTCTGCCACGTCATGCAGCAGGGACACAGCTGCCCCCTTCCCTCTCTCCCTTGCTCTCTCAGCTGTGCCTCTGCCCGGTCCTCCCCGTCCAGCACTTACAGGGCTCCAGATCAGAAGCAAGCACCAGCCCTTATCTCCAAGTCAACTCCCAACATCTGGGGGATTCTCTTGGGCCCTCCCCATGCTCAGAAGCTGCCTCCTCTCAAAAAAGAGAAAAAGACTGGGCACTTTGGGTTAAGACATGACCTCTGCTTACTTCAGAAAGCCCCTCACTTCCTTCCAGCAATCTTCATGTCTTCTTCTCTGGCAGGACAAGAAGACAAACCAGCTCAGGTCCCCTCAACTTTGCTTTCTGTTCCCCACCTGCGATGACCCCTACTATGTTAAGGTAGAAACCAAGGGTCTCACAGAACCCAGCTTGAAAAACTACAGTTTTTCCCTCCTCCACCAAAGAATTTTTATGTCATAACATGTAATGAGCCTTGAGACTTCCGGAAATGACACCTCTTAGCGCCTGACTTTCTTCTCACAGCCAGAGACAGGAACTAGCTCCACAGTGCTTGACCCAGACTGGCTCTCTGTGCGAGCATTGCTGGGACTCAGAGCTGAGGTGAGGGTCTGAGCAGTGCAGCGTGTGTGTGTATGAGATGAGTCACGCAGTGATTGGAGAGGCTTCCCCAGCACCACCTTACGTGAAGCTCAAGTAGTTAGGGGACTTGTTCATCCTTTAATGTTCCTAAGAAAGAGACAAGAATAACAATAACATTGGAAAGAGAAAGGAGTGGGTGACTCTACTTTCCCTCTACCTGCAGAACTGAAAAAATGAGCAGTGTTCATCAGGTGAAACCTGCTAACACGGGTGTGGTGTAAAGTGAGAGACGTGTGACTGACAAGGAGGGAAGCAGGTCTTAGGTGGCCAAGAGGGAGCGAGCCAGGAATTGGGGAGCTGCACCACGAGAAAGTTTGACCGAAACACCGAGTGAAATCTGGCTGTAAGGTGGGTTAAGTGTAAATACTTCCTCTATGAATTGACCTAAGGGAAAAAAAAGTTTAATACATTTCACTGATGTATGTTAAACTTTAGCTCCAATACTGTTCAGGGCAGCATGTTTTTAATAGGGAAAACCTGGGAAACCCAGATGACCAACAAAGTGGGGTAGGCTAAATGAATCGTAGCACATCCATTTGATGGAACACTACACAGTCTTTAAGGATATCAAGGGAAAAATATTTAATAAAATCAGATGTTCACTATATATTGTTAAATGAAAAAGCAAGCTACAAAACAGTATGTACGGGCTTCCCTGGTGGCGCAGTGGTTGAGAATCTGCCTGCCAATGCAGGGGACACGGGTTCGAGCCCTGGTCTGGGAAGATCCCACATGCCGCCGAGCAACTAGGCCCGTGAGCCACAATTACTGAGCCTGCGCGTCTGGAGCCTGTGCTCCGCAACAAGAGAGGCCGCGATAGTGAGAGGCCCGCGCACCGCGATGAGGAGTGGCCCCCGCTTGCCGCAACTAGAGAAAGCCCTCGCACAGAAACGAAAACCCAACACAGCCATAAATAAATAAATGAAATTTAAAAATAAAAATGCCCGGAATTGTATTAAAAAAAAACCAAAATGGTGTGGACATTTTTTTCTATTTTTGTTGAGGAAAAAAATATATAGGCCTAGGGAAAAAACTCCAAAAGAATATACCTTAGAGATGTTCATCCCCTCCACCTCTCCTCCCGCCCTGGGGAGGTAGAATTACAAATGATTTTTATTTACTTTTTTTAAAAATCGGCACATGCTTAAATTTTATCAACAGATATTTTGTAATCCATGGAAGAAAAACAAAAATGTTTTTTAAAGACCAAAAACAAATGAAGAATAATACCTGGCCATTGAGAGCCATGTCAAAATGTTGACATTTGTTCAAACGTGCACCTGGGAATTTTCAGTAGCAGAAAGACAAGGACAAAGCGGTGGGTTCAAACAGCTTGCCTTCAGGTGGCCAAGAAGGACTTTTGCTGAGCCATGAAAAATATTAAAGAGAGGAAGAAAGAGACTTGGGAGAAGACAATAGCCGTGAGGTCAATGCGAGATGACCAGAACTTAGGTGAGGAAGCAGGCCTGGCCGAGGAAGAAGGAAGGAGAAAGCCAGGAATCCTAAATAGCAAGAAATGGCGAAATTTGATAAGAGCCTCAGCATGTGGATGGGTGAAGATGAGAAGGATGTCCAAAATGACTTCTTCTACTACAGACCCGGGACCTGGCATGCTATGGGAGGAGGCTGGGTCTCTGGAATGCCTTTTTAAAAAAAAACACATTATAACTTCATTATCCTACACTTAGCAATGGCAGGGCTTCTTAGAAATATCCTAAATCAGGCAGGCAAATTCAGAGATAAAAACAAGTAGAGGAATCATCTCCTCATTAGTTTTAGAAAAACATTTGAAAGGAAATAAGGTTGTGATGAAAGCAGGTGGAAAGGAACAAGACTTGTGAGTCAGACCAATGTTCACGGAAATACTTTTTAAAATTGGAAGCAATACATGCCTATCACATAGCAAATCTTAATAAATGCAGATATAGTTACCTGTCACACGTTTTAGCTCTCCTACTAAATTAAGAGGTCCTTCTAAAGTTTTCTCTTTGTAGTCTCACTCCAAAGTGCCTAATACATGGCCTTGCCTGTAATAAGTGCTCAACAAATGTCTGTGGAAAGAATAAATGAAGGCAGTTAATAGTTCTAGTTTGTCCTTCCTAAGTGCCAAAGAAAAGGACAAGGTATGATTAACCACAAACTGGATGATTGCTCCCTGTAAAATGAATTCACCTGGACTCACAGACTGTCACAGGTAGAAGGAATTCTAGAAATCAAGTCCAGTGGTTTTCTACCACCTTGGGATGGGGCGTGACCCATACTCAGCGTCAGTCAGAGCAACTCAGCTTTCATCTGTTTTATATATTGAGCTTCTGAATAAAATTTCACTCGTGCAAACTTTTTGAAGACAAGCGAAGTCTCAGAATCACTGAATCTGAAACCCTCTCATTTCATAAGGTAAGGAAACAGCAGAGGAAAGATGCAGAGCTGTGGCTAGTAAACCAGTTCTTCTGACACTTTTCCCAAAGCTCTTCCTAGCACATCAAATGAGCCCCTAATTTGGGGTATGTTTTTTCAAGCTATTTCCGTGCAGAGTTGCCAGTTGGAACACCTGATGCCCATTACATTTGAATATCAGATAAACAACACAAAAATTTTTTAGTATGTCTCAAATACAGCTGCACTTGTCCAGCTGTCCAAACACCAGGGTCCATAAATGTTTCATCTTTGAAGCTGCTACAGCACCAAGGCTTTCAGTGTATCGCTATCAAGAGACTACTCTTTTATTTTAAATTTATTTTATTGAAGTGTAGTTGATTTACATTTTGTTAATTTCTGCAGTACAGCAAAGTGATTCAGTTATAGGTATATTCTTTTTCACATTCTTTTCCATTATGGCTTATCAGGATATTGAATATAGTTCTCTGTGCTATACAGTAGGACCTTGTTTATCCTTTCTATATATAATGGTTTTCATCTGCTCATCCCAAACTCCCAATCTATCCCGCACCCACCCCCCGCCCCCTTGGCAACCGCAAGTCTGTTCTCTACGTCTGTGGATCCGTTTCTGTTTGGTAGGTAAGTTCATTTGTGTCATGTTTTAGATTCCACATATAAGTGATATCATATGGTATTTGTTGAGAGACTATTCTTTAATTCCCAGTTTGAACAACAAAAACCCAGCTCGTAGATCATACTCTCCATGTGCTATTATGGATGCAGCAGCCATTACCCCAACAATCCTGACCTTCATTAGGGTAGATGAAGGCTTTCCTGTCGAAAGTGGAAGGCACAGCTGGTCAGTGTTACCTTAAAGATAATGCCCTCCACATGTTCACAATTCAGTGGCTCCAGCAGATGTGCCCATTTGGGACTGATGAGAACATGTGTTTGTGTAAGGGAGTTGTAATATCTGTGTTGCTGACTTTTAGAGCCAGCTAAACACTCAAGCCATAAATCGTCAGTTGCTTCCTTGTCTTGGGCATCAAATTATCAATACATTTCTTTCCAGGTAAACAAATATCTTTTCACTCTGGTTCCATCCCATAATGAGCTCCATCACATATGGCATTTACCAAGCATGCTGCTAGACATAGAGACAGGTAAAGTAAGACCCCCCCCCCGCACCCTTGACGTGCCCACATTTTAGAAAGGGAGGCAAATGGGAAATATAATGTAGATCCTGAGTGCTGTAATGAGGGTAAAGAAGCACGAACCACTATGAGCAGAGGAGGGACGTGAGATAGAAGCCAACTGGAAGTTAGGCAAAGATGAGAGGGTGAGTTGCAACCACAGGGACGGGACAGCATGATCAAAGGCACAGAGGCATGAAATGCCAGTGTGCTCAAGGAACTAGGAGTAGTTTGGTGTTGCTCAAGCGTAAAGTTCAAGATGAGAAAAAATGACAAGGTTAAAAATCTGACCTGACTTTATAACATAAAATAGAAAACCACTAGGAAAGCTTTAGGCAAGAAAGTGACACGGTCAGGTATAGGTTTTGGGTAAAGCTGTCTGGAGGCAGTATAGAAAGGGATGCAGGGTGGGATAAAGGGCAAGGGAGAAAATGTACGCAGCCTGGTATCAAGGAGTCACGATGCCCAGTCTACATCGAAGATAGAGACAGTCTCAGCTAGGGTAATGAGGACGGGAAAGAGGAGATGGCCTTGAGAAATATTTAGGAGGTCAAATAGGCAAGATGTGGTGGTTGGTTGTATGTAAATGGTAAGAGAGGGAAAGGAGAGGATGATGCCATGGTGACCAGGTGGGTGATATTCTGCCTAAATAGACAGCAGTCCCCCTGTTGACTCTCAGATACCCTCTGGTGTCCATTCCTTTGTCATCACGGATTGAAATATGTACTCATTTGTGTGCTTATTTGTTTAGTGGCAGTCTGCCCCTCTAGATTGAAAACACAGTGGGGTAGAATCATGTCTGGTTTTGCTCATCCTTGTACCACCAGCACCAGCAAAGTGAGTGGTACATAATCAGCACTCAATAAATAGTTGTCAAAGAGAAAGATGAATACTGAATACTGCATGGTATTGTATGTGTGGTATATTAAAAAAAGGGGGGGGGGAAGTCTATAACTCTAGAAAGCGACAATAGAAAAGTTGTTATCAGGCTGGGGCGTAGGGAAAATAGGGAGAAGTTGATAAAAGAGTACAAACCTTCAGTTATAAGAAAAACTAGGTCTAAGGACCTAATGTATAACATGGTGACTATAGTTGACAATACTATTGTATAACTGAAATTTTCTAAGAAAGTAGAACTTAAATGTTCTCATCCAAAAAAAAATGGTAAACATGGGAGATGAAAGATGTGTTCATTAACTTGGTGGGAGGAATCCTTTCACAATGTATACATATATCAAATCATCACGTTGTATACTTTAAATATCTTAGAACTTTGTCAATTATACTTTAATAAGGCTAAATAAATAGTTGCCAAAAATACAGAATGAGAGAGAATATATAGGAAAAAAGACACTTTTAATGAGTTCCTTTTTGGACACCATGAGTTTGAAATGACTGCAAAAATCCAGGTGTAGATAACCAGGAAGCAGCTAGAAATGAGTTTGAAAGTCAGGGAGATTAGGTTTGGAGATAAAGACTTGAGAGATACCCACGTATAATAAAAGCCTAAAAGTGAGAAGAGCATCAGGAGCAGACCTGATGAAGTTCAACATTTAAAGGGATTTACTTCCTCCTGCTTCTTAGTCAATTACCTTTGCCTTTGTCTTCTGGAAGTACACTGTCACTGCCCCCTGGGCAGCTCCCAGAGGGAGCATATGGCAGTTCCAGGGGACATGGTTCTATGCTGTGATCCAGGCAGGGCCCAACCTTTATGACCTTTCCAAGGAGACATCATATGCCTATAATATCTTCCCACTTTTTTGCAACTCGGTTCTCCCAAATTCTTTAAACAACCCCCGATTTCCAGGGAATCCTCTTCCATGAAATCCTCCCACATTGGAACATAGAAAAGCAATTATCCTGAATATCCTGGCCATCAAATAGCAAATTGCCACTCTGCTTTCTTTTTTTTTTTTTTAATTTAATTTATTTATTTATTTATTTATGGCTGTGTTGGGTCTCTGTTTCTGTGCGAGGGCTTTCTCTAGTTGCGGCAAGCGGGGGTCACTCCTCATCGCGGTGCACTATCACGGCCTCTCTTGTTGCGGAGCACAGGCTCCAGACGCACAGGCTCAGTAATTGTGGCTCACGGGCCCAGTTGCTCCGCGGCATGTGGGATCTTCCCAGACCAGGGCTCGAACCCGTGTCCCCTGAATTGGCAGGCAGATTCTCAACCACTGCGCCACCAGGGAAGCCCTGCTTTTTTTTTTTTAATTTCTTTTTTTTTAATTTATTTTATTTTTGACTGCATTGGGTCTTCATTTTTGCAGGCAGGCTTTCTCTAGTTGCGGAGAGTGGGGGTTACTCTTCGTTGCAGTGCGTGGGCTTCTCATTGCAGTGGCTTCTCTTGTTACGGAGCATGGGCTCTAGGTGCGCAGGCTTCAGTAGTTGCAGCACACGGGCTCAGTAGTTGTGGCTCACGGGCTTAGTTGCTCCGCGGCATGTGGGATCTTCCTGGACCAGGGCTTGAACCTGTGTCCCCTGCACTGGCAGGCGGATTCTTAACCACTGCACCACCAGGGAAGTCCCGCCACTCTGCTTAATCAAAATGTAGAAATCTTACTCTTTCCCAGTTCTTTTTCAAATTAGGTACCTTTTTTTGATGTCTACCTTTAATATCAGATTCAGCCTGTCTTGATATCCTGTTGGTCTATTACTATTTGGTTTATTGTTTCTAGTCGGTTGACTGTGTTTTTGGCCACAACAGGGGTCTGTGTGCTTTGACCTAGTTTGGACCCTGAAGAAATCACAGGCTATGTCAGTTAAGGTGACCAGACCTCCTGGATTTTTGAGCACCATCCTATTAAAAATATTCACCCTATAGCCAGGTGATATGTCAAACTATGTATTTTGGCTCAGAAAAGGTGGCTGGGGCAGGAATGCTTGGTAAATTGCCTGGTATTTATAATTTTTATGCTTTTTTAGAAATATATATGCTTTTTAGAAATAACAACTGAAAAAGGAAGTTGGGCTCCTAAATTCCTGGCTTTGTCTAAAACCCACAGGGCTTCTTTAACTTGAGTTTAAAAAAACAATAACTAGAAAGGATAATACCCAAGGTCAATACAATAAATATATTTATGTCTATGTGCCACTACATAACTTTTCAATGATGGGTCAGTTAGGAATGAATTTATCTGCAAATAACAGGAAGCCCTTTTCCCCCTAACAAGTTCAGAGATAGGCAGTCCCTCACTAGCATAGTAGCTGCCCAGGACCGATGGAGACCCAGGCTCTTCCTGCCTGTACGCTCTGCCATCCTTAGCAATACTGGCTTTATCCTCACACTTGTCATCTCTTGGACAGTGATGGTTGCTCCACCTCCAAGTTTAATGTCCCCAAGCAGATGGAGAAAGTGGGGTGAGGAAAAGAGAGAAAAGAAACTTCTTTGTCATCTTATTCATGAAGGGAAGCCCTCCCCAGTGATTTTCACCTCCATCTCATGGACCATCTCCAGCTACAAGAGGCCAGAGATCAAGTTTGTAGCTTTTATGGCTTCTATGATGGAAGTAGGCATGAGATGGGAGAAATGAAAATTGGGAGATGCCAATCAAGTACATGTAAACTTAAAAATAAATCTAAGTCACATTATTATATCTGCATATTTCCTAAAATCTTGCAAGCATATCTTGAGCTAATTTATTTTTGCTGATGTTGATTTCTATTTGCAAGATTCTTGGAGTGATCTTATGTCAAAATTTCCCACTTTATATGAACAATATTACCCTCTTCTATCATATAGTCTATTTTATCAAAGTGAGGTCGGAAAGGATTGAAAATATTTCTAGATGCTAGTCCAGATAATTGGGTGAATAAGATATATTTTTAACCACATTACTTTTAAAATTAGTTCCTGGAATTTTCCCCAGTGATAGCAAGAACTTCTTTGGTTGGCAAGCAACAGTACCAAAGATAATTTTACCTATCTTCCCACATTTTTGCCCTGCTTGGCACATTACATAAATTGGAGTTGATGCAGCTGTGAAGTCAGAGAATGGGTTTTGTTTATGTGGGGGCTTTTTCCTAAAGAAGTGCTTTGTCTCCCTCTGGTGAACAAACTTATCTTTGCAACATCACCTGTAGTTCTCAGGCCCAGGTACACTTTAGGATCACCAGGGTTGCAATAATCCCAATACCCAGGCCCTGTCCCAGACCAATTCAATCAGGTCTGGAATAGGACCCAGCCATCAGTATTTTTTTTTAAAGATACGTAGGTAATTTTAATGTGCAATTAGGGTTAAGAACCACTGAGTTAAAAGAAGCTCTAAATCAATGATGAATATTGGACATTCATTCCTCCTCTAAGATTGCCACAAAGGAAAAAGAGCAATCTATGTATGCAAATTCTATAATCTTCCAAAGGCCCCTTTACAATTTCTAGAGGGGAAATCACCAAGGACTTGTTAAGAATATGAGAAATCTAAATCTGGACTTCCCTGGTGGTGCAGTGGTTAAGAATCCGCCTGCCAATGCAGGGGACACGGGTTAGACTGGACTTCCCTGGTGGTGCAGTGGTTAAGAATCCGCCTGCCAATGCAGGGGACACGGGTTAGATCCCTGGTCCGGGAAGATCCCACATGCTGCAGAACAACTAATCCCGTGTGCCACAACTACTGAGCCTGCGCTCTAGAGCCTGTGAGTCACAACTACTGAAGCCGGCGCGCCTAGAGCCCGTGCTCCGCAACAAGAGAAGCCACCGCAATGAGAAGCCCGCGCACCGCAAGGAAGAGTAGCCCCTGCTCACCACAACTAGAAAAAGCCCGTGCACAGCGACAAAGACCCAACACAGCCAAAAATAAATAAATAAATTTCGTTTTTAAAAAAGGCATATATACAACTATAGAAGTTCTTACACATGTAATATGGAAGCTACATCTTATTTATTCATTTTTACATATCTTAGAAGACTTCAAATGAAGATAGATTGAAACTGGTTGCTGTCTTTTTAAAATCTTCTCAAACTAATTCCTACTGATAATGGCTGTTTTCATCATAATACATGCATTATTGGTACAAAATTTAGTTATTAAAAAGGAGACCAGTTCTATTTCTGGCAATACTGGACTAGAAGGTTCTGATCAACTCTCTCACTAAGTATTACTTAAAAATTATACAAAATATGTATCATGAAAAGAGTGAAAAGAGTGAGAAAAAACATTTGCAACACATGTAAATGACAAAAGAGCTCATATCTAGACGATACAGAATTCCTAAAAATAAATAAGGAAAAGACTGACAACACAACTTAAAAATGGGCAAAGGACTTAGTAAAAGGAGATAGATAGTCAAAGAGTCAATAAATATATGAAAAGATCTCAACCTCATTAGTAATCAAAGAAATGCAAAATAAAACCATACAATACTAAGCGATTGTGAGCAACTGCAACTCTCATACCCTGCTGGTGATAATGTACTTTTCTACAATCATTTTGGGAAACTGTTTGGTAGTATCTTCTAAAGTTGAACATACAAATATATCCTATGACTTAGCAATTTCAATTCCTAGGTACACCCCATAGATATGCATGTTTATGGCAGCATTATTTGTAAATAACAAGAAACTAGAGGGCTTCCCTGGTGGCGCAGTGGTTGAGAATCTGCCTGCTAATGCAGGGGACACGAGTTCGAGCCCTGGTCTGGGAAGATCCCACATGCCGCGGAGCAGCTGGGCCCGTGAGCCACAATTACTGAGCCTGCGTGTCTGGAGCCTGTGCTCCACAACAAGAGAGGCTGCGATAGTGAGAGGCCCGCGCACAGCGATGAAGAGTGGCTCCCACTTGCCACAACTAGAGAAAGCCCTCGCACAGAAACGAAGACCCAACATAGCCATAAATTAAAAATAAATAAATAAATAAATAAATAAATAAAAATTAAAAAAAAACACAAAAAAACAAGAAACTAGAAACCTAAATGTCCATCAATAGTAGAATGGATAAATTGTGATATATAATGGAATACCACATAGCAATAAAAGTGAAAAAACTATAAAGAAAAACATGGATAAATCTGACAAGTATAATTTAGCACAAATGGCATCAGACAAAACAAATGCATACATTTTTTAGCATTCTATGCTGTTAGAAATTAAGATAGTTGGGACTTCCCTGGCGGTCCAGTGGTTAAGAGTCCTCAGTTCCACTGCAGGGGGTCTGGGTTTGAGGATCCCTGGTTCGGGAACTAAGATCCTGTATGCCGAGTGGCACGACCAAAAAAAAAGATAGTTGGTTACCTTTACCTTTTTTTTTTTTTAACATCTTTATTGGAGAATAATTGCTTTACAATGTTGTGTTAGTTTCTGCTGTATAACAAAGTGAATCAGCTATACATATATCCCTATATCTCCTCTCTCTTGCATACCTTTCAGTAATAGGGAGATGTCATGCCTGAGACGGGGAAAGAGAGTAATGATAGAATTTTTGCTTTGAGTTTTCATTAGATAGATGTATTCACTTTGTGATAATTCATTGAGCTGTATACAGTTTTGTGTACTTCAAAATTTTTTAAGATTTTTAAAAACCAGGATATTAAAAAATAGTTTCGTTAAGAATCAAGTCTTCCTTGTGCTTTTCTCCTTAAGTGGAGGAGTTTTAATTGATGAGATGTAACTGGCAGTGCTCCTCAAACTTTACTGTACATGACTTATCTGGAGATCCTGTTTAAAAAGGCAGCTTTTTTCCAGGAGTCTAGGGTGGAGCCCAAGACTCTGTATTTCTAGCAAGCTTCCAAGTGATTCCCAGGCTGCCAGGCCATTGACTGCACTTTAAGTAATGAGGACCTCGGGCAGTCCTTCCAAACTATGTTCCTCAAAAAGTAATGCTTCACAAATCATTTATAGATGTTATTAAAACTATTAAAATTTTAATCAAAATTTACTTTTAAAAATAATACTAAGCATTTTTAGGCTCTTCCTCTTATTTATGATGAACAAACATGTTTGGCACCTTGCTGGATATGTACCAGTTACCATCTGGCATTAGGTATGTTGGACTGTCTACTACAAGAGCCAACAAACATCTTCTGTTTGGTGTAGGGACAAATGGTAAAAATTTTAGGGTTTGCAGACCACAAGGTGTCACAACCACTCCACTCTGTCACTATAGTATGAATATAACTATAGATATATAAGTGAAGGGCATGGCTGTGGTCTACTAAATAGATCCCTGGTCTACTGGATCACTGGTCAACGATATGTATCTTGTCTTCAAATTTCCACTTAATGTGTTATCTGAGGGAATATTTTAAATCTCTCATTTGTTTTCTATTAAAATTTTCAAAAACTAGTTTTAACTTTTACCACTAATCCATGTGCATATTTTATCTCAAGAACATCATTTTGGTGTTGTAAATGATTATTCATGGTTATTCGTTGCTAAGTAAGTTATAAAATGGTCTTCTAAGGACAAGCAGAGTCCCAAAACAAATGATAAACAGAATGATAATACAGGGGGGCTAAGTGTTAATATATAAATTGTATCCTTGAAGCATACACTGCTAGACTACTGGCCTAACTGCACTAGTTTCGTGGGACTAGCCATCGGTCATCATATTTCTGAATTGGTGTACACATTGCACAGAAATTATCTCAATTTAGATTGTATATAGAACCTAGTCATGCCAAGTCCATACCACGAGGCCCATCTGCTATTTTACATAAATTTATGTTCTTGATGCACATGGAAGGTATGATCAGAGAAAATAAAAAGTGAGTTTTAGAACCAAAGACCAAATTTTTTGCTAACTATTAATTGGACTAGTCTCTGCTAGCTCAAGCCTTAGGTTCAAAAAGCCACAATGAAGTCTCCCATTTATGAAAGTTTAGCCTACTTGGCCATGAAACAGGTCTAAGCAAAGCCTAAACTTCCTTTTTATTTGGGGGGGGGGTGTGGGGGAGGAATGTAGATATTTTCTTACTGATTTTATTATTTTAAAAATTTTTATTGGAGTATAGTTGATTTACAATGTTGTGTTAGTTTTTGCTGTACAGCAGAAGTGCATCAGTTATACATATGCCCACTCTTTTTTAGATTCTTTTCCCATATAGGCATTACAGAGTATTGAGTTCCCTGTGCTATACAGTAGGTCCTTATTAGTTACCTATTTTATATATAGTAGTTCCTTAATTAGTTCCATATTTGGGGAAACTAGGGACTTGACTATGTGTGTGACACTGAGACAAGAGTTCAGATATTGGTTCAAAGTGCTAGTCACCTATAATAAATGAAAAGCTTTGAAGATTAATTCCAGTCTAGTGCCCAGTCTGGTCATTCTCTGGGATTTGGCCAAAGCAGATATACTGATAGCTACTATGCTTTACCAAATATGTGGAGGGGCAGGAAAACGCCCATCTTGACCAAACTGCAATCATAGCAATTACATCTGCAGTGATGGTTGTAGGCGGAGATCAAATATGTAAAGTACAGTACTTTTATCTTGCTCCAAAGTAGTGAAGACGACCAAGATTAGGGAAGCTGGGCAGCTGGGAAGTGAAGCACAATTTGGTATGGTGGATTATAGTAACCAGAGCATCACGTTCGTGGTTTCCTCCTTCTGGCTGAGATTCGAGACTCAGATCAGTGAGAATATTCAGAATATGGACAACGACTTTGCAAAAACTGGTATAATTGGATCAAGTGATGAACAAACCTCTGAAAGCCATAGGGACAAAAAATAACAGGCTTGTGTAACATACTACCAATAATATTTTACTAAATTTCTTTGAAGTTGTTCCCTTAACTTTAATATAAAGTCTTTATTTCTCTTGAATGCTACTGAAGACGAAAAAAACTGCAACCAAAAGGAGAACTCAGCAGTATACATCCTCTTTCCATTTTTAGATATACAACATTTGGCTTTCTTCTGTTATGCTTTTAAGTAGTATTTATCGGGCTTCCCTGGTGGCGCAGTGGTTAAGAATCCACCTGCCAATGCAGGGGACACGGGTTCGAGCCCTGGTCCGGGAAGATCCCACATGCCGCAGAGCAACTAAGCCCGTGTGCCACAACTACTGAGCCTGCACTCTAGAGCCCGCGAGCCATAACTACTGAAGCCTGCGTGCCTAGAGCCCGTGCTCTGCAACAAGAGAAGCCACCGCAACGAGAAGCCTGTGCACCGCAAAGAAGAGTATAGCCCCCGCTCGCCGCAACTAGAGAAAGCCTGCGCACAGCAACAAAGACCCAACAGAGCCAAAAATAAATAAAATAAATTAATTTAAATAGTATTTATCATCAGCTTTTGATAAGCATTTGCTAAACTGACTTGTAATCACAAATCAGGTATAACTTTACATAAGAAAAAAATAAAAATTTAAACTTATAAAACACATAAATTAGAAAGTGATTACCCTGAGTATTAACACTTATTATTTCCTTTACAAAAGGCTTCACAACAAGATTCCTCTAATGATCTCCCCTAGGGCATTTAGAATTAATTCAACTTACACTTGTCTTATATTCCATTTTGAATTCCATCTACAGATTTTCAAACTGTCCCCCAAATCTGCTATCAACCACTTCATCAAGTGGAATAATTAATACCTGTATTCTAAAGTGAGCTTTAATAAAATGCTTCAATTATAATTCTATTACTTTTAAGTCACCATACCTTACAGTTCTTTGTCAAAATATGCCTCCAAAACATTTTCCAAAGTATGCTCTCTTGCCACAATAAAGAATGAGTGCAGTTACTCTACAGGGAAAAAAAAATTTTTTTTTCTTTTAAATATCATGCTAGAAGCCAAAATCTTTCACTTGGTATTGTCCATCTTTCTAATTTTAGCTATTCTAGTCTCCATAGAATGGTACCTCCTTGCAGTTTTTTTTTTTTAATCCTTTTCCCCAGCTTTTTATTGAGGTAAAGTTTCATACAATAAAATTCATTCATTTCAAAGACAATTTTATTTTTAGAAATTGCATACAGAGTACAAAACAATCAAGACATAGAATATAGCCATTTCCCCAAGAAGTTTCCTCATGTCCTCGGATCCCATCTCTTGACCGCAGCCTCAAGGCAATCACTGATCTTCCTTCTCTCACTGCAGTTTTCCTTCTACTTGTGGCTTTAATTTGCCTTCCCATGATAACCAATAACCTTGAATATCTTTTCATATGTATAGTGACAATATACAATATACATACAGTATACTGATCACTGCCTGTATCTTCTTTAGTGGAGCACCTATTTAAGTCTTTTACCAGATTTTTGTTGGGTTGGCTGTGTTCTCACTACAATTTTAAGAGTTTTTAGTATATTTTTATATATACGTGCTCTGCCTGTACATAATGCAGTATTTTCTCCAGGTCAGCGGCTTATCTGCAACCTGTTGTATTTCTCAAGACTTTGCTGGTTTTCCTATCAAAGTTTTCTCTTTATTGTTGGTTTTTAGTAGTTTGACTATGATTTTCCTAGGTGTACTATTCTTTGGATTTATCTTAATTGGAGTTTACAGTGCTTCAAAGCCAATGTTTCCTCATAAAATTTGTAAAATGTTTGGCCGTTATTTCTTCAAGTATATTTTTCTGCCCTATTTTCATTCTTTTAGCCTTCTGGATCTCCAATTACACCTGTTAATCCATTTGATATTGTTCCATAGGACTCTCAGGCTCTGTTCTTTCTCCAATCTCCCTTCTTATCCTCAGATTGGACAATTTTAATTGATCTGTTTTCAAGTTCACTGATACTTTCTTCTGACCCCTCTAATCTGCTGTTAAATCTATCCAGATTGTTTACATCAGTTATTTGTTTTAAAAATTCCACTTGTTTTCTCTATACTTTCCATCTCTCTGCTGAGATTCCCTTTGCCTTACTCATTGATAGCATTTCCTTTAAATCTGAAGATGCGCACAACAGCTGCTTGAAAGTTTCTGCAAAATTCAACAGTTGTGCCATGTCAAGGTTTATCTTCACGTTTTTTTCTTTACCATGGGACTCATTTCCCTGTTTCTTTCCATATATATTAATTTTTGACTGTATGTCACACATTATAAAAGATATGTTAAAGAGAATCTGTGCTATATCTTCCTCTGAAGTGTTGATTTTTGTTCCAGTAGGCATTTTGATTACTGACTGATTGCTTTCAACTTATGCAGACTTGGTTTTATGCTTTGTTAGTGTAAGCGTGTGGAAAGCCCAAGGTATTTCTCAAGCCCTTCCAATTTGTCAAACTCTGTCTCCTTTGCAGATGTTGTTGAGGCTTGATTTCAGTCTACATTCTAGGATGTAGACACTCGTTTACAGTATGAGAGCTGAAACAAGAAGCCAGTGTAATCTTGTTCAACCTTAGCTCGGAACATGCATGTTGGGTGACTCCAATTTTTTGCCACTCTGGGGATGTCTGAGAATGACTACAAAAGTGCCTAGGTACTGATTTGGGGGTGACAAATAAATTTTAGCAAATAAGCAAATTTGTTATCATGTAATCTGTGAATAATGAGGATCAATTATATATATACACGTTTGTGTGTGTGTGTGTGTGTATATATATATATATTTTAGCATGAAACCATGTAGCATAATAAAAACATGTTCATGCTTAAAGAGGTTTCAGTTTTAAATTAACTATTTTGATGGAAATTTTCCCCAAACACATACATAAGCGTCTCCTAAACAAGACACCAAAGATAACTTTTATTCCTGTCTCAGGGGCATGATTATAGTAAACAATGCTAAAATCCAATGAAACCTTAAAGGTTTCAGATGCATAAATGTGTGCTCTTAAAAAGCCCCAGTTGGCAACAACTCTTGAGGCCTCTGCTTTGTTTTTTGTCTCTTGTTGGTATTTTTTTAAACCAAAGCTTAATATATGTTAGCTGTGTGATCTTGAAAAAGTAAATTTTATGGGTCTCAGTTTTCTCATCTATAAAATGAGGAAAGTGTATTTCTAAGGTCTCTCCAGGTCTAAAATTCTATCTTCCCTAGATAACAGTATTATTTTTTGGCCTCTACATGTTATCGCCTCTTCCCTTCTAACTTTTTGCTTCTAATCTTCTGTGTCCTGGAAAAATCAGAAAACCAACTCTATTCAATTATTTAAAAATAAAAGACATTCTAATTAAAGGCCTGAGGTCTTTTCTAAATTATGTACATACATATTTTAGCAACTAGAAGACCTGTACACACTTACTCCCTGAATCTTAGCTATAATCCAAACAGATATGTAAAATTACCTGTGTTTCCTAACAGATACAGTAAAAGCAATTCCTAAAACACTGTGAAATATAAGTAAACCAAATATCTGACCTGCGATATCTATGTATAGAAAACCAAACAAAAAATAACAGCATCTTTCCTAGGCTCCTCACTGGTCCCATGCCTGGGATAACAGGAAAATACACACAGTTTGAAAAGAAGCTATTATTTAAAAGCCTTAGAAAAGTAGACAAGCAAACTTACTGTTGACTTATTTTCTTTATTGAATTAAAATTACACTACTATAAAATAGCAATGTACATACAGAGGGATTTGCTGTATCATAGTATATACAATTGTCTTTAAAAAGTCAGGATGCAAGTTACAGTGATTATGAATATAAATTTTATATTAAAACATTCTCCATAAGTGATTTATTTGACTGTTTTGGTTCGAAGTCGTCGTTTGAGAATCTGATGATCACTTTCTTTCACTTTATGGTCCATCAAAATCTGAAATTAACAATTTCACAATTTTTTATAAATAAAAATAAAAATGAAAGCTTACTTACAATTAATAAGCTATGTTTATGTTCTTAATAATTGAAATAATTAATAATGACAGTACTTTTTGTCCTCCTGGACTGCAGATATACAATCTTCTATAAAAAAGCATGCCTAAGGTAGTAGATTTTATAAAAGATTCTTTCAACACTACCTAATTCTGGAATTAAAATAATCCACACTTTTACTGAATTCATAGCTTGAAATAATTACTAAAATATTTGGAGACAAGTGTCTCAAATAATTTTTAGGAAATGATCTTTTGCAGTATCAAGTATATAACTTAGAAAGTAGAAACAGCATTATTTTTCAACTAAGAAAAGAAATAACTTCAGCCAAGGGAGAAAATTATGTACTTATCAGACAGATGGATAAAAGTAACCAAGAGAACAGTACTTCCAAAAGCATGTCCTAATGATCCTAATTCTTTACTACTTGCTTCAAGTGTCTATCTTATATCTGATAGCTACTGTTGCAAAAGGTCTCTCCCGATTTTTCTTGACCATTTTCTGTTGAAGACTTTTTCTTTAATTCCTTTTCTATCTTTACTTCCATCCACTAGGCAGATGCAAGCATGATAGAAAATTAGAACTTTCCCTGTAATAGAACAGCCTGTTCTGAATAAGGAGAATGAGTCATAGAGTCAGGGTGACAAACTATAGTCTTTTTTTTTTTTTTTTTTTTTTTTAATGAGGATCTTGAATCAGATGCGTATGTTTGATTGATTGATTGATTGATTGATTTTGGCTGTGTTGGGTCTTCGTTTCTGTGCGAGGGCTCTCTCCAGTTGTGGCAAGCGGGGGCCACTCTTCATCGCGATGCGCGGGCCTCTCTCGTTGTGGAGCACAGGCTCCAGACGCGCAGGCTCAGCAGTTGTGGCTCACGGGCCCAGCCGCTCCGCGGCATGTGGGATCTTCCCAGGCCAGGGCTCGAACCCGTGCCCCCTGCATTAGCAGGCAGACTCTCAACCACTGCGCCACCAGGGAAGCCCCAAACTATAGTCTTTTCTTAAGAAAACCTGGAAGCCTTAGAGGGAAAGTGGGAGGAAATGACTGAATGTCAATTCTATATTTTTAGCAGGCAGACTTAGGCCCAGATTCGTACAACTCTTGTGATAAAGATAATTAAGAAAAACAGATGTTAGAAGCCAATAAATTATTAAATAGTGATATTTCTATTGATGGAATTAAAATTCCTCTTATGAGTTTATAAATGCAGATGCATGTGACACTTGTATACATTAATTCAGCATTTATATTCAATTACTATAAATTTAACACATCCAGTACCAAAAGTACAGTTAAAGCGTGTTTTAAGAGATATGGTCTACAGAATAAAAGTTCATACCATTATATAATTCAAATTGTTATCAATACTTCAGAATTAAAAGGAACATAAACAGTTTTACTTTTAAGAAAACTTAAATAGTAGCTTACCACTTGGCCAGATATATCAATAGGAGATGAAATTTCATTTGTGTATAGTTTCCGTTTGGCCCGTTTTGGTCGAGACACATTTTCTTTACTTACTTCTACATTTGAGAGCTTTGAAGAGCTTATTGTTTCAATTATCTTCTTTGCTATGAAAAAAATACATTAGTTAAATCTTGAAATAATTTTCTAACTGCAAATATTTGAAATCCTTAATAAAGAACCATATTAAAAAGAAAAGCACTGCAATTTATAAATGGTAAAAGGACACGAATAGAAAACTCACAAAGAAAAAAATTAAATGCCTAATAAACACACACATAAATGATCAACAGCAAAAATAAAAGGGCAAATAAATAAAATATCACTTCACTAATGTTCAACATATTGAAAAGGTTTGGTAAATTATAGTACAACCAGTAAAACTCAGGCATCTTTAATGACTTGGAAGAGGTTTATACTACATTAAGGAAAAGATCAGGATACGTATATAGTGGACCATGAATCACTAAGAACAATAAGGTGGTAGAGCTAGTTCAGTACTCACATGTAAAGATGTCCACAATGAATACTAAGTAAAAGTAACTTGTAACTGTGAGCCCTTTACTTCTAGTTAACAAACGCGTGCACATGCACACATAGAGTAAAAGAAACCAAATTGTTAACAGTTGATTGCTTCTGGTAAGTTGAATAGGAATTTTCAAATTTCTTACTTTGTACATATGCTTTATTTTTTAAATAGACACATATTGATTTTAACAGAAAACATACTTTCATTTGGGAAAACTTCTGGATAGAAAATCCATGTACATATGATATCAACTATATATTTTTTTAAATAGAAAACACATTTAAGGAAATATGCTGAACTGAGGTCTACTTGTCAAGGGCTGAGCTGAGCCTGAGAGCTGAGCCGCCAGATGTCAGAGTGGCTAATTAAGACAAGTCAAAATGAAAGTTAAAGCCTTTAACCACTTAACTGCAATTGAATAAGCAAGAGGCTAAAAACCTGAGAAAGCACCACCTCCCACCGCCCTTCTACATTCCCGCATGGAATAATGCACAGCCTGGGTCAGGTGCATCAGCACGGAAGTTGGGGTGACCTTATCGCCAAGTGAGCCCTAAACAAAAGGCTCTTGCACTTGCAGTTTTATGGACCTTGGTGCTGGAGACCAGGGGGGAGGGCTAGGAGTGGAAAAGTAGAGTCAGAGTGGAAAAAAGTGTCTTCAAGTTTCCCTCCACTTCCCCGTCATAACGTCTTTGGCAGAGATGCCTGAGGACGTTCTCTACTGAAGGCCCCCAATTAATAGGATACAAATGAAGGCCCCTAGGCTAGGAATGCAGACATGTGTAAGAGTATGGTTGGCAAGAGACCTGGGTCCTTGACTAACTCCCTTCACAGACCTAGATGCATTGGCTGTGTGTATCAAGTTTGATGTAGGGACGGTAGCTTTCCCTCATGAGACCTAACACGTAAAACCTTTGTAATTGCCTAAGGTCAGCCTGAAACAAATCACACATAGGATTTTGGCCTGGAGCTTCGAAATTCCTCACTACTGTGTGCCAACCACTATACTAAGAGCTGAGGATGTAAACTAGACAGACATTTTGCACTTGTAGAGCTTATATTCTACTGGAAAAGATAATAAGAAAACAAAAAATTATATAGTTTAAATAATTCATTTTGCACTTTGAAAAGATCACTCTGGCTTCCATGTACTGAATGGATAAGAGATAGACAAAAGGGATAAACTGGGAAACCAGCAGTTACTGAGTAATGGATTAACAGTAGTTAACAGAGCAGCAGAATTTTAAGCACTAATCTCTGTTTTCTTCTTTTCTCCCTTTATTTCCAAGTGATCAACAACAGACATGTATTGCAGTTACAATCCCAAACAGGGATACTTTATATTACTAGAAATAAGTTTTTAAAAATTCCACACCGGGTATATAGGTAGGGAAGCCATTAAGGAGCTGAGTCAACCAAGCAAGGGAGTCATTACCAGGTGGGTACCTCCCTCTCCCTGAAAACATATTTCTTTTTAATATATAAGCAATGGTCAACATAATTTAAATAAAATACAGAAGCATCTAAAATAACAAGTCCCACCTCTCCAAATTTAGACATTTAACAGTTTGCTGTTTGTCTCTCCAGATATTTTCTATGCTTATACAAACTATACCTTTCAAAGAATGTATATATTTTTTGAAAAATATATACAAATGGGTCTAAGTCTGAAGTTCCCAAACTGTGTACCAAGACATGCTGCAGCAAATTCACAAGAGCAGCTCAGAATATTTTAAATTTTTGAGGAAAACAGTGACACTCAGTAACTCAGGGTAGTTCAGTTTCAAAACGATATCACATTACCTTCCTTCTGATGATGACATATTTTGGCAACCTGGATTTTCAGGAGCTGAATTTTCAGTGATTGTTTGGCCTTAAGTATTAACGGATGGGACTATTAGGTGTTTCTTTGAGTGCATGGACACAATGCAAAAAATTACTGAGATATTAAGGGCACTGTGAACCAAGAAAGTTTGGGAAGCTCTGTGGTTAAGCTTTTACAGAAAGTATTTTTACACAACCAATCTGACTAAATTCAACTGTCCCTGCTTTCAGTCCCTTTCCCTCCTCATTCTCCCCACCTCTAGTCTCCAATTTATCCTATTGCTACCATTCAGGTACTCTAATGAAAACTCACTCCTTCCTGCCCCCTTCCTCCCAATAATCTCTCCACATTCTAGATGCCAGATGCATATTGCTACCTGTAATTGCCTGCACATTCCCTACACTTTCCTGGTACTCTATTTGTGTTAAAACTGTTCCCTCTGGTAGATGTGTATATAAATATATATTTATGTATACGTGTATAGAGAGAATATATATCTTAGCACATATTAATACAAAAGTATTAGTATATCTACATTATATTATAAAGAAAAAAGCATTAAGCAACTAAACTCAATACATATTTATAGAAATATATGCTTTTGATATATAGGATTAGGTAATGTTTATACATGCAGAGAAAAAAACAGTAGAAGAATATATACCATAATACTAACAGTGGTTATCTCTAGGAGGTATAATCTTCCAACATGTCAACACCCAGGTTAAATCCCATCTTTTCTATAAAATCTTCCCATAGCCCCCAAACAAACAGCTCTCTTCCTCCAATACTACCATGCACTTTCCTTGTATCTCTACAACTATTACATTAAGTAGCCTGCTCTGCTTCAATTACTTAAATACAGATCTTTCTCTTCCATTACACAGTGAACATCAAGGCATATTATCCTTTCATGTTTCCTCCCTAAATACCTAACATAAGACACTGTCTATTGGAAATATAATAGTCACTGTTGTTGAGTTTATACACCAATCAGATATTAGAAAACACCATATATCTAACGTAAAAGGTCATTTAATTAATATTCTGCAAACCTTTTGATTGAAGAATAGTTGGAGAATGTTGTAAGAAATCTCCAAATTTCTGTAGCGTTCCTTCTTTTTTCTTAGCAGGCACGTTTATACTAATTGTGGATGCCTGACTCCGTAAAGAATAGGTTTTCTTAGATGATGGGCGTGTGGAAACCTAATAAACAAACACTTCTTGTTATTGTTGATGAGGAATGTTAGAAGGAAACAGTTATAGCCATAGTTGAGTTAAAGAGGCCAGGCAAAGGTTATGAATTCTCAGGCAGGGAACTTGGGATTAAGAATATAAGGAGAGGGATGAAAGGGCCAGAGAATGAGTGTGATAGAATGATAAGTCAGAGGTGAACACATCAAGGGGTACCTGCTACTTGCCAAATGCCAAAGGTTATATACTCTGAGCTGAATTAGATGAATAGAAAATGAAAGATAAATAATTTATAACTGGACAAAACCCAACTTCTGAATAATTATTACTAATCAAATTTGACATTTTTATTTTCATCTTCTACTTTATAAATGTAAGTTATGAAAATGGTCAATTTTGGACAAATTAGAAGACAAACCTTTTGTTCCTTTTTGACAGAAGAATTTCTATGCTCAGAAACAGGGGACTTCAAATTAGTTCTGGGTGTAGTATTCTTCTTATTTTCAAATTTCACAAAGTCCTAAAAATAATGAATTTCAGCACTGATTAATTTCTTGACAGTGTTTTCTTTCTCTCTCTAGACTCCAGGGGAGGAAAAAAAAGAACAAAAGCAAACTAACAAACAAACAACAACAAAACAATAAATTGGTTCTTAAACAGGGGCAATTCTGACCCCAGGGGACATTGGCATTGTCTGAAGATATTTTTGGTTGTCACTGCTGGGGATAAGGGGCAGGTTTAATGGAAACTAGTGGGTAGAGGCCAGGAATACTGCTAAAAACTCCTTAAAATGTATAGGGCATTGAACTCTCCAAAACAAAGAAATATCGGGCTGAAAATGTCAATCATGCTGAAGCTGAGAAACCCTGACTGAATGTACAATGTTTTTTGCCAGCTTCATTGAAATATTACTCACATATAACATATGTAAGTTTAAGCGCACAGCATGATGATGTAATACATGTTTTTATTGCAAAATGATTGAAGGTATGAATTTTTCACATGCATCATGATGAAATTACATTAGTTAAATGAAGGGATAACATCTTTTATTTGAACCCCATCTTGACAATACAACATAGCAATATATTTATCTACCCTTTTCCCAACTCCCAAATCATGCTGAGCATGACCTCTAACTGATGCTTAGTGACACTGAAAACAAAACAAAAATCTGCAGTATAAGCACAGGTAAAATGTGAAGGTTAAGAAATACAATCTGTTTTTGCTACTAAAAAGGCATGACATCTTACTCTTCTTTTCCCCACTTAATCTTACTTAAGACAAAGTCTTTTGTGGTACATTAACTGAACTGAACTTGTGCAAATACTAATCGTACTAAAGATTATAAGCATAAAAGGAAAAAAAAAAGGCAAGAACAGAAGCAGAGAGATCATGACTGAACCTCAGAATTCAAGTTACCAAGTAAAGTCTTAAGGATCACAAGAAGAAGATTTCCTAAAAGAGGAAAGACAGATAGATGGTAATCATGGGAAGCAAAGGAAGAAAGATTGTAACTCCATCATACTTGTAGTGTTCAATAAAGAGCTCTTTGGAGTCTTCACTAGATTAGAATATAGCACTGTATAAATTATTTTCCTGAGGACTTTACAACACTCAGTTTATTACAGCAGTAAAGAGCTAGCAAAATCAGTTAAAACTTTTAAGTTTCTACATGGTTACCCTACAACAATCTGTGTATCTATTCTGAAATTGGGAGTATATGCCGGCAGTAAAATGAATAAAATAATTTTATCTTAACCCTCTGAGTATACAGCCAATTTTTCCTTTTCCTTTGAAAAAAATGAATCAAGTCAACACAGATGTTAGTCACCATGTTAACAAAGATGATGAAATTAAACTACTTAGTACAGTTGACCCTCGAACAAAACAGGTTTAAAATGCATGAATCTGCTTATACACTGATTTTTTTCAATAGTAAATACTACATTACTACGTGATCTGTAGATGGTTGAATCCGTGGATGAGGAACCTCACATACGGAGGGCCGACTGTAAGTTACACAAGATTTTTCTGCGCAGCGGCTGGCACCTAACCCTCATGTCGTTCAAGGGTCAACTGTATCTTAATGGTATCTAAAATGTACTAAATATAAATTAAATAAATATAGAATAAAAGTTAACTAAGGCTCTCCAAAACAATGGCTAAAGGTGTTCTATGTGTAGAAGGAAATATGCTAAATACTATTCATTCAGCAAATGTATTACCTGACAGAGAGCCTCAGGAGTACGGCTAATATTATTTCTGCTCTTCCACCAACTTGAAAAGATACTACTCTTTAAAGGAGTGAAAAAGATAAGTTGGAAAAAAAGTTATTGTGCTAGAGAGTTTATAATTATAGTTTTAAACATAAATATTTCTGTTAACATAAATATTGCCATTTATTATGTATCTACCACATGTGGAACAAAAGCAAAACATTTAAAACATATTATATCTAATTCTTTATTTCCAAAAGGAGGAAAGTGAGGATCGGAAAGTTTATGTGACTGGTTAGAATATGACAGAAGGTTTGGTAACCCCACGATCAGAAAGCTGCAGCAGGAAGAAGTAAATCGCTCTTGGCCTACCACTAAATCGAGACCCAAATTTTAATACTGACTCATAGAAAAAGAATTTCTCTTCTGAAACCTACTATGATCATAGAGACCTAAGATTTTAGTTAAATGACAAAGATTATATTCAAGCAAGTTAGTCGTTTCAGTTTCTCTAATTCCTTTTATCAACCCCTCTTCTCTTCCACTGGAGGGAAAGTGACTAAGTTTGAACAGGACTGGTATACTGAAATAGCTCGCTACTAAAATTCACCACCATTTGACCTGTCATAGCTTCACTAAAAGAAGGAATAATCTATATATTTTAAAATCTATAAGCTTTTTGTTTGAGGACTATTCACCACAGTAATATTCTTTTTTTTTTTTTTTTTTTTTTAATATTCTTAAAACAGTATTAAATATACCATAAACTATGATTTTGGTCTCTAATAGCAGTGCTTATGAATAGGAGGGCAATGTAACAGAATTTAACTATATATTATCACTGAGCTTAATAATAATAAGGTTTACTTGTTTAATTCACTTAATAGTTAAGTATTTACCTCCTCCATTTCATTACTCTTCCTCTTCCGGGCCTTGGGAATCTTAACCGTCACTGGTGAGGTACAACCCAGGTGTTTCACTGCCATTTTGTTTGGCTGTAAAGGTGTAAATTGAATCTCTAACTCAGGTTTTGGAAATCGAGAACTTTGATTATTTTCTGTTGACACTTCACAAGAGTCAAGGACTACAGATCCATCCTACAACAGAATTTAAAAGGAAAACAAATCTTATTTGCAAAATATGAATTTCTAAATTGCCAAAAATTAACTCTCTCAAATATTGTTTAAAAACAATAAATTGGAAAAGATAAAAAGTTTGCTGGATCAAATTTGCTACAGCAAGGACAGAAAGACTGAGATATCATCTACTTTCTCCAGGTTTATACATGGTATGTTAAAATTGAGAGAAACTTAGAGATCAGTATTTCCCAAACCTGTGTCATCATAAGAATTATCTAGAGAAATTGTTTAAAAGATTCTTGGACCCTACCACAAACCTACTAAATCAGAACTCTCCAAGGAAAGAGTCAAGGATTTTTAATAAGCACCCTAGTTATGGTAAACTAAAGTTTGCTGTAAATTCTTTACTGTTCTTCCCATTGAGAGATAAGAGTCTCATTCCCCTTCCTTGAATTGGGGCTGGCCTTAATGGCTTCCATGACTAATAGCATG
Source organism: Balaenoptera acutorostrata (assembly GCF_949987535.1). Taxonomy (NCBI): domain Eukaryota; kingdom Metazoa; phylum Chordata; class Mammalia; order Artiodactyla; family Balaenopteridae; genus Balaenoptera; species Balaenoptera acutorostrata. The sequence continues at coordinate 37,678,755 of NC_080079.1, forward strand.
TGGTGGAAGTAACATGATTCTTCTGAAGCCTTGTTAAGGAATGGCTTGTGTTATTTCCCCAGATCAAAATGCCTTTCTCTTCCCATTCTCTGCTTGGTAAACTTCTATTCACCTTCAAGACCCAGTACGATGTTACTTTTTCTAATCCACGTCCACAACCACTCAGGCAAAATTCATCATATCCTCCTCATCAGTGTTCCTTCTTAGCACTCTCTTTATAGCACTTAGTCCATAAGGTGAAACAAGATAGTCATTCAATACCTGTCTTATTAGACTTCTTATTCCTTGAGGATGGCGATCATATCTTACTTATGTCTTTCTCCTCAGTGCAAGGTTCCCAACAATGAATGCTCCCAATAAATGTGTTTTTAAAATAAATATTTAAAAAGTAATTTTATTTTCAAAAAGTGACATAGAATTTTTATCTATTTCATAGGCAATCTGAGAAACTACATTATCCAACGTGAGTCACAGAACCCTAAGCCCATTTCAAACTAAGGAAACTCATTGTGAGGTTGTTGGGATTTGGTGGTAAAGTTATAAAATGGGTAAAATTTCCAAAAAATACTATCTACTAGAATGCTTATTAAATGGACTGCTTATGAGGGAAAATAGTCATCCATATTTTATCTTTTGTGGGATTTCCTATTTCTGACCATCAAATTTGTTTATAATCAAAGACCTGTTTGAGATCAGTATCATTTTGAGAGGAAATTAATACCATTTGGGGATCAAATTTCCCCAAAAGAACTGCATCTCCCCTCAAAAGCCTTCAGTTTTCCTTTCCATAGCCAAGAGCACACACAGCTAACTGTACAGCAAGATACCTTCAACAACTGATTAAATTATACTTGCAAGTGTTTTTTAGTAATTAATGGTCATTGGTAAAGAGGGTTAAAAAGTGGACTGCGTTATCAAATACCCACCTCTGCTTCATCCCTGGAAATTTCAAAACTTGTTGACTGAGGTTCAGTTTCAACCCTGCCAGGATCCATTGAACTCTTATGTCTGGGCTGGATATCCATGGTCTGTTTTTCCTAAAGTAAGGAAATATTAAAGCAACAAGTCACCGTAACCGAATATACATTAAAATACTTCACCTAAAGAATATAATATCAAGATTTGGGTGAATTAAATAGTGGAAGTAATTAAAGACTTCTTCAACGACCAACTAACTCTCCTTCTTCTCTTTCATCCTCAGAGAGTTAGGAAAGGCTGGGCAACTTTCCAGCCTCTTCTGAATCTGATCTAAAGAGAAATTTGAAAGATTACTTTCAACTTCCAAGGTGTTTTACATATATTCTCTCATTTTACTTTCACTGCAACTCTGAGATTTGGCAAGAATTGTTATTCCTACCTTCCAGATGAAGAAATAGAGGGAAATTAAATAACATGACCACGGTCTGTACTGAGTTGGAGCTTGAACCCCCAAAATCACTTTGATAACACAATTTTCAAAATCTAGAGGTGTCTTAGGAATGCAACTATAGCATTAGAGTAGAAAAGACCATACTGATAACTAAATCTTTCCTTGCTGCACACTCTTCATCCCACTTAATCAGTCATAGGGTATGCTCTGTTCCTAAACCTTACTTAAGGGATCTATAAAAAAAATCAGAATACATTTTTAAACTTGATAAATTCCAACGTGCACCTTCTAATCACTACAATCAAAATCAAAAGTCAAATACATCTCTTATGTCACCTACCCATAATTGTCAAATAAAAAAGATCCTATTGCATTCATAATGGGGAAAGCAACTAGCATGTACTGACTTCCACTGTGGTAATAACTGTGCTAATTGTTTTACAAATGCTCTCGATTAATTTTCACAGTTCTATTAGAAAGACACCATCATCTCTGTTTTGAAGTTTGCAAATGTTAAGTAATTTTCCTAAAGGTCCCAAAACCACACTGACAGCAGTTGATACCTAGTTTTTCTAACTTTCTATTCTGTGCAATTTATACCACATGCTAATACCTCTGTTTTGAGCAGTCTTTCTCTTAGAATCATGAAGTCTTTTGATGTAAGAGACATATACACACAAACACATTTAATTTTATTATTGTCTGAAGGCTGTAGAACAGCAGATTTTCAAATGCAGATTATTTACTCTGGAAAGACTAGCTTCAGATGTACCCTGATTCAATTTACCTGGGAAATAGCTATCTGTGAAATGCAATACTTTCTTTATCTAGGGTTCCTAGCCCCAATGCAATATTACAAAAGTAGCTCCTGGGAATTCCCTGGTGGTCCAGTGGTTAGGACTCGGTGCTCTCACTGCCAAGGCCTGGGTTCGATCCCTGGTCGGGGAACTAAGATCCCTGCAAGCCGTGTGGTGCAGCCAGAGGAGGGGGAAAAAAAAAAGTAGGTCCTGAATGACTCACATCTCCTCACCATCGTGCTTATTTTCAAAAACAATTTGTATCTTTATCATAAATTTAGGATGGGTTCAAGTATTTAAATATCACCAAGCATTCAGGCTGAGTCACATTTCCACATTTTAAAGGCAGATTAGGGACTAAATCATCAGTTGTTTATTTTCTAATTATTCTATCTGAGAGATATGACTGAAATATTGGAGAAAGTACTATTTCTCAATTAGTCATTGATGAGTCAACCATAATGATAAACTCTGAAAACTCAAAATTCATGACAAATATCCAAATAATTTTTTCAAACTATGATTCCCCACTGATCTACTTACATTTTTATTCTTTAAAAGTTAATCAATTAAATAATTTTGAAAACTTCCTATGTTTAATTTAAAAAGGCATAGAAAGAACATGATTCTACTGACTGTTTCAGAAGTTTCTGATGTGATCTTTTTTAATTGTTCAATTTCATTATCTTTCTGTATGTTACTGGAGATCAGTGCTTTCAGCTGTATTTCTAAAGCTGCAACCAGTTGATCGCGTTCTTCCCGCCACTGTTGGAGGTTACCATCTTTCTCAGCCAACTGTGCTTTAAGCATTTCCTAAACAGAATATGGACAAAATGTTAAAGTAAACCTTGCAAAATTATGAATCTAAGAATTTTTTGAAGTTATTATAAATAACACAATAAATACAACTGTGAACAGGATATATAACAAATTACATAGTCAAGTCTCGATAAAATATTTACTTATAAAGCCAAATACATAATGCCTTTATATACCTTAAGTGTCCACACTGGGCACTTCTTTCAATAAAAAGTTACTGCTTTTAAACTAATTCTAGCATTTCCCTCAATATTTGAGAAATGAGATGGTAAAATTACAATAAAACAAATGACAAAACTAATAGCAACAAACAATAGAAAAATGAAAATTAAAAATACCATTTTCACTGGGTTCAAAAATCATAAAATAGTTAGTGGTAAATTAAAGAAAATATGTGTAAGACCTAAACATGACAAACTACAAAACATTGCTGAAAGAAATAAAAGAACACTTAAATAAACAAAGAGAGAATCTGTGTTCAAGGATCAAAAGATTCAATATTGTTAAGATGCCAAGTCTCCCCCAAAAGCTCTATAGAGTCAAAGCAACTTCAAAATCCAAGCAAGCATGTGTGTGTGTGTGTGTGTTGATAGAAATGAAAAAGCTGACTCTAAAAATAATATGAAAATGCAAATGACATAACAGTCAAAATTATGTTGAAAATGAAGAACAAAGTACAAGCAATCACACTACATCATTTCAAGCCTACTGTAATAATAATAATCAAGACCATGATATTGGCGTAAGGATACACAGACATCAGAAAGCAGAGGATAGGGTCCACAAATGTTATGGTCAATTGATATTCTATAAAAATGCCAAAGAATTTCAATGGAGGAAAGGACAGTCTTTTCAACAAAGAGTGATGGAACAACTGAATAGCCAAATGGAAAAAAAGAAAAAACCTTAATCGTAATCTCACACAATGTACGAAAGTTAACGCTTGGACAACTGATTTATGACAAAAGTTGCAGAGCAGTACAAAAGAAACAGTTTCTTCAATACGTACTACCAGGTCGATCGTTAATACACATTTACAATGACAACAACAGCTTTTACCCCATCTCACTCCAACACAAAAATTAATTCTAGGGTTTACCTTTCATATGAAAGGTAAAACCCCAAACCTTTCAGGAATAATGTAAGAAAACATCTTCATGCCCTTGAGGTTCATAAAGGAAAAGACTGGGAAAATGAATTAAAATACCTAAGAATTTCTGTTCTAAAAAGGCAACAAGAGAGTAAAAAAGTAAACCAGAGATTGAAAGAAGGTAGCTGCAACACACTCCTATCCAGAAAGTATAAGGAACTCCTATAAAAAAAAAAAAAAAAGATAGTCCAATAGAAGATAAGCAAGGGGACTTGGATTGGCAGAGCCAATAAACTAAACATCCAACAATACTAGCTGGAGTATAAACGGATACAACTATTTTGAAAATCAGTCTGGCATTCTACTAGAGTTCCACATATCAACTAGCAATTCTATTCTTGGCTATATAGGCAAAAGAAATGCATGCACATGTGCACTAAGAGAAATATATAAAAATGTTAACAGGAGATCTTACGCATTAACAGCCCAAAACAGGAAACAATCCACATACATTCAACTTTAAATTGAATAGACTGAGGTATACTTATACACTGAAATATTCAGCAATGAAAATAGACTAACTCCAGCTGCCTGCAACAGTATAGATGATCCTCACAAACATGATACTGAGTGAAAGAAGCCAGACACAAAAAATGCATTCTATATATTTATATGTTTTCATTTATATAAAATTCATAAATGAGCAGAACTAAAGTTTAACATTAAAAGATAGAACAGTTATTACTATTCAGAAGATGGTTCTATTTCTTAAACTCGGTGGTAGTTGAGTGGGGGCTGGCTTTATAATAATAATTCATTGAACTATATGTTTGTTTTGCTTACTTACTGTGTTATGTATGTTACAATTTAAAAAGCTTTTAAAAAAATCAACAATTTATTTCTTAAATATCATAGACACATATCCTAGGTATGACTGTAAAGAAATATATGGGAGAAAGGAGAAAGTTAGCTTTCTCTAGGACTAAAAACTCAAAGGAGGTTTACTTGCTGGCATTGCTGCTAGAGGGACTGATTAGGAAAAGAAAGTAGGCCCATTCCTGGGTTGGAGGTAGAGTGACTATGACAGCCAACAGCTTTGATTTCACTTCTTGCCTCTTATTACTGTCCAGGAAGGTCGGATGGGCTATGGACACAAAGAGAACCAGCAGCAACATTTCCTGTTAAGATAAATGCAGCATTACAATCTTGCTCAACCCAACACTTCCTGAAGATACCTCCAGTCATGTGGAGTTCTCACATGAAGTGAAATATATTGCCATCTCATTGCTGTAGTAATGACAAGTACTAGTCTCACATAACTTGTCACATGACAGAGAGAGTCAAGACTCTAAGGAAACACAACAACTAAATGGAACGTAGTATCCTAGATTAGATCCTATATCCAGAAAAAACAGTGGGAAAGCTGGTGAAATTCTAGTAAGGTCCATAAGTCAGCTAAGAGTACTATAATAATATTGATTTGTTGGTTTTGATCATTGTACTGTTGTCATGTAAGATCTAACATCAGAAGTTGGGTGAAATTCTCTGTACTAGTTTTGCAACTTTTCTGGAAATAAAATGATTTCAAAATAAAGGTAAAAAATTTTTAAAACTCATTGGAAAAAAATCATCCATAACTTATTGAAAATTAACATTCCTGTTTGTACAGGAAAGTTTAGCTGGTATAAGTAAAATTCTGTCATTAACAAAGGAAATTGCCAATAGATGACAATGTGATACTGCCACGTTACTATTACCGTAAATAGAGAACTAGTTTTTCATTTAAAAGTAATGTTAATGTATTACTCAACAGCTTTCCTAGGATCAATGATGACTTTAAACTTCTTTTTTCTGATTGTCAAACAGACTAAGTTGTCGATTTAAATAGGAGGAAAAAAGACAAGCTAAGATAGAATCACTTAAGAACTAGAGCCAGTCAATGTAAAACTGAAAGTTATTTCTACCTATAGTCTTCTAGAAACTATTGAGTTGACTTAAAAAAAAAGACCTGATAAAATCAGCTTATGAGGTAAAATATAAACACCATGTTAGTAGAATCTACAGGTCAAAATGTAAATGTTTTACGGTACAGTAGGGATAATCCTGTGGCAGTCAAAAGAAGAGATTTTTAAGTTCTGAATCTAAATATTGAGATATTTTCCCAACAATAAGAACTTCAAGATAAAATGGGCTAGAAAAGTCATCTTACAAACAGACAAACTGCCTTTGAAAAAAAAGAAACAAAAAACAAAACCACACAACCATGTAGATACTGATAAGAATATAAGAATCCCAGGGAAAAATTTAAGAAACCAAAGAAAGCAGGCGAAATACATAGAAGAGAAAGTATAATTGTTACCAACCATTTCATTTTGTTGCTTCAAACAATGCTCTCTGTCTTCGGCATATTTTTTCATCTCTTTGTTTCGTAGATTCTCAGCTTCTTTTGCTTGAGTGAGAAGCATCATGTTTTCTTCTAACCATTTTTTTCTATCAGCTTTATATTTCTGTTCAGATTCCTATATGTATAAATAGCATAAGTAACTATCATATGCTTCAAAAGCAGTTAATAAATCTGTATTTATAACATTTCCATGTAATCCAGCACTTTTCATTTCACCTCTTCAAAAAGTTAAAAACAAGTGTTTTTCTTTAAATAATGACAAGATTTGAGTTTATTTCAGATTATCAAAAGAACATTGTTGGTTTGCTTTCCTAAATAGTTATTTCGTTTATAAACTTTATTTTGCTATAAAGTACATTTGAAGACTTTCCATCAACAGTGAGCTTAAGAAGACACAATTGAAATTTCTCAAAGAGTTACAGAGAACCAAGCCTTCTTAAATGCCAGATTTTTTTAAAAAATTGATTTATGGTAGTCATTTCTAATTGTATGGTTCCAAAAATAAAATTTTCCTGGGTATACAAGATGCCAAATAAAGAATAACTTGTGCAACAGGGCAAACATTTATTAGTTTAAGGAACATTGGGAACAGCTGGACAGAAAATAGAGTTGATCAGTAAATTTCAAAGAGGTTTCCATAGATCCTTTGGGTTCAAAAATGTCTAATTTATACATTCAAAATTCAAGTAGGGCTTCCCTGGTGGCGCAGTGGTTGAGAATCTGCCTGCCAATGCAGGGGACAGGGGTTCAAGCCCTGGTCTGGGAAGATCCCACACGCAGCGGAGCAACTAGGCCCGTGAGCCACAGCTACTGAGCCTGCGCGTCTGGAGCTTGTGCTCCGCAACAAGAGAGGCCGCGATAGTGAGAGGCCCGCACACCGCGATGAAGAGTGGCCCCCGCTTGCTGCAACTAGAGAAAGCCCTTGCACAGAAACGAAGACCCAACACAGCCAAAAATAAATAAATAAATAAATAAAATTTTAAAAAGCTAATTCTAAAAAAAAAAAAAAAATTCAAGTAAAACTTCATTTGAAACAAAAACAGTAATATCACATTAAAAGCTATATATTTAAAAATCCCGTTTATTATCTAAGATATGTGATCACATTATTTTAGAACAACGTAGAACATACCGGTATTCCTTAATATGAACATTCTCAATGTAATTAATGTTATTTTTTTCATAATTAATGGAGTGGAAAGGGTAAATTCTAAAGTATATAATTAATAGTTACAAAAGAAAGTAACTGATTTCTTTTGTATTTGTTCAGTATCTGATTATATACAGCCTGAATTTAAGAAAATAATTTAGATGCAGTCTTTTCAAAATCACTGTTTTGTTCTCTTCAATCCCAAAACTACAGTTGGACTGCAACTTCTAATAAATAAAATGCACAAAATTTTACGTAGTATTTTTAAGTCCCATTAAAAAAATATTTCCCCCATATGCTGTATTCTATACATAGTATGTGGAAAACATATAAACACAAAACAGAATATCTTCTCTGTAGTAGTATAGTTTCAAATGTATTCCAGTGTTCATTCAACTCTATTCTTTTCCAGCTTAATAATTAAATTTACAATAGTCAAAATAATTTTCCAAAGAGTCATCTTCTCCACAGCAGTATTTGATGAGTTAGAAGTTTAAAGCGTAGAAAAATAGGTACAAAGACATAAGAAGTGATGATTTAAAAATTAAATATGTAAAACTGAAGACCCAACCACTGCATTTTCATTGGCACTTCCTTAGCTTGTATCTTGGGAATTTCTTCCCTGTGTCACTTGAGTGTATACTGAAAAATTATATATTAACATTTCCCAGCTATTGGTTCATCCATATCTAAATTAATTATAAAATATTTACTAAATTATCCTTTTATGAGAAATATAATGAATATATATAAAGATACAATTACATATATAGATAAAAATCATACCTGTAACTCATCTTGAAGCTTACTGAGCTTTATATTAAGTATATCTGTGTCATCCTCAAGTTCTTTATTTGACCTTTGATTGCTTTTGGTTTCCAAATCTTTGCATTTTTCCTTCCATTTTTCCAATTCTGATTTGAAAACATAAAATTATTTTTAAAGTACATGCAAAAGTTATACCACATAGAGCTATATGTGGCATGGGATACAGACAAGAATCAGCAGAGCCCAGAAGCAGAAGTACACAGACCAAGATAGAACCGAGACCATTCTAAGAGCTTACCAAATTCTTAGAGAAGAACTACAAAAACGTCTCAATAACCCACTGAATAGTGTTCTGAGTATACAGTATAAATGCATGCCAATATATAGGAAACTTCATGCTCTCAAAAATTAAAAACAAAAACAACCCACTGATGATATTCTGAAGGTTAGAGTCAGAGTATTTATTGAGATAAACATATAAGATGATACCAGTTGCTATACAGAGGTGACACTCAGTTGAAAGTTTATTCTTAACATCTGGGGAACACTGCAAGCTATCGTCCAGTTATTATGAAAGTGTCCTTATTCCTTCTCTGACTTAGGTACAACAATTTTCATCATAATGAAAAATGACAAGTGACAGGATGTTCCAAAAACACACCAAATACTTTTTCATTATGAATTATTATAAACACTAAACTATGTTTAAAAAGGAAAGAAATCTAGGAAAATAAAGAAAATGAAAGAGTATGCTTTGAGATATTTAAGCAATCTTGTTTCACCTGTGGCCAGTCTTTCAGTTTCCTTTAATTTAGCCTCAAGCACTTGATCTTGTTCTACTTGAGTTTGTTCTTGTTCTTCTAGGGTCATTCGCATGTCTTCAATTATTTTCTCTTTAACGCTTAGATCTAAAAATTTGGAAAGAACATTTTAGAAATTACTAACATCTACATCTAGATATCCAATTTTTCTTTTGAGTTCTTCTAAAATTAAAATACACTTTTATTAACTATAATAGAATATGAGTTCCACATAGACAGAAACTTTGTCCTGTTCACTGCTATATTTTCAATGTCTAGAACAATACTGGCATATATGAAGGATCAAATAAATAACTGATGTACAGATGGATGCTTGGATGAATGCAAGAATAAATGGATGGAAAAGGAATCTTTTCAGATAAAACTAACAATTTTCAATATAATTAAACTATTAATAAAAATAATAAAAACTATTATTTTACGGCACTTCGCTTTATTGTGCTTCACATATACTGTGTTTTTTACAAATTGAAGGTTTGTGGCAACCCTGCACTAAGCAAGTCTATCAGTGCCATTTTCTAATGGCATTTGCTCACTTCCTGCCTCTGTATCACATTTTAGTAATTCTTGCAATAATTCAAACTGTTTCATTATTGTTGTATTTGTTACAGTGATCTATGATCACTGATCTTTACGTTACTCCTGTGATTGTTTTGGGACACTATGAACTACACCCATGTAAGACAGCAAGCTTAATCCATAAACACTGTGTGTGCTGTGATTGCTCCAATGACCAGCTATGCCCCGTCTCTCCCTCTCCTCGGGCCTCCCTGTTTCCTGAGACACAACAATATTGAAATTAGTCTAATCAGTAACACTACAGTGAACTCTAAGCATTCAAGTGAAAGGAAGAGTCACACGTCTCTCACTTTAAATCAAAAGCTAGAAATGAAAGAATTAAGCTAAGTTTAGTAAGGAAGGCATGTCAAAAGCCGTGACTGGCCAAAAGCTAGCCCTCTTGCACCAAACAGCCAAGTTGTGAATGCAAAGTAAAGTTCCTGAAGAGACTTTAAAGTGCTACTCTAGTGAATACTCAAATGATAAGAAAGCAAAACAGACTTATTGCTGATATGGAGAAAGTTTCAGTGGCCTGGATAGAAGATCAAAACCAACCACAACATCCCCTTAAGCCACAGCCTAATCTAGAGCAAGGCCCTAATTCTCTCCAATTCTACGAAGGCTGAGAGAGGTAAGGAAGCTGCAGAAGAAAAGTTTCAAGCTAGCAGAGGTTAGTTCATGAGGTTTAAGGAAAGAAGCTGTCTTCAAGACATGAAAGTGCAAGGTGAAGCAGCCAAGTGCTAATGTAGAAGCTGCAGCAAGTTATCCAGGAGATATGACTGAACTGCTGCAATTTCATGATAAAACCTGAACAGATGACGAGTTGCTTCTTATGGATGAACAAGGAAAGTGGTTTCTTGAGACGCAATCCTGGTGAAGACTGTTGAAATGACAACAAAGGATTCAGAATATAGCATAAACTGAGTTGATAAAGCAGTGGCAGAGTCTGAGAGGCCTGACTCCAATTTTGAAAGAAATTCTACTGTGGGTAAAATGCTATCAAACAGCAGTGCATGCTACAGGGAAATTGTTCATGAAAGGAAGAGTCAACTGATGCGGCAAATCTCATTGTCTTACTTTAAGAAACTGCCGCAGCCACCCCAACCTTCAGCTCCCACTGCCCTGATCAGTCAGCAGCCTTCAGCATCGAGGCCAGGTCCTGCCTCCACCAGTAAAAAGATTACAACTCCCTGAAGGCTCAGGTGATGGTTAGCATTTTTTAGCAATAAAGTATTTTTTTATTAGGTATGAGCACTGTTTTTTTAGACATAATACTATTGCACACTTAACAGACCACAATATAGTGTGAACATAACTTTTATATGCACTGGAAAACCAAAAAAAAATTGCGACTTGCTTCACTATGATCTGCACTTTATTGTGGTGGTCTGGAACCGAATATGAAACATCTCTGAGGTATGCCCGTACTAATAACACAGATCTTGGGATTTAGAGAAAACATTGTTTGTCAAAACACTTATTTTTAATGTTAATATTCTCAAACCAAAACTAAAACTTTTACCTCTTAAAAACAATACATTCTCAATCCCAAATTTAATTTTTAAATCTCAAGTAATTATTTTTTCTAGAAAAATTTTCAAAGCCAAATATTTACTCCTAGTGTTTTTAAAACCAGCTCATTAGGAATAACTGTACTATTATAACCTTACCAAAACTGTTTCCGGCCCTTGAAAAATGACTACAATAATGGCTTATACACAAGTCTATTCTAATCCTGCCTGATAGAAAGAGATAAGGAGGAACAATTGGCTTATCATCTCTGGTGATAGACACATAGTAGCAGGGCTCACTTTTGACACCTCTTACCAAGACTGCTATGAATGTCAGAGGTGATGAATCTATAAATGCATAACTCAAACTCAGGGTACTAAAAGTGACCAAAAAAATGACACAAATATCAAAAGATGGCTCCCTTAAAAATACTTAGTATAAAGTAAGCCTAAAACAAAACAATGAGAAAAAATTTTAACGAGTAATTTTCAGTATTTCTGTTCATTGATGTAAGCTGCCAGGAGAGTTAATGAAACAGAATTCCTCTTTAGGATTAAAGGAGTACTGGTATTCTATCTAAAACTTTTTCTTTCAAAAAGCATGATTTGCAAATATATTCAGATTATACAATTAATTATAATTTTATTCAAAGAATCTGTTCCTTTTACACCCTATCTTTTGCTCTAAATTAGAGGGTTCAAAAGAAGGAGTTTAAGTATCTAGATAGCAATCAGTAAAGCCCCAGGACACCAATGTTAACTTCACTAATGGCTATCCACCTATTATTTGAAAGGTAGGAACAGTAAAAGAAACAAGAGCATTATTGTATCAGTCACTGCCTCCAATAACTTACATTTTATCTCAGGAAAGAATCCAGAAATATGCAACAAATAAAACAGAAAATAAAGCAACATAAAGACAGGAATGAGATATCTCATCAAAGCTATCTAAAGATATCTATGAACTATCATAGCTAAATAAATGCCTGGCAAATGAACAAGCAATCAAGTGTTTAACATTCAGGGGAGAGGATCACTGAAAGCTATATAAAGAAATGACACACAAATGTCATGTAAAACCCTGGATTAGAAATACTCAGTGACTGGGAATTCCCTGGCGGTCCAGTGGTTAGGACACGGCACTCTCACTGCCAGGGCCCCAGGTTCGATCCCTGGTTGGGGAACTAAGATCCCGCAAGCCGCTCAGCGTGGCCAAAAACAAACAAAAAAATACTCAGTGATAGTTCAAATTTATTTCAGAATACCAGTATACCAGATGTACATAAGTACAAAAGGTTGAGACCATGTGATACCTTGTTTCACTTATCACACTGGCTATAAGTTTAAAGTGTGATAACACCTAATACTGGCAAAAATGTGGGGAAATGGGCACTCTATACACTATTATTGAAAATATAAACTGGTATAATGATTTTGGGGAGCAGTTTAGCAAAATTCATCAAAATTTTAAATAAAACATTTGGGCCAACAATTACACTGCTAGGAATTTCCCATACAAATATATTTACATGTGTGCCCAAAGACTTTTACACAAATATATTCATGTTAATGTCTGTAACAAAAACTAATGTCTGAAATCACCAAAAAAAATTTTTGTTAATAAAAGGGGTCATATTACTGGAGAGTAGATTAGAAGATATGTTGATTGTTACTCCCTGTGAATATGACCTTACTTGGAAACAGAGGCTTTGCAGATGTAATCAAGTTAAGAATAAGGTCATACTGGATTAGAGTAGGCCCTAAATTCAATAAGACTGGTGTCCTTATAAGAAGAGGGAAATTTGGACAGAGACAGATAGGGTGAAGATACAGACACATTCAAAGGGAAGATGTCCATGTTAAGACAGAGGCAGAGATTGGAGTTATCCCAGAAGTGTGAATGGGGAGTGATCGCTAATGGGTACAGGGTTTCTTTCTAGGGTGATGAAAATGTTCTGGAATTAGGTAGTGGTAGTGGTTGTACGAGCTTGTGAATTTACTAAAATCCACCATACTGTACACTTTTAAATGGTAAATTTTATGGTATGTATATCTCCATTTTAAAAAATTAATAAGATAGCTAAGTGAATGGCATTCAGTATTTAAATAGAAATGTAGAAGCCAGGGAAAGCCTCAAGAGCTAAAAATGCACCTTTTTGTTTGTCAGGGAATGTCTCATACATAGTTAAAATCACAAGAGTGAATGAACTCTCAAGAGAGAAAAGAAAAAGGAAAAAAAAGATGATGGCTTAATCAGGAAATTTGTCAAAGTGGCTGAGGCTCATTCTGAGAGAAAGGCAGTAACCCGAAGAATAGATCACAAAAGCCGAGGTAAGAGTTTCAAAAGGGGGCAAGCTATGTCTTACCTTTGTATTTAGAAAAAATATGCTCATACACAATAAATACTACTTAAAAAATGAAAATGAAAGAAAGTGAGTAGACAATAATTCAAAGTAATTAAAAAATAAAGGAAAGATTGCAAAAAGCTAAAAGATTTGAAAATATGTAGGTTACAAGTGATCTGGGAGAAAGTCTAAAGAGCATGGAGAAGATGGAAGATTAAAAGTACTCAGAATGGGCCTATACCACACGTCTCAATATCTGGCAAAGAAAGAAAAAATTAAAATACGATAAAAACTATATCCTGGCGCAAAGAATGCTTTTCAGAATATCTATTCACATCTACCAACAATGACAAAGGAGCCAAAGTAAAGGGAAGCTCCAAAAAGATTACGGAAATAGGAGATGTTAGAGGACAGTGGCCTAAAAAGGTAGGAGAAAACAGGACTACGTGCAGAGATATATTTTCACATCCAAGTTACTGATCCAAGCGAACCCCACAAAAGTCCAAGTCATCTAAATAAGTAATAATCTTGTTGTCTTACACCTGCTCTTTAGTTGGCTAAGTACAAATGGCATGAATTAGTGAAGACAGTCTGGAACTTAAGACTGAAACAGACATGGGTTCAAATCCCAGCTCTATTACTCACACAACTAAGAAGTTAAGGGGCGACTGATGGGAAGGAGAGGAATCTGCATAATTTTATGAACAGAAATATGTATATATCATCTACAAAGATAATTTTGTAATATTTCAAATAAAAAAAATCAATCCAAATTGAGAAAAAAATTTAGCACATACAATTTGAATCTAAAGTATTAAATAGTTTCTAAAAACATTTTAAAAATATTTTTTAATTTTAAAGATACTTTATTTGAAGTATAACCTTTATATTATTTTGACTAGAAATCCATTCCATTCATTGTGACCTATATAACTTTAATTTTATTTTTCACAAAATACTGGCCATTACCTAGAAATCAATGTTGCTTTGACTGAATATTTCTTAATGTTTTACTTCTCCAAGGATAAACTTTATGGTGGTAAGTGACCCTTTAGAATCAATGCTTTTCTCTTTTAATAAAGTTACATCTTATGTTGCCCTTATTTAACTTTACAATTTTCAAAGGAAAATATTAAACCAATTGTTATTCTAACTACTTATTTTGCAGTCATTTTAGTACTGGAAGTAGAGGTTTGTTTCTGACCTTTGCACACTCTCTCATACTGTTGTATAGCTTCTTCCACTTTCTGATTACTTAACTGCTCCTGCAAAATGAAAGAATATAAATTAAATGCAAATGTTACTTAACTATACCCCATTATTTAATAGTGGGACTTGAAAACAGGGCTTAATATTAAGTTTGAAATCTGTCTCCTAGAAGGCTGACTAATAGTCTCAAGCTCCCAAGTTTGTTTCACCTCAGAGAAAAGGGCAGGGTGAGAGTGGTAATAAGAAAAAACAAAACAAAACCCCCAAACTTCAAACTTTTAATGTACCCCAAAAATGCCAACTCATTTTCTTCACTCAACATTTCAAGCTAGCATGTATGTTGTCTTACACAACACAAAAAGCATAAAGAGAGAGAAATGAAAGTTTACTATGTATTTAATGTGGGAGGAACAAAGAAAACCATAAATAAATTCCTTAACAGTAAACTCAAAATGCAGAAAAAATAGGGTCCCCACATGCCCTATACGTAAAAAGTAGCTGGGAGGTTTGAAAAGGATGCAAGGTTAATTTCTGGGCACTGGAAATCCTTCAATTCTAGTTTTAACCTGCCAGGTAATCCAACCTTCACTCCTTCTCTCATCTAACTTCAGCAATATCGTCTCATTTTATAAGTTTTAGAATAATCATTACAGAACCTGGAAATCTCTGAATACTATTATGAAATCAGCTGGAGATGGAAAGACGGTGAAGAGACAAAGAATGAAGGAGAAAAACGACGGAGAACTACGGACGTGGACGGACAGAGACGGAAACAGACGGAGAACGAAGGAGGTGGACGGACGGGGACGGAAAAAGACGAAGAACGACAGAGGTGGACAGACGGGGAGGGAAACGGACAGAGAGCTATGGAGGTGGAAGGAAGGGGACGGAAACAGACAGAGAACCGAGCACGGAGGTGCTCGGACAGTGATGGAAAGAACCTATCAACAGATGGTGTCTGGCTACACAGGGGTGCACTGTAACAGGTTTTCAATCTGGTTTGCAACCTCACCATACCTTTGGGTTGACACTAAAATCATCTCTTATCACCAAGTACTCATTAGCTGTTCCCCAAAGTCCCCTAAGGTGCTGGAATCGTGAAATAATTGTCTTCCTGAAAGTAGGATTTTTTTTTTTAATTAATAAATTTATTTATTTTTGGCTGCATTGGGTGTTTGTTGCTGCGCGGGCTTTCTCTAGTTGCAGCGAGCGGGGGCCACTCTTCCCTGCGGTGCGCGGGCTTCTCATTGCAGTGGCTTCTCCTGTTGTGGAGCACGAGCTCTGCGGCTCCGCAGCATGTGGGATCTTACTGGACCCTTAAGTCCCTAGGATTTTTTTTAACAGCTTTTTCTCCTAAAGGCTTCCAAAAAGTCTCCTGAAAACATCATGACTCTTGGTCTGTGGGTGTAGGGGAACATGCAGGCAGACTAGGAGACAGTCCCCCCAGAAACCCTGCTCCCGAGGACTGGAAATCTCCCTAAACCTTGGGACGTCCTATTGCAGCGGCAGATGGAGAGACGAGACGGTTGGTCCGAGACCCAGAAGCAGGGGTTTGTGGAGTCGGCTCCACCGAGGAGAGGGTGCGGTGCTTGGGAGCCGCAGCCCACACTTTGCAGCTACCTGCTGTCCAGACGGTGCCCAGGACACCGAAATCCAGGGTGGGTGGGGGGGCCTCGACCTCGGGCACTGCAGGCAGGGGTCCCCAGCTAACCCTGACCCCGGCAGAGCTGGGGCTGCAGGGCCCTTCCCGGACCGCAAATGCAAACGCACCTCCGCTGCAACCCCAGCAGTGCTGCGCACCCTGACCAGACAACTGGGCTGGGTTTACCACCTGACAGTTCTCACTGAGTTGTGATAAAACATTTTTAAGGCAGGATAAGGAAAAAAAAATTTTTTTTTTTTCAAATATAAAGTTCTCTCTGTGCCCACCCCCTACCCCACTTTAGTGTGCATTATGCATCTGCATTAACCCTTCCTTAGAAGACACAGGAATGCCTGCTGGATTGTAAAGAGCTATTTTCTCCTGGTGCCAGCAAGATACCGCCTTAGGAGATAACCTTCCTTCTTATGGTGAAAGGGGCCATGACTACCCACTACTCCCTTTGTACTGCAGATCTGGAGCGTAAACTGTCAACAATATACCATTTGATGTATAACCCTTTGTCTCAAAAGGTATGTAAACCCTGCTTTGACCTCTAATGGGTAGAACAGTCTTAAGAGCTTTCTGAAAGACTGTCTCCCAGGTTACAATCCTCAGATTGGCTCAAATAAAACTATCCATTTCTTACTTTAAAAAAACAAAAAAGAACTGATACATTTAATTAAACGCTAAAATATACCAACAGAATCTACTAAAATCACCTTTAAAAACAAAACTGTTACCTTAAGTTGCTGAATGGTTCGCTGTTTCATATATAGTTCCTGAGAACACTGGTTTTTCTTTTTCTCCAGTTCATTAATTTTAAGCCTCAACAATTTCTCCTCATCACGCATTACAGATACCTACAAAGTAATAAATCAAATTAAATATTTCTAGAAATACTAATTGCTTTTTGTTTAAGATTCATGGTCACTCGTTCAAAGATTCATGTCCTTTAAAGCACATTAGAAAAATTACAGATTCTAACATACATGATATGGCTTCAGATTATCAGAAAATTTCTTGATACTCCAAGGGAGGTACATATGAAGAAGCCATTTTCTTTTTACAATATTTTAAGACTCTCAAACCCTGTAAGTGCTCTCAAAAAAGAAACAACATAGACCCTTGCATGCAACAGCAAAATCATTATCATGGAAAAATCAATAGAGATACTCTAGGGGAAAAACACTGGCTCAGATTTCCAAGATCTATTAAGTAATGTGATCCAGTAATATAAGAAATACTTCAAAAGCTAATAATGGCACACAGAGAATGAAAATGGAACAATTACAAGATCAAAAGGTACCCATGCAAGTGAAGGTCAATTGATTTTTGGTATTACTGGTAATTTAATTCTATAAACCTATTAAAGAAGTCAAAAAGCGCTATGAATTAGTATGCAAATCTTAGAGGAGAGGAGGAGAGAGGAGGGGAAAGGGAAGGGGAAGGGAGGAGAGATAGCAGGTAATCTATGTACACCTTTAGGCCAATTTCCATGATACCAATCCTAGGGATCTCAAAAACTGAAGGAAGTTAATTGAACAAAGTTCCCCTTCATAAAAAGCATGATATCTCCGTGCTTTTTTTTTTTTTTTTTTTTTTTTTTTTTTAATTATTATTTATTTATTTGGCTGTGTTGGGTCTTCGTTTCTGTGTGAGGGCTTTCTCTAACTGCGGCAAGCGGAGGCCACTCTTCATCGCGGTGCGCGGGCCTCTCACTATCGTGGCCTCTCTTGTTGCGGAGCACAGGCTCCAGACGCGCAGGCTCAGTAGTTGTGGCTCATGGGCCTAGTTGCTCCGCGGCATGTGGGATCTTCCCAGACCAGGGCTCGAACCCGTCTCCCCTGCATTAGCAGGCAGATTCTCAACCACTGCGCCACCAAGGAAGCCCCGTGCTTTTTATAATAATAAAAATAAATAATAATAAAATAATAGTAGTTCTGAGGGGTTTGGTTTCAGGTGATTTTTACACTTCTTTTTAGGCTTTCTGTATGTTCCAAATTTACTACAAAAAATATATATTCCTTTTATAATCATACATTAATAATATTTATTTTTATTGGCTTATTTTGTTCAAAAATATGGGACTTCCAGTAATAAACACCATCTTCATCAATTTTACAGATATAAACTGTCTGCCAATAATATACAGAAACTACGTGTTGCACCAAGATGCACATAAGGACTGCTTCAGTTTCCATCCTGGCTCTAACATTTACTGGCCAAGTGAACTTGGACAAGTTCTCTCTCAATGCCTACTTCCTTAGTCATAAAATGGAAGTTAAAAAAATGCCTATCCCTAATATTTGTGTGAAAATTAAATGAGATGATACATGTAAACTCAGAACAACCAATCCAGACTAAGCTCCTATTATTATTAGAATTGACATCATACATTGTTTATTTTGAAAAACAGAAAACAATATTAATACCCACCCTTAGAGGAATGTTAAATAGTCATCTATACAATAAAACATTAGTTAAAAAGAGATACCTCCTAAATTCTGCTATAAAAAAATCTTAAAATTATAATATTTTAAAAGCAATTATTTATATATAGTTGATCCCATTTATAAAAATAAAACCATACAAGCACTATTTACATATATTTATTATGTAAAATGCATATAAAAAGATCTAAAAGAACACAGAAGGACTGACTGTCAAGAGTGGTCATATTTAAAAAGAGAGAAATGAGATTGGGGAGAAGGCTTTCACTTTTACCTTCATTTCTTAAAAAATATTTCCTGGGCTTCCCTGATGGTGCAGTGGTTAAGAATCCGCCTGCCAATGCAGGGGACACGGGTTCGAGCCCTGGTCCGGGAAGATCCCACATGCCGCAGAGCAACTAAGCCTGTGCGCCACTTTGCGCTCTAGAGCCCACGGGCCATGACTCCTGAGCCCGTGAGCCACAGCTCTTGAAGCCCGCGTGCCTAGAGCCTGTGCTCCACAACAAGAGAAGCCACCGCAATGAGAAGCCCGTGCACCTCAACAAAGAGTAGCCCCCACTCACCGCAACTAGAGAAAGCCTGCACGCAGCAAGGAAGACCCAACGCAGCCAAAAATAAATTAATTTTTAAAAAAATTTCCTAATAATGTATTATAATGAAAAGTTTTTAATTGGAAAAAGAAGCCATTTTTATAGAACCGAGTAACTAGCTCCATATGAACACACAAGTCAATTATACCATGTTTGATAATGCTTACTGATCATCATGGTGTTCAGAAATAGTATCTTAAACCAGGAAGTTTCTATACTCCAAGAATCTTCAGCCAGGATATCACTTAACAGAAATAAACAACCGGCATTACAACAATCTAAAACAAAAAACATTTTAAGAGGACTTCCCTGGTGGTGCAGTGGTTAAGAATAAGCCTGCCAATGCAGGGGACACGGGTTTGATCCCTGGTCCGGGAAGATCCCACATGCTTGCAGAACAACTAAGCCTGTGTGCCACAACTACTGAGCCTGCGCTCTAGAGCCCGTGAGCCACAACTACTGAGCTTGAGTGCTACAACTACTGAAGCCCACGCACCTACAGCCCGAGCTCTGCAACAAGAGAAGCCACTGCAATGAGAAGCCCACGCACCACAACAAACAGTAGCCCCCGCTCACCACAACTAGAGAGAAAGCCCGTGCGCAGCAACGAAGACTCAACGCAGCCAAAAAAAAAAAAATTTTTTTTAATAGATCAGAAAAGACAAAGGAACGGTGTTCTAGCCTATCCTGTAGTAAAGTCAAGAGAGGTAGACCAGATCTCACAATCAGTAATTCAAAATCAAACTGCACAGGCCTTGCTCATACATTACATTTGATAGAAATGAGGAAAATGCATGAAGGCTTAAATACAGCCTAATGGTTATTTCCTTATTTGTTTTGTTGAGGATACTATGAACAACATGTGGACTGATAATAGGAATGTAAATCCAAAGTTCCCTCTGGACTACTTAGCTAAGTGAAAGGAACCTAACAAAAGGCAATAAGTTGCTTAGGGCTAGGACTGCAGTTTATATTTTGGAGTATTTAATCCATTTACCTGTCATTTGCCCAGAATTTATAAAGCTTTCAAGCCTGTCTACCACCTACAGAAACTCTAGTCTTGATCCTGAGGTGTTAAAACCTAAATGTCATTCGAAATTTATTTTACAAGTTCAGAATCTACACTAAATCCAAAGGTAAGTAATATATATCCAATGAGGGGAGAAACAAAGGCTGCCCTGGCCAAAATTACATTCCTAGAAAGCAAACAATCCAAAAATTACATTCCTAGAAAGCAAACAATTCAGGCTTCCGAATGACAAACAAGTGCTTTTCCAAATTATGATTTTTAACTTGCTGATCTGACTAAACATTTTCCTATGCCTAATTACAGTTTAGGTCATCTTTACTGTCTTACATTTCTAATCTAGCCCACTTTGAAATACTTGTTGCATGGCCTGGAAACTTTCTGTGTATAATTATCAGAAACAACATATATTCTGCGTTTTATCTATGGTGGTATTTTTTGGATTTTTCTTCCATTAATCAAAAATTTTATTACATTTCCCTTATTATGAATGAATACATATCCATTATAAGAAATAATGCAGTAAGTAGACCTTTTAAAAATTTACCTAGAATGCCATTACCTAAAATAATCAAAATATATATTTTTATATTTCTTTGCAGTCTATATTATTATACAAATTGTTTGCAAAATTTTAATCCTATTATATATATAAAATTGGGTCCGGTTTCTATTACTTAACATTATAACACAAGCATTTTCCCATATTATCATAAAAACTTAGTACTTATCACTGTACTTAAATCAAAATCCTGCTAAATAAATACACTAACATGAATCAGGGAACTTAACCACTAATAAAGCAGTGGAAAACACAATTTAAATATCTGTACAAATCATTATAAATGATAAAATAGGTCTTAGGCCAAAGCTTCCAGGTATCAGAGTGCTTAAGAAGCTGGCAGGGAAAAAAAAAGGAACCTCTGCTCACAGAAAAAGGAGATGGACGCAGAGGGTACCAGGTCCACAGCAGGAGCTTCTCCTTTACCAGTACAGGCCTAATAGTCATGAAAATTATAATTTATTTAATCAAAAATTTCATATCCATTCTTTCCATTCATTTTCAATTTACATTAATGCTATACTATTGTTGAGAGTTTTCTTATGCTAAATAAAAAATTATTCCAGGACTTCAATGTCAGGTAGTTTAGAAGAAAGTAATCAATCCTCTGTTGAAAACAACAAAAAATGCTGTATAAAAAAATGTTTTAAATCTTTTTTTTTTTTTTTTTTAAATCTTTTTAAAAGCACTGAGGAACTAACAAAAAAATAGGAAATACTGAGATAACAAAACAATTAAGTGAAAAAAGAATCACAGAAATAAGTAGAGCACTGACTGGCTTTTATTTTGAGGACATTCATAGAAAGAGGAGGCCTGACTTTCAACAGGTAAACTAGAAGGTATTTGCAATATATTTTACTGACAAAGAATTAGAACCAAGAATAAAGAAATCCAACACAATAATATTTTTTTAAAAGGACAGCAAAATTAAAAGAAAATATGAACAAATGGATTTCACAGAATGAAAACTGGAACAGACATATGGTGAATAAAAACAAAAATAGACACTCCATTTCATTAGTTATCAGAGGAATACAACTTAAAACCATAAGATACCCGTTCACATTCTCTGACCCAACAATTCCACCCCTTGTTATACAAATTCTTACACATGTGTACCAAGGGCATGTATAAAATAGGATCACTGTTTCTAAGAGCAAAGAATGGAAACATCTAAATGGTCAATAGAATAGATAACTAAATTGTATAGTCACACAATGGAGTATTACACAGCAGTGAAAGTGATTAATTATAACCATACATAAATGTCAGGAATATGACGTGAAAATGTCTCAGAACACGTCATAATGTTTAGAGATAAAAAAACAAATATGATTTAACTTATATTTTTAAAAGATTAAAAAAAGATAAACACAAAACATTCATTACAGTAACCTCAGTGGGGGTAGGAAACATAGAAAATGGATGAGACCCACAAGCATTTGTTGTATCAATATTCTTCAGACCTTACACATTTAAGTATTTTTTTGTAACTAACTCAAAGTAATGAAAAATATTTAAAATTACTTCAGCTTTTTAAAAAAGTCTAATTATGATACAAAATCCAACAGTCATAAAAGAAAAATAAGTTGCTCCAAGGCAAAAAAAGGAACATAATCAAAATGAAAAATGGCAATGTGGGGGAGAGATAGGGGGATATCTACAATTAATATCCTTAAAAAGTTAATTTCCAGAAAATATACAAATCAATTTTCACTGCAAAGTAAAGGAGCTGTTACAGTGGAGGATTACTGGACTGAATGTCAATATTAAGACATAGAAAAAATATATATATATATGTGTCATCTTGGGCATGTTACTTAACTTCTTGTCTCATATGTAATGGGATAGTAGTATTGTTGGGAAATTATGTGAGATAGTATATGTAATGTAGAGCACTTAGAATGGTATATGGTTCAACCAAAGACTATATATGTGTTTGCTTTCTTCATGGTATTTTACTGTGTATATGCAATATAATTAATTTAGCTAGTTTCCCATTGATCAATGTATAGCATTTTCAATTCCTCTGCTATTCCAATGTTGTTGTCAATATCCTTACATATCCATTACCATTGGCAAAAAAAAAAAAAAAAAATAGTCTCCTTATTTTTCTCCTAAAAGATTAGCTTTTCATATTTAGATTTTCATTATTCTTATGGTTGTTTGATTTTTGTATTTGGTTTGTATTAGAAATCTATGACTATTCCCACTGCCACCCTTAAATTAAAAAAAAAAAAAAGTTAATTTCCTAAGTATGTAACAAGCTCCCACAAAGCAATAATAAAAAGAAAAACAATAACCCAAACTAAAATACAAAGAATATGAATATACAGACCACAGGAAAAAAAAATACAAATGAATTTTAAACCAAAAAATGTTCACTCATAATTAGAGATACGCAAGTTAGAATTATAGTTGAGATACACTATTTTCATGTCAAATTAGCAAATATCAAAGAAATATGATAAAATACTACTTTGTGGATAAGAGTACAGAGAAAAATACTCTCTTGTTCTCATACATTAGTTCTGGTGAGTAAACTGGCATAATCTCTAAAAAGCATAATAAATATCAAAATTACAAATGTACAAACCAGTGACTCATAAATTCCACTTTTAGGAATTTATACCAGAGGAAGACTTGCAAATGTTCAAAATGACATCACTGCATAATTAACAGAAGACTGGAAATTACCTTAATTGTCCAACAATACGGGGCTGATTAATGGCAAATAAATGTTCAGAGTCATAAAAAAGAAAAAAAGCTCATTTGGAGACTCTTTATATCCTGAGATGGAAATATTGAGTGAAAAAAACCAAGGTTCACATAGTGTTTATAGGATGTTTCCATTTTTTATAGGAACAGAAGGAAGGAAAAACCGAGGGAGGAGGGAGAAGTGAAGAGAAAAAAAATAGTTGGTAACATCTGACGCCTTGGAGGGAAACTTGATGGCTGGGAGGCAGTTTTTCCCCTCACTATACATATTTTCATATATTTTAAATTTGGAATCATGTGATTATATTTCCTATTTTTAAATCAAATTATAATAAAAACTTGTTACAATTGTACTACATACTCTCCTAAATACTATCTGCAAACAAAAGTTTGCTATTTACTTTTCTGGGGGGGGGGACTTGAACTTAGCAGCCCTTAAAAGAAAAAAAAAGGTTCTAATCTTACATAAGGCACATATTTTTCTTAATATTAGACATCCTTCAGTTTGTTTAATCTGACTAAATTTTCTTTTGTGAAATAACTTTTCTCATCATTTAAGAAAAATTATGGAGTTGACAAATGTTCTGGTCAATACTAAACTTAGTGTCTAAACTTGATATATAAGGAAAACAATCTTTATCATTTAAATTGGCCACACACCTTTTCAAATAACCTACCTCTTTCTGTACTTGCTCAATCTGCTTTTTGGCATCCGCCAGTTTCTCTTTCAGCTCAGCATAATCTTCTTCCTTCTTCTGAAGATCTGCTTTCAGATTCTGGGTAAGAGCAGCGCTTGCAGAGAGCTCCTCTTTCAACCTAAAAAAAAAAATCACTTATCTATAGTGACATATCACTAATCACTTAGAATCATATGCGTGAGGTACTAATAATCTACAAAATTAGATCTTTTCACAAATATGGAATGTCCAAACCATAAAGAAATCTTTCAAGGAGGATTTCAGGAGATTTTGTAAACAGATCTTTGCATATAACATTTGGTTCCAAAGGTTTATATTAACAAAATTGAAGTTCTTCAGTCATCATACATGCTATACTTAACCAGATTAAGATATGCCCAGCCAAATTCTTTAAAAGCTACACAGAAAAATCAATAAATGCTTCCCATATTTTCAAACATTTTAATAACTTTTAGCTTACTTTTCTGTTTCTTGCCAGTTTGTTTCTTTTTCTTCTTCCTTTAATTGAAGTGAATGCTTTGCATCTTGCAAATTGTTTGTTAATTTTGTGATTTCTTCTTTCAATTTGACTTCCCTTTCACTTAAATCTTTGGCGTTTTTGAGAGAATCTTGAAGATTTGCTTGAAATTCCTTCAGATTTCTTTCTTGCTTTAAAATGATAGATTCCTTTTCCATAATTTCTTGTTCTAACTTGGCTGAATGGCTACATTCATCTTTCTGAGTTTCTAACATTGCTTCAAGTTCCTTTATCTTCACCTTATAGCAAGTAACATCTTGTGTAAGTTCTGAAAGTGCTCTCTTTCCTTCAGCTACATGCTGTACTTGAATATCAAGACCAACAGCTTTTTCTCGCAATTCTTCCTTCAGCTGCTGTATAAGACTTTCTTTTTCTTTTAGTAGATCTTGATTTTTATTCTCCCTCTCCTCTGTTTTTAGTCTATTGTTTGCATCTTTACAGTCTTTTACTTCTGCCTGTAATTTTTCAATTTGTTGTTCCAGTTCCTGGATCTGATGTCTTTTTTTGGAGGAACTCTTTACAATCTCCTTACATTCTTCCCAAATGGCTTCAACAGTAGAGTGGAAAGACCTTTCCCTACCAAGTTCTTGAATACCATTTTCTTTAACTTGCTTACTTATCAAATAATCATTATCCAAAAGATGTAACTGTGTATTCGGCAAATTATCCTCTTGAGAACCATTTGACAGATCCCTGAGATTGAGTAAATCCATGTTTGAGATCTGAGAAACTGAATCAAGTGTACGCAATTCATCTATTTTTGTTTGCATTAATTTTATTTGTGAAACATTATTTGTGATGTTTCTTCTAGCAGTTTCTATCTCCTTTGACAATTTCATGATCCTCTCCTCCTGTTCTTGATTTATACCTCTCTGCACATGTAATTCAGAAATCGCATTGTCATAATTTGACTGAATTTGTTGGACCTCTACACTAAAACTACAACTCTTTTTTTCAGAAGAAGAGAGTTCCTGCTGCAAATTAACAAGCTGTTTATTTAATTCTGCTTTTTCTTCCTTTTCATTTTTAAGTTCATTCTCAACAATGAGTAAACGTGTTTTCAGCTCTTCATTATTTTCTTGTAAAACTCTGTTTTCCTCATCTTCTGAAATGCTCTCTTGCATTTCTTCACTTTTCTTTTGGTCTTCAGTGATGGTTGGACTAACATGTGTAGGTCCTTTAAAGATAAAAAAAAATTATTATTAATCTAGCAAACCTTAATAAAAATCAAAAAGTTACCATATAAGCCAATATTCAAACATAGGAAACGTATGAAAGCACACTTTTAATGAAAAACAGAAATAAGCTATTGAGTAAAAAAGAAAAATCAGGTTGCAAAACATACATAGCATACACCAATTTATGTAAAAATTGTAGTTCCATTAAGTCACAGCAGAAAAAGTTAGCAAAGGATGTGCAAGAAAATCCTGGTAACTACTTCTGAGTGGGATTACTAGTTACTTCTACTTTCTTTTTATAGCTTTTATGTTATTTAAATTGTCTACCACAAATCTTTGTTATTACTATGAGATAGAAGGTAGGGAATTATACCCTAAGGCAGACTAAAGAACAGTTTTAAAGTACAATTATACTATAGATCTACTAAATTAGTGATTTGCAAACTGAGTACCTTACACTTTCACAGGTAAAATTAGGAGAAAAATGGTTAAATTTATGCCAAGTCTAATGTAGCCCTACCCTTCACTAGCTGCATAACTGTCAATAAACTGCTTGACCCCATAGCTGCTTCCTCAAATGTAAAATGGAAAATAATAG
This sequence comes from Balaenoptera acutorostrata, assembly GCF_949987535.1. NCBI lineage: Eukaryota > Metazoa > Chordata > Mammalia > Artiodactyla > Balaenopteridae > Balaenoptera > Balaenoptera acutorostrata. Next base: position 37,705,576 of record NC_080079.1, read on the forward strand.
CAATAATACCACCTATCTCAGAGTTATCGTGAAGATCAAGATAATCAATGAGCTTAGAACACTGTGCTTGGGATATAGTTAGATATTATTAGAAACTGAAAATCTGTACAGAAGAGTTCAGCTAATTAAAAATAAATAAAAGTTTGTCTTTTTCAGGCTTAATATCTACATTTCTAAAATAAGGATATTTCTACCTGCCCTACTTACTACAGAATAGTGTTAAGAGGGCCAAATAAGTTAATATGTAATGTATGTTAAAGCATTTTGTAAATGTTATATAAGTACAAGAACATAGTTGGTATAGATCAAACTATGTCCAGGGAAGATGCACCATTAGCTAAAACTTAATTCTTAATATTTGACAAATTAACTCATCTCACACAACTGTCCAGTATAAACTATGTTCACATTTTTCTCACAGATTACATGATTAACTCTTGAAACATAATTCTCAATTCTCCAGATACACAAATTTATCTTTTTATGTCTTCATACAATTTCCATTGATATAATAACTGATCTGATGAGTATCTCATATCCTAGGAAAATTACTTCAAAACATATAAGAATCTGATTCTTTGGTTTTTAAATATTTTTCCTGTTCTATTTCACTTCATGGTTTGATGTTGATATGTGTGAACTTTACATACACAACTCTAATACAATTTTTATGAATTTTCTACACAATACTGTACTGATATAATCAACTCAACATGTCCTTTGACCTTCATTCACTCCCCCACTGGCCACTTATCTGTCAATTTCACCTATATTTTTATTTGGTAGTCTCATTAAGCACGTTGAGAATCGAATTCCTCATGCTTGAAGGTCCCACGTATAATATGAAATCCATAAGAGCAGAAGACAGTTATAAGGGAGAGATGGATTGAAATTCTCCTCACTAAGAAACCTGTTACTTTCAGTGGGTAACTGTCCAATGAATCTTTGAAAAGTGTATTTTATAGTTTTCTTTTTAGTGTGTGCCACCATATTATCCTATGCATCTGAGCACATTAGATTATACTGAAATAATATGTTTACGTGTCACTCTCATTTACTAGATTCCAACCTTCCTGAGAGCACACTCTCTGTGTCTAACGCATCTTTATATACATGAACAATAATCCTAAATGAATTTTTTAAAATATTTATTTGTTTTGGCTGCGCCAGGTCTTATTTGCAGCATGCAGGCTTCTTAGTTGAGGCATGCGGGGCTTCTTAGTTGCAGCATGCGGACTCTTAGTTGCAGCATGCATGCAGGATCTAGTTCCCTGACCAGGGATTGAACCCAGGCCCCCTGCATTGGGACTGCAGAGTCTTACCCACTGGACCACCACGGAGGTCCCCCTAAATGAATTATTTTTGAAATTTAGCTACATCGCTTATGTTCTCCTTTTCTATCTCTAAGACATATCATTATATCAGAAAAACATAACTTTTGTCATCAGTAACCTATTCTGGTTCTAGATATGTGCAAATTTATAATCTAACATGCCTCGGTTATATTAACTTGGTTACTTCAGTGCAATTTTATGTTTTAAATTTTAAGCTGTTCTCTTTACAGTGCCTTTTTTACAACAGTGGTTCTCTAGTTTTAGAGAATTGGCAAAAGAGCTTATAATGTAGATTCCTGAGAACAAATACCAAACATACTGACTTGATAAATCTGGAATGTATTGTACATGCAAACACTTTGAGGGTACATGCACACTGCTCCAGGAATTTATTTTTCTAAATTTCTGGAAGACCTTGACAGTCACCCCTGTAATAACATTTGGGATCTAAACATACCAGTTTGCTTCATTACTAAGCCCCTATACGGCAGTCCTACATGTAACTGTTCCATAAGAGAAAAATGTCAAATCTCACATAGTAATGACATACAAGCCCTTAAGTTTTTCCTCCTGCCTGTGGCAGGCTCTCATGCATCCTAGATGAGAGATGATAGTACCCTATGTAATGAATCTGTTCAATTAAGAAGGCATTTTTAAGATCATAAAAAGATCTTTAAAATTAAATCTACTATCCTACATACAAATAGGTTTCTATCTTCCTATATGCTAATCACAGTTGACATTGTGAGAAAAATAAAGAAAAAGCACAAGCATTTATGAAAGGTCTTTCAGATATTATTATATAATGCGGGAGAAAAAACTTAAGTGACTGTTCAAGATTTTTAATCTTAGAACTCCATTTGATAAACTAAAATCACAGCTCTCTCCCAGCATTACCCAGATAAAAAAGCTAGACAAGGACACTAGAAAAAAGAAAATTACAGGTCAATATCACTGATGAACATAGATGGAAACATCCTCAACAAAATATCAGCAAATCGAATTCAACAGCACATTAAAAGGATCATACACCATGATCAAGTGGGATTTATCCCAGGGATGCGAGGATAGTTCAACATATGCAAATCAGTAAATGTGATATACTCTATTAATAAAATGAAGAATAAAAATAAAGAATAAAAATCATATGATCATTTTACTAGATGCAGAAAGAGTATTTAACAAAATTCAACATCCTTCATGATAAAATCTCTCAACAGACTGGAGTGGGAACATACCTCAACATAATAAAAGTCATATATGACAAACCCACAGCTAATGTCATCCTCAACCATGAAAACCTGAAAGCTTTTCCTCTAAGATCAAGAACAAAACAAGTATGTAAACTCTCACCATTTCTATTTAACATTAGTACTGGAAGTCTGAGCCAGAGAATCAGGCAAGAAAAAGAAACAAACTGTATCCAGATTGGCAAGGAAGAAGTAAAACTGTCCGTTTACAGATGACAGAATTTTATATTATAGAAAATCCTAAAGACTCCACCAGAAAACCTTTAGAATACAGAAATTCACTAAAGTTGGAGGATACAAAATCAATATACAAGAAACACTATACAAAACAAAAACTGTACACTAACAACAAACTATCAGAAAGAGAAAATAAGAAAAAAAACACATTTATAATAGCATAAAAAAGAATAAAATATTTAGGAATAACTTTAACCAAGAAGGTAAAAAACCTATACACTGAAAACTATAAAACACTGGTGAAAGAAAATGAAAAAAGACATACAAAATAAGGAAAGATATTCCATGTTCATGGATTAGAAGAACTAATATTGTTAAAATGTCCATATTACCCAAAGTAATCTACAAATTCAATTCAATACCTATCAAATTTCCAATGGCATTTTTCACAGAAATAGAACAGCAATCTAAAAATTCACATGGAACCACAAAAGACCCCTAATAGCAAAAGCAATCTTGAGAAAGAACAAGGTTGGAGGCATCACAATTCCTAATTTCAACTATACTATGAAGCTACAGTAATCAAAACAGTATGGTACTGGCATAAAACCAGATTCATAGACCAATGAAATAGTTTCAAAAGCCCAAAAATAAACCCACACACGTATGTCCAACTTATTTAACAAGAAAGCCAAGAATACTCAATGGGAAAGGATAGTCTCTTCAATATTGTGTTGGGAAAAATGGATATCCACATGCAAAAGAATGAAATTGAACTCCTATCTTACTCCACTTATAAAAATTAACTCAAAATGGATGAAGGACTTAAAACATAGCACCTGAAACCATAAAACTCCTAGAATAAAACATAGGGGAAAAGCTCCTTGACACTGGACTACACAACAGGTTTTAGATATTACACCAAAAGCATGAGCGTCAAAAGCAAAAAATAAATACGTGAAACTATATCAAACTAAAAAGCTTCTACACAGCAAATGAATCAGTCAACAAAATGAAAAGGCAACCCGTGGAATGGGAGAAAATATTTGCAAACCATCTATCTGACAAGGGGTTAATATCCAAAATATATAGGGAACTCATACAACTCAACAGCCAAAAAACCAAACAATCCAATTAAAAACTGGGCAGAGGAACTAAACAGACACTTTTCCAAAGAAGACATACAAATAGTCAACAGGTACAGGAAAAGGTGTTCAACATCACTAATCATTAGGGAAATGCAAATCAAAACTACAGTGAGATATCACTTAACACTTGTTAGGATGTCTATTATCAAAAAGAGATAACAAATGCTAGCAAGGATGAGGGGAAAAGGGAATCTGCACACTGTTGATGGGAATATAAAGTAGTACAACCACTAGAAAAACAGTATAAAGGTTCCTCAAAAAATTAAATATAGAACTATCTTATGAGCTAACAATCTCACTTCTGAGTATATATCCAAAGGAAATGAAATTATTATCTCAAAGTTCATGCAAGTTCATGCCCTATGTTCATTGCAACATTTTTTACAATAGCCAGGACATGGAAACAACCTAAGTGTCCATGGATGGATGTATGGATTTTTAAAAATGTGGAATAAATATGTATACAATGGAATATTATCATTCAGCCTAAATAAGAAGGAAATCCTGCCATTTGCAATGACATGGATGAACCTGGAGGGCATTATGTGAAATAAGTGAAATAAACCACACAAAGAAAGACAAATACTGTATGGTATCAATACGAGGAGAAAAAAAGATCCAACTCATAGAAACAGAGAGTAGAACGGTGGTTGTCAGGGGATGAGGGGTGATGGAAATAGGGAGAGGCTTGTAAAAGGGTATAATTTTTCAGTTTAAGATGAATAAGGTCATAGGATCTAAGTATAATACGGTGAGTATAATTGATAACATTGTATTGTATAACTGAAATTTGCCTGAAGAGTATAACTTAACTGTTCTCACCAAAAAAGAAAAAAGAGGGGGAAAACAGGTGAATAAGTGAGGTGACAGATGTATTAATTAATGGTGATAAGGTGGGAAACTTTTCACAATGTATATCAAATCATGTTAAACATTTTAAATATATTACAGTATTATTGGTCAATTATACCTCAATAAGGCTGAGAAAAAAGTCCCAGTCCTCTCAAGATACTGATGTCCCCAGTGAGAGCATGCCCTCACCCCAAAAATCACTATATAATCTGGGAATCTCACCTCCCTACTCCATCCAAGAATTTATCCAGTTTTACATTCAGTAGTATACATGTAAAAGCAAGCTTTATTTGTAAGTTTCCATTTTTCAAATACAATCCATATTCTTTTCCTTCACCCAATTGTTTAAATGCTCTTGGGCAGCACTAATTGTGTAATCCCATAACAGGATTCCAAGATCTCTTTAACAGACTAACTTTAAAAGCTCATTGGACAAGGTTTTATTACCTATAACTTACATTGTCTCTCCTGCCTCAAAAAGGAGAGGAAAAACATGGCATTACCCCTGCTCTATAGCCTGCTTTCTGAAAAGCTGATGAGTTTATTTTTGATGATTTTCCTATGTTTGTAGTTACATTTTCCTAATTTAGTTCCTTCAGATTCTCAGTTTATCCTAAGGATTCCATCTACTCTGGAGACTTAGAGATTTACCCCTATTTACGTTTACAACAAACTTGCCCATTTACTCTTATGAATTTTTAAAAATAATGTTCAACCAGTGCATTACTTTTTATCAGATTGTCTCCTAACATCTTACAAAGCTGTGGCAAGTCATCCCAAAGTGGAATAACTGTCTTTTCCACTGATTCACACCTCTGTTCTACTCTCCCTTTAAGTAATTCTGAACTTATGATGTAATTTTCACACCTATGACTTCATCAGTGGAAATGACTAATCCTTTTGCCCTTTAAGAAGACAAGTTATAAAGATGTCTGAACCCTTTATCAGGAGAGAAAGATGGGATCTAAGCAAGTTAAAAATGACAACAATCAGAAATTCAGAGCTCACAAATAAATCCTGAATATCCTGAGAGAAGAGATTTGAGTTATGCATACTCTATGGACATAGCCCTTAAACCCTGAAGTGAATTACAGTAAGTGCAATAAAGCTTTTGTGATCAATTAATGTTGTTCTCTTAATTTTACTATACTTCAATAACTAGGATAGGACTTCCCTGGTGGTGCAGTGGTTAAGAATCCGCCTGCCAATGCAGGAGACACGGGTTCAAGCCCTGGTCCAGGAAGATCCCACATGCCGCAGAGCAACTAAGCCCGTGCACCACAACTTCTGAGCCTGCGCTCTAGAGCCCGCGAGCCACAACTACTGAAGCCTGCGTGCCTAGACCCTGTGCTCCGCAACAAGAGAAGCCACCGCAATAAGAAGCCCACGCACCGCAACTAGAGAAAGCATGCGCACAGCAACAAAGACCCAATGCAGCCAAAAATAAATAAATAAATTTATTTTTTTTAAAAATAACTAGGATAATTACATAACATAAGGTACTGCAGATAATTTGTTTTGCACCTGATTTTCTTGTTCAGATATTCATATTATTCTTTCAGAAATTTTTATGTTTTATATCAAAAGATTCATAGAACATATTCAGAACAGCCTCATCAGTGAGAAATTAAAGCATTAGTCTAGCAATAAAGATGAAATAGGTTTTACTGTATATAAATCTAATATAGGTTAACTTATAAAATGTAAACAAACAATAGAAAGATAATTACTTTAATTCAATATTTCTATCACATTCAACCTATACATATACTGCTTACCTATATTTTGCTACAAAAATTAGTTTTGGTTGAAAAGTTACAGGTAAGCAGATTGTAGCATATCTCTGATTTGTCTCCTTTATCACTATTCTGAACGCTTGTTTCTTGAACCGTTTACATGGTTATCAGCTTCCCAAAGTACAGATACAGTGACCTCAAACAAGTAAATTCACTTTCATAGGGAAATGGCTTTGCATTCCCTTTAGGAACAGAAAACATACATCCAGTAAAACTATCAACCCCCTAATCCTATCCTAGTATTTATAGGAGTCCCATATTTTGTTCTGGAGATTTTTTAGTAGCAGGTAGAGGGGAAGAAGGGTGGTCATAGCTACAATTTTCTTATGATCCTTTATGTAGTCCCTTTAGCCTCTAACAACAAATAATTGAGAAATAGCCACAGTGGTTACGAGTTTAAGGAGGAAAAAAAAATACTTTGTTACCTAAACTTACTTAAATCTACCCACATCCAAATTATATATCGCTAACAACTAGAGTTATTATACAATCATCTTCTTCATGAATGGGTTACCGTTAGGATTAGTCATACCATGTAGATCGCTCGCTCCTGCCAACTTTCACTTCCACTTCCTAGTGATCTACTATTCCTGCATTCTCAACTACCCTATATTCTCAACTACTCTACGGCACCGATCAAGGTGAAAAAATAGAGGAACAGTGCTATGGAAATCATAACAAGGTTATACTCCCTGTAGCTAAGGCACCACTCTTTTAATGATAACAGAAGGTGACCATGCATATTAGTCTCAATCTATTAGCTCATACTTTATTAGATTAATATATCTAGCGCTATATTATCCTTTAAGTCATCTACTTTTGAAAACATTAATTTTACTGAGGTTCTATGAGGTGTTTATTATATTGGTGTATTACCCAATTGTTTTTATTCTTAACAACCTCAGGAGGCAAGTATATTTAACTTATTTTACTAATGACCAAAGAAAGACTTAATTTATCCATTTTTCTCAAGGTGAAGCAGCTAACTAGTTTTTTTTTTTTGGTTCATAATTCATAATATATTATTACTCATAAATATTAATAACATTCTAAATCCATCTTTTAAAAAAATTTTTATTGGGGTATAGTTGCTTTACAATATTGTGTTAGTTTATACTGTACAGCAAAGTGAATCAGCTATATGTATACATATATCCCCTCTTTTTTGGATTTCCTTCTCATTTAGGTCACCACAGAGTACTGGGTAGAGTTCCCTGTGCTATACAGTAGGTTCTCATTAGTTATGTGTTTTATATATATAGTATCAGTAGTGTATATATGTCAATCCCAATCTCCCAATTCATCCCACACACCCCTTCCCCTTTGGTATCCATATGTTTGTTCTCTACGTCTGTGTTTCTATTTCTGCTTTGTAAATAAGATCGTCTATAGCAATTTTTTCAGATTCCACATATATGCATTAATATACGATATTTGTTTTTCTTTTTCTGCTAATTAGGTTTCTAAAGCTAATGCACCTTCCCTTAGAAAGCCCTCCCTCCCTGTATAAGACTGTAAAAGTTTTCCAAAAGACAGAATGAACAGCTTAGAGACAAGGTGAAAGCTGCCATGTTCTTCCATATAACCAGGGATGTATAGTATAGAGAAGCATGTGCCCACTTTTTTTTTTAGTAATTTCATAGAAAACAAAACTTGACCACATTTGTCTTTAGTAATGTTTAGCTCAAAGTCTTACTGTCAAATGGTTTTTTCTTCAAATGAAAAAACAATGTGGAGAAATTTTGGCAGAAAAGGTACTATAAATCATGAAGATGAAAGTGATGACTTTTAACTACTATAGGCACAAAAGTAAAAGTATTGTCATGTTAAAGTGATAAAAGCACAATATCTAAAAACATACTTATTAAAATAAAGGCAGCTTTAAATATACCCATCCTCTAGACAGTTTATAACATGTTAATGTAAAACTTAGGGACATTTATATTTTCTCAGTTTTTTTTCCTTAGATAAGTAAATTTCCTTCTCTTTACTACTTTTCTGTTTCCTGGTTTAGGAGTTGGCTTTCTTAAAAGCCTCCTGCTAGCAGCTGAAGAGTACCTTTCTTTGCTGGTGGTTCATCTTGTTGAAGTTCAATTTCATTTAATCTTTTTCTTCCTGAATACGTTTTAGTTTTGCTGTCCTTAGACATTTCAATCATTTCATTACAAACCAATTTATTGTTTATTATTAAAGGAGATGTACCAGCATTGTCCTAAAGTAAAATAAATTAAAATTAGTTTACATATAGAAAGCTATAATACATTTAAGAACTATATAAATTATGATTCAATACTGCATCATAAAAATTTTATTTTCAAGTTTATTGAAACACTTTCTAAGTTATTTCTTAAATCTCACCCTAAAATAACCAATGACTCTAGGAAGTGAGCAATATTAACTAACTTGTACATTCACTAAGGAGGACAAAAAAAAAATTTGTTAAGTGTGTAGTTTCACCCCGATACTAAAAACAAATTCATCTTTAGATTTTCTAAGGGAATCAGGTGGGTTAGAGACTTATTTGCAGATAACCACAGAACCCTAAAACACTTACCTCTAAGTCATAAACAAAATGTGCTTTGAAAAGAAAAATATGAAAACACTATGACAAAATTGTTTCTTATAGGTACTTTTACTTAAAATCTTGAGTAATCTTGAGTAACTGGGGAAACTCATCGTTTTACAAACAAAGCTTCTCAAAGTAATGTCAAAGACATCACTTCTCAAAGTAATGTCTTTGTTACTTTGTTCACAAGTCGCAGAAAAGGTTCTAGCCTTAGCTTCTAGCCTATGCATATCAAAGATACACAGTCTACACACTGCTTTAAAAGTGAGCTCCTAGCACCACCTCCCATGACACCACCTTCAGGAGCTCCGGTGGCACATGCATCCGTGAGCCTACCCCCTGGGCTGCCTACCCGAGGCCCACCTCTACCCACAGTCCTGTATAGGAGTCAAGCAAACAGCATGTCTCTGGGCCCTTGTCCCCAGCAGGCTGGCCAAGGGCTGCCCGTGAACCTGGCTCCATCAACCCTGCATGACCAAGTGATAGCTGGCAAGCTCTGCTACCCAGTCCCTCTGCTATCTCCCACCCTACCATCTGGCAAGGGATGGGCCCTCTTCTGTGCATTGACTACCTGTGGAAATGTGACCAAGTAGTGTGAAATGCATGTTTAGCAAATGTTAGGTACTGTATTTGAAACAATAAATGTGAATCCTTCTGCACGTGGAAACAAACAAACAAAAAAACCAAATAAAAATGAGCTCCTAGTTTATCTAGATGATAAAAGCCATTTAGATTTTTATTTTTTAAGGCAAAGACTATGCCTCCCTAAAAGGACAGCAGAAGAAAAGGTACCCAGAAAGAGGAAGGGTAAAACCTTAGCAGTTAAGTGTATGTTTATAAAGTAATTAAAGGTATGGTAAAGGCAGAGATTTTTTAAAGGCAGATATTAATTAAATTCCTACATACTGGTAGCAATCCATTTTGGGGGGGGCAGAAAACTATGTGAGAAAACAAAACATCATTTTACATAGTAAAATCAGCAAATGTTCTTAAGAGATATAGATAAAATGACTTTAAGTCAAAAAGTAATGATTACAAAAAAAAAAAAAAGCAAAGTCTTTTTAGATATCCATAAACAAAGGATATCATGAAGAACAACCTCCATGCTTTTTCACAATTAGTCCCTTGGTGTCACTGATAAATGACAAAATCCTGGGATAGAGGGATCAGACCTCTGACAAAGTTTGAGTTTTCAAACAGACCATGACAATTTCAAGCTGTCTCCTCTTCCACTCTCAGACCTATCATAATCATCTAGTCATTTTTTTCCTCCTTCAAATTATACAGTCTTCTCCAAGAAAATCCATCCTCCACAAATCTCAGTTATTCAAAGGAATGTTTTCTGCCTAGGGTATGCTTGGTAGGAAGGATGCTAAAGAACCATGCAAAACAAACTTTTAATCATTAAAAGAGTCTGCTTTCAAAACAAACTTTGGAACAGTGACCCTAGATCAACAGTTAATCAGCACCATGAGGTTAAGTTCTCTTAACCCTAGGCAAGTTATTTGACACCTCCATAAAAATAAAAAATAACAGTATCTACATCATAAGATTGTTCTGAGATTTAAACAAGTAAATATATGTAAAGAACTTAAAAGAGTTCATAGTAAATGTTCTGTTAAAATGGATATATATAAAAGTCTCAAAGAGCTACCAGCCAAGTTGGTTTTGTTTTGTTTTTGACGTAGGAGAGACATTATGGGGTACTATTGTACTTTCTACTTTACATAGTTTAATATAGCTGAATTTTTACAACTAGCAGCTATTTTTGTAACTAGAAAAAATAAAGGAAAAGGAAAAGATCATGAATTGTCTAAACAATAGCTGTAATATCTTGTACTAAGTACATTATTTTGGTTACCTTTTTAAGTACTGGGTATTAGATAACAAGATCTTGAATTATTTATATCTGAACATATCTTTTATATTCAGCTCTTTAGAAGGACAAATGTAAGTTAAGAGAAGGTCAGGAAAAATATTAAGTTTAGAATTTTAAATTCACTTCACCTCTATGTATACCTGCACTTTCATATTTAGAACTATCAATGTCAAATTCATTTACAACCATTTAGAGTAATTATCTGATCTGAAGGTACAAAGTGCTAGAGATTTTCAGGATTCCAATGCTGCACACTGCTCAGGCCATATCCTAAATTTTAAAACACTCAGTAACTTCAGACAAAATAAACACCATTTAAATATATCTAATCAACACAATGCACCTAGTAAAAGAATGACATAGATCTGTACGTGCTGCCATAGAATTATCTCTAAGACGTCTTCTAAGGGAAGAAAGCAAGACACAGAACTACAATCCCATTTGTACAAATCTTTTTAAAAGTGTGTTTGTTCCATATACACACACACACACACACACACACACACACACAAATCTTTTCTGGAAAGACTAAAGAAACTTTCCAGAGGCCATCTTTGGAAAGAGGTATGAGGGTGAAGGCATTTATGCTCATCAATTTTTTTACCATATTCTTTAAAAAAATTCTTTAAAAAAATTATTTTTAAAATAGATGTACCCAGTCATAATTCATGCTGCTTATTTTACTTAATGATTAATTTCCTTATCAAGACAAAATAAAGCTTAAAAGTATTACCTTAATAGATTTCTCAAGCTCTTGAACCAATGAATTTAAATTAATTTCTGATTCTGAAAAAATAAGAATATTAAAAATAAATATCTAAGCACCTAAAAAAATATATCACTGAATAATCATGAAACATAAGCTGCTATAGTAGACGCTTTATTGTTACACTCAGGAAAAAGAATTTTCACAGCACTAGAAGCACACAAGCACTTAGCTACAAATTCTACCACCAGAGAGTAATGTTTCTGAAAAAGGCACTTTCAAAACTCAGGATAAAAATGAATGATGTATGCTCAACAGTAAAAAAATTTCTGGTATAATGTCAGAAAAGAACTAGTTGGTACCTTTCTGATACACTTCAGAATGAGACATCACTTACCTGTTATTTTCTACCCATCTTGTTTCGCACAGAAAAAGGCAGATTATTTCATCTAACACTTGAAACCCAGATGTGACAAACAATCCATATATATATATATAAATATATATATAATATATATATTTATATATAAGTAAATATATAATATATATATAAACAAAATTTACAGCTTTACAATTTCCTATGAGATTTCTTAATTTGCTGATAAAGCTATACTTAGTTTTTGTTTTTTTTGAGATGTCCGTTTTCTAGTAATATTGGTCTAAAAGTAAAGAAAAGCAAAAAAATATTTTTACTAGTAAGTTACTATAAACTCATACAAATCGTAAAATATTAAATACATTACCGCCATCATTTTCTGGCCACTTGGTAAATCAGCTGCATAAATTTCATACTTACCAACTGTCTTTTTATGAATTTATAACATCTACATAGGGGTAAAATACATCCACTTACCATTTTCTCTCTTTTTTAACTCTTCCTGGGTTTTGATTAATTCTTCTTTGGTTTTAGCTAATTCAGCTTTAACTTGATTAAACTTTAATTCTAAACAAGCAATAGCTTCCTGGGGGTCAGCAAGAGATGCAATACATAAGTGAGCAATTTCAGCCTGTTTCTTAATATCAGTGACATCATCTTGAAGAGAACCAATAATATCTTCAATTCCTACATAATTCTGTCCTTCCTAAAAATAGCAAAAACCACATACCTAATGTTAACAGTGGCTTTCACTATTTCAGTGTGGTATCATCTGATTGAGATAGTTTTTAAAATAAATAGCAAAAAAATTCACAACTTAAAAATTTTTAAATAGATTATACAGAACTACCTCCAATTATGAAAAAGTTGTGCTCCATTACTCATTTTCTGTTCTATGGAACATGAAACATTATGTGTCCCTGACATAGTTTGGGATTTGGTCTGAATTATGAAAATGGAAATTTGTTTCCTCAGCTAGCCGAACAAAGCCTTTGAAGGCTCATTATATAACTGAAAGTATACCTGAACTAGGTAATCGTAATTGTTCTGTAATGACTTATCATAGTTTATGACATTGTTTTTATGGAGAAATAATGTTTCAGATATACTTTGTTCGGCTAGCTGAGGAAACAAATTTCCATTTTCATAATTCAGACCAAATCCCAAACTATGTCAGGGACACATAATGATGGTTTGAAAGCAAGAGCCTGGACATCACCATCCCAGACCCCCTGAACTGAGTAATTAAAAAACAAAGGAAAACAAAAACAAACAAACTTTCCAAAAAGATGAGATTAATTTCAGCTTCAGTAGGAGCAGCAGGAAAGAATAATGTTTCCTCAACAGTAGGGAATGGTCAATCAGCCAAGCAAGAGTGATCTTTCTATATATAAATGTTTTTGTTTTAATCAGAACAAAACTAAATGACCCTTTAGGTCTCTCAGCCATTTAAAATTCTTTAAGTTTAAGACAAATCTGAGAGGGGTATCCCATAGTCAGACAAAAAGGAATCTACCTACAATCAACACAATGACTCAATCAACACCAAACTGAGATATAAATGGAACAGGTATATATTTTTCTAAGTTCAATAGCTATATTTAAACTATTTGTGCTTACATTCTTAACAAAGCATGCTTAATTATAATAAAGCTACATATTAAGTTTTTTGTTTTAATTCTACAGTATATTAATGTTTCTCATCATTGATGTGGTGTACTAAATCCTGGTACCTAAACCTCATGGATTTGATATTTCAGTTAACATACTTCAGTTTCAGCTTTCATGGCACGATCTTCATTGCTTGGTTCTTCCTGAGTGTCACATTTACCAACCAAATCCTTGAAGATAGCCAAACGACATTCAGCATCTTCTTCTAATATCTCTCGTTCCTGAAGGAGAGTTTCCCTTCATAACAGAAATTAATCCCATTAAGAAACAGAAAAAGCACGACTTTGTGCTTTTATTTTAAATTTCTAAGATTAAGTACATTATAAATTAAAAGTGAGTTTAAATAATCATTCATGTATAATTCACAATCACCGTGGGGATTAGTAACAGCTATTTTCAAGCTTGCATGAAGGTCAGAATTCAGAAGTCACCTAATATAAAATAAAAAGCCAAAAAAAAAAAAAAATTTAAACAATAAAATCTCAATTTTTACCAGGACATGAACGAAAAAACTTACTTAAAGTCAGCTTCCCGTTGAGCCAAATACTGAGTAAACTCCTGTGTAACTTCTTCACGGATTTTAAATTCCAATGTTAACTTTTCTTTTCTTTCATCTATTAGTTTTTTTTTCAAGTCTTCTATTAAATCCAAAAGTTTCTAAAATATAAATAATAAAATTCTAATTAAAAAAATATATTCCAAGAGAAAGACTGTCCAAGTATTCAAAAATAAAACTTTTTTCATTTAGATTGTAATTATGCACCCTTTTATTAAAGATGATATTTTCACTGAAAATTATGTATTTGCAGAGATTCACTAATCTGAAAAATCAAGTACACCTCTCCACATTTTAGAAATAAACATACAGTAATTCAAATGTCTCACTGTCTAGCTACACAAAGAAGAGAAAATAAAATTTGAGCATCTATTATCTACCAGAAACTACTTTGGGGAGTTCATATTTTATTTCATTTAATCCACACAACCCTCTGTAAGCTTGGTAGCAGCATCCACATTTCTTAGGTGGAGAAAGTAAAGACCAGGTCTGTGGTACATACTTAAGTTTGAGTTTAAAATTAGTCTGTCAAAATATAAAGTTGAAGTATTACATGGAGTAGTTACTAAGAACCCCCAAACACGTTCCAAGATGACAAAGAGAATGTTACATAAACTTAACCTATTGGGGACTTCCCTGGTGGTGCAGTGGTTAAGAATTTGCCTTCCAATGCGGGGGACACGGGTTCGAGCCCTGGTCCAGGAAGATCCCACATGGCGCAGAGCAACTAAGCCCGAGTGCCACAACTTCTGAGCCTGCACTCTAGAGCCCACGAGCCACAACTACTGAGCCTGCGCTCTAGAGCCCACGAGCCACAACTTCTGAGGCCGTGCGCCTAGAGCCCGTGCTCCGCAACAAGTGAAGCCACCGCAATGAGAAGCCCGAGCACCGCAACGAAGAGCAGCCCCCGCTCGCCGCAACTAGATAAAGCCCGCGCACAGCAACAAAGACCCAACACAGCCAAAAATAAATAAATAAATAAAATAAATTTTAAAACTTATCCTATTGGGCTTTTATAACTATTCAAATGAGAGCAACAACTGTCTTTGAAAGCACATACATAATTAATCACGTAATACAGACAATGAATAAGGCAATTACAACTTGACATCATAGCCAGTATAGATATGTAATAAATCATAGCATTCAAGAAAAAAGCCTAATATTCTTTTTTAAGGTTTTTGATTAAAGTTTCTCAATAATAAATTAATTAATAAACTCTCTCAAAGTTACAGATCTTTCAGTTTTTCGATTTTGTATTTGAAAATATTTCTATAGATATCCTGACTTTGAAATTCTGCTTCTAAGAACTTATACTGAGGAATTAATTATATAATAGGACCCAGCGTTTTGGCTGTAAGAATGGTCATTGTGTTTTTTGCAACAGTGAGTGGTTGTACGTAAGTAAAGAAAAAGTGAAACCCAGTTCAACAGTCAAAGAGATGGGTTCAACTATGGTACCATCATACAGTAAACTACTGTAATCAATTATGATGACATATTTATAATTCATACTTTTCACAATTTATTTTTAAGTGAAGAAAATTAGGTTACAATATTATAATGTATAGTAAAAACCTACTAACGTGAGCAGTAGATTAGAGAGAGATTTATATTTAATTATTTTCCTCTTTTTCTTTTTCTAGATTCCACCATGATTATATAATATCTTTATAATTTTAAATAACCACAGACTTTCCCACTGTTTAAAATAATAAATAATAACTATCGAAGAAGAACTGTGGGAGACTTAGAGAAATCTGCATGAATGTGAGAATACCTTGGAAAATTGGTTTCTTTCAATAATTCTCAACAACAATTAGTTTTCTATCATTGTTAGCATCTGATAAAGTTTTTGGTGAAAAAAATTCTGGTTGGTTAGCCTAGTAAAATGAATTGTAAGTGTAAATATGCTAATATCAATATATTTCATAATGATCTTTAATACAATCCTCTAATTAAAATGCTAATAATATAAAGCATGCAAAGCCTATAATCATTTTCATTTTTAAAAATATTAGAAAAAAACTTCGATAAAATGTTAATTTTAAAGTACCTAGTCATAAAATAAATAAATAAAAATAAAGTACCTAGTCAACATTATAAGATATGCATTTACACTATATAATCCTTTATAAACTACAGCATTATTTTTCCCTAATAAATTCTGAAATTCTACTAACATTTTAAGTTTAATGGACATTCTATATAAACTTCAGTTTTGAGAAGATCAATAAAAACTAAAATAGGACTATTAACGGCTCATTTTGTCACTGAGGGAAGTACTACATTACCTTGGAAGAGATCCAAGGTAAACAAGATCCAATCACATAGTAACCAGATAAACTGAGACTAGTGGCATCTGAAGCTTTCATTTTCATTTCCAAACAACACAGGCACAACTATAGCTTTCAGGGACACTGAATAAACTATTAAAATGAGAGTATTTAACTCAATACATCATCCATCTACTTAGACTTCTACAGTCCAAAAGAGTACTATGATGTCAGATGTGGCAATACCACTGAAGCACATCCATGAGCACAGGGTTACCAGTGTTCCTGTGACGCTGGTAAGAAGACTCCATGTATACATATGTAATAGTTATGACCAGTTAATGAGGGGAACTGGTACTGTGGACATGATCTACATTTCAGGATTAATACAACTTAAATGTATGTGTGAACTGTATTTGGACAGAGGATAAAAGAACCGCCACTGGGCTTCCCTGGTGGCGCAGTGGTTAAGAATCCACCTGCCAAGGCAGGGGACACGGGTTCAAGCCCAGGTCCGGGAAGATCCCACATGCCACGGAGCAACTAAGCCCGTGCGCCACAACTACTGAGCCTGCGCTCTAGAGCCCGTGAGCCATAACTACTGAGCCTGCGCATCTAGAGTCCATGCTCCGCGACAAGAGAAGCTACTGCAATAAGCCTGCACACCACAACTAAGAGTAGCCCCCGCTCGCCACAACTAAAGAAAGCCCGCGTGCAGCAACCAAGACAAAACACAGCCAAAAATAAATAAATAAATTTTAAAAAAAAGAACCGCCGTTAAATCTTATTTGTTTACCATAAATATAAGACAACCAAACAATTTTTGTTTTTGAATAAATAGGATAATCGGTACTGGGCAGACATTTTACACAATTGTACTTAAGACTGCAAAGTAAAAGTTTGGTGGAGTATGCTAAAATCACTGGGTGAAAGGATACTGGGGAACAAGATATTAACATGGCATCAAAGCATCTTCACAGATGATATGCTTTTACAATGAAGAGAGATCTAAACACAAAACCTTAACCAAATGAGCAAAATTTAGCATCACCAAAAATGGGGAAATCAGACATCAGCTGCCTCCTGATGTGATGTAATGGGAAATTCACAACTTCACCTATATAACAGGCTTACCTAAAGTGTTAAACCTGAATCAGGAAATAATAAGACAAATCCAGACTGGAGATATTCTACAAGACAACTAACCACAATTTTTCAAAAACATCTACACTAGATTAGAGATTAACTAAAGAAACATGATAATCAAAAGCAATGTATTAACTTTGGTTATAGATCAAAAACAAAGTGGCTATAAAGGAAATACTGACCACTGGATAAATCTCAATATGGACAATATAACATTACGTTATTATATCAATGTGAAATTGCTTAGGTATGAAAATGGTCTTTTGATCATGAGGAAAATGTCCATGTTCTTGGGAAACATGCTGAAGTAGTTTATTTGTAATGTGTCATTATGTCTGCATCTTGTTTTCAAATGATACACCAAAAAGATGTGTATTCACACACTCACAGAAAGAGAATTAAAGTAAATACGGTAAAATGTTAACAACTGGCAAATCCAGGTGAAGTGCAAATGTGTATTCATTGTATTATTCTTTCTGTGGATGTGAAAATTTTCAAAACATGAAGATGAAAGACAAAATTAGCGTACTGTTAAAAAAATGAGAGAAACAGCCTTAAGAATTATTAACCCTAACTTCAGAATAATAAATAAGCCAACTTTAGAAGTATGAGTTCTTAATACATACTCTCTTCTCCTCATGGCTACTGAAAGCCTTATCATCCTCTAATGTTTTATCTAGATCTTCATCAGTAAATTCACTTTCCACATTTTGCTTTTCTTCAGCTTTTTCTAGATCCTCAACCAAATCTTCATCTTCCACCACATCTTCTAGACTACTTTCCCATGAAATTGTGGATCTTTTTTCATTTAGTATTTTATTATCTGAACTATTAATATCTAGTGATACATCTTGAGAAGATTTGACAGGTCCAAATGATTTCTCTTGAGAGGAATTTAAAGTGTCTGGAACACAAACCTGTTAAAATATTCAATGTAACTTTTAAAACAGAAAAGGCAAGAACTGTCCACACAAAACAAAAATTTTATAAATTTAAGTCAAATGACAACTTGAGAATTAAAAAACAAAAACAATGCAAACAAACATGCAAGAAGGAATCAGCATCCTTAAATAAATATTTGATAAGAAAAAAGCTAATTACACATGTATACTACGGATAAATTTACTTTCCTGGGTTAAGTTCTTAGTATCAATACTATTCCTAGCAGGGGGTTTCCTGATTAGCCACTAAATGAACCAGATGGACAGCAGAGCAGACAATTTGCTGCAAGAATTACTCGAAATTTGTAATGGGTAAGTTTATTTATTACTGAGGTCATTTTACTCTTAAGCAGGGGTAACTTTCAATATTTTTCCTATGTCCTACTACTTTATCAAATATTACATTTTAAATTTTCAATTATTTTCTAGGTTTAGAGCTAGTGCAAAATGTATTACCTACTCCAAGAAAAAAATCATTAATACTCTAATGATAAGAGGCTTAATAAATTGTGCAGAAATTTAATTATATTTACTTTTTGTGCAATGGCTGAGAACTTCAACACATTGAGTGTCTCATCATAGGCAAGAAAACATTGGCTGATGTTGACAATCATACATATTTTCCCTTTACCATTGAAAAAACTTTGAAAATAGTGGGTCAGTTTACTTTCCCGGAAAGGCACATGCTGTTGAAACCTATGGAAAAATTTTTTCAAAAAATTGTAAGTTAAAACAAATCTCATGAAGTCAGTATGCTGATAAATTTTACAAAGAAATAATATAGCTATCATGGACTTAAATTCTAGGTTAATAATTAGTCCCACCTATAATAATCATTTTCTGTTTATTCATGTTGTTTTCTTTAAATACTACTACTAGTTTTAATAGTAATTCTAATACTAGGCAAAATGTAAAGAAAGTCACATTGAATTGGGTTGTGTTTTCTAGTGTAGGCCAATTACGCAATATATACACCTTAACTAGAAATGGTATAGGCTGATTCATAATTAATGCAGAAATCTATGACATCTAGAAACACAGAATGCATTAATAAGAATAACATGGTTTTAGATGCTAAACCAGCATCATCAGAAGCTTACTATCCAAGATGTCTGTTGATATATATTTGTTATGGAAAATATTGTGTTTACTTGATGAGCCACTGGCATTGACTGACATTTTTTTTATTTCTATCATTTTTTTTAATCCAAGATCTCTAAGTAATTTTAATTACAATCCATATATAGTCATAAGAAGCAAGTTAAAAACAAGAGAACTTTCTAAAACTAGCAAAGCTGAAGGTCTAAATATTGTAATACTTAATATGCTAATAACATGTTCAGCAACTCTTACTTTGACTTTTCACTGTTCTTCAAAACACTGATACACTTTCCCAGAGTCAATAAAGAAGTGTTGATGTTCCCAGTCTCTCTTAACCTTTCACCTTCATTCTGTGTCTTCATGCTTCGTTCTGAACCAGCAAGATCACATAAAGACAATCTAAAAAAAAAAAAACTTTAAAAAATTCTTCAAAACAAAACAATTCAGAATAATTACAATTTAAAGAATGCTCAACTTACTCACTGACTCGCATTACACGAGGCATTTCCGATTCTTCAATCTGTAATATTCTAATAGTGAATACGCTGTGACTAAAAGATGTAAACAAAGATGAAATATTATCATTCACTTTTAATTTCTGCATTCTAAATAGGAGAGACAAGCATCTAAATCAACATCTATTTATATCCTAGTACTAGCCATAGCTCCAGAGCTGCATTCTCCAACTAGCTGTCAGATATTTCAATTCAGTGCTCCACTATCACCTACATACCACCCAACTACCTAAAACCAAATATCTTATCTTTCTTGCACTTAGCCCCAAATCCTTCAAACCTACTCTTCTTATTTCCATTAACGAAATCATTTATAATAAAGTCTCAATTTGCTTGCAAAGATATTACTAGTTAAAATGGTATTATTTACAGCTAATCTACTTTGAATGTATACCTAAAGCAAAGTATACATCTGGCCTAAATACAGGCTTATCTGGATTATATATTACCTTCACTCCACACATGGGGGACATGGCTCTTTCCCCCTTAAGAGAAAACCTGTTTTAAGTATAAACTTAAACTTATTTTCTTTTGTCTCTCATTCACCAATCCCTTCCATCAAAAACATCCTTCTTTTTTTTTAGCTATACATAAACATATATCATACATATATGATATATGATATGTATATCACATATGATATATGATACATGATATGGATATCATATCATATATCAAAAACATTAAAAAAAAAATCCTTCCTTAGCCCTTTGAGATTTTGCCCCAACTCAGTATGCATACAGTGTCTATGTTCATGGGGTAAGTAGGAAAAACACAGAGAAAAGTCCACCGTTACAGGCAACTAAAATACTGAGCTTAGATATTCACATACAGAAAGAGTAAAAATACCTCAGACTTAGTGTAAATTAGTAAATCTTACGTTAGAACAAGAAACAGTCCTGACAATCTTATGTGTTTAGTGCTCTTCAGTTTACAGAATGTTTTTATGCTTATGAATTCATTTAACATATCAGAGAACCTACTGTCCACTTTAATCTTAAATTAGTTGTGTTTAAATTAGCACACCTCAGGCTTACACCACAGGGTTTACTCCTTACCTTCTACTGGAAGCATTGTTCAGTTTTGTGAAAGCAACACTCTGGTGCTTTATTCCTAGTTTTAAAAGTCTATATGCTTCTTTGGAATCAGATACTTGAACCCATTGTAGATCTTTAAAAAATAAAGAGGACACATATCAATTTATAAAAACACAGCATTTGCAGTACAATGTAATCTCTTTGAAGATATGTAATCTCTTTCCTAAAGACATATAATAAAATCTTTCTTTTAATAACATGCCCTAGGTATAGTCAACTCAGCTATTCCATACTCCATTAGAAAAGAAGTACACAAGGGACTTCCCTGGTGGTGTAGTGGTTAAGAATCCGCCTTCCAATGCAGCGGACGCAGTTTCGATCCCTGGTCGGGGGACTCAAATCCCACATGCCATGGGGCAACTAAGCCCGCACGCTCTAGAGCCCACGCGCCACAACCAGAGAGAAGCCCACGCGCTGCAACGAAGATCCCGCATGCCGCAACTAAGACCCAATGCAGCCAAATAAATAAATAAATATTTAAAAAAAGTACACAAGAAGAGGATATTATAATGATTTTCCAGTATTTAAGTAGTACAAACACAGAAAGTAAATGTTCTTCAACAGAATCTGCCAAAGGGAAAATTAAAAATAGGTAAGATTCCTTAGAACTAGACATCCAGAAAAAAAAAAAAAAAGACAGAATACATTACAGATTAAACCTAGAAAATTACCTAGCTATGAGACATTATAGACTGCAATTCATTTGTGAGTCATGAAGTCAAATTTACTGAGTCACAACTAGCATTTTGTAAAAATGAAGTACAATATAGGAAACAACAAAGTGCATTCCTTGTAGTAAGGGTAAGTATAATTAATGAAATTTTTCAATTGTATATATGCATATATATACATATGCAGGTACAGGATCATGATGTTATTAATATGTATTTCCTACTGTGGGGTAGTGATTTTTAAAAGGTTGGAAAAACAGCACTATGGAACAGAAACATTTATTGATACATGGCTCCGAAGTTTGAATACTGTTACAAAGCAGCAGAATAATGTGAATACCCACACACACAGCTTTTCCCATCCACTAAAATCCAATCAATAATACTCTAGCAAATACAACATTAAACTAGACCCCTTTACCTTCAAGTTTAATTAACATACCAAAACATACTTTCAAAGCACAAACTATTATCTTGATGTTAATAATCAGTATACAGGACTTCCCTGGTGGTGCAGTGGTTAAGAATCCGCCTGCCAATGCGGGGGATATGGGTTCGAGCCCTGGTCCGGGAAGATCCTACATGCCACAGAGCAACTAAGCCTGTGCACCACAACTACTGAGCCTGCGCTCTACAGCCCACAAGCCACGACTACTGAGCCCGTGTGCCACAACTACAGAAGCCCATGTGCCTAGAGCCCGTGCTCTGCAACAAGAGAAGCCACCGCAATGAGAAACCCGTGCACTACAACAAAGAGCAGCCCCTGCTCGCCACAACTAGAGAAAGCCCGTGCACAGCAACGAAAACCCAACGCGGCCAAAAATAAATAGATAAAAAATAAAAAAATAAAAAATAATTAGTATAAAAATTTTCAATTTCTAGTCTTCTTTCCTATAACAAAGCCTACAAAGGAATTTCAGAGCAATAAAGTAAAAAATACTCATTAGTATACCTTTTATAAAAGAATAGCCCTTTACATCTTGGGAAAGGCGTAGCATCTTTCTCTTTTGGAATTTAGATGAGACAGGAACAAACAAATCATAAATACATTCATTGTAAATCTCAAAGAAAGAAACCCACACAGAAAATTTTATATTATTATCCATATTCAAGCTTGCGTGTTCACAGTCTCTCATGGACTCTTCAAACTCTGGGATATTCAAAGAGTTTGTTAAACTTCCTACAGAAAATAAAAAAGATAATCACAAAATTAAATGAGACAATAGGATAGATCAAGACTCCTGGACTTGAAAAACTAAGTATATTTAATCTTTTGACCAGCAATGTTAAAAACTTTTTGGACCAAAGCGGATATAAATATTTGTATTCACCAAAATCCTCTTCTTATCTTTCTTTTCTTTTCTGCAAATACGCTAATAAATGTAAAAATAATTTTATGCCAAAATTAAACATAAAGGACAAAGGAAAAATTGTGTCTCTCTCAAAACAACATGAAAGTTAACAACCAGTGAAAGGGACTTATTTATTAAGTCCAAATAAAAGTTTACAATGACTGATATTTCATATAGTTATGTACCATTTTCCAAGTATTACTGTTTATTAAAGAAATTAAATCACCAGAAGTGATTCAAAAATTAAAAGCTTTTCAAATAATCAACATTTTAAAAGTAAATGAGAAAGGAAACCTTACCATAAAGAGTATCAGAACTGTCATTATGCATAACAACCTGAAAAAGATTTTTTTTAAAAAGTTAAAAAACATTGTTAGTTAAGATTAAATAACCAGTTTATTAATTACCTATCCAAGTAAGTCACCTGCCTTTCATCTACTCAATTCAACGACCTCTATTAATTTCCTTCCTAGTGAAATAATACATTCTAATAATAGGAAATTTGGGAAACTACAGAAAATATTAAAAAGGATATCATCATATATAATCACTGCCATTCAGAGGCAATTACTAGTAAAATTTCAATATATTCCCTTCTATATTTTTCCCCACACTTATTGCATTGTAAGCTTTTTCTCTGTATAATTAAAAATTATTTGTAAACATTTGGTGCCTGCCTAACTGAAGAGGTGTGATGTGAAATGACAACTAAATAATACTAAGATAAACATCATAATATATTATTTTTTCCTTCTGTAATTTAATTGTTCCCTTAGGCTGTATACCTAAATCTGAATTGGTGGATGAAAATATGAACTTTTTTTTAAGTTCTCACTCTTAGTATAGTATTGCCAAATTGCTTTGGAGAGACACATTTTACAATCAATATATGAAAATGAAAGTGTGTGTATCTCACATCGTACACCTGAAACTTCTTTAATATTGTACATCAACTATACCTCAATAAAAAGAACTTTTTAAAAAAGTGCATATCTCAAGTTTTTAAAATTTTAATAATTTCATAGGCAAAATAATATTTTGTTTTAACTAGATAACTTGTTAGGGAAATTTTTTTCATTATTAATGACTTTAATTTCCTCTATGAATTATCCATGCAATTATCCACCAATCTCCATAAATTTTGTTAAAATACTCACTATTTTACTTGCAGAGACCATAATCATGGATTCTGAACTTTGCTCTCCACTGAGCAACAATATTTTATTACCTTGAAACACTGATTTCTAAATTACTTTAAGAAGAAAATCCCCATCAGTGTTCTGAATATATTTATAAAGACTGTTAATAGTTTTTAACAAATTTAAATAGATAAAATAAATGTCTGAAAGCATAACACAAAATCCACAAGGCAAAGAAGGAATAAATAGACAAGTATACTTTACAAAAAAAATTTTTTTTAATAAAAAACTATTAAAAAGAAGAAAGAAAAGAGGAAAAAACATAACCTAACAGATAAGACATGTGAATTAAGGTAGTAAGAGATTTATGACATGTTAAATGAAAGAGCAAGTTACAGAATGTCTGTATAATAAAATCTCATTTTTGTTATAAAAAAAAGAAGACCATATCCTACATATAGAGAAAAAGATATGAAGATATATGCAACTATATATGACTATGTTTGTGTGTGTATATATAGACACCTACAGAAAGCTCTGTACATAGATTTTTTTGTGTGTACAGAGAGAAAAAGATCAAAAAGGATATGTTCATATCTGCTAATATTGGTTTTCTCTTCAGGAATGGAATTATAGGAAATTTTCACTTTTATTTTTCACATCCTCTTGTTTAGATTTGTGTATACATACTACTTTTACAATTAAAAAAAGGAATTTTTAAAAATCATTATATAGAAAGTTGCTGTTTCTACAGCAACCAAAAAAGATTTAAGAACCATTTACATTTGTATTGTTTAAACATTTCTGCTGTTTGTACAGTATGAAATAAGAAGAGATGACTTCAAAAAAGCTTTTAATACTCTTCTCAAAAAGAAAAGACAATAGCCACAAGCACCACAAAACAGTCCAATATAGGCTGAAACAAACTAAAGAGCTACTAAAAGGTCAGGATTATGTATATTTTACATACTAAAATACTCCCATACCTCTTTAATTTGCCGAAGCAATGCACTTTTGCTAGCTACTTCTTCTTTCTCTTGGTCTGGTGATAAACGTAAGTATTCTCTGGACCTATGTGGTTTAAGGTTCATCTTTGTACACAGTCTTTCCTGAAGACTATCAAATAATACATTCAAAGTTCGAGGTAGAATGCCAATATTTTCTTCTGTGCCTATGAAAAGAATTTTTGTTTTATACTCTCTTAGAGTATAAGAAAAGAGGAAAAAAACATTCTTGAACTACCAAGGCTCCTTTTATACCACTAACAGGCAAGAGTAAAAAGCTGAGACAAAAGTGAGAGAAGTTGACGGATTACTCGGTTTTCCATCATTTTGGTCTTCACTGTATAATTGACATTTTATCAACTATTATTCTGATGCAAAACCTGAAATTTTACATTCAGATCAGGCTTTAAGACTGGCTATCATTCATTATCACAAAGTATAAAAGTAAAATAAAATATAAAGTGTTTCCCTGGTTATCCATGCTTAATTCCCTATGTCACATCAATCTTTTTTCTAAGGTTTTTTTTTTAATTAATTAATTAATTTATTTTTGGCTGCATCAGGTCTTCGTTGCTGCACACGGGCTTTCTCTAGTTGCAACAAGAGGGGGCTACTCTTCATCGCGGTGCGCGGGCTTCTCATTGCGGTGGCTTCTCTTGTTGCGGAGCACGGGCTCCAGGCACGCAGGCTTCAGTAGTTGTGGCACGTGGGCTCAGTAGTTGTGGCTCGCAGGCTCTAGAGCTCAGCCTCAGTAGTTGTGGCACACAGGCTTAGCTGCTTCGCGGCATGTGGGATCTTCCCGGACCAGGGCTCGAACCCGTGTCCCCTGCATTGGCAGGTGGATTCTTAACCACTGCCCCACCAGGGAAGCCCCCTTCTGAGTTTTTATCATCTTGTAATTCTCTATCATATGGGTAAAGTAGTCAATCTGAATTAAAAGCCATTGGCAATACACATTCAATATGCTATTACTATTAAAAATGAAGCAAATGTGCTAGGCAATGGAAACATAACTATAAGAAGTATTATGAAAATGAGTACATTATTAGTGCCTCTTTTTTCCTTTCTAGCAAAAATAAAACTATTTACCTTGAAATGTATAAGTTTTTCCTGAATTGGTTAGCCCATAAGTAAAAATCAGCCGACTTTGTCCTTTCAAGAGGTCTTTAACTGGCTGTAGAATGCAACCCTGGAAGAATTCCTTCTGTGTAGTTTCTGGGCCAAAAACCTAAATAAGCATTTTTTTTTAAAAAATCTTTTTAGAATATTCAAGTTAATATTCACAATGAGTTCTACCCTTTCATGTTTTTAGTAGTTAAAAGATTTGCCCTACAAGATTCATTCTTAAAATAGTTGCCAGATCCCCAATTCCCACAAATACACCTGCTAGTTTAACTACTTTCAAAAGCTTTTAAGATAGAAATCTGACCCAACCAATAACTTTTCATCTAGATTTTGAAAAGAATACTTCCTTCCACCAAAAAAAGATTGCAAGAACTCTACAAAGATTTTCTCACTTCCAATTATATATTTACACACCTGAAATTGGGAGTCCTACCATTGAGAAAAAAATACCAGTACCTAAGATCTAAGTTTCATAAGTACAAGATGTATATAGTTCATTATATAAAATTAGGTAGCAATTTAGCCTAAGCCAAGTTTCTTTTCCTGAAAAGAAAAATCTTCCGTTTCACATGGGTACCTACCTTGGAAAAACTGAATGTCTGTGCCATCTGCCCAGAG
Organism: Balaenoptera acutorostrata; assembly: GCF_949987535.1. NCBI lineage: Eukaryota > Metazoa > Chordata > Mammalia > Artiodactyla > Balaenopteridae > Balaenoptera > Balaenoptera acutorostrata. Next base: position 37,732,872 of record NC_080079.1, read on the forward strand.
CTTTTCTCACTTAACCGACCAAGGATACTTTGAGGATCCTTCAGCACAACGGTCTGTGAATCCAGAATATACACACAGCCCTAGAACACAAATAAATAAATAAACACTAACAATAAGTAAATTAAAACAGTGGTATTTTGCCCATTTAATGGAAGTAAAACATAATATTAAATTCAACACAAACCTCAGACTCATGTTCTTTTTCTGACTGTGTGAATGGTCTTACTCGAAGACAAACCTGGAGATAATCTTTGGATTCCAAACTGTTTGCCTTAAAAGGAGAAAATATTTTAAAAATAAAAAATATGTCTTTTCAGAGATCATCTTTCTTTAAAGTAGCTGATTGTTATAAAACAATCTGAGATTATACAAAACCTCTAAGCAAACAGTGACTCTTCTGTTTTTAACCATTTTATATGTTTAAAGAAAAACAAATCTGTTTCTAAAAAAACAAAAATACCACAGAAGACTCAATTTCCTCTGCCTTCTATATTTATACTTGAAGTTTACAATATGCTTCTT